>NC_072794.1:161133502-162383502 GCF_028583425.1 Eublepharis macularius | reverse complement strand
CACCTGCTTGCTCCTGTGAACAGTCGAGCTGCAGCATTTTGCACCAGTTAGAGCCTCCTAGTTAACTTAGATGGGAAATCAATGAATGGTGCATGGCAATAGTCAAGTTTTGATGTTACCATAGCTTGGATCCAGGCGGCCAGGTCGGCTGTGTCAAGATAAGAAGCCATTTTCCAGGCCAGAGTGAGATTGTAGAAAGCATTTTTTGCAGCTGCCTTAACTTGTTTTCTAGTAGTAGCGCTGGATCCAGTATAACCCCTAGGCTCTTAACTGAGTCAGCGAGGGTCAAACAACCTCCATCAAAAGTGGAGAGTACAATGTCTTGGATGTTTCGCTAATAGGACGGTGGTATTGTAGAGAGGGGGTCTCGGATGTTTCGCCAATGAGTTGGGAACCATGGGCTCCACCATTACGTTGCTTTACATATTATTTGTTGCTTTGAATATGTACTCGTATATACTGCTTGTGCTTCATGTTGTCTAATGTCAATCCTAGAATGGATTATGTTCTCTTTCAGCAATCCTTCAACCCTGTATTGGATCCTTGCTAATGCTATTTCTCTGTAAACTTGTATTCATCTGCCCTATGACATTGTTAATGGAAATGTCCTTGACAGTGTATGGAAATGCCTACCCTTGTCCTTGCTACTGATTGTACTGATCTCACACTATGTAATCCGCCTTGTGTCTCAGTGAGAAAGGCGGGCTATAAATGACATAAATAAATAAAAATAAATCAATAATAAATATCAAGAAAGCATGTGACAGGAGAGTAAAATGGCATTGCATCATACTTTTTACATAGCCTGGACACAGCAGTCTACACAAGTACACTACAGTACTTATTGCTGAGCCCTCAGAGAAAATGGTCACATGGCTGATCTCCAGACAGAGGGAAGTTTAGATTGCCCTCCGTGACATGCAGCGTGGAGGGCAATCTAAACTCCCTTCTGTCTGGAGATCAGGGGACAGGGCCACCAGCCATGTGATCATTTTCACTGAGAGTTATTTAAACTTTTAAAAACTCCCCACTTGTTCCAGCTGACCCAAAACGATGTCATTGTGTGGTCCTAGGAGTGTGTAAGCACTGTGTGCACATGCATGTGGTACCAGGGGCACTACCTCCCACCAAGAGTTGCCCCCTGTGCTGGCAACCCACTGAGTTCCACCACCTCTTTTCCCAGAAAAAAGCCCTGAATACAGTACTTATTGCTGAGCTACAGGACTTGCCATGCCATCCAACTCATGTATCATCAGAATTAAATCCCATTGAGTTTGATGGGATCATCTCTAGTAAGTGCCTGTTTAGGATTACAGGAAGACGCTCCTAATACAGCTGCACAGCTCAGCGGTGCCATTGCGATTGCATCAGAGGGGAAATTTCTTAATTGTTTAACCGGCCATTCTTCAGGGGTGCCCAACCTGCCATCAGAGTGAGAACACAAAATAACCGCTGCCCAAAGGAGCAAGCAATATAAACAAGACTTTATCATCTAGCTAACCACTGGGCAGCAATCCCCTTCTTTTCTAGTATTCAACCCCAGCCTGAGTAGTTCTACCTTTCTTTCTTTTTTTGGGGTCACACCGGAAAATGAGAGTGAAAAGCGATGCTGGCAATTCTATAGAGACAATTCCATTATGCTCCTTCAGTGCAAGTTCAAGTCCATTAAACTGGGGAGCACAGAAGAAAATCGTAAACGGCCAGAATTCTGATCTGTGACTTTATAACTCGGCTTCAGTTCCGAGCTAGCTTTTCCCGTTTGATACAAGAGGGTGGATCTCCCTCATTTCTCATCGAGTGGCATTATATGGCAGGTGATTCCATATGAATTTTATGCATTTCTTTTCTGGGAAGGGGGAGAAATGTCTCCAGTGAACTTGGGGGAGCCTGCAGTTAATCAGTTTTATGCCAATAAATGATGCTTCAGATAATGGAACTTTACTGCAGAGTTCCGGGGAGCCGAGTGGGAGCTTCAGATCATAAACCAACACGAACCATTGGCGTACACACACACACCACACACACACACACACACACACTTATCCAACTCCAGACTGAATTCAGTAGGCATTGCTGCATGCTAATCTTGCCATTTAGAGCTCATTTGCATCTTTGGCCCTTCCCACACGCATACGAAAAACCTTGGTTCGCTGAGCAGTCTGTTTTTTCGGACATTTTCCATTGTGCTTTTGCTGACCTTTTGGGTTTTAATTTAGATGTGCTGTCCTCACCTGGCATACGTTATTAAACCAGATGAAGATCAAGGAAAGGTCGTTGTTGCTGTGTTGCCCATGTTTCTCAGCCTTCCAGGATAGCGCTGAATCAAACTTATGGTTTTGTTGTTCGTTTTTTTCCTCCCGAAAGGAGCATTATCATATTCTGAGGCTGTACCGAGCCAGTGACAATAAATCCAAGAGAAGTTGGTCCCGAATTTTTAAAGAGGCTTCCCTCAGGGAATGTCAATTACTTTCCTCTCCCCACACTGCAGCCATTGTTTCCACGAAGGAATGCAGCTGCCGTTTGAAAAATGCAACCGCTTGGATATCATTCTTCATTTGGCTCTCAAAGCTGCTAGGGATGGATGGAAGTCTTTGGGAAATGAATTTTAAACAATACCTGGATCTTCAATGGGTATAATTGCCAGGATTGTGGCTCGGTGGTAGAGCCTCTGTTCGGCATGCAGAAGGTGTCAGGTTCAATCCCTGGCATCTCCAGCTAAAAGGATAAGGTGGCAGGTGATATGAATGACCTCTACTCGAGACCCTCAAGAGCTGTTTCCAGTCTGAATAGGTAAGACTGACCATGGTGGACCAATGGTGTGACTCAGTAAAAGGCAGGTTCATTTGTTCGGTGCCAGATCTGATCAGTAAGAGCCAATTCACACATTATATCAGGGGAAGGAAGATGTGGAGGACTGTTGTCAATAACCTAGCTCCAAAGGTAAAAGGGTGATGGAGCACTTTTCCCAAATTTGATTGGACAATAAGAGGAAGAGAAAATGACTCAAGACCTAGAGATAGGACATAAGCCAATGGAATTTTGTAGTCATATCCCAGGTGAGCCTGATCTCATCAGATTTCAGAAGCTAAGCAGGGTTGGCCTTGATTAGTGATTGGATGGGAGACCTCCAATGAAAACCAATGGCAAACCAACTCTGTTACTCTCTTGCCTTGCAAACCCCACAAGAGGTCATCATAAGTCAACTATGACTGGACAGCACTCTCCACCACCACCACCCTCTATGAAGACACCACAACAGTCTTGAATGCCTCCAGAGCTCAGCCCTTTACTCTCGGCCAGTGAAAGAGACTCATCAATGACACTGGCTTTGTAAACTATCTTAATAAACTAGCTTCCTTAGCCAAAAAGTGGCAACCTTCAGTGTAGCACCAGTAGGTGCCATGGTGCCTTTTGGCATGTTTCTTGTCATTCACTCATTTGTTGAATGGAACGGGGGAAGAAATGGGGAGTTTAGGGTCATTCTCTACCAGCTGACAGATGAGAGAAGCACCAAACATACAAGGCGGAGAGGGGGTCACAATGGTGCCCCTCAGCTTTACCATAGATACAATTTTTCTGATCTTTGCAAGCTCTCTCTATGACCACACAGGGAGCAAACTTTCCCCTGGACAGTGAAAATATGAGTTGATCCTGCCCTCAAGTCAGAGCTGACTTATGGTGACCTCTGGTGGGGTTTTCATGGCAGGAGAGGTGGTTTGCCAGTGCCTGCCTCTGCAACCCTGGTCTTCCTTGGAGGTCTCCCATCCAATTACTAACCAAGGCCGACCCTGCTTAGCTTCTGAGATCTGATGAATTCAGACTCTCTCTCACCTCTTATCCAGGTGAGGATAAGAATATGAGTTAAAGCATATCAGATTGCATGCAGAATTTGATAAGGGTGTACAAAAGAATCAACCCTAGCTTTTTGCAATTTTACAAAGTTGGTTTAAGTTCTTCTCTCTACCAAATTGGGATGTAATTCTCATGGCTTTCACTCGTCTCACAAGGGAATTTCTTGCCAAATTTCAGATAGGAAGGAGAAAGGAGGTAAATAAATTCTCATTTGTCAACACAGGGAGGCATAAATTGTCCTTTCAGTGAGTTCTTCCTGTCCTTCCAGAGTTCCTTAAGTGGGGATGGGAAAGTTTCTCCATATTGTTGCAGCACTTTGAAATACAATAAAGATATGTGAGACTCTGCAGATGCTGAATAGTCTTGCCATTAGCCCAGTCATGGCAGTTAACTGCTCACCTTTAGCTCCAATCCCCTGCCTTGGAGAAACCAGGTGAAAACATTTTCCAGAAAATGGCCTCCATAATGACATTCTAGGGATATCCCCTTGTCTCTATTGCTATATCATAGAGATTAGGGCAATTCCTAGAGTATCACCTGGAAGTAACATCACATGGCAAAGCCCTCAGAGACTCCCAACTTTTGCCAAGGCAGTGTTGGCAACCCTAATCTTGACTCAGTAATTTTCTCTCACAGAGAGATGCTCGGAAGCTTCTTGTCTCCTAAAGGGTGTGTGTATGTCTGCTCTTTACGATTCCCTTTTTGCCTTCTTCTGGGCATAGAGCAGGGGTCACTGAGGGAGGTGAGGAGGGAGATAGCTGTGAATTTCCTGCATTGTGCAGGGGACTGGACTAGATGTCCCTTGAGGTCCTTTCTAGCTCTATATTTCTATGATTCTATTGTAGAGGGAGAAGTCTAACTCTATCCCAGTCTTAGCATGCAAGGTAGTCAGGATTAGGGTTCCCAGGAACCCCAGGGGCCAAAGGGGGGTGCAGGGAACTGAGGGGTGGGTAACAACAAAGCACCCCCCTCCCATGCCCATGCATAGCATGTGCATGCACTCGCTCCCCTGTTGCACTAGAAGATGACATCCTTTTCCAGCGCAACCGAGAAATCGCAGTGAGCACTGAAGCAGAAACCGCCCCTCTAGAGGCACTTTTCACAATGTTTAGCTTCAGCGTGCACCATGATTTCTCTGTAGCTGTTATGATGGGGGTGTGCAGGAGCATGGACACTTATTTCTCCCCACCCCTGTGCCTCCTCCCTGGCCAGATGAGTGGGATTATGGGGCAGCAAGTGGGGGGCAGGGGGATGGAAGCCTAGTCACGTTGTCTATCACTGCGGCAAATTGCGGGCCTTTGCTTCTGTTCTGTTCAAACTCCACAGTCTTGCTTGTGTACGTCTTCATGTAAGTAAATCCTTGGCCTCTGTTCAAGGTAAGTTGACCGACTGTTTCTCATGTGGTGAGGCCAAGAAACAATCTTGCGCTCTCTCCCTTTCTGAGTTTCTACCTCTATTCTCCTTTCCCTGTGAAGCAGGCACAATTGAGTTTTTTACACTTTCCCACCCACATCGGTTCTCGCCCCACTGGCAACTGGCAACTGGTTTTGAATTGGATTTTTAACTCATGTGTAAGGTTCTTTTGGTTTTGTTTGTGCTGCTAACTCCCACCAACCTCCACCCCACTTTGGATGATTGGACATTCATCATCATTGAACCACGTCTCTCACCCCCCCTCACTTTCCTTTCCTCCTCCTGGTTTTGGTTTCAATTTTATTTTATCATCATTTTCATAGCATTATATTAATCTATTGGTGTAACAATACATGCAGCAGATTCTCTAAACTCCCAACTTTCATTTTTTTTTAAAAAAAGTCTCTAGCCCATTCCATTGCAGGGATACATGTTTTTCTTTCTATCTCTGCAAGGAAAAA
Source organism: Eublepharis macularius (assembly GCF_028583425.1). Classification (NCBI taxonomy): domain Eukaryota; kingdom Metazoa; phylum Chordata; class Lepidosauria; order Squamata; family Eublepharidae; genus Eublepharis; species Eublepharis macularius. The sequence goes on along the minus strand of NC_072794.1, from coordinate 162,377,776 downwards.
GGCTTGAGATGTACTTTTTAAAAAATGAAAGCAGGGAATTCTGAGAATCTGTGGAATGCATTGTTACAATGGTAGGTCAATACCTAGATAGCTCAGGTGAACCTGATCTTGTCAGATCTCAGAAGCTAAGCAGGGTTGACCTTGGTTAGTCATTGGATGGGAGCCCTTCAATGAAGACCAGGGTTGCAGAGGCAGGCAATGACAAATGTCCTCTCTTGCCATGAAAACCCCACCAGGGGGTCACCATAAGTCAACTATGACTTGAGACCAGGTGTGACAGACTCCATTTCAAATGCTGGGATTGCCGGGCAGTAAAGAGAGGAAGCTGATTGACATGCTTCTCCACCCTGTTTTGTAGCTAGCCTGAAATGGCAGTTGGTGATGGAATGTTGAGGGGATGACAGTTGGAGTAAACTGATGAGTGAGGGGAGTTGGAGTCTGGCTTCTGACCAGAGAGGGTCAGCCAGAGAGTCCTCTGTGAGAGGAAGGAAGGGGAAGGTGTACCCTTTAAGGAAAAATCATTACGTTCATGAAGCACTTGTAGTCCTTGAACTAAAGTGGGAAAGACACAAACTTCTGTGTAGACACAAGAGATCTGGGAATTATAATGGGCCAAGGAAGTGGGTAGAAAGGAGTCTCCCCTTTGGCCAAAGGAACAGGGTTGTAGCATAGGCATAACTATAATGCCAGCCCAGTTCTAAAAAGGGTTTTGACTAGAGATGGGCATGAACCGGAAAAAAACGAACTGTGCAGTTCGTGGTTCATCACATTTCACAAACCATGAACTTTCACGAACCTACCCCAGTTCGTGAACCAGTTCATTTGGTTTGTGAAAATGTCACATCCAGGTCAGCAAATCGTCACTTCCGGGTCAGCAGAAGGTCACTTCTGGGCCAGCAGAAGGCCACTCCCAGGTCAGAAGGTCTGCAGGAAGTCCATCCCCTGTTGCCTAGGAAACTGAATGATTGGTGCCAGTCTGTCTGCAGCAACGAACCAAAAAACAAACCAAACGAACCAGCCTAAAGTTCATGATGGTTCATCAGAAATGGGATCTGACGAACTGCTGGTTCGTGAACCACGAACCGGGCCGGTTCATCACGAACTTTGGTTCGTATTTCGGTTTGTACCCATCTCCAGTTTTTACTCAGTGGAGTACCCTAAGGTCTGCAGAAGTGGGGGAGTCATGCTGTCTATGTGTTAAAAGTGCAGCACCTATATCGTGAAGCAATGCCAACCTTTGAAAGAACTCACTTTAACATCTTTAAGTCTAATAACACCAACATCTATATTACAAGCCAGCAACTTAAGAATCATACCAAGTGTTTTGTGCCTCACACTAGTGAAGTACTTTGTACAAAAACCTCTCCATTATTTTAGTTTAAGCATCTGCCTACATGCCTTCTTATTTTACCTCGTAAATAAACTTTCTGTTTCATTTTGAATCTCCACAAGTCTTGTGTGCCAGTTTCTGTATAAGGGAAGTGCAAACCCCTGATCTTTCCCCTACTTGGACTTGGCTTGATAACCATTCCACTTACATGTTCCTATCATGGTGGGACAAGAAAGAAAGTTGAAGCTAAACATCAACCACGCTATCAGAGGCTGTCCAGCCCAGTATACAGTTTCATAGGCTTAGTGAGGAGAAGTTTTACCTCAGGGTAGAGGAAGGTCAGCCCAAGCCTGAGAGCCAAGCTACAAGTGACACCTGACACAGGTTGGACACTTGTCAGCTTCCCTCAAGTTTTGATGGGAAATGTAGGCATCCTGGTTTGACAGCTTGGCTCTCCATTACAGCTGCAAGACCAGGATGCCTACATTTCCCATCAAAACTTGAGGGAAGCTGACAAGTGTCCAACCTGTGTCAGGTGTCACTTGTTTCTTGGCTCTGAGTTAGACAAGAGTTTGCGACAGCAGGATTTCATTTCAGGTCAATATAATGCTATGAAAATGATAGGGTTTTTTTAATTGACCCACATCTGCAAAATATGGAGACTATTTTAAGTATATGTACCAGCAAAACTTGCAAAGTTTAATTCCTGGAGAGCAAGGGGGGATTGTCATATCCAGTGTGAGCACAGCTGGTACGGTGTTGTTAAAATGTGCATCAGAATCAAAGCATTGGTTGTATGCTCCTAGGGACTGCTCAAGAATATTCAACAAACCACTATTGGGATTCTGCTGTCAGCAGAAATGGCACCTAGTCCTCATGATGTATGGCCAAAGCAAATGCACTTCAGCGTACATACATCAAATTTGTAACTCTGAGTAAACAGAGTTGTCTAAGGCGCATTACAATCACTCTCTTATGTATAATTTAATGTAATGGAGCTGTCTTAATTTCTCTAAATTGCCGGGACAATCAGAATGCTAGCAGGGATATTGCTAATCATTTTTTTTTGCCTGTTGTTGATCAACAATGAAACACTTTAATTACCTGTTCAGAAACGTTGACTTGTTGATGAATTAACGACAGGACGGGCATGTTTAAGAATGCAAAGGCAATCTATTTGTGCGTATTAATGCTGGTTAGACAGTATGGGCAAGCATGAGATGAGGCTCCCATTGGATATCTTGCAAGTGACAATTTTGAACCAAAATAATTCTGCCAGTTTGAATTGGTTCAGTCATTGGCAGAAGATTGAATGGCTGGGGTCAGGTCTCCATGCAGTCCTGGAAAAAAAGGGGGGAAGTAAGAGCAAAGCCAGCTATTCCAGCAGCCGTGCCCCTGCTTTTCAAGATTGGTTAGGCTGTTCTTGTGTTTGAGACCGTTGTTGTTTTGACAGAATTAGGGAGTTCATTTTATGCCCCCCCCCCACCAATCTACTTGCATTCAATTTTCGTAGGCAGAAGAAGCTAAAGATAAGAGTGGTCAATGGACCAATATCGCTTGCACTTAGGCACTCATGAGTGATCAAAATTCCATGCCCACCTAGCATGACTTCACCCCAGACAGCTCATGGGTTCTTATTGCCTATCAATATTTTTAGGGCAGCTTCCACACATATCTCCTCTACCCCATCGTTGCTCTCAAAGCTGTGTTCTTAAGCATCAAGACAGCACTGTCCTCTAAACGTCAACTTTAGAAGCTGTTTCTCAGATAGGAGTTCCAGATTCCCATTGTGGGCAGGAGATCTCCCATCCCAAGCTCCTGTTGTCCACCAATGCTCAGCTGGGCAGTGACAGGAAATGCCTAGATGAAATGGAGGGGCAAAATTGGTGTCCCTGACATGTTGTTGCTTCTGATGTGACCAGAAGAGGGTTGCCATACGTCCTCTGGGGTTGGGAGATTTTTCAAAAATATGTTAAAGCCGTCAGCGACATTGTGACATCATGGGGAAAACCTAGATGCCAGTACTCTCTAGGAATAGCTGGAAATTCTATGGTATTATTATACAGTTTCCAGTAATTTCTAGTGAAGTGTGTTCCTGGATTATTCCCTAAAGTGACATTATGACACCCGTGACAGCTGCCCCTCCAGGTCCCCATCTACCTGATCTCCCACTGGTTGCTTACCTGGGCCTGGCAAACTTACCCGGAAGTGATGCCATCATGCTGGATGATGTACTAGGATTTACCCAAAACTCTATTGTTAAACTATAGAGCTTGGAGCAAATATAAGAGTGTCACCCAAGCATGATGATGTCACTTTCAGATCATGCCCAGCCCTCAGCTACCATTTTCCACACCAAGCCATCACAGACATTTTTGAGGGCTTTATATAGTGCTATATATATATATATATATATGTATATATATATATATATATATATATATATATATATATATATATATAGTGCTATATATATATAGCACTATAATGCAGTGGCTCTATGGCAATTACGTTGCATTTTTGCATTGTTTATGGTATGTTTTATACTGTTTTTCTTGCATAGTTTTCAAATTTGGTAATCTGTATCTAGAAGAAACTATTATAAATAAATAAAACTTACTAGATTTTTAACATTTGGGCAAAACCTCTATAGTTAAAACATAGAGTTTTGCCCAAATGCTAGAATGTCCCCAGCAATGCACTGATGTCACTTCCTGATACAAGGGCCGTGATGCCATTGTGTTGGGAAGCTGCTTGTTCTCCCCCATTTTCATGCCATTTTCCTCCTGCCCCCCAGCTGAGTGGTGGTGAGAAGCACCCGCTGGCAGTGAGGGATCCCTGACTACCAGCAGGAACCTACTCCAGATGGAGAACTTTTGGGCTTACAACATGGCCTGCAATTCTCTCTTACTCTGAACTGACCTTCTGAAGAATTTACCTTTGGACCAATGATGGTTCCAATCCTGCCAGTCCTTTATGTGCTAAACAGACTTATGCTCAGCATTGGCACTGGAGAACTGCTTCATAGGCTCCAGGCCACGCCTGCAGGTTCAGATGTGCCGTATCCCTGAGCGATGGTCCCTCCCTGAACGAGCCAGACAAACAAGATGATAAATGAGGGCAGCGCCATGGTGGATTTGGAACCTAGCTAATGAGACCTTGGTTTGATACATAAGACCACAGAGAATATCAGGAATACAGCTGCGTTGTGCAGGTTTCAGAGGATGTGAGGAAAAGCAAATGGACTGCTGACACGGCAGTCAAATGCGACGTGCTGGAATGCATTCTGGCTCATTCGAAGCACAAGAGGACACAATAAGCTGGTCGTAGGTTTGCAAGTAGAGAGAAGAGAGTCTCACTTTTGATAAACTGTACGATGTGGGAGTGGATGGCTCTGGCATGAGAATGGAGTGAGCGGAGGCCCTTGTTTGATTGGCTGGATCCTTGGGAGCACGTCTCCCATGACCACGTTCTTAGTGGGGGGAAAATCTTATTAATTTGCTTGCTTGCTTTATTTATAGCCAGCCTTTTTCCACAGTGTGGACCCAAAGCAACTTTTATTGTTCTCCTCTCCTCCAATTTATCTTCACAACAATCCTCTGAGGTAGGTTAGGCCGAGCATATGTGATTGGTCCGTTGTCACCCAGTAAGCTTCTGGGGCAGAGTGGGGATTTGAACCTGGGTCTCCTAGAGCCTATCTTGACCCTCTAACCACTACACTAAACAGGCTCTCAGTTAATCAACTCAATATCTTCTAAAAGAAAACAATTCTGGTTTTCTTCTGAAATGCTCCCCACTCCCTGCTTTCCTTTCCCTTCTGCTTGGATCTGCATGTGCTAAATAAACTTGAATCCATGTGGAATAGAAAGCATGGGGGGGAATGATTTCAGTTCAAAGGGGTTGGCTAGGAAAGAGTTGACCTCCTCCCTTCCCCTCCCCCCTTCCAGGAACACTAAGTTAGGGTTGCTATGCCAAGCCTGGCAACCCACTAGAAGGTTGGGGTGGGGACATGGTGAGGGGAGTGTCATCATGGGTATGATGATGTAACTTCCAGGAAAAACTAGAAAATGGTGGCAGGTAGCTATAGGAATCACCAGAAACTCTATGGTAAGACCATAGATTTTTCTGGCAATTCCTAGAGCTACCTGCTGTCGTTCCAGGTTTTTCCAAGAAATGATATTGTCACGCCCACGATGCCACTGTTTAAATATTTTTCTTCCGTTGCTAACTGAAACAGTGGTGGCCATTGGATGCTCAAGGTGAGGGATCTCCTGCTATTACCAGGAGCCTGGCAGCCCTACCATAAGTTCAGCTGTCATTCCAGGAGTACTCCAGGCCCCACGTGAAGTTTGGCAACCCTAATCACTCTTGAGTCTCTTACTTTCTTTGGTAACTTCAGGCTTGAGCTCCCCCAACCCACCCAGGCTTGTTCTGCCTCTAAGGTGTGGAAAGCAAAGGTAACTCTGGATGAATGAGGAAGTCCAGCTGAGCTGAGACCCCAGGGCCAAACTACAGCTGGCATTGAAGATCTATATTCCATTCCCCAGTGAATAATTTAGCTGCAAAAAGGCCGCTGAAGGAAAGCCAGATATGGATCGAAGCTATAATGCTGGGATAGGGGAAGTTAATTCTGTCTTTGAAAAGTTTCCTCAGCTGAAAATACCAAACCATCCCCACCCCAGGTTACTTGGGCATAATACAACATTTGGGGGCTATTTTCTATCAAGGAACTAGTACAGGTGGAAAGACAGTTTTTATTACGTTTATCCTTCCCTTCCTCTGAGGTGCTCAGAGCAGTGTTCATAGCTTCCCTTATCCTCACAACATCCTGTTGCGGTAGGAAGTACTGAGAGGGAGGGAAAATGAATCACAATATTTATATTCTGCCTTTCTGAAGCTCAGAGCAGCTTTTGTGGTTGAAAGGAGATTTGAACCCAAATCTCCTCAACTGCCATCTGACACTGTAGCTGTTGCCTCTCAGCACTGAAGCGAGGCTTGCCCACTTCAGCTTGGAACATTCCGGGAGGTCTGGGGGCACTGCCTGAGGAGGGCAGAATTGGGTGAAGGGAAGAAGCTCAGTGGAAATGCAATGTCATTGAGTCTACCCCCCAAAACTGTCATTTCCTCCAGGTGAATTGATCTCTGTGGTCTGGAGATCAGTTCTAATTCCAGGAGAACTCCGGGCCCCACCTGGAGGTTGGTCAGCCTAACCTGAGGCCCTAATTCATAGAGCTCACACGTGGCAGCTGCATTTTACAGTCAATGGATTATCAATCCAGTGACAATATAATTTATACCAAGCATCATGGCTCTTTTGGCCCAAAATGAAGGGTTATGATTATGAGGGTTGGGGATGCGACTTAAAGATGGATTTGAAGATTTCACATTTGCAGTTTTGCAGTTCATGTTTTTGGGGAGATTGAGATTTGTCCTCAAAGTTTACATTTGAAATTTCAGAATGAATTTCGACATCAGTCTTTGAAATTTACTTCCTGTCTAGGAAGTTGTTTACCATTCAAAGAGGTACTTTCTGCTTGGTCACCTGAAGTTATTACAGAATTACTAATGGTATTGCCCATCAGTTGTTGGAGAATATCAAACATTGGAACATAGGATAATAAGTAGAGCTTGTGGATCAGATCAGTGGTCCACCTAATCAAGTAACGTGATCCCTGGCCCCAAGGAGGTTTGCTTTGCCTCAACCAGGGCCAGGGCTTTCTTGGCCTTGACCTCAACCTAGTGGAATTCTCTGCTTGTGCCAATGTGGGCCCATTCAGATTTATTATCCTTCAGTCGGGCCTGCAAGGCAGATATATTCCAACAGGCGTTTGGTGGTTGAGGTGGGGTGGGCCACCTAAGATATGATCAGCCTCAGGCCATGGAAGGGGGGAGTCTATACACCCCTCCGGTTCTGTAGACATCTGTGACTGGCCACCCCACTCTGTGGGTTAATTAGTCTGAGGTGATTGGGCAAAATGTGCACGGCTGTTTTACAATTGTTGCATTATTAATGTTTATATTTCTGCAAATTTCATTCTATTTACAGTATATTTGAAAATGCTGTGATCTGCTCTGAGCCCATTTGCGGGCAGAGCAAAATAGAAATCAAATCAAATAAATAAATAAAATAAAATAAAGTGCTTCACACAGTAGCCAGTCAGTTGTCCTGGAGGACTGAACAACCAAGGCAAAGCACCTGAGGCCTTCCCCTGATGCTGCCTCATAATGCCGGTATTCAGATGTTTTCTGTCTCAACGTATGGATGTTCTCTTCAGTCACTAGGATTACTAACCTCAGTGTGATACCTGGAGTTGTCCCTAAATTAGAACTGATCTCCAGACAGCAGCGGATAGTTGCCTTGAAGTAAATGGTAGCTTCAGAGGGTGAACTCTGTGGTATCACATCCTTGCTGAGCTCCCTCCCTTCACCAAACTCATTCCTCAGACTTCTCCCCCAAATCTCCAGGAATTTCCCAATCAGGGTCTATTTGCTATTGATGGACCTTTCCTCCATGAATCCCTCTAACCCTCTTTTAAAGCCATCTATGCTCATGGCCTTCAAAACATTGTCTCCCCCTGCATGCTGTCAGATAACTGTCAAATAACAATCGGTACATAGCGAGTGTTATTAAAGGCTGAATACAAATGAATAATCATTGAGCCTCCAGGCTCATGTTGAGCATGACATTTGCATGGAATGCCCTGCAAATAGGTGCACACCAGAGTACTTTTAGAAAATATTCCCTATTAAAATGCGCCAATCCATTTGGTAAGGTGAGGAGGAGGATGGGTCAGGGACAGTGAAATGGGCATACGTATTACTGAGAAAGAATTATCTTCAGGCATGGAGCCAAGTCTAGGAACTACAAGTCTAGGAACTACTACTACATTGGAATACGAATGATAGGGATGAGTGAATGTCCTTAATTTAATTTCTTCATCATTTTAGGTCAATCATTTCCATGTTCGGTTTGATTTTGTAGATTCGTTTGAATTGTGGACACATAGGTTTACCATTTGCCCGTTTACGGCAGGAAATCTCCAGATAATTTGCTTTTTTGCCCACCACCCCAAGCAGCGGGAGAAGAAATTTTTTTAAAAAATCCAGTCTAGTTGATGGCATCACTTCCAGATATAACTGAAAAGTAACAACGGATAACTCTAGGAATTGCTGGAAACTCTATGGTAAAACCAAACAGTTTTATGAAAGAATTCTGTGATTCCTAAAGCTACCCATTGTCACTTCCGGGGTACAACCCTGGATGGGCAGGTGACTAGGCCATTGCCTTATTTTTATTTATTTTTCTCCCACTGTCCCCCCACCTTCCTGCTGACTGCTAGGCTCAACCTGACAATCCTATGAACACATACTGTATGGGTTTCACTTGCAATGTATATGCTATGTATATGCTACAAGCTGGAATGTGTCCAGAACAGGGCAACGAAGATGGTGAAGGGTCTGGACTGGAGACCAAGTCCTATGAGGAAAGGTTGAAGGAGCTCGGTATGTTTATCCTGCAGACGACTGAGAGGTGATATGATTGATAACTATCTTCAAGTACTTGAATGGCTGTCATATAGAAGATGACGTGGAGTTGTTTTCATTGCCCCAGAAGGTTGGACCAGAACCAACAGGCTGAAATTAAACCAAAAAAGTTTTCAGCTAAACATTAACAAGAACTCCCTGATAGTTAGAGAGGTTCCTCAGTGGAATAGGCTTCATCAGAAGGTGGTGGGTGAGGGTAGATAGCCATCTGACAGCAATGCTGATTCTGTGAACCTAGGCAGATCATGAGAGGGAGGGCAGAAAGGGTTACATAAGTGCTTAGTTCTCGTGGCCCCTTTGTACATGCCCAGGGTAACGCAGATTGCCACCTTGAAGTCAGGAAGCAATTTTTCCCAGGCCAGTTTGGCTAGCGATCCTGAGGGTGTTTTACCATCTTCTGGGCATCGAGAAAAGGTCACAGTGTGTGTGTGTGTGGGGGGGGGAGGTAGTTGTGAATTTTCTGCATTGTGCAGGGGGTTGGACTAGATGACCCTCAAAGTCCCTTCCAACCCTATGATTCTATGATTCTATGTCATCATATACATGTAATATACGTAAGAATGTACAATAGTGATTTATTGACATGTCAATAATGTACAAAACAGAGTCCATTTAAAGGACAAAATGTCGACGCGAAGAACAGAAATAAAGAACGCTGGCTTCAATCCAATTCAAGGAAAACCATCATCAAAAATGAAGATTCTTTCAGGCTAAAACAGAAGAAATGAAGAATTCCAGATCATCTCATGACCACTGGCCAAATATAAACCTGTATTTTGAATGTTTGTTCCCGTTAAAAGACACGTCCAAGAGCGGCAAGACTGAGCAAAGGTTCTGAAGAGTAAAGAGAGAGTTGGTGGATGGGAATGGTAACTTTCTCGATAGAATTCCTTCAATTTGAAAGAAAATGATTTGCAAATGATCCTGTGATCTCTAACGACAGTTTTTGCAGTGGTTTTATTCACTTACTCAATGCGAAGCATAATCATTGCCGGAAACATCTGCAAAGGCATGTGCATAATGGAGAAGCATCAAATCAATGAGTCAAAACATTAGAAAATAAAAGCCAGCTGAACAAAGCATCCCAAAATTGTATTGTCTATCACCTAATGCTATTTTAACATCCTGCTTATTGAAATAATATATCTAGCGGCTGCTTCTCCCCATTCGTTTTCTTAAAGCGTATGGAAGGAAGCAGGCAGAAAACAGCTGCAGAGACCCGTCTTTGGAATGCTGCAAACTCCAGTTTACTAACACTCGCACACAGATTTGAGTGTATATATTAGAGCAGGGGTCCCCAACGTGGTGCCCATGGGCGCCATGGCATCCACCAACATTTTTCTTGGTGCCCACCAAGTGCTTTTAGAAAGCGGGTGGTCTTTTGTCCAGCAGGGCATCTGATTGGCCGTGCAGATTGTTTAAAAGTTGCCATCACCGCACAAGGATCTTCACTGTGTGACTGAAGGCAAGCTGGATGTATGCAAGAAAATATTTTTAATAATATGTCCACTTCAAAAGAGATTGGAAAGATTAGGGAGATTAGAAAGAGAGACTGCTGAATTGCAACTGATAACGAAGCTCAAGACAATGCATCCACCAGGATTGAATCGAGACCTAGGCTTCCTGTCTCATCACCGATGCGGATTTCTCCACACCCACCACCTCTCTACATACCCCACCCTGTCCAATCATGCCTGCTATTGTCATGCACCTTCTGTAATCACTCCAGTCTCCAAGATATAAGGAGAGATGGACTCACATTCTAGCTGTATCTGAAGAAGTGAGCTGCCTGTGACTCATAAAAGCTCATACCCTACCACAAATGTTGTTACCCTTAGAGGTGCTACTGGACTCTTGGCCTTTTCTATGTCTACTTTAAAAGGCATCCTCTAAAACAGACTTTCTGCCTGAAGTGTAGAAGAGTTACTATTAGAGGTATGCATAACCTCATTTCTTGACATGTTATGTTTGTGTGTATTATTAGATGGATATCAATAAATACAAATTTGCATAAACAATCAGTCTCAGGCAGCAACGTGGGGACACTAACAGTCAGAGGGGGATACTGTCAGGCCTCAGCCATAGGCCCGGCAGAACATCATCTTGCAGGCCCTGTGAAACTGCAATTGGGGTTGCCAGCTCCAGGTTGGGAAATTCCTGGAGATTTTGGTGGTGGAGCCTGGGGACGATGTGGTTTGGGGAGGGACCTCAGCAGGCTATAATGCCATAGAGTCCACCTTTCAGAACAGCCATTTTCTCCAGGGGAACTGATCTTGTGGAGAAACGCCATTTTGTTTGTGGAGTTAATTTTCTATGGGCTGCAGAGGGGAGGGGCCTGTTCTGGAGCAGAATGTGATTGGAGGGAGAGCGAGTCAGTTGGTGGAGTGGGAGTTGGACGTTGACAGTTGGTGGCTGAAGAGTGAGGGAGAGATGGCTCTGAGGGGAGAGGTAGAGCTAATGTAACCCCAGGTATCAAAGGATTGGGCCTGCCATACACAACATCTAATTGGGGCATGAGGGAGATAGAGTAGGGGTTTCTTTTTAGGTTCTATTATTCCTTCCATTCAGTGTATATTTGCCTGTGTATAGTTAGAAGTTAAATAAATGAGTTTTTGGAATTTATGAAGGAAGAAAGCTCTCCTGTTCCACACAGTCCCCCAACTGCTTGGGCCCACTAGCAGAGGAGGGAGGTTAGGACTGGAGGCTGTCCCACCTAACCAGGACCCCACACAGGGACAGTGGTGGCAGCAACTACCTGGAGACAGGAAAAGGAGACAGCCCCTTCAGGTGCCTGGCCAGAGGCGAAAAGGCAGGGGTAGGCAGAGCGGGGTCTACCAGCGGGAGGAAAGGCCCCATTTCGCCACAGATCTCTATGGCCTGGAGATCAGTTATAATTTCAGGAGATCTCCAGCTACCACCTGGAGGCTGACACAAGCAAAAGAGGCCCCTCCAAACCAAACACACTAGTGTAATAAGTGAGTCCCCACAAGTAGGGGATAGAAAATAGCAATAAAGCTATAATGTTATTATTACTTTTATAGAATATTAGGGGCAAAGTGCTCTATGTAAAGTACATACATCAAAATCCATATACAAAATATATAAATCAACATAAGCCGCAAATGGTCTCAAAAATGATCAATATCTAGTCACAGGTATAGACAATTTCAAAAGTCCATGTAGGTATATCAATCCAACAGGTCAGACAAATCTGTCATTCAGCCATCGAAGGTAAATCTTAATAATAAAGGTAAGTAATAGTGTTCAATATTCAAATGTGGCCTAATAGATACTTAAGATGTGGGTTGCTTTTCAGGTGGTGTCAATGACGTCGGGACAGCTCGAAGATGCTACCTGCCCACCTGACATCCAGGGCCGGCAAGGAAACCTGATGTTTCATCAAAAAGACCTCCTTGGGAGCAGTTTTAACATTCACCAGAGTGCACTGTTCAAATTCACAAATCAGTATTACAAAGCACCTCGAACTTTTACAACATCATTTTGGTGGCAAGAATTGATCATTTTTGAGATCATTGGCAGCTTATGTTGATTTATATATTTTGTATATGGATTTTGATTTATGTACTTTGCATAGAGCACTTTGGCACTATAAAAGTAATAATCATATTATAGCTTTATTGTTATTTTCTATCCTCCGCTTGTGGAAACTCACTTATTACACCACCTGGAGGCTGGCAACCTTAACTGCAATAGATCCCACAGGGCCCGAATCTCCAATGGGAGACAGTTCCACTAGTAGGGTTCCCAGGTGCCCACTGGTGGCAGGCAAACTCCTGTGGATTTGCCCCCTCATCTGCCGATTGCTCAGCGATCAGTGGGAGGTGGCAAGCTCCTGGATATTGCCGCCACCGGCAGGCACCTCAGGAACTCATGCTGTGCATGTGCTCCCAACAGGTGTGGCAACATCACATCGCCACACCAGCTGTGGGAGCGTTCTTGGGTTTCATTTGGGGCTGATTTGGGTCCCAAATAGGCCAAATCAGCCCCAGGTGGAGCACAGGAATGCTCGTGCAGCCAGCGTGGTGACATCACTTTCGGAAGGACCTTGTGCCTGGCACAAGGTAAGTGCCAGAAACTCTACCCTCCTGAAGGGAGGGTCAAGGGACCTGACAACCCTATCTTCCGGGCTAGAGCCAAGGCTGAGAAAGCCCTGACTCTGGTTGAGGCCTGACGAATGTTCCTCAGTTTGGAGACCACTAGTATTGGCTTATCAGCTAATCGTAAAGCTCTCTGGGGGATGTATTGGAAGAAGCGGCCCTGCAGGTATTTTGTGGCTGGCTCCACCTCCTACGACACCCAATACATGGCTACACCTACCATCCTGTGTCAGAATTCCAAAGGTGCTTGCAGGTTCAAAAGGGTTGGGAACCTCTGCATTAGTGAACAGGACTGGTTCAGATCCCAGATTCAAATCCCACTCTGCCATGAAGTTTGCTCGGGAGCCGGAGCCTGTCACTGGGATGGATCCAACCATTCTTCAAGGAATCTTTCTGCAGGAACTTTCCTCCAATTTTAGTGGCTGTTCCTCCAATGGAAGAGCCACTTAAGGTGGAGGAAGGTACTATAATGTGGAGGAGGGCTTCAAACTTTGCTCCCTCTCCCTCCCTCTCCCTCTCCCTCTCCCTCTCTCTGACTGCCTACTCTACCTTGCAGGGTTCTTATGAGGATCAAATAAAAAACCCCAAAAAGTATGCCACTGTGAGCTCCCTGCAGGAAGGGCAGGATAAAATGATGGCAGAAACTCATTGGATGCATCCAGCAGGAGATGGGGATTACAGCAAGAACTGGGCAAGTTGGACTAAGCATTGTAGAGGTAGAATATAACACAAGGCTTCCATTTTCAGCAGCAGCCCTGTCTCCTTTACAATGTGCAATTCCACCCAAAGCCAGTTTGTTATAGTAGTTAAGAGCAGTAGGACTTTAATCTGGACAACCGGGTTTGAGTCCCCACTAGAGATAGGCACGAACCGAAATATGAACCAAAGTTCATCACGAACCGGGTCAGTTTTTGGTTCACTAACTGGCAATTAATTGGAGCTCATTTCTCATGATCCACAATGAACTGCTATGATTTTTAGAGCAGTTCGTATGGTTCATTTTTCAGTTTGTCACTGCAGACAGCCGGGCGCTGCTCAATCTGTTAACTAGGCAATGGTGAGGGGTGGGCTTTCTGCAGACCTTCTGCAGCCTTGGATGTGACGAACCAACAAACGAAACAAACCAGTTCGCAAACCAGGCAAGTTCTTGGTGGTTCATGGTTCGTGGTTCGTGAAACACAATGAACCATGAATTGCAATGAACGGATGTTTTCCCAGTTTGTGCCCACCTCTATTCCCCACTCCTCCACTTGAAGCCAGCTGGGTGGCTGTAGGTCAATCACAGCTCTCTCAGAGCTCTCTCAGCCCCACCCATCTCACAGGGTGATTGTTGTGAGGACAAGGGCCGATTCCAGATGGCTAACGTTCACGTGGAACGTCGCACCTCATTGCGGGGAAAATGCAAAATATCGCGTTTCCTCGCACAAGTTTTGCGCGTCGTCACGCGACGTCGCGTAAAACTCATGCGAGGAAACGCGATATTTCGCATTTTCCCCGCAACGAGGCATGACGTTCCGCGTGAACGTTAGCCATCTGGAATCGGCCAAGAATAACACGCTTTGTAAACTGTTCTGTGTGGGCATTAAGTTATTCTGAAGGGCAGTATATAAATCAAATATTATTATTAAAATAGACAGTGGCAGGACACTGTGGGCCTTGGGGTCAGGCACCAATGCCTTCACCTCGTGCACTATTGTGGTAATGTTTTTGCTTGCTCTGTTCTTCAAGGATGCCATCTAGACTTAAGTATCACTCCTGCCCCATGATTCAGTGCTTAGTTAGTTCGCCTCACCAGATTTTGACATCCAGTCCATAAAGTTCCAGCCTTAGAGTTCACGGCTCGGACTGGGCAACACCACTGGAGAGCAAGCACAAAAGTAACTTCCCACCCAGATGCTGATGATGACGATGACGATGATGAAGATGACGACAACATTTGAATTATATGCCACCTTTCAGGACAACTTAACGCCCACTCAGAGTGGTATACAAAGTATATTATTATCCCTTCCACAATCTCCCTGCGAGGTGGGTGGGGCTGAGAGAGCTCCAAGAAGCTGTGATTGACCCAAGATCGCCCAGCTGGCTTCAAGCAGAGGAGTGGGGAATCAAACCCGGTTCTCCAGATTAGAGTCCTGCTGCTCTTAACCACTACACCAAACTGGCTTTTGATGGGATTGCAAGATAGCAATGTGTAGATGGGCCTTAGTGCATGGGAATGACTGAAAAATTCCCCATGACTCCCACCATCCACAGGCACTATGTGGAGATAGGTGTCACAGCAATGCAAAGCTCCGTCCTGGCCTCTGCATTCCCCAGAGCTCTTTCCACTTCCTCTGTCACCTCTAGTGATGGAAAGTACCGTCAAGTCAGAACTGATTTATGGTTGTCCTGAAGGGCAGAATATAAATTGAATGTTGTTGTTATTGTTAAAAAGATGTATTTGCTGAAATTTTTAATGTCTGTCTGGAGCTGTACATAGTAGTCAATGACTTCATTCGAAGAGCAGATGCTGAAAGGAGACCATGCTGTATGAAATGAAGGAATTTACGTTGTCCTTTGTCTCAGGTTCCAGAGGGGGACATGCAATAGAGGGGGGACATGGAATAGAAACAGAGTGGGGCATGCAATAGAGACAGAGAGGCAGAGTGGCTAGGCATCCCACCTTCCTACTTTAACAGAGAGGCAGAGTGGCTGGGCATCCCACCTTCCTACTTTAACAGAGAGGCAGAGTGGCTGGGCATCCCACCTTCCTACTTTAACAGAGAGGCAGAGTGGCTGGGCATCCCACCTTCCTACTTTAACAGAGAGGCAGAGTGGCTGGGCATCCCACCTTCCTACTTTAACAGAGAGGCAGAGTGGCTGGGCATCCCACCTTCCTACTTTAACAGAGAGGCAGAGTGGCTGGGCATCCCATCTTCCTACTTTTCTGGTGCTATCCCTTTGATGTGTTGATTGCTACTCTCAGGAACTTCCTTCCTGCATCCTCGCTCATTATCTTCTCCTCTGCTCTAGGCTGCTCTGCTTACACTGGGTTTTGCAGCTTCCTTCGAGCAGCTGAGCTTCCCTGACAGGCTAACCCAGGGAAGCCGGGTGTTGGATTGTCTCTGTCCTGGAACCAAATTAATAATCGCAGCGCTCTAGGCCTGATGAAGGACATACCAGATGCTCCGTCCTCTGCGGCACATTGACCTTCATAGAAATGGCCTGCGGTGTTTTGTTTTATGGAGCCATGCAGGGTTAGCGTTTCACAGCTTGATCCATGTTCCTCGACTGTTAAATCACCTGAGGCTGGAAGGAGCCAATTATGTTTTGTTTCCCTTCCCAGGAACCTGCATCCATCAAACCTCCCATTGCCTATTCTCTGCCTTATCAGGCTCTGGCTGTTTGACTCATGTAGCCTTCTACCAGAGGACCGTCAACTTAATCAGCTCCTTTCCGCTTTGGAAGCAGTTGTAATGCGAATACTTTGTCATCCCAACCACATGGGCCTTTCCCACCTAATCAGGGCCCTTAAGGAGGAGCAAATAGGATTACAGCCTCCTAACCCACATTCCTTTCTTCCTTATCACAAGCTAGTGAGAAACCTGAAACAGTCGCTTGATCCTTTCAGGTTCCAACAAAGCTCCACCTACTGAGCTATGGTTCCCAACTGCAGGTGAGCGAATCCCTGGAGAGTTAGAGGTGGATCCTGGAGAGGGAGGGACCTCAGAAAGGCATAAGACTATAGAGAGCATCCTTCAAAGGCGCTATTTTCTCCAGGGGAACTTATTGCTGTCATTTGGAGATCAAATGTAATTCTGGAAGGTCTCCAGGGCCCAGCTGGAGGTTGGCAACCCTAACCTATCACCACAGCCTGTTGGTTCCTACCCATGACCTGATTTGACTATAATGCTTCTGCATCCTTCCCTAGGCATTGGTGAGATTCAGGTACTGGCCTTGAACATTCTCCACTTACTTTTCTAGCTCACTAACATGTTCCTTTGCTTTCTTTCTTGCTGAAATTTTATACAATGGAATGGAGGCAAAGCAAATTTTTAAAATATAGTACTGCCCCAAGAAAGCATGAAGTAGGAGGTTGGAGCAAAAACATTAAATATCCCAGAGCTCCGAAGCCATTTCTCCACTGTGTCTTAGCTATCCCCAAGTATTGTGTTCCCTTCTATCAGGCTGTAGACAGTATCGGAGTGCAACTGGACAATGGTTTAAAAAAATAATGTGCAATCCCACACAAAATGTGCAGCGCCAGGGGAAACCTGTGCAGTCCCAGATGAACATTTGTTCTGTTCAGACATTCAAGTCATGCAAAAGTTGCATTCCCCCAGTTGATATCAAAAGTGATAGAGCAGTGAAATGAGTCATCTGGGTGGCTCTAGAAACCCAGATGCTGATAAAGGGAACTGGTTGTCTCAAGATTCAGGAGAGGGAAAAAGAAGCTTGGTGTCGCACAACAAGTAACTGACTTGTGGGACTCACTGCCACAAGATGTGGTGGTGGCCCCCAGCTTAGATGTGTCTAGAAGATAGATGTATCAAGGATAGGTTTATTGACAGCTATTAGCCATTTATTTATTTATTTGGTTTGATTTATACCCTGCCCTCCCCACAGATGGGCTCAGGGTGGCTAACAGCATTCATAAAACACAGTGAATTAATCACAAGATCATAAAGTCAACAATAATCTTTAAGAAGTCATTAAAATAGTCCAGGCGCAGGCTCTTTAAATAAATATTTGGGAGTCCGTATATGGGCATAGCAGATGGCCGAGGGCAGCCCCAGAAAAAGTGGTGGTCTTAGATGGAAGAAGGGGGACACCCGCTGGCACTCAGCCAAAGGCCCGGCAGAACATCTCCATTTTACAGGCCCTGCAGAACTGTAACAGGTCCCGCAGGGCCCAGATCTCCAGCGGGAGAGCGCTCCACCAGGCTGGGGCCAGGGCAGAAAAAGCCCTGGCACCGGTTGAGGCCAGACGGATGTCCTTTGGGCCGGGGACCACCAGGAGTTGCTTGTCTGCAGAGCGCAACACCCTGCAGGGGACGTAATGGAAGAGGCGGTCCCGCAGGTATGCAGGTCCCAGTCCGTTAAGGGCTTTAAACACCAAGGTTAACACCTTGAACCGGATCCAGAACTCCACTGGGAGCCAGTGCAGCTGGCACACCACAGGATGAATGTGCGCTCGGATTGGTGTTCCAGTAATGGCTGAATGGGACTTTTGGGTTCAGTGGCCGGATGCTTCTCATTGTCAGCTGGGAAAGGCTGTTGTTTGCGAACTTTGTGTTGTTTGTGAACTTTGCTTATGGAGGCATCTGTTGAAACCTGGATGCTGGCTTAGATGAGCCACTGGTGAAATCTAGTGTAACCCCCCATGAGCTAATTGGTTTAGCACAGTAGGATGAAATCTGTATCTGGAGCCAGGCAGCCGAGGAAGAGGCTGGCTGCTGGAGAGCTTGGTAACATTTCACATGCTCTTATCACCTTGAATAAGGTCATCAGAAACACGTTATATGAGAATAGTAACTAAAAGTGATGTGTGTGTGTTATAATTAGTTGGTATTATTATTGGAATCATATTATTGTAAGGATTTGCCAAGTAACCTTCAAAAGACTCCACTGTTTGTTAGTAAGAGCTTTATTGAAAAGTTGCTAGTTCATGATCTTTCCGGGTTCATTGTCAGGAATGAGGCACATCCAACTATCAAGAACATATATCATTTGCAGGCTAACATTCTCCACCCCTCCTTCCTAGAGGCTGGCTTATTCTGCTGGAAACTATCTGCACGGGGGAGTACACATGGTTCAAGGTTCATGGTACACATGGTTCATGGTTCAAGAGATCCAGTTTGGTGTAGTGGTTAAGAGCAGCAGGACTCTAATCCAGAGAGCCAGGTTTGATTCCCCACTCCTCCGCTTGAAGCCAGCTGGGAGACCTTGGGTCAGTCTCAGCTCTCTCAGAGCTCTCTCAGCCTCACCCACCTCACAGGGTGTTTTGTTGTGGGGATAATAATAATATACTTTGTAAACCACTCTGAGCGGGCATTAAGTTGTCCTGAAGGGCAGTATGTAAATAGAATGTTGTTGTTGTTATTAATTATTATTATTATTATTATATGGGCTCTTTTCCCAGTGCCTTGGAGCAAGAAGAATTCATATTCTGGGAGAGTAAAGAAACACAGCTGCAACAGATAGTCATAACATCATAACCTTCAGCCCCAACCCCCCAGGTATGGGTACGGCAGCTGTGGCCAGCAATCTTGACAATTATTCTTGCAGGACTTGCTTTATAATAAGAAGGATTGTAGGAAAGGACTCTGGCACTTGGTGGGATCTGCCAAGTTGAACTTGCTTACCTGGAATGGTTTTCAAGGACATTGTAGGCTGAAAGCTTCTGTTTTTGTTACACTTATGAGTTTGGTTAAAGAAAAGAAAAAAATAGTTATATTGTTCTAATTGTTAAAGGGTTTGGTGAAAAAGAAAACCTTTCTTAATTTTCAATTGTGTGAAAATTTGCTTCCTAAATTAGCCCCCTAGAACCCATATAAAAGAGGTTACATTAGCATGTCTACTTTTACAGTTTAAATTAATGACTCCTGGGTGGTTTGTTGTTGTTATTGTTGTGTGTGTGTGTGTGTGTGTGTGTGTGTGTGTGTGTGTATGAGAGAGAGAGAGAGAGAGAGAGAGACTCCCCCATCCCTGCAGAGGGAACTGGATTCTAGCTGTAGGAGAGTAAAAAGCCCTAAATTTTGGGTGAAACTTTAGGGCAGTACAATGGTTTCAAACACAATGTATCTCCGTCATCCATTAGAGTAGCTCTGGTTTGCCAGAACCCATCATTTGTCTTCTAAACAGAATAAGAACCAGGGCTTTTTTTCAGCTGGAACGCAGTGGAACAGAGTTCCGGAACCTCTTGAAAATGGTCACATGGCTGGTGGCCCCGCCCCCTGATCTCCAGACAGAGGGGAGTTTAGATTGCCCTCCGCGCTGCTGAGCAGCATGGAGGGCAATCTCAACTCCCCTCTGTCTGGAGATCAGGGGGCGGGGCCACCAGCCATGTGACCATTTTCTCCGAGGGCAACCCACTGAGTTCCACCATCTCTTTCCCCAGAAAAAAAGCCCTGATAAGAATGGATCATTGACAATTCTGTGTCTCCTTTCAGACAGGACTGTTGTGGGCTTTGGGGGAAAATTAAGCAAATTGCCAGGATTATTAGAGAAGAGACAATTCTCCCAAGCTTTCAAAGCAACAATTTGTTAGACTGAATTGATCGGAGAAAGGCTGCAGTCTTTTTGGAAGGCAGTGTAGGTGGCTCGGAAGCTCCGTTTCGCCGTCATAATTGGAAAGTGTTGGTGTAGGATTCTTGCATGAAAAGCATCCGTGCTGTATTTCCCATCTTCTAGAAAAGACAAATGAAGGGATTGTTTGGAATGGCTGCATCTCTACTAAGCGCTATTGGGGTTCAATTGAAATAGGAGGAGCACACATGGTCTGCGGGGGTTTGTTTTGTATCGGGGTCGCTGCTGCTTGCTTTCTGTTGAGTCCAGTCATTCGAACTCTTTCAAAAGAGGTGGTGTGGTGTAGTGGTTAGAAATTGGGATTAAGATCTAGGAAACTCAGGTATGAAACCCCACCCTGACATGGAAGCTCACTGGGTGACCTCGGTCCAGTCATTTTCTATCAGCCTAATCTACCTCACAGGGTTGTTGGAGGATAAGATGGCAAAAGGGAGAACATTGTAAACCACTTTGAGTCTCCATTGGGGAGAACTGTGGCCCATGAGCTCTGCAGGTGGCCTCGGGCAAGCCACTCCTCTCAGACCCAGCTCCCCAACTGTATTGTGGGGATAATAATAACACTGGCTTTGTTTACCACTCTGAGAGGAACACTAATGTGTCTAAAAGAGCTGCAATAACCTAGTTGTAAACTGGTTGGGCTGCGAATCAGCACTCTGCTAGTTTGACTCCCACTCCTGCCATGAGTGCTGCAGGTGGCCTTGGGTAAGCCACTCCTTTCAGCCGCAGCTCTGCAACTTTATTGTGGGGATAATAAGAACACGGACTTTGTTCATTGCTCTGAGTAGACACTACTCTTTCTAGAAGGGCAGTATATAAGCACACTGTTATTATTATAAAGTCAAATTATATATAGAAATAATAATGATGATGATGATGATGATGACGATGATAACAACAACAACAATGTGCAATTTATATACCGCCCTTCAGGACGACTTAACACCCACTCAGAGTGGCTCACAAAGTATGTCATTATTATCCCAACAAAACACCCTGAGAGGTGGGTGGGGCTGATAGAGCTCCTAGAAGCTGTGACTGACCCCAGGTCACCCAGCTGGCTTCAAGTGGAGGAGTGGGGAATCAAACTTGGTTCTCCAGATTAGAGTCCCATGCTCTTAACCACTACACTAAACTGGCTCTCCAGTTTAATGTTTAAAAACTCCTAAAGAAGTACCCCTTGACAAGAAGAATGATGATTGTTAGATGAATGAGTTGTTTCTTAGCAGGTCATCCGGATCTGCACATCGGGTTGCATCTTGCAGTCCCATTCTGCTAGCAGTGGTGGTTTCCTGCGATGTGAGGACCTTTCCCCTGCCCCAAGAGCAGAAGACTTCTTGGGCTAGAGGAAAGCACTGCCACTTGCAAAACGGATCTGCAGGACCCAACCTATTTGGATTTGCCCAAAAGACCTGTACAAATCTGTAAAATGGGAATTATGGTGACCAAAGTCACAGGCACGTGTTCAGATACTCAGCTGAGGCACATTGCATGTTAAAGCTGGTACATGAACAGCACATGCATTCCAAAACGTTTCCTTTTTTTAAAAAAATTGCACCAGTTATGTTAAAGATGCAAACTGAGAGCCTAAATGCATGTCATCCCCCCCCCCCACACACACACTGGAATAGCCTCAAATCAGGTGAAGAGGTGTGTGTTCTGAAGTTCTCTGTTTCCCAGGTGCACAGGAGACCAATTTGGACTGAAACCACAGCATGCAGAGAGAGGCAGCTTAGGGTTCCCCCCATGCCATGTTCCCAACCTGGAACAGCCCCAAAGGGCTATTAGTCCCCATTGGTGGGGGGATATGTGCACACTGAGGCTCCAGGTTTTTAAAACTAGAAACATTGGTAAAAAGGTTATAAATTACATATTTTTTTACCTCTGACAGTCATACGACACCTCCATTTTTCTAATACTTAATGTCCCGACTAAGCTATTGGATTGGGCTTTTTGGAAACAGAAATCTGACTCTTTAAAAAAAAAAAGACATCTGAAGCTGTCCTTTCTCTATGTCTAAGAGCTCGTCCTCATTTTTACATACCGTTTTGCTATCGAGTCAATATTTTTATACACTATAAGGGGCACTTTGCAACCAAAGACTGAATTAGCAGATGAAGTATGCTTTATTAGTGGCTATCCGATAGAAAATCATGTCACTTTTCCATTTAAAAGATGGATGGTCTTTATTTAGCCTATTGACTCCATTTGGTCATGATTAAACATCGCCTGCATGAGGCCGGTCCTCAAGAGTCGTGATTTAGAAGCTGCCAAGAGGGCTGAAGAAGCCTCGGAGTAGCAAACCAGATCACCTGCTCTGGACTCCCAGTAATCCCATTGATTCTGAGCCCCCATTTCCTCTCATTTCGAATGTGAACTTATATTCTAGTCCTTGTAGCTGATAGAGAAAATGTGGAATTAGGGAGATTGAGCTTGTTACAATCATTGGCATTTCTGGTTTCCTTGCCCTTATTTTATTTTATTATTTTGTTTTAGGTTTTAAGAACTTTGCGCATCCCTCCTTCCAGAAACAACATCATCCGTCCGACTGCATTTAAAATGGCTTCCTGTAGGGACAAAATCAGTTGGATGCTGAGCTGGATTGTGACTAGGGGTGTGCACCGAGAAAATTTCCATTTCAGTTTTGGATCTAGGGGTGTCTGAACAATACCATTCCATTACTAGTTTGTTCTGGGTCAGCTGGTGTTGATTTGTATCTGATCAGGTGGGTTTTTTGGGGGTTTGTTTGCATGAGTTTCAGCTCATTGTGCACACAAGACACAAGCACTGGCCACGCATGCACATACACACAATGTTCTTTTCAACTAGAGGGTGAGGCACTGAGATAGCTGTTTTTACATGCAACAGCACCAAAATCACATAGAACACAGTCTTCCCTCTAAACTATCAACCCATCCAGCTTTCCCTCAGTTACACACACAAACACACACACACAACAACAGGCCCTGAAGAAAGCGAGTGTCATGAGAATCCAGCTGGCTAAGGGAAAGGGGGGGCATTACAATCTTTTCTGTTCACTTTTTTTCTTTTTCAATAGTGCCAATAAATTATTACCTTTGGTACCATGTTTCCTTGGGCTTACTCTCAGGGAAGTTATTTTGAATTGCAGTCTGTGATTGATGTCTCTCTTCCAAACATTTCCAAAGCTGATGGGAGGGGAAGGGTCTCCCATTGCACAAAACTGATTGGCAGGGGGTGGGTGGAGATGTACTTGCTCATTCCCCCCTACTGTAAGGTCTCTCTCCCCTTGAGATATATTTGATGAAATGTTGTTAAGGGAAACAAGAATTTTGTCCTGCGAGGTGAGCCCAAAGCCAGGGGGTGCTGCAAGGTTTGAACCGAAACAAAACACACAAACTTTTTAGTGGGAGGGATTCATTTCAATTTAGTTTCCTGGTTTTGGTTCAGCATGCCAAAAGCTGTTTTAACGAGCAGAACCAGCAAGTTCTGTGTGTAATTTCAGCTCCCCCCCCCATTATGCACATCCCTAATTGTGACATGTGGGTAGAATGTATGCCTGAATCCAGAACTAGGGGACCTCATGACCTCTCTGCTCATGGAACTGCTTTCCCCCACCCTCTTGCTTCCAAAGGTGCACCAGCTATTAAACTTGCAGTGAAAGTGCCCAGTGGGACACTGCCGGGAGGACAGCTGGTGGCCAGGAACAAGAAGAACCAAGTGCTAGCAGCTTAGGCAGCATTGCAGGGGCCGAACTATTTAGACATGCCCAGTAGGATTGCCAGTTATTGGCTGGCATCCAGTGGGAGATTTGGAAGCCAGGGACATCAGGGGATGCCATTACATCCATGGCATGATGTTATTTCTGGACTGAGGCCAGAAGTAATGTTACACCACTCCAGGGGCAAATTCACATGCCCTCAGAGCATCCCAGCGTTGCACTAAATGTTCACTAAACACCCAAAGTATAGCATCTTTCTAGCGAGATTTCTGAAATCGCTCTAGAAAGACACTATACTTCCAGGTATTTAGCCAACATTTAGCACAATGCCGGGATGCTCCAAGGGCGTGGGGATTTGCCCCAGGATTCAGTGGAAAATCTGTGGTTTCCTAGAGTGGCATGATGATTTTCCCTGGTAATGACATTCCACCACTGCTGCAACAGAACTTTTTCTTCAGATTTTCCTCTAAGAGTCTTCTGAGCAGTAGCATGTGATTGGGAGGTTGCTGGCATGATGGGAGACCTACTGATCAGTGGTGCCAAAGATACATGTTAACTTACAAACTGTTTCTTTCTCTGCCACCAACTGGCCAACTGACAGCAGTGCAGGAAGATGCAGCGCACAATGTTGGTGCCACTGGCCAGGCCTGAGCAGAGTGCAGGATTAGTCTTAGCTAATGGGCAACTGGGGGAGGAGCCCTGGGCCCTGAGCTGAGAGGGAGCAACCACCCATTGCCTCATCCTCTTATGGAGGGGGAAGAAGAAGAGAAGTCTACAGCCACCACCGCCACTCATGTCTACTCTGTTGAGGGCCCGGGGTGATGGCTGCTTGGGGTAATGGCTGTTTGCAAAATAGAAGGAAATGGTGTCTCACAGGCAGTGTGACATCACTTCTGGCAAATAGTAGATGTGATGTTACCTCTCTAGAGGTGGGCATGGACCACAGTATGAACCAAAGTTTATCACAAACTGGGCTGTTTTTTTGGTTCACGATCCGGCAGGTCATCGAAGCTCATTTCTGATGAACTGCAATGAATTGCTATGATTTTTAGAGCTGTTTGTATGGTTTGTTTTTTGGTTCATCACTGCAGACAGCCTGGGGCTAATCAATCTGTTACCTAGGCAATGGAGGGATGGGCTTTCGGCAGACCTTCTGCAGCCCTGGAAGTGATGAACTGACAAACCAAATGAACCAGTCCACGAACCAGGCAAGTCCATGGTGGTTCATGGTTCATGAAACACGACGAACTATGAACTGCAACAAACAGCCATTTTCCCATTCCGTGCCCACCTCTATACATCATTGGTGTGATGTCAAAGTGATGATGTATGATATGGGCAAAACTGTGGTAAATCCTAGAGCATCGCCTCATCTTCATTCCAGTGATATAATGTCACTTTGGGGTATTCACCAGAAGCAACAAACCTGGTTCTCCAGATGAGTGTCCTGCTGCTCTTAACTGGCTCTCTTTGGGGTATTTACCAGAAGCATCATTGCGCCGCCAGTATGGTACCATTTTTTATAGTAAGATCTGAAGTTCTCCTTCAGACTTTGGTCTATTTGGTTCCGCATTGTCTACTCTGATTCCTTATGATTTAGTTGGATGCAACGTGTGTTTTGGTTGAGAAGATCTTTCAAAATAAGGGTGGCAGGATCCTCTGCAACTTTCACTTTTGACAAACAGGACAGATAATCCACTCGTCACAAGAAAGGAATTGGAATGGAGAAAATAAGGATGTGGAAGCGGGATGTCTCTGTGCATCTGGAAACAGCCTTACTCCAATCCAAGCAGTTGCTTGACATGGTGATATTTTCAAGGAAGCAGTGAAAGGCCAAACAAGCACAGCCCATAATTAAATCCCAATATATTGTAATCAGCTTGGAACTGGTGGCTGTTCAGTATGGTTGGCCTAAATTGGTATGCTTTGGGGAAACCAGAGCTCATGACAAAAAGGATGGTAATGTCTCTTAATCATTGTAAGTATCTCCTCAATGGACTTGAACTTTGGAAATGGCTTTGGCCAAGGACCGAGCAGGGGTTGGAGGAGGTGAGCCCTATTCCCAGCTAAGGGGAGGGAGCTGATGGTTGTCTGTGTGAAAAATAAAGCATAATTTTAGGCTGTGGAAGAGAGAGGAAAAGAAGCAGAGAGACAATGCCCCAAGTATCTGAAGCTGGATTTCTCTCCGAGGATGAGATGTGCTGGTCTAGAGAAAGCCCTCTATGTCTCACCCCATGCTCTATTTGCATATTTGTAAATAAAAGAAATATTATTAAAACACCACAGGATTCCAGCACTCTCTTTTTCAAGGGAAACAATTCAGGTAAATGCTGCCCTGTAACGTTCCATTGTTTGAGTAAGCAGGGCGCATGATGTAACAATACAATGGGTTGGTTAACTCAGAGTTGCCCAGTACTCATTTCCTGATGCCACTCAGAGTGGTGGCAGGAGAAAATTTAAAATAAAAACAATGGCAGTCAGGACAATGGTGTGATGTCACTTCCAGAGAAAACCCGGAGATGACATCAGTCTTCTCTAGGAATCACCATAAGCTCTGTGGCTTTACTAAAGAGTTTCCAATATTTCCTAGAGAAGCATAATATTGGCTGGCCCCCATGTCCCTATACCTCCCAGTCTCTTGCCTTAGTTCCCCTGGAGAAAATGGCAGCTTTAGAGGATGGACTGTGTGTGATGGACATCACATTCCTGCTGCAGTACCTCCCCTTCCAAAGCTCCATCTTCTCCAAGCACTATCCCCAAATCTTCAAAATATTTCCCAACTCAGATTTAGCAATCTAAATTGCTTGGATTGAAGCATACAAGTGGGGGTACTCTTTTGGATACATTCCTATGGGAAGGCAAGAGTACAGCAGACACACCATGAGGCCTCCAGATAATGATTCCTGATGAGCACACCCTCATACAACTCATACCTAATTCAAGTACCATTCAAAATTAAATCACATGATTTCCCCTCCTTTGTGGGGTCCAAAGTTGACCAAGAACCCACCATTTTGTCCCCTCAACACCCCAGTCCTCCTGAAAGCTATGGTGACTGTGGTTGGAAGGAAGGAACGATTCATGTGTTGCCTGTGTTCAAATGTTTTCTAGAGCAGTGTGTAGGAATGCAAGGTTGCCTGCCATGACAGGCAGCTTTCCACCCCCAAGCTCTGGACATTACTACTGCTCAATATAGCAGTGAGACAGAAAAAAATGAGGAGGGGTGAACTGGCAGAGGGGCATAATATGATACCATAGCATCACTTCCAGCGGAAACCCAGAAGAGGCCTCTCTATGTCATGTGAATCTAATAATTTCACTGATTTCTATGGTTTATCATAGAGATCAGGGGAAATCCTAGAATATCACACAACATGATGGCATCACTTCTGGGTTCCCATTTAGAAGTGGCATCATGGTATTGCATGACACCAGTTTAACAGTCTCCATCCCTAAATGCTCCTGCTGCTGTATAGAGCTGAGCTGGCAACCTTGGCGGTGTGGCAAGATGACACTGAAATGCAGCTCACACACTAGTAGCAGCAATGAAACAGATAGAAGCAGCGTTGGTACCTCTGGTGCGCTAAGGAGGGGGAAGGTGAACGGTTACTGATTCATAGAGACACACTGAACACTATGCAGTAGTTGCAAGGAGAGAGTGGCTGGGACTTTTTGTTTTTTAAATACAGGATGACAATCTTGAAATACAACTTTTAATCTAAGTTTTTAAACACATCTTGAAATCCCACATCTCGACCTCCTTTCCCTGGCAGTTTATGACAACGACTTTAACGTTTGTTTTATTTTTATAGGAAACATCCTGTTCTGTTCCGCCCTTTAAATCCAAAATGACAAAAGCACTAAAATGTACAAGATGTTTGTTTGGTGCCCCCCCCCTTATTAGACAAAGTAAGTTCTAGCAGCTGATTTTTATGATAGTTGGGGTTTTATCGTCTTAAACTGCGGCAATCACAAAATCCTATAAACATATGGAGGCTGTTTTCATAAGTGATACTTAAAAAAAATCGGTTTCTGTGTTTCTCTGTGTCTGTAATTCCAATGTAGAACTTAACATTGGCGAAGATGTACATTCGCTCACAAGTTGGCCGGCTTTCTCTTCCCTTTATGCCTTAAACGTCTTGAGAAGTAACTCCAGGCATCAAAGCATTCTAAGAGAAGATGTTCTTTGACTGCATAAAGCATGGTTAAGGTTAGCAGCAGCAGTTATCAAGCTATGCGTCTGTGCCATCACAAGCTAAGTGCCCATGAGATCATCGGACAGTCTATGTGGCATTGTGGTTAGGCTAAGATCCTGGCTTCCCGGATTCTAGTCTCCATGTTGCTGTGAAGCTTATGGCATGACCTTTTGCCAGTCACTCTCTCTAAGCCTAACCTACCATGCAAGATTGTTGTGAGAACAAAATGAGGATATTGTAACTCTAAACCACCTGAATTACTTCGCATTCCATCCTCAAGAGTCCTGCACCTTTGTGGAGCCGTTTTGCAGGAGGATCCTGTGGGAAGGGAGTGATATCTATTCCCTGAACTGTTTTCGATACAGGAGGAGAGTCTTCATGAAATACCTTTGCAACACCATATTTGAATTTTGAATACATTTTGCCATTGTGACCCTGGCCGCTTTCACACTACTAACCTGCTTCCGTAATGTTGCGAAATGTCGCGCAAAAAATGTGAAAGATAGTGTCTTCTCATGAGAGTTTTGCGCGATGTCACGCAAAACTCTCGCGAGAAAACGCTATCTTCCAGGGGTTTTGTGCGATGTTTCACATCGTTACAGAAGCAGGTTAGTAGTGTGAAAACGGCCCATGTAAGTCAAGCTTTTTCTACCTTCTGCTAAAACTATTCTCATTGCAGTGACATCAGCCATAAAGATATCAAGTATGAATGTGTCCTTAAATATGCAGTGGGTACACACTGGGAAACTATGCTCAGTTGCGGGGGGGGACAGGATGCTTTCCTGAGTATACGCATCTTCCATTCACAATTTATTGCTGGAAACCCTGGTGTGCCATTAGTATTTCTCTGTGAGCACAGTTGCCCCATGATGTGTTGATTGTTGATTGTTGATTTACCATATCCTGGGATCATCTGAAAAGGATACAATGTTCTCTCACATGTGGTGGACATGCAAAAAGGTGAAAAGATATTAGATAAAAATACACAAAGAGATGCAAATGGTAGTAAAGCTCCACTTTGTGCTGGACCCAAAAGATATGTTACTAAGTAATGTTATGAAGTAATATTACAAAAGAACACAGTGAACTTTTTAAATATATGATAACGGTGGCGAGAATAGTATATGCAACAAAATGGAAGGCTGAACTTTGTCCAGATGTAACTGAATAGTTGAATAAAATGTATGTTTGTGTGTCGATGGCTAAATTAACCTCTTATATGCATAACAGACCAATTTCAGAATTTCAGGAAAGTTTTTTTATTATTATCTGACTGAAAGGTAAGAAAAGTTCTTTTAAATGCTGAATATAAAACGTTGAGTATAATGTATTTTAGCATAAATAAGTAGAGGGATGAAGAGGAGAAATATTATGTAGTTTTAATACTCTGTTTTGTATTCTGGGGTCATCTGAAAAGAAATTAGGTCCAGGGGGACTGGGGAAATTTTCGTTCCTATCACATAATTGGGCATTTCCAAGAACATCCGCCGTGTGAAAACAGCAATGAACAAGGAGGTGGCGTGCTGAGAAGGATGAAAAAAAGAATCACTCTCTTTGCAAAGATCTTGCGATGCTGATGTGGACTGATCGACAGTCCCCATATGGACCATTGAGATTATTGTCCATTCCTGTTTTGGACATGATGGGTCCCTCAGCAGCCATGGCCTGACATAGTCACGAC
Source organism: Eublepharis macularius (assembly GCF_028583425.1). Classification (NCBI taxonomy): domain Eukaryota; kingdom Metazoa; phylum Chordata; class Lepidosauria; order Squamata; family Eublepharidae; genus Eublepharis; species Eublepharis macularius. The sequence continues at coordinate 162,347,920 of NC_072794.1, read as the reverse complement.
ACCACAAATCCTTAGCCTCGTCATGATTATCATAGGAGTTGGTTGTGAATTTCCTGCATTGTGCAGGGGGCTAGACTAGATGACCCTGTTGGTCCCTTCCAACTCTGTGATTCTATGATAAAGGGAGTCAGCAGCAACCTTTCACCCATGCAGCCATCTCTTGATGGTGGAAACTGCCATCAAGTCATAGCTGACTTACAACAACTCCTGCTGGAGTTCGCAAGGCAAGAGACTAACAGAGGTGGTTTGCCATTGCCTGCCTCTGAGTAGCAACCCTAGTCTTCCTTAGCAGTCTACCATCCAATTATTAATCAAAGCCAACTCTGCTTAGCTTCCGAGATTTGACAAGATCAAGCTATCCTGGACTATCCAGGTCAGACCATCTCTTACTTATTTAATAGTTGTTTTAATGATCAGCACATACCCTGCCATTTTACTCCGCAAAGTCTGAAGCCTTCTTCCATTTTAAGCAACCTTACTCCAACTTAAGTGGCTCTTCTTCAAGTGGGAGAGCTACCTCTGTTGCAAGGAGTTCCTTTGGTTGGTGGAAGGCTTCAGTCTTCGCTAGGCAAAATGGAACGCAATAGATTTAGATCCCATCATTCCTTCATGGAACTCAAAGGGGTGTACAGATCACACACCGACTGGACCCCACCTAATTAACTTCAGTGAGGTTGTTTGCTGCACAAACCTTCATACCTTGTCCTGGAACCTTCTTGTGCTTCACTTCTGATTTCTTTCCCCAATATGACTGGCAATAATTCTCAGAAGTTACAGAAATTTTGTTGGCCTTTAATGTGCTACTGAATTCAAATCTAGCTCTTTTAATGCAGACCACCATGGCTACCTACCCACAACTAGAATTCTTATTTATTTATCAGTACACTGATAGCCACCCAGACCTGGATGATGATCTCATCAGATCTTAGAAGCTAAGCAAGGTTGGCCTTGGTCAGTAATTGGATGGGAGACCTCCAACGAAGACCAGGGTTACAGAGGCAGGCGATGGCAAACCACCTCAGTTGGTCTCTTGCCGTGAAAACTGCACCAGGGGTGGCCATAAGTCAACTATGACTTGAGGACACTCTCCACCACCACACAATGATATCCAGATGTTCATCGTGGACCCCAAATCAGTATCCATGGGTTCATCATGGACCCCACATCAGTTTCTATCAGTATCTCCCACCCAAGTACTAATCAGACCCAGTTCTTTGGTGCTTCTGCAAGGTTGCCCTGAGTGTCCCACTGCAAGAAAAACCATCTTAGAAAAGGCTCTGTGAATTGAGCCTCTGTGATATGCACTCAGGAAAAAAAAATTGTCAATATACCACAGGATATAGAAACTCTACTACAGTCTCTTCTACAGTTTTAGGACTCTCTACACTAAATCATTCAGCTGAAAAGCTATTGTAACCTCACCCACTCTGTGGTCCATCACATCTGATACATAACAAATAACCAAATGCCTTATTAAAGCATTTTGTTAGCATGGAGTCCATTTTCTGCCGCCACAAGTAAATTATAGACTTGACAAAACCCCAGTGTCGCCCAGTGCAAAAATGCAAATTCTCCTGGCCTTGTGGCAAGATTTACAACCTCCCTCTAAGTGGGATATTTATTATTTAGCCTAACGGAACCCGTGAAGGGACCCTGCAGACCTCGGCAGTCTGGAGACGTGGGAGGGAGATTCAGTCCAGTGCTGGGAATATAAAAAGTCAAAGGCTGAGAAGATCACTCATATGATCAGCTTTATCATCACATTCAGTGATGAGCACTCCCGAAGGAGCCACAATTCAGCCGGAAAGACGAAACAGCCCATTACGCTTACCAGTAATTTTGTTCCTCTTCTTTCAAAGCAAGCAAGTCAATAAGAACCGAAATGAAAATACATGTTCTATCCAGATTTGCATCTGCAACTTGTACATATGTTGTGGGAAAGATGGCTCTACCTTATGCGCAGCTTTTCGGGTTATATATTTTTCATGGCCCGTTAAAAACATCTTTGACCAGAGAGCTGCAATATGTCACGTCAGCAGAAACTCTTTTGCCCAATGCATCACAATGCATCTCTTTTTCCGATCGTGTGCCTAGCGTCGATGGCACTCCCATCGTATAATTTTTAATGTCTTTAACCATCTTTATCTTTGGATGCTGATAGCCCCTTCCGGCGATCTGTGTCAACGGCAGCTGCGAGCGAAGGAAGAGGAACGTATGTTTAGACAATTGCTGTAGCTCAGCTGGAAAAATCTATCTCTCTCGCTGGATGGAATATCCCTGTAGAACCTCAGATGTTGTGCTTGGTTGCTGTAATCCTCTCTTTTGGCAGAGGGAATTACATGATGGAAAAGAATAAGGAAGCCACGATTTTAGAAAAAAGAATCAGACAAAAAGAATTAGTTTGATCAGGAGTTTTTTTTTTCTGAGAAAAGAGGTGGTGGAACTCAGGACCGCACAATGACGTCACTTTGGGTCAGCTGGATCAAGAGGGGGGGTTAAAAGTTTAAATCGTCATTGGTGAAAATGGTCACATGTCCGGTGGCCCCGCCTCCTGATCTCCAGACAGAGGGGAATTTAGATTGCCCTCCGTGCCAAGTGGTGCAGAGGGCAATCTAAACTCCCCTCTTTCTGGAGATCAGGGGGCAAGGCCACCAACCATGTGACCATTTTCAAGAGGTGTCAGAACTCCGTTCCACTGCGTTCCTGCTGAAAAAAAGCCCTGAGTTTGATGATACAGAGTAGAAGAAAGGGAAACCTATTATATTTTTATCCTGCCCTTCCCGTAAGGAACTCAGAGCATTGCACAAGACTTTTTCTCTCTTCCAGTTGGTTCTTACAACACTGTTAAGTAGGGTTGCCAACACTAGGTTGGGAAATACTTGGAGATTTGGGAGTAAAATCTGGGGAGGCGGTGTTTGGGAAGGGGAAAGACCTCAGTGGGGTATAATGCCATAGAGTCCACCAGCCTTCAAAGCAGTCATTTTCTCCAGGGGAACTGATACCTGGAGTCTGGAGATTATTTGTAATTCCCAGAGATCTTCAGGTCACTTCTGGAAGTTGGCAACCGGATCTGTAAAACAGGCTATGCTGAGAGAGAGTAATTGGCCTAAGTCCACCTTGTCAGTTATATGGCTGACTAAGGATTTGAACCCATATCTGCCTATCCCTGGCCTGACACTATATTCACTGTATACAGGATCCTTATATCCTCAAGGCCTTGTTTGAAAATGTTTTTAAAATTATGCTTCTCCTTTACTGAGTCCATTTGTGTGTTTGTTCTTATAGTGGGTCCTTTAAGGAATATGAAGCCATGGATGGGTTCTTCAAACTGATGCCCTGAGCACTTGGGATAAGGAGGGGTCTGAATCAATGTATGTGGCTCCAAACTGTTTCATGCCTACTAGTAATTATAGCTGCTTATTGCTCAACATGTGTGTGAATAACAGCATGGTTGGTGTTGCCAGGTCTCCTGAAGTTCAGATAACAACAACAACAACAACAACAACAACATTTGATTTATGTACGGCCCTTCAGGACAACTTAATGCCCACTCAGAGTGGTTTAGAAAGTATGCCATTATTATCCCCACAACAAAACACCCTGTGAGGAGGGTGGAGCTGAGAGAGCTTCTAGAAGCTGTGACTGATCCAAGGTCACCCAGCTGGCTTCAAGTGGAGGAGTGGGGAATCAAACCCAGCTCACTAGATTAGAGTCCCGCGCTCTTAAGTTAACTACACCAAACTGGCTCTCCTGAGATGTAGGGTGAGAAACTTGGAAGAGCCAGTTTGGTGTAGTGGTCAAGAGTGGCAGGACTCTAATCTGGACAACCGGGTTTGATTCCCCACTCCTCCACTTGAAGCCAGCTGGGTGACCTTGGGTCAGTCACAGCTAGAGATGGGCACAATCGGCATTACGATAGAAAAATACCCACGATAATGGTGTTCACGCGATTGGGACCTGGTGGATTGGTGCTGTCCACGGCGACCGATCCAGCATTTGGGGGAGGGGCTTCATCGAGGCTTGATCGGGGCCATCGGGATCTGACCGGGGATCCAGACAATCAGGCGCCAGTAATCTATTCCCGGGGCAACGGAGCCAGGGGAATGCCTGAGCTGTGTTTGCCCTCCTTCTGTCGCCCTGGAAACCCGAAAGGAAGCCCAGCTTTCCTTGATTAGCAGGGCTTCCTTCCAACCATGGAGCAGCAACACACTCACCGGTTGGGAGAAGAGACCCAAGGGAGGGAGGAGGAAGGGGGTGTTCTGTAGCCATGGGCACTCCAAACGTTTTTTGCTTTTTAAAAAAACGGGGCTTTGTAGGAGGAATGGATGTTTTTCTGCCTGTCACTCTCTGTTTTTAACCTGCTTTTAAAACACTGTATTTTGTGGGGGAACCTCATTCACAGCTCTGTGTGTGTGTTTAAAACATGCTTTTGGAAGACTGGCTGCTTGCTTTTAAAATCGGGTGGGGAGGAATGGAGGATTCTGTCCCTGCTTTTTTTTAAAAGCTGGCTGAAACATGTTGACAAGGTCTCTCTCTCTCTCTCTCTATTTGGAGAGGCAGGGATGGGTTAAAAACTTTCCCCCCCTCTGCTCTAAGTGTGTGTGTGTGTGTGTGTGTGTGTGTGTGTGTGTGTGTGTGTGTGTGTGTGTGAACGTCCCCTCCCTGAGGGGAGGTGGCTCATCGCTGGGTTAAAAACTCCCCCCCTGCTCTAAGTGTGTGTGTGTGTGTGAACGTCCCCTCCCTGAGGGGAGGCGGCTCGTTGCTGCCTCCCTGTGCCCGCCGGGCCCGGCAGTCGCTGCCACCACCCACCTTCCCACATAGCTGGGAACAGCAGGGCACCCCTCCGCTTTGGCCTCCCCGATCCGATCCACGGATCGGAAACAGGAGATGATCGGTGTGGATCGGTGATTTGGGGTCGTTTCCAGTGTCGATCCCTGATCAGCTTGATCGGTAATTTTTTTTGGATCGTGCCTACCTCTAGTCACAGCTCTCTCAGAGTTCTTCTCTCAGCCCCACCCACCTCACAGGGTGTGTGTTCTGGGGATAATAATAACATACTTTGTAAACCACTCTGAGTGGGCGTTAAATTGTCCTGAAGGGCAGTATATAAATTGAATATTGTTGTTGTTGCTGCTGCTGTTGTTAAGGAGGCTGGCATTTAAGGGGATACAGCCCAGCCAGGATAGGTGCAGCCTAAGTGTTGCCTGGCAGGAGCCAAAGAGTGGCATCTGCCTGATGCCTCAGGATGGGGTTTGAAGGGCATCCCAAGGGTGCAGCAAATGGTAAAGGCCATGCAGACACTAACCTGCTCCTTAATTCTGGCACCCTGAGATTTCATGCCTGTCCTTGGAGACCCGAGAATAAGGCTAACCTCCTGGAGCTTCAGTTCAAACAGAGACCTCCAAAAACCCTGAAAATGATGCAGTCTCATAAACCTCAGCTACAAAACCTCTTGCCCTTCCTACAGTGACATCCTAAGCAGCGTTGGGCTTAGACTAGAGTAACTCTGCTTAGGATTCCACTGTTTAGTTTGACTTTGCATGCTGGTGCTCGTTGAGGCAGGGAGAAATTGGAAGGGTGGAGACAGGCTCTCTGGCACCGCTCCAACAGAGAACATCACTTCTGGTGCAAAAATGGTTTTCGACAAATCCTAGAGTGTCACGTTGATGCAATGACATCACTTTTAGTTTCGGGCCAGAAGTGATGTCGCATGTTGGCCTCACACTGGTAAGCTCTCTTTGTTTTTCCCTTGCCAATGTGTGAAGCAGCAGCAAAGAACAGACCTGGGGGGGGGGGAAGCAATGCCAGGAGGTCTCCCAATATTCAGCAATGGAAAGCAAGGCTGACAATTCTCTAGCACACGATTTTGACTGCAAATGGTGGATTGCATCCCTAAGCATTCTGCACATAGTGGCCAGCCTGCAACACTATCTCCATTTTCTCATTTGAATAAGGTTCAGTAGTGATGCTGATGATGATATTCAATTTATATATCATCCTTCTGGACAACTTAACACCCACTCAGAGCGGTATACAAAGTGTGTTATTATTATCCTCACGACAATCACTCTGTAAGGTGGGTAGGGCTGAGAGAGCTCTGAGAGAGCTGTGACTGACCCAAGGTCACCCAGCTGGCTTCAGGTGGAAGAGCGGGGAATCAAACCTGGTTCTCCAGATTAGAGTCCTGCCACTCTGAGCCACTACACCAAACTGGCTCTTCCAGCAAACTAGAGATAGAAACTAAGCTGTACATATATTGTTCCACATGGGGAATGTATTTAAAGGGACATTTTGCCAGGAGTTGCGAACTAGCTGTACTTGATTTTGGAGAATTGACCTATACAATAAGTGCTTTTTTGAATTTTGGCTCCAATATGACGGATCTTAACAGCCCCAAACATCACATACCTCTTGTTCTGTGGTAAAGAAGAGTTCTCTGGATCTTGAAGCTATTGTGGAAAGTTCAAGAACTTAATTATTAGATTTGTATCCTGCTGTTCTTCCAGGAAGCTCAGGGTGGTTGTATCTGTCTCCACATATACTGGCAAATTTATCCTCACAATTCTGTGAGATAAATTAGGCTGAATAAGAGTGATTAGCTCAAAGTTACCCAGTAATCTTCGTGGCAGAATGAGGATTTGAAACAGGTTTCTACAGCCTTGGTTTGCTGGCCTCCCTTTGATGTAAGGGATCCCCCACCCCCAGTACTTGTTTCCCACTACCACTTGGAGAAGCCGCAGGAAAAAAATTAACATGGCCATCAGGTCAGTAGTATGACATCATTTCTGTGGAAAAGCTAGAAGTTATGTCAGTTCTTTCTACGAATCATTAGGAACTCTATGGTTTTACCATGAAGTTTCTGGCAAGTCCTAGAGTGGTGCAACATCACTTCTGGGAATTCCTGAAAGTGATATCACACCACTGCTGATCACTCACCATGTTCCCACTCCTCCCAGGTCTCTTGCTGGTTGCCAGTCTGTGCCCTATTAAGTATTTCACCATGTTGGTTCTGTTCAACACTTACACCAATTTCTTTGAAAAATGACCACAGGTATTAAGCTCATAATATAGTCCTGCCATGAATAATCATTGCTACATTGGCTTTCAGCTTACAATGAAGTTGAGTACGCTCTAAGTATTTTCTGAAAATTCTAGAGGAATGATGCTTTACTGGCAATTAATGTAAGTCTCTTGAAGTTAAAAATTCCTGTACAAAATAACCTTTATTCTGGCACTGTAGGTGTGTTTTTGAGCTATTGCACAAGATGACATTGATAGAATAATGCACTGCAATGTCCTCTACTGGATGGGAGGCTCACGTAACATAGGACAGCTATAACTTACTTCTGATTCGGAAACTCGGGTTAGAGCAGATTAGAGACTCCAGTGGCCCAGAGACAAAATGCAAAACTAAAGCAATTCATAGAGGTGTGGGCTTGTATCCTAACCTCCATTTTTGTTCAAAGTAGGCACTTTTGTTTATGGGGAAAAGTAACTGTCACTTATTTCCCCTTTCATGGCAGCCTCCTCCCGCCCCCGTTCCTGATATTCCATTGTCCCATGGAGGCATAAATTTAGAGGGTATAGAAGGCGGCTGCAGATGGGGGCAAATTTCCATGTTGCATAGTATGCAAGCTATAGCAGATGGATTGGCATCAAAAATAGCACAAGCGGTCTTACCAGGCATGTATCTGCATGGCCATTTTTACACTGCCCTTCTCCCACTCTGGACAGTGTACTAGGGTTGTCAGGTCTCCTGCTGTACTGGCAGCTGAGAAAAAAAATAAAGGGAAAATCTCCATTCCATTAACGGTGCGACGTTGTTTTCAGAGCAAACCAGGATGCAATGTCAATCCCCTCTAGGATTCAGCAGAAATTCTATAGTGAACCATAGAGTTGCTGCTGAATACTAGAGCGGTGTGGCATCACTTTGGGGTTCAACATCAAAATGACATCATGCCGTGGACATGGTGGTTCCACCAATGCCCCTCCACTGGTTGGCAACCCTACAATGTACATTGTATGTTGTTCTTACAACAATTTTATGAGGTAGTTTAGGCTGAGTGAGTATGATTGGCTCAACATTACCCAGCACACTTCATGGCAGAGTGAGAATTTGAACCTTGGAACTCCCAAATCCTAATCAGACACTTTATCTCTTGAAGGACAAATCTTTTCCTCTTTCTGTAGATGGAAAATAATTTCCTGTTTCTAGCACTTTCTTTGAAAGTAAGCTACGGCTGGGGGTGGAGGTGGGGAATGGACCAATAGATGAACTAGAAAAGGAGGTCAGGGCCAGACAAGGGAGCCAAAGATTGCAGTAGCTGGAGCTGATGGGAAGACATATTTAAAAATGTGCACTCTGAACTGCAAGCAACCACCTTTTTCTGAAATAAACGTGTTTAATTTATAGGTTTGTCTCAATTGTCCAATTTGTCCTATTGCGATTTATACCACATGGTATGTATTCCAAACTATTTTCAAGAGAAATGTTCAGAGACTCTACCTGTTCTTCTAAGTGTAACTACGAATTTGTCTTTCTGAAGTTAACCTTCTCTTAGGTGTGTGTGTATGTTTGCGTGGCTACATGACCCCCGTCCACCTCCCAATAGATACATAATTTAGCAGCAACCATATGGACTTTTCTAGAGGGAAAATATGGGATTTTCTAGAGGGGTTTGGTTACAAATGGGCATGAGCATTTTGCTCTTATTTCAGTAAATACAGAATAAATCCAAAAATGTTAAAAGGGCTTCATTTATTAATCTTCTCTGAAAGTCTTCTTTTTTATGGTGGAGTTTTCAGCCACGTGGTCATTTGGAACAAGAATCTTTATCTGAGCTAGGGCCACATGGGGCCTCTTTGAGAAACTTCATTAATCTTATTGCAACTGCTTTGGCGTTGGGTGCCATTTTGGGGTTGCCATAGCAACCCCCAATGCCTCCTGAACACACACTCTCTCTCTCTCTCTGCAATTTCTGTATAAAGAGACTGTTTACTTTTGATTAAAAAAAAATTATACCAAACACCAAATCAAATTTATTATTACAATTATACATTTTTAAAAAACTTCTCATGTTTTTCTGCAAACCTGGTTTTCAGAAAAACACGTACTAGTCCTGGATGGTTTATTTTTTAAAAAAAAAATTCCATTGGTGGGTCTTACTTGGGAATTGCATATATTATGACAATTTTGGAACAGAACTGTTCAGGAGGCCATTTTTATAAAGGTAACATGGCTATAATATAACGGAAAAGTTCATGAAGGTGCTTTTATAAAGAGAACAGCTCTGAGGACCATTCTGCTGTGCATTATACATATTATCTGTTTGCTGTTTGTCTTATCCTGCTCTCAATACGCTTTAGTGCACATTTGTAACTGATTTTCCATGTGTGGAACAAAAAATCCACTTCTAAAGGATAACTAAAGTGCATTGAAGTGCATTATTCAACGTGTGTGGAAACGGCCACTGTGTTGTTTCTTGCATAGATAGCACCATTTTCTACATTGTTTTAACATGCTTTGCTTGTTTCAGATTCCTGTAATCTACTCCTATTATACTGCTTATTAGATGTCTCATTCTACTGATTGAATTGACTTACACTGTGTAATCAGTTTTGAGTTACAGTGAGAAAGATGGAAGAATGAATGAATGAATGAATGAATGAATGAATGAATGAATGAATGAATGAATGAATGAATGAATGAATGAATGAATGACACAAATGCTGAAAGAATGAACAGGTATCAATGTAATCAGTTTTGAGTTACAGTGAGAAAGATGGAAGAATGAATGAATGAATGAATGAATGAATGAATAACACAAATGCTGAAAGAATGAACAGGTATCAATGTTTCATCACACCTTGCCAGATTCTGATCTTGTCTAGCAGCTGGGTATATTTTCCCATTTAAATAAAGGGTAGAATAATTTTATTGTTGTGCGTAGTATTGCTTCATTCGTTCTTTATTGTTTCAGTGTGTGACTGGCTGTGGTTGTGTTGCCTTGAACCCTTTTAATTTTTAATTAATTAATTAAAATTCCCTTTGGGAGTGGGAATTAATAATAATAAAAACGAAATGAAAGAAATGAAACGAGCTCTCATGCTCAAGTCTAGAAAATACACCCAAAAAATCACCATTCCATTGACAGTGTGATCATTTCTGGGATGAACCAGGAAATGACATCACACCATTAGTGTAGCACTCTAGAACTCACAGGAAACTCTGTTGCAAAACCATAGAGTTTCTGGTGAATCCTAGAGCATTGTGCTGGTTGTATGTTGTTACTTTCAGGTTTGCCCTGGAAATGACACCACACCGGTGACATGACTGTACCCTCCCATGTTCCTGCCACCCAGCCTTTCTTCATGTTCCGACTAGCAACCTTAGAAACATGATAGTTTGGAACTGATGCTATTACTCCCTTCAAGTTTCTCTCTATCTATTGCCAAGGCTTTCCTCTGCCAGGACACTTTCTTTTTCTGCTGCTAGCCCTTTCATATCTGTAAAGGTTCCTTGAAAAATATAGATCGTTCACACGTCCACATGAAAGTGTTAGCATCAGAGGAAGTGAGTGCTGCTATGGAGGAAAGCCCCCTGAGCAGCCGGAGAGAAGTGTGAGGGGAACAATTTCATTAGAGACAAGGCATAACTTAGGGCTGGATCCCCTTTGTCTTCCTCTCCAGAAAGAGCTTTGGATTGTTCCCAACAAAGATCCATGTCTGAGCAACAGTTTCAAACCTACGCATGTTTTACTCAGAAAAAAAGCATTTATTCTATTTATCCTAAATATTTGGAGGTCTGCTTTTCTTCCAGACAACTGGGATGCAATGCAGGTAGTTCCTCTCAGTTCTGATTTTTTTCTTATCATTAGAGAATCTAGAATCTCTTCCTTTACCAAAGAAATCGCAGGTGATCCAGTATCTGTTAAAAATTAGGGCACACTCTGGGTGACTAAATATAGTCTTTGCTTGTTCCGTCAGAGGCACCCAGGCTTACCATCATGTCCTCTTCTTCATTGTACAGTGAGATGTATATTTTATTATTTATTTCGAAGCGTAGGTTGTGTGAGAGAGATGGACGTCCCCAATGAGGCATAGGGAGCAATTTGGGGAAATAGGAAGCTCCAGCCCTGATTCCTCCCAGGAAGCTGCCTTAATCGTATCCAGGGAGGATTGGCCATTATGGCTATGAGACTTTTCCTGCTGGGCAAATGGCATGCTCCCCTCAGCCAGCACAGTACCTAGAAGGCTGGCAGCCAGCTCAGCCAAAACCTCTGTAGCACAGAGAAGGCAGCACCCAGCCTGGATGAGGCCTGCCTTTTGGCCGGCTGCCATGAAGATGGGAATCCAGGAGAAATTGTCCCACCAGTCTTAGACCAGTGAAGCTTTTTACATCTGATGATAGAACAGGATGTTGAAAACCATTTTTCCTTGTCTCTCCTCTTCATTGCAGTCCTCTGGACCACATAGATTTTTGTCCACATGTATCATGTGACCTTCTACATCATCTCTTTGGAGGTCTCAGGACAGGAGCAGGGCCGAATTAACCCATGGCAGTGTCTGTAGACTTTCAGGTATTTTAGGCTCCCTCTAGCACTTCTATCTTTCACCCCACTACAGCTGACAGCCTGACCATGGTATAAAATATTTTTATTGCGCAAGTAGAACTCTTCAGAAAAGCACATTTGGGGGGGTATAATTGTCCAATACTGTAATATTTTGAAGTGAATAAATAAGGAAGCAGTTAATTATCTTATTAACAGAGATTACAATCAATTAATTGTAATTTATGTGGGGGTGTCCCTCAATAAAAAAAAAATGATGGGCCAGCTCCAAGATGGGAAATTCCTGGAGATCTGGGGGGTAAAACCTAGAGAAACCTGGAGAAAGTGGGGTTTGGGGAGAGAAAGGACCTTGGCATGGCATAATTCCATAGAGTCCACCCCCCCAAAGTAGCCATTTTCTCCAGGTGAACTGATCTCTGTGGCCTGGAACCAGTTGTAATTCCAGGAGATCTCCAGCCACTACCTGGAGACTGGCAACCCTAGCAGGGCCCCTAGGCTTCGGCCTAGTCAGCCTTTTGAATAATACGGCCCTGATCAGGAAGGAGGCTGTTGGGGAAAGATACTGGTGGGGGGGAAGCCTGCATCAGAGTTGAGTGCTCTTACGGTTTCACTTCATAGGACTAAGGTTGCCAGCCTCCAGGTAGTGGCCAGAGATCTCCCGGAATTGCAACTGGTCTCCAGGCCACAGAGATCAATTCACCTGGAGAAAATGGCTACTTTGGGGGGTGGACTCTATGTAATTATGCCATGCCAAGGTCCTTTCCCTCCCCAAACCCCACTTTCTCCAGGTTTCTCCAGGTTTCACCCTCCAGATCTCCAGGAATTTCCAAACTTGGAGCTGGCAACACTACATAGGACCCAATCCTTCATGACAAACTATCTGGGAATGGTGTATCCTTTGCAGAACTGTGAAAGGTTGGTCAACCATCAGACGTACAAACAGCTACATGCCTACTCAGTAAAAATTGTTTCTAGGTGTGCAGATGGCGGAAGTTTTTCTCTATCGGATGATACTGGGTTCTTTGCCCCCCTCCCCCAGGCTGTTGATGTATTAAACATGACTTATACTGGTATGCATGGACAGGTGGGCTATGATAAATGTTGGGGCCTAATAGGGCTGAAATAGGACACTTGCCAGGAGTTTCCATGATGCAAACAGGAAAGTTGTCAAAGGGCTATGGGATGTGTTGTTTAAAGTGTTAGACACTGTTGAGCTCACTAGATAATGGTCCGATCATGGCCTCCCAGCTTATCTGACTTGCAGTGTTTTAAGGATAAAAGGGGACAGCTCAATTTGTATACTCCAAGCTCCTTAGAAGAAGAGCAGATAAATATATAGGTAGGAAGGAAGTACATTTTCAACACTCAGAGAATTCATTTCATTATGACTTTTTGTAGCTTCAAACAAGTGTTTATCTGAGTGACTCAGACCAATGTCAGCTCAAGAACAATTTATTTTCCCAGATCAAGTTATTTCATGATGCGTAAGGCTACAGACTACAAGTCAGATTTTGCCAAACCGAACTCTTTCTACCTTACTTACTCCAATCAAGAGGTATCTAGAGAAGGGAACTGTGATTCTCGAAAGCTCATACCATGGAAATCTTTTTGGTCTTTAAGGTGCTATTGGACTCGAATTTTGCTCCCTAGTCAAGTGGCACTTTTCCAGATCAGATCCTCCGACCCTTTCAAAATACCCTGTGCAGAGGGTTGTCAAGTCCAGGTTGGGAAAGTCCTTGAGATTTGGGGGTAGAGTATGAGAAGCTCGAGGTTTCGGGAAGGGAAGAACCTAAGTAGAATATAATACTCTTTCCTCCAGGGGAATTGATCTCAATAGTCTAGAGGTCTAATTTGTTGTAATTTTAGGAGAACTGCAGAACCCACCTGTAAGCTGGCAACCCGACCCATGAGGGATGTTTCTTTGTATGTTTGCGGGAGATTCCTTCTGCATTCTCTTCCTCATTGAGCATCTTTATATCCAAGGCCTCCATTGCCTTTGACCTTTAAGAGCTATTTGTGTTAATATTTAAGTACTGATGAGTGACATTTGTAATGCATTTCATCACACATTGTAGTAGATGTGTGGCATCATTCTGTGCTTCCAGATCCAACCATGAACACCTAAAGAATGAGGTTGGTTGTGGCTGGTGAGGGAAACCTGGACACTCTAGTGGTTAGCAAAAATTTTGTCTGATCTAAGTGAATTATTTGCAGGAAGCTTGTGTGGTATTTGGGAAATTCACTGTTTTTCAGGTAGCACTTCAGTTTTGTACAGAACACAGTGCCCTGTCTTTACGCCCAAGCAAATTCCTTTACGAGGGTCTCTTCCAATCTTGATAATCCAAATGTTTCTCAACGTCAGCACTGGAAAAGCAAAGCAACATTTTGTGCATTTGTCGACACACTTCATGCACTCTTTGAGGATGGTGACAGTGCTCCTGTCCTATAGCACACGAGTCTAAATAGGTGTATTTTAAAGGGGCAGCCATTTCAGATCCATCCTTCTTGCCTTTTTCTTCCTGGACATATTTATTTGCCGTCACCAACTTATTACATGTAGGGAGTTGACTTGGCAACTTGACGTCTGCATTTCCAAAGCATTTTGTAGGGCTTACGTCATCCGGAGATGAAATATTATGGTTGGATCCTGTGAGCACAACACACACGCACCGCTCCAGCTGCTGCAGAGCTCATTTCCTCTGCCATCTAACACTTCTGTTTGCACAAGGTATCACTGAAAACCATTGATTTTGTACAAACAGAATTACTACTAGCCATACCAGAAGCAAGGCGCACTGCGGTCCAAGCAGAGCATGTGTGGAATGCATTCATAGGATCCAAGCAAAGCATGTGCGGAATGCATTCACCAAACCTCTGTATCTAATGATATAACAGCTGGACATGATTCACCAACAACTGCAGTAACCACTTTGTTATAGATGGAACTTGCTCACCTGGTACCAAGGTGTGACTTGCTTCAGCCATGTGGTTGTCTCGCTCAGAACTATCCCTCTGTGTAGCATCATGGTCACGCCATGGGGAATTGGCTCCCACCCTATTGCACGTAAAGGTCCGTGCTATCTACATGACTTTTAGCTTTTCACCTACATCAGGCTCCCCAACTTTTTTGAGCCTGTGGGCAGCTTTGGAATTCTGACCCAGGGTGGTGGGTGCAACCACAAAACAGCTGCCCTGGAAGGTGGAGCCAAACACAAAATGTCAAGAAGTGTTTAACTCTAATGGTAACTTTTGGACAGTTCACCCAGAAGCTCTGTTTAACAAGATGGCTTTTTAAACGAACATTATCATATTGTTTAAGAAGATATTGCTTAAAATTTTAAGAAATCTGCACAGCCAATCAGATCTCTGCCGGGCAAAAGGCTCATTTGCCCCCACCCAAATCTGTTCAGAGCAGATAAGCCTTGAGTGCCCTTCTACCTCTCCCTAGGATGTCTAGGGTCTGGGCAGAAAGATGGTAGACTTATCTCTTGCGACTTATGGAATTTGGAATAGACTTTCGGAAGAAAGGTGGGGTCAGTATGAAGTGCCACCTTATCCATGTAAAAGTTATAGAGTTCAGAACTGACCGACAGAATGTTCAGTCCTAAAATTCTTCTGGCAAACGAAGCTGCAACGAGGAAGACGGTCTTCATTCTCACCCTTTTCAGGGGAACGTCGACCAATTCGAATGGATGTGTGGTCAGGGCTGATAGAACAGTGTGAGTCTCCACGTAGGGAAATGGTATACTAGTGGAGGGGGGACCCTAAGTGTCGCTTTTCAAAGAAAAACAGTAAAAACATTTGGTGGGCACCAGGAAAGAAGTTGACAGGCACCATGGGCTTATATTGGGAACCTCTGACCTACAGCTTTCCAGAACGTTAACCCTGCTAGAACATAGGCATAGGGTTGGGTACTGTGTGGGGTCATCAAAGCACTCTTTGGGAAGGGGGTCAGCGGTCATCTCTATTGTGTCCAGTTCTCTCTGTCCCAAGGCGGGGGGGGGGTCTCATTTCTCAGCCAGATGCAACGTGGAGGAATCGTAGTATAGGCTCAGCCTCAGCTGCAGACTGAATCATAACCCCTCAAATCCCAAGTGATGAAAAGGGATATATAAGCTGGGGATTGGTATTTGCATTCAGATGGCCTGTTACACCAACAGCATTTGTAGCTTGTGATAGTCGTATGGATTTACGATGAAGTTAGGAAAAGATGACACTCGGTTTACTTTCCCCCAATCATTATAACATGAGAAAGTGAGTGATTTTCTTTAAACCATTAACATAACATCAATGCTTATTACAGCCAAATGGGGCTTTGCGCCTTATGCCGGGCCCTTATGAGCACAAAGTTCATTTAAGGAATAAGGAAGAGGAAACAAGAGACCGATTTTTTGAAGGTTTTTTTCCTCGAGACACGCTGCAGATTGTCAGTTTCACCACGTGGGCCCATTGACCAGAAGAGCTATGGATCTTCTTGAGCCAAACGGAGATGTTTAGAAACTTTCTCGCAGAGCATACAAAGGGCCCTGATGGATCCATTGAGTCCTGCATTCTGTTTCTGCCTCTGCCTCTGGAAGCTCACAAAGAAGTGCTGGAGGTAATAGCCGTACCTGGTTTTCTGTCCTTACTTACAGATATAATGTGGAGGTTCCCTTTACCGGGAAATCTGATCGTGGCCCCCCTCCCTTGGACTGCTCATTGGACTGAATATCATTCCTTAGAACTTCTGATAAGCAGGGCAACTCAGTTCCATTTTTTAACCCACTCTCCCCTCACCCCCAAAGTAAGTACACATACTCGGAGAGGGAAAAAATGGTTTCTGGGACATTTAGAGGGCAAATGAAGGCCCATGGTGACTTCTCTAAGGTCCCGGGACCTTAAGAAGCTTATTTGCCAGCCCCCTCTTGAATGGTGAGATCTATTTCCATTGCTTTCACCCTGCTTGCTGTTTTTGGGATGTAGTCTAGAAATCTGTCTACAGGTACAGTTCAGCATTTTTCCCCTGTAGTTTTTAGAAATTGTAGTCCTCCTGACATGTAATGTACATGCATGCATGTGATAAAATGTACTTCCAGAACTTCTCTAAGGTTCACAAACGTTTTTCCGGGTCTCTAAATTGCAAGGACATGTGTACATCTATAGCACTTTGAAACTGGTCCCCCCACCCCAATGTCCACAGTCTCCGGAGAAAGGTAAGGGGAAAGAGCCCATTCTTTTTGTGGGTTCCTGGAATTCTGCTCCGTTAAAGTTTGTGCATGTTGATCAAAATGATTCCCTGGCTGACAAGACTGAATGAGGAAAGCCTAAACCCTAAATGGAATGAAAGTGCAAGAATCTAACCATACTAAATGGTTGTAACTCTCATGACTAGATGATGGGCATGAAGAGCAATACGAACAAAAAAAAGCCACGAACAGCCCAATTTGCTGTTCACGAACAAGCTTTTTGTGGTGCCCCATTCTAAATGAACAGGTGGTCATTGCAAGCCTCGTTCGTTGCTGTTCGTTGCTGTTTGTCAAGTCAGACAGTCTGGCACTTGCAATCAATTCCCCTGGCAACTTAGGCAGGGATTGTCTGAACTCTGTCTGAACTCCTGCTGTTGCCCTGGAAACCCCAACTTAAGCCCAATTTAGCTTGATAGGCAGGTCTTCCTTTCAAGTGTGGAGCACCAAATTTGTTACAACAAGGGAGCAAAGAGCAGGGGGGAGGGGGCTCCCAGCTCTGACTTTGCAGACAGTGGAGAGACAGCTGCTGTTGGCATTTTGATAGAGTGCATTGGAGCTTGAATTTTCTTTGTGTGTGGTGGGATAGGGATCGACCCCTTCAAGTTCCAGGGCTGCTGCCAGGCTCTGGGCCAAGCTATTATTTATTATTGGTACCTTTCCTGCTGCCTGCTCAGGTAAGGTTTCTGGGAGTGGTGCGGTAGGGATCTACCCCTTCAAGTTCCAGGGCTGCTGCCAGGCTCCGGGGCCAAGCTGTTACTTATTATTGGTACTTTTCCTGCTGCCTGCTCAGGTAAGGTTTCTGGGAGTGGTGCAGTAGGGATCTTGACTTGGATGATGGCTGGAGGAGAGCCTGCTGGCCCCTACAAACAGCCAACCACGAACATGTTCATGAACAGGGCCATATTTGTGGTTATTCATGA
This sequence comes from Eublepharis macularius, assembly GCF_028583425.1. Taxonomy (NCBI): domain Eukaryota; kingdom Metazoa; phylum Chordata; class Lepidosauria; order Squamata; family Eublepharidae; genus Eublepharis; species Eublepharis macularius. Next base: position 162,330,205 of record NC_072794.1, on the reverse strand, counting down.
GTCCCTGTTCGTGGATGGCAACAAACAACGAACATCATGTTCGGGGTTTTTTTTCTGTTCATGCCCATCTCTACTCATGACTAATAGCTGTTCATAGGGCTGTCCTCAATGAATTTGTCTTATCCTTTTTAGGAAGCTGTTGTAAGTAAGTGGCCTTCATTACATCTTGTGGTAGTGGTTGCCGTAAGTAAATTCGGCATTGGGTGACAAAAAGAAATTGTTTTGTTCCTCCTGAATTCTGCCGTCAACTTCTTTGGGATACTTATGTTCTAATACTATGAGGAAAGTGGGGACAGACTCTCTGTTTATCGCTGTGTTGCTCTTAAACTCCTCTACCAACTCACCATAGTTCTGTCTTTTTTCCACAAATGAAGGGGGGGACGGACCCACAAAACACTCTAAGCTTTTGTCATTGGGAAACCTCTGGTTCATTGCTTTGTCATCTTTTTTCTGCATGCTTCCACCTTTACACTATCTTTTTTTGAGATGAGGTGTCCACAACCAAACACAATATTCCAAGTATGGGCACACCATAAATCTATGTAAAGGTCCTGACATTTCCTTTCAACTCCTTGCCTACTAATTCCTAGCACAGACTTTGCCTTTTTCCTGCCGTAGCACAAGTTGACCTTTTTAATAAGCTTTCCACCATGGCTCCAGATCTCCTTTCCAGATGGCCATAGCCAATTCAGACCCCGTCTAGGTGGATTTCTTTACCCCACTGTGCATCAGATTGCCCTTACATTCAAATTCTTCCATGGATTGACCCCTGCGACATGCTGGACAAAGGGGGGGGGAGTGAAATCATCATCTAGAAAGAGAGGATTGCAAGAGAAATATTTCTTTATTCATCACAGCACTCTCATCACAACACCGCTCTTTTGAAGGCAGAGCTTTAGCAAACATGCATGGAGACTTGCAAGCTGTTAGAATATACACTTCGAAATTACCGCTAGGATCAATAATAGTAGGAAGATGGAGATTATCAATCTTTGAGTGGCCTAAGTTACACGGAATTGACTGGCAACCACATAATCACTCGGGGTCCAGCCCACCAGTTTAGAGCTCGGCTGATAGATCTGTAGATGCCACTCATCATAATTCCCTTATCGACAGAGTCCATGAGGCCATTTGTCTTCCGGATGTCTCGGTCCACTTGGAGCACTTTCTCCTTCGAGAGTGTGATCAATGCACAGCTACAGCTGGTTGAAGGGGACCAAATCCATTGAACAGTTGATTTGGTTCCATTTTACCAGCTTTAGCAAAGCATTCTGGGCCTCGTCAGGGTTTGCAGAGTGCTAGAAGGGGTGGGGAGGAATTCTCATTTCTTCACAGCCTCCTCTGATGCAGATATCACGCCAAGTCAAGCAGCTTTGTTCTCTGGCAACATAGGACTTATTTCCACAATGGTGGGCCAAAATTGTGGCTGGGACTAGGTTTCAAATGGGGAAAAAAGGAAGGCAGAGGGAATACCTTCTTAGTTTGGTATATGAGGGGTAGCCTCCTTCCTTGATGTAGGTTTTAGAAAAGAAAAAGAAGGGCTAACTGGGACAAAGAACACGGGGAACTTGTTCCTATTCGTGCCAGAACCTTTTTTACACCATTTAAAGTGGAATGTCTGGTGTGCTGTGGTAGCCTTTTATTTGAAGTATTTGTATACCCAGGTGTGTGGAGTATGAATTGCATGGGAAATATGTACAAAATATATTTTGAGTTGTGGCAAGCTAAGGCTAGAAGGCAGGGCTGCACATCTGGGGATCATTTTAATAACTTTTGGGTTGTTTTCACTGTAAATGATTCAAGCTCCCCCCCCCTCCCTGAGTGCCTGAAATAAAGAAGTCAGAACCTAGATATGATGATAATGCAGAGGTAGGGTTGCCAAGAGGATCTCCCACTGGTGGGGGGGGATAAAACAAACATTGCTGCTATGTCGATGGTATGACATCATTTCCAGGGTAAGCCAGGAAGTGATATCATATCACTCTAGGATTTCATGGAAACTCAATGGTAAAACAGTAGCATTTCCACTGAATCCTAGAGTGACATGATATCACTTCTTGGAAATGACATCATGCCATTGATGCAACAGCACACCCACATGTTCCCACCGACCCCACCCACTCAGTTTCTTGTCTGGTGTCAACCACTAGTTGCAGAAGCTGTATAGAAAACACACTATCCTTGATTCTCAACAGTGGGGGAAAGGCACTCTGCCAACCTCAACGACATGTATTTGTGGGATTGGAGGCCAACCTATAGCTACATTACTCAATACAGTACATTACTCAGTAACATTTCAGGCAATGAACTGCAATGGCATAAACTGCCTCCATGACCAAGTATTTCATTTAGTGATATGAAAGCTTTCTTTGTGATATCTGACCTATGATGGCTGTGAGTTCCACTATAGTCCAGTGTAAGGTTTGGCAGTGGGGGAAACCGAGTTCAAAATAAAGAGAGCTGTGAGTCTGGTATGTCATAGTGGTTCATGGGCAGGACTTGAAGTTAAGAGCCCTGGATTCAAATCAATAATCAGCTAACATTCACTGAGTATCTGTGAAAAAATAATCCGTGAGCCTAGCCTACCTCACAAGGTTGTCAGTAAGCTAAAACTTCTACTCTGAGCTCCTTGGAGGAAGATCAGGTTGCAAGTGAAGCATTTATACCCTACGTTTGTCCCCAATGGGAACCCAAACCCGCTTAAAGTAATGTTTTCCCCTCCTTCATTATATCCTCACAACAACAACCCTGTGAGGTAGATCAGGCTGAAAGAAAGTGACTGGCCAAAGGCCACTCAGAGTCAGCAAGCTTCCATGGCAGAGCAGATATTTGAACTTGGGGCTCCTAGATCTTCATCTGACACTCTAACCACTATACCATGCTATAAAAATAAGATAAATCATCTGATTTGTTGTTAGGATGGAATAAACACGGACTGGCCCTCTGTTCCCTCGAAGGCAGTGGGACAACATGTAAGGGAAGCCATAATGTGTTTTACTTAACGAGGGTGCAGATGAGTTTTTTTAGAATCACACACATATTTTTCATTAATTCCTATTAATAACAAGGAACTTGTGTTTTGTGCAATTGCCAACTGCCTGGAGAACAAAATGTCCCGTCTCTTTAATAGGAGCTTAAAGGAGTATTATTTCTCCGGTGATATTATTGACCACCAAACTCTAAAAAGCTTTGGCTGTCCATTTCTGCACATTAAACCTCCGTTAAAGGGAAAGGACATTCCCCCCCCCAGGCCTGTTGGCAACCTTAGCCCTTGCCCTACCAAACAAGTCAAAGGAGAACAACAGAAAATCAGAAAGAAGAAATTTGTGGGGGTGGAGGAGGAAAAAAAGCAGCTGCAGTTTGGAGACCATCTTCTCTGATTCGTGGCTGCTGATTAATCGCAAATAAAAAAAGTTTAAAAGGCAGAAGCTGTTCTAAGCATAATACGATATGCCGCACACTGCTGAACGCAGGTTGTCTAAACTGCAGGCACGGCAGTTTTCGTCCATACTACCTGGGAAAGCTTCTCTCCCAGGGCTTTGCTGAGTTAAACCCCATTACTGGAAATAAATGGTTTTGCCGTCTTTTCTGTGCCCCCCTCTCCCCTACATCCCAGCAAAAAAAAGAAAAGAAAAGCCCACATTCCATCATTTCTGCAGTGATTTTCAATTAAAACCAGACTTATTTTATCCAGAACTGTCAACGATGTCTCATAAAACAATTGGGGGAAAAAATTTAAGCTCAGGCCAAGCAGAGATAGTTGAAGACTGTATCGCAAAGGCAGTAACAGGGAAATCACGTGGTTCACAAAGCTGGACGGAATCCAGTGGGTCTATCTAACTGGACTTTCTGTCTCATGATCAATCTCCTCTAGCTAATTCTGCCAGATTTACGAACATGCCACTTATAATTGGGGCTAAATCTCACAAGATCTTCTTGGTGCTGTCCTTGTTCCTTTGCAAACCCCTCCTAATAAACACAAATGGCTCTGCCTTTTACTGAGGCTGATTCCGCACACGTTGGATAATGCACTTCCAATCCTCTTTATAGATCATTTGGAACAGATTTTTTTTGTGCGGAACAAAAATCCACCTCAAATGATTGATAAAGTGCATTGAAAGTGCATTATCCAACGTGTGCGGAATCAGCCACAATTAAACCATCAGACAGGCAGCCGATCTCCAGGGTCTCAGGGGGCCAAGCTAGAAGTGAACGGGGAGGAATACGTGTGAGTCTGTTCACTTGCCATTCAAGTGTAACTCGTCACTTCTCGCATGGCCCTCAGGTAGAGGTCTTTCACATCACCTCCAACCTGGTCCTTTTAACTGGAGATGCCAGGAATTGAACCAGGGACCTTCTACCTGCCAAGCAGATGCTCTACCACTGAGCCACAGCCCTCTCTAAATCAACATGCCCCCCAATGAATCTCTTACTTTCTCACCCCCAGTCTTTAGCCTCAGCTGCAGTGAAGTTAATGGGTGTTCAAGTTTAACATTTGCTCCCCTTACTTCTTTTCTTCCCATCCTACTATTTCTTCCCCTGCCTTTAAAACACTAGATTGTAAACTCCTTGGGGCAGGGACCTTCCATTTAGGTATGCTGTAAATGACATTACTGTGCTTTAAGAATAGGAAGCTGCCTTCTGTAGAGACAGACCAGCAGTCCACATAGCTGAGTATTGCCTACTCTGACTGGCAGTAGCTACCCAGGGTCTCATGCACTGAACAGTCTTTGCCATGATCTGCTACCACAGAGCCATGGTGGCCATCCAGATGCTCCCAGAATAGGGTTGCCAGCTCTAAGTTGGGAAATTCCTGGAGATTTAGGGGCTGAAGCCTGGTGAGGGTAGGGTCTGGGGAGGGGAAGAACCTCAGTGGGTTATAATGCCATAGAGTCCACCCTCTAAAGCAGCCATTTCTAGAGGAACTGACCTCGGTAACCTGGAGATCAGTTGTGATTCTGGGAGATCTCCAGGCTCCACCTGGAGGTTGGTCACCCAAACCCAGAAAGGCCTCCAAGCACAGCAAAGAGGCCTAAAGCTTCCCTCTGTAGCTGCTTCTGGTTTTCAGAGAGTTAATGTCTCTGACCATGGAGGTTTCATTTATTCACTGATGGGGCTGTCCTCTATGCATTTGTCTAGGATCCTTTCAAAGTCATCCAAATATCCCATGGCCATGTATTCCACACGTTAATTATGCATTCACGTTTTGTCTGTCCTGAATCTATTGCCCACCGACTGCACTCGTTCTAATATTTGGGGAGAAAGGAGAAAACATTTTCTCTATCCATTTTCTCTCCTCTGTGTATAATGTTATAAACCTCCAATAGAGAAAAGAGAAATGGAGGAAACAGAAGAGTTTGCGTGTGAGGTCCCTGCAATTAATTTAATCAAGTTATTTCAACGTACTGTTTCAAGAGGCAGACAAGTCAGGGAACGAAACAAAGACTGAATTGCTTTGAAAAAAAGATCCCTGCAATTAATTTAGGCAAGTTATTTCTCCATACTGTTTCAAGAGGCAGTCAGGTCAAAGAATGAAACAAAGACCTTGGCAAGAAAGATTTGAAAGTATTTCACCTCTTTTTTCACTGATCGGGAGAACCAAAGGATTGAATTAATCACATTTATATGATACAAAGGCGGCCGTAGGACGCATACAACCTGAATTATAAAAATGACATCGAATGTGGACCGCGCATGCCACGGAGGATGTACCATTATAAGTCTGAGGGGCTCACTTGGGCAAATTAAAATGTCCCCGATTGCTGAGTGTGTCTGGTTCCCTTGCTATCTTGCTGGTTTTACAAGTACTTCCAGTGTGGTGCATCAATTAGAGTGTTCAACTAGGATCTGGAAGTGCCAAGTTCGAATCCTCACTCTGGGTGCCCTGCCATTCACACTCGCTCAGCCTAACCTAACAACAACAACAACAAACAACAACAACACATGTATATACTGCCCTTCAGGACAACTTAACACCCATACAGAGCAGTTTACAAAGTGTGTTATTTTTATCCTCATGACAATCTCCGTGTGAGGTGAATGGAGCTGAGAGAGTTCTGAGAGAGCTGTGACTGACTTAAGGTCACCCAGCTGGCTTCGAGTGGAGGAGTGAGGAATCAAACCCGGTTCTCCAGATTAGAGTCCTGCCGCTCTTAACTAGAGAGGGGCACGAACCGGGAAAAAAAACAAACAATGTGGTTCGTGATTCATCAAATTTCATGAACCACGAACTTTCACGAACCTGCCCCTGGTTCGCGAACCGGTTTGTTTGGTTCATGAAAACGTCACATCCAGGTCAGAAAATCGTCACTTCTGGGTCAGCAGAAGGTCTGCAGGAAGTCCATCCCCTGCTGCCTAGGAAACTGATTGATTGGCACCAAGATGTCTGCAGTAACGGATCAAAAAACAAACCAAATGAACAAGCCTAAATCCAGACCACGGCTATACAGCCTGGAAAATCCACAACAACCATCGTTCTCCAGCCGTGAAAGCCTTCAACAATACATCGAACCAGCCTAAAAGTTCATGGCGGTTCGTCAGAAATGGGACCTGATGAACTGTGGTTCACGAACCACAAACTGGCCTGGCTCGTGCTTAATTTTGGTTCGTATTTTGGTTCATGCCCATCTCTACTCTTAACCACTATACCAAACTGGCTCTCTAACCTACCTCACAGAGCTTTTGTTGTGAGGATAAAATTAGAAGATGCGAGAACAATGTTGCATAAACTGCCTTGGGTTGAAAAGCAGGGTATAAATCTTTAAACAAATAAATACATCCTTTTGGAAGAAGCAGCAGTAAAACATAGTGGCAATACAAGGTTGGGGTAAATCAGAATCTCGGTAGGGGATGAGTTACTGCCAGCTCACCTCTCTGAAGAGGAGTAAAGTTGTTTGGAGAAGAACCCCCAGTAACGTATTTGAAATCAATGGCCAAGTGGGTGCGAGGCAGTGTGTGTATGCCTTGTAACATTTGTTTAGCTCTCTGCAGTGAGTTATGGCTGGAGGTTTCCTTTCTGGAAAAGCAGTTTTTCCTCGCTGTTCACCATTAATCAAAAATAATAATGTGTTTCCTACCAGAGAGACCTTAGTGGCAAAACTGCAAACAGCCACCAAAGGGGCTTGGAGAGTTCGTTACAAAGGCCTAGCACACAGCCCCCCCCCCTTTTGACTGCAGGCTGGGCAATAAGGGGCAAGGATATTCCCCCAGGGGAGGGCGGCTGTTCATATATTTGTACACAATTCTGTGCCAACCTTTCAGGATGGGCTAGATTTTTTTTTTTTATGGACCTGTCACTACAAGGACACTGAGCATAACGACAGTTTAAGAAACACCAACTGGAAGAAGACAAAGACAGTCATATCCGCACCTCATACACATCCTCTGTCAAGCCTTATTGCATCAGTGTGTGTGGATAATAATAATAATGACAACAGAGAGCCAGTTTTGTGTAGTGGTTAAGAGCAGCAGGACTCTAATCTGGAGAGCCAGGTTTGATTTTCCACTCCTCCGCTTGAAGCCAGCTGGGTGACCTTGGGTCAGTCACAGCTCTCTCAGAGCTCTCTCAGCCCCACCCACCTCACAGGCTGATTGTTGTAACGATAATAATAACACCCTTTGTAAACCACTCTGAGTGGGTGCTAAGTTGTCCTGAAGGGCAGTATGTAAATCAAATGTTATTATTATTATTAAATGTACCAGCAAAGAGCTCTAGAAAACTTCTGGGAGATGCTTAAATTGTTGAATGCCTAAGCCAAGAATCAGAGGAGGTAGCCATGTTAGTCTGTAGTAGCAAAATAGTAAAGAGTCCAGTAGCACCTTTAAGACTAACCAACTTTACTGTAGCATAAGCCTTCGAGAGCCACAGCTCTCTTGCATCTGACGAAGAGAGCTGTGACTCTCGAAAGCTTATGCTACAGTAAAGTTGGTTAGTCTTAACGGTGCTACTGGACTCTTTACTATAAGGCAAGAAAAGTCTGTAACTGAACACACATGGAAGGCTGAAGCTGCCTTGTACTGGATCTGACCATCAGTCCATCAAGGTCAGTATTGTCTGCTCAGACTGGCAGTAAGTCTCAAGCATTTCAGGCACATCACCTCCTACCTGGTCCTTTTAACTACAGGCTCTGGGGACTGAATCTAGGACCTTCTGTACGCCAAGCATATGTTGTGGCCCTGTCTCTTGTTGGAAGGCCATCAAGAAAACTTTTCTGCTTAACCTTACTAGATCTGGTGCACAGATGGCACGTCAGCAGAGTTGCAAGCTCCAGGTCGGGAAATTTCTGAAGATTTGGGAGGTGGAGCCTGGAGAGGGCGGGGCTTGGGGAGGGACTTCAACTGGCTATAATGCCATAGAGTCCACCCTCTAAAGCAGCCGTTGATTTTTTCCAGCTGGAAAACATTTGTAATTCCAGATCTCCAGCCACTAGCTGGAGGCTGTCAACTCTACATGTCAGAGATATTCTTAGCCCATTATAGAAATCGTAATGGAAACGAGGGGAATAAGGCCTCCTTAGAGCAACTGGGAACCCTAGGTCTCCTGGAAAGTGGACCCCAGGTGTTTAGGGCTAGATCCTACATATCTATGGGGGTGAAACTGCACCAAATATACACAATATGAGCAAGACTAGACAATTGTAACCTTTTAAAAGAAGGGGGGGGGACACACATTGATAGAGGCTAAAACATGTCTGATTCTCACCCACCCTCCCCATTGATGCCCAATGAACTTTTAAGGCACACAATTTTGTTGCATTTTGAGATGCTATTAACGTCAAATGTTTTCCTTTCCCTCCATTCACTTCATACTGCCACAGAAGTATGCTACTGCCTGCCAATGCTGATGATCCAACGAAACCAATTATGGCTGATTGTGCATTTGGTCTCTCCTGCACCTCTCCTGCACCTAGAAGCTCTGAGTGACCAGTCATATTTAGAAGATTCCTATCCCATCTACTTGCCTGTATGCTGGTAGCATTTGCATGCCCGCAGCTGATGGGTTGGAAGCATGTGTATACAGCCCGAGCATGCAGAGAGAACCTCTTCAATGTGATACCGCAAAGGCAGTGCTTTCTTGTGGATAAGGGCTTTTCATGGCATTGCATGGTGGCTGAAGTCACAACTAAGGTGGCTCTGGGGTGGAATCTTGGTTGCACATCCTCAGCTATAAACATTTTTGTCATATCAAGCGGAAATAAATGTCTATAAGAAATGCTGGGGGTGGGGGAATTAGAGAGGAAAAAGTGTTGGAAGCGTTCAGCATTCTTCTGCATTGCTTCTTCCCGACAAGTACCACCTCCCCACACACACACACCTTGCAGCGGAAAAGTGGCCATTGCGACTCCATGTACACTAGCAAACTCCAGATCAGACTTTCATCTCAGTGTTTTTGGTCTTTGTGGTGCTGCAGTCTTCCCAGCTATGCTTCTGGAATCTGCAGCTAAAACATCCACAACAGATGCTTTAAAACTCCCCCCCCCACACACACACACACATCTCTCCTTGAAAAAAATTTGACATCCTGCATAATTCTGTGCCTGCAATGGTTGGAAAAATAAAAATGATATTGCCGTGACTGTTTTGTGGCTTTTCTTTCCTGAGACTGATATGGCCGTGCATGCTTTGACCAAGGATCAGAAACTTTGCTCGTTCCAAGGGCCTCATTGGAAATCTATAAAGTACTAGATGGCCGCACCTGATTTGCACATTGGAGCTGTATGCAGTCAGCATAATTTGCACACAGCTTGCACAAACACAGCACATGCCAAGCGACTGTTAGGGAGCTTATTGTGCTTATTCTATGAAATTCAGCAGTTGCCACTTGTGAAATGCAAAACTTGCAATAGGCTAGGATGGTCACCCCTCCAGAGTACATTCATTGCCTTCCTGATGACGAGATCATTTTAATACAATGAGTTCAATACTGACTGTCTTTCTAAATGGAGGGTGTTTGTTTTAATAAGAGTCACATGTGTGACACAATGCATTTGTCTGCTTTCCCCATAAGTATAAGGTAAGATGCTTCTGATTAGCCAGAAAGTAGTTGAACCTTTTAAGATGTGGCACCCCATTTGTGGAATATCCTTCCTAGACAGATCTGGAAAGCATTTATATTACTAATTTTGCAGAGGTTTTTTTTAAAAAAAATGTTTGGCAAGTCTTATAATGGTCCAGCCACAGCTTTGCTTCACCTTTATTTGATTTTTAGCATGTTTTCTGATCTGTTTTAAGTCATTGCATTCCTATCAGGGGAAGAGAGGAGGCGTTGGTGGTTTTTTTCTTGTTGCATGTTACAACTAGGGGTGTGCGGTTCATGTTTCTGATTCAAGATAAATACCCAAATCAGACCCAATTTGTAAAGATTTGGGATTTCCAAATCAGGTCCAGCATGCTGGCTCCCATTTGGAAATACTGAATCAAAGCTTCCCAAAGCAATTCGGGTCACTTTGGGAAGCTTTGGGGGCTTTCAAAGCCCGTGGCTGGCTCCAACTAACTGGTGGAGGATCCCCCCGGCAGGCTAGCTGAAATTTAAAGGGCCCATTCCCTGCCACTTGCAAGTGGCAGGGAAAGGATGCTTTAAACTTCAGCTGGCCCACACAGGATCTTCCTCCCTGCTGTCCAGCTGAAGCACAGAAAGGGCCCTGTCCCTGCTGCTTGCAAGTGTCAGCGAAAGGGTCCTTTAAACTTCAGCTGGCCCACGTGGGGGAATCCCCTGTGGGCCAGCTGAAGCACAGGAACTCCCGCCACTTCACCTGATGGGAAGAGGAGGATGGAATAATAATAATAATAATAATAATAATAATAATAATAGTAGTAGTAGTAGTAGTAGTAGTAGTAGTAGTAGTAGTAGTAGTAGTAGTAGTAGTAGTAACATTCAATTTATATGCCATCTCCTCCCCCTCCCATCGGGTGAAATAAGTGGTGGGGCGGGAAGTTTCAGTGTACTCCAAATCTTCACAGACCATACTGAAGCAGAGCAATAAGCAGTTTCCGCTTTGGAAATAGCTTATTTCTAATTCTTTTTCCTGCTTCGGAAATTCCAAAGCAGGAAAACCCAATCTTTTAAGCCCTGCACACCCCTAGTTACAACACTTGTTCCTAATGGTTTATATTCAATTTTGAACTCTTTTTTTTATTTAGATGTTGAATTGAGGATTTGCTTAGTGAAAACGCAGTATAGGAACAATGCACTGTTTGAGAGTTTCAGGGGCATAGCCATGTTCGTCTGTCTAGTAGAATGAAATTTGGATCCACTAGCACCTTAAAGGCCAATACAATTTTCCAGGGTCTAAACTATCATGAATCAGTTACCTAATAAAGTGAGCTTTGACTTACAAAAACTTATACTGTGGAAAATCTGGTTGGTCTTTTGAGGTACTAGGAGAGGCACATTAATCATATCTACTCACAATCTTATTCATGTATACTCAAAGGGGCTTACTCCCAGGAAAGTGATTTTAGAATTGTATTCCTGGTCTCTGGTACTCTGATTCTATGAAATGGTTTAATTTCACCTTCCAAGTTGTGCTTGGGAAAAGGCCAGTATTTTCTGGCTCTTCCTTGCTTAACAGTAAATGCAATCCACATAATACCTTTTACGAGGGCTAACCAAAGGGACACAAAACATTGAGCAAACCTTTCCAAGCTCATCAGTTCACTGGGCTAGATGTCACAAAAATGTAAAAAATGATGGAGGAAAAAGCAGATTTTAAGATCCTGTCTCACCAGCTTTTGATATTAGATGTTGACTGGGCTCACAGACTCTAATTGAATTGCTGTAGGTGTTAGATGACAGCTCTTGCATTCAGGGAAGAAGATGGAAACACAGTCCAGCAAGATTCAAATCCTCTCTCCTTGCTAGGAAGGCCTCTCTATTTCTCACTCTCTGGGTGGTCAGCCTCCAGGTGGTAGCTGGAGATCTCCTGGAATTACAACTGATCTCCAGGCAACAGAGACCCTGGAGAAAATGGCTGCTCTGAAATTTGAACTTTATGAAATTATACTCCACTGAGGCCCCTCCCCTCCCCAAACCTTCCCCTCTCCAGGCTCTGCCCACAAAATCTCCTGGAATTTCCCAGCCTGGACCTGGCAACTCTAAACATCTAGTATATATCTGCATTAGAGATTTTCCAAATTTCAGACCTACTCTAATTCTATTACAGAGTTGGAGTTTCTTTTATAATTTCTCAGTGCTCAGAGTCGGGACACAACTGCACTTATCTTTATCCTGAAAAAAAATGCAGAAATTTGATAATAAAACTGAGGTTAAAAGAGCCACATGTTGCACTACATAAAGGTAGTCCCCTGTGCATGCACCAAGTCATTACTGACCCATGGGGGGGACATCGCATCATGTTTTCTTGGCAGACTTTTGTTACGGGGTGGTTTGCCATTGCCTTCCCCAGTCATCTACACTTTACCTCCAGGAAACTGGGTACTCATTTTACCAACCTCGGAAGGATGGAAGGCTGAGTCAAGTTTGAGCCAGCTACCTGAACTCGGCTTCTACCAGGATCGAACTCAGGTCATGACGAGCAGAGCTTGGGCTGCAGTACTACAGCTTACCACTCTGCGCCACGGGGCTGTTATGTTGCACTACATAAAACTGGCATATTTTGAGGTCTTCTAAGGGCCCTAAAAATGTTTAAGTAGTATACAAATGACATTAAAGAAAATGTCACATATTTTCTGCTGCAGCCTGTCTGAGTAGACACACAAAATGGGGAAAGTAGCAAAGAAAATAGGTGGGATGCAAATACTAACACTGAGAAAGGTAAACGAGATGAAAAATGACGTCTCAAGTCTGCTTGGTTCTGTATGGCTCACTCTGCCAGAGTGACAACTTTGTACAACTCACACTGGGGTGCTAGTAGGAGAACTCTTTTGGAAGAAGTGAATTTTGACTCTTGAATATCTTGTTGGTCTCTAAGGTGCTCAAATCCTGTTGTCCTATCCACCATAGCAATACTTCTATATCATTCTTCCGAGTGTTCACTGCATTTTCTGTGCATTATCTTAGTATTCAACACAACAACCCTGCAAGACAGAGCAGTAATCAGGCAAGGACCATAGTCCATTGGCTACGAGCGTGCCATGATCTCACAGTTAATACCTGGCATCTCCAATGGGCCTAAAGTAGGAGGTCCGTGAAAGATCTCTGCCTTGGAAAACTGCTGCAAGTCTGACACTAATGGCACATTTGGCTTAAGCATCAGTACAAGGAAGCTGCTTGACTTGTTAATATTATCCCCATGTTGCAAATGGCACAGCTGAGGCTGAGGGATAGCAGCTCATTGACAGCCATCTAATGAGTTCAAAACTCTGAGTGATTCCGCACACATTGGATAATGCACTTTCAATGCACTTTATCAATAGTTTGAGGTGGATTTTTTGTTCCACGCATGAAAAAATCAGTTCCAAATGATCTATAAAGAGGATTGGAAGTGCATTATCCAACATGTATGGAATGACTCACAGACAAGATTTGGACCAAGGTGGAGGGGTATCCTGCTAACGGTGGTTGTCGTAATTGCAACTGCAATGCCAGGCCTTGAAGCCAGAAGGCAGCCTTGGCCCAAAGGGACCAGTTTTCCCTTTGTGCTCTGTTAATATCCCAGTCTTGCAACCCCCAGGGCTGCTTCAAGCGAAAGAATCACCAATTGTCATCACAAATCACCAATTTTCAATGTCACTAAGGAAGGAGGAGATTCCCCACATGCAACAGAATTAAATAACACTGAGCTGCCGAGAGGATATCTTTCACTTTGAATAATAATTTTAAAAAACCCTTGATCGTCACACCATGAATTTGTTTTTTGGCGTGGGGTAACCCTTTGGAAAAGTTGCATCATTCCAAATTTATATGGACAAAATTAGAGGTGGTGTTATTCTTCATCTAGATACAGAAATACTTTTGATTAAACTTGTTGGATTCGATTTTCCCCACGATAGCAACAATATTAAATATTGCTATTTTTATCCCATTATCTTAATGAAGTACACTTTTTAGTAATTTAGCTTTTAGGAGTTTCTGTTAACCTCGTGTCTGTTGCTAAACCTGAAAGCGTCTGGAAAAAAGTATTTGGGAATCTCAACGTTCAAAGAACCAGTTCACCAACACAACTTAAAATGCAATGAGAGTGTTTCCAAAGGACTGCAATTGAATGATTTTTTTAAAAGAAGTGTTATGTGCATGGAGATTACTCCATAAAATATCCCAGTCAATCTATAAACTACAAAAATAAAGTCATCCATAAACCAAAATCCAAAACAGTATACTGATTTACTTCAAGAAAAAAGTATTTGAAGGAAAACTGTCATACAGTTCTTCCAAACAGTCATCAGGGAAGGTGCATTCCCTACATCTCATTGCAGTCCATTCCATAACATTGGAGCCACCACAGGAAAGACCTTGGCATGGACCAGCACTAACCCTGCCACCCTGTTTCAGGGAACAACAAGGAGCTGCTAGGGGGATCATAGCTGATGCATGGCTGTACGTGGGACTCCAATATGTCCACAAGTGTTTTCCCATCCACTTCAGTAAAAGTGGCAGGTTTGTAAGCTGATCCCTTTGAAATTTGATATGCTGATCCAGAGGGAATGGTTGCACAACCTGAACACTTTAATGAAATAAATGCTTTTTTTTTAAAAAAAAAAAAAAGGTGTACCAGGACGCATGAACATGATAGGCAAATGCAAGAACATAAGAAGAGCCCTGCTGGGTCAGACCAGTATACTATCAACTAACAAGGGAAACCTCTACCGGAGGTATAACAATAACACAATCAAAAGTATAGCTTCAAAGACTTTGATAATAGTTTTTTCTAAAAAAAATTGAGCTTTAATTGTCAATATCTATAATACCTATAATAAATACTATGCTTACAATTAATACAATACAGATATATGATGTTTTAATGTTTTATATGATGTTTTAATGTTTTTATAATGTTTTTATTGTTTTTAATTTGTTGTCAAACCGCCCTGAGCCCATCTGACGGGGAGGGCGGTCTAAAAATGTAATTAAATAAATAAAATAAATAAATAAATATAAATTTCATCCAAGATCCTTCCTATCAATCAATATATACCAATCTTCTTATAACATAATTAAATATACACAACAAATGATTACAAGCACCATGTCCAATAGTCCAACTGGTGAGGAAATATCCAACAAGTAAGTAGTACAGTCACCCAGTAATTCCTCACTGTCTCTATTTTTCTTTTTTCTAGGTGTGGTTTCTTCTTGGGAGTGCCGATTCTCCAAAGTGCTGACTGTGGATTTAGAAGATCATGTCGATATTACTGGGTTGCTGGAACAAATTCTAACAGGTCCGTCAGAATTTGCCCAACTTGGTGATAAGAAAAAAGACCTTGTAAGAACTTAGGGCCAAGCTACACATGACGAATGACACTTGAACAGCAAGTGTATTTCTCCCTGTTCACTTGCCCTCCACTCGATCCACTTGCCGTTCAAGTGTCATTCGTCATGTGTAGCTTGGCCCTTAGACTTCGTGTTGATCGTGAGTCTTTGAAAAAGTTTAATATGAAACGGGATACAACATGCGGGCAAAGCCCATTAGGCTCGTTCCAGCAGCCCAGTAATATCGACATGATTGTTTAAAGTTGATAGTGCCTTGGTTTCCGGAAAAAGCCCTTTTATGAATCAGACCAGTAGTCCATCTAGTCCAGCACTCTGTCTCACACAGTGGCCAACCAGTTACTCTAGAGGGTTCACAATAGGGCATAGAGGCTGAGGCCTTCCCCTGATGTGGTCCCCTGGCACTATGGTTTCCCAGTCTCTATACCCTTCCAGCAGGAGTTGGAGGGGACCCGGTACTTACCAGGAAGCTCAGCCCCAAATGATGTGGAGCACTCTTGTGGCCAGCGCAACAACATCACTTCTGGAAGTGACGTCACATTTGGTGGGTGCTCACATGTGTGCAGGACTGGCACCAGAGTTTCTGGTGCCTGAGGTGGGGGGGGCAGCTTCAGGACTGCTCCTGTCCCTTCGTGTGCACACACGCAGAGAGCGCATGCACACCCAGATTGCA
The DNA here is from genome assembly GCF_028583425.1 of Eublepharis macularius. NCBI lineage: Eukaryota > Metazoa > Chordata > Lepidosauria > Squamata > Eublepharidae > Eublepharis > Eublepharis macularius. The sequence goes on along the minus strand of NC_072794.1, from coordinate 162,314,147 downwards.
GGGCTGCGGGTGGCTGGGCAGGAGGGCTGAGAGGCTGCCGGCCCAGGCAGGCACAGCAGGTGGCTGGGGAGGAGCACGTGTGTCCTCCCAGCCCTCCTGCTCTGTTGCTCCATGCACCGCCCTGGATGCCTGCCGTGTCTGGCCCGCAGCTGCTGCTCCTGGCCAGGGGCGTGTGTTGGTGGCAGCAGCAGCGCGGGAGAGCTGGGAGGCTGCAGTAGCTGTGGGCCAAGCATGGGTGGCGCACGGGCAGCTTCTCATCCCTCCTGGTCAGCTGCCCGCATCCTGCCGCCACCAGCTCCATGGAGCGCGCCCCCGCCCCCGGCTCCAGTGCCCCCTCCAGCGCCTCAGTGCTGGAGGCAATTGCCGGGCTTGCCTCAATGGAGGTGCCAGCCCTGCACGCATGCAGGTTCCCAGGGTGCCTGCTGGTGTTGGGTGATCACCAGGCAACCTGAAACTTCCCACCAGTTGCCAGCGACCAGCGGACAAGCATGCAAACCTCTGTGAGATTGCCCATCACCTGCAGGCACCTGGGATCCCTGCCTGGTATTGGCATTCGGACATTTACTGTCTCTAAATGCAGAGGTTCCCTTTAGTCCCTGTGGTTGGTAGCTGCTGATAGATCTATCCTCCAGGAAAGATGGAGAAGGTAAATCTGTGCCCTGTGGAATCCAGGTTTAAAACAAACAAGCAAACAATAAAAAAACGTGTAAGCCATTGTATTTCTTAACCTGTCACAATGCTCACGGATTTCCTCTTCTTTCTTTTTCAAGTTGTTAGCCGGCATAATTTGTCAAGTCCAACCGGGAGTTGCAGCGTGATGGAGAACAATTTTTCAAAAAGCACAGAAGCGCACCAAAGTGATCCAAAGGGCTCTGTGCACCTACATAATTAGATAACGCTTAGCATTTGTGTATTGGATGGCCCAACACTGACGGCACAGGATCCATCAAGGCGCACACAATAAGCAGGGAGCCTTGCGAGCAAATACATCTTACTCGGGAACTTTATCTACATCAACATTTGCTCCAATTATAACTAATTGGACACATATTGCATTTTCATAGCATCTAATTTTCTATTGATTTTAACGGGGCTGCTGGTGTTTTGTCGAATAGAGCAGTATCTGGTATCAGTTGCTGTTTAAAAATGCTGAGTGCACTTCCCTGGATGGGATTAGGCAGTCAGCAGCTGTTTGAAAACCCATTTAATTGTTTGCTTTATCAAATGCACAAACTGTAGTAGCAGGCGTCTTTGGCTTTTATAGTACCTTGGCTTAGAAAAGCTAGCAAGAAAGAAAAGCATCAGAGTTGGAAAGGGAAGGGGGGTGTCAGGAAATGCAACTGCAAAGAGGGAATATACGGTAGAGCATTTCGCTGCAGAGGTGGTTTTCTAGTAGGGTTGCCAACCTCTAGGTGGGGCCTGGAGATCTCCTGGAATTACATCTGATCTCCTGGTGGCAGAGATCAGTTTCCCTGGAGAAAATGGCTGCCTTAAAAGGTGGACTCTATGGTATTATACCCAGCGGAGATCCCACCCCTCCCCAAACCTTGCCCACCAGGGGCTGCACCCCCAAATCTCCAGGAATTTCCTAACCTGGAGCTGACAACTCTGCTTTCTAGGCCGATGTCTCTAGCACTGCACAAGGGCCTGCTTCTTCCTGGCAAGGACAGGGCAGAGAAAGAACACAGATCCGTGGCTTTGCTGAGAGCTGCTGGACTTCAGAGGCCAAAAGGAGAAGCTAGGAAGTCCCCAGTTCAAATCTGTCTTTGGGCATAAATCTCACAAGAAACCATTTCCACCCACAGACCTTCCTCTCTGCATCTCCAGCAGGGGGCGGCATCTCTCCACCCACACAGTTTCTTCAACAGAATGGGAATTTCTGTTCATGGAAGAAGGGGCCACGTTTTCTGCTAAGGCTCCCTCCAACCGCAGACCTTTGTCCCTCTTACATTTTGTTCTTGAAGGTCCACTCACCCCCCCCCACCCCCCAGGAATGAATTTTCAGTGGGCTGCAGCAGGTTCAGACTCACAAATTCCTCCAATGGTTGCATCAAAACCACTACTTTGAGCCTACCTACAGGGCTGTTCTCTCCGAATGTATCTGAAGGGCATTTAACTTGGCCTAACACTATGTAAGTAAGATGGAAGGATCAGTAGTACCTAGGTATTAAAATAGGTACCAGACCTTATAACAGGGGTCCTTCTCCTCTTGGAACCAGTAGGAACCTTTGGAATTCTGGCACAGGAAGATGGATACTGCTCGGATTAGAAACTGGCCCAAGCCAGTTTCTAAAAACACGTGGTGAGCATTAGGAAAGGTGTCAACTGGCACCATGGCACCCATGGGCACAATATTGGGGATCCCTGCCTTATAAGAAGCCATCACGTATATGGTGCATACCTTAGCCTGAATAACCCAGGCAAGCCTGATCTTGCCAGATCTTGGAAGCTAAGCAGGGTCGGCTTTGGCTAGTAATTGGATGGGAGACCTTCAAAGAAGACCAGAGTTGCCAAGGCAGGCAATGGCAAACCACCTCTACCAGTCTCTTGCCTTGAAAACCTCACCAGGGGTTGCCATAAGTCAGCTATGATTTGACAGCACGCTCCACCACATATGGTGCATAAGGCCCAAAGAGTAGCATTTTGCAGAAGCACAAGGTAAACTATACAACCTCAAGTTGCAGCCCGGTGGGTTGCATGTTGCAATTGTCCGCAGGGGCCCAAACCCTCTCTGCATAGCATGTCAGGGAGATATCCAGCCTCAACTCTTTTTTGCCTGGCATTTTCTTGGGCTTGGAATGGTTATCTTTTCCTGGGGGGGGGGGGGGGAGAATGTCAGTTTGATTCCCTCACCTGCAAACTGGCACAGCCTGGGAAACGCTTCGACCTGGCAGCTCTATAAACTAGCATTAACTGCCAAAAGGCTAAGCAGTAAACCAACACAACGCCTGGTCAAATCTTGCTTCGATCATGAACTCACATAGCTAGAGTTGTCAAGTCTCTATTCCCAATATGTCAGGAAGTGATATTATCGCGTCTGTCGGAAGTGTGCCCACTGCGTACTTGTCAGGGAAATTTCTTGCCTCCTGGGCACATTCTCCCCATCTTTCTCCCTCGTTGGTGAGGTAAGCGGCGGCAGGGAGTGGGGAGGCTGGGAGTGAGGGATCACTCACCCCCCGCCGGGAATGGAATCCCAGCTATAGCCCAGCTGTTATTTCTCTGCCTATTTCCACCCCTTTCTTGTCCTGCCCCTGTGATGCTGGAGCAACAATAAGTAATAATAACTTTTTAAATCCCACCCTTCTTTCAAAAATCTCAGGGCTACATACAGTTTCCCCCCTCATCGAGCTTATCCTCAAACCAATGAGGCAGGGCGGTCTGAGAGATTGTGACAGGCCAAAGGTCAGCCCCAAAACATGCTGGTTAAGTGGAGGTTTAACCACAACTCTCCCCAGCGCTTGTTTGGCATACCAGATGTCACACCACACTGTCCTACTTTACAGTGTCACTTTAGTGTACACGAAGCGCTTTGCACACTTACCAAAAGCTCTATTGGTTTGTGGCTCTGGGCACAACCAACAGGACGTTTTTCCTATTCGTGTTCCACTGAAATTCAGGGCTGTACTTGGTTGCAGCTCCTGTTTGTTTCAATGGGTCTAGTGCAGGGCTTTTTTCCAATGGAAATGCACCGGAACAGAGATCCAGCACCTCTTTACAGAATTCCGGCATCTCTTGGGCATTTGGACTTGGGCTGGGAAGGAAGAACATCACAATTAAAGGCGCCTCTTTTTTTAAGAATAAAAGCACTGATCTTGTGATCCCACCTCTGGGATAAAATGGTCATCTACATTTCACTTTGGGAAGGGTCTGTGGCTTAGCAGGAGCGCACATGCTTGGCATGCGGGAGGCCCCAAGATCAATTCCAATCCCCGGCATCTCCAGCAAAGGGATCTCAGATAGCAGGTGTCAGAGGTGACCTTTCATAGAGAGCTACTGCCAGTCAGAGCAGACTGGACTAAGCTCAGCAGACAGATGGACGGCCTTAGCAAGAGACCTCGCTGTATGTTCAGAATGCAGGATCAAGGAACCAGCTGCACATTAAAAGATCCTGCCCGAGACGTTTTCTCTTTCTTTCTGCCATGCTCAGCCATCCAAAGGTCTCTTCTGCCTAGAACTCTCTCCCACAACACCTCTCTCTGCCAATTCCTTGCAATCTCAGTATCCTCAATGTGTCACCCGTGAGCCCCATGAGCCCTGCCCGTTGATTTCCTGGTGCCCATTTTTTGCGCCAATCCTGGTTTTTCTCTGCCTTACTGAAAGAGGAAAACCCAGAAATGTGGCAGGAAGATGTGTGGCTTCCCATGGCAGCCTTTTTCTGGTTGGCGCTGACCCTCCAAGGCAGCCACTTTTAAGAGGCACTCATTCCCTGTTCTCAACAAGGCTCAACAAGACTGGGGAGCCCTAGTATAGTGGTTAGGTTGCCTCTGGGAATGGGTTCAGTTCCACATCCAGCTATAAAAACTCATTGGGTGACTTGGACCAGTCCCTCCCTCTCAGCATAGCCTACCTCATACAGCTGCTGTGAGGATAAAATGAAGAAGGGGAGAGTCAGGTACACCAGCCTGAAATCCTTGGAGGTAATGCAGGGTCAAAATATGATAGATAATGCCAATCTCTCCCATGACATCCTTTTCATAGCCCTGTAATGCTTGTCCTCGGGGCTTTTTTTCTGGGAAAAGAGGTGGTGGAACTCAGTGGTGGAACTCAGGACTGCACAATGATGCCATTTTGGGTCAGCTGGAACAAGGGGGGAGATTTTTTAAAGGTTAAATCACCCTCGGCGAAAATGGTCACATGGCCAGTGCCCCCCCCCCGATCTCCAGACAGAGGGGAGTTTAGATTGCCAATCTAAAATCCTCTCTGTTTGGAAATCAGGGGGTGGAGCCACTGGCCATGTGACTATTTTCAAGAGGTGCCGCAACTCCGTTCCACCGCATTCCAGCTGAAAAAAAAGCCCTGCTGTCCTGACTGAAATGACAAATATGATCAGGGTTGCCATCTGCCTAACTGCTCTGAGAAGCGACGGGGGGGGGGGGGGGGGATTGAAAATGGCCAGTGGGTCAATAGCATGATGTCACTCCTAGGAAATCCTGGATGAAACATCACAGTTCTCTAGGAATCTCTGAAAATTCTATGATAAACCACAGAGTTTCCAGTGATTCCTAGGAGGACTGATAGCACTTCCAGTTTTTCTCAACATGTCTCCACACATACCCAGTGTCCTATTGTAAGCTCTCTAGGTGAAGTTGGACCTGTCACTTTCTGTCAGTCTGATCTAGCTCACAGATTGCTGTTGTGTGAATAAAAAGGAAGAATGGAGAACAATCTTTGGGTCCCCACCAGGGAGGAAAAACAGGTTATAAATAAATAAATAAACAAACAAATAAATAAATATTTGTGCCTATACTTTCTATTTTCCCTTGTTCTTTCCTCCTATCCCCCATCCTAAAGTCAAAATTTAGACTGTAATTTTCCTCGGGGTGGACACTTGTTTATCATTATCTGTAAAGCAGCCTGGCACACTTTGAATTACCACAAGTTAACCATAACCAGACAAACAAATAATTCAGCAATATCTGATCCTGATCTAGAGGTACACTGCAGATGCATTTTTTAAAACAACAACAACGATTACGATAGTTTCTATAGCCCTTTTCCGACTACAGAGTGCTTTACAGCAATTATCTGTAGGTTCTTCGTTTTAATGACTTCCTACTGATTATACCAGAATGGCTTAAGAAGCCGTGATTTGCCACCTGATGAATTTTTAATCCCATCTTTTAGTTAATTATTAAAATGAATAACATGAACGAATAACATTAACATGAATAAATATCTTGATCCGTAAAAGAAATAGGTTTCGACTTAACCACTTTGACTAACGGCCCGATCCTAAGATGTGCTGCACCATTAGCAGAGAAGCCATTTGCCTGATGCATAACAGCGGCTGCACCGCTGCCTACTGCACGTAATGCAGGCTCTGTATATTGATAGCTGCATAGAGATGGGAGACCGATATTATGAGAAAAAGAGGCTCATGCAAGGGACTAAGGTAAGAGAGTAATACTCCAATCGCGCACTCTGTTCCAGGTGCATGAGTTCTGATGTGCACCTTGAATTCCTCCACTTACGGCTGCTTCCTCTTTAATTTGAAAGTGCAAAGCAGTAGGCACCTTTCATTGAGCCTCCCGACACACAGGACTTCCGAAATCCTGCCTAACTGCAAGTTTTCATGGCATTGTGATTTGGTTCATCTGGAGTCGGTTGTTTTAAATTGGATTTAAATGGTTTTATATTATTTTTAGAAAGCAGTTTGTTGGGAGAGGCAGCATGGACGTTTTCTCAATCGATAAAAGTAATCTTGAAACTGCTAAAAATGTGATACACAACTAAGATTGCCAAATCCAGGGTGGGAAATTCCTAGATCCTGGGAAAGGCAGTGCTTGAGGAAGGGAGGCATAATGCCAAAGAATCCACCCTCCAAACCAGCTATTTTCTCCAGGAGAATTGATCTTTATGACCTGGAGATCAGTTGTAATACCAGAAAATATCCAGGCCTCACTTGGAGGATGGCAAACACATGTGAAATACAAACAATATAAAATATTTTTAAATGTCAGAATTTAAAAACAAGGAGCAGAACTGGCCAACCGTAAGCTGACCTAAGCAACAACAATGCCAGTAATCATTCAGCAATGCAAAGGCCACCTAAAGCAGAAATCACATTCTTGAAACTACCCAGTGAAGTAGCTGAAAGCAAATACGAAAAACTTTCTGCTGAGTTAAACCACTGGCTCATCAAGCCCAGGACTGGTACCAGCTCTCCAAAATTTCTCTCAAGGTCCTGCTGGCAGTCGGCTTGCCAACCTCCCGGTTGGACCTGTACATCTCCTGGAATTTCAACTGATCTCCAGATTATAGGAATTAGTTCCCCTGGAAGAAAGGGAAGCTTCAAAGGGGAAATTCTATATCATATTTCTTCTGAACCCCTGCTCCTCTTGTCTCTATACTCTGCCCTATCCAGTCACTACCCACAAATCTACAGTAATTTCTCAAGATAGAGTAGGCACGCCTAGATGTCAGAGAGGCTTAAAAGGGTTGCCAACTTCCAGTTGGTGGCTGGAGATCTCCCGGAATTATAACTGATCTCCAGGTGAAAGAGATCAATTCTCCTGGAGAAAATGGCTGCCTTGGAAGGTGGATTTTATGGCACCTTTGGTGTAGTGGTTAAGAGCGTGGGACTCTAATCTGGAGAGCCGCATTTGATTCCCCACTCCTCCACTTGAAGCCAGCTGGGTGACCTTGGGCTAGTCACAGCTCTCTGGAGCTCTCAGCCCCACCTACCTCACAAGGTGTTTTGTTGTGGGGATAATAATGACATACTTTGTAAACTGCTCTGAGTGGGCATTAAGTTGTCCTGAAGGGCAGTATATAAATCAATTGTTGTTGTTGTTGTTGTTGTTGTTGTTGTACCACCCAGCTGAGGTCTCTCCCCTCCCTAAACCCTGTCCTTCCCAAGCTCCAACCCCCTCCCCCAATCTCCAGGGATTTCCCTATTTGGAGTTGGCAACCAGAGGCAGCTGGTGAAAATGATGATGACTGAACCAGAGACCTTCTGCATGCAAATGGACGGTTCCACCATGGAAAACGGCCTGGTCTTCATAAGGTTCCGTGATGCTACTGTATACTTGAGTCTAAGCAAAGTGCTTTTTTGTTGCATAAAAGCAGACCTTAACTCCCAATTTTTTGACTCTCTAGTCTCCACCTTCTTAGCCCAGGAATGGTTTCCACCGGGGCCCTGACTCAACTATTAGAAAAGTCTGGAGACATCACAAAATAGCAAGACTGATAGATATCACCAATGAAAAGGGGACATTTAAAAAGATGGAACTAGAAAGGAAAATCCAGTGCAGTATCCCATAATATTTTGATCTACAACTCAAACATATGTTATCAACAACCTGCACAGCCCTTGGGACATGAAGAGCATCAAAAGATCCATATAATGTTACTAACACTATTAATGTATTTTGAAATAGCTGATTTTTCTCCTGTATTTGTATATGATAAAAGCTGGGAGGGAGGGATTCAGATTAGGACTGTAGTGTGGGAGGCAACATGAACCCTTTTCTTCAAATGGTCTTCTAGGGTTTATATTTGCCCCATTGAAGGAACTGCAGAGGGGTTTCCTCCCGAAAAATGTGACAGACAGCAATATCAATGACGTGGGGGAAATCTTTAAGGAAAAAAAAATTTATTCAGAATGCAAAGATAGTACATTAAGTCCTCTTCTCTGTATGCAAATCATAGCAAAACTGAAAGTCCCTAGATAAGATTGCCTACATTCATTCCACTGAAGATTTCCTCCATGCAATTCTAATTAATTCCATTAAAGGTTTTGCACAAATAGAATCGACTGCCTTGCAATGTGACATTTTCCCACCGTCAACCCTGAAGGACCTGTTCACATCAAAGGGACTCATTATTACTTGTGTTATAATAATAATTAAGTGGCATCAAGTCACAACCAACTTAGGGCACCCTCTCATGGGGTTTTCAAGAGAAGAGATGAGCAGACGCGATTTCCCATTGCCTTCCTCTTTATAGCAACCCTGGTCTTCCTTAGCGGTCACCCATCCAAGTACTAACTATGGCCAACTCTGCTTAGCTTTCAAGAGCTGATGGCCATCTGACAGCAATGCTGATTCTGTGAGCATAGGCAGATCATAAGAGGGAGGGCAGGAAGGGTTACATCAGTGCTTAGTTCTTGTGGCCCCTTCTTACATGCACAGGGTAATGTCAATTGCCACTTTGGGGTCAGGAAGCAATTTTCTCCCGGCCACTTTGGCTGGGGATCCTGATGGTGTTTTGCCATCTTCTGGGCATGGAGCAGGGATCACTGGGGATGTGGGAGGGGAGGCAGTTGTGAATTTCCTGCATTGTGCAGGGGGTTGGACTAGATGACCCTGGAGGTCCCTTCCAACTCTGTGATTCTATGATGATCTCAGGCTAGTCTGGGCTAATCAGGCTGCTACATTACCTGCTTTGCTTAGCAACAAATGTCTGGAGTCGGGGAGAAAAAGAGAACTCAAAGAGTTGGCTTTCTAATGCTGCCTCAGCCAAGCTACACAGGGCAAGCTAAGACCTGATCCATCGGTACGGAATCTGTTCAAAAGGCATATTATTCCTCAATGCTGATAAAACTTTAATACTAAGATGCTCAGCTTTTTAATAAAGGTGTCCGCAAGAGAGCAAAGTGAATTGATGGGGGCCTTCCCAAGGAATAAATTCTGTTTCAAACAGTCTGGAGGAATAAGGAATGTGGTGCTGGCAATTGCATGGCCCTAAGGGTTTGGGTTTTTTTTTTTGCCATTCCTTGCAAAACGTACAAAATAGATTTCCATTTTGGTCTTATGGCTTCCAAGACAGGGCAGAATCCAGACTAGTAACCAACAAAGCCATTGGCATTGGAGAAAAGATATTTGGGATCACAACTTCATTCAGCAAAGTAAATGGATTTCAATTAAAGATGTAAGATGCTACTTCTTATTTAAAAGATATGTGGGATTCTCTACCGAAATACTTAGCAGACGAGTAATTGTCAGCAAAATGATACGCAAAGTGGTATTCTTTTTAGTGATGGTGAGAGACTCACAAATAATGTGCTGTCCTGCTTGCAATGCCTGATTTCTCTTAATTTGATAAGCCATAAGCTGCTGCTGCTACTAGATTTAAAATTAGCAATATTTCAAATCTATTTTGCCAGCTCCAGTTTGGGAAATTGCTGGAGATCTGGGTTGGAACCTGAGGAAGGAGCTCAGCCAGACTGTGATGCCATATAATCCACCCTCCCTCCAAAGCTGTCATTTTCTCCAAGAGAACTGATCTCTGTGGTTTGGAGATCAGTTGTAATTCCAGGAGAACTCCAGGTTGTACCTGGAGGTTGGCAACCCCAGCATCTATCCTCACAATTGACACAGGCACAAAACTTGCTGCATTCCTGGGGAAGGTGGGAATTCTAGTTGTTGCAACCTTCCTATTCAGTTCTGAGGCTGCAAAACTACAGTTCCCATCCACCACCACCCCAACAGGAAGTCATGCTAGGGACATATCACAGGTTCCTTCCCTTCCCCTTTGAAAATGTGTGGTTTATGGCTTGTGGAGAGAGGGAGGTGGCCTCCTAGGCTAGAGATAGGGAGGCTAGGCATGCATATACATCCATGTATGTGCATGCATACATGTGAAAAGCATCCCACTGAGCGTGGGCAAATGCCTGTTGAACATTTTCAAGCATTCAACAGAGATGCTTGAAATAATGAGAGCCATTTCAGACTTTGGGTAGACAATTGTAGTCTAGATGGATCAGTTGTGCCCAAGGAAGAATTCATGTGCGGAAACTCTGTATCTAAAAATAATGTATATTTGCTGATTGCATCACCAAAAGAATTCAGATTCAAAATAACAATAGAACCTCTCTCTTAATCTTTATCAATATTAAAAAGTGTTACTAACTGAAATAGAGAGGGTGCAGAAAAGAGTGACGAGGATGATCAGGGGTCTGGAGACTGAGCCCTACGAGGAAAGGCTGAGGGCCTTGGGAATGTTGAGTTTGGAGAAGAGGAGATTGAGGGGGGACATGATTGCTCTCTTTAAATATTTGAAAGGCTGTCATTTGGAGGAGGGCAAGGAGCTGTTCCAGTTGGCAGCAGAGGGTAGGACCCAAAACAATGGGCTTAAATTACATGCACAAAGGTACCGGCTGGATATTATGAAGAACTTTTTCACGGTCAGAGTAGTTCAAAAGTGGGATCAGCTGCCTAGGGAGGTGGCAAGCTCCCCCTCACTGGCAGTTTTCAAGAAGAGGCTGGATGAATACTTGTCAGAGATGCTTTAAGCTCATCCTGCCTTGGGCAGGGGGTTGGACTAGAAGATCTGTAGGGCCCCTTCCAACTGTGATTCCGTGATTATTATTTTTTTCATTTAAGAAGAGTACATGCATTTTGTACTTCCTCCCCAAATTGTTTCAGGGATGAAAAATTGAAAATTAAACATTGTGGATTGGCTTGGACCTACCTAGTCAGTCCATACAAGAGTTACCAACAGGACTGGAGAAAAAAATCCTGTCCCTTTAACTGAAGCTGTATTAGAAGTTATTTACCAGGCAATATCAAAAAGAGTCCATCTGATGAAGAGAACTTGATTCTTGAAAGCTTATGCTACAATAAAATTGGTTAGTCTTAAAGGTGCTACTGGACTCTTTTTGATTTTGCTACCACAGACTAACACGGCTAACTCCTCTGCATCTATTACCAGGCAATGTTATTGACCTCCATGAAAACTGTGACATCTTCAGCTTTCTATTTCTGCTCATTAAGTTTTTATTCAATCAAAAGAACGTTGTTGTTTTTTTGCCTGGCCTGTTGGAAACTACAGTTCCCATCCTCCATGGTAGTGGAGAGTGCCATCAAGTTATAGCTGACTTACAGTAACCGCTAGTAGGGTTTGCATGGTAAGAGGCTAACAGAAGTCAGGCTCACCTGCGTGATCCAGGTCAGGGCCTGAAATTCTTCCCAGAATTACAACTGATCTCCAGATAACAGGGATTAGTTCCCCTGGAAGATGCTACGGCTTTGAAAGGTGGACTATATGGAATCAAACCCACATTCTTCCTTCCTCAAGCACTATCACCAAACCTCCAGAAATTTCTCAAGTCAGATCTGGCAACTTTCATCCATACATTAGCTGGTAAAAGGTAAAGCTAGTCTCTTGTCCCAAGCACCGAGTCATTACTGACCCATGGGGGAATGTCGCATCACGACATTTTCTTGGCAGACTTTTTATGGAGTGGTTTGCCGTTGCCTTCCCCAGTGATCTACACTTTACCCCCAGGAAACTGGGTACTCATTTTACCTACCTCGGAAGGATGGAAGGCTGAGTCAACCACTCTAACCATTAAAAGGTAACAGTAGTCCCCTGTGCAAGCACCGAGTCATTACTGACCCATGGGGGGACGTCGCATCAAGACTTTTTCTTGGCAGACTTTTTATGGAGTGGTTTGCCGTTGCCTTCCCCAATCATCTACACTTTACCCCCAGGAAACTGGGTACTCATTTTACCGACCTCAGAAGGATGGAAGGCTGAATCAACCTTGAGCCGGCTACCTGAACCCAGCTTCTACCAGGATCGAACTCAGGTCATGAGCACAGCTTGGACTGCAGTACTGCTGCTTACCACTCTGCGCCACGGGGCTCATCACCTCACACTTCACATTAGCTGAAAATCATTAGCTCTTCACTTCACATTAGATGAATAGTCCATATTTTAAAGTTTGTTCCCTTTTAAAATAAAGCACCATATCTATGTCAGTCCTTTTGAATTTCGGCCTGGTGCTCCACTCTCCAACTCCTCATTACTGATAGGCCGTCTCGTTCCTTCCCTCTTCTGATGTGTGTGGCTTCCTTTGCTTGCTCTCTTTCATCCCTCTGCCCTGTTCCTTTCTACCCGTCCATCACTGCAAATGGATTACTGACTATCAAGGGTGACTAGGTTTAAGTGATAGTCCTAACGCACAACATTCATCTGTTTATTCTGGGTAAATTGGAAAGGAAATCTGAAAAATCACACATACTGCACATTGGATAGAGGATTTCCTGGCCTAAACTTGTTTCATCCTAGTTCGAAAAACACATGCCAAATCTCTGATACTTCTCTTTTCCTTTTCAGGAGAAAGGGCTCAAAATATTATACACATGTACACCATAATAATATATAATGTTGAACAGCTAAACATCAGGCATTTTTACACAGATTTAAACAGGGATACACATGTAACTCGTGAAATCTTTCCAAACTTAAAAACTCAAACATCAGATTTGCAGTACTGATTCTGACATCTTTGGGCCTGGAGATATTGCTATATCAATGTGTCATATGAATAAGACATTATAGCCTGCAAATCCGTTCCAGCTCTAGTAATTGCACAAGACTATCGAGATCAGACAGCAGACCTCAACCCTGTTGCGGCTTTCTTAAGTTTGCACTGACAACTCTAAACTTTTCAGCCGTGAATGTAGAGCAGGCTGAGATTTCACTCACTCAGCACAACTTTGATTTGGAATTCTAAAAAAGTGTATGCACCTTCTTACCTTGCTCCCTGTATACATCTGCTAAAGTCAAAAAGGACTCCGTAGTTCTGTTTGTACATAAGAAAAATGTGACAATATGTCCACTTTGCAGGGATATTATGAAAGTGCTGCTGTGCTGCCAGAATTGTTCAGGCAGAGGCGCCAATCTGGTTTAAATCTGAGAATGTCTCTAACGGGACTGAAACTCAGAGACTCTATAGACGAGACATCTTACATGAGGATGGTCGAGTGAAGAGAGACGCAATGATAGCTGGGAAATGTAGGAGACAGAACAGAAGGCTTTGTCACTTTCAACTCTCCACAAAGAGCTGGGAGATTGTTCCCGGGAGGGTTTGTTAATTTCCCCTGCCCCCTTCTCCTCCCTGAAGGCTACGGGCCAAGCTACAAGTGACGAATGACACTTGAACAGCAAGTGTATTTCTCCCTGTTCACTTGCCCTCCACTCAATCCACTTGCCGTTCAAGTGTCATTTGTCATGTGTAGCTTGGCCCTATGTTAATTTCACCTCTGGGTCAAAGAAGATATAAACAGGGGAAGGCAAGGGTTTTGTGCCCGTGCTGAAAAAAATGCAGCATCTACCTCTGAAGGTGCTGATGTTCCAGGCTAATTATTGGCAGGGACGGGGCTTGCCCACAGCATCATGATGTTGCTAGTAATCTGGTGACATCACTTCTGGTGCAATCTGGAAGTGACATCATCATGTAGGGAGAATACTCTAGCATTCTCTCAAAAGTCTAGAGATGAACAGCAGTGTTTGGGGAGGGGATGCTAGAGCATCGCCCAACTTGATGACATCACTTCCTGGCTGTGCCAGAAGTGACACCATGGCATCGGCCTACTGCTGATTCCCCCATTTCCCCCAGCATCCCTACCACTGCCACCCAGCTGGGCAGAAACGGACAGAGTCATCGGGGAGCAGAACATCTGCCGAAGTGGGACACTTGGCCTCCTTAGTCCCAGCAAAGAAGAAGGGTGGGAAGAGACATTGTAATTGGCCAAATATGCTTACAGCAAGCCAACCTCCAACCAGCATCTTAGAGATTTACCTTGGATTTTGCTGGTGGCTGTGCAGGTCTGGGAAATGGTGGCAGGCCTAAGCCATGCCTGTTGCCTTCTCCTACATCATTGGCCCAAAGCAATGCTGCCAGTTTCTCAGTTGTCTGGGTGGAGATCTGGTCCTGGATAAAAGTCTGGCATGCAGCTTTTGGCATATCTGTTGGGGATTGCCTACCAGTGTTATACAGGGATATTAAAAATGCATCCTATTGAAAAGCTATTAAGGAGCTGCCTTGTACATAGGTCGAACATTGGTCCACCTTTCCCAGTGCTGCTTCTTCTGTCTAGCTAGGGATCAGGCCTATATAACACTTTATCTTGCACCAGCTGCACTGGCTCCCAGTGGAATTCTGGGTCAGGTTCAAGGTGCTGGTCTTGACCTTTAAGGCCCTTAGTGGACTGGGACCAGCATACCTTTGGGACCGTCTCTCACCCTATATACACTGGAGGGCACTTCGCTCAGAAGAGAAACATCTTCTGGAGATCCCCAGCCCCAAGGAGACCTGTCTTGCCTCGACCAGGGCCTGGGCCTTCTCAGCCCTGGCACCAACCTGGTGGAACTCTCTGAGCGGAACTACAAGTGACAAAAGGCACAGGTTGGACACTTGTCAGCTTCCCTCAAGTTTTGATGGGAAATGTAGGCATCCTAGTCTTGCAGCTTGGCTCTCTGACTGCTGTCCAATGGACTTTTCAACTGTCACTTGTCCAACATTCCGCCAAGCTGCCTACATTTCCCATCAAAACTTGAGGGAAGCTGACAAGTGTCCAACCTGTGCCTTTTGTCACTTGTAGTTCCACTCTCTGTCTGAGACAGCTCGGGCCCAGAAGGATCTTTTAGCATTCCGCTGGGTCTGTAAGACAGAGATGTTCCGCCAGGCTGTTGGTGGTTGAGGTGAGCAGGCCTCCTCTCGGCCTCTTACCGAGGGGGGGGGGGAGACCCCTCCTCCTGGTTTTTAGCTCATTGCTGTATATTAGCTTCCACAGACCCAGTGTTCTTGCAGGACTGTGATATCCGCTGTCTGTTTAAATTTTGCTGCCTGTTTTAAATCGCTTTTAGCCATATGTTATTTATTGTGTTTTAATCAGGTTGTGATCCGCTCTGAGCCTGCCTTGCAGGGAGAGCAGACTATAAGTCTAATAAATAAATAAGCTCTCAGGAAAATGTCTTGGCCATTCCTCCCGTGATGCAAGATCTTTCAAACTAGAGATGCCAACAGATTGAATCTGGGGCCTCCTATAAAGCACACGCTCTTTTGATGCCCAAAGGAGAAATTCGAAACAGCACCTCCCATGGCATTAAAATATAAAACGAATGTTCTACTAAAATAAATCATTTAAATCATTTGTAACAGTTCATAGAATAAACTAAATAGTTAACAATATTCTACCCTTTAATGGTGCCCCCAAACCCGATATCCAAGGAGGTGGGAGATGGCCCAGACTACAGTTGCCAGCTCCTGGTTGGGAAATTCCTAGATATTTGGGGGTGGAGCCTGGGGTTTGGGGAGGGGAGGGACTTCAGCTGGATATAATGCCATAGAGTAACTTTCTAAGGCAACCATATTCTCTAGGGGAACTGATCACCCAGGGATCAGTTGTAATTCCAGGAGATCTCCAGCCACCACCTGGAGCCTGGCAAACCTAGCTCAGACAAAGCATGAAGGAAGGAATTTTAAAAAGCAAGCAGGCAGGCGTGGCTGGTCTTGCCCCACTTTTCTCTAGTAGGACGACTCCATAATGCTTTTGAGGCTTGGAGCAGTTCGCCTTCAATCACAGGTTTGGATGGAGCTACACTGTTATTTTCTTCCTCTTTCTAATTTGTTAGAATTGTGCTGAGCCCCCCCTCCCCCAAAGTCTATCCTTAACTTTTCACTGAAACCAAGCAAGTTTAAAAAAGAATGGCAGGTCATCCAAAAGCCTGCAAAGGAGAACGTGTGACTTTCCCAGTTGGGCTCTGGTGTCCTGTCCTTTTCGAAAGGAACTTTATTCTCGGGGGCTGTTAGCTCACTGGATTCCTCCAGCCTTGAAATGCCTCTGTGGATCTGCCTATGTAAGGCCTCTGCAGGAGTGGCTGCCCCCCCCCCCCCTCCACAGCTGTTTTGTCGCTGATCACATTGCACTCCAGCTCTTGGTTATCAAGAGGCAGCCTTGCACTTCTCGATTGCCCGAATGCCTCCCGAATACAGTTTCACCAGAAGGGCAGCTGAGAATGAAGACTATTTATTTCAGCTGTTCCATAGTCCCCTTTGGACGCATGTGAGGGTCTCTGGGCTTTTTTAGATAGGGCGAGGCACTCATTCAAAGACTGGCCATATCTGGGCATACGGAGCCACTTGCAAACCCAACCCTGGGGTTTATTAAAAAACGTACATCTGTTCAGGGTGTCAGTTGCCTTGACAATACATATGATATATAGGTCTCTATAAAATATATATGCATTTCCTGCACTCCAACCATTATCAAGACAGGTTCTGTCTGTCTGCAAAGAATCATAATAAAACATTTTTCACTGCAAGATTGATTTGAAACTAATGCGGTTTTTCCCTTCTTCTCCTGTTTAAATACATACAATCAGTTTGGGAGGTTCACAGACAATATCGGTAAATATATTTATCAAACATGCAGAGAGTGGTTCTTTTTAGCAGGTGCAAATAAAGATATTGCAGACTAAAAGCCCAGATTTGGTTAAAGAGAGCTTTGTGATAATGTGCTAAAAGCTTGCGGTGTAAAGGAAGAAATTGTTAGATCTAAGGCCAGATAAAAATAAAGTATGGATTTAGAGACATCTGTGTCTGCCTGAAACACACAATCAAGTTGCATGCCATATACGGTAAGATCCTGCATCACGCCACCAGCCCCACTTTCCGAATGACCCGGGGTGAAAAACAGGTTACTGTATTGTGCACAAAAGGGGATTGTACATGATGGGTCCAGCTTGTATCATGCTGACCACTGCAATTACAAGAGTGTTACTAAAATAAAAAAGAGTCCAGTAGCACCTTTAAGACTAACCAATTTTATTGTAGCATAAGCTTTCGAGAATCACAGCTCTCTTCGTCAGATGCATGGAGGGCAGTTCCATGAGTGTTACTATTCACTGTATCAATAATCCTCCTGCTTGGCAAAAGTTCAGCAAAGGAGGTGCTCAGAGGTTGGGCCCCGTATTACTTTTTCCTCCCTACCCCTTTATGAAGTGCCAGAAAACAGGGATTAGAAAAAAATAGAGGAGCAAATCTTTGTAATTTCAGAATGGCCAGGTGTAAGGCTGGCAAAGATCCTCCAAACTGGGTCAGTTTGCATCTGTGTCAACCAGGGCTCATTTCGAGGGGGAACGCACAGGAACACAGTTCTGGCAGTTCCCCCAAAAGGGCACATGTCAGGTGGCCCTGCCCACCTGACTCGGCCATTTGGGGCCTGTTTCAGCCTGGATTGGGGCTGAAACAGCCCAGATCGGGCCTCTGATGGATGGTGGATCACTCTCCCACTCAGCAGCGGCCAGATTCTGACCATTTGGGGCCCTTTTTTGGCCATTTTCTGCCTCTTTTTGCCATTTGGGGCCCAATTTCGGCCCTGAATGGCCAGGATTGGGTCCAAAACAGCCAGGATAGGTGATGTCAGGGGGTGTGGCACACGCAAATCAGTTATGCTAATGACACACTTCCGGTGATGGCAAAGGGCGTGGCAAATGCTAAGGAGTTTGCTAATGAGTTATGCTAATGAGTTCCTCCAACTCTTTTTCTATGAAATGACCCCTAGTGTCAACAATGCCACGATTTTAAATAGAGAGCAACACACAGTAAAGTAAGAATCCAAGCTAACATCTGAACTAACATGCCGTAGAACAAGATGGAAAATCCTCTTTACATTTATGTAGAAGACTTGTGCTCTTCTACAATCCTAAATAGAGTTATACCCGTCTGCAATCCCAAACAATGTTATACCCTTTTAAGCCCATAGATCTAGGATTGTTCTATAAAGTGTCCTAAACAGGAATGACAAGGAATGTATTGTCGAAGGCTTTCACGGCCGGAGAACGATGGTTGTTGTGGGTTTTCCGGGCTGTATTGCCGTGGTCTTGGCATTGTAGTTCCTGACGTTTCGCCAGCAGCTGTGGCTGGCATCTTCACACTGAGAGATCTCTGTCTTTTGGTGCTACACCTCTGAAGATGCCAGCCACAGCTGCTGGCAAAACGTCAGGAACTACAATGCCAAGACCACGGCAATACAGCCCGGAAAACCCACAACAACCAATGACAAGGAATGTTTCACATATTCCCACCAGGTGGAGAAAGACTGAAGGCAAAATTCAGGCCAGGACTATACTTTACAGGGAACAATGAAAAAGAAACGCACACCCCGTTTTACAAGACTTTGCTAATGTGGGGGAGGCGGGGCGGTTCATGTACACATGTTTATCATTTGATCACCACAGTACAAAGTAGCAATTTCAACATGAGCATGGCCAATCACAGATTAAATGCTTCAAATAGTAATTCTGTGTCCCTTCATACCACCTCAAGAGCAATGACGCCCAAAGAATTCATTCTATACATTCGGTTGTGTCTCTTATTTTTAAATAAAGGAACAATACGCATGCTCGTGTGAACCTGCCTACCTGTGCTTTCTTTGGAGAAGTCCTGCTGTGCTTTGGCACGGGATGTGCCACGCAGGACACAGATGTATCATTCAGTGATCTCTCTGGTCCTTGCAAACATCTTGGAGGAACACATGGTGAATTATCCCTGCAAACAGTTCTGGAAGATTACTTTTATTTGCTAACTATTCCATACGCAGGAGTTTTTCTGCATTCCTCTCTGTTCCCACACTCCCTCCAATCCCCAGAAAGATTATTCTGAGGGTTATGTGATCACTGCAGAGGTACAGCCACACAAACTGGGAGTGCGGTTGCTAATTCTAGGCTGGGGAATTGGGGGAGGAGCCAGGAGATTTGGGGGAGATTTGGGGGAGGAGCCAGGAGGCTGGGGTTTGAGGAGAGGAGGGACCAATAAAGTCCACCTTCCAAAGCAGCCATTTTCTCTGGGGGAACTGATCTCTGTAATCTGGAGATGTAATTCCAGATCTCCAGGCCCCAACAGGGAAATTGGAAGAAGGGCAAAGGATGAAATTGCTCCTCCTCCTCCTTCTGAAAGTGCAGCTCTGCCTAGGAAAGGGATAAGTTTCATCCCCTGATCTGTCCTCACTCCAGGCCATCAACCCACACAGGTATTCCTCTGCATGAATCCCACATCTACAGAAATTATCTTACCCTAGATAATTCAGGAGAAGTTACAAAAACAGAGAGCAAATGGGGGGGGGGGGCTCTGTGTTCTTTCTGTGCATGCATGGTTGGACACAGACCATTTGTTCCTAACATGTCCCATTTCTTAGTCTCATTACAAGACTAAGGCTTTAAAGCTGTATCCTAACCTTAAAGAAATGAAAAAAATGCAAATTATACACACATACTTGCACAACTAAATTATCACGAGAAATGAAAAAAATGCAAATTATACACACATACTTGCACAACTAAATTATCACCAGAAATTAAATGATCATCAGAAACTATTACTGTCCTAGACAGAATTAGTATTTTAGGTCACACTGCTCTTATAAGAGTCAACATATCTTCTACTACATATTTACTAGTAGTAGTAGTTGCAGTAGCAGCAGCGGCAGACACCACATTACCAGACATTCAGATGAGAAACGATGCCTTTTTACATTGATTTTTATCTCCTTTATAATAATTCTCCCCCACCAGTCTACCAAGTAGCTTAAAGTAACAGACCCGCTAATCAAACAACTGTAACGCTAAGTAAAACAGCACCAAAGCAGTAACCCCAAAAGACTGTCTACTTCTCCCACTCCAAACACTTGATCAAACAAAAGCGTTTTCACTTTCCGCCAAAAGGCAAGGGCAGGCCTCTCTGGGAAGGGAATTCCCTGGCTTGGTTGCATCCACTAAGGAAGCTGAACTCAGATATTCCAGGGAATATGTATTTGCCACTGCTAATCACAATTGCATGAGCGTTTTGTCCTCTTTCTCTCCTTATATAGATAGGGAAGCAGACGATGTGAGGCTTCGGTTGCAGTGACATCACACCATCCATTTCCGTGTATTACAGTGAGAGGAAGAGGAACTGCCGCATGGCTGATATATTCTGCAGCAGACACGTTTGTCATGAAATTTTGTTCTGAGCATAAAAATCCACACTTATCTGTAAAGCAATCGACATTGTCAGATCAAGGGCTATCCGGTCCCCTGATGGGGGTGGGGGATGCCCCATCCCCAGGCCTCTGCCCCTTGCTACCATTCACCTGACCAGTGGGGGGAAAAGGCCTGGGGAATGGGCCCGGGGGGGGGGGGGGCTTCGTGGACCAGTGCATAGTGGACGTACTCCCACAGGCCGCAACAATGTCATTTCCTTAAGTGTACCCGGCAGCGGCCATGCTACTGTACTTCACAGGGCCTCACGCGTGAGGAGGTTGCCCCCAGGTACATGCCAGATCCCCCCACCTTTCCACCAGGAAGGGAACCAGGCAACTCTAGCACAAGTAACCTTATGGCTGCTGTTTTCTGCAGCAGACACTTATTTGCCATAGGATTTTGTTTTGACCCTGAAAATCCACACACATTAGAAAAGTAGCTGACATTGTCAGCTCACAAGTACACACACTGCATTGAGGGATTTTGTTTGTTTGTTTGTTTGTTTTGGTAGGAGGGGAAACCAAAAGGAAAGGGAACTCAGGGGTGGAATTAAAAAAAAAGGAAAAGGCAAGATAAACCATAAGCAAAGAAGGAACAGAGAAGGAAGAACATGGACAAGACAGAAAATTCTGCTTTGAGACAAGATTCTGCGGATAGTTTGTTTAGTTTATACCAGGCTGCATCAACTATGCGTTCTAGAGTTGCCAGCTCCAGGTTGTGAAATTCCTGGAGATTTGGGGGGGGGGGCGGGGTTGAGCCTGGCGAGGCTGGGGTTTGGGGATGGAAGGAACATCAACAGGGTATAATGTCATAAAGTCTGCCCTCCAAAGCAGACATTTTCTCCAGGGGATTGATCTCTATGGCCTGGAGGCTGGCAAACCTAGTATATTCTCAAAGCAGAAGCAAAAGTATTATTACAAACATGATTACAGAAGGAGAATCCAAGACAATACATCGAAATCAATTTGAATTTGATGGGTCCTCTAAAGATTTAGGCAAGTGACTGTGAAGTAACACTGCGCTTAATTGTTTCAAATTCCACTGCCGCATTCTTGTCTAATTTGCGATGCAGCAATTTATCCATATGCAATAGGACTACTTCCTTACAGCACTGATAGGTACTTGCCAATCTAAGTAATAGTTCACACAATGAAAGTCAGCATACGTTATGCGTCAAAGTCTTTGCTGTAACAGAATTAAAACACCGAACAGGGCCGATTCCAGACGGCCCCCTGCCTTGCGAAACGTCGCGCGTCGTCGCGCGTCGTTGCGCAGAAAACGTGAAATATCGCATTTTCTCGCGCGAGTTTTGCGCGACGTCGCGCAAAACTCGCGCGAGAAAACGCGATATTTCACGTTTTCTGCGCAACGACGCGCGACGACGCGCGACGTTTCGCAAGGCAGGGGGCCGTCTGGAATCGGCCCAGGATTCCTTGTAATCTAAATATCACCTTGTTCTAAAGGTTACTTTCCATGCACCCATACATATGCCACCCATTCTGCAGAAAGTGAAACTGAGGTTGTATGTCTCAGTGTATTTATTTGAAAGACGGGTTCTTGGTATCCCGTAGGTTTTAAGATTGAAATATGATAGGAACTTGAGTATATTAGACAGGACGATTGGTACATGGTATCAACATTGCCTTTAACAGACAATATTACATTTTAAACATATAATTTTTGTATTTCAACTTCTAACTGAGTTTGGAGAAATTCAAGAACACCTTGTATTATAAAAACCGTGTGCTTCTCCTTTGAAAGAAAAAAGACTTTAACAACACCGCTGCCTAAACGAGAAAATCCAGAAGACAACAAGAAAATCTAAAGTTCACTTCTGAGAACTGGTTCATGTCACAGCTCAACAGGATTGAGACCGAGGTTGAAAATGTTAAAGGAGAGGAAAATCATGAAACACTACAGCAGAGAAAATAGGAATCTTTAGCAGGAGGAAACGACAAGCGAACAACAGCCTTCTTTTTAAAAAGGTTTGAGATATGTTGTGTAATGGAATTCTGTTCCTTAACCTGTTTCACCCCACCGACTGGCTAGTTCAAAGCTGCGATTACTTCTGACTCAACGGAACGAGGTGATGTGTTAATGGTGAGAGGAATTCCACCCTGTCGTGTGGGCCTCAGTCTAGGCCTCAGCCTTTCGCAGAGAACTTGAGGGAAGCCCTGGCCAGAGCAGTTGGGCTCCAAGGGAAGGAGAGACACTGCAGTGCAGTGCTGATCTATTCTGCAATCAAACGTGTACGCTAGCCCAAACCCTGAGTCAGCACAATTTTCTTTGGGTCGGTTGATCCGAGTCACATGCTATCCCATTTGTGCTAAAGTGGCAACAATTAATGCCCCCACACTCCAGCTGATACCTCCTCTCAAAAGAAAAGAAAATTATGATTTCCTCTTTGAATAAAAATATACCAATTCCCTCATCCCCAACGTCCGTAAGACTCCGAGCTTCATTTTTAATTTAAGTCTCTCTATGTGTGTGTGTGTGTGTGTGCATGAGTGTGTATTTGCAATCCAAGCGACACTCGCTACGAAGCTACAGCAACTAAAATATCTGTCCTGCAGGTCAATCTAATCATGCTTAATAGCAGTTTATTCCTCAATGCAACATTTTTCACATTGGGTCGACAGTTTTAACTGAGGTTGCTGATGCTTTCCTTTCCTATGCCTTAAAAAAAAAAGGGCAGGCCCATACGCGGGAATCCTTGCACAGTAAAATGCTTTATTGCTCTTGATAAATGCACTATTAAACTTGAATTGCAAACAGCCATCTTCTTTTTTATTATTATTTATTTAGAACTAGGGTGTGGAAGTGTATTTATTTGGCCATCTGATTTGCAGCAGCTAAAGTGAAATAAACGTTCCTGGAATATGTCATCAACCTAAGCAAACAGAATCGCTCCAGAAGTTGTACATTATGAAATGTCGGCATATTCTTCTACTGTCCCCCCTCACCAACACCAATTTGTCTATGTAAAATAGGGCTTGGGTATTCAGAAACTTTTTTTCATTTACACGTAAAATAGCCACTCAACTTTCTGGGGGAAAAAAGTTGGATTTTGTGGGGCATGGAATAGGAAAATGTAACTAATTTGGTTGACTGGATTTACAGCTTTTACAATCCTCAGAGCTACTGTTTCCACAACTGCCTCTTAAAACAAATCCTTGCTTAGCTGTTTGGATGACAGCTCTTGAATCTTTTCTGAAGGAATAACTTGCCTCGCATGAACGACCTGCGGAAAAGAAGTTTAGCAATAACGCAACAGAGGTCTCAGAAAAAGTGAGAAAGACTTGGTCTTTTGGAGTGGCTTCTGTTGTAATTGTGGCAGAGGAGAAGGACTTTAGAAACAAACTCCTTTGCGGGCAGGAAAAAAACACCCAATAGGATGAGCTCAGTGCAACTCTTTCTACAATGAGGGAGGTCATAAAGAGAAGCCAAAAACGCCCAACGAGACCTTTGCTTAAACAGTAAAGAGTCCAGTAGCACCTTTAAGACCAACCAACTCTAATGTAACATAAGCTTTCGAGATGCATCTGACGAAGAGAGCTGTGGCTCTTGAAAGCTTATGCTACAATAAAGTTAGTTAGTCTTAAAGGTGCTACTGGACTCTTTTACTATTTTGCCGCTACAGACTAACACGGCTAACTCCTCTGGATCTTTGTTTAAATGTATCCATTCTGAACATTTTCATTTTACTATATATATTTTTATTTTTTTTTAAATTTCTTCTTAGTATATCATGAAACAAAATGAAACGAAATGATATGTTACCGCAGGACAAAAAGCCTCCACAAAATTTCTGAAAATGATACTCAGACATCTAACAAAGAAGTCTTGTACTATGTATTGTTGAAGGCTTTCACGGCCGGAGAACGATGGTTGTTGTGGCTTTTCCGGGCTGTATTGCCGTGGTCTTGGCATTGTAGTTCCTGACGTTTCGCCAGCAGCTGTGGCTGGCATCTTCAGAGGTGTAGCACCAAAAGACAGAGATCGTGACACTGAGAGATCTCTGTCTTTTGGTGCTACACCTCTGAAGATGCCAGCCACAGCTGCTGGTGAAACGTCAGGAACTACAATGCCAAGACCACGGCAATACAGCCCAGAAAACCCACAACAACCATCAAGTCTTGTACTATCTGCTACTAGGGTTACCAACCTTCAGTTAGTGATTCCTGGAGTTCTCCTGGAATCACAACTGATCTCCACACTAAAAAGGTAAAGGTAGTCCCCTGTGCAAGCACCGAGTCATTACTGACCCATGGGGGGATGTTGCATCACGACAGTTTCTTGGCAGACTTTTTTTTTATGGGGTGGTTTGCCATTGCCTTCCCCAGTCATCTACACTTTACCCCCAGGAAACTGGGTACTCATTTTACCGACCTCAGAAGGATGGAAGGCTGAGTCAACCTTGAGTCGGTTACCTGAACTCAGCTTCCGCCGGGATCGAACTCAGGTCGTGAGCAGAGCTTGGACTGCAGTACTGCAGCTTACCACTCTGCGCCACGGCAGAGATAATTTCCTCCAGAGGAAATGGCCGCTTTGGAGAGTGAATGCTGTAGCATCTCATTCCTGCTAAGCTCCCTCCCTTCCACCAACTCTGATTCCCCCCCCCCCCCAAGTACCGTTCCCAAATATCCAGGAATTTCGTATGCTGGATTTGGCAACTCTAACAGCTTACTGTGAAGCTTCTCTCAAGCCCACCATTCAACCCTTCTTCCACCTGTTCTTCTCTCTCTCTCTCTTCATCTACGTGGTATGGTTACATCTGAGTAGAGAACACTGTAAAATTCAAGCTGCAAAATTATAGCTTCCCAAACATTTACGTAAAATTTAAATCTGCATGGTTTAGCTACTTCCTAATATAATGCCATTTGATTAACAAGCCTATGAATTCTGAGAGGAGGCTGAAAATTAAAGGAAATTTTGAAAATGACACTAAAGGTGTCATTTGAACTTTTATATCGGCACTGGAACCTTGCAGTCCTGAAAATAAATAAATAAAAAGTACAAAAACAGCAGTGAAATCCCTGTTCAAAAGAAAATGTGAACCTCAGCGGGGACGTATCCAGGCCCCTGACGGGATTGTCCCTTATTCCAGAATATATACAGATCCCTAGAAGATAAAGGACGTCTTTTATCGTGAAATGCAGCAGCTCCAGGGTGTTCTACATAGCAAAACCCCAGAGCTCTGCAGTTTCCCTTCTTTTCCAAATTTTGAACCTACAGCTCTTGTAACAACAGACAGAAAGGGGGGGGGAAGCAAGGCGTGGCCAATAGAGAAGAATCTCGTTTTATACCCTAAGCAGTGAAAGATATTTTTCTCCTCTTTAAATTTAGTGCAGCAATGTTGGTGATTTACAATCGAGGGAAAGCTGCAAACTTAAACCTCAGAAATATCTTTTTACTGCTCTGCCAAGGCTAATTCCAAAACACTAGTGCTTTAATTTTAAACACCACATCATCCCATAAATTGTTCATGCTAAAAGGGGAGCTGGGGTCTTTCATCACCCAGAAATAGTTTAGAAGACTCTAAGGTCTACTCCGCCATTGACTTGTGAGAGAAAAATGGACATTTTTGAGACCCAAATGTCCTGCAGAATGGCGGCGTATTTTGGAGCTCTAAGGACTAGATACGCAGAGCTATAGTAACACAGCTGTAGCACTTGAGCAGCACAGAGACCTGTCTACTGTTGCTGACATCAGTGGACCCTGGGCTAGTACTGTAGCGTAGTGTGGATCAGACAGACCCTGGTTTGAAAGTTTCTGTGGCCCTTAGGCAAGCTGCTCACTCTAAGCCTCCAATCTTGCTTTCATCTGCAATCTGGGGATAATATGAAACAGACGTACATTACAGGGTCACCATCAAGCTTATTTATCGATTTCATTTCTATTAGGTTTCCAACAAGACAGCACATATAATTTTTATTCTAAGCATGGTTATTAGAGGGAAAAGTCGAACATCCCAGAACTTAAGAGCAAAAGTCCAGCAGCACCTATAAGACTAACAAAATTTGTAGTAGGGTATGAGCTTTTGTGAGTCACAGCTCACTTCTTCAGATACAGCAGTCTTACAGGTGCTACTGGACTCTTGTTCTTTTCTACTGCTACAGACAGATTAACACAGCTACCCAACTTGATCTATCCCAGAACTTAATTTATGTTCTATATACCGAGTCAGACCATTTGTCTATTGTGTCGACTGGTATGGCAGAGGTCTCCATGGCAGAGGTCTTTGTATTGCCTGCTATCTGTTCCTTTGAACTGGAGATACTGGGGACAGAACCAAGGAACTTCTCCATGCAAAGCAAATGCTCTGCCACAGAGTCAAGGCCCTGACCACAGAACAAGGATTTCCCAGAGAAAGGAATCTTCAGTGTGCAAGGTAAGCATACAGGCAAACGATTTCATCCTTTAGTCCTATTTTTAATCAAATTTGGAAATAAATCTTCAGCCCATGCAATCTGTAATCCAAAAAGTTGTACGCAGCCCACCAGCCTTGCACGGAACCAGCCAGGACACCCGAACACGCTCTTTTTTGCTGCCTATCCGGGTCTACAGAAAGGGGAGTTCTCAGCTCCCAAAAGGACGTTAGGGCCAACGGGTAGGCTTCATTCATTTTGGTGGGGCTCAGCAAACTGTTCAAGCTATGGCTCGTCTGGCTCAAACCAAGCGCGGCTAAGTCTGGACAGTAAATCTTATTTATTCTTCCCATTTCGTTTTCTCTGGGTTGGACGAGTTGCCATGAAGTCAGTTCTATTGATTTCAGAGGGACTTCTAGAGAACATTGCCCAGTGCCTTTAAGACCTCCGGGAGTGTTCTTGGGGTTTGTTTAGAAACTGGGCTGTTTGACTCCTGAAATATGGGCACTCTCTTACAGCTCTAGCCCCTATGATTTAAAATGTGGATGGTCTCCCGTCTTCGTGTTAGAAAGGCAAGGCCTCGTTCAAAGGCACATTGGACTGGCTGCTTGGCTTTATGCAATTCAGCTGAGACATGACCACATCTTCTGGGGCCTGGACTGAATGCAGAGCAGGAGGTGAAGACCATGAGTCAGCTCCCCCCTCCCTCCCCCTTCCCAGCCATTTGCAGTCTTGGCTCCCTCTGCTTAGAGTGCTGTCCTGCTATTCGAGCCAAAGGTCACCCCGTTTGGCAGCCTAACTTTAACCCAGACTACTGTTGGGACACCTGTTGGGAGATTCCATAGAGGCTGTCATGAGTAGGATTCTCCTGAAGAGCAAAGGTCACACAATGCCAGGATCAGCAAGGCCCCGCCTCCCTGCTCGGTAAGCAGCCTGTAATTTAAAAATGTATTTTCTGGACTTCTGCAGTGGGCCCCGTCTTTGGATCTGGCCCAAATCCATTTTCTCCCCCAAATCAGCACGTTAAACAAAACCTGATTGTCCACGGCTAGAAGCTGTTAAGCTCTTTTCCTGCATTCACTGTCAGCTATATAGAATTTGCAAAAAAAGAGAGAGAGAGAGAGAGAGAGAGAGATTCTTTCATAACGCTAATTGAATACTCTATGATCTAAACCCCCTCTTAGTGTATTCTGAGCGACACACTGATTTTACAAGAGTCTGCTTTCTGGTTAAATCCTCGTCCACACAACAGGTAATAAGTTGACAAGGGGGCTGGCATTGAGCAGATCCGGATAAGGATTTGGGGGAGAAGAGGGGGGAGGGAGAGGAAGCCCTTGGAAATCCAGCTTTTCTCTTCCAAAAGTGCACTAGCGGCAGCAAACAACAGACTAAGCAAAGGTTTCCAAAGGGAGCCGCTGTCTGTAGCAAGATCAGTATCTCGGCAAAGGGGATCAAGACATCAGAATTCTAGGGGCTTGTCAAACGGCTGCGTGGTGTGGAGAGCCTCCGGAAACTGAGAGTCGCTTGATGTCAGGTACGCCTCTTGAAAGCACAGTTGGAAAAGCCCCCATGTCCCTGGCTAGATAAGTTAAGCTACAGTTAATGAATCGCAGCAGGGTGGGATGAAAACCCATCAATTTCTTTCCAAAAGATATTTCTTTGAGGGTTTTAGGATGTCTCTTGCCTTCCAGGGATCTTTTATTTTTAGGGTGAAACTTTTAAGCAGCCAAGAGATTAAGACCCATTAAGAAATGTTCCGCCCTGCTTAAGTCTCTGGATATGTCAATGCTCGTATACATTAAATAAAGGCGCAGGAGTGTATTGGCCCTTAACTGTATCCCATTTCCCTATGGGTGGAATATACTGAGAAATCAAAAACACACAAACGCTCCTAAAAATGGTGTGCAGTGCCGGGCAGTTCCATGGCTTTGTTTTTAAAGTAACTAATAGGTATCCATAGGTTTGTCTTGTCTTTTTAAAAAATATCTTTTCTAATCGACTGTATACATCTTAAAAACAAACACAGTGACATCTGAAGAGGGGCAACTTTTAAAACTCATTTTAGCCCTTAAACATCACATGCATTTTTATCATCTGCCTTTCTCTTTCTCTCTCTCTCTCTCTCACACACATACACACACAAACAGACACACATACAGAAATACAGAGAGATTCTTTTCTCTTATTTAGGATTGAAAGATCAATCAATCTGCAATGTAGGCACCTTTTCCTCCATATGAAAGGGGAGCCAGGCAGGCAGGCAATAGGGCCTTTACCTCTGCTTTAAAAAAAAAAAATGAAAGAAAGCAAACCACAGAAGTGGACAGCAAGATTTCCTCTGGCGTTGCCTTTCAAAGCCCATACTGCAGTCAGCATATTGAATATTTAATGTCCTGATGAGTCGTCCCACCTGCTGACACAGCCAAAGTGACAGAACAATACACGCGCTGGAACACGATCATCAATTGACTCTCCACTCAGTCTGCCATGTCAAGCATTAAATAAAAAAAAAAAGTGAGACTTCCTTTCTCTGTTTTTTTTTTAGCTCTTCCACCTGCATCCTATGTTAGCACCATTGCGGAGATCCATACCTGAAATACATACTTCTTTACATTCCACAATTTGCCAAGTTCATATGGGCATATAAAGAAGTATGTCACTCAAGCAGGTAGTTTCGAAGCGAGCACCTTAAGACGCTCGCCGATTCGAGCATCCAAAGCCCAAGAAGATTCTTTTTGAAAAACAGCAGGCTTCCCTGAGTCTCCCCCCACCATCGTCTAGTCCCTCCAATCTGATATAGGTCAGTGCAGAGGCACACAGCCACCTTGTCTCTGTCTCATCTCTGACCATTCACAGATGGTCCTGTGGAGGCATCTTTTTTCCCCTCCCACTGAGACCAGAAGTAGACCACACCGTTTGTAAAAATAAAGGAGTCCAAAGCAAATCCAGCAATGACCTAAAACTCATTGTCACATAAACAGGATAATTTTTAAAAGTAATTTAGCATGAAGACAGCACTGATGTGAGAATCCACAACGCAAGATTTTTTTTTTTAAAAAGCTTCCTCTACAATTTGGAACTTCAGCTATGATAAACATTCCTGATATACATTATATGGACAAGAGGATTTTAATTTCTTTTCACACACTAGTAGGAAAATATATTGTTTTTCCCCCTCTCAGCATATACACAAATATAGACATTGCTTTCTTTCGCTTTTAAACCAATGCTTTCCACAGTCATCCACACCCAACACTTGATCTTTTGGGAGAACATCAAACATCTCCTTTACAAACTTAAATTAACACATTTCATTCAACCCGTGCTACAAAGCCCACCAAAGTAAAGCAAAAAAAAAATCCCCTTAAAAAAAGAGTTTGGCCAATAAAGTTGGATAAAAAACATAAGAAACAGGAGAGAATTTCAGTCTTACCTCAGGTGTCCAATGCCACAATTTCCCCCCTTTTTTCAGGTCACAGTAAGTCAGACACAGCCTGAAGAATAAGAAACCCCATAAAGGAAATAGCTTGGGGTTTTTTTTTTCCTTGGGTCTGTCCCCACTTTTTTGGAGATAAGAGACAGGAATTTTCTAAAGTATCTTCTGGCTGACCTTCGGGAGATCGGAGGATGCCTGAAATAGACCTGCAGATAGGCAAAAGGACAGACAGCAAGAGCAGCCCTCGAAGGACGCACAGGCCGGAGTAGCAGTCGTGGGTGTGTGTTACTCCCCACTGCATGCGTGTGAGAGTGCACCCATGTGTGTCTCTCCCTCCTGTTTGCAGCAAGCAGTCTCTCTCTCTCTCTTTCTCTCGCATTCCCTCTTTCTCCCCCCCTCTCTCCACCTCTCTCTTTTCCTCCCCTCTTCTCACAGGTTACCTCACAGCAGCTCTGAGCTTTAAAGCTCCCCTAACAATGAGGTCCGTGTGGTACCGCTGAGAATGATGAGTGTACTGAATAGGAGACTATTGTGAGCCGGATTTAGACATCCAGCGTACTAGGAGGTCACACTGGGTGCATAATGCTCATTCAGCACTGCTGTAATGGTGTGTGCTCCGCTTGTCCACTCACCTGCTCCATCTGATGGCTACCTCCCCTCTCTCTCTTTCTCTCCCCCCCCCGCCTCACTCCCTCCCTCCCTGCCACCAGCCTGAGCCGTGCAGATCAATACCAGTTTACAGGCAAATGCAGAGCAGCTGCCTTAATGTTAATGAATTTTACCATTTCTCACAGTCTT
This sequence comes from Eublepharis macularius, assembly GCF_028583425.1. Taxonomy (NCBI): domain Eukaryota; kingdom Metazoa; phylum Chordata; class Lepidosauria; order Squamata; family Eublepharidae; genus Eublepharis; species Eublepharis macularius. Next base: position 162,283,073 of record NC_072794.1, on the reverse strand, counting down.
CTAATGAACCCTTTAAAGAGGGTTTAAGTAAACTTAGCAAGTGGCAAACTAAGCACTTTGGAATACTTAATTGTATTGATGGGCCCCGCAACCACACCCTCAAACCCCCCTCCACACTGCATTTTAAAATGGAAACCGGAGCAGGGGGGGAGCAAAGATGCCCTTCTTTTCCACAACTAGCACCAAATCGCTACGATCAGGCCAAGAAATAACAGTCCTGATCATTTTACAAAGTGGACTCTCTCATCGTTCTGATAATTCCCCCACAGTTGGTCAGGTTGGTGAATCGTTTTGTCTCACTCAGATCCATTAAGCTATTTGATTTAAATAAGTTATTTTTTTAAAAAAAATGATGGGACTGGATAGTCCCGTCATTTCTCTAGCATTTCATTTTTTGAATTTTTACCAAGTATGGATTTCTACTACAGCCAAATTTCAGGGGGTTAGATTCAGTAGAAATGAGAGAGCGCTTCCCCGGACGTCTCCAAGACAGTGGAATCAAGTTCAGTGAGATACATTGAGGATATAGAGTCAGTGCATATGCTAAAAGGGAACAGCTGAAAAGCCTCCTTGCTCAGAAATCATGCACAAATACCTAAATCCAAGCAGATCCAATCAAAAACCAGACCTTCAATTAGTTCCCCCTTGTTCGTGTGAAAAAAAGTCATTAAAATAGCCACAAGTGGGTGGGAACATTCAACCATCTTTCTTTTTCTCCTTTAAATTTATTGTAAAGGATACTCCATGACTATCAATGGTCCTTACATGCATCCTGGAACATTTCCACCAGTTCTCTGCACAAATGGAACACTCACTAATTGGCGACCAGGGGAATTCCTTATAACCAAATACAAAATGAAATGTCCAGAGCTTATAAAGATAACAGAGACTCAAGACAAAGTCACCTCAAAGTTTGTGGAGTCTGGTTTGAGATTAATACTGTGGCCATTTGCTGCTGTTGGAGATGTGCTTTGGGGAAGAAGGATGAGTAATTTGTGTTACATTTCCTCTGCACAGGTTTTATGACTGCCAAAAGTCTTCTCTCCCTCTCTCTCTCTTTCTCTCTCTCTCTCTCTTTCCCCTTTTCTTTTAGCACAGCAGAATTATATTGCTCAGCTGCTGCTTCTACATTTAGTCAGGGTTATTTATCATTTTCACACCCTCAAGGATAACAGAGGGCAACTGAAACTCTTCGTGTTCATCTGGAGTGGTTGGTTCATTCATAACAGGGGAAATTGTGCACGATAAGGTGGTAGGAATGGCTGGGGAAGAGGGAATCCTTTTTTGTTCAACTCAGAGAGAGGGAAGAGGCTGAAGAAGATTGGAAGTCAGAAAGAGAGGGGGCTCTCCTGTGGGTGTGGCAATACAAAGGCAGTAGGCATTGCCCTCTTTGCAGAGTTTCTGACCTGCACCCCTTTGCCGAAATGCCAACCTCGAATATTCGCAAAAACGGCCTTCGGCCGAGAAGTATAACAGAATGGAAAGGGCAAGGCAAGACTATCTCCAAGTGGAACCAATCGGTAGGAAAAGTTGAAGTGTGAGGAAGGTTGGCTCAGTCTGCCCAGTAAATGGGTGGCCAGTTTTTCATTATTATTATTATTATTATTATTATTATTATTATTATTATTATTATTATTATTATTATTATTATTATTATTATTGCTGAAGGGAACCAGTTCTCCACGTTAGCTATGATATTCTGAGCAAGTGGCACAATAGAGCAAGTTTGGGAGCAATGCAGCAAGTACAATGACAGCGTCTCTGACTACGCAATTTCACATTCTTGCTGAGTGGCAGGAATTCATTCTTCTTTATGCACACTTGCATGACATAGAATGGTGGGGGGGGACACCACCAAGCGAAAGAAGCTGCAGTCCTGAATGTTCTAACTCAGGAGGAGCAGTCCCACTAGAATGAATGAGTCCACTCCACAAAATGTGATTCAGTAACTGCAGCCATAACATGTAACATAAGTATACATTTCACAGGCAGGAAACCATACATATTGTTCTCCTGAACTTATACAAAGACACAGCTATGAATTAACCAATATGCTATATGGAAGTATCTATGCATCTACACATTCTATGCAGAATGCGATATAAGGTTCACTTCCTCTCAAATAACTTGAGTAAGTCTGTGATGTTAAACATTAAACAGTCCTAATTTATGTGTATCTGTGTGTATACACAGATGCACACACACACATATACATACACAATACATACATAAATCAAATGCATAGCACATTCTCGATTAGATACAACTTTCTAAGTATGAATGGGGAGATCAAGTCAAATATTAAAGTCCAAGATAAAGCAGAAGTCTCCGAGAGATGCTCTTAGGTGTAACTTGCATTCAAATTTCTTTGCCTTGCAAATGAACCTTTTCTTCACACGGCTATTTCTTCCTCACCCCCCTCCTTCAAAACCCCATTTTGATTACCCTTAAAACATGCACAGGTAATTAATGCTCACACCCTTGGTATTGCAATGGTTAATCACCGCAGCATTGAGATCACCGCAAGTTAGGATAAGTTTTACCCCTTTATCCCCCTCCTCTTTCCCTTCCTGGGCTCAGTATCATTTCAGCTTATGGCCACTAGTTATTAATATCAAAAGGTCCCCCCCCGCCTCCCGCCGACACAGCTGTCATTAGCCTGCTCATATCTGAATGAGGCGTTTCAAAGATTGGTTTAACCTTGCAAAATGACTGCATGTCAAAGTTCTAGCATTTCAGTTCAGATTATTCTAGTCCACTGCTTGCTCTGCAGTTTTTTTTTTTTAAATGCGGACTGTGTTACAGCAATAGAATAACAACAGCAAGAGGAAGGGGGGGGGAAAGAATCCCAAATACCCTATCACTAACCCCCACCCCCCGTACAATCTCATGCACAGTTGATGCCTCTCTGGTGGATCCAGAAGCATGTATTTTAAGTGCACACCGACAAGTTGGCTGCATGCACGGGGACAGTCCTGCAGTAAGACTCTTTAAAACAAAGCTAAGCTGGTGTGCTTGAAAGGCAGGGGAAGGCAGATAGTAAAGGGGGAAAGGAAGGGAGGGGTGGGGGGGGAGAGACATACCAGTTAGAAGATTTTCTGTTGCAGCAGAGGAAGTCACCAGAGCACTAGCTGAAAGCTGATTCAGCTTTCGAGAGTTAGGGATGCATAGAGGAGGGTCATAGCATCACAAGGTAATAATGCGATGCATGCAGCAGCCGTCAGCCTTTTCCTTAAAGCTAATCTCTAATGCAGGAGGGGAGAGAGAGAGAGAGAGAGAGAGAGAGAGAGAGAGAGAGCAGGCCCTGTAATGGTATTAGACCTTACTTGGAGAGAGAGAAAGAGAGAATTCAGGCAACCCCACCCCACCCCCAGCCTTCTTCCACCCCCTCTGTACACCCCCCCATACACATACACTCCACCTCACCACCACCCCACACACACTAGGCTACACTACATCTATATTCCTCCTGCAGCATCTCCGGCAAGGTGGAGAGGGAGCGAGAGCTCGCACGCTCACAGCTGAGGCTAGAGAGGGAGTGAGAGCAGAGCAGAGAAGGGCAATGCAGGAGTTAAGGCGAAGTAACCTGCCATGTGCAAGAGGCTGCCATACACCTGCAAGCGGAAAGCCTGAGCCTCTCGCCCTTTCCCCCCCACCCACCCTTTTTGCAGAAGTCTCCCCTGCCATCTCTCTGCCCTCCCCTCTGATCTTGATTCAACCCCCCCGCCCCCCAATGCAAATTACAATTCCCAAAAGGTCAGCCTGAAGTAGAGGTCAGGAAGAAACAAAAGCGAGAAAGGAAGGGGGACGGAGAGGGGTGGGGTGGGGTGGGGAGGAGATCTGCACAGAGTTCAGAGGTTCAGTTCAAAGCGGCTGGTCAGGAAACGAATCCACCTTTCCAGTGCTTATATACCGAGCTAAGCATCTGAAACACGCGCTCAAGCCAAGTGGCCCCTTCTCCTGCCATTCCCTCCCTGACCATATTTAGTCAACCATGGCAAAAAATAGCCTGTCAGCCGGAGATGGCCGAGCAGGGAGTATTTGGAGTTCAATCCCTTCTCTCAGCCCATTGACTACTAGTCCTGCAGGGTCCTGACTCTGCCCTTTTTTTTATACCCCCCTCCCTTGTGGCTATTTTTAGTTTGGCCAAATAGAGAGGCCTCTCGGCTTACCACAGGCCAGCCATCCCCATGGCCTGCTCTGCCATTTCAAGGCAGGCCTGAACAAAGGACGTTCTGCCTCCCACCTTGCGTTCCACCTGACTCTTTTCCCTAAGCAGAGCAGAAGACATCAAAGGCAGGGTTTCTCCGCCTTCCTTAGCTGGACAGGTAGGAGAATTTAGGCAGCGGCCGCTTTTCTCCTCCTGCCACGCTGCGGCGTAACAAGCAGCATGTGCCGAAATACCCTCTACTGTGACGCTGCAAAATGTACAGGGCTCTTGTCCTTAAACTTCACTGGCTCACTCCTTCCCTTCTTCCTTCATTCATACTTTCTTGTCTGACCCGCCCCTTCCCTGGATGGAAGCCTCTTCAGAAGATGCTTTCGTACAGCATTGCTGGAAGATGCAAGCAAAGAATAGAGAAATAGAAACCCTTCAAAAAAAAATCCTTGAAGATCCGGAATCCTCAAATTAGGTATCACACGTGTTTGTGTTGTAATGAAGAAGCTGTACTGCACAATCGCACAAGAGAAGTGTATGTTTAGAAGAAGTAGAACACACATTCTATTCTTTTCATTTTCTCCTGGCAGCTACATTGATAGGTGATATCATTTGTGCCACCTTGGTATATTGAAGAAGAAGGAAAGATTCATGTCTGGACACTCTCTTTGGAAAGCTGTGCCATGTAGCATCTAGTACCATTTTTGATTCCAGACTAATTTCTTACAAGCCAAAGATCTAATCAGGGCAGTGCAAGAGGTGGAGTGACAATGACTTCAGAAGGGACCTGCTGAAGCCAGGACTGGACCTCACACTGGATAGGTGGGATAGCTTTCCTGTATGGCCAGACTTCATTGCTCACCAGATGGCCCACCTTTTATAGGTTGGGATAGAAAATACGGACACAAGACCAAGCTGCGGGACTTCTTCCACATCCAGTGCCTCTTCGAAGTTCAGGGAATATTACTGGCCGCTGCTAGAAAAAACAAGATCTCTGTTCTTGCAAATACTCAGGGTAAAGCTAAAGTTTTTTCAATAGGGTAGTTCCCCCCCCCCTGGCAAAAGGACAGATCGGTTAAGGAACTATTACCATATTTTGGCCCATGATCTCAGTATAGCACAAAAAAAACCCACAATTGATGGTCATTCAGAATCCAAATGTCTTTCCTAAAAATACCACTTCTGTTGATTATCACATTTTCACAGTGCTTAAATAATAACAATGTGTCACTACAGGGTAACAGTGATGCATTCTGCAGTTATTAATGCTGTTGTTGTTTGGCATGTAGTTTGAAATGAGATTGCAGAAGATGCCCAGGTACCTCCTGGATGTTGCCTGTGGCATTAGTGATCATGAAATTCACCATCTATGCCAGTGCCGTATGGTGACCTTAACTCTTATATTCATCAGGAAAAAAGGAACTCGTCATAGGTAATGAATAGAGACAGTGTGGTGTAGCGCTTGAATGACTGGGCTTGAACTACAAAGAACAGAGTTCAAATTGGCCAGACCTGGCTGGTCTGTTCATGGATAGACTTAAAAACAGCTTTATTCTCAAGAGTGATAATTAGACATGGGCACGAACCAAAAAAAATTAACGAATCCGCGGTTTGTGGTTCGGTGCCACTGACGATCCCGAGGTCACAAACTGCAACGAACATTTTCCGTTGCCGAACCGGTTCATGGTTAGCAGTTTGTGGGGCTCAGAACAGCCCCCGTTGCACTTAGAGAGCCCATATTCCTGGGAAGTGTTTTGCAGGCTCTCCTACAGCCATCACCCATGTTTGGGCAAGATTGCAAAAGGGATATTGGAGTTATACCCTCTCCAATCCAAGGCCCCCAGGAAACTCCCACTCGATACAATTAGAGCCACCGGTTGACATTGGCCCAGTGTACAGAAGGTGGGTGTTGACGGCGGCCACCGGGCCTGGCAGGCATGGAGAGGTGGCGATGAGCCACCTCCCCTTTAGGGGGTGGGGGATCTGGCCGCTCGCCAGCGGCACCCCCATGTGCCCGCCCACCAGGCCAAAGAGGAGCTCGCTGGTATTCCTGGCACAGGCTGGAAGGTGAGTACTGCCGCCAGCAGCCAGGCCTGGTGGACATGGGGAGACAGTGATGAGCCACCTCCCCTTTAGGGGGCAGGGGGTCTGGCTGCTCGCCAGTGGCACCCCCCATGTGTCTGCCTGCCAAGCCAAAGAGGAACACGCTGGTATTCCCGGCACAGACCAGAAGGTGGGTACTGCCGGCGGCCACTGGGCCTGGCAGGCATGGGGAGGCCGCAATGAGCCACCTCCCCTTTAGGAGGCGGGGAGTCTGGGCGCTCGCCGGCAGCACCCCACATGTGCCTGCCCACCAGACCAAAGAGGAGCACGCTGTTATTCCTGGCATGGGAGGGAGAGGTTGGAGAATGGTAGGGTGTAAATGGAGCAAATAAATAAATAGAGTAAAAACTAGAGAATTAGAAAGTGGTGCAAAACATCTCTGGAAAAGAGAACCAGTTTGGTGTAGTGGTTAAGAGCAGTGGAACTCTAATCTGGATAACTGTATTTTTTTTATTTTTTTTATTTAACAAAAGGAGGTACAGAAAAAAAAGAGGGTACAAATGGAAGGAAAAATTAGGAGAAGTATATAACTATGTGCTACAAAGTTTACAAAAATGCAGAGTTCGAAAACCAAAAGCTTTACCAATATTAAAATAGAAATTAATATAATTATTGATTAATTATTAAGCTTAACTGGTATATATTTTCCAACTATACTACACAAGCACAATTTGAGCCTTTTCCTGCTTATTATCTAATATTAATAATAATATAAAAGCAAAGACCTCACTATTTCATTGTTATTCCATACTATCTTTTCCTTTTTAACAATAACAATTATTGGCAGAATCACTACTTATTTCTTAATGCGACTGATTACCATAACCTTTAATATAAATACAAGTTATTATAATAAATGTTAACCTGTTTCTATTCCTTATCGTTTACAGAAAGGAATTCTTATCCCTTTTGCATCTCTTTACCTTATAATGATACTTTACTTTTCTATAAACATGTTACCTTTATACCAATATTTCCAAATTGTATAATCTGTTTTACCAACTATTTACCTAAACGACCAATTATTTTTATATAATTGTCCATTTTAAAAACAAATTATAAAATATATCAATATACAATTGCTTTCCAATCTCCAGAGTTGAGGCCTTATAAAGCTTTATTCACTGTAAACAAAATATCTTCCCTGTTTCTCTTCAAATTTGTTGATAGATCTTCTATTGATACAATTCGTCATTTTTGCCATCACCACATATTCTGACATTTTACTCATCCAAATTTCTCTAGTGGGGCATTCTTCTTCTTTCCATTTGTTTGCCGTTAATACTCTTGCTGCCCTCAGCAAATATCGAAATAGTTCGTGTAATGTTCTATCAATATTATCTGGTATCATTCCCAACAGCATGATCTGGGGTTTCATGGCAAAATTAACTCTTAAAATCTTCTGAATCTCAGCATGTATATCTTTCCATTTTTTTTACTTTTTTTGCACGTCCACCACATATGAAAGAAGGAGCCATCTGCTTCTTTACACTTCCAGCACAATCCTATATATTTCTTGTCCATTTTTTCAATGTCTTTTGGCGAAATATACCATCTGAAAAACATCTTATACCAATTTTCCCTGAGTGATTGGCATGCAGTAAATGTTATACCTTTAGTCCATAGAGTTTCCCATTGTTGAATGTTATACTTTCTCCAAAATTCTGCATCCATTTTATTATACACTTTTAACTTGTTCTGTTTCTGTATCATATTGAAGTAACAGTTTGTAAATTTGACCTAGCATATGATTCTTTTTCTGCATAATTATCTTGTCAAAATCGAAGAGATCCCTCAGTTGGCCTCTGTAATCCTTAAGGACTTCTTTTAATCTGGAAGCTGCCTGAAGGTATATCAAACATTGTATTTTCTTTCCATCATCACAAATTTCTTGTCATGATTTTATTTTTTCTTGCAAATTTATCATATCTTGATAAGTTGTGAAGTCATTATCCTTTCTCTGATTCTTATCACAGAAAGCGTCGATTGGTGAAAATACTGGAGATGTCATAGGGCTTGTTCTCATTTTAACCTCATCCCAAATTTGAATCAAGCTGTCCCTTATCAAATGGGCATTTTGTTTTATCCTTGCTCTTGGAGAACTGGGTTTGATTCCCCATTCCTCCATTTGTAGCCAGCTGAGTTACCTTGGGTCAGTCACAGCTTCTAGGAGCTCTCTTAGCTCTCTCAGGGTGATTGTTGTGGGTAGAGATGGGCACGATCCGCATTACGATCGAAAAAAACCCACGATAATGGTGATCGCGCAATCGGGACCTGGCGGATCGTGCTTGGGCACGGCCAACGATCCAGCGGTCGGGAGAGGGGCTGGATCGGGGCTTGATCAGGGCGAGCTTGCTCAGATCAGGAAGCCAGACACTCAGGCGCCAGCAATCTATTGCCTGAGCTGTATTTGCCCTCCTTCTGTCACCCTGGAAACCCGAATGGAAGCCCAGCTTGCCTTGATCAGCAGGGTTTCCTTCCAACCACGGAGCAGCAAAGCAGTCACCAGCTGGGAGAAGACACCCAAGGGAGGGAGGGGGAAGGGGGTGTTCTGTAGCCATGGGCACTCCAATCTCATCCCTGCAAACCCTGATAGGCAGCTCTGATGGCCAAACACAGACAGCCAAACACAAACACAGATGCTGCCAGCATCAGTCACTGTTCCTGTATCGCTGGGAACAGCGGGGCGCCCCTCCGCTTTTGCCTCCACGATCCATGATCCACGGATCGTAAACGGGAGATGATCGGTGTGGATCATTAATTTGAGATCGTCGCCGGCGCCGATCCACGATCAGTTTGATCTGTATTTTGGGGGGGATTGTGCCCACCTCTAGTTGTGGGGATAATAATGACATACTTTGTAAACCGTTCTGAGTTGTTGTCCTGACGGGTGGTATATAAATCGAATGTTACTATCACTATCACTATTGATATTGATATTGATGTCGATGTCGATTCGGTTTCATTTTCCCAGCCATGTCGGACGCTCCTCTCTGCAGGTCCAGGAGGAAGCATCTGAGCAGCCTGACCGGGCAGTTAACCTGCGAAGGCTAACCCCCAGGATCCTCAATCAGAGGGTCAGGGTCCAGAACGCCGTGGGAAGAGCCCCCTGAAAACGATGCAGGGGGTAAATTGCCTGTTTGCTCCTACAGAGGCCGGCAGATGTGCGCAGCACATTCCGTGCTGCCGGGCAATGGAGAACGGCAACAAGCAGATTTAAGGTGAAAGCCTGTAAGTAAGCGAATCCCTTCTGTTATTTCAAGCAGAGGGAAGGTTTGGAGGAAACTGAAGTTTAATAGGGTTCGGATAAGTTCCCCTTCATTGAGTTTTGGAACTTAATTGGCGATTCCCCCCCCCCCAAGATGGTGACGAAAAAGCAGAGTCCCGCTGTGGGAAAGTCGGTTTTGGCTGTGCTGCAGGGAAAGGGAGAAAATCTTGAAGAGGTTGTCAAATGATCTGTTGCTGAAGCTATGAAGCCCTTTATTGATATGTTAAGTGAAATCGGAAAAAGGGTTGGCTCAGCTGAAAGCGAGGTGAAAACCATTAAAGATGCAGCGCTCGAGGTGGAGAAATCTGCTCGGGAGAATGCAACGCTCATGAGAACCGCAACTAAAGAAATAAAGCTTTTGGAAAATCAACTAATCGGGTTGCAGGTGAACCGTGCTCAGATGACATTGCGTTTACAAAATGTTAAAGAGGAAGAAAGTGAAAATTTAAAGTGAAAATTTAAAGTGAAAATTTAAATTTAAATGTATATTCTCCCTTTATTCTAAGCAATACTTCTTTAACTATTTTTAGGTTCAAAGTAAATTTTAGTGATCTTGGATGAAAATAAGATGCAATTCCCATGAGCTTTTGTGACACACGTGCACAAACTGTTCAGGATTCATAGTTCGGTGGTTGTTGTTCAAGTCGTCAGACCTGGAATCAGACAAAAACCCAACCTTAATTCCAAAAGACTCCCCCCTCCATGAAATTATTGGTTTTAAATGTAATCTTTGTACTTCCTTACTTAAACTACTGGTGGTCATGTACACTGCTGGTGGGGTGTGTGTGATTTTTATGCATGTGCACAAAAATCCTCACTAAAGAGATTTCAGCCGTTTACTGCAAACTGCACATCCCGGCGAGCATCTAACTCCCATGGTTATGAGACACATGCTGACCTGGTGTCTCCTTGAGTATGCCTAATTGTGATAGTGACATGGACAAGAGCTGAGCAAACAATTATTTTGAATTTTCTAATGCAAACCATGTCACCCCCCTTTGTAATACAATATATGCACTGAATCCAAAAATTATTTCTGAAATGGGTTTTCTTTCATTTTCCCAGGCAGAGACACGAGAGAGTGACTCAGCAATATGTGCCTGACAGGGAGATTATCCAACCAGTATAGTTAGTTGATCTTCCAGCTGAACATGATCATCTAAGTTGATATTTTGGCACTTTGTGTTTTCAGTTATATCAGTCATTTCAGAAACTCAAGGAATGTGCCTTGAACTGATTTAAGTTGCTCCTCATGGAATGGGCTCAAAGGGTAGCTGTTGGAGATCAGCTATCTTCAGTGTGGAATTTATCTTACGGAATTCCACATGGCACAATCTTATCTCCAATGTTATTCAACCTCTATGTAAAACCTCAAGGAGAAATAATTTATAGCTATAGAATTGGATGTCATCACTATGCAGGAGCCACAGGAGATAGATGGTATTCTCTTTGTGGGGAGGTGGTGCTCTGTTGTCTTGGTGCTGGAAGGAAGGCAGTGGGAGGGCTTCTGGTGTCCTGGCCTCACTGACAGTCCTTTAGATGGCACTGGATTTCTAGCCACTGTGTGTGACAGAATGTTGGACTGGATGGGCCACTGGCCTGATCCAACATGGCTTTGCTTATGTTCTTATGTTCTTATGTTCTTAGAAGACACTCTGCTCTATATCTCACCATCTAAATCCCCTGGTGATGCAGTAGAGGTCTTAAGTCATTCCATGACAGCTGCATGACAGCTGTGATCAACCCCCTAAAAGCAAACAAACTGAAACTGAACCCAGATGAGACTGAAATGATAATGGTTGGGAAGGTGAAGACATTGAAGGACATTGTGCTCCCTACTTTTGATAGTGCTCAGATGACTCTTGTAGACTCAGTTAAGAAAAGCCCAGGGTTTATATTGGATTTAGTGGTGCTGCTGGAAAAACAAGTTAACATTGCTGTAAAAATGCACTCTACCAACTCAATCTAGCCCAGATGACTAGACCTGGATCCATGGCTGACCTGGACACTTGGTAACATCAAGGCTTGACTACTGTAACACACTATACATAGGTCTCCCCTCAAAGTCAACTCAGAGACTCCAGTTGGTGTAGAATGCTGTATTTTGATTATTATCAGGAGCTAGGTGGAGCTCACGTATTACTCCCATTCTGCAGTTACTCCATTGGCTACCCATCAGTTTTAGGGCTCAGTTCATGATTTTGTCTATCACATACAAAGCCCTTCATGGTCTTGGTCCATCATATTTATGGTGCTGCCTCTCTCCCTATGCTCCACCAAGGCAGCTTCTCTCATCTGAACAGGGCCTTCTGCAGGTGGCACCCTACAAATGGGAAAAATCAACAGCTTCCCATATACTTGCATTCTCTGATGTTGCTCCTACCTTAAGGAATGGCCTGCCAGTAGAAGTCAGGAAAGTTCCTACTCTCTCGGCTTTCTGTAAACTGTGCAAAACCAAATTATTCAAGAGGGAATTTAACACAGGCAATAAAGCTGTGTTGTAAGGAAATGGTTCAGAGAGATGCTTAGATAAAGGGATAGGGACTGCAGAGTATACTACTATGTACTGTGCTGCTGTACCTACTGAGTAGTTTCCACTTCAATAAATATGTCACATCACATTGCTTAAGTTTTGTTTCAGCATTGTGTCAGCTCTGTATCGGATTCTTGGATTCCTGCTTCTTTCCAAATTTTCTGTAATATAACCTATTGTGTTGCTTATTTGAATGTCCCAGCCATTGATCATGTTGATGTACACTGTGCAATCCACCTTGAGTTGCAGTGAGAAAAGCAGGCTGTAAATAACGATGTTGATGTTGTTGTTGTTGTTGTTGATGATGATGATGATGATGATGATGATGATGAGAATGCTTGTGTTGTTGTTGTTGTTGATGATGATGATGATGATGATGATGATTGGGAGGAGTCTTTGGGATGCTATATAAACAGCATGGGTACTCTGTCTCACTTTCTGGAGTTGGGCCTGTAAAGCGGTGGCAATAGCTTTCCTTGCACAAAGTGGCAGTAAGATGGGGTAGATGGGGAGAGATAGATGCACACCCATTAGCTAGCCTACAGCTAGGCTTTGCTTGCATACCCAGGCAGGCAGGTAGGGCTGAAAAGACTGAAGAAATAGAGGCAAACATTCAGGAATTACATGCCCAGTCCCTGTGAGGGATTTTTCATCTGCCCTGCAGGCTCAGAAAGATAGTAGAAGGAGAGGCTGGCTGCTCCCTCTATGCTAGTAAACAGCAAATTTAAACACATACATTTAGAAGATGCGAGAAAGATTACGAATGATGAAAGATCAGATAAACACTTTCTGTGTGGAATAAAATTGATTTGGGACCTTAGATCTCTTGACCATGTTCATTATCTATAAAAGTAGAGATGTTAAAAAAACAAATCTTCATTGGTTCAGTTCAAACCATGTTGTTTCAAATGGGCTTTTTTTAAGGCAACAAGAACCATTGAACAAGAATTCTATTTATTTCCAAACAAAGTTTGAGCAGAAAACAGATGACATCTGTTTTTCTCTTTTTGATGTCCAAAAACCGGATTGTTCTGATTTCTTCTCTTTTTTTGTCCTCTTTTTAAACATTACTTCACTATCTTTGTTTCTTTCTTTTGTGATATGAGTTGTCACTACAGTCCCCTGCTGAGTGTGTTCGCTGAGGGGCTTGTCGCAAGTGTCCCATTGTGATCTATAATAGTATTGTTGAGAATGCTGACTGACTATTTCTTTGTTAGGTTAATGGCTCAGAATGACTGGCTGATGTTTTCTCAGTGGGCTGTAATTATTCAGATGTGGACCCCTGATGGTTCTGTTGAGGCTCTATGGACAATGAATGGATGGGAAAGGTGCAATGTCTGTAATCAAGTACACAAGTTACATTTATTCATAAAAAAGAACCAATACATATTCACCTTGCAAATAAATCGGAAACCGGTACCTGGATAAAGGTGGGATTTGAATCACATGTTGAGCTGTGTACTGAATGCAGGCCCATTCCACACAGCACACTTTAAGCTGGTACAGCTGAGCATTCACGCCGATCAGTGCTGAAACAGCTTGGGGTCCCATCATTCTGCACTGCACAACCTCGAGGTAATTTGGTGTCTGCTGATGAGTTGAGATGTGTCTATTTGGAGCTGCATTTTGTTGGGGCTGGGCCTGACATCATTTTTATATATACTTTGCTTGTTTCATAACCTTGCAGTGTTGGAACTCATCCCCCCCCCCATCCCTGTATTTGTGGCTTGGGCTTTCCTGCGCCCACTGGAGAGGCTGTTGATGGCGCAGTTCTGGGGGAAAACATGTACTTTTCTTTGCTTGTTTCACTCCCATTTTCTTTAAAGCCAAACTAGAAAAGGGTTAAAATGCTGTTGCTTCATTCCCTCTTGGCAGTTTCCCTGAGACTTTGTTTTGCAAAATGCTGTATTTTAATATTTGTTTTGTTTTGCAAAATGCTGTATTTTAATATTTTATACCCGCCAATTTTAATTGTTTTGATATAATGTTTTAATGTTTTTATAATCTTTTTACTGTTTTAAACTGTTGTTAAACCCCCTTGAGCCCATCTGACGGGGAGGGCGGTCTAGAAATGTGATAAAATAAATAAATAAATAAATAAAATGCTTGGATTTTTCCCCCTCTTTGGCTTTAGGAGAAGCCTCAAACATGCCAGAAGGGAGAGGGAAAAATCCATTTAACACTTTCATGGCTTATAAAGCCAGGAGAAAAGTTCTATTAAAGCCAGGAGGAAAGTTACAACATTATAACATTACAAGCAATTCCTGACTGGAAAAAAGAGAGTGCACATACCCCCGAGGGTGGAAGGGAAAAGCTGCCATTTAACCCTTTCCTGGCTTTTGAAGCCATCAGGGAATAAGCAATGTTAGAACTCGTTCCTGGCTTTGAAAAAATAAAGTGCATGCCTACCAGGGAGGAAGGAAGTAAACCCTTACCTCATTTTCCTGATAAAAAATGGCAGGAAAGGAGTTCAGAGAGCTGAGGAAGGCGGGAGTGGTTACCAGTGGACAGACCAATTAGCTCCTGGGGGAAAGGAAGAGGGGGGCATGAGAGGCAGAATGGGAGTATGTGGTTTCATACAGACATGACACATGACAGTGTCAACTAGGCATTGGCTTAAAAAAACATCTTGGATTATTATCATAACATTTCACAGAGCAATTTTTTTCTTCAAGTCCAAGGCAATTTGCAATGATGGTAACTGCTGATTAAAATGAAATTCATCAGACTGCCCTGGAAAATTTGGTTCGGGCCTGGGAAATCAAAGTCATACAAGGAAGTATCAAAAGCAATCATGAACTGAACTAGGTTGATTTTTAAAAAGAAATGGATCGGTTTCTAAAAAGAACAAGAAGAAGAAAAAGTAAAGGAGTGGCATGGAAACATTCATCGCGGCTCGGAGCAGGTAACTCAGTTTGATTAAAAAAAAACATGTGGACCAAAAGTACTGTGTAACAGGAAGAGAAAGTCTAGTTAACCATAGGGAGGCACACATAGAGGTTGAAGGGTCCCATTCAGAAATGTGGGTGAAAGATATTAAGTTGACTTTCACACTTCACATAAAGAAACACATTTAAGCCCATTAAATAACAGACAGTTTGTTAGTTTGCTTAAGATATTTCTGTCCCACATTCTTCAGAAACATCTCAGGAGGTTGGTTCATTTTTTTTATTTACAAAATGAAAAGGGTTTAAAGCCAAAGGCTACAAATATGAACAAAAACAGTCATAACTCCAAATGCCATACTAGCATAAAATAATCAGCCTCATTTAGATCTTGAGAAAAGAATTTGTGGAGGGATTAAATAGTGCTCCTTGAACATTGAAGAACCCCCAAAGTACTGCGATATTTACAGTTTTGTGCATCCAGATTTAAAAACACTGCTGCCAGGGCAGAACCTGATCTGTACAAATCTGTCTTTTCATCTATAAAGTTGTGTGTCTGTTTTACTATCAAACTGGAATATATCACTGAAGGAAGCTTCCCCTTCTCTTCTCCCTGCCTCAGGTTGGAAATGACTTTCTTCTGACTAGGCTTGTGTTTGGGAAGTCAGCCATTATAGGAGAGAAATGCTGAAAGAAATGTCGTGGTGAAAGGCATAGGAAGGGGCAAAGATTAGATCCCCTCACCTGTGTGCTCCATTTTTTTAAAAAAAGCAGGTAAATCCCTTCCTTGTGATTTTCATGGAAAGATGGGAAACTACCAGTCCTGTGTTAGTTCATGCTCTCCTAAGGTTGCTAGCCTTCAAGTGGGGCCTGAAGATCTCCTGGAATTACAACTGAACTCCAAATGACAGAGATCTGTTCCCATGGTGAACATGGCTGCTTTGGAGGGCTGACATTATACGTGGCCGACATTTTGTGGTGTGTGATGTACCACCAGAGAGTTTCAAGGTGGTCTTCTCTTTCTTAGGTGTAATTGTTGGTGCAACTCGTGAGGAAGGATTAATGAAACAAGTTATCCACTGGCTCCTTGTAGAGTTGAAGGTTCTTGTAACCCCAAAAACAGCACCTGTGGAAAGAAAAAGAAAATATTTAGATAACTGAAGATTTATAATTTTTAAATACTTACCTATATGTTACTGTTCCATCATCTTTCTTTGATTTACAATAGCACCTGCAATGGAATATTATAGCAGATTGTAATTGTACTGTATGATAGCCGCTGTCTTTTGAATATTTTGTATTCTGGCATCTTTTATATTTATATTTGGAATTGGGTATTGAAACTATTGTACATTGTCTTATTTATGTCTTTGTAGCAAATTGCACCTTATATACTTATAATAATAATTGTTTGGAATACACCTTTAAAATAAAAAAATCTCTTTCATTGGCATTCCCCTTTAGCCTCCAGATGGTGACTCGAGATCTTCTGGAATTACAACTGGTCTCCAGGCTATAGAGATCAGATCCCCTGGAGAAAATGGCTGCTTTGGAGGGCAACTCTATGGCATTATACCCTCCTGAGGTCCATCCCTTCCCTAAAATCTGCCCTCTCCAAGATCCACCTCGAAAATCTCCAGGAATTTTCCAACCTGGAGTTGACAACTCTAATACTCCTGTAAGACTATTCCTTTCCTATAGAATAGGGACACTTTTGCCGGCCTGAAATATGGGAAGACTCATTTGGGTGAGAAATGAGTGGCTTCCTCAGAAATGATGTTCTATTTCAAGAAAGGTAAATTGCCCAGTAAACTGAGCTATACGCACTTTATCAATGCAGGAAAATAGCTCTGCTCTCTTGCGGGTTATATGAGGTTGCAGGTTCTTTCAAATATTCCAAATATTCTCCAGTTCCTCGAGAGCTCAGATCTAAGGTCTTGCAAATGGATCTTGCTGGGCTTTCCCTTTGAGCCGTGCGGCTGCTCAGGTTTAGAGAACTTTCAGCCAGCTCACCAGGAGGCGTAGACTGGAATGTTAAAGCAGAGGAGGATGGTGCTTCATCCATCTATTGTTCAGCCTTGAAGACTGGAAGCAAGAAACATCTTTGCTGATTTAAATTTAGCACACGTCTATGGAATAGAATCAGAATCAGTTCAGATACAGGGGTGGCAACTTAGCCATCAAAGTAAGCTAGAACTAGAACTGAGTGGCCAGACAAGTTCTCTTTTCTGTTCTGGGTACCTTTTCTCCACTTCCCTTTCCTTTCCCCCTGTTCCTTGGTTTCTCCTTCCTTGGCTAACTTACCTCTGTTTCCTTCCCACTGCCATCTGGTTCCCTTTTGCTTCTTTCTTTTTCCCCATACCCTCCAGCTGCTTTTGCCTCACCTTTCCTTCTCCCACTTCTTGCTTTCTCCTCTATCCCTTTCCCTGTCTTTCTTGCTGCTTCTTCCACTTTTCCTGTGTTCAAATTCCCCTATGAAGGTCACTGATTTTAGAGTAACTGATCACCGCCTAGCTGAAATGAGATTATGTTGGAGCCTCTTGATTGCTAGATAATCTTTCGTCAAGACCCAACACCCTCTTGTCCATAAAAGGTTGGACTCTGTAATCATGCACAAAGAGAAGGGATTGGTCTACTTTCCCCTTACATTTGAAAGAAGTTCAGTTTTGCCCTATTGAGATGGCTTGTGCTTTCTCTCACTGCACCTTCTAGAAGAGACCTTTGAGGAGCTCTGCCCAAGTGAAGAGTCTCACAGGTTCCGTCCAGAATGCTTTTTGCCTTCCCGCTATTTTGGCTTTAGAATGATATTTTTCTTGGATGTGCTAGAAGACTTCACATGACAATTTTTAAAACATTGTTAAAGCACATTAAAAAATAAATAAATCTGAGAGCCAGTTTGGTGTAGTGGTTATGAGTGCACAACTCAAATTTGGAGAGCCGGGTTTGATTCCCCACTCCTCCACTTGAAGCCAGCTGGGTGACCTTGGGCTAGTCACACAGTTCTCTGGAGTTCTCTCAGCCCCACCCACCTCACAGGGTGTTTTGTTGTTGGGATAATGATAGCATACTTTGTAAACCGCTCTGAGTGGGCATTAAGTTGTCCTGAAGGGAGGTATATAAATCAAATGTTGTTGTTGTTGTTATGTTGTCATAATAACTCCTCCCTCACTTGAATTTGTTGAGGTAAGGGCTGAGGAGGGAAAGTGGCCCAATCTTGTCACATCTTGAAAGCTAAGCAGGGTTGATATTTGGATGGGACACTAGCAAAGAAGACTTTGCAGAGGAAGGAAATGGCAAACCACCTCTGTTTCTCACTTGCCTTGAAAGCTGTCTTACTGGGGCTGCCATAGGTTGAGTGCAGTTATATTTCTGGCTTTTTAGCCCATCCCAGAAAGTTAATAGGGGAAAAACAGGACCCCTCTTCTTTGTATGAAATGGCACTAGAGGCTGAGTAACTCTTAAAAGAAATAACAACTTTACTGAACAGGCAGAGATGGAACATGGGCAGTCAGGGGATGAAATTGCTGAAGTAAAATTTGTTGATAGAAGAGAATACTTTAAAAGTAATAGGCAAAATAATTTTCTGGCATTTTAGTTTCAATGTTAATAATCCTTAAAAGTTAGCAGTGTTTTGTTTAATACTTTGATTAAAACAACAATGCTTCTTCACAGATTTCCATTTTCAACTCACGTGTCCTGACATTTATTCAACACTGTTCTCCCTTTACAACTGATCTGGGATTCTCTTTAGACACTAGGCAGGAATTATTATTCTTTACCTAAGAAGACAAAACCCTATTCACTAGGCTTAAATGGGACTTTCCACTTACTACCAACTGCCTCTGCCAAAAAAAAACACCCAGTTCTGTCTTGGCTGTATAAATGGGTTTCAACTTGTGCTGGCTTTTAAACTTGGAATCCTTAACTAAAAGTCTTCCTTAAGACAAGATTGTAACAGTTAGGGCAAACGTTTTCCTTTTCCTCACTTCAGAGGGGAACCTGTCTGACCCTCCTTGTTAGACTCTCTCACACATTCAACTGAACTGTAAAAAACTCTGTCAGCACTAACTGTCATCCTGAGGTCTAGTTCTGACCGGCTTTCTCCAATCAGAGAGGAAGGAGCAGCCTGTAAATCAAGCTCTCATTCCAGATCATTGTTAACTCCTCCCTTTCCACCTCTCTGAGTGCTGTACTAAGGAAACCTCCTTTAAAGTGAATTGCATCACACTATCCTTTTCATTTATTTGTTGGGGCAGATCTCCTCTTCACTAAATCTGATTGTATACTCCTTTGAAGTCAAACACACTTATTATAGTGGGCATATCTTTTAAAGAGGGTGATGTGTATTTTCTGGTTTGAGCTGATGTTTTGTTTTTAAAATGATTTAATTTAGATGAGCTAAATTAAAATTGCAGTTTAAAAAAAACCCCATAAACCCATACAGGAGAAGGCAGTTTCCCCTTCAGAAGCTCGGGTCATTCCTCGGATTCCTTGTCCTCACTTTTTTCTTTTGTTAAAATCATGTTAAACTGACATCAAACGACTGAATTTTACAAAAATACGCCCCTTTTTAATCAGCAACAGAAAATGCAGCCTAAGTAGATGAAGCTGGAGTTCACAGTTACCATCTTTGAAATACAAACTGGTCGAGCTCGTAATGTTCAGCTGTATTATGAGCTAAACCACATTGTCCTCAAGAGTCCTTTTCTACTCTGCTATTGCAAAACGAGATTCTACACACGTGCAGTCTTTCAGGAGAAACCCGGTGCTCAAAGCTAGTTGCTTTGCGAGCTATGCTTTGTAAGCTATGGGAAGGGGTCTGGCCATGTACCCCTGAAATGAGCCCTGCAGTTGCCATGGAGATGGCCAATGCACCTCCCATGCTTGGAGTCCAAAGGCTCTGGCCATCCCACCTCTTTGATAGGCCTCAGGTATGAAAGTGGGAGGGTTAAAGCCACCCGGATCCTCCACCTACTGCTGGGCTTCTTCCTACCTTCTCTGTTATCTGTGGGGCATTTTGGCAGAGAGAGGACCAATCCCAACCCACCCCTTCTCATCCAGGGCTTTCTGGCCTTATATAGCCCAGGTCTCCCTGGGCTCCATTCCCCCCTCCCCAGTTACCTCTTGCAAAATCTCCTGGCCTTGCGAGTCTTTCTTCCTCCCTGGAGCTTGAGATCAGGGCTTTGATGCCCACTGATGGACTGCAGCTATGCTACCTCTAAGCACCTCAGAAGGGCTGCCCAAGGTTCCACCAGCCACCTGACTGGCACAGCCAATCTTGTTGGCTCTAGCCTTCTCCCACCTTCTCCACGGGTGATGCTGACATGAGTGAAGGACTGTTTGGGCAACTAGCCAGGTGGTGCATGGCAGCAGGCCATGGCTCCCCTGGGCAGGTGAGTGCTAACCACAGTGCGGAGGCCACAGCCGGGGAGGGTCCTGACTTCCAGACATGGGCACAAATCCAATTGTGCTCCAGTGTTAAACCCCTTACTCTCAACCCCTCACTGACCGGAGAGCCAGTTTGGTGTAGTGGTTAAGAGTTGCAGGACTCTAAACTGGAGGACCGGGTTTGATTCCCCTCTGCTTGAAGCCAGTTGGGTGACCTTGGATCAGTCACAGCTCTTTCGGAGCTCTCTCAGCCCCACTCACTTCACAGGGTGATTGTTGTGAAGATAATAATAACACACTTCATAAACTGTTCTGAGTGGGCATTAAGTTGTCTTGAAGGGTGGTATATAAATCCAATGTTGTTGTTGTTATTGTGTGGTGTTGTTGTTGTTGTGAAGCCACACAAACTCCAAAGCTAATGGTCAGAATTTCTTCCCTCTCACTGCTATACTTGTCAACTGCTGCAGACAACGTGAGCAGACCACCCAACCTTTTCATTTGGAGAGCATTTTTTCTCTGGGTGTCAATTCACTCAATTTTCCTTCCAACATTTTATGTGTTCATCCCCATCTAGATCTTTAACCCCTTTCTCATGTATTTGTTTTCAAGAGGGATTGAATTTCCAGGTGATCTTCATGCAGGGAAGTATTATTCCCCAGAAACAAAGTGGATCGGGCAAGTGTGTCTGGACTCTCTGGAGCTATTCTTAAGCATGCATCAAGATTACAAACTGGGAGAGAATTCTTGGAATGGGACAAGTTCCTCTGATGCTGATTTCAAGGGGAGTTCACCCATCACTAAATGATAAGGCCACTAGGTTGCATCTGGGGACATGCAACTTTGGAAGTAGCAATTTAGATCAGGAAAACAGTACTTTGGAAGTAGCAATTTAGATCAGGAAAACAGTACCCTCCCCTCCTCCTGCTGGCTAAGCAAATTGGTGGTGCCCAGCAGCCACCTTTGTGCACAAGATAAAACATTTGGGAGCTCACTTGGTAAATTTCATTTGGTACAAAATACAACAGCTCACTTGCTATCAGAACTGAGCCGCAATGCACACATGACACTTACTGGTAGGAGCACTGTGGGTTGCTCCTCAGTTGTAAAATGGGATTTCTGAACATGACAGAAAGGCAGCCACGCTTTTCAATGTTAAGAAACAGTGTAAGGCATATCTTTTAAAGAGGGTGATGTGTATTTTCTGGTTTGAGCTGATGTTTTGTTTTTAAAATGATTTGAAATGGCATTGATTTTTCAGAGCAAGCAAGCAAGCAAGCAAGCAAGCAGGCAGGCAGGCAGGCAGGCAAGAAAGAAAGAAAGAAAGAAAGAAAGAAAGAAAGAAAGAAAGAAAGAAAGAAAGAAAGAAAGAAAGAAAGAAAGAAAGAAAGAAAGAAAGAAAGAAAGAAAGAAAGAAAGAAAGAAAGAAAGAAAGCTTTAGCACTGTGATTCTTAGTATTTCTCTTCAGCTTTATATTAATTCTTTATATTAATAGATGATCTGTACAATAATTAGCTCCTAATGGCAAACCACATCTGTTAGTCTCTTGCCATGAATACCCCACCAGGGGTCGCCATAAGTCAACTCTGACTTGAGGGCACTCTCCAGCATCACCTTGTTTTAGCAGAAAGAATAGAGCTTCTCCATCTTCTGCTTCCAATATTTAATATATTTGATTCCCGTATTGGCCGTTTGGTGATTTGCAGATATATAGTCATCTATTCTGTTGCCTGAAGCATGTGTTTGCAATAGGGGTGTGCAAGCCAAAAATTTTCGGCTATAGCCGAAAGTAGAAAGCCGAAAGAAGATTCTCTATCGTTAAAGCCGAAAGCCGAAACAAGAATCTCTTTCGGCTTTCGGCTTTCGGGATTCTTTCGGCATTATTTCGGCATTATTTCGGCTTTTTTCTATGGGAAAATGCCTCCGTCTTCCAGGACGCCTGGAGGAGGCATTTTCCCACCAAATAAGCCCAAAATTGGTGGGGACCTTCCTCTAACCCTTCTCTAACAACCACCCAAGTTTCAGACAGATTGAACTTTGGGGGGGCCATGTTATGGCCCCCCAAAGCAGGTCCCCCCATCCTCCCATAAGAAAGCGAAGGAGCAGCATATTGTTAGCATGCTGCTGCTGATCTTTCTTCATTATTTCCTATGGGGAAAAAATGAAGAGGCAGGCTTCCTTTGCCAGGGGTGGCATTTTGCATGCAAAATACCCCCTTACCCTCAGGGGCCCTTCTCCCACCCCTCCTCCCACCCCCCACCAAGGCTCAGCCTGCTTCCACTTGGGGGGGCATTTCATGGCCTCCCCAAGTAGGTGCTCTAATCTCTACCACTGACAGCTGGGGGAGGCTTGTGTTGCCAGGGGTGGCATTTTGCATGCAAAATGCCCCACAACCCTCTGGGGCCCTTCTCCCACCCCTCCTCCCACCCCCCACCGAGGCTCAGCCTGCTCCCACTTGGGGGGGACATTTCATGGCCTCCCCAAGTAGGTGCTCTGCTCTCATCTCTACCACTGACAGCTGGGGGAGGCTTGTCTTGCCAGGGGTGGCATTTTGCATGCAAAATGCCCCCCAGCCCTCTGGGGCCCTTCTCCCACCCTTCCTCCCACCCCCCACCAAGGCTCAGACTGCTCCCACTTGGGGGGGCCATTTCATGGCCTCCCCAAGTAGGTCCTCTCAGCCCCTAAAGTCCACCCCTTACAGCCCCACACAAACCCAATTCCCCCCCAGCTGCCACACACAGACCCAAATCCCCACATTAGCCCCTCACAGACCCAAATCCACCCCCACCTGCCCCACACCCATAACCCCAGGAACAGGCTGGCAAAGGCCAGCCCTCTCCCTTTGTTCCCTATGCTGGGAACTTCTAAACTCTCTTTCCCAGGGCAATTCTGCACAGCCCAGGGGTGCCACAATGGTGGGCACACTTCTGAGTGCCAGCTGGTCCCTGTGAAAGAGCACCTGAACCACAGACACCCTCCCTCAAATTCCCCCACCACCTACAGAGATGGCTGGCCAGCCAGCCCCATTGTTCCCTATGATGGGAACCAACTGCACAACAAAGAATAAAACAAGAACAACACAAAATAAAGTTTTAAAAAAATTATTTTCTCCCTTCCAAAGTACAAGTAGGCAAAGCATTATGACACATTACACCAGCAGTCCCCCACACAGAAAAATTAAAACAAAACTCACTTAACATCAGAGAATCACAAAGCACGATTCCTGTCAAAAACACTTTATTTCTTGAACAGCTTTAGGTTACACAGCAGGGGGGAACACCAAAGGGCACGGCAGCACTATCTTACACAAAAATAACACAGCTCACTTAACATCAGAGAATCACAAAAGCACAATTCCTGTCAAAAACACTTTATTTCTTGAACAGCTTTAGGCTACACAGCAGGGGGGGAACATCAAAGGGCATGGAAGCAGTATCTTACACAAAAATAACACAACTCACTTCACATTAAAGAATCACCCCAAAAAATTGCTGTCAAAAGCACTTTATTTCTGTAACTGCTTTAGGTTACACAGTAGGAAGGCACCACAGAGCAGGAAAGCAGTGTACTACACAAAAATAACACAACTCACTTCACATCAGAGAATCACACAAACACAATTGCTGTCAAAAACGGTGAAGTGGGTTGTATTATTTTTTGTAGTACATTGCTATCATGCCCTGTTGTGCCCTCCTACTGTGTAACCTAAAGCTGTTCAAGAAATAAAGTGTTTTTGCCAGGAATTGTGTTTTTGTGATTCTCTGATGTTAAGTGAGTTGTGTTATTTTTGTGTAAGATAGTGCTGCCATGCCCTTTGGTGTTCCCCCCTGCTGTGTAACCTAAAGCTGTTCAAGAAATAAAGTGTTTTTGACAGGAATTGTGCTTTGTGATTCTCTGATGTTAAGTGAGTTGTGTTATTTTTGTGTAAGATAGTGCTGCCATGCCCTTTGGTGTTCCCCCCTGCTGTGTAACCTAAAGCTGTTCAAGAAATAAAGTCTTTTTGACAGGAATCATGCTTTGTGATTCTCTGATGTTAAGTGAGTTGTGTTATTTTTCTGTGTGGGGGACTGCTGGTGTAATGTGTCATAATGCTTTGCCTACTTGTACTTTGGAAGGGAGAAAAAAAAATTTAAAACTTTATTTTGTGTTGTTCTTGTTTTATTCTTTGTTGTGCAGTTGGTTCCCATCATAGGGAACAATGGGGCTGGCTGGCCAGCCATCTCTGTAGGTGGTGGGGGAATTTGAGGGAGGGTGTCTGTGGTTCAGGTGCTCTTTCACAGGGACCAGCTGGCACTCAGAAGTGTGCCCACCATTGTGGCACCCCTGGGCTGTGCAGAATTGCCCAGGGAAAGAGAGTTTAGAAGTTCCCAGCACAGGGAACAAAGGGAGAGGGCTGGCCTTTGCCAGCCTGTTCCTGGGGTTATGGGTGTGGGGCAGGTGGGGGTGGATTTGGGTCTGTGAGGGGCTAATGTGGGGATTTGGGTCTGTGTGTGGCAGCTGGGGGGGAATTGGGTTTGTGTGGGGCTGTAAGGGGTGGACTTTAGGGGCTGAGAGGACCTACTTGGGGACGCCATGAAATGCCCCCCCCAAGTGGGAGCAGTCTGAGCCTGGGTGGGGGGGTGGGGGGAAGGGTGGGAGAAGGGCCCCTTAGGGCTGGGGGGCATTTTGCATGCAAAATGCCACCCCTGGCAACACAAGCCTCCCCCAGCTGTCAGTGGTAGAGATTAGAGCACCTACTTGGGGAGGCCATGAAATGGCCCCCCCAAGTGGGAGCAGGCTGAGCCTTGGTGGGGGGTGGGAGGAGGGGTGGGAGAAGGGCCCCTGAGGGTGAGGGGGCATTTTGCATGCAAAATGCCACCCCTGGCAAAGGAAGCCTGCTTCTTCATTTTTCCCCATAGGAAATAATGAAGAAGATGAGTAGCAGCATGCTAACAATATGCTGCTCCTTCGCTTTCTTATGGGAGGATGGGGCGACCTGCTTTGGGGGGCCATAACATGGCCCCCCAAAGTCCAATCTGTCTGAAACTTGGGTGGTTGTTAGAGAAGGGTTAGAGGAAGGTCCCCACCAATTTTGGGCTTATTCGGTGGGAAAATGCCTCCCCCAGACGTCCGGGAAGACGGAGGCATTTTCCCATTGAAAAGCCGAAAGAAAGCCGAAAGAATCCCGAAACGTTTCGGCTTTTTTCTTTCGGCTACCCGAAACGTTTCGGCATTCCCCGAAACGTTTCGGCATTCCCCGAAAGAAGCCGAAACACTTTTGTTTCGGCATTCTTTCGGCATTCTGAATGCCGAAACGCACATCCCTAGTTTGCAATGAACAAATTGTCGGCTTCACAAAATTCTATGAATTATTCTCTTGCTTCATTTTGTAATCCTAGTCCAAATTTTCCTACAAATTTGATTGTGCGTATTTCTCCTACTTTTTTCATTCCCATCACCTATGATTATCAGCATTATCAGCATGTCTTGTTTAGGTATATGATCAATTTCTTCCTGGACACTTCCATAAAAGCTTTCCGTTTCTTTCTCTTCAGCATTTGAAGCTGGGGCATAAGCTTGAATGATGGTGATGCTGATAGGCCTTCCATGCGGTCTGATTGATATTATTCAGTCAGACTTTGCATTATAGTTCTTGATTTCTGGTGCTACATCTTGCCTGACTATAAATACAATGGCATTTCTTCCAAGTTTGTCATTTCCACTGTAAAACACTTTATGATTTTCTGAGTGAAAATGTCCTAATCCAGTCCACTTTAGTTTGATCACACACAGGATTACATTTAGACATTCTATTTCTCATTTTATGTTTTCAAGCTTACCTAGATTCACACTTCTCTCATTCTGTGTTTCCAGGGCTCATTTTGAGGGGGAATGCACAGGAACGCAGTTCCGGCAGTTCCCCAAAGAGGTCACATGTCAGGTGGCCCCGACCTCCTGACTCTCGGCCATTTGGGGCTCGTTTCAGCCTGGATTGGGGCCAAAACGGCCTAGATTGGGCCTCTGATGGGTAGTGGATCACTTTCCCACTCAGCAGGGGCCCAATCCTGACCATTTTGGGCTCCTTTTTGGCCATTTTCAGCCCCTTCTTGCCATTTTGGGCCCAATTTTGGCCCTGAATGGCCAGGATTGGGTCCAAAACAGCCAGGATAGGTGATGTCAGGGGGTGTGGCATATGCAAATCAGTTATGCCAATGGCACAGTTCCGTTGATGTCAAGGTGTGTGGCATATGCTAATGAATTATACTAATCAGTTGTGCTAATGAGTTCCTCCAGCTCTTTTTCTACTAAATGACCCCTGCATGTTTCTATTATATGTGCTGCACATCTCTGTATTTTCCTTTTGCATCTATTCACATCAGCAACTGGATGTCCTTTCAGCTTTAATCCAGTCCCACCATTAGGAGCAGCACTATTCACACTTGTCCTCGGCTCTTCCCCAGTAACCAACTGAGTGCCTTCTGACCTGGGGGTCCTGCCTTCTAGCACTATATCTTCTTTCTTTTGATGTTGTCTCATCATAGTGTCTTCGAGGTAAGAGATGATCAGAAGTGGTTTACCATTCCCTTCTTTTGCTCAGTACTAAGCAGGGTTAGCTGAAGTGTCACTGCTGTTGTCTATGAAAGATCCTCCACCAGTGTCACCCTCTAGTAGGATTCTTCAGCCACCATCACCAATGGAACTGTCAGTTCTTGTCTGCTGATGTGACCGTTGATTCCTGAAGGAGTGATTGCATCTTTGTTGGGTGTCTTAGCTTTGACTATTCTATCTTGAAAGATTATGCTAGAAGTTTAAACACCTAGCAAGATATTAGAATAGACCACCTTAATTTCAATACTTCCAAGTCTACCACAATATGTCTAACCTGATATTGAAATATGGGCCATTTCCATGCAGTTGGTCTTTCCCAGTCTTTGCCCGCTTTTTGTGTGTGTTTTGCTGAGTCACTCCAAAAACTCAGCCTCCACACACACTCCCCAAAAGCTTGTGCTTTGAGGTCGTAGGACAGCCTCTACAGTTCTTTAAAAAAGCGGTAGGGAAGGTCAGGCACTTTCGTCATCATCACTGGCCTCCCTTTCAAAAGTTTCTTTTGCTCTGCATATGTGTGATTGCATGCTGGGAGCTTTAAGGCAGGAGCTGGGCTGTGCTCAGACGATTCCTCAGAGCACTTTAACCATTTCCAAGAATGCAGAAGAAGCGCTCTGTCAGCCCGCAGCACAAAAAAAGACCAGGGAAAGTACGGTCTCAGAAAAGGCACCAAAAAATGTTTTGCAAACAGAGATGTCTGGGATCGTGGGGAAAAGCCACCAGTGTTCCATGAGTGAGCCACCCCTATAAGGACGTATGGAAATGGCCATGATCAAATTAAAACTTGATCTTGTCTTTGAACAATGTACAATACCAGAAAACAATTTAAAAGTCAATTAAGAAGGCGAGTGAGCTCATACCATCAGCTCCTAATGGAACCGTCAAGAGACTAAAGGGAAGCGGTTGAACCGATCTTTCCTGGGGTTCAAGACAGTTGTGCCCTGAAGAAAAGGCAAGAGAAGAGAGGCCGAGCCTGAGGAGATTGTACCCTTAATTCCTGAGCAGGCAGCCAATGATCGGAGGCAGTTTCAATTTTATTTGGTGTGCTGCCTCTCCAGAGATCTGCTCAAGGCCACTCACAACTAAAAGAATAAAAAATCATTTAAACCCAACCATTAAAAAGCAGAACAAAGCCATTCAAAATAAATCAAAGTGATTAAAACAAGCCGTTATAACAAGCCACTAAAAGAGCAAGCCAGGACATAAAAGCAGGATAAAGCAAACATCAAGAATCCGAACACGATGCTTAAAAAAACAATCTTCAGGCCAGAAGCAGATAATAAAACAAGCAAAAGATGTAAAACCCCTTAATGAAAAGCCTAAGTTAAAAGGAATGTTTTTTGCTTGGCACCTAAAGAAATGGAAGGTGCCACCACTGAGAAATCCTTCTTGGTTATTGTTTTCTCTTTCCCTTTTTAAATTACAAACCACTTCAAACGTTTAGAAAGAAACTCACTGTATGAATACACTATATAAATACATAAAAGATACAGGCTTGTACTCTACCGTGGAGCTTTTCTTGGCAGAAGAGACAGCTCCTCTCTCTGGAAGAATAGCCTCTTCCTTCAACGAAAGATTCCTTGAGGCAGAGGAAGACCTTCAGCTCAGCTGAACAGAGTGGTAGGGCATAAGTCACAACAGTTTACTGAGAAAGGGCACTATGGAAGTTCATATGTATCGGACATAATGCGAAAAAGATCTGTGGAATCCATTGCCTTGGGATGTACTGATAGCTTAGTTGGCTTTAAAGAGGGATTAGAAAGGTTCGTGGAGGTCCAACCATGTATATTAGCTATGGTGGCTAAATAGAACTTCCATATTTGGAGGCAGGGACTGTCTGAATATTGGAGGAAACAACAAGTGTCTTTGGCCACTGGTTGTCCACAGTGTGGCATAGGACATGGCAGTACATGGACCATTGGTCTCATCCAGCTTTGGCTGCAAAGCCCCTGGTGGGGGAAGAGATCCCCCCACCTTGAAGCTCCTGTTGCCCAAGTGCAGTGGGGGAAGTTTTCAAAAAAGGCCGTATTGTAAGCATAATGATGCCACTTCTGAGGAATCCAGAAATTAGTGTCCGATAGCTCTAGGAATAATTGGGAAATCTATGGTTTTACCATAGAGTTTCTGGCAATTGCTAGAGTGATCTGATGTAACTTACAGGTTTTCTCCAGAACTGACATCATCACACTTGTGAAGACACCCTCCAAACATAACGTCCCCACCCCTAACCCTCCCACCAGTTGCCAGGCTCATCTTGGCGACTCTAGATCCAGCATGGCTGTTCTTATGTTCATCTGTAACGATGCACCTCTACAAAAGGAAATCTATCCTGGAGCCTTCACGGTGTTCTTTCTAATGTGGTATTGATCTCTTTAAAGGGAAATTTCTATAAGGTATTATTCCAGTTGTATCTAGACTTTTATGGTACAACTGATTATAAACAAAATCAATCCGAGTGTTCTGAGTCTGGCAAGAACACAGCTAGTTTTGTGCGTATCTGCCGATTTTTCCCCATAATTAAAATTTATTAGGGGGGAAATTGCAGTTTGTGGTTACTTAAGGATATCACAGGATATGTACTCCTGGACCCACAGATGCTTCTTCTGCCTGACTTAGAGTGTAATAATACTAAGCAGAGTTCCACCCTTCGACATCCATTGAAGTAAATGGGCTTCAAAGGATATAACTTGGCCTAGGATTCTTCTGTTGGAGAGGAAGGTAGAGAGAATGGTAATATGGACTTTGTTACTATATCCCTGATTTCTATAATCATGACATCCTGTTAGAAGCATGTCTCAGCCACTCCGTGTCACGATACTTGAATCAAAGCACATCAGAAATAAAGGTGACAAGTAACAGCTAAAGCTGGGATGGGGGGTGCAGCTGGGATGGGGGCTGCCAGGTGTTGGGATCCAGCTCCCTGCCCTGGATGGGACACCACTGGAAACTTTGCCAGTGGTGAAGAGTCTGGGCGTGCTCCTGAATGCCTCCCTATCAATGGAGGTCCAGGTCATGGCGGTTGCCAAGTCTGCATTTTTCCATCTCCGTCAGATCAGGCAACTTGCCCCCTACCTGACACCCCAGGACCTGGCTACAGTGACCCATGCAACGGTCACCTCCAGGCTAGATTACTGCAACTCACTCTACACTGGGCTACCCCTGGGCCTGATCTGGAAACTACAACTGGTCCAGAATGTGGCAGAGCAGGTCCTGACCGGTATATCCTACCAGTCACATATCACACCTGTCCTGTGCCAGCTGCACTGGCTACCGGTTGAATTCCGAATCAGGTTCAAGGTGTTGGTTCTTACCTTTAAAGCCCTGAGTGGGTTGGGACCGGCATATCTTCGGGACTGCCTCTCCCTGTATGTTCCCTGGAGACCACTTCAATCAGTGGATAAATATTTACTGGTGGTCCCTGGCCCTAAGGAAGCCTGCCTCGCTTCAACCAGGGCCAGGGCCTTTTCAGTCCTGGCCCCAGCCTGGTGGAACGCTCTGTCAATGGAGACCCGGGCCCAGTGAGACATATTAATAACAACAACAACATTTGATTTATATACTGCCCTTCAGGAAGGATGACTTAACACCCACTCAGAGCGGTTTACAAAGTATGTTATTATTATCCCCACAGCAACAAATGCCCTGTGAGGAGGGTGGGGCTGAGAGAGCTCCTAGAAGCTGTGACTGACCCAAGGTCACCCAGCTGGCTTCAAGTGGAGGAGTGAGGTATCAAACCCGGATCTCCAGATTAGAGTCCCGCACTCTTAACCACTATACCAAACTGGATCTCGTTCCACCAGGCCTGTAAGACAGAACTATTCCACCAGGCATTTGGTGGTTGAAGGGGGCAGTTCCATGTCGGCCTCCCACCTTTAGGGTGCGGGGGTTCTTCCCACCATTGCACTTTAACGTACTTAGTTTATTTTATTATTGCTTATTGTATGTTGATTTTAGAATGCTTGTTTTCTTGTTTTTATTGATTTTAACTGTTGTTCACCGCCCAGAGCCCCTGAGGATGAGCAGTTTATACATTGAAATAAATAAATAAATACATAAATAAAGGTCTAGAATATGTATCCTGTGTATATTACTGGAATGTAGGAGCCTTGTAAGCAAACACACCACAGAAGGGAAATGTAGGGAAAGATATACAGGGAAAGATCTCCGCCACTGGATCCAGCTCAATACTGATATATCTCATTTTTGTTACAGTAAGCACAGTTTGCAGTTACAACGTACAGCTTCTCTGTTCATTGATTAAGCCATGCAGCCATGTTTCCTTCAAATGTGGACCTGTACTCAAGGAATCTGAGATTTGTGCTCTCTCTATGAATACTTCCAGTTTGTGGCTTTGTCCCAGAACTGGCATACAAACCATATACAGACAATACGACACCCCCAACCCCCCCCACACACACACAAAGTCATATTGACTGAATGTATGGAGGGGGAATGTGGACACAATCACACTGGACCTACCCCTGCCCCCAAACTCCATGTGATTGCCTAGTCATGGCGGAGGGCTATGGAAACAGAAGATATACACTAGTAGTGTGTGGTGGTTGGTGTCAGACTAAGAGCCAGTTTGGTGTAGTGGTTAAGAGTGCCAGGGCTCTAATCTGGAGAGCTGGATTTGATTCCCCACTCCTCTGCTTGAAGCCAGCTGGGGGACCTTGGGTCAGTCCCAGCTCTCTCAGAGCTCTCTCAGCCCCACCCACCTCACAGGGTGATTGTCTTGGGGATAATAATGACATACTTTGTAGACCACTCTGAGTGGGCATTAAGTTGTCCTGAAGGGCGGTATATAAATCAAATGTTGTTGTTGTTGTTAGGAACTGGGAGAACCAGTTTCAAATCTCCACTCTGCCACAGAAGATTGTTGGGTGGCCTTTGGCCATCTATCTCGCTCAGCCTAACCTACCTCACTGAGTTCTTGTGAAAATAAAATGGATGCCAAGAGAACAATGTAAGCCACTTTGGGTCCCCCATTAGAGGGGAAGTCACTTTGGAGCATGTGGAAAGGTGGGGGTATAAATGCTTTAATAAGTAAATAAGTAAGTAAGGGCTAAGCTACAAGTGACGAACGACACTTGAACGGCAAGTGTATTTCTCTCTGTTCACTTCACTCAATCCACTTGCCGTTCAAGTGTCATTCGTCACTTGTAGCTTGGCCCTCAGTAAGTAAATGGCAGGGTATAAATGAAGTAAATAAATAAATGCGTACAGAGCCTATACATGTGGGCTCCTGTACACGTGATCACACACCCTGGGAAATGGGTGGCCTCTTGCATCATGGGAACGATTCTCGAGCTGGAGGGAAATGCCGCCATTAATGGAATCGATCCACAAGATCCAATCCTATGCGCAGTTGTAAGCACATGATCTGCTGTCTGTACGGCATGGCCAAACCCTGAGGGATGTGCCAATGATGTGCATAAAATGCCTTCAGAACGTATGCTGACCTTGCAGTGCCCCCTTTCCCAGTTTGGCTGTGCCTCCCTGGAACAAGACACCCCCCCCCCCTCAGGACATCTCAAGGATGCAAAGGCACTAATGCTTTGTCGTGTTTCGTTAGCGGAGGAAGAAAACGGCACGGAGACTCTTCTTCAAGGCACACTGGAGTTGACAAGCCAAATAATAACCGCTCCTGGGGAAGCTTTAAGAGTGCATTAAACAAATATAGTGGTGCATATTTATAGACTTTTGAGAACGCCTGATGAATAAAGTAGCATTTATAGTCTTCTAAATGGTTAGATTTCTATCATGTAAATATTCCTAATAGTCATAGCAGAGCTCCAGTTGCAGGATGAATGTCTGGTGGCTCTTCTGCTCCAATTGGAGAACATACAGTCTCTTTCCCTCTTTACTTTCATATTGTCTACCCAAGATAGGGGCTTAGAGAATACTGTAAAGTGGTAAACAGATGCCGTCTTCTCTGGAGGACCGGCAAGGAGGTTTAGCCACGGTATGGCAGCATACTTCAAAGCCTGAATATGTTCCAGACTTTTGGACAGCGTGCTCAGAATTTCATCACCGATGAGAGCTGATGGCTGGTTTCTGAAGACAGGGCCCATAAGAATTTTGTGTGCCTTCTTGCTTGGAAGGAACTCCCACCCCCTTCCTGAAGGATAAATGCATGGTAAAGGTCTCCCTACACAACAGAATCAATGCACATAAATAGGACATTAAAAATCACAACACTCAAAAAACAAGGAGAGAAGATTTTAATCTTCCAGCACATTCCATTGCTGACCTAAGAGTGGCACTCCTCAAACAGAGACGCTTCGAGGGGAGAGTACGTGAAATTGCTGAACTTGAGTTCATTCACAAATTCAGAAAAATGGACCTCCAGGGGCTGAATAAAGACGTAGGCTTCTTTTCTCACTACAGATGCTAATTTTCTATATTTCCTTCCCTGCTCTAATCAGTCTGATTACAATTTGCATTGTACTTCTTCATTCTGGTTCTCTTCTTTGCAATGCTCTCTCAACTTCCGAATGGGAAATGCTCAGGGATCTACTTGTCTCTAACATAGGGAGCTTGACTTTTGAAAACTTATATCCTGGAAACTTTGTTGGTCTTTAAGGTGTTACTGGACTCAGATCTTCTCTTTTACTGCAGACCAACATGGCTGTCCACCTAGAGAAACCCACTGTTCCATGGCTAGTACCAGCCCAGCGGCAATTTCTTTATTTTATAAGATTACTTACCTATTTATTTGCAGATATTGCTTGGTGCTAGTCTCGGAAATTATATTGTACTGTAATTAGAGCCTTATTTTAAATTATCTTATTTGCTCTATCATATGCCTTGCATTTTCTTTTTCAGTGTAAACGTGTTATATGATTGGTGAAATGATCATAAATAAAGAATTGACTGAGAATTGATTGATTGAATCACATGGACAAAGACGAGAGGATCTAGTTTTATGGGTGTGATCAAAAGAGGATGGGAGGAGCTGAAAGCACCAACGATGCCAGAAAGAATATATTTCTATCTATAGGCCGTTTCCACACTGCTTACCTTCCCTTGGAAAGACCCGGAACATCATGCAAAAAACGCAGAAGATCACGTTATCTCGCACAAGAAAACGTGATCTCCCGCGGTTTTTGCGTGATGTTCCGGGTCGTTCCGAGGGAAGGTAAGCAGTGTGGAAACTGACATAGTTAGGGTTGCTTGAACATTTGCCAGTTGGGCCACATCTTTTTTGCCAGTCTCAAACTGGGAACCAGTTTTTTAATATACTGTTTGTCACTTTGTTCACCCATTCATAACCGGTTGGCAGGCTGCTTCACCATATTCCTTTCTTATACAGCCCAATTCATTCCTCTCTTCCATAAACACTTGCTGCACCACTGCTCCAGTCAGCAGGAAATGGTTTCAATAGTAACCTTAGTCACGAAACATGTAAATCGATCAAAACCGAACACAGTGTTTATTTAAAAACCCAATAGGATTACCAGCTCTGGGTTGTGAAATTCCTGGATTTTGGGGCGTGGCACCCGGGAAAAGAGGAGTTTAGTGATGGAAGGGACTCGGCAGGGATGTGATGCCATAGAGTTCACCCTCTGAAGCTGCTATTTTCTCCAGGGAAACCGATCACTGAGAGCCAAGCTACAAGTGACATTTTTCACATGAAGGACACTTGATCATTTTCACAAGTTCAATCACAGCTGACTCAGAGCCTCGCTACAAGTGACATTTTACACGCGAACGGCACTTGATCATTTTCGCAAGTCTTCCTGGGAACTGAAGTCCCTCTCCCCCACCCCTTTTCCTTCTGTTCCTTCCCCTCTCTGTTAGAATCGCTGCCTGAAGAGCCAGAGAAAGCCAGCGGCAACAGCAGCTTTTGCAAATCATTCCTCCAGTCACAAGCCTGCTCTCAACGATCTTTGGGGACGGGCAGCTGCAACTTTCTCCCTAGGTGTCCTGCTCAGCTTCACCGACATGTCAGCTTTCTCCAGAGCAGCTCCCCGGGAGCAAGATGATTTGCAAATGCTGCTGTTGCCACTGGCTTTCTCTGGCTCTTCAGACAGTGATTCTAACAGAGAGGGGAAGGAACAGAAGGAAAAGGGGCGGGGGAGAGGGACTTCAGTTCCCAGAAAAACTTGTGAAAACGATCAAGTGTCCTTCACGTGAAAAATGTCACTTGTAGCTTGGCTCTGAATCTGGAATAATTCTGGGACAACTTCGGGCCCCAGCTGGAGGTTTGCAACCCTAAAAGCTGACCGTCTAAGTCATCTTTCATGCTGTCACTGGCTGCCAGTCTGTTTGGACCAGCTGAGTTCTGGCACATATGTAGCTTTGTAGAGTTCAAACCTGTTTGGCAGGTATTTCATTCATTTATAAATTTTACGTATTTATTTTTATGTCATTTATAGTCCGCCTTTCTCACTGAGACTCAAGGAGGATTACACAATGTAAGATTAGTACCGTTAATTTTAAGGATATTTCCATAAACAATGCCATAGAGTAGATAAACACAAGCTTACAAAGACATAGCTTTAGCAAGAATCCAATACAGAATTGAAGAAATGCTGAAACAGAACATAAGCAATTGTAGGGCTGACATCAGACAACGTGAAGCACAGGTAGCTCATAGGAGCACATGTTTAAAAGAACAGATAGTATATAAGGCAACAAAGTGGTGAAGTCTATGGTCCTTAAATTCATTAAGCATCTGAGAACCCCTACCTACAGTACAAAGGCCTTTTTGAATCATTCGGTTTTGCGTCATTTGCAAAAAGCTAGGAGAGTGGGGGCTCTCCTGACCTCCTCTGGCAGGCTGTTCCACAGGGTAGAGGCCACCCTGTGGAAAGCCCATGTCCAGGCTGCTGTTGATTTCACCCATGTACAGAGTGGCACCTGCAGGAGACCCTGTTCAGATGAATACGCCGGGCCATGGCCATGAAGTGCTTTGTTTTAGTCATTTGATACAGAGCCAAACTAACCCTGGGATTGGCTTGTACCTGATGGTCACAGTCAAAGTTCAGCTCTTGTACATGTTTGATATGAAGTTTGCAGCATCCCAATGTACAACACTGGTTCTGTCTTTCAAGAGCTAGGGTCACCAAGAGCAAATGATTAATGCAGCAGTGGCAATTTCAGTTCTGTTCTGATAGGGCAGGAGCTTTCCTTATATATGTTGCAAACAGCAGATAAAAGGGGGGAAAGAGCCTTGGATCTTTCTAGATTCCTTCAGTTGCTTTCTCACAACCTGAGTGTGGCCTGAGCTTATCAGGGTTTGGGAGCAAAGCAAGGTTGGCCAAAGTTAGTACTTCAATGGGAGACTGCCAAGAAAGACTGGGGTTGCTATGCAGAAGAAGGCAATGGCAAATCACCTCTGCTCCTCTCCTGCCAGGAATGTCCTATGGAAGGGGTAGACTGAGTCAGCTGTGACTGAATGGCTACTTGTTCTTGTTTTTCTTCTTCTTCTTCTTCTCCTTGTTCTTCTCTTTCTCCTCCTCCTCCTCCCTTCTCCCTGTTGTTGCTCTTCTTGTTGTTGCTCCTGCTCCTCCTGGCAGGTTTGCCACACTGCTCCTTTCCCCTCCACAGCTGATGTACTGTATCATTTCAACTGTGCATTGTTTTAATTGGTTTGTTCTCCTGTGCTGCTATGGGAACTGTTATAGCTGAAAGGTGGATCATAAATATAGTACAAAAATACATACTATGAGTCAGCAGAAAATGACTGCTGTCAGTTTGCCCACGTTGCTACAGTCCAGAAGCACTCGGCTGTCTGCTTGGTCCCCGATCAAACTCAGTCTAAGTGAGTGTTTGGTTTCCTTCACACTTTCTACGTTTTGCCTGGATCTTGTGGAGAGTTTCTTTGTTTGATAAATATTTTAGAGTCAAACACAGAAGCGTCCATTGCGGTGCTATTCTCAGAACACAATGGTAATTGGGAACAGGTGGATTATAGAGGCAGAATGCTGGAAACAGCAGTATGGAGGGAAACCAGCAACTGAGACCGACTTTCCCCAGTCAACGAGAGTTCTGCCCTGGGCTGCAGTGGTGATCCCTGTCCCTCCATTGGTGGCACATTTCCAGGCCAGCTGTGTTTGTATCAGGCTGAGCTAATATCTGGCCACCACAGAGATGCCCCCTGCAAATACCTGCAAGCACAGACAACTTTCTTCTGTTTGGGAGGGTCTGACGCACCATCCTTTAAAAACTTTTTGCGCTCTTGCCACTACCCCATGATGACTTATTAGCTGTACAAACTCAACCCCTTTCCACATTGACTCGTCACTACAGATGGGCATGAACTGAAATATGAACCAAAGTTTGTGATGAACCAGGCCGGTTTGTGGTTTGCGAACCAGCGGTTCGTCAGAGCCCATTTCTGATGAACCACCACGAACTTTAGGCTGGTTCGTTTGGTTCATGTTTTGGTTTGTCACTGCAGATCAATCAGTTTTCTAGGCAATAGGGGATGGACTTCCTGCAGACCTTCTGCTGACCCACAAGTGGCCTCCTGCTGGCCCAGAAATGACCTTCTGCTGACCCGGAGGAAGTGATGATTTGCTGACCTAGATGTGCTGTTTTAATGAACCAAACGAACCAGTTCGTGAACCAGGGCAGGTTCATGAAAATTCGTTGTTCGTGAAGTGTGGAAAACCCCGAAGCGCACGGTTCATTTTTTTCCAGTTCATAGCCATCTCTACTCATCACATAAAGCATGCTAACCCTGCCCCCTACCTCCATGTGGTTGCTGATTCATGAGCATGCTTTCTATATGCAGAGGAAGTCTTTGTGTGTACACTCCCTCCCCATGTTCAGTAGTGTGAATATGACATGGTAGTTGTTCGAAGGTGTAGGCAGAGCAAGCATGTTCTCCTTCCGTGCATGTTCAGTCAATGTGTGGAAGGGCTAGAGAGTTAAGAATAATGCAGAGGGCTAGAGAGTTAAGAATAATGTGCATTTGATGACTCACAGCAAAACCTATGTTGGAGGTGATGACATGACAACTCAGTGTTTGCTGTCAGACCTAGGATCACCATTTCACACATGCCAATAATTGCTTGGAGTTCTAATCACGGAATGATGAATGAGTCTTGTGAATTTGCTCCAACCACTGAACCCACAGCATCTTGGAGGTGTAAGGGACAAATGCAGCCAACTTTCAACACCCCCCCAAATACCAGTGGGTAGTCCTCCTTTGCCTTCACAGAGCTGCTGAAATGCCGAGCCACTGAAATACATTGGCAATGCTGAGCTTTAGATGCATTACACTCAAAATTTGAAAAGGGGGAGGGAGTGAAGAGGCTTTTAATCATGTCACTGTTGAGTTGAATCACACACGGCTTTATCTCCCTTTTGTTTTCACTGTATTCATAAGAGAGTAGTTTTGCAGCATTACACATATTTACCACTTACCACTTTACAAGAGCCGTTCAAACAGCAGTCCGTCTTCACCGCATCTCCGGGCTGGATGTCATGTTGCAGATGATTGGCTTCCCTTTGCAGGGGAAGAAACCAACTAGAAGGCTGCAGATGCAATTCGCAGGTGAATAACCAGCCAGGGATCCAAGTCGAAATGAAAACATTTTGATTCATGGATTATTTACCTAATGAAACTGTAACAACATATGGTTAAGATTGTGCATTCCTGTGTCCCCCAGTCCCCTATTCAAATTCTGGAAATACAGCTGCTAATGAAGTATGTAGCTAACACAGTGCAATCCTAAGCAGAGTTACTCCAGTCTAAGTCCAGGGGCCTGGAGTAACTCTGCTTAGGATTGCACTGTTTTGTATCATTTCAATTATTTTTCACTAGCACCATGCCATCTACTGGGGTGATCTATAAATCGTGGGGGAACACTCAGAACTGGAGAGTGTGTGTGTGGGGGGCGTACTATGCAGCATTTGTGATTTTAAGCAGCCTTTTCTTTTTGGTTGTAAGAGCTTCTGGCAGCCAGCAGAGGAGAGCTGTTAGATACTGCTCACCCTGCTCTGAGAATAAAATCCGAGATCCTAGATTTCTTCCCGAGGGCCCTTAAAAAGTGATTCACATCAAATAGGAAACAAACCTAACATGAAGTACTTGGCTGGTGGCTAACAGGTACAAGAGTCTCATTTAATGCATGCCTGAGACTGAGCATTGTGTGTGTGTGTGTATCATAAATATGTTTATACCAGAGCGGGATCCATGAAGCCACGCATGAGAAGGGAATTTCCTTTCCTTGTTCCTTTCTTCTTCTTTAGTCTTTTCTCTCCCACTGCTGCAGCTCTGCTCTCCTCCCCATCCTTATTCTACCCCAGTATTCCTGCTTGTTCTGCCTGCCATCAGGCTAGGGTTTAGGGTTGCCAGCTCCAAGTTGAGAAATTCCTGGCAATCTGGGGAGGTGAAACCAGGAGAAACCTGAAGAAAGTGGGGTTTGGGGAGGGAAAAGACCTTGGCATGGTATAATTCCATAGAGTCCACCCCCCAAAGTAGTCATTTTCTCCAGGTGAACTGATCTCTGTGGCCTGGAGACCAGTTGTAATTCCGGGAGATCTCCAGCCACTACCTGGAGGCTGGCAACCCTACTAGGGTTACCAACTCCAACTCAGAGAATTTCTGGAGATTTTTGGATGGTGCCAGAGGAGGGTGGAGTTTGGGAAGGGGAGGGACTTCTGCAGGGTGAAATGACATTGATTCCACCCCCCAGAGTTACTCTTTCCTCCAAGGTAACTGAACTCTGTAGCCAGGACATCAGTTGTAATTCCAGATCTCCAAGCCTCTCCTGGAGGTTAACAACCCTACTTCTGGCCCACATGCACCTCATTCTTGGGGTCTCCAGCTCCCACTTTTCCCTGCCCCTTCTGGCCCCTGTTTCCCTCTCTCTCAGTCCCAGCTCCTCAGCTGTATTGTGGGGATAATAATAACACTAACTTATTCGCCACTCTGTGTAACGTACTAACCTGTCTAGAAGAGTGATATATACGCATAATTATTATTTATCTCTTAACCCTTCTCTCCCCATTTCTGCCCCCCTCCACTCAACTCTTCCCATTGCAAGGTGTCATTGTGGGTTGCTTCAGCAACCCAAAATGCCAACCAGAGTTATGTCTGGGGGTCTGTACACATTAGTTTTTCAGCCCACTGTTTTTATTTTTAAAACATTTTGTTTGTTCATTTTTTGGAAACCTGGATTTCCAAAACCATATACCCTAGTCCTGTGTGTCCCTGTTGTGTGGATTATTTGATCTGTGGAGGTAGGTGGCTATTGGATATATGATAAATAAAGTTACCTTTTAGAGTGCTGCTTTTATGTCCCGATTTTCACTTGTGATTTGAGAAGTCATTTGCTAATAATGTTGAATACTTGGTAGGTGGTTGTGGGTTAGAGAGTAAGAACGGCTGATGTATTCTATATGACTCAGGCTTGGTAGAGGACAACAGAAAAAGATGGAGAAGAAAAATACAAAGGGACAGGGAGCTTGAGGGCTAGAAACACTGTTTTAAAAATGAACTGTAGCATTCTCGGAATATTGAGTGCAGTACCAGATGAATATGGATATCTGGATGCTACCTTCAGTGTAGTCCTGAGTAGAGATGGGCACGAACTGGGAAAAAACTGAACCATGTGGTTCGTAGTTGATCAAATTTCACGAACCACGAACTTTCATGAACCTGCCCTTGGTTCATGAACCGGTTCGTTTGGTTTGTGAAAATGGCACATCCGGGTCAGAAAACCATCACTTCCGGGCCAGCAGAAGGTCACTTCGGGCCAGCAGAAGGTCACTTCCGGGTGATATTTACCAGTCCTGAAGGGAGAGAAGGTCTGCAGAAGTGGTAGCAAGGAAGGCCAGCATCTCACAGAAGAGCAAGAGAGGGCTCAGACTTAATCTGAAGGTTGCGTGGATGGGTCCAGAACACACACAGAGAACATATGGCTGGGCAGCCCAATGTGTCTTGGGGCAAAACTGACATCTTGCCCAGAAGAGCAAAACCTTAATGGCTGTCTCTGGAGGTGGACAATAAATTGGGAAAGGATTGATTGAGCATATCTGAGAGGAAAATGCTTGATGTCCCTTGACTGCCATATGGGGAGGTCTTATCTAGTCCCTGAATACTCCAGATTAAGAAAGGTGAGAGAGGAAGGTATGGAAGGGTGTTGATGAGATAAAGCAGAACTCCTGGAGGACCTGTTTCTTTTACTTAAGTGTTTCTTTGGGGCGTGGAGGGGCAATTAGTCAGCCTGACATACCTTCTAGTAATTTTCCAACTCCAGACAGGGTTGAAATCTGTCCTGAATTCACTTGGAATGTTACCAATGCACTTAAACAGATTATTATGAACGAATGAGCAACTTTATTATGGCTTTTGAAGAAGCTTTGCGAAACATGATGTTTTAGTTGCTAGCACACTCATTGCCAACTTTCCTTGATTGTTGATTTTCCTTGATTGTTGATTTTTGCTCGAACAACGTTGGACGAGACCCGGTTCTTTTCAACTGCTGCATTCCTGCAAAGAAAAAAAGAAAAAAGATTACATCGGTCAAAAACAACTATATTTTATGAATTTACCTTGTATACTTATCTCATGGTCTTTGCATTGGTTTGGACAGTAGCAGACTATTAGGGGTGTTTACCCTGGTGAGAGAAGGGATTTAATTGTAACAATATACCTTTATGTATCTATATTTAATCTTGCACTTTGAGCACTTGCACTTTGAGCTACAAAAATTGTTAGTAATGTTAATATTGTGTATATTGTGTTTAGTCTCCTGGGATTAGGTTCCCCTTGTTATTGGATGTTGTTTGGAGACTTCCCCTCTTGGTTCTAATTTTCCAACTCCAGCCAGGGTTGGAATCTGTCCTACCTGGCCAGGCAGTATTCTGTGTTTCTGGCATATAAGGAAGGGATTTATGATATTTCATATTCATAAACGGCCCTTTCAATAAGGAGAAGGGATATAACTGCTAACAGCTATGGAGGCCCACTATGGTACCATGCTGCTGGAAAAGGGTAGGGTTAACCCATTCTACCCATACACTAGTTCCCCTGATTGGAAATGCTTTCTCCAGGCTTTTTGTAGCCACAATAGGGTGAAAAAAGACAGACATAAAATGGGTACCTGCCTTTCCCCCTACCAATGATTAACATAGATACCCTGAGGATGAAATTCAATGGCCAACCTTGAGCCAATCTTTTTCAGTCTCACCTACCTCACATGGCTGTTGTGCAGATAAAATAGGGGGCGTAGAGATCCATGCACCCTGTCCTATGCTCCTTGACAGAAGGGAGTACAATCAGTAGTAGCTATGATGTACTATGAGCCAGAAAGCCTTCTATTCAGATCTCTCCTCTTCTATGAATTAATGGGGTTGTTAGGCAAGCCAGCATTTTTTGTCCATACTCCCGTATCCCTCTGCAATCTATCAACATTGGCCGAATCCACACTTCCCTACCTTCTGCTTTTCATATGCAACCATTGCGCTGAAATCTATCCCGCAATGTCCCAGTCTGTGTTCACATCCCCTTTCTTACTGCGGCAGCGTTTCACTATACTTCGTCCACATCCCTGGGAGAATCGCACAAAATGGGCCAGGTTTAGATCCGCCATAGCCGATGATGACATTGCGTACCTTTTTTCTAAAAAAAAACCCTAGATTTTCGCTATAGCGATTTTTCGCTATACCAATAATTTCAATATTTTAAAAAAACAAAACAGGAAAGAGTCAACCTTTGCAGCTACAGTTCGCTTATCAGAAATTACCTAGGCTCTCCTTCGGCAGTAAAACATCATTCACTGTAATAACAATGGCAACCACCACCACCCCTTAATGCCTCCACAGGCTTTTTACAACACCCCAAACCACTTGTGGGTGATCTTCATGAATGGGATTGCACAATAGCATTAGAAATGCCCCCCTTTAAAAAGAAATAAACAGGACGGGGTTGTGGGCATGCGTCGGGCAGAGTTGGGACCATAAAAATTGCTTGGCAAGGAGGTATGGTGTTCTGGAAAGGCAAGAAACAAGGAAGTGGGAGTGGTTAAGAGG
This sequence comes from Eublepharis macularius, assembly GCF_028583425.1. Classification (NCBI taxonomy): domain Eukaryota; kingdom Metazoa; phylum Chordata; class Lepidosauria; order Squamata; family Eublepharidae; genus Eublepharis; species Eublepharis macularius. Next base: position 162,240,161 of record NC_072794.1, on the reverse strand, counting down.
GGGCGGTCTCTTTGTGAACCGCTTCTATTTTTTCACATCCATGGTGAGAAATGTGCAAGAGAAGCGTTTGAAAGTCTGACAAACTCATTTGAGGCGCAGCACAACAGATGCGAAAGAATGGGGGGCGTTGAGGTAAGAGTATGTGAACAGCCCTCTGGGGAGCGCATAAATGGCGGGAAAATAGTGGCAAACTTGAGCCGTGTGGATTCGGCCAGTGTCTTAATATCTTTCAGGAGAGCATTTTAATAAAGGGAGTAGGGCTATAATATGGAATGGTTTAGGAGGCACTTCTATAAAGGGGGCAGGATAGTTTTCTGTCCCACTGTTTATCGTATGTGCTATCTTGTTCTTACTTCATGACTTTCATCTTTTGTATTTTAATTTTTTGGTATTTTTATGACACATCGTTATTCATGACTGATACTTTTTTGCATTGCTTCTCATTTTTGTTCTCCTAATCCTATTGCTTTGGTTGTTGGATGTCTTGTGCTATTTGATCTCATTCTTTTACATGGCATAATCTGCTGAAGCCCTGATTTGGGTAGCCCAGGTGAGTCTCATCTTGTCAGATCTCGGAAGCTCAGCAGAGTCAGCCTTGGTTAGTAATTGGATGGGAGACCTCCAACGAAGACCAGGGTTGCAGAGGCAGGCAATGGTAAACCACCTCTGTTATTTTCTTGCCATGAAAACCCCACCGGGGTTGCCATAAGTGAACTCTGACTTGAGGGCACCACATACACATGATCTGCTGAAAGTCTCGGTAACGATGGCGGGTTATAAATATAGTAAGTAAATAAATATGCAAAGTGCTGATAATAAATCTATTATTACCAGCTGCTGTCAGGATAGCCTCTGACATCACAGCAAATCCATGCCAGTAGGAGTAATCTTGTAATCTGACAAATTTCTGATGATTTTGGAGTAAAAAAATTAATAACATACTGACCACTTCATTATTGAACAAAACCCAATTTGTACTTAGTATGACCAAAGGTTTTAACAAGCCAATATCTCACTGTAAGTTCATTATATACCTGCTACCACAGTGCCAATCTCTTCCTTAAAAGATTATTACTCCATCATACTATAAAATAAGAAACAAAGGGCAACTTACAAATAAAAAGGGGTCTTGGGGACAGACAGTGCGTATTTCAATCCGGGTGATCTTTCCAAACCCTGTTCTCCTTTTGTGTGAGGGCATTTATCTTTTTGCCGATGACCTTCAACAATGAGCCGGATCTCCACAGCTTGGATGCAGGAGATGTCGGCTTTTGTTGGTGGAGAACAAAATCAAATGAGGACATAAATTACTTCAGGGCCGAAGTGATGAAGGAAATTTGAGGGAGGTGAGGAGCAAATTGGGAGGGGGATTCCTTTCAGGGCAGAGCGTTAGCAGTAAATCATGAAGTCAAAGTACTTCGTTAAAACGACACGCCTGCCTTGTTTTGAAAAAAACACACAAATATTTAACTATGTATATATTGTTGGCAAATGGGGGTGACAGGTGATCCTGTTGGGTTGCTTGCTTAAATTGGCCTGCAGCCTCACTGAGTTTTAGGTATGTCTTTTAAAATTCACCAAGATGAATGCAAACCACCGACCAAGATTCATGGTGCATCATAAGGAATTAAAATCCTTCTGCCGAATGGATACATTTGGTTTGGTCTGTGCAGGCTTATTAGACACTTCCAAATGCTGGGACCCAAAGCATTTCTTGACCTGATAATCCTTCTCGGAAGCAACCTCAGTCCTTGCCTTTGGGGTAGGATTGCTCCAGGTTGATAAATTCCTGGAGATTTAGGGGCATGGAACCTGAAGAGAGCAGGATTTGTGGAGGGACCTCAGAAGGGTATAATGCCATGGAGTTTGCCCACCAAAGCAACAATTTTCCCCAGGAGAACTGACCTCTATGGCCTGGAGATCAGTTGGAATTCCAGGAGATCTCCAGCCATCACCTGGAGGCTGGCAACCCTACTTTAGTGGCTGTATTGGTTATGGGGAAATGCCACTTGTCTTAGAGTGATTGGATCTTTGTTGATCTCAGTCACATATAAATATTTCCAGGGAAGTTGCTCCTTTCTGAGTATCATTTCTGGGCCTGACAATGGCTCAGTGGAAAATCTTATATGTCGAAGATCTCATGTCCCATCCCTGATATCTCCAGCTAGGGGACCTCAGATAGTGGGGATAGCCTTTCTCTTTATTTTATTTATTTATTTATTTTATTAAATTTATAACCCGCTGTCCCTGCAAGTGGGCTCAGAGCAGGTAACATCAATCAATAAAACCACACGAAAATACATTAAATACATTTTTCACATTAAAAGACAATAAAACATAAAAATCAGTGCAAGAAGGTGGCAACTCTTCACAGCCATCCATATCCCAAACCTGACCTAATACATCCCATGGGATGGGTGGTGGTATACACATTAGGTGAGCTGGCAGACAGTTCGGGAAGGGAGCTACATTCCCTGCTTGACAGTAGACGGGCAAAAAGGAGCTCACCCAAGCCCCAGCCTCATCCACATGCATTGCAGAACATCTCTGTCTTATAGGCCCAGTGGAAAGATAGTAAATCCTGCGAGGACCTGGGCCGTTTCCACACTACTCACCTTCATCCGGAACGCTGCAGAATGTCACGAAAAAAACGGGATTTGTTATCTTTCCGCCGGGCCTGCAAGACAGAGATGTTCCGCCAGGCATTTGGTGGGGGCTGGGCTGTCCTCTTGCCAGCCATACCACGGAAGACCGTCCACCACCCATGCAGGAGCTCATAAAGCATGACAGATACTTATATCCGCCATCTGAGAAATTTTATTGCACGTGGATAATGTTTTTAAATGTTTATTTATAATGTTTTTATTGTTTTAAACTGTATGTTATAAATTGTATGTTGTTACACCGCCCTGAGCCTGTCCGACGGGGAGGGCAGTCTAGAAATTCAATAAATAAATAAATAAATCTTCCATGGGTTTTTTTGCGACGTTCCACAGCGTTCCGGATGAAGGTGAGTAGAGTGGAAATGGCCCTGGTTTCCACATGCAGAGAGTTCCACCAAGTAGGTGCCAGGTCTGAGAAGTCAAGTCAGAGGAGATAATACCAAGCCACAATGCTCTGATTTGATATAAGACAGTTACATATGATTATATCCCCACTACCAAATCCTACCCGATATACAAAATAATGGGAGAAAAATCTATTTCATTTCTGAAAGGGCCTAAAGAGCCCATAAAGGGTAGCAAGTTTGTAGCCAAAGCTAGCTCTGTCCTTAACCCCCAATATGCAATCTCTTGACCCCCGTGCATGGGGGTCTGTGCCCATGTGGTTCTTGTGGGATTTTCCTCCTGCATTCTCTGCTTTCTGCATTACTTTTTGTCGTCTGCTTTGCCTTTTGGCTGGCTCCATTAATTTTCAGGACAGTTTTCTAGACAGTGCTTCTGATATCACCATCATCATTTTGATCCTGCCGGATCAATGTACATTAAAGGCATTGCTTCTCGATGATTGCTCCTTTGTATCTACTCAGCAGGATCCGCCTGTGCCTTGAATGTTGTGTGGATGTATAAAGCTGTTCTGGGTATTTTGTAAATAAATCAATGTTATGCTCACATTTAATGGTATTGTATAAATCTGAGGCATGCCTATGTTTAACATACTTTATGCGGTTCTACTCACTTCCCTTCCAAAGTGCTGTTCGAAAGCTGAATAAGGTAGATGATGAAATGTCAAGTGACAATGCATACCAAAGCAGATTTACATCCTTTGAAGTCCATTGAAGTCAATGGGCTTAGAAGGGAGTAACTCTACTCCGAATAGCACTGTAAAACATCCAGATAGGTTGAGCATCTTTCTTAAGAGTTGTGCGGAATTGGATCTTTCTGGTAGGAAAATGAAGGGGAACATGGTAGAGATTTCTAAATTTATGAATGTTGTAAGGGCAACTGAAGACGACTTGGGGTCATTCAGTGGAATTGACTGGACAAAAAGAAGGAAAGGACTTCCTCAAGTAGTGCATCACTAAGCTATGGAATTCATTCAAAAGAATGTTGCGATGGCCACTAGTGGAAATAAAGGTCATGGAAAGTAAGATCTCTTAGTCTAGTTTACTGAAATGGAAAGCCCATTTTCAGAGACAGTATATTTTTTATCCAGAGGAGTTAGCCGTGTTAGTCTGTAGTAGCAATGCTACAATAAAATTGGTTAGTCTTAAAGGTGCTACTGGACTCTTTTTTGAGTATATTTTTTATTATCAGAGGCTGGAGAAAAGGAGAAAGAGACTATCTTTTAATCAGGCTTATTTTCAGTGGGTTTCCCAGAAGGTCTGCCAAGAGCCATAATTAATTTCCCAAACAAAGATTCCCTCTGGGCCCCTGTTACATAAGTTTGCCAGCACTGCCTTGGCATATGCTGGGAGATTTTGAGGGTGGTGCCTGGGAAAGGTGGAGTTTGGGGAAGACGTGGCATCACTTCTGGGTGACGCTCTAGGGATTTCTCCTAATCTCTGTGGTAAAGACCATCGATACAACTGTTTCCATTCAATGCCCTAGCACTGGATCATATTTTATTTTTTGCAATATGAATGTCCTAGCTACTGAGTATATTGTATTCACTTGCGGTATGTAATCCGACCTGGATCTCACAGTCAGAAAGGCGGACCATAAATAAGAAATAATAATAATAAATTCTGAGAGTTGTAACTACGGAGGCCATTTTCTGGCCATTTTTTCTGCTGCTCTTCAATTTCTCAAGGGTAGGGGATTGAGGCTAAAGGTGGGGATTTGGTTTGGGGCTAAAGATGGGCGTTTGCACACGAGGAACAGCAAATTGCCAAAGCTGCTCTTGTACCATCCAGATCCAAACCAAACATCATATTAAAATAAATCTTGTAACTTGTGTAGTTCTACAGGGGCCCAGAATGATAACGGTACCCAGAATTTTGTCCGTTTGGTCTCCCCCCTTCTTAGAGCCCTTTTCCCCAGAGGTGGATTAGGCTAAGAGAGAATAAGTGCCTAATGTCTTGGAGCAGACCAGGACATGGGTGGGATAAGGAAAGAGGAGATCAGTTTGAATGGGATTACTACCAAGCAAATTCAGGCCAAATGGGCAAAGAACAGGCACGCTGGCTTGAATCAAATGCAAGGACTGAAAAACAAGCTTTTCAAAGGAACGAGGAATAGTAAAGAGGAATAGATGGGCTGTTTTGTTGATAGAAGTACAGGAGGAGGTACAGCCAAAGAATTCTCAACTATTTTTGTTGACCAGTATGCCAGTAACGTTTTTTCAATTGCAGTCAACATAACAGGTTCTACTTCTCAACATAAGGCGGGGTGATAGTAATTCGTACAAATGAAACTGACATTCCATACAAATAAAGTAATGACTTCTGTCCAAATGAAGTAATCCATACAAACGAAGCCCCAATTCAGACTAGAGGTGTGCAAATAGAGGAGAGAGGACTTCAACCTTTCACTCAGGAATGCTTTGGCAAAATGAAACTATCTTGTTATTAGTCCTTTATTGAAAAAGACAGGCAGAAGACGGTCTTTTTTCTTCTTCAAGAAACTCATTGTTGTACAATAAGGACCCATGGAGTTGATTAGTAAAATCATACACAAATGGGAATATTAAACTCCTTCTCCCCTTCCCCTGTAACCTGCTTCAAATTACATCCCCCCCCCACACACCTATAATTTTCTTTTAATAAGATTGACCATATCTGTGATCTCTGACTGGTCTACTTTCACCAAATCAGACTATGTAGCCATTGAGCCCTGCGCAGTCAAACTGTGATACGTAGTAACAGTCCAAGTTTTCAGATTTTCAAAACTTACACCCTGAAAATCTTGTTGGTCTCTATGGTGCTGCTGGACTCTACTGCAGATCAACATGGCTACCCATCTAAACCTATCCCCATGGAAGGCACCAAGTTTTCAGACTTTTTCTTCTAATCCCTACTCCTAAAGTCATTTAATTGGATTTTGGGGATGGAACCTGCAGCCCTTGATGTGTCAGTCCTGGCATAGAAACCGGGTAGTCTAGTCATTCTGCCATACTAGCCCTTTCCTTTGTGGCTGCCAGGAGAGGTCTAGGAGGAAAAGAGGCCCTAAAAAAGGCCAGCTGAGTGCTGCCTTTCCTATGCCTTGTGCATCTCAGTTGGGCTAGACACCCCCTTTCCTAGGCTGGGCTGATTGTTCTCACCAGTTGGAGGTCCCAGCCCAGGTCAAAGGCAGATCATTGTCCCAATGGGAGAACGCCTGGTGGCCATACTGGCTACGAAAAACAGCAGCAATAACAAGAGTGTGCTTATATACCACCATTCTGGACAGAATAGTGCCACACTCAGAGTGGTGACCAAAGCTGGTCATCCCCACAGTACAGCTGGGGAGCTGGGCCGAGAGGAGTGGCTTCCCCAAGTCCCCCTGCAGAATTCATGGCAGTAGTGGGAGTCAAACCAGCAGAGTGTTAACTTGGAGCCAAGCTACAAGTGACTTTTTTCACGTGGACAACACTTGATTGTTTTCTCAAGTTTTCCTGGGAACTGAAGTCCCAGTGTCCTTCTCTTCTCTGTTAGAATCGCTGCCTGAAGAGCCAGAGAAAGCCGGCGGCAGCAGCAGCTTTTGCAAATCGTTCCTCTAGTCACAAGCCTGCTCTCAATGATTGTTTGGGGGCGGGCAGCTGCTACTTTCTCCCAGGGCATCCTGCTCCCAGGGAGCTGCTCTGGAGAAAGCTGCCCTTCCCTTGCTCCTGAGCTCCTGGAGAAAAACTGGAATAAGGGCATGTTAGAGCAGCAGCAGATTCTTCCGCTGGAGCTTCACCGACACGGCAGCTTTCTCCAGAGCAGCTCCCTGGGAGCAGGATGCCCAGGATGAAAGTAGCAGCTGCCAGCCCCCAAATGATCGTTGAGAGCCGGCTTGTGATTGGAGGAATGATTTGCAAAAGCTGCTGCTGCAGCCAGGTTTCTCTGGCTCTTCAGGCAGCGATTCTAACAGAGAGGGGAAAGACATTGGGACTTCAGTTCCCAGGAAAACTTGAGAAAACAATCAAGTGTTGTCCACATGAAAAAAGTCACTTGTAGCTTGGCTCTTGGAGCCCAGCCACTTAAGCGCTACGCTACAGGGTGGGTGTCCTTCTAGGTCATGCCACAAGGGCATCCTATCTGCACTGAAAGTTGCATTGGGAAGAGTGCTTCCTTGCACATCCGGACGCTGCAGATCCATGTGCATGCCATTTTGCCCAGACAGTCTGAAATGAGCTGTTCTCCTCCAAGTAACTCGCTAATAGACATGATTAGCAATTAAGACAAAGACATTATTAGTCGTCGCATGGGACAGGAGAAATATTCATTGCAAACCTTGCTTGCTCATGTCAGTATGAGGAGAAGGGCCAAGAGAGCTAAGAAAATTTCACAGTGACAATGTCAAAGAGGTTATCAAGAGCCAAGGCTTAATGAAAGGAAAAGTGAAAGGAAGCCTACAATGTTATCCGTGAAAAATGGTAATGCAGAGAAATGCAAGCTCGCAGCCAACAATCTATACTCTCCATGGAGCTTCCAGACAAATATAATGTATCATTTGATATGGGTCAAGATTTTGCTTTAAAGATCTGTAAAGCCTTGATAATGGAGGGGGAAGAAACGCCCAGAAGGAAGATGTTTGGGGGAAGTTTTCTTTAAAAAAAAATCTTAATGAAACAATGCCATTTTTAGTAGCACAATCAAGAAAAGGAAAAGCTATAATTCTCCCCTAATTTTGCACAAAGGCTGAAATTTGCTGCTGGGATCACATCATTAAATGAAGCCTTTTCCAATCTTGCCCATGGCATAAATGTCTAAAGAACTTTTAATGCAGTCACGCAATGGTGAGCAAGAGGGAGTCATTACTGCCAGGCCAGACCAGACTTCCATTTGCTAAAGAGGAAGTGGCACTGAGAAAATCAAAATTGCTAGGTACATTTGCGGGCTGGCTAGTGTACATCCCAGCTCATGGGTCATCCCAGTTCTTGGGTCATCCGTGGTAGTTGCTAGCTCCCTACTTCCCCCAGACCAGTTCTCCTTATTATAAAGTGTATACATGTGACCCTTGAGGATCATAGGGAAACTTGGCATCCAGAACTAAGGAGGCAGAGATAGTGGTGAGCAGCAAGATAGGGGAGATACAACAATGGGAAATAATAATAATGATTGATGATGATGATAACAACATTTGATTTATATACTGCCCTTCAGGACAACTTAATGCCCACTCAGAGTGGTTTACAAAGTATGTTATTATTATCCCCACAACAAACATCCTGATAGGCGGGTGGGGCTGAGAGAGCTCCTAGAAGCTGTGACTGACCTAAGGTCACCCAGCTGGCTTCAAGTGGAGGAGTGGGGAATCAAATCCGGCTCTCCAGATTAGAGTCCCACGCTCTTAATCACTACATCAAACTGTCTGGAATCATAGAATTGTAGAATCACAGAGTTGGAAGGGCTCTTACAGACCATCTAGTCCAACCCCCTGCCCAATGCAGGAACAGCCTAAAGCATCCCTGACAAATATTCATCCAGCTACTCCTTGAAAACTGTCAGTGAAGGGGAACCCACGACATCCCTAGGCAGCCAGTTCCAATGCTGGAATGGGAAATGCCTGGAATAAATGATTGAGAACCTCAGCAACCCAGATGTGAATGTCAGGTCCGCTATTGGAGACCTCAAGCTCTGTCCTTTCACATAACTCCTTCTTAGCTTGGAGACAGATTACAAGTTATTCTAGAGAAGATGAAAGGGGCATTATAGCTTGTAACATACAATTCAAAGCAGGTTTTGCAGGTTTTGTAGCACTTTGAAAACCGGCAAAACCTATTTCACTAGAGAGGATGGTGGAAGGAACAAGAAGTAACTGTTCAGCCCAAGGTTAATGATCTCTGTTGCATCACTTTCAACTTTCTTACAATATCTTTGGCCGTTTTCACATGCTCCCGTAAGCCTCTAGAAGATCGTGCAAAACTCACAGCATGAAGCATCTTCCTAGTGCCATTTCCCGGCGTGATCCTGTTTAATGGTGCGATTTCTGACATCATCGTGCCGTTAAAGGGGATTGTGCCGGGAAATCACGCTAGGAAGATGCTTCGTGCTATGAGTTTCAAGCAATCTTCCGGAGGCTTACGGGTATGTGTGAAAACGGCCTTTCTCTATCTCCGCTCATTGAGGAGATTATGCGGTTGGATTTGCCTTTTCTGCTGAATCCAACCTAAATCCACTATAGCCGCTACAAGAAGCAACTGACTCCCTGAAGAAGTCCTAGAGGAATCCTGGATTTTTCATGGCTTCTCGTTTTCAGTTCAGACAAGCAGACAATCCTTGCAGAGGAGTTTCCAGTTATACTCACATCACGTAAATGCATAGCATCCAAGATCTGCATTCATCGCCAGGGACTTTCATCCAGCCATCCACGGTACTTACATTTCCTTAACGAAGAGAAAGTGATGGTATCTGCTGATTTTTCCATCCCGCTGCAGACTCTCACTTTCCCTCCTGTGCTGTTCCTGAGGGTCAGCAGTGGGATTTAAGAACTCAAGAAGAGTCTTGCTGGACCAGACATCCGGTCACCGGCTCCAGCATCCTGTTACACACAGCTGCCTATCCACTAGCTGCCCTGGAGGGCCAAGAAAGAGAGGAACCTTCCCTGATGTTGTCTCTTGGAACTGGTATTCAGAAATTGACAATCTCTGAATTTACTTAGTCGTTATGGCTAATAGCCACTGATGGATCTCTCCTCCATGAACTTGTCTAGCCCTCCTTTAATCCATTCCTGCTTGTGACCATCACCACATGGGCAGAAAGGGGTATGTGAGGTTTTCCTCCATTGGTTTTAATTTGTACAGTTTTAACTATAACTTGTAAGCCACCTTGGTGGTAGAGAGTGCCCTCAAGTCATAGCTGACTTATGGTGACCCCTGGTGGGGTTTTCATGGCAAGAGACTAACAGAGGTGGTTTGCCATTGCCTGCCTCTGCTACCCTGTTCTTTGTTGGAGGTCTCCCATCCAATTACTAACGAAGGCCGACCCTGCTTAGCTTCTGAGATCTGACGAGATCAGGCTCACCTGGGCTCTCCAGGTCAGGGCTGTAAGCCTCCTTAAGCCATGAGAAAAATCAGGAGATATATATTTTAATAAATAAATTAAATAAATAAATTCATCCACTAGCAGAGAAATCCCACAATGTATTTATTCTTTGAATGAAAAAAGAACTTCCTTTTGTCCATCTGAATCTACTACCCATCAACTTGTTGCATTCTGAGGAGAAAAAGTTCTCTCTCATCTTTCTCTCCCCCAGAGATGACTTCTTTCATGCTCGCCCTTGGTCCCCTTTTTTTCTGATCTGAAGGTCCTCTAACCCCTTTGCCTTTCCCCATAGGAGAGGAGATCCAGCAATCATCTTGGTTGCCCTACTCTGCACTTTTCTTAGCTCTCTTTTTTAGTGACACAGCAGCCAGAACTGTACATCATATTCCAAAAGAGGCCACACCCTTGGCGGTTTTATTTTCAGTCCCTTACCTAATAATCCCCAGCACAGAGTTTGGCTTCTTCTCACACTGCATGGTTGGATAAATGACAGTGGTGTGTTGCTGGGCATAATTCAAGTTGAATGCTTTGTCTTGAAAGCGCTAAATGGCCCAGGACCATGGAAGGGAGCCCTTATCCCGTACCTACTTTCCCCGTGCTTGAGATCTGCATGAGATGCACTTCCCCAGATCACCATCTAAGATCAGGTGCCTGCTGACCAAAGAGATGCCTTCCCCAGACCATTTTGTGAAGTGCTCACCTTGAATACATGAAATTATCTTATGCTGAATTGGACTGTTGGTCCCTCATGCTTGGTATCGTCGACTCCAAATAATAACAGCTCTCCAGGATATTCACATCGTCTATCACTTGACCTTTAAACAGGAAATGCTGGGGGATTGAACCTGGGACCTCGTGTGTGGAAAGCAGGTGCTGTGCCACTGGGTCACAGCCCTTCCCTAACTTAATTTATTTATGTATATTTATTTGCATGTGTAAAGTGCCATCAAGTTACAACTGACTTATGGTGACCCTAGCAAGGGGCTTTCCAGGCGAGTGAGAAGTGGAGGAGGTTTGCCATTGCCTTCTTCTGCAAAGCCTTTCTTGGTGGTCTCCCATCTATGTATTGACCCTGCTTTTGTGTGTGTGTGTGTGTAAAGTGCCATCAAGTCACAACTGACTTATGGCAACCTCCACTGGGATTCTCAAGGCAAGTGAGAAGCAGAGGTGGTTTACCAGTGCCTCCCTCTGCAGAATCTTCCTTGATGGTCTCCCCAATGGGTACCCGGTCCATATCTTTGTATTTTCTCAGGGCTTTTATGGACGTATCTACTTCTTTACTGATTTACTGCAATTTTATGGATTCTTGGCTAATTTGTGTCAGAACAATTTCTGACGGCCTGCATGTATTGTTACATCTTCTGTTTTTTTCAATACACCACACGTGGACCTTTAAAGTGTAAAAGCAGCTTATAAACTTCCTAAACAGAGAGAACATTTTGTTGCCGAACAATTGTTCTAAAATAACTCTGTTTCCCTCCTATATGCATGTATAGATGCAAACCACTTTTTCGCTCCATTGCATACATTGCAGGCTGCCATGGCTATGAAAGCCTCCTATATGCATGTATAGATGCAAACCACTTTTTCGCTCCATTGCATACGTTGCAGGCTGCCATGGCTATGAAAGCCTCCTATATGCATGTATAGATGCAAACCACTTTTTCGCTCCATTGCATACATTGCAGGCTGCCATGGCTATGAAAGCCTCCTATATGCATGTATAGATGCAAACCACTTTTTCGCTCCATTGCATACATTGCAGGCTGCCATGGCTATGAAAGCCTCTTTCGCTGCCCCCTCTGTTTTGGCTTGGAGAGTTTCTGTGCAAGATCCATTAGAGTGTTTGCTGGGAAGGGTTTGTTTCAGATTTATGGCGGGGCCTGCAGGGAGGGAAAAAACGCTACTTAATGAGCCTGAATCACATACGGCAGTGCAACAGTGAGCAATGAACACCTCCGCTGGGAAGCCGAATCAGGGAGTTGGGCAAATGTTAACATTTATACAACAAATCACCAGGTGTTCGGAAGCATTCATTTTTCATCAGAAGACACCAGTGAAATAAATGCCATGCTGCTTATTTCCTCATTGTTTGGTATTATTTCAAGAGAACCTCTCATACTGGGTATGCTTTGAGAAATGGCTAAGAGGACCAGCTTTTGCAAAGAGCTGATTTCTTACATCCTAAGGGAAGGTATGCATTTTCATGGTGGGATTTCATAAGGAGGTCCTCGCTTGGCCAAAGTAGTGGTCTAACCAGTCCAGAATCCTGCTTTTTACACTGATTAGTTGGTTGCTCTAGAGGACCAACAAAAAGAACATCGCTGTCAGGACTTTCTCTGATAATTTTGTTTTTATATATGACTAGCTTGATACCCATGCTCTGCTACAACATTTAACTATATTAAATAGTAATTGCATACTATTTAGAATGTGGGGGGTGAGGACCAATCAGGCCGCATATTCAAATGACCTCTGCATTCCAACTGTCTCTGGGGGAGAATGAGGTGTGGAATGTTGTGAGCCCCAATCAGCCCACATATGCAAATGACCTTGAAAGTGGCCCAATCAGAGAAGAGTGGCCGAGCTGGCAGTGGGTGGGGGAGCAAGCAGGCAGCAGCCTGCCAGCCACGCGGGGAAGCTGTATCCCTTTGGGAAAACACATTTTACCCCTTTTTACCTCCTTAGAGGGCGAATTTCTTAAAATTCCTTCTTAGTGGGTGTTTACATTATGAAAGGAATGTTCTCCCCAAACTTCATGTTTCTAGGTCCAGGGGTTTGGGCTGGGCATTGATGAGTCAATTAGGACACTTATCTTTATATATATATATATATATATAGAGAGAGAGAGAGAGAGAGAGAGAGAGAGAGAGAGAGAGATCATGGCAGCAAGAGTATTTGCATACACAGAAATGGGAAACTCCAACATTGCCTACAATGGAGGAATAATGAATAAAAGTTTTGGAGTTCACGTAAATGGCAAAACTTACTTCACTGATTAGAAAAAAGACATTAGTTACATTTTTGACTGAATGGAAACTGTTTATAGACTTTTTACATGAAATAAATAATAATGATTTGATGATATCTGAATTTATGGATTAAGAAACATGAACAATGGAAAAAAGAGGCCTGTTATGTTTAACACAGAATAAGCGAGACTTTGAAAGTGATATATATTTGTTGTGGAGAAAATCAGAACTCAGTTTGTAGTTTAGTTTTGTCCTTTTCTATTATTATTAGCTGCTTGTCCTGTTTGTTATTTCAAGTTTATATGTATTGTTAGTGTGTGTTTTAGATTGTTGTGTTTCTTCTGTCTTTTATGTTTATTGTTTATAGTTTAAATAAATAAAATTTATACTGAAAGGACTTTCTCTGATACTGCCTTCGAGTTTACTGTCTCTGTACATGGTGGTGCCCTTTAGTCATCTTGGCTGGTACCCACTGATGGGATTCTTCTCCATGAGTCTGCCTAATCCTCTCTTAAAGCCATCTGTCATTACTATATCTGTTGCAAATTACATTGCAAATTACCTGGGGACGCTCAAGTGCAGGACTTCATGTCTGGTTCTCAATTCACATGGCTGCCTCTTGCTCTGCCCACGTGAATGCCACTTTCATGGGAATTCCCTTTGTGTGTTTGCATTTGCAAGTGAGTACGAATGCCACCATTGAGTCTCAGCTCTGTTTTCAAGGTGAGAACCAGGGCCGGCGCATCCATGGAGGCGGGTCCAGCAGCCACCTCAAGTGCTGAGGCACCAGAGGGAGTGCCAGGGGTGGGGGTGCACACCGCAGAACTGGCAGTGGTAGCACTGGCAGCTGAGCAAGAGGGATGGGAAGACACCTGCGCACCGCCCTGGCCACCTGCCACATCTGGCCCACAGCTGCTGCGGCCGGTAGAGAGCGCGTGCTGGTGGCAGCAGTGTGGGGCAGTCTGAGTGGGCAGCCTCTCAGCGCTCCCGCTCAGTTGCCCCATGCTGCCACCGCCACCTGCACACAGTTGCGGGCCAGGTGCAGTAGGCAGCTGGGGTGGTGCAGGAGGGCTGGGAGGCCACCCATGCACCATCCCAGCTTCCTGCCATGCCAATGGGGCCGGCTTGCAGCGGCATGGTGCACAATGACATCATATGCAGTGACATCATCACACAGTCTGGGCGTGCACACACACGAAGTGCACGCATGGGCAGGCAGCAACAGCCCTGAAGCTGCCCCCAACCTCAGGCACCAGAAACTCTGGCCCTGGCCCTGGCGAGAACCCTCAGGGATGAACACTGTAGAGCAAGTACTTTAGGCTCCTTTGACTTGTCAATTTGCATTTCTTTAAGGTGTGTAAAAGTGTCAAGATACGCATTTCAAAGAATGGCTGTGGGAGGTGGGGGAAACTGGGAATTTTCCAGTTGTAAACAGCCTGGGATACTTTTAACAGTTGAGGAGGAACAGATATGAAACACATGAATGTACTTACAAGGAGAAAATGGAAGTGTGACTGTATAAGTGAGTGCATGAGAAGTTGGAGGGGATACACGTGAAATGAGGTTCACTTGAGCGTCCCTAGGTACTTACCCAGTGAATTCCACACTTCAATGAGTTGAATAAACAAATACTTCTTTTTGCCCATATCCTACTGGTTCCATACAGCAGATCTGACCCTTATGACCACAAAGCCTCAGGGTGGTATTTTGTAACCCTCAGCAACTCCCATACAGAAACCAGGTCTATAGAGGATCTGCTCTTGAGATAGTCCTTTTTGGAAGTCATGAGCACGTACAGTAAAGGAGAAGCCCTTGTGGCAGCACAGCTGACCCCAGCTATATATGATTGATGGCGTTCCTTTACACATTCCTGAGAAAAGCAAATCTCCAGTGTTCGAATATAGCAATGTCTAATAGAGAAGAAGAAGAGAATATCCCACAGGGAACAGTAACTAAGCAAGCTCTAGATGGACAGGGAGTACTTTCTGTCTCATGGACCTTTTCCCCTTGTCTGTCTGCAGAATGCTAATCTTAAAATGTCCTAGAACTCTCCACATTCACTTCACACCCAAACTAGCTAGGCAGCTAGATATATCTCTCCATTTTCCTATCCATTTTGTCAGTTTTAATAATAAAGCTTTTGGTTGTTGTGGATTTTCCGGGCTAAATAGCCATGGTCTTGGCATTGTAGTTCCTGATGTTTCGCCAGCAGCTGTGACCGGCATCTTCAGAGGTGTAGCACCAAAAGACAGAGATCTCTCAGTGACACAGTGTGAAGATGTTGGCAGGTAATTTATATCTATTCAGGAATTTATATCTACTCTACTAAGGAAAAACAGTCTCCCACAGGAAAAGTGTTTTTGCCATATATCGAAGGAATCACTGATCAGATGGGAAAGCTTATGAAAAAGCACAACCTACAAACGGTATTCAGACCCACCAGAAAAATACAATGGATGCTACGATCAGCAAAAGACAGTAGAGACCCCCTCACTTCTGCAGAAGTATACTGCATACCCTGCAGCTGTGGGCAAGTTTACATCGGGACAACACAGCATAGCATCCAGACAAGAATAAAAGAACATGAAAGACACTGCAGACTTGGACAACCTGAAAAATCAGCAGTGGCTGAACATAGCCTAACTCAAACAGGACACAGTATCCTATTCCAGGACACTAAAATACTGGACAACACTTCCAACTACTTTGTCAGATTGCACAGGGAAGCCATTGAAATTCATAAGCATAAGCAATTTCAACAGGAAAGAAGAGACTTTAAGAATGAATAGAGCATGGTTTCCAGTCCTGAAAAACACCAGGCTAACAGAATACTCTACATCCTACATAAGCCCTGCAGATAAGATTAGCATAATCCATATGCAAAAGAACCTCCTCAGGATACAGTGAAGCCTCCCGCCATTAGCATTCCAAACCCTGTGAAAATCTTACAGGATGACTCAGCCCAGACCCACCTTCCTGAGTAGATATAAATGACCTGCCAACATCTTTTCCACACTGTGACACTGAGAGATCTCTGTCTTTTGATGCTACACCTCTGAAGATGCCAGTCACAGCTGCTGGCGAAATGTCAGGAACTACAATGCCAAGACCACGGCTATACAGCCCAGAAAATCCACAATAACCATCGTTCTCCGTCTGTGAAAGCCTTCGACAATGTAATAAAGCTTTTGTTCATCTCAAATCAGTTTGGTGTCCTGATGGCTGCAAAGGCACTCTGAAAGCACCCAAACAGTGAAGACAAGGCTACGCACATAGTTTGCATGTGGATGGGGATGGTACATACCATATATAGGATACATGTCGTTTGGCACTGAGCTTGCTACTATCTTCCCACTCTATTTCTTTTCAATACTATTTCCTTCTCTTTTGATCTTGCTCACTTTGGCTATATTGTCTTACATTGTCCTTTTCATCTTATTGGGTGTGGCAACCAGGGTGATTCTGTCTGGGTACCTGTAATGTCATCCTGTCAGATGTTACATTATGACATTATCAACAAAAACCACAATTTTCACCACAGTTATAGGATCCAGTTGCAGTGCCAAAGTAGTTTTCCCATAGCCCTAATGCAAGAGATGGCAACCCTGAAATAGTGGGAAAGGTAGATTAATCAACTAAAATTTTAGTTGATTTATCAGAGGGGGGCAACCAGTGAGGACTAATATTTTTTTTTTTGAAAAATTTTTTATTGGGTTAGGATCAAATGTTTACACATTACAGTCAATATTCCCATTTCCCAATTTCTAACCCCCTCCCTTTCCTCCCCCTTTTTATTGACTTCCAACAGTTTTCCAACCCTTTGTCCCTTTTCCCTTACTCCTTTTAATCTCCTCTATCTAACAAATATATATTCTCCCTTTATTCTAAGCAATACTTCTTTAACTATTTTTAATACTCTGTACCCTGACTATGAGTCCCATTTTCCATAATGGATAAACAATTTATCCCATTTTTCATTATTTCACTTTCAAATATTTCTATATATCATAAACTATGTAAACCATACATTCATATAAATCAACCAGTTTAACTTATACTCTATATGTTATTCATTCTATCTTCTTCTTTCTATTTTAGTTATATTTGTTTACATTAGTATTTCTATTCCCCTTCAGTCATAAGTCTATATATGATATCAATCAATTTGACTCATATACAACTTCAAATAAACATATTCCGTTTGGTACACTGTACGGAATCAAAAAGAAAATATTATTAGTTAATCAATCCTTATAGTTAACCCTTATGATTAATTATTTTCTATCAATATTCTATTTATTATTCTATATATATCAATCTAATATCATAACTGCTTAGAAATTCTCTTTTACCTCTTCTCCTCCCCGGTAAAGTCACCCCCCTCTACATTTTATTGTACTTCAGTAGTTCTCAAACTGCCACAGTTCTCCTCCCACCTCCCATTTCTTCTCCAAATATTGTTTCAGCTTCTCCCAGTCTGTGTTAAACTGTCCTGAGTCCAGGTTTCTCAATTTTCTTGTCATTTTGTCCATTTCTGCCATATACAGCAATTTGTGGATCCAATCTTCAATAGTTGGCACTTCTTGTATTTTCCATTTTTGCGCATACAAAAGTCTAGCTGCTGCCGTCATGTAAAATATCAACGTCCTATGATGGGCTGGAATTCCCTCCATTCCCAAGTTTAGTAGCAGGAGTTCTGGGTTCTTATTAATTTGAAATTGTAATATCTCACTCATTTCTCTTATTATTTCCCCCCAGTACTGCCTAGCTACCTCACACGTCCACCACATGTGGTAGAGGGAGCCCTCATGCTTCCTGCATTTCCAGCATTTATTAGAAGTGTTCAAATTCCCTAGCGCAATCTTCTTTGGTGTCATGTACCAACGGTAAATCATTTTGTAAATGTTCTCTTTAATACTAGTGCATGTCGTTGTCTTCATTGTAGTCTTCCACAAGTATTCCCATGCCTCCATTGTTATTTCTTTGTTGAAATTTATGGCCCATTTCACCATTTGTCCTTTAACTATTTCATCCTCAGTATACCATTTCAGCAGTGCTTGGTATACCTTAGATATTCTTTTCTTGTCCTCTTTAAGAAGGGTCTGCTCTAGTTCCGAGTTTTCTGTTCGTATACCTCCCTTTACAGAGTCCGAGTTATATAAATCTCTAATCTGTCTATACTGGAACCAATCATAATAAGGTGATAGTTCCTCCTGAGTCTTTATTCTGAGTTTAGATTCTTCAGTTCTAGTTATTTCTTTATAAGTTAGACATTGTTGCTCATTATCAACAGCTCTCGGATCTATCACCTCATATGGAACTACCCACAAAGGGGTTCCTTCTTCCAGATAGATTCTATACTTCTTCCAGATTATATATAAACTTCTCCGTATATAGTGATGCAGGAACATCGAGTTCGCCTTTACTTTATCATGCCATAAGTATGCGTGCCATCCAAATATTTTTTTATATCCCTCTAGGGCTAGTAATTTCTTATTCTTTAGCGTCATCCACTCCTTCAACCACACCAAGCAAATTGCATCATGGTAAAGTCTTAGATTGGGCAGTTGCATTCCGCCTCTTTCCTTTGCATCTTGTAAAACTTTCATTTTCACTCGAGGCTTCTTGCCTGCCCATACAAAGTCTGATATTTTCCTCTGCCATTTCTCAAACTGCTTAGAGTCACTGATGATTGGTATTGTCTATAGCAAAAACATTACTCTTGGTAGCACATTCATCTTAACTGCTGCAATCCTTCCCAACCATGACAAATTTAGTCTGTTCCATTTAATCAAATCTCTCTCTATCTGAGTCCATAGTTTTTCATAGTTGTTTTTAAATAAGTCTATATTCTTTTTTTTTTTTTGAAAAAAATTTTATTGGGTTAGAACATTTTTATTTTCACATTACAATCAATTTTCCCCTAATTTTTCGTTTCTAACCCCCTCCCTTTCCCCCCCTTTTGTTGACTTCCAACAGCTTTCCCACCCTCTGTCCCTTTTCCCTTACTTCTATTAAGTTCCTCTGTCTAAAACAGATATACATTCTCCATTATATTAAGCAGTACATCTATAACTCCTTTACTTATTATACACCCAAGTTATACGTCTTTAGATAAACAATTTATCCCATTTTCCAGTTTTGAATATTTCTATATTAACCTATATATCATAAACCATAAAAATTTCCCACATTTAAATCAAACAATTTGATTTGTTCTCTATATATTACTCATTTCAACTTTTTATGGTAATTCTATATAACTCCTCGCATAATCAATCAATTTAACTCTTCTGTACATTCAGTTTGGTGCATATAAATCTTATCAAAGAAAGAAAATATTGTTAGTTACTCAATCCTCATATTTAAACCTTGTCATTAATTATTCTCTATCAATGTTCTATCAGTTAACCTATACATGTCTATATATATATCAATCTATTAATCTAACTGCTTATAAATTCACATTTCTCTTCCTCCCCCGGTAAAGTCACCCCTCTCTTTTATACTTTTATTATACTTCAGTAGTTCTCAAACTGCCACAGTTTTCCTCCCACCTCCCATTTCTTCTCCAGATATTGTTTCAGCTTCTCCCAGTCTGTGTTAAACTGCCCTGAGTCCAGATCTCTCAGTTTTCTTGTCATCTTGTCCATTTCAGCCATATACAGCAATTTGTAGATCCAATCTTCAATAGTTGGCACTTCTTGTACTTTCCATTTCTGCGCATACAAAAGTCTAGCTGCTGCAGTCATATAAAAAATCAACGTCCTATGATGGGCTGGAATTCCCTCCATTCCCAAGTTTAGCAGCAGGAGTTCTGGGTTCTTATTTATTTGAAACTGTAGAATTTCACTCATTTCTCTTATTATTTCCCCCCAGAACTGCCTAGCTACCTCACACGACCACCACATATGATAGAGGGAGCCCTCATGTTTCTTACATTTCCAGCATTTATTAGAAGTATTCAAGTTCCCTAGCGCAATCTTCTTTGGTGTCATGTACCAACGATAGATCATTTTGAAAATGTTCTCTTTAATATTGATACATGTCGTTATCTTCATTATAGTTTTCCACAAGTATTCCCATGCCTCCATTGTTATTTCTTTATTGAAGTTTATAGCCCATTTCACCATCTGTGTTTTAACTATCTCATCCTCAGTATACCATTTCAACAGTACTTGGTATACCTTGGATATTCTTTTCTTGTCTTCTTTAAGAAGGGTCTGCTCTAGTTCCGAGTTCTCTGTTCGTATGCCCCCTCTTGCAGAATCCGAATTGTATAAATCTCTAATCTGTCTGTACTGGAACCAATCGTAGTTAGGTGATAGTTCCTCTTGCGTCTTTATTCTAAGTTTAGATACTTCAATTTTAGTTATTTCTTTGTATGTTAAACATTGTTGCTCGTTATCAACAGCTCTCGGATCTATCACCTCATATGGAACCACCCACAAGGGGGTTCCTTCTTGTAAGTAAATTCTGTACTTCTTCCAGATTGTATATAAACTTCTCCTTACAAAATGATGTAGGAACATCGAGTTGACCTTTACTTTGTCGTGCCATAGGTATGCGTGCCATCCAAAAATTTTTTTATATCCCTCTAGGGCTAATAGTTTCTTATTCTTTAATGTCATCCACTCTTTTAGCCAAACTAGGCAGATTGCATCGTGGTAAAGTCTCAGATTGGGCAGTTGCATTCCGCCTCTCTCCTTTGCATCTTGTAAAACTTTTACTTTCACTCGAGGCTTCTTGCCTGCCCAAACAAAATCTGATATTTTCCTCTGCCATTTTTCAAATTGTTTAGAGTCTCTGATGATTGGTATTGTCTGTAACAGAAACATTACTCTTGGTAACACATTCATCTTAACTGCTGCAATCCTGCCCAGCCATGACAGGTTCAATCTATTCCATTTAATCAAGTCTCTCTCTATCTGAGTCCATAATTTTTCATAATTATTCTTGAATAAATCTATATTTTTTGCAGTCAGCTCAACTCCCAAGTATTTCACCTTACTAGTTACTTCACAATCCGTTGTTTCCATTAACAATTGTTGTTTCTGCTTAGTCATGTTTTTGCATAATATCTTTGACTTCTTTTTGTTAATGAAGAAACCTGCCAAGTCTCCAAACTCCTTGATCTTGTCTATCACTTTTGGCATGTTCTCCAGTGGGTCTTCTACGATTAACATTATGTCGTCTGCAAATGCTCTGACCTTATATGAATAGTCCTTTATTTTTATTCCTCGTATTTCCTCATCTTGTCGGATTTGTATCATCAGAATCTCCAATACTAAAATGAACAACAATGGAGATAACGGGCAACCTTGTCTTGTTCCTTTACTAATCATCAATTTCTTGGTCAGTTCATCATTCACTACAATTGCTGCAGTCTGGTCTCTATAAATTTCCTTAATTGCTCTGACGAATCTTTCTCCCAATTGTAGCTTTTCCATAGTGGCAAACATAAAGTCCCAGTTTAAATTGTCAAACGCTTTTTCAGCGTCTACAAAGAAGAAACCAACCTCTTTGTCACAACGCTTGTCATAGTATTCAATAGCATTGATCACTGTCCTTAAATTGTCTCTTATTTGTCTGTCTGGCAAAAAGCCTGCTTGTTCCTCCTCTATGACTTCCGAGAGCCACCCCTTCAATCTCTCCGCCAATATCTTCGCAAAAATTTTATAGTCATTGTTAAGTAGTGATATAGGTCTGTAATTTTTCACGTTGGTCAGGTCTTGGCCCTCTTTTGGGATCAATGATATATTCGCTTCACTCCAAGTATCTGGAATCCTTTGATCCCTAAAAACTCCATTCATCACTTCTTTTAGGAATGGTGCCAGTTCATTGGCCATTGTCTTATAAAATTTAGCCGTAAGTCCATCTGGCCCTGGCGCCTTTCCTAGATTTGCGGATTGTATTGCCTTGCTTATTTCCTCGTCAGTTACTTCACTGTTCAACTTATTTCTCCAAGCTTCCGAGATTTCTGGAAGTTTGGTTTTCTCCAGATATGATGCTATTGATTCTTTGTTTACTTCTTTTTTATTATACAGCTTAGCATAAAATTTATAGAAGGCTCTACTAATGGTAGTCTGCTCCAAGTACGTTTTATCTTCTTCACAGATTTTATTTATTATTTTCTTTTCCCTTTTCTTCTTCAATTGCCATGCCAAATATTTCCCAGGTTTATTAGCACCCTCAAACGCTTTTTGATTCAGTCTTTTAAGGTTCCACTCCAATTCTTTATTACTCATTGCTATTAGCTGCTCTTGAAGAATTTTGATTTCCTGGTATATTTTCTTTTTCCCTGGTCTCTTTTTTAACTGTGCTTCTTTGGCTTTTATTTTCTCCTCAATCTCTTGTCTTTTCTCCTCTTTCTTTTTTCTTGCTCTGCCATTTAAGTCCATTAGTATGCCCCTTACAACCGCCTTGTACGCATCCCAAACTTTATTGGTTGGTACTTCTTTATTCACGTTGTATTGTATAAAAAACTTAGTCTCTCTTCTCAATGTTTCCATATTCTCACTTTCCTGTAACAAGTCCTCATTTATTCTCCAGGCTTTCCTTTTTCTCCTTTTTCCAAATTTCCACATAATTGGGTTGTGATCTGAGCCTACCATCGGCATTATTTCTACCTCCTTAGTCCATAACGCTAAGTCCTTTGAGGCCCAGATCATATCAATTCTTGATAATGTAAAATGCCTTGCAGAATAAAAAGTAAACTGTCTGGTTTTAGGATATTCTCTCCTCCATACGTCTTCGAGAGTCTCTTGTTGAATCAACTCAAAAAAAGGCTTTGGCAATAATCCTCTTTTCTTTTGTGCTTTTGTAGTCTTTTTGTCTAGTTCCAAATCTGTCACTCCATTGAAATCTCCAGCAAGAATTATCTGGTCATATACAAAATCGTCTAAATGCTTCCTTAAGTCCTCAAAGAAGCTTTCTTTTGCACCGTTAGGTGCATAAAGTCCGACTACCAACACTCTCTTTAAGTTCCAATTACATTCCACTGCTACAAATCTAGCTTCCACATCTCTCATAACAAATTTTGGCTGCAGCTCCTCTTTTATATACAACACCACTCCTCTTTTTTTCTTGTTGGAAGCCGCTACAAATTCTTTGCCCAGTTTTCCAGATTTTAAATATTTTACATCCTGTTTTCTAATATGGGTCTCCTGCAAACAAACAATATCACATTTTTGTTTTAGTAGCCAATGAAAAATATTTTTTCTCTTATTCGGTGAGTTTAGTCCATTTACATTCCAAGATAATACTTTACACTCCATATTCATGGTTTTGTTGGTAAGTCTTTTTCATTGTCCTTAATAAATCTCTCCATCTCACGCTCAGATCTGATACGCTTTTTTGCCCCTCCAAACTCAAAGGACACTCCTTCCGGTAACTCCCATCTGTACCTAATGTTCATGTCCTTCAAAGTCTGAATTAACACTCTATATTTTTTCCTGTCCAGTAACACTGATCTGGGCAATTCCTTCATTATGATAATCGTCTTGCCATCGATCTCCAATGGGTCTTGAAATTGTTTTGTCACAATCATCTCTTTCATATTTCTAGTTGTAAACTGCACGATCACATCCCTTGGTAGTTTCCTCTGGGTTGCAATTCTCGAGTTCACACGATACGCCACATCTAGGATAGCCACAATTTCCTCCTCCTCCTTCCCCAGGTATTCAGCCAACACCTCAGTCATCTGTTCTTGCGCTGACTTCCCTTCAACTTCTGGCAGACCACGAAAACGAAGCTGCTTCTCCATGTGTTTAGTTTCTGCAACTGACATCCTCCCCTTTACCGATCTCATCTCTGTTTGTTGCGTTTCTATTAAATTCTCCATCGCGTCTTCTACTGTTTTGACTCTCTGTTTCGTTCCTTGTAATTCACTGCTAATCGTTTCCACGCCTTTTTTCACTTCTGACAGCTCCGACTTTACTGTCTGTGTAACTTCTTTAACCTCTTTAATAAGCTCCAATTTGGTGTCCTTAAGTTCTTTCATCATGTCTATAAGTTTTTTGTCCAAATTTTCTATTGCCGATTGCCACTCTTTTTTCGACATCGTGGGGCTTGCTTTAGCTCGCTCCCACGAATCTGCTCTCTTCCTCAGCTCCGTGGCGTATAATTAAACGTTTTCCTTTTTTTCAAATGTCCCAATCTTTGCCAAAATTAATTTTTTATATCCAAAATGTCGGGCGTCTTTTCTCTATGGTTTCTCTATGTTATTATAATCCAAGATGGCCTACTTCCTCTTCCGCTGAAGCCACGACCCTTCCACTTTCAAAAATGGCGATTCCCCACTTCCTGTCCCTTGGCAAGGGCCGCTTCCCTCCAGCCACTCTATTGTTGTTACGCACTTCCTGTCTCCCGTCTTCCCACAGCAGGTCTCGCGATGGTGTCTTTTTCCCACAGCTCCAAAACCGCAGGTATTCAAAACAATAGTCCGATTTTTGTACTAACTTCTTTAAACTTAGTCTCTTTTAAAATACAACTCCTGCCGAGTCTTCACCTCCTTTTCACTAGTCTGTTGCAGTTTAAAAATCTACTTTCTTTCCTCTCTGTTTTTGTCAATCTGTCCCGTTTCAAGAGATAGCGATCTTTACCTTCTCTTCAACTTTCTCGGGTTGTAATCGCTGTTTCGATCTTAAATTCTCCTCTCGACTTCCCTCCCCGATCGAAGCTTGGGTATGTAGGTCTTATGCCAGCCGAATTGGCCCCAAGATTGCCGCAGAGATTATAGCCGACCCGTCGCAAGGTGGGACCTCAAGGATCGGGGGGGAGACTCCTTGTGTAGAGCCCCCCCTCGTCCGAGATCTAGCTCACCCTAGGGTCTTGAGCGTTCTTTGCCTGCTCCCCGCCTGAGAGCAGTCGGCCGCGGGTTATTTTCACCCCTCCGGCCGGTTAAAACGGCAATCCGGTCAGCTCCGCAATTGGAGCTGCGTTAGACCTCCATGAATCCCAAACCGGAAGTCCAAATAAGTCTATATTCTTAGCAGTCAGTTCGATTCCCAAATATTTCACCTTACTTGTTACTTCACAATCCGTTATTTCCGTTAACAATTGTTGTTTCTGCTTAGTCATATTTTTGCATAGTATCTTTGACTTCTTTTTATTAATATAGAAACCTGCCAAATCTCCGAACTCCTTAATCTTATCTATCACTTTTGGCATGTTCTCCAATGGGTCTTCTACAATTAACATTATGTCATCCGCAAATGCTCTGACCTTATATGAATAGTCCTTTATTTTAATTCCTCGAATTTTTTCATCTTGTCGTATTTGTATCATCAGGATCTCCAATACCAAAATGAACAGCAGTGGAGACAACGGGCAACCTTGTCTTGTTCCTTTACTTATAATCAATTTCTTAGTCGCTTCATCATTCACCACAATTGCTGCAGTCTGGTCTCTGTAAATTTCCTTAATTGCTCTAATGAATCTTTCTCCCAATTGTAGCTTTTCCATAGTGGCAAACATAAAGTCCCAGTTTAAATTATCAAACGCCTTTTCAGCATCAACAAAGAAGAAACCAACCTCTTTGTCACAACGCTTGTCATAATATTCAATAGCATTAATCACTGTCCTTAAATTGTCTCTGATTTGTCTGTCTGGCAAAAAGCCTGCTTGTTCCTCCTCAATGACTTCCGTAAGCCACCCCTTCAGTCTCTCCGCCAGTATCTTCGCAAAGATTTTATAATCATTGTTAAGTAGCGATATAGGTCTGTAGTTTTTCACATTAGTCAAGTCTTGGCCTTCTTTGGGGATCAATGATATATTCGCTTCATTCCAGGTATCTGGAATCCGCTGGTCCTTTAAAACTCCATTGATCACCTCTTTTAGGAATGGTGCCAGTTCATTGGCCATTACCTTATAAAATTTCGCTGTAAGTCCATCTGGCCCTGGCGCCTTTCCTAGATTTGCAGATTGTATTGCCTTGTTTAGTTCCTCATCTGTTACTTCACTGTTCAGTTTATTTCTCCAAGCTTCCGAAATTACTGGAAGTTTCATTTTCTCCAAATATAACGCTATTGACTCTTTATTTACCTCTTTCTTATTATACAACTTAGCGTAGAATTTGTAAAAGGCTCTACTAATGGTAGTCTGTTCCAAATACGTTTTATTATCTTCGCAAATTCTATTTATTATTTTCTTTTCCCTTCTCTTCTTCAGTTGCCATGCCAAATACTTCCCAGGTTTATTTGCACCTTCAAACGCTTTCTGATTCAATCTTTTAAGATTCCACTCCAATTCCTTATTATTCATTGCTGTTAACTGTTCTTGAAGTATTTTAATTTCCTGATATAATTTCTTTTTCCCTGGTCTCTTTTTTAACTGTATTTCTTTGGCTTTTATTTTCTCCTCAATCTCTTGTCTTTTCTCCTCTTTCTTTTTTCTTGCTCTACCATTTAAGTCCATTAGTATGCCCCTTATAACCGCCTTATAAGCGTCCCAAACTTTGTCAGTTGGTACTTCTTTATTTACGTTGTATTGTATGAAGAACTTTGTCTCTCTTCTCAACATCTCCATACTCTCTCCTTCCTGTAGCAAGTCCTCATTTATTCTCCATGCTTTCCTTTTTCTCCTTTTCCCTAATTTCCACATGATTGGATTATGATCTGAGCCTACCATCGGCATTATTTCTACCTCCTTAGTCCATAACGCTAAGTCTTTTGAGGCCCAGATCATATCAATTCTTGATAGTGTACAGTGCCTTGCAGAATAAAAAGTAAATTGTCTACTTTTAGGATATTCTCTTCTCCATACATCTTCTAAAGTCTCCTGTTGTATCAAGTCAAAAAAAAGCTTTGGTAATAGTCCTCTTTTCTTTTGTGCAGTTGTTGTCTTTTTATCTAATTCCAAGTTCGTCACTCCATTGAAGTCTCCGGCAAGAATTATCTGGTCATATGAAGGATCATCTAGTTGCTTCCTCAAATCCTCAAAGAAGCTTTCCTTTGCACCGTTAGGTGCATAAACTCCGACTACCAACACTCTCTTTAAGTCCCAAGTACATTCCACTGCAATAAATCTGGCTTCCACATCTTTCATTACAAATTTTGGCTGTAGCTCCTCTTTTATGTACAACACCACTCCCCTTTTTTTTTATTGGAGGCCGCTACAAATTCTTTGCCCAATTTTCCTGATTTTAAATATTTTACATCCTGCTTTCTGATATGGGTCTCTTGCAAACAAACAATGTCACATTTTTGTTTTAATAGCCAGTGGAAAATATTTTTTCTCTTATTCGGTGAGTTTAGTCCATTTACATTCCAAGATAAAACTTTACACTCCCTACTCATAGTCTTGTTGGTAAGTCTTTTTCATTGTCCCTTATAAATCGCTCCATCTCTCGCTCAGATCTGATGCACTTTTTGGCCCCTCCAAACTCAAAGGACACACCTTCTGGTAACTCCCATCTGTACCTGATTTTCATGTCCTTCAAGATCTGAATTAGCACTTTGTATTTTTTCCGATCTGATAACACTGACCTGGGTAATTCCTTCATTATGATAATTGTCTTGCCATCAATCTCCAATGGATCTTGAAACTGTTTTGTCACAATCTTCTCTTTCATATTTCGTGTCGTAAACTGCACAATCACGTCTCTTGGTAATTTCCTCTGGGTTGCAATTCTCGAGTTCACACGATATGCCACATCTAGGATAGCCACAACTTCCTCCTCCTCCTTCCCCAGGTATTCAGCTAACACCTCAGTCATCTGTTCTTGCGCTGATTTTCCTTCCACTTCTGGCAAGCCACGAAAACGTAACTGCTTCTCCATGTGTTTAGTTTCTGCAACTGACATTCTCCCCCTCATCAGTCTCATCTCTGTTTGTTGCGTGTCTGCTAAGTTCTCCATCGCGTCTTCTACTGTTTTAACTCTCTGCTGCGTTCCTTGTAGTTCACTTTGTATTGTTTCCATACCTTTTTTCACTTCTGACAGCTCCGATTTTACTGTCTGTGTAACCTCTTTAACC
This sequence comes from Eublepharis macularius, assembly GCF_028583425.1. Classification (NCBI taxonomy): domain Eukaryota; kingdom Metazoa; phylum Chordata; class Lepidosauria; order Squamata; family Eublepharidae; genus Eublepharis; species Eublepharis macularius. The sequence continues at coordinate 162,212,106 of NC_072794.1, read as the reverse complement.
TCTTTAATCAACTCCAATTTCGTGTCCTTAAGTTCTTTAATCACATCTAAAAGTTTTTTATCCAGGTTTTCTATTGCCGATTGCCACTCTTTTTTTGACATTGTGGGGCTTGCTTTGGCTCGCTCCCACGAGTCCGCTCTCTTCCTTAACTCCGTGGCGTAAAATTTAATGTCCTTTTATTTCAAATGTCCCGGTCTTCTTACAAAAATTAAATTTTAAAGAGTCCAAAATGTCGGGCGTCTTTTCTCTATGGTTTCTCTATGATTTTGCAATCCAAGATGGCCTACTTCCTTTTCCGCTGAGGCCATCTTTTCCGCTTCCCCTTTCAAAGATGGCGATTCCCTTCTTCCTGCCCTCCAGCAAGGGCCGCTTCTCTCCAGCAACTCTATTGTTGTTACGCACTTCCTGTCTCCCGACTTCCCACAGTAGGTCTCGCGATGGTGTCTTTTTCTCACAGCTCCATAACCGCAAGTATTCAAAACAATAGTCCAATTCCTTTAATAACTTCTTTAAACTGAGTCTCTTTTCAAATACAACTCTTGCCGAGTCTTCCCCTCTTTATCGTTAGCCTGTTGCAGTTTGAAAATCTACTTTTATTCCTCTCTGCTTTAATCAATCTGTCCCGTAACAGAAGATAGTGATCTTTACCTTCTCATTCACTTTTCTCGGGTTGTAATCGCTGTTTCGATTTTAACTTCTCCTCTCCGTTTCTTCCCTCAATCGAAGCTTGGGTATGTAGGTCTTATGCCAGCCGAATTGGCCCCAGAACTGCCGCAGAGATTGTAGCCGACCCGTCGCAGGGTGGGACCTCAAGGATCGGGAGGGGACCCGTTGTGTAGAGCCCCCCCTCGTCCGAGATCTAGCACACCCTAGGGTCTTGAGCGTTCTTTGCCTGCTCTCCGCCTGAGAGCAGTCGGCCGCGGGCTATTTTTCCCCCGCTGGCCACTTAAAACGGCAGTCCGGTCAGCTCCGCAAATGGAGCTGCATCAGACCTCCATGAAGCCCAAACCGGAAATCCCAGTGAGGACTAATATTAATTGATCTTGCTGACATATTTTTTCGGCTACTTTGATTCTGGTTTGTTAGGGAAAGGAAAAAAATAAGTAAAAATTGTCTTTTCTTATGAAATGTGGGGAAAATACTTAAGTTCAGGGATGCAGTGAACTTCACAGAAAGTCTGGTCAACATTTAAAATGACTGTGATAAAGTAGTTTGTTTACACACAAGCTGAGCCCTGCTCCAAATGTGAAATGCTCTGTATTATACTAACTGGTTTCTTCAAACTCTCTGTTTGGAACTCCATTTTTTCTTACCTACAACTATGGCCTTCATCACACGGCCATAAATTTAGCGCCAAACTAGCGCCATCTCCCGCTGAATTCTCTCCTTATTCCGGCTCTCTTGCGATTTCGCCATTCTCCCCAATTCATGCTTTGTGACTCTTTATATCGTCTTTATCCACTTCCATGTGAATGCCCTGGATCGACTATGAATGCTTTGCAATACCAAAACGCTCACTCTCCCTGATCATCTGTCTCACCTAACACTGATTCTCCTGCCCTACACTCCCACAAGCCCCAGTGTGACCTGCAATTAAGCCTCAAAGTATTTTTTTTAAAAAAACGTCAGCCTTATAGCACTATAGCACTATAGTGCTATAGTGCTATTCTGCCATGGGTGGGAAACCTCTGCTACCTATCACGGTTGGCTTTTGGGTTGGCCCAGCACAACATTATAATGGAAGAGTGATATAACGCAAATATGCAAAAAACAAATTTTTAAAGGGGGCGGGATTTTTAGGGCCCTGTTTCTGGAGGCACTTTGACTGACCGTTGAATTGCGCTTTTCCCATTTAATGTGACTGACTGGAAGCGCAAGCAGTCGTCAAAAGATGGGAGAATCCATTCTAATAATGATAACAGAAGAAACGATTTCTAGTGCAAAACTGACGAAATAAGGGCCCATATGACAAATGCCAAGGGCCCGTGTGACAACGGCCTATGCAAAAGATTTTTTTTTCATTTAAAAATTCACTTCTTGTCGTTTTCTTATTTAATTGCTATTGATAACCAATTGATCTCTATGATTATACAGCACTTTCATCTCCTGGCTCAGAGAGAGAACAAGATATATTTTGGTGTAGCTGCACTATTCCTGTAGCCTGCCCCGTTCATTTCAATAGAGAAGGCGGCCTGTCAAAAAATGCATCAATAGAGCTGTCCCATCCAGAGCATTAAATGGGTCAGATTTTTTGATCAGAGTAGTTGCAAATGTACTGGTTATAGTAAGATGAAGGATCATAATGAATAGCACTTCTATGAACTCTCTCTCTCTCTCTCTCTCTCTCTCTCTCTCTCTCTCTCTCTCTCTCTCTCTCTCTCTCTCTCTTTGTGTCTGTTCAAACTTCAAATATGTCTTATGCCACTAAGCAAAATTTTTCATTTTCTTTCCTTACGTTCTAGAAGGTGGGTAATTTTAATGACACTTTTTCAAAGATTAAAATGTTGTCTCGGCTCACCTCCCCTTCCCATGAAAATTAGCATTTATAATGGGCAGTCCCTGCCGTAAGCCAAAAACTGATCGTAAAATGAACTCTGTCCAAGTATTGGTTCTTCAAAATAAAAAAAAGAAGTTTTCTTTATACCAGGGTGTTTCTGCTGATGGCTTCTCAGCCCTAATCAGCACGGAGACCTGTTTTTAAGCGATGCTGCAGTGGAGCTGCAAAACCCAGAACTTTCCCGTTCCAAAGTCACCTCTGCTGCAAAAACTCAAAAGGCAAGCATTTATCTCTGCTCTCAGTTCACAACCTGCAATATAGGGATAATAATAACACTGACATACTTTTAGAGCAGTGCCCTAAGGCAATGGTTCTCAACAGGGGTACCACTGGGGGATGCAAAAGTAATCCAGGTGAACACACATGAACAGACCTGAAGCTGCCTTATATTGAATCAGACCCTCAGTCCACCAAGGTCAGTATTGCCTACTCAGACTGGTAGCAGCTCTCCAAAGACTCAGGCAAAAGTCTTTCTCATTTCCTACTACCTAGTCCTTTTCACTGGAGAAGCCAGGGATTGAACCTGGGACCTTCTGCAGAGGTTCTTCCAGTAGCCCATAGCTCCTCTCCAGGAGAGATTCAAGGTACTAATTAAACAACTAAAAATTATCTCTCCTTCAGTCCCTATGTCCCCCAGCAAATGTGATGTGTCCTGTCTTGCTAACCCTACCCGTCACTATGCATTATCTGTCTGCGATCTTTTGGCCCGCTAGTAGTAACCTTGCACACTTGGTGTTTCTCCTAAACCCCTGTTCCCTCTGCCCACCCATAACTGTCTTTGTTGTGCCAGTTCCAGCCCAACCCTACCTGCCAGGGATTATCCATTGTGCTTCTCCAATTTGTTTATGTCCTTAAAACTTGAGATTGTTGGAGAAGGTGTTTTTTTTATAAATGGGACAAGATTATTGCAATTGTCTGTGAAATTTTACAGTTTTCATTGCACTGCTCATTGTGCTTGTAATATATTGTGTTTGTTGCATGGCCCTTCATTTTTGTAACCCTGTATCTGAGCGAATGAATGAATGAAATCCTGCCTTCAAGTCAGAGTTGACTTATGGCAACCCCTGGTGAAGTTTTCATGGCAAGAGACTAACAGAGGTGGTTTGCCACTGCCTGCCTCTGCAACTCTAGTCTTCACTGGAGGTCTCCTGTCCAATTACTAACCAAGGCCGACCTTGCTTAGATTCTGAGATCTGACGAGATCAAGCTCATCTGGGCTATCCAGGTCAGGGTAAAACTTACCATAAATTATTAATATAATAACAGAATGACTGTAAAAATACATAATGTATTTATCAGAAAACAGTGGGATTTTTGTTTCTATCAAGGTGGGATGCAGAGTGTCTGGTGGGATGTAAGATACAAGAGATTCAGAACCACTACTCTATGAATTAATGAGACAAGGCATGTGGTAGAGAAGGTTCCAAAATCCACCATGGTCCCCCCCCCATCTAAGATTCCCTCTTCCCAACTCACACCACCCAGACTCAATTCACAAATTCATTTGACTTGCCTTGTTCTTTGGACCTCCCTGGTGAACAGAACCTCTGAAATGTTGTCTCTATACCCTCCTTCCTCTTAGCAACCTTGTGTGAAAGAGCTATATTAATACTGGGTGTTATTACTCAAGGCTGCAGAATGAAGATTACTTGTCACTTAATCAGATTTTAATTAGGCATCTGTACTTGCCATAGTATGACAGAACGTTGGGATATGTTAATATATACAAATCTGGCTCTGCCTTTGAAAACACCGACGATGCTTCAACGAGTGACAGCAAGGTGTAACAGCAAGGTTGCTGATCCGTGCAACCTATCAAGACGAGTACTGTTAGATCTACAGTGACTGACTATCCACTACTAAGCATAGTCCAAAGTGCTGGTTATGGGAAGGGACTGTCTCACTGACATAAAAACTTTGATTCAGATTTAGTCCTTGATATCTCCTGTTTAAAAAGGTCTCAGGAATGATCTTTTTCTACCTGAAACCCACAAAGCTGAGGCCAGGTACAGTAGCTTCACAGGTCCACAATACCCTAAAAGGTCTGGCACCTGGATACAATAATGTTGTCTATTTTATCCATGTAAGACATCTAGTCCTAAGAATTTTTGTAGAACTTAGGATTTTTTTAAAAAAAACCTTCAATATTAATATTAATATTTTGCCTTTTCTCCATTGAACTCTGGACCATGCATGAGGTCATACCATTTTAGTCGTCAGCCAATGCTTATCCAAATTTACCCAGTAAAATTCACAACTAAGTTTATTTTATTTTATTTATGTCATTTATAGTCCATCTTTCTCACTGAGACTCAAAACAGATTACACAGTGTGAGATTAGTACAGTCAATTTCAAGGACATTTTCATAGACAATACCGTAGGGTAAATAAATACGAGTTTACAAAGACATAGCATTAGCAAGAATCCAATACAGAGTTGAAGAAATGCTGAAACAGAACATAAGCAATTCTAGGACTGACATTGTTGGGAGTAGAGATGGGCACGAACTGAAATATGAACCAAAATTAAGCACGAACCAGGCCGGTTCATGGTTCGTGAACTGCGGTTCGTCAGATCCCATTTCTGACGAACTGCCATGAACTTTTAGGCTGGTTTATTTGGTTCGTTTTTTGGTTTGTGACTGAAGACAGCCTGGTGCCAATCAATCAGTTTCCTAGGCAACAGGGGATGGACTTCCTGCAGACCTTCTGCTGACCCGGAAGTGACCTTCTGCTGGCCCGGAAGTGATGTTTTTCTGACCCAGATGTGCCGTTTTCATGAACAAAATGAACCGGTTCACAAACCAGGGGCAGGTTCGTGAAAGTTTGTGGTTCGTGAAATTTGATGAACCACGAACCGCATGGTCCATTTTTTTCCTGGTTCGTGCCCATCTCTAGTTGGGAGACTTGAACCCGAGCCTCTTTATTACAAATATATAACTCCATCCATTCTGTTGCACTGATCATCAGCTGGAGAAATGTAATGTGTGAACCAGACAATCAAAGTTACTGAGTACATCACCTGTAAAAATGCTCACCATAATCCTGGAAAACTCTGCTAGCTGAATCCTATTATCACAATTACATTTGCTGCCTTGGGTACTCTGGAAAAGCGAGATACAAATACTTGAAAATAATAAAATAAATAATAAATATTTAAAATAATAAAATAAATGAAACCATGAGGGGGTATCATTTATTTTATTTATTTTGGGTTGCTTGAACATGTACAAATAGCATTATATGAGTGTTTCCAAAGTATGTGTTTCTGCACAAGATTCCTTAAGTTTGGGAATTGAGTTTTGCTGTCTTGTACTCATTCCGTCAATGCAAAACCAGGCTCACTTCAGGTTTCCTACAAGTATAGAAAGGAAAAGAAAGGATCCTGAACTGTAGGTCAAGTTTTTGGCCAGATATCTTTGCTGATGTCCTTTAATATATTCTATTACTAAAATAGTTTGTTATTAAGTGACACCTGTCTTTTAAGAAACAGAACTCAGTGGTGACAGGAGATAATCTGATTTCTTTTCAAATACATTCTATCGCATTATCTTTAGCTAAAGGGTGACCCTAAAGAGAAGAAACCTGGGATACGGAGAAGAAAGCTGGTGTCTGACCTAGATGATGCATGATAATATGTGTAACCTTCCCAACTGGCTGCCTTTAAATAGGGAAGAAGAAAGGATTCCAGAGAGGAGATCTGCATATTAGAAGTGGGCAAAAGGAGGTCTTAACCATTTCCCCATTGTCTTTTTCCCTGTGCCAAATCCCTCCCCCAGTGGCTATTCCAGCCTGCAGGAAAAGCTCACGTAGGATAGTGATTTGAAGCAAGGAACAGGAAGTGGAAAGGTAAGAATTTCTCTCTTCACTCCTCTTTTCTGAACTTGACTAGCCCTTGACTAGCTGAACTTGAGAGCCAGTTTGGTGTAGTGGTTAAGAACAGCAGGACTCTAATCTGGAGAACCAGGTTTGATTCCCCACTCCTCCTCTTGAAGCCAGCTGGGTGACCTTGGGTCAGTCACTTAAGAGTGGCAGGACTCTAATTTGGAGAGCCAGGTTTGATTCCCCACTCCTCCGCTTGAAGCCAGCTGGGTGACCTTGGGTCAGTCCCAGCTATCTCAGAGCTCTCTCAGCCCCACCCACCTCACAGGGTGTTTTGTTGTGGGGATAATAGTAACATACTTTGTAAACCGCTCTGAGTGGACATTAAGTTGTCCTGAAGGGCAGTATATAAATTAAATATCGTCATCATCATCATCATCATCATTATTACAGCTTCTGGTATCCAACAGAAAACTGAGGTAAAGTTACACACGATTGTATGTAATATTTACTTTGGAATATGTTGCTTGGCAATTCTGGGCCATATGCACACATAGCACGGTATAGTTTGAAACATAAACAAGATGGGTTGCATGTTTAGTCCAGAGAGGCCTATCATTTCAAAAATGCAAGTATTGCCCAGCGAATGAATGCTTTCTGTTGGGGAAGACAATTATTACATTGACTAGTTGATTGTATGGCCGTTTCCACACTGCTTACCTTGTTCTGGAAAACAGCGAAATCTCACGCGAAATCGCATCTTCTCGCGCAATAACAGTGTCTTCTCGCACGATTTCACACCATAACAGCATCTTCTCGCGAGATTTCGCTGTTTTCTGGAACAAGGTAAGCAGCATGGAAACGGCCTATAACTCTGTTTAAAGTGCATACTACCCTTCCTCCAAGAGTGGCAAACATGGTTTCCCTTCCCACTTTGTCCTCACAACAACCCTGTGATCCATGCTATGGTAACATCAAGACTTGACTACTGTAATGTCCTGTGCATAGGTCTCCCCTCTAAGTTAACTTGGAGGCTCCAGTTGATGCAAGCCGTTGCAGCTCAGCTATCATCAGGAGTTAGGAGGACCATGTCACTCCATTGGCTCCCTATCTGTTAGATAGTGGGTTCAGACACGAGGTGATTCAACAGCTCTTTATTTAGCAGGAACACAACACACACTGACAGACTGAACAGAAGCCCTCAATATATATACAGCAGCTCCACCCCCAGAATAACTGATAGCCAATGAGAATACATACTTTAGAATACCATCATTTGCATAAACTATATACAATGTTTGAAGCAAACAGGCCACTGATTGGTCTTTATTATAGAGGACCGATTGGCTGCTGTCTTGAGAAAGTAACCAGTGATATTGCAGGGATTATGGACCAATGAGAATGCAGGCTTTGGGAGCCTTGACTGAACCTCAAGCTCAACACAGTATAGTGCATTACAATCAATACAGTAACTACTTTAGAGGCCTTGCTCGGCCCAGTACACAACACTATCACTTACGAAGCCCAAGTCATTTATTGGCTGCAACACGGCCTTGGTCCATCGTATCTCCAGAACCATGTCTCTCCTTATCTCTAGGCCACGCTGCACCTCCCCACCAGAGCCATGGCCCCTCAGAGGCTGCAGCACAGAGGCCTGGCATGGAGCTCCCAAGGCCCCACAGTGGCCATGAGGAGCCTCGCCACCCCCAGCACAGCCTTCCCGCCACCTCCATGGCAGCTGTAGGACTGTGCAGCTCCTCCCCACTGCCTTTGCAGGCAGGCCTCTGAGTGGCTGCGGAGGCAGCGGGGAGGTGCAGTGCGGCCCCACATCTGCCTTGGAGGTGGTGGAAAGGCTGCACAGGGGGCCTCCCCACCAGCTCTGTGGCCCTCAGAGGCCTGCCACTGTCAACTCTCCTTTTATCCTGGCACAGGCACACTACAGGACACTCAGTGCTCCTGCACCACAATAAAAAGTTAGTCGTCCCCAATACGGCTCGGCTTTTATGTACAGGATGGGCTGTCAGGATTTTCTGCTGCTGTCTGCTTCACAAGAGCTGAGGAGAGACATGATTGACAGCTGGCTTTTGTATTTACTTATTTACTTACCTCATGTATACCCTGTTTTTGCCCCCAATGGGGATCCAAAGTGGCATACATCATTCTCCTCTACTCTAGTTTATTCTCACAACAATCCTGTGGGATAGGTTTGGCTAACAGTGTGTGACTGGCCCATCCCGAAGTTTCCATGGCACAGCAGGGATTCAAAACTCGGTCTCCCAGATCCTACTTCAGCACTCTAATCATTGCACCTCACTGCCTGTCAATAGTGACGGTAGCCATTTTTGCGCTTCTCTAGTTGGCCTTTAAGGTGCTACTGGACCTGGATCTTGCTCTCGAGCACGTGGACATGTGAAGCTTGCCTTATACCGAATCAGACCATCAAAGTCAGTATTATCGACAGAATTGGGCAGTGGTGTGCTTGACTCTTTTAGCTGGAGGTATCAGGGATTGGACCTGGGGCATTCTGCATTCCAAGCAGAGCCACATCCACTGAGAACCAAGCTACAAGTGGCTTTTTTCATGCGTAGAACACTTGATCATTTTCACAAGCTTTCCTGGGAACTGAAGTCTGAGTGTCCTTCCCCTCTCTGTTAGAATCGCTGCCTGAAGATCCAGAGAAAGCCGGCTGCAGCAGCAGCTTTTGCACATCGTTCCTCCAGTCACAATCCTGCTGGACAAGAGGGCTCCCAGAGATCGTTTGGGGGCGGGCAGCTGCTACTTTCTGGGAGTCCTGCTCCCAGGGAGCTGCTCTGGAGAAAGCCGCCATGTCGGTGAAGCTCCAGCCGCAGCGACAGCGGAAGAATCTGCTGCTGCTCTAACATGCCCTCATTCCAGTTTTTCTCCAGGAGCTCAGGAGCAGGGGAAGGACTTGTAGCTTGGCTCTGAGCCACCACCCAACCCCCTGGACCTGGATCTTGCTCTCCTACTACAGACCAACACGACTACCCACCTAAAAGGATCATTTGATGCATCTTGAAATCAGCTTTGTCCAAGCACCATGAAATCAAATTACGTCTAAATACTTCCAGGTCACCACGTGAAGAAAGCCGCAACCCGCAGACTTTGGGCTTCACATCACGCTCCACAGCATTGTCCCCATTTCTGTTTGTTGGTTGGTTGGTGTTTAACATCCAACCTGACTATGAAAGGGAAAAAAATGCTTTTGCTCACTACTTTGTGATAGTTCAAATGCTGCTGATATAAAGGTATAGCTCTCTTGCTGGCTCTGGAATTTCACCATGGACGCTAACGGGCAATCGGTTCAGCAGCTCCACTGTGCCAGTTGGATGGTCAGCTTTCATTTTCCTGCAGGCAGTACAAAACTGGCAGGTTGCCTTCTGAGTGCGGGTGAAAGAGAGCTAAAAGGAATAGTTTAAGTTCTGTGCTGGCTGGAATAGTCATCGAGAGTGTTCTGGAGGGGAATGCTTTTGGTTTGCTATTGCTCTGTGCTAGCGGATGCTTTGGACCTGTGAATTTCACCAAGCTCTATGGTAAAGACCATAGAGATTGGGAGGATTCCTAGAATGACATTGATGAGCTAATGTCACATCCAGGTCTTCACCCAGAAGTGGCATTGCCAAGTTGTGCATGTCATCTCCCCACTACCACCACCAAACCCATTTTCCTTCACTGCTCCATTGAGCACCAGTAAATGATGGGGAGTGCTGGCAGAGTTTTTTTCACTTATAGTGGACAGATGGCAACTATGACCCAGAACCCCTAACAGAGAGCTGGAAGGTAATGTGCCCCATGCTCAGTGCATTTCAAATCATTCCTGAGGTTTGCATTTCGTTTTTCGCGTATTGCTGAATGACTTAACACTGGACCAAAATCACACACTATTTGAGTTGGTCCACTGGCAGTACTGCCTATTACTTGGCCTCTTTATTTTATTTCCTCATTACAGAAAGGGAATTAAAGCAACAGCCTGAGCCTTGATTCTTGATTCTTCTTTAAACATTGCAGCTTTTGCCGCATTTTCCTTGTTATGCATGCAACGTTGCCTTGCTTGCATTACTGGAAAAAAATGTAATTTACGATGGCCTCTCTTGAGATTCCAATTTTTCCTGACTGTATATCCTGATTATTAACTCGAGTTGCTTCCTACCCTAATCCCGCATCTTAAATGAATGAAAAATCTTTCTTTTGGTGACTGACGCTCCCCTCCAGCCCCTAGCCAATTGGAAACCAGAGCTGCCAGTGTGTGAGTATCATGTGCTGTCAAGTCACTTCCGACCTATGGTGACCTTATGAATGAAAAACCTCCAAAAAGTCCTGTCATTAACAGAATTGTTCAGATCTTACAAACTGGATTGTGTGGCTTGTTTCATTAAATCAAACCATCTCATTTTAGGTCTGCCTCTTTTCCTACTGCCTTCCACTTTTCCTAGCATTATTAACTTTTCCAGAGAACCTTGTCTTCTCATGATGTGACCATAGTACGATAGCCTCAGTTTTGTCATTTTAGTTTCTAGGGAGAATTCAGGCTTGATTTGATCTAGTACTCACTTATTTGTCATTTTGGTTGTCCATGGTATCCACAAAACTCTCCTCCAGCATCCCATTTCAAATGAATCAATTTTCTTCCTGTCAGCTTTCTTCACCATCCAACTTTTCAGTTCTCACATCCATATGTAGCCATAGGTATAGTGCTCATGCACTCTAAACCAGATTAGTTATGCCACTTGGGGAGGGGCCATGGCTCAGTGGCAGATAATCCGCTTAGTATGCAGAAGGCCACAGGTTCAGTCCTGAGCATCCCCAGTTGGAAATATAAGACAGCCAGTGCTTGGAAAAATCTCCACCGGAGACCCTGGAAATCTGCTGTCAGCCATAGCAGACAATACTGACCTTGAAAGACCAATGGGCTGACTCAGTAGGAAGCAGTTTCATGTGCTCAAATTCAGCATCCCTGCCTATATATAGGCTATTATGATTCCTTTGGTTACTAGATTGGCCCAGTACTGCCTTTGATTCTGTCTCTATGAACAGTGACATCAGAACATAAGAAGTGCCTTGATGGGCTGTGTTAGAGGACACTTGGGAGCTATTTAAAAAGCCCAGGAAGAATGCATCCCCCAGGTTGGGAAAGGTACTGCTAAGAGAATGCCTGCATGGCTAAACACCCAAGTCGAGATCCAGAGGAGTTAGCCGTGTTGCAAAATAGTAAAGAGACCAGTAGCCCCTTTAAGACTAACAAACTTTATTGTAGCATAAGCTTTCAAGAACCACAGCTCTCTTCATCAGATGCACCCAAGTCAAGGAGTCCATAAAAAGCAAAAAGGCTTCTTTTAAAAAGTGGAAGATTTGCCCCAATGAAGTGAACAGAAGGGAGCACAGGGTCTGGCAAAAAAAAAAAGTGAGTTAATAAATAGGCATGCAAAAAGAGAATCTGAGGAGCGGATTGTTAAGCATCAAGACAAACAATGAACATTTCTTGAAACAGATTCAGAGGAGGAAATCAGCCAGAGAAGCAACTGGGACTTTGGATGACCAAGGAATAAAAGAGACGCTAATGGAAGAAAGGGAGATGGCAGAGAAGCTCAATGAATTCTTTGCGTCTTTCTTCACTATGGAAAGTGGAGAGAATGTATCCACACCACAGCCACAGTTTTCAAGCTGGAAGTCTGAAGATCTGAATCAAACTGAGGTGATGAGAGATGAAGTTTTAGACATACTGGGGCAACTAAAGAGCACTGTGTCTCTGGATCCTGTTAGCATACACCAAAGAGTTCTTAAGGAGCTCAAACGTGAAAGTGTTAAAATACAAAAGAGTCCAGTAGCACCTTAAAGACTAACCAACTTTACTGTACCATAAGCTTTCAAGAATCACAGTTCTCTTCATCAGATGCATCTGATGAAGAGAACTGTGATTCTCGAAGGCTTATTCTACAGTAAAGCCGGTTAGTCTTTAAGGTGCTACTGGACTCTTTTCAATTTTGCTACTGCAGACTAACACGTAACTCCTCTGAATCTATGACCGTGAGGGTGTGGATTTACTAATCCATATATATAATTTATCACTAAAATCAGCCACTGTACCAGAAGACTGGAGAATAGCAAATGTTAAAAAGAGGTCTAACATACTGCCACTAATATGTGGATGATACTTAGCTCGATTTTGTGCTTTGGGGAGATCCCAGGGAGGCTGTAGAAACCCTGAACTGGTTGATAAATAAATAGTATGTTGGCCCCAGAAACCTAATTAAAGGATTCCATGTTTGGGCTGTTAGCAGAGTCTAGTTTAGCAGAGGAAGTGTGATTATAGGTAGTTGTGAGCTGGTTCTGCTGGCTGGCATGTGTGCAGGAGAAAAAATAACAAAGTATACACTTGCTTATACGTAGAAAGGAAATTCGAGTTCTTTATTGTTGGAACTCCAAACTCTGATAGGAAAGGAGGAGAGACAGATCCGAACTATCTATCTCGTCTAAGGATGGGCATGGATGTTAGGACAAGTCCTGCATCCATGGTTCCTAGATGGAGGGAGGAGAAGGAGAGAGATGGTGCCTGGAACAAATCCAGGAAGAGAAGTGTGAGAAGGAGGATGTCATGAGGAGAAAGTCCTGAGAATAGTAATCTACATATCAAATGGATAGTCAGAGCAGTAAACAGAGTGCCCTGACCTCTCTGTCTTTCTTACTCTTCAGTTTGTCCCCCTCTGAAACCTGAGGAAAGGGACAGCGTTGAATCCTCCTCTTCCAGCACTGGTGCCAGGAGGCAGTTTTGGAGTGGATGCAAACTAATAAACTGAAGCTTAATCCTGACAAGATAGAAGTGCTGCTGATGAATAGAGAGTCTGACCTGGGATTTAAAGTATCACCTGTTTTGGACAAGGTTGCACTCTCCTTGCAGGAACAGGTCCGTAGTCTGGTGCTCTTGGTCCTAGGGTTACCGCTGGATAGGAAGGTGGCAGCTGTGGCCAGGATTACCTTTTTCCAGCTTTTACCAAAGTCCCCTGTTTTCTCAATTGCATTTTGGTGTTCCTCGCAAAAACGCTTGCAATTCATTTAAATGGCTTTTACTTTCCCTTAGTGATGTCACCACAGCCCTATGTGATTTGTATAATGCTGTAACCCCATTAACTATGTAACTTGATTGGGTGGGACCAGGGCTTCTTTTCTGGGAAAAGAGGTGGTGGAACTCAGTGGTGGAACTCAGGACCGCACAATGACGTCACTTTGGGTCAGCGGGAACAAGCGGGGGGGGGGGAGTTTTTTAAAGTTTAAATCACCCTCGGATAAAATGGTCACATGGCACGGAGGGCAATCTAAACTCTCCTCTGTCTGGAGATCAGGGGGCGGGGCCACCAGCCATGTGACCATTTTCAAGAGGTTCTGGAACTCTGTTCCACCACGTTCCTGCTGAAAAAAAGCCCTGGGTGGGACTAACCTTGTGATTCATCTGGGAAGGAAGAAGAAGATGCAACTGGAGAAGGAAGAGGTGAAGGCACTATGGGAAAGAATAGCACCAAAGGAGATTTTTTAAAATAACAACAACATTCGATTTATATACCGCCCTTCAGGACAATTTAACGCTCACTCAGAGCAGTTTACAAAGTATGTTATTATTATCCCCACAACAAACACCCTTTGAGGTGGGTGGGGCTGAGAGAGCTGTGAGAGAGCTGTGACTGACCAAAGGTCACTCAGCTGGCTTCAAGTAGAGGAGCAGGGAATCAAACCTGGCTCTCCAGATTAGAGTCCTGCCGCTCTTAAGTGACTGACTCAAGGTCACCCAGCTGGCTTCAAGTAGAGGAGCGGGGAATCAAACCCGGTCCTCCAGATTAGATTCCCACGCTCTTAACCACTACACCAAACTGGCTTAGGTGGTGCCAGAATGTACCATCTAAGTGTTTTTTTTTTCTTTTGGAGCCAAACTTCCATCCAACCGAAAGGGACAATTCAGAGCAGTAAGTGGAAAATCAAAAGTTGGCGCAATCTGGGTGATATATTTTATTGCACAGTTGGTAAAGATCCCTGCTGATTATGTCACTCAGGATGCAATCAAGTGTGTATGTGTGTGAATGTGTGTGTGTATTTCATCTGAGCAATAATCATTTTTTGCCTGAACGGTAGACCTGGTTATTGTTTCTTTCCCTTCTGTTTTCATTAATTAGAAGGAAGTAGAGAGGTAACGAATGACTCCCTGGATGCCAAAGTGTTCATTTTTCACTGTCAGGTTATAAGAGGCAATGGGCACAGACCATATATCCCGTCAGACGTGCGAGTACTTATTGTCAGCACAATCTGTGAAAATAGAAAGTGAGGTAGCTTTTCTGGACAGAGTTGAGGCCGTCCGTGGGTTGGGTTTAATCTGACTTATTAGTATGAAAGGCTTTGGCAGGCAACTGTGCCTATCTGGGAGAAAGTTGGAGCGCGTTCCTCTCCTGCGTGCATTCGCTCACACACACACACATACCCCTTGAGCCTCTGTAAATGTTAATGTGCAGTTGTGTAACTGTAAAACTGACCTCGCTTAAATCTTCCAAATGGCTGCACATTTCTTCGCCAACAGCATACTTCACTTTCTCTTCATTTCTGTGCCCAAGAGTTACTGGTAGAAATATTAAAACTTGCTACGAAAAAAGAAGGAGTCATAGATCATTTTGGTTTACAGGAAACTCTCTAAAAGGGAGGGTGAAATCTTAAACCAAGAGGTATCTTTAGTGGAAAGCCATGTATTGGGAAGATTTATTCTTGGGGGGGAGGAAGGGAAGAATCTCTATCTGGTTTCTATTTTTGCCGAAGGGTACCTAAAATAAGAAACCACACTTTTGATCTCAAATTGCAATAGAATGACCGCCTTTTTCTGCCATATGAGGATTCAATCATCATACCATCTCTTCCTTTTCTGGGGCTTTCCAAAGGGATGATTCCAAGGGGATCATTTTCAGGATCTCGGAATGATTCTGAATTTGTGCTCCCACCACTGCCCATTTTGACCTGAAAATTTCTATTTCCATTTTACTTCTCCCTAGAGTCAGTTGATTTTTGCTCCATTTTTCTGTTTCTTTGCACCATTTCCCCTCACAAAATGTGTATATTGTTTCATTATGATTGGCACATCAATAAATCGGCATTATACATTTCTCAATTACATATATAAATGACGCACAGCCTGTAAATTCCTTGCAATGGCCTGTATTCTGCCACTCCACTCAACCATGTGTGAAGCTTTCCTTCAGTCTAGGAACTCTTCTTCTAGTTTAAGTGGCTGTTAATCCAGTGATTAAAAAATAAAATCAGGAATAGGGCCACTTCAGGTTTCACTGTAAACACATCCAACTGTTGAAATTATCCTATTTGAAGGTGGTGATTAGTTGCGAGCAAATCACTTGGTCTGTTTGGTTCATGCTGAGTGGCTGTGAATATCAGCAGAACTGGTTTGTATCGGATTTTTGCAAAACTGTGCATGTGCAAAGTCACTGATGAGTCAAACTGGTTAGCAGTCAGTAGCTCCACTAAGGATTATATAGATAACACAGCATTCACTGAGCATATAAGATTTGCAAATGATTTAATCTATACCTATAAAAGGGGAGCCGTGTTCCAGACGACTTACTGCTTATTTCAGAGTCCAGGCATGTTAGCGGACCCTGAGCAGGGATAAGAGAGGAGTCACTCCTCACCTGCAGCAGCCTGATCTGGTGCCAATGGAGCTGAAACGGGCAGCTGGTGGGAGCACGAGAGTGCCAGGGTGCCTTTCACACACACACACACACACACACACACACACACACACACACACCATGGAGTTCCCACCTGCAGTGACCCAATCTAGTGCCAACGGTGCCAGAATGGCCGCTGCTGAGAGAAGGACCCCACCAGAGTGCCTAGCACAGCCCCCCTGGTGGCACACCCTGCCTGCAGTGTCCTGGGCAGCATCCCGTTCCAACCCCAAAAGGGCTAGAACAGGCCACTGCCAGACATAGGAGCCCACCAAGGTACCTGGCGCCACCCCCCAAGAGGTGTTCCCTGCCTACGGTAGCCTAATCCAGCCCCAACAGCCCAATCCGGCCCAATCTGCCCCCTCAGCGGTGCTCCCCTCTTGTGAAGAACAGGCCGCTGCTGGGAGCAGGAGCTCGCCAGATCACCTGGCAACCCCCTGGCAGCACTTCTTGCCTGCGGTGGCCCGATCCAGTCCCTATGGGTGCCTGCCCCCCCATTGCAGCTCTGGGAAGGGAGCTATGCCAGGTCCGGCCACCCTGCCTTCCCTCTGCCCATATCAGGGTGCACAGGAGGTGCCAATGCCAATCCCAGCTCCCCTGCCCTCCTCCTGCAGCTCTGGGAAGGGAGCTATGCCAGGTCCGGCCACCCTGCCCTCCCTCTGCCCATATCAGGGTGCAGAGGTGGTGGTGATGCCAGTCCCAGCTCCCCTGCCCTCCTCCTGCCCAGATCAGGGCACAGCAGAGGCAGCAATGCCTGGCCTGCCCCTTCTAGAGCCCACTGTATTTTTTCCCCACAATGGGCTTTGTTACTAGTGTGAGTAATATAATGGTCTAGTTAAACAATGTTCCACTCAAAGGAGTACTTTCTCACCAAAGGTAGTAGAACTCAATAGGGCTATGTGAGAACTCACCTGCTGCAAAGCCAATTGCACTGTCCTGCACAGGTGTTATAGAATACGGTGAAATAACCTGCCAAACACTGGTGAGCTGTTGAATGGATTGTTGAAAAATAAGGTCTCTGGTCTCAGCCGGTAAACACAAATGTGACATGAGTCGAAGCAGCGGTCGTGTGAGCATCCCTAATCAGGAACAGTATCAATAATCCCTACATTTATTTATTTACTTACTTTAATTACTTTCCTTACAGTTCTTGCTGAGAGTCAAGGCAGATTACAAAATTTAAAACAATGCCCTGGGAACAATATAACACATACAATAAACAGTGTCTCTAAGACTGGATTGCCGAGTTAGTAAACAATTCAATAGACACAACATAAGAAATGCAAAAGCTGGCTTACAGAAATCAGCAAACAATTCCCTTAAAAACAAGATAATGCATTCCATAAACTATATAGGTAACATAAACAACAGTCCTTGTCACTCTATCAAAATGACAGGAATTTTCTGCCTCTCAAATAAGTAACCCACTTCACAACAGGTCAATTTGGGCCCCAAATGGGTAGAATTGGGCCCCTTTGGGGCCAAAATTGGCCAGCTGCAAAGCATGCGCACTCTCCCATGCATGTGCTAGGACATCACTTCCCAAGAAGTGACATTGTCATGCTGCCCTGGGAGCATGCACACCGAAAGCACAAGCATGAGGAGTGAAGACAATGTAAGTGCCCACCTCGCCTCCTGCCAGGAGGGCAAGGAGACCCATCAACCCTACTCCCAGATGCACACTGGTTATGATTGCACACTAGAGGAAGCACCTGTAGCTTCCTCCCACATGTAGCCACATAGCAGGGGTCATTTCATAGAAAAAGAGCTGGAGGAACTCATTAGCATAACTCATTAGCATATGCCACACCCCTTGACATCCCCAGAAATGTGTCATTAGCATAACTGATTTGCATATGCCACACCCCCTGACATCATCTATCCAGACTGTTTTGGACCCAATCCTGGCCATTCAGGGCCAAAATTGGGTCCAAAATAGCAAAAAGGGGCTGGAAGTGGCCAAAAAGGGGCCCAAAATGGTCAGGATCAGACCGCTGCTGAGCAGGAGAGTGATCCACCACCCATCAGAGGCCCGATCCGTGCCGTTTCAGCCCCAATCCAGGCCGAAAGGGGCCCCAAATGGCCGAGAGTCAGGTGGGTGGGGCCACCTGACATGTGACCTCTTTGGGGAACTACCGGAACTGCGTTCCTGCGCATTCCCCCTCAAAATGAGCCCTGAGTGACATGATTTTAACAACAAAGCCCATAGCACATCCATGGGGCAGTATGCAGACCCAAAAATTGCAGGAGGCTGGAGGAGGCCACAGCCACTTCTCCCTGCCTGTTATGACTGCAAACAGAAAAAAGCCAGTGTGCATCTGGGAGTGCAAAACTTCCATCACGCATTTGAGGAAAAGGCTCCATGTTGTTCCATATGAAAGGACTTTATAATATGTTGGTGGTGCCTGATGACATCTTTATTTAATGAGATCCCAAAATCTTGCAGATTCTGAATGTGTATTGAAGAATCTCGACAGCTCCAGGAAAACAAACATTTTACAGGTTTCAGTCATCCACAGCAGGATTGTATTACAAAGGCAGTAGAGGTTCTAATTAAATATCTGGACATGTACTGGTCATTTGTTTAATTTCCCTGCATCTGTAAAAAGCATTTTACTAATCTGTTATTGGGATATTTTTACAGAGTAATCTTTAAAAGAGTTACACATTCTAAGTCCATTGTCTTCAATGGACTTCAAAGCGTAAGCATACCGTTTGCCTACTGACAACAGGCAATTCCCTGCCTTCAGTCTCCTACTCCTCTATGATTTAAGGAATGGGACAAGAAACAGTAGGGGAAATAGCACTGATGTTGATATTCTAGGAGTTGCTCCAATCTTTGTGGTAAAGACCATAAAGATGGTAAGTGTTCCCGGATCATTGCTCAATATAGGGTTTCCAACCTCCACATAGTGGCTGGAGATCTCCTGGAATTATAACTGATCTCCAGGCTACTTTGGAGCGTGGACTGTATGACGTTAGACCCCACCGAGGTCCCTCCCCTCCTCAAACCCCACTCTATCAGGCTCCACCTTGAAAATTTCCAGGAATTTCCCAGCTTGGAGCTGGCAACCTTACCCAGAAGGGATATCACATTCTCCAAAACTTCACCTGGAAGTGACATCACATCATATGTAACAATCTAGGAATTTTCCCATTCTCTATGGTCTTTACCATAGCTGTTGAGAGAACTCCTAGAACACATGGAATGTGTGACATCATATCCCACGGAACTCCCCCTTCCCCCCAAATCTCCCAGTGCAGAGTTGGCAACCCTATCAAAGGATGTCGCTCTGCTTAGGATGTCACTGCAAGAGAACAATTCTAAACTGGTCTACTCAGAAAGGTTCCATTTTATTCAATGCGGCTTACTTTCAAGAATGTGTTCTTATGACAGCACTGCAAGACGTCAATTAAGTAGTAGTTTTGATAATCCCAATGAAATATCTCTGACACTGACTCTGATTTAATATAAAAATATGAAACTGTATATTAAGGATTATGGTTCATATTACAGTGGCACAATTAAATAAAGATGGTATTTGGGTTATTCCTGCTTTGGGTGTCTCTCTCACAGATTTGTAAGCACACACTTGCACTTATTTCCCTTTCAACCACCTCAGATCTCTTGGAGGTATGAATTTTTCTAAATAAAAAGTAACCCCGAATGGCTAGTACTTCCTTATCTTAAGTATTGCACCATAAAACTGCTGTTATCTGTCTTTTTAAAAAACGTGTTACATAGTTTTAAAAATATTCTGCAAGCCACCTTCTTTTCAAACAGGTGGAATATAATTATTTACAATAAATAAATATAACTACATGAATACACAAACTATACAGATCCCACTGTCTTGTATAGTAAAGAGCCGAGTAGCACCTTTAAGATTAACCAATTTTACTGTAGCATAAGCTTTTGAGAACCACCAGATGCATCTGACGAAGAGAGCTGTGGTTCTCGAAAGCTTATGCTACAGTATAGCTGGTTAGTTTTGAAGGTGCTACTGGATTCTTCACTATTTTGCTACTACAGACTAACACGGCTAACTCCTCTGGATCACTGTCCTGTATGTTTCACTTTCCCGATTTAATTGAATGATGTCCAGTAGTGGAACTCTCAAATTAAAAAAAAGAAGCATGCATTCATACACAAAAGGGAAATGAAGGCTGAAATATCAATACATGCTAGTCCACTTTTCATTGTAGGAAAATACACCACTTTTATGTAAATAAGTAAATAAAATCCACAGGTCAAGGGGAAAATGTGGAGGCCACAAAGGCATAGGAGAGTTTCACAGAACTGATCCACCTCCCCAAGAGACATTTGCAGTGGTTCTCTGATAAATCTGAGGAAAGGTATTTTCTTCCATTGCATCTAGGGAAGTGACCTCAGCCTCATGCTGGAAGAAATGTTGTCAGTCTTTAGGGTGCCTCCGGGCTTCTATTTGATTTTCCTACAACAGACTAACATGGCTACCGCTCTGGAATGATCACAACAATTTCAACAATACGGAATAAAGCTCGAGGTCTGTTCCAACTGGTTTATAGTAATATTTTTACTACTGAAATCTGGGCATGCCTCTTGTCCCAGCTGTCAGCCGTGAAAGCTGTTACAGCCCATGCTCCGCAGTGCTCTTGCCACTGCATGGATTGTCTTTATAACGTTTCACTCAGCAGTATGCAGGAATCACTATTTATAAAAAAGCGTTCCAATCATTTCCTCTCTTGAAAAACAAAACTGAACTGTTGAGGCTGTCCAAGAAAAAAGGAAGATTATCTGAGTGGAAAGGAAGCTCTCTGATCTACCAAGTGCATATAAACACAAAGCTTTAGCAATCAGGTTGTATTGTGTGTAAGAGGGAAAGCAAGTGAGATTTCTTATAAATTAAACGTGCAATCTTTTTCATTTGAAGTCTATATTGTGATTCAAACAGCTATCAGAAGGACCTGAATTCTGTCTGCAGGGAGTTAGGGGTCAATGCTTGCTGTTTTAATTAATGAAGTAAGTTCCCCTTGTATCCTATGCACCGACTGGTGTGAATTTGTCCAGTATAAGAGATGGACGTCATAAGTAGCGGCTTTGGGGCCAGATTATACCAGCTGCGGAATCGAATGGTGAACCTTTACTGTTCAGTTCAGCTAGGTTTAATTGTATACGGCCAAAGGTCGTCATAATACAAAGTTAAGAACAGTAAAAATAGAAATCTATCTTACAAGCATAAAATACAGTTATTAAAATAATAAAAATAAAATACAATTAAAATGGGACCTTAATAAATACCAGATAGTTATGAAAAAAGTTAGGTTTCTGAGGAAACAATCTTGGCCCTAATCTTTTTTGCAGCTAAGGCAAACTCTGCTAGTGACAAATGAATCAGTATCAGATAACAAAAAAAACAATTTGTCAATATCAAAGGTAAAGTTACGGCCCACTAACAAGTTAGCAAGAAATTTAGCTCTAACCTCTGCATACATGGGACAAAATAAAGTGTAATGCAGAAGATCCTCAGGAACTGAGGCACCGCATATGCAGAGACGGAGAGCCATTTGGGTTTGATGGTATCCTCCTGTAAGTAAAGCTGTCGGCATTGTTTGAAAGCGCAGGGAGGTAAATGATTTTCTGAGATTTTGGGATGTGATATTCACTAAATAAGGAGATCTAACTTGATCTCTTTTGATCAGTTTAAACCAGGGGGAAGATCTGGACTGGGAAATTGTAAGACTGTCCAAAAGAGCATCACATCTGTAGACCCAATTTCGTAAGTTGGAGCCATTATTTAAGACCCCCAACAAATCATCTGGAATGGTATAATGAACAAGAATGTTAGAGAACCTTTACTGAGAAAGTACTACTTCATGTTGTAGATGGGGGCGGAGGGGATATTGTGTCACTGAATGCTCCCATTGGCGGGGGGTGGGGAATTCCATACACATAGAAAATGTTCTCCCTTACAAATTATTCTTCCACATGCAGGGAGTTATTTGCAACAGGGGAATTAAAAGAAGCAACCCCTCCACTCCATCTGCAGCCTGATGTGGTATGATCCAGGAAATATTTTACTGCTCGATTCTGCCGCATGCACAAACCGGCTCTTAGTGCCTCTGCAACCAAAAGCCAACGTTAGGAGTCAGGTTTAAAACTGATCTGATCCAATAAGTCACGGCAGACGGAGCAGTGAGTGGCAATGACATGGATCAGACGGCCCCTTTCCCGGAAGCATAACTTGCATGAACAAGTTTTTCCAGATTGGAATGATGAGCTGTTTACTTACAGAGTCGACTGCAGTTCCATAAAATACTCAAGGCAACTTGCATGAACAAGTTTTTCCAGATTGGAATGATGAGCTGTTTACTTACAGAGTCGACTGCAGTTCCATAAAATACTCAAGGCAACTTGCATGAACAAGTTTTTCCAGATTGGAATGATGAGCTGTTTACTTACAGAGTCGACTGCAGTTCCATAAAATGCTCAAGGCAACCAGCGTAGCAGCTTGAGTTTGGGCAACCATGTTGGAGCAAACCACAGCAGATGCATAGAGGCGCCAGCTGGGTGTGCTGCCCGGTTGAAGAGTGTGCATGGCACACTGGTAAGTGTCAAGAGAGCCAGGTTGATGTAGTGGTTAGATGAGGAATGGGGACGCATGGGTTCAAATCCCCAATCTGCCATGAAGTTCGCTGGGTGACCTTGATCTAGTCTCTCTCTCTCCCTCTCTCTCTATCCACATTATAGTAACCCTGCCAGGAAGACAGAGAAAGCACAAGGAACAAAGTCTTTATGTAATGGGAGTTATGTGACGACGATGTTCCAAGGACCGGATTAGATCTTGCATTCCCCAAATACTGTCATTTGGATACGGTCTTCACTGTTCCTAATTCTAATGGCGGATTTTATACAGGCTGTCATCTGCAGCTGTTAACAGGGCTGGCTGGATTATAAGATATATGGCGGATTCATATCCTCTTTCTCCATTGGAAGTGGACCAACTTCTTTCTGGGTGTCTCTGGACCATCAGGACTTTCTCAATGCCTAGCCCCTAACCCTTTCTCTAAGCACCACTAGCTTTTTTCTTTCTTACTGCTGTGTTTCCCCTCTTGAAACTGTCAGATTTCCAAATTCAGCTTCCTGTTCTCTAGTCTCCCACCATTCACATCTGAGCATGACTTGGGCAGATCAGCCATTTAAATTATGGGGAAATTTTCTGATGGGCCCCTGACCTAATTTATTCATTGATTTGTTTACTTTATATATATACCCCAACGGGGATCCAAATCAGCTTACATCATTCTCCTCTCCTTCATTTTCCCCTCTCAACTCTGAGGTAGGTTAGGCTGAGAGTGTGTGACTGGCCTAAGGTCTCCTAGCAAGCTTCCACGACCTAGCAGGGATTCAGACCTGAGTTTCCCAGATCCTAGTTCGACACTGTAACCACTATACCACACTGGTGGCCAAGAGCAGGCAAAGCCAAGCCCCAGAAACTATGCCTGAGTCTCAGAGGCTGCTCGGCCCAGCC
This sequence comes from Eublepharis macularius, assembly GCF_028583425.1. NCBI lineage: Eukaryota > Metazoa > Chordata > Lepidosauria > Squamata > Eublepharidae > Eublepharis > Eublepharis macularius. The sequence goes on along the minus strand of NC_072794.1, from coordinate 162,188,488 downwards.
CTCCTCATCAGCCATGGTCAGCTGTGTCAGCCCACCCACCATCTCCTCTTGCACTGCTTCCAGTTTGGGGGATAATGCAGTGGGTGAGCTGATGTCCATTGTTGGCTCCATGGAGCTGAGTGGCCCTGATGGGCCAGCTTGTAGTGCAGGAATGGATGCTCAGCTGAACTTGCTCCATGGCCATTTTCACTTCTCAGTCCACTCCTGGATCTGTCTCCCTGTTCTGAAGCAGAATGCCAAACGGGAGGTTTAAAATTTCAAATGCCAAAAAAATTAAAATTCAAAACTTGACTTTTAAATTTCAAAAGATGAATGTGGGTGAATTTTCTACTATTGATCCATCTCTTGTTCTTGTTTTTGTTGTTCTTGTTGTTCTTGTTCTTGTTGTTCTTGTTCTTGTTCTTTTTTGTCTTTTTCATCTTTTTTGACTTTTTCAACTTTCTTGTTCTTGTTCTTGTTCTTGTTCTTGTTCTTGTTCTTGTTCTTGTTCTTGTTCTTGTTCTTGTTCTTGTTCTTGTTCTTGTTCTTGTTCTTGTTCTTGTTCTTGTTCTTGTTCTTGTTCTTGTTCTTGTTCTTGTTCTTGTTCTTGTTCTTGTTCTTGTTCTTGTTCTTGTTCTTGTTCTTGTTCTTGTTCTTGTTCTTGTTCTTGTTCTTGTTCTTGTTCTTGTTCTTGTTCTTGTTCTTGTTCAAAGCATGCATGACTGCTCAGTGCAGAATCCATAAACTAGGATCAGGTTTCAGCCCAAATGTGACGAGTATCTATCTCATCCTTTCAAATGTTGAAATTTTGATTTGTAAGGTAGGCAAAGTTCTTGAACATTGTCTTGGGACCTGAGACAGACTAGATTTTCAAGAGCTTCCAGTAGTGGTTTCTCATCTCCAGGACACAGGAGGAGCCAATAAAGAATAAGATGAGTGTTTTGTTTTTTAATGCCTCAGTCTCAGATTTGTCTTAGTTTTTGTAAATAAATTCCTCCTGCACAAGCACAGGGAACTTTGTCTGTCAAAGGGAACTTTGAGTCTCAAAAGCTTATACCATGGAAATCTCATAGGTCTTTAAGGTAGACCCAAATCTTGTTCTTCCACTGCAGACCAACATGGAGTCTATCTACACAAGATGTCTAATAAGGGAATTCTCAAGTGTAGGGAGGCACAATGTTAGCCAGGAAGCATAGTTTTAAAAGGCAGAGCTGGCTGAGCTCACTCCTCAGAGTGTTTGTTAATTTCATCTTCACCTCCCCCAAGGCTCTGTCAATTTCACCTCTCTACACCTTGGTAGTTTTAAAAGACAGAGCAGGCAGAGATGTTTCCTCAGAGTGTTTGTTAATTTCATCTTGGCCACCAGGAAAGTTCTGTCAATTTCACTTCCCCTTCAGGAAAGCAAAGATGAAATTAACAAACCCTCTGAGGAGTGAGCTCAGCCAACTCTGTCTTTTAGAACTACACGTCCCAGCGAACGTAAGATGTCTTGTGTAGAGAGACTCAGTTACCCACCTGAAACTATCTGTTTGTGACCGTTTATCTTGCCACACTATATATAGGAGTTGCAATATTTTTTATTGCTTCCCATACTCCTATGTGTAGTAAACATGTGATGTGCTATCTTTTTACACATATTTTTATTTTAGCCAGGAAATATTTTTTAAATGGAAAAAAAATGGTATCAGTCCAAAACTCAACCCTGCCCGCCCCCATTCTGAATAATGTGTAGAATAGGTCTGACTTTCCTCGATTCACTTAATAACGAAGATGTTACACAGCCAATGATGCAAGTCAGGAGGGTTTTTTTAAAAAGTTTTCTGCAAAAAACTCTTGTCTATGAAATGAAAGATCGAGATTGAGCAAATTGTGAGCCTAGCGGAGCGTTCCTTACCAAGGGCATCTCTCTTCAAAGCCTTGTTGTACACAAATGCTTGACAGGTGCAAATCACGGACAAGAAGATATGTCATAGTGACAAAACTGAAGCCTCATGGGCTGCTCCCCCCCAGCTCCTTCCCTGCCATGTTTTTTTCATGGAGGTTAAACAACAGGAAAGGTGAAGGCTGCTCCCATCCAGTTATGCTGAACTCCGATGGCCCAAATAAGCCAACAGCTTTCCAAGGATTCCAAAGGCAGGCATGCCCTAATTTGGCATGCATAATCAGATCTGCATTTTTTGCCTTTACCTGATTTGCACATGGCATGATTTTTACAGATACCGTTATATTTTGGCAACATAGAAAGAAGGGTTGATCGGGGAAGAGGGCAAAAGAAAGAGAGACTTATAGCGGATCTGCTAGCCCTGTGAATGGTTGAGCAGGCAGGCAAATCTGCACAGGTGGAGATAGGGCTGACTGCAAGTTTGAGGGAAGCTTTGGGCTCCCCTTTAATCCCACTGTTCTCTGGAGCATACATACAACTCTTGAAGGAGGAAATGGAGTGCGGGCTTTGTGACTTGTTGCTAATGGCAAGGCTGAAAGGAGTACCAAAGAGCTGTAGGCCCTTTCCTCGTAGGTTATGAGCTTCAGGTTCAAGGCTACAGTTACCAACCTCCAGGTAGGACCTGGAGGTCTCCTGGAATAATAGCTGATCTCCAGACTACAGAGATTAGTTCCCCTGGAGAAAATGGCTGCTTTCAAGGGTGGAATTTAAGGCATTATGTCCCACATGTTCCTACACTACCTAAGCTTCACCTCCTACAGGCTTCATCTCCAAATCTCTAGTAATTCACCAGCTTGGACTGGCAACTCTATTCAAGGCTGTTGGGGAGTGTTCCCCCCCCCCACTTTGCATCCCCATTTCCATTTACTCCTCTGCCAGACCACCTTTTTGGGTTAAGGGTGTGTGTGTGTTTTGTTTTAATCGGCAACTGAATTTATTTCATCTATATGAAGTCGTGCCCTGAAGTCATAGCTGACTTGTGGCAACCCCTGGTGGGGTTTTCATGGCAAGAGACTAACAGAGGTGGTTTGCCATTGCCTGCCTCTGCAACCCTGGTCTTCATTAGAGATCTCCTGTCCAATTACTAACCAAGGCCGACCCTGCTTAGCTTCTGAGATCTGACGCGAACAGGCTCACCTGAGCTAGCAATATAAATAATGTGTGTAACATGTTCTCTGAGTCCCCAGCTTTCATTCAGAAAAAAAGAATAAATTTCTAGTCTCTTTCATGGTGGAGATATAAGGGGACGAGTATGACATTTTTTAAAGGCTACTTTTTAGAAATGTCATACTCGTCCCCTTATATCTCCACGATGAAAAAGGCTACTTTTTTAAAAATGAAAAAGCCCAAGTGGCCTGGGGAAGGTGGAATGGCTCAGCTGGGAGAGGGGGACTGGGGCAAAGAAACCTGCTGTTCAGAAGCCCTGTTGCTAGTGCCAATACTTTATCATCAGCTGCACCAGCAATGGGGAAATCACACACTCCATATGGAAATGAATGTACTCTCTGCTTCTTTTGGGGACCTTTCCCAACATGAAATGTGAGATTGCTCCAGAAGCCTCTGCAACATCTCAGCAATATCTGGGGCAGTCAGATGCTGGGCCAAGCATCTGTGGTGAGCAGTAGTAGCTCCCTTAGTCAACTGTGGGTCTCACACAAATTCTGGCAACTAGTGAAATACATTTTGTCCTGGTGTTTGCCAATGCAGAATGCATTGTTAAAATTTTGGAACTTTAGGACTGCCAGCTCCAAGTTGGGGAATTCTTGATTATTTTGGAGGAGGAGCCTGGGGAGGGCAGGGTTTGGGGAGGGAGGTAAGCAAGGTATAATGCCATAAAATCCACATTCAAAAGTAGCCATATTCTCCAGGGGAACTGAGCTCTGTTGCCTGGAGATCAGTTGTAATTCTGAGAGATCTTCAGACCCCACCTGGAGGTGGACAACCCTATAGTGACATATAGTAGCTCTAAGAATTGCTGGAAACTCTATGGTTTTCTGTCACCGATGTTGCTCACTTCTATCCATTCCCCCAGCCTCAACTCTCCCGTGGGTTGCCAGGCTCAGCTAGACATGTTAATGCTAGAGAGCCCAGAGAGCCAGTTTGGTGTAGTGGTTAAGAGCAGCAGGTCTCTAATCTGGAGAACTGGGTTTGATTCCCCACTCCTCCGCTTGAAGCCAGCTGGGTGACCTTGGGTCAGTCACAGCTTCTTGGAGCTCTCTCAGCCCCACCCACCTCCTAGGGTGATTGTTGTGGAGATAATACTTTGTAAACCACTCTGGGTGGGTGTTAAGTTGTCCTGAAGGGTGGTATATAAATCAAATGTTGTTGTGGCGGTGGTGGTTATATTCACAAATCCACCTAGTTATATATAAAACAGAGGGTCTATTTTATAAAAAAAAAACCCAAAGGTAACACTGTTTTCACAACCACTATCTACCTTGATGTTTGAAGAATTTCCCCATGCCAGACTCTGATTGAGAACATCAGCAGGGTTGGGTGAAAAATGCTGGAAGAACTGGAGCAGAGCAGCAAAATGCAGGATGGATCACGTTAGTCATTATCTCCCAGCTCGACTTGCCTACACAGAGTTGTTGAGAAGACTAAATGGAACAGTGAAGAGCAATTCACACCATGCTGACCTTCTTGAAAGATTAGTGGAATAAAAACGTAATAGAGTCCAGAATTTTGGGACTGTCCCCAATATACGGAGACTGTCAGAACTCATGATACTGCCATTGGTGATATGTTTTTGCTTCTAGGGAAGGTAGTTGGACAGTTTTTGCATTTGGTTATTCTGTGATAAATAGAGAGGCTCTTCCTAACTCAAAACAAATCTTTGTTTGGGGATGGGGTGGGAGAAAAGGACGTGTTATAAAGAGGATGAAACCCAAGAGCCGTTTTTCTTTCCCCCCTTAAAACTTTGAATATCAAATTGCATTAACTAATAACATAAAAAGCCAACCATCTGGCTTATTGGTGAGAGCACAGTAATTCCATTAGGAGTTTAATAAATGTACTTCCCTGTAGAAACATTTCGCATTGATAGCTTGGGCCACAATGAGCAGTGCTTACAAGATTAGAATATACAGTGGCATTAAAGCTCTCTTACGATGTTTACTCCGAGCAGCTCCCAACATTGAAATTCAGGGAACACCTCTGAAGGACAGAGGGTGTTTTCAGACATTACATTTAACCCTGTGACCTGGGGTGCGTAACTGGGGGTGGCTGGGGGAGGAATTGTTTCCTTTACCTTTTCCATTTTCCATCAGAAGGACAGGAGTAATTTATTTCCATAGCAGCACTTCCAAAAAGTTTGTCTCACTTGGATTTATGGCTTTTTTTGGCGGGGGGGGGCACTGCTTCTTAGCTCAAAATTGGCTTCTTAATGTGGCTTTCAACAATGTAAAAACAGAGATAAATAAAATATTGGTTGTTGTGGATTTTCCAGGCTGTGTAGCCATGGTCTTGGCATTGTAGTTCCTGACGTTTCGCCAGCAGCTGTGGCTGGCATCTTCAGAGGTGTAGCACTGAAAGACATATCTCTCAGTGTCAGAACTCTCATTTGACATTGAGAGATCTCTGTCTTTCGGTGCTACACCTCTGAAGATGCCAGTCACAGCTGCTGGCGAAACGTCAGGAACTACAATGCCAAGACCACGGCTACACAGCCCGGAAAATCCACAACAACCATCGTTCTCCGGCCATGAAAGCCTTCGACAAAATAAAATATTATTAAATAGTACTCAAAGAAGCTTTTTAAAATTTCTTCTTCTCTCTCGGCAATGGCTGTTGGTAACTTGGAAGAGGGACACTCTCTGCTGGAATGGGGTATTCTCATTTTTCCATGGTGAGAATCTATTAGCAAGCAAGCAAGCAAGCAAGCAAGCAAGCAAGCAAGAAAGAAAGAAAGAAAGAAAGAAAGAAAGAAAGAAAGAAAGAAAGAAAGAAAGAAAGAAAGAAAGAAAAAGAAAAGCCATTGTTTCAGAACAGGTCTTTGTAGTCCCTGTGTTTTCATAACCCCATCATGCCATGTTGCATGTAACATTTTCACTGGTGTCAATGTCTACAGGTAACACTCTCTCATCTGTCACTGTCACGTCCTCTCTGTCTATTTCTCTTCTGTAAAACAGCATTGAGTGATGAAACTGGGAAGTATCTGGAGATGGTGGAACAGGCACCTGTTTGCACTCCAGATTTGATGAGGGAGGGGGAGAAGTTTGACGGCATGATCCACTGAGTATGCTCCAGTTCTATAGGTAATATACTCAAGTGCCTAAGGAGAGTTAATTACCTCTTAACTTCCTTTAATCACCCTGTCACAACATGTCAATCAGGTGATAAAAGGTGGAATTTCTTCACCCTATCAATGCATATTTATAGATCACCTAGGGGTTTTCAGCTACGTTGGCTATCAGCCTGGTGGGCTGGGCTAGTACTGGTTATTACAGGATATGAGGTGATGCACTTGTGTATGTGAGACATCGAATTGCGTTCCTTTTTCCTGTCCATGTATACTCAGTGGCAAATCCCACTAATTTCAATTGGCCTTGCTCTCTAGTAAATGTGCATAGGAGCGACCACAGCCTCACAACACTTCTGTAATATTGGTCATCCTAGATAACAGTAGCATGCCTCATGAATTTTGTCACTGGAGGCCTAACATGTTACGAAGTCATTGGGACATGTCTGAGTCCACCATGACAGCTCTCAGTCAGATGGATATTGCAAGTTCTCCTTCGGGACTGTGATGCTTGGAGAAAAGATGCTTAAGGATTCCCACTGTACCATTTTTCCAATCTAAAATGTCCATGGGGAACTGCTGTTAAACCTGTAGGGCACAACTACATTTCACCTATCAGTGCGACAAGAGTCCCCAGTAGTGCCCATAAGCCTATGCTAGTGAACTCCAGCTTGGGAAATTCCTGGAGATTTGGAAGCTGAGCCTGGAGAGGGAGGAGTTTGAGGAGGGGGAGCAGTTTAGTGAGGATATGATGTCATAGAATCTACCCTCTAAAGCTGCCATTTCCTCCAAGGGAACTGACCTCGGTCATCTGGACATCAGCGATAATTCCAGGAGAACTCCAGGCTCCACTTGAAAGTTGGCAACCCTACTAAGGACCATTTCAGGTTAGGAAAACAGCACGGGGGGGGAGACTTAAGCACCCTCTCCTTGCACGCTCTGTTCCTGAACTGAATTGGACCCCACACTTGGCAATTTCCACAGAGAAATGCACAGTGCACATCTGATTGAAAGTCCTCATGGTGGACCCAGACACTACTCAAGGACTTTGAAATATGTCATTAGGGCCTGAGGGAGACGATTTAGAAACCCAGCTTGAGTTTCCTGCATTTAAACCCAACACTTTAACTGCTGGACTATTCTGGATTCGATGGTGGTGAGACATAAGATGAAGGCAGAGCTGCTGAGATCCCAAGGATCCCTGCTCCTCCTTCCATTATTTTTACCCCCTCCTAAGGATCCCATCCCCCTGGTGTGGGCAGGGGATCCACCAGTTTCACCCTCCACCACTCACCTGGCCAGCAGGGGAGCAGGGCATGGGAACTGGTCTCCCGGGCACGCTCCCAGGGGCGGCGCAAACACATCACTCCGGGAGTAATGTCATTGTGCCACCCTGAGAGCATGCACATGCTTTGCAGTGGGCTGATCAAGGCCCCAAACGGGCTGAATTGGACCCAGAATCAGCCTGTTGCAAAGTGCACACATTCTCCTGCACCCGTGTGATGACTTCACCTAGAAGTGCTATCACTAGAAGTGACATCATCATGTGAGGACGGGGAGTGAAGAATGCTGGAGCCCCAAGAAAGGTAAGTTCCAGGCCCCCAGACTCCCACCGGGATTGTAAGGGGCTGGTTATCTTGGTGTTTCCAGGTGGGTTTATAGTACAAGATGACCAGAGGGTGAATTCTGATAAAGAACTTTTATTTTAACAGATTTTGGTTGGGATTATTATCACGCCCCTGACAAAGTTCTTTGCATGAAATGAGTTAAGTTGCTTACTTCTCATCGGGCGGTGGGGGGGGGCTCTGCCCCCGTTGTATGTGATGGTCTAACCGGGAATAAGAATATAAAAATATCATCAAGAATTTAGTTTTGTATACATGGGAATTACCAGTCCGTTTTCCACCAATGGCATTTATTTCTTTAAGATCTTCATCACGGCATTTCTGCAAAAGAAGAGAATTTGTTACGGCATTGTTAATGTACTAAGAGACTTTGACTAGCGGCCGTAAGATGTACTGATGTGTTAATATGTATTTATTGTATTTATGACAGGATATTTATTCTATTATTGTATTTATTGAATGTATGTTGAACGCATAGGTACGTTGTATTGGATTGTATTTATCGTATTTGTGTAGATGAAATTTAGTGAGGGGTATGGAAGAGTTGATGATTATTTGATGCACTTGACACTTTATACTGTATAAATTCCATGAGAATTATGCACTTCATGAGATCACTAGTAACAACGCCTGTTGTGGGGGGGGGGAGAAATGCAATGGGCTCTAGAAAGGGCAGGGCAGGTGGTCCAGGCATTGCTGCCTCTGCTGTGCCCCGATCTGGTCGAGGAGGGGGCAGGGTGGCCGGGCCTGGCATTGTCCCCTCCCCGGGGCTCTGATGGGGAGGCAGGCTCTTGTGCCTGGCAGCCACCTGGTTTGTCCCTTTTCAGACTGAACTGTGCAGCTGAAGCCATGGGAGTACTGTGGAGAGAGGGGAGGCAGGCAGCTTGGCATGCTCTTGCACCTGGCAGCTGCCTGATTCAGTCTGGTTGGGCCAAATCTGGCAGCTGGCATGGTGGGGAGTGTGCTGCCCGGGGGAGAGGAGGCAGGCAGCTTGGCTCTGTGCCTCGCAGCCACCCGGTTTGCCCTGTTTGGGGCTGAACGGGGCAGCTGGTGCGGTGGGGAGAGTGAGTGCTGCATGGGGGGAGGGAAGGCAGGCAGTTTGGTTCTGGCCTCGCAGCCGCCTGGTTCACCCCCTTTGGGGCTGAACCCAGTGGCTGGCACAGTGGGGAGAGTGCTGCCTGGGGGGGAGGCAGGTGGCCTGGCATGCTCCAAGGACTCACCTCTCATCCCTGCTAGGGGTGCATGAGCCCACCTGTGCGCTGGGATCGAGGTGAGTTGTCAAGAACACGTTTTCCCTTTTATAGGTATAGATTGATTGTTGACAATTGATTGTGCCTCTGGTTGGGTGGGCTGTTTCCTCGTTTTGTCCTAGGGACTGTAAGGGGACTTGGTAATTCTACTCCCTCCTCACATTCAGAAGAATGCCCAAAGAGTGCTTGATTAGAACAAGTATGTTGCTACAATCCTCCGGCCAAATCTTACCTGGCTCCCTGGGCCCTGTGGTGATTAGGGCCTATCAGTTGATACCCTCACTTGAAAATCCAGATCCACATGCAGAATAAAATAAACCGACTCCACAACTGAAAACCAGGAAACCAAACCAGGAAATTTAATGCTCCAATTGCGCTTGTCTCGGCAGTTTTAAATGGAGGGTGTGGAGCAAAGGAGCTCAAACCCTGTGTGAAACTTATCAAATGTACATAAAACGTTTAAATAATGGATCTGTATGAAAAGGGTAATGTCTAAGAATAAGAATTAGTAAAGTTATGAGGCAAGAAGCGAAATGATTTTTCTTCTAGGATGGATTTACAAGGCTGCAAAGTTGTAGGCCTCTGGGAAGCCTGCCAAGGAAGGGAGTTGCTTCGAGTTACTGTAACCAAGGGAATGGTGCTCTGAGATGCTTTCAGAGAGGCCAACTTCTATTTGTAAAGCACAAAGGAATCCAAATGTATCAATTACGACCGGCCCGTTTATTGGCCTGATAGTAAGAATCTATTCTATCTACTCTTCGATTTCTTGTGAAGAACCAATGAACTACAGGCCTGAGGTGTACTCATCCATGGCTGGCTGAAGGAGCTTGACCAGGGCAGATGCAGCATGGTTACAGAATACAGATAGTTGACAGTTGTTGGTGGCAGTTGCTTTTAGAGTTGCCAACTGGCCAGGAGAAAAAAATGGCCTGTCCCATTGATTAGATGTTATTTACCAGCTGATACTATTTACCTCTTTGCCACGAAAGCATCAGCCACTCATTTCCACACATTAAACCTCTGTTTCAGGGACAGGATATTTTTCTCCAGTCCTGTTGACAACCCTTTGCAGTATCCAGAAAAGCCAAGGAAGATCCTGACCAGAAAGTAGACTCCAGAGCAAACCAAACAGAGTGCAGTGATTGCTAACTTGGGACTTTTCTGCAGACTCGGACTTATTCCTGATTTTCGAAGCAGTTGATCCTCAAGCACTGTAATGGGATGCATACAGCTCTTCTGCACATCTGCCCTACCTTTTCAGTTGTGGAGTCGGTTTATTTTATTCCACATGTTGATCTGGATTTTCAAGTGAGGGTATCAACTGATAGGCATCAATAACATCCCATCAACACCTTTTTATTTTTCGTGCATGCTTGTAATGTTCTATCAATATATTCATTCATTCATTCATTCATTCATTCATTCATTCATTCATTCATTCATTCAACTTATATGCCACCGCTCCACCATGCCTAGTGCTCGAAGCAGTTTACAACATACAACAATATTCAACATATAACAATATGTTTTCTGGAGGAACTGATCTCTGTAGTGGAGATCAGTTGTAATTCCTGTAGATCTCCAAGCACCACCTAGAGTTTGGCAATCTTGTGTTTATCTTATGCCTACTAAATACCAAGCAATGAATAAAGTGTGTTCTCCTTTAGCAGCGCCCTGACCTAAATAGCCCAGGTGAGCCTGATCTCGTCAGATCTCTGAAGCTAAGCAGGGTCAGCCTTGGTTAATAATTAGATGGGAGACCTCCAAGGAAGACTAGGGTTGCAAAGGCAGGCAGTGGCAAACCACCTCTGTTAGTCTCTTGCCATGTAAACCCCGCCAGGGGTCACTATAAATCAGCTATGACTAGATGGCACACTCCACCACCACACCCTTAACAGTACGTGGTGGAAATAGAATACAAACTGAAATGTAAAGATATTGGTTATCACCTACAAAGCTCTTCATGGCCTTGGTCCATCATTTCTAAAGGACTACCTCTCTTTCTATATTCCACTGCAGCAGCTTCGCTCCTCAGAATAAACTTTCTGCAGCTGTCACCTTGCACATGGGCGAAATCAACACCTCCCTGTGCATGTGCATTCTCTGTGGGCTTTATGGAATGGTCTACATAAGTAGGTTAGGAAAGCTTTCACTCTCCTGGCCTGCAAACGATGCAAAACTGAATTATTCGAAAGACCTTTTTACTCAGATAGGAGGGCTGTACTGTAAGGAAGTGGTCTCAAAGAGATCCATCAATAAAGAGGTAGGGAGGGATCACAGATCCCTTTGCTGTAAATATTGAGGGACCATGGACTCCACTACTATTCCTATAAGTATGATCCTACTGTGTAGCTCCTGGGTTGTTTAATACGTCAGTCACAGAATCGCTTGTGTTCTGTTTCAGCATTTCTTCAGCTCTGGATTGGTGCTGCTTTTCAAATCTTTGCACATTTGCATGTACCCACCCATTACATGTTTATTGAAAGGTCTTTGGTACGGACTGCACTGGCCACACTGTGTAATCTGCCTTGAGTCCCAGCAAGAAAGGCGGACTGTAAAGAATGTAAATAAATATAATTAAATAAATAACGAGAAGGTTTAGGATTATACGATTCCGAATAAATAATTCCCAATCAACAACAACAACAACAACAACAAATCTAAAAGCTTTAAGATGATTCACATTAACAGTGGCTTTCAGTTGCTTATTTCTGAGAAATTTGGAAGTGATTTAAATTCCCCAATCATCACATCTTTGGATCATAACACCCCCCGCCAGACACACACACACACTTTCTATGCTGTAAATGCATTCATTTTGGTTAAGGCCAGGGAGGTTATTGTCACAGCCCCTTCAGAAATTTGAAAGACCCATTGGCAGGCTAATAGCAATAGCAATAGCAATAGCAATAGCAATAGCAATAGCAATAGCAATAGCAATAGCAATAACAACATTTGATTTATATACTGTCCTTCAGGGCAACTTAACACCCACCCAGAACTGTTTACAAAGTATGTTATTATTATTGTTATCCTCACAACAATCACCCTGTGAGGTAGGTGGGGCTGAGAGAGCTCTGAGAGAGCTGTGACTGACCCAAGGTCCAGCCAATGGAAGGGCAGTTTGGACACCAGTTCAAAGGCCTTTTGTCTCTTCCATGTAGGCATTTGTTCCATGCTGCATAAATCGTTTTTCAAATAGTATGCAATAGTCAGGCCTGGGCCTTCATTTCCCAGAGTGTAGCAGTGCAATCCTATGCAAAGCATACCTGTCTGAGAAGAAGTAGTTCATCTATCTTTCCTAACTTTATATATATATATATTTATATATCAGATTGTTTTGCTTCTCCCAGAGAATGAAAAACTGGCCTGAGAAAATAATTTAGTGTAATTGACTCGTGGTCAGCGCAAGCGGAAAAGAGAATATGGATGCAGTTCTTAGCATTGTTTATAATAGACTGTCGGAGTTCATCTGGAGGGAAGATTTATTGAGCCTGAATTCCACTGTGAAGCAATAATCTTGGCCACTGACCTTGGACAGGAAAATCTCTGCCAGGTCTCCTTCATGCGCTTCAGGAAGGAATAATATCAGACCCCAAACAATTAACAAGTCAAAAGTGACCCCAACAATATTTTCTGAATAACCTCATGCATGAATGAAAAAAAGTTAGAAAGACATTTACTCTCACACTGCCTGGCTGCAGCTCAAAACAGGCTTCTGGAAGCTTCCAGCACTACACCTTATTATTCCGATCTCTCTGGTTATGATCATTCAAATGCTTTGCACTCACAATATGCTTGACAGTTTATCCATTCAATCCAGTTTTATTATGAAGCCAAGTTTCTTTCCCCTCTCTTAATCCAAGTATCAGGTAAAATAAATCAAGAATCACAGAATATGAATCTGTATAAGAAACAGAGGAGCTGCGGTGGATGTCTTGTTGAGGAAATTAGATATTCTTAACTCACAGAAGAGGTAGTGTGTTGACAGCCATCTCTCAAGACCTTGCTTGACTAACTGGAAGGAAACTCAAAATGTTCAAAAGGTTGCAGCTAGGCTGGGTCCGAAATAGTCCATAGGGAGTGGAGATCATAATTCTCTTAGGGATGCGGCTATTTTCATGCTGAGGCAAGCAAACAGAGGTCAGAAACTGAGCAGTTCTGTAGCTGAGCTGGAAAAAATAATAATAATCGTACTATATAAAAGGCGAAAGGTGTTCCAGACAACTCACTTCCTATCCTGGTGCGCCAGCAGAGGGTGCTGCCATGGAAGGAAGACCAGACTGGGATCAGGCACGGAGGAGGCAGCAATGCCTGCCCCTTTTTCACGCAACTGGGAACAGGCACTGAGAAGGAGGAAATTCTCGCCCCCCCCCTTCACCCAGCTGGAATCAGGAGTGGAACAGGTGGTCATGTCCACACCCACCTTCACCTGGACAGGATGGCGAAGCAAGAGGCAATGCCCACTCCACACTTCACCCAGCCTGGATCAGAAGTGGAGCAGTTAGCAATGATTGCTCCCCCTTCAACCTACCAGAATCAGGCACAGAGCAGACAGCAATCCCCACCCTCCCTTCACTCAGCCAGGATCAGGAATGGAGCAGGTGGCAATGCCGGCCAGGATCTGGTGCAGAGCATGAGGCAATTCCCACCCACCCTACACCCAGCTGAGATCAAGAACAGAGCAGGAGGCAATGCTTTCCCCTGCCTTCACCTAGCCAGGATCAGGCATGGAGCAGGATGCAATGTCCAACCCCTCTTCACCCAGCTGGGATCAAGACTTAGGAGTGGAGCAGGTGGCAGTGCCCATTCCCTGCCTTCACCCTGCTGGAGTCAGGCACGGAGCAGGAGGAAAAGCACATGCCCCCCCTCCACTGGCCAGGATTAGGAGTGGAGCATGAGGTAATGCCCACCCACCCCCTTCACCTGACCAGGATCAGTCACAGAGAAGGCAATGCCCATTTGCCCACCCACCCCCTTTCTGGAGCCCGTTGTATCTTTTCCCACAACAGGTTTTGTTACTAGTAAAATAATAATAATAACAACAACAACAGTGAACATATATATCACTCTTGTAGACAGATTAGCACCCCACTCATAGCAGTGAACAAAGTCAGTGTATTATTATCCCCACAATACATCTGAGGAGCTGGGGCTGAGAGGAGTGGCTTACCCAAGGCCACCAGCAGTGGGATTCAAACCAGCAGAGTGGGTAGAAGAGTCCTTCCTCCTCTTTTTGTACCACATGGGTTATTAAATTCAGAGATTGTCAATTTAAGAAAGTTAGGAATATAAGAAAAACCTTGCTGGTTCAGACCCAAAGTCCAGCATTCTGCTTCTAGCAACAGCCAGCCACACACTCCAGAGAACCTAAAAGCCAGGCCTGAAGGCTAGGAATACTCAAACCCACCCACCGGTTGAGCTCATATTCTGCTTTCCAGTCACATACAAAAATTGGAGCCATTTTTTCATCAAGCAGTTCAGCTGGCATAATTCTTAGATGATTGGAGTGGGGAGAATGTTTAAGCAAGATGCTTAAAGTGGCAATAAAAAGGATGACTGTAAGTTTCTTAACTGGACTTCAAAATGCTTGTTCTTGTTCAGTTTATACCTTTGTGATGCTAACAATTCATAGACAATTGAAATGTCCCAAAGATTAGATCCAAATGAAGTCTTTCTCTAGGCAGAGATCCTTCCTCTGGCGGAGTATGACTCTTTCCCCAGATGACACTTTGTGGTATTGGAAGCATGCACTCCCCAGTTAGTGAGGCTGAACGTTTAGTTCAATCCAAAGGCTTGATAAGACAATTATAAACATTCCTGACAATTATTTAAAGAAAATATATGGGGCATTCCCCCCCCCCATTCATTTCTTTGATGCCTCTGGAAATGTGGTAGCCTCATCCAACTCAGAAGGCTAACCGAAGCTCCAGCCAGATCTAGTACATAACATTCCAGTACATGCCTAACACTTCTTAGAATTTTCCCCTTCTTACAGTAACCATGACTTTGGCTAGCACTCTCAGGGGGCAATAGGGTTACCATCCCCCTGGCTGGGGCAGGGGATTCTGCCCCCTCTCAGGGTCCCATTTACTGCCACCACTCTAACCATTAAAAGGTAACAGTAGTCCCCTGTGCAAGCACCGAGTCATTACTGACCCATGGGGGGATGTCACATCACGACATTTTCTTGGCAGACATTTTACGGGGTGGTTTGCCATTGCCTTCCCCAGTCATCTACCCTTTACCCCCAGGAAACTGGGTACTCATTTTACCGACCTCGGAAGGATGGAAGGCTGAGTCAATCTTGAGCCAGCTACCAGAACCCGGCTTCTGCTGGGATCGAACTCAGGTTGTGAACAGAGCTTGGGCTGCAGTACTGCAGTTTACCCCTCTGTACCACGGGGCTCTTCACACTCTAACCATAAAATAAAATAAAAACTGCTGGCATTGTGCACGGCCCATGACATCTCTTACAGGGAAAACCCAGAAGTGATGGCCGGTCACACTAGGAATCACCAGAAACGCTATGGTTTTACAATAGAGTTTTTGATGATTCCTAGAGATACTTGCTATCATTTCCAGGTTTTTCCCAGAAATGATGTAGGGGTACCAACACTGCCACCTTTCCCCACCATGTCCCCACCTGCAACCCTCTTGCTGTTTGGCAGGCTCAGTCTGTCCATGCTAGCAATCACTCGCTTTTCAGAATAACACAGTGACACAGCCACTCTCTGCATCTCCGAAAGAGAAACTTGCCTCCTTGGAGGCCCAGTTTGGGTAGAAAAGAAGCATACAAATGCTTTAAAAATAAATAAATAATAAAACTCAGACAAGGGCTTATTAATATCGAAGTTAATATTGTTCGTCTTCATCTGCCGGTTTCCCTTGCTTGCCGTCACCCTCAGCAGGCAATCCGTTTAACCGATTTACGGGGGAGAGGCAGGAAGGAGTGTCGCTTTTACTATGACTGAAGGGCTGAAGGAAGGCTATAATAAAGCCCTTCAGGAAATGACAGGTTACAGGCCTGTGTGATCTGGAAACTGATTTCTGTTTGGTTGACTTATTGTCCTTCGCTGAGAGCTGGGAGGCTCAGGCACATCTCTCCGTTCTCATCAAGACCCAGCGGTGTTCGCCTCACTCACCACTCTTGCGTGAAAGAGAAGAGCTGACTCACACGAGATCTCCCCTGACCCATGCGGCTTTGAATGTTAATGCCTGTCCACCTTGCTGTTTTACAAAGCAGTGAGAACCTTTATTGGATTTTACTAGGCAGTCACACTTGGACTGCATGATTGAATAAATAAATCATAGCGAACGGCTCCTGAAGATACAGGGGAAGGGGAAGAGGGCACTACAGACTACACTGCATCGGTTTTTAATCCCCGCTTACATGCCTTCTTCGTTTTCCCCCCACAAAGAATCTTGGGAAATGTTGTTTTGGGGAGTTGCTGTTCGCAGTCCCTAAATTCCTAACTAGGGGTGCTGTAAACTTTACGGCGAACATATTTGGCAAGCAAATATACTGTTCTTCAACAGCCACAACCCGTTGTGAGCAAAGCCTCTGCTCTCTTCACCTGGCCACCCCTCAGACTAATATAATAATAACATAATAACATCCAATTTATATACCGCCCTTCATGATATTTTAATGACCACTCAGAGCGGTATGTTATTATTATCCTCACGACAATCACCCTGTGAAGTGGGTGGAACTGAGAGAGTTCTGAGAGAGCCGTGACTGACCCAAGATCACCCAGCTGGCTTCAAGAGGAAGAGTGGGCAATCAAACCCAGTTCTCCAGATTACAATCCTGCTGCACTTAACCACTAGACCAAACTAGAACAGCTGCCAGGCAGCTTTATGGATGTACAGTAGCTAGAGTGGTGGTGTGTTTCATCTCTTTCTGTCTTGCATCTACACAGTATGTGAAATAAGTCCTCCCATGGACGGGTCATGGATGGACAGGTCAGGTAATCAAATGATGTTGTGACTCCCCTAAGGCTGTGTGAAAATGCACGTGTGAAATACCCTCCATAGCATGAACTTGAGCAACAAAGAGAAAGACTTAAAATTGGGTTGCCAACCTCCAGGTGGGGCTGAGAAATCTCCCAGAATTACAGTGATCTTCAGATAACAGAGATCAGTACCCCTGATGAAAGTGGCTGATTTGGAGGGGATAGATCCAGAGGAGTTAGCCGTGTTAGTCTGTAGTCGCAAAATAGAAAAGAGTCCAGTAGCACCTTTAAAACTAACCAACTTTACTGTAGCATAAGCTTTTGAGAATCACAGTTCTCTTCATCATGCATCTGACAAAGAGAGCTGTGATTCTCAAAAGCTTATGCTACAGTAAAGTTGGTTAGTCTTAAAGGTGCTACTAGACTCTTTTCTATTTTGCTTTGGAAGGAGAATTTTATGGCATTATAGCATGCTGAGGTCCCTCTCTTCTCTAAACTCTGCCCTTTCCAGGCTCCACCCCCAAATCCCCAAGAATTTCCTAACTTGTGGTTGACAAATCTATTTTTAAAAAACCCACAGTGATTATTTATAATTACTGGCTGATTCATTTGCTCACTCTTTATTTAAATGATTGGCTGCTGAATGGTGTCTAGTGACAGCTGCTGGGCTGGGGGAACAGGACGCCCATTAGGGGTATAGGATGTGCAGGAATGAATTAAGTGTGAAATATTACTGATTGCATAGTACTGTACTGTTTCAGTACATGGTTGGTTTACCAAGGGACTGCAGGCAGTGAAAAGACAAGGGAGACATTGGAGAATCGGGACAAGTCTGACAAAGCACGGGCTAGAGCTCATTTTGAAGCCTACTCTGTAATGGGGCAAAGAAACAATATTTCTCTACCAATATTTCTCATATGCACAGCGTAAACCTGCAAGACTCCTTTGGTTGGTCAGGGGTCAGTTGGGTTCCAGCCTAGAGGAGAAGGTGGACTGCTCTGCAGCCCGTGCTATCATTTTGCTAAGCCCTTTGCAGATCAAATCTCCGGCATCCAT
The DNA here is from genome assembly GCF_028583425.1 of Eublepharis macularius. Taxonomy (NCBI): domain Eukaryota; kingdom Metazoa; phylum Chordata; class Lepidosauria; order Squamata; family Eublepharidae; genus Eublepharis; species Eublepharis macularius. The sequence continues at coordinate 162,170,438 of NC_072794.1, read as the reverse complement.
TTGGACATGGACTCAACGTTAGCAGTGACAGGATCGGATGATACCAGGGTTCCAGTTTGTCCAGTTGTGCAGGATACCTTTCAGCTTGTCCAGTCTAAGGATGTGGACAGAATTCTTGGAAACTTGAGACTGATCACCTGCTTGTATGACTCTTGCCCTTCCTGGCTGCTTAAGTCTGCTGGGAGTGGGAGAGCTGGCAGACTGGGTCCAGGAGACAGTAAATACCTCCCTGGGAGAGGGGGTGGACGTTCTTGCCTTGAAACAGGCAGTGGTGCATCCACTCCTAAAGAAACCTTCTCTGGACCTAGGAGAGTTGAATAACTACCATCCAGTCTCCAATGTACAATTCTCGAGCAAGATGATTGAGTGGAGGTAGCCAGCTCCAGGGATTCCTGAATGAAGTAGATTGTTTGGATCCATTCCAGTCTGAGTTCAGGCTTGGTTATGGGTCTGTAACTGCCATGGAGAATGACATAAACTGAATGGGCAGAGGGAATACAACCCTGTTAATTCTCCTGGATCTCTCCGCGGTTTTTGATACCATTGATTACTGTATCCTTATGGATTTCTTCTCAGGATTCAGACTGGGAGGAATTGCATACCTGCAGCATCCTTCAAGGTTCCATTTTGCCCCCTAGGCTTTTCAACATCCATGAAAGCCTGCTGGGAGATGTCATCAGGAGATGTGGGTTGAGTTGCCACCAATATGCAGCTCTATCTCACGCTTCCAGCAGATCTCAGAGCCAAGCTACAAGTGACGCCTGACGCAGGTTGGACACTTGTCAGCTTCCCTCAAGTTTTGATGGGAAATGTAGGCGTCCTGGTCTTGCAGCTGTAATGGAGAGCCAAGCTGTAAAACCAGGATGCCTACATTTCCCATCAAAACTTGAGGGAAGCTGACAAGTGTCCAACCTGTGTCAGGCGTCACTTGTAGCTTGGCTCTCAGGGAGGCTGTGGAAACTGTGCACAGGTGCCTGGAAGCAGTTTTGGGATAAATGAGGGTGAACAAACTGAAACTTCATCTCAACGAAACAGATGTGCTGGTAGGGGGAAGGTCTGACCCAGGAAATGGGTTATCTCCTGTTCTACATGGGATTGCACTCCTCCAAAGGAGCAAGTTCAGAGCTTGGGGGTAGTGATGGACCCAGGCCTCTTGCTGGATAAACAGGTGGCAGCAGTTGCCAGGGGTGCCTTTTCCCAGCTTTGCTGGTGAACCATTTGCTGCTCTTCCTGGGCAGGAAAGATCTTGCTGCATGCCCTGGTAACATCTAGATTAGACTACTGCAATGTGCTCTGCATGGGGCTACCCTTGAAAACTATCCAGAAGCTACAGTGGTACAAAACGCTGCAGCCTAAATGGTGACTCCAGATTTGTTTCATCTACATTGGCTCCCAATTTGCTTCCAGGCCAATTCAAGGTACTGGTATTGATCTTTAATGTCGCATACAGTTTAGAGCCTGTATACCTTAAGGACCGCCTTCTCCCATATGAACCTACCCATTCACTGATCATCTTTGGAGGTACTTCTTCGGGTATCACCAGCATCTGAGGCTAGACGGGTGGCAACCCAAAAAGGACCTTCTCAGTCATGGCACCAAAATTTTGGAACTCTCTCCCTAGAAAGATTTGTCTGTCTCCCTCTATTGCTGTCTTCTGCCAGTGAACGTTGTTGTTTCAGTTGGTATACCCCCAATAGCTGTTACTGGCCCTCCTCTCTGTTCTTGGTGTTGTGTGTGTGTTTTACTGAATTATTTTTATACTATTTAAAATTTAAATTTAACATTTAAATTGTTTAAAATATTGATTAAAATTTCCTGATGTTTGCTGCCTTGGATACTCTATTTGCATAGACAGGCTGCATACAAATGTTTTAAATAAAATAAATAAATAAATAAAATGGAAAGCAACCTACCAGATAGGCTCAAACTGTTCATGAATACCTGAACTGCTCCACAAAGAATTGGTGCCCTGCTCATAACTTAAAATCAGAATGTAAGCCCAACTGGCAGGTGTTTGCACTCTCTCTTCATTAGAAGTAGAGTTCCCGGGAGTTCATAGAAGAAAGGGGATATTAAGTTAGTTTATAGTATGATGATGGAAAGTGCCCTGACGTCATAGCTGACTTATAGCAACCTCTGGTGGGGTTTTCATGGCAAGAAACTGAGGTGGTTTGCCATTGCCTGCCTCTGCCACTCTGGTCTTTGTTGGAGGTCTCCCATCCAATGACTAACCAAGGCTGACCCTGCTTAGCTTCTGAGATCTGCAGAGATCAGGCTCACCTGGACTATCTAGTACAGTACAGGAGAGGAGAGACAATATTTCCCATGTGGTACCATAAGAGGAGGAGGAACTCTTCTACTCACATAAGGCTGCCTTATATTGAATCAGACTTTTACAGTGAAATCCTAAGCAGAGTTACTCCAGTCTAAGCTCATTGAAATTAATGGGCTTAGACTGGAGTAATTCTGTTTAGGATTTCACTGTTGGTCTATGAAGGTCAGCATTGTCACAGGTAGTGGCTTTCTATGGCTGCAAGAACAGATCTTTCACATCACCGACTACCTGATTCTGTTAAATGGAGAAGCTGGGGATGGAACCTAAGACTTTCTACATGCAAAGCAAGTACTCTGACATTGAGCCTCAGCTCTTCTTCAAAGGATGCTGCTCGAGCCAGTGGCGATCTGTTTCTTGGTCAGCTAAAATAACTGAATTATCCCTAAGTTGTATTCCTAAGTTTCCTTAAAGTCCCAGCTTCCCAAAGGTCTGTTTGACCAGACTTCTTTTGTGATGTGTTGCAGCTATTAAAACTCATCCCACTACATCCCAATGTCTTTCATGGAATGTGTTCAAATAATAAGAGAAATCACCTGTCCTGTGATTTCACCACTAGTGAAGGTGGAGACACCCCAAGAAATCCTTAATTCCTGTGCAGGGTCATGTGAGAAAAGGTGGTTCTTTAGATATTCTAGTTCGAGACTAGAGGCGAGCACAAACTGAAATATGAACCAAAGTTTGTCACGAACCAGGCTGGTTCATGAACCAGCGATTCGTGGGAGCTCATTTCTCATGAACTGTGACAAATTTTAGGCTGGTTCACTTGTTTCATATTTTGGTTCTTCACTGCAGTTAGCCTAGTGCCAATCAATCAGTTTCCTAGGCAACAGGGGGGGATGGGCTCTCTGCAGATCTTCTGCTGACCTGGAAGTGACGTGTTCACAAACCGAATGAACCAGTTCGCAAACCAGGATAAGTTAGTGAAAGCTCGTGGTTCATGGTTTGTGAAACGCAACGAAACACGAACCGCACGGTTCAGAATTTTCCCAGTTTGTGCCCATTTCTATTCCAGACCATTTAGGGCTTTATAGGTCAGAATCAGCACCTTGAATACTTTCCACAAAGTTTCTAAATCATCTTCAAGGGCAGCCCTATATAGATAGCATTTGAGTAATCTAGCCTATTTATAGCCATTCTCTTTCTAATTATGTCATGGATTTATGTTAGGCAGCAGCTATTTTGTTATTGTAAATTGTTCTTTCATTGATTTTGCACCAATGTTTTATTATCAATTTATTATGCTCTAAATTAAAGCTGTAAACTGCCATGAAAGCTTTTGAGCTAACAGGTGGAATACAGGGTAAGAAAATTTATATCCCACCTTTCCACTGAATACACCAATGTCAATACTAGCCCAGTGGTGGGCAATAGATTTGGGATGTACAAAAGAAATTACTTCTTCACCCTAAGAGTAATTAACTTGGATAATTCACAGAATGAAGTGATGGCCACTGGTTTATTTGGCTTTAAAGGAGGATTAGACAGGTCCATACACGGCTACTAACCAGGATGAATAAATGGAACCTCCATATTCAGAAGCTGTGTACCTCCAAATATTACCCCTAGAGGAGGCCTTGTCCTGCTTGCCCTGCTTAAACACCTTCATGCCCAATGTTTTAATTGTTTTTTTTATTTTTAATGTGTATTGTAGCTTGCTTTTAATTGTTTTAATGATTGGGGTTTTTTTTGGTTTAAATGGCATTTAAGTTGTTGTTTTATTGCGTTTGCTAGCTACTTTGACAACTCTTATGAGAGCAAAAGGGTGGGGTATAAATTTTGTAAAATAAATAAATAAAATCTGGCTGGTCTCTGGTCTAATCTGGCACAGCTGCTGTTAGGTTCTCCTCATCCCTCAAGGTGGCTATGATGCAACACATGAAATAATCCATAAAATCAACACTTAACAAACAACAATTTAATTGAGCATAAAAACCTCATAAAGCATCAGCTCATTCAGATCTCGTGTGATCCATAAAAGAGCAACCAGGCAGAGGAAATAAACAATAGCTTTCACAGCCTATACAGCCAGTCACATCAAGATTGCTTTTTTACAGTGTTTCATCAATACACACAAGAAGTAGTAGAAGAGAATAAAAACATACAAATGACTCATAGTTAAGCTGGTATTTAGGGAAGGAGGAATGCAAGGCAGATCTGATCTATGGGCCGCTAAAATAAGGGGACACAGGCATTCTTCTCGTTGTAGTAAGATACTGCATGTTCTTTTCAGAATCCTGCTAGTGTTCTAGACACAGATTGGCTCCACAGAGAGAACGAGATGGCCCAGTGCTGTGGAAAAAAACACTCATGTCATGGTAGGAGAAAGATTGGAAACAAGTCACTTATTCTTGCACCATAAACGCCACAAGAAGCCCTTGATGCATTTTGCAGACGGGAACAAATTTCGACCACAATGATTTACATGCTTGGGGAGGCTCCAGCGCTTTGGTTCAACTGGCATCAAAGCAATAAATTAATTCTGTACGGTCCTGTCCAAAGTTACATTGATTCTGATTTTGTTAAAAATCATCCATTAGCCAAGAATTACTACCAGTGTTAACGGAAATGCTGTAGTGTCATTAATTGGAATTAATGGATGGATAGTTTTTATAGGAGATTTGAATGAAGGCAATATTCCCTTCAAAAACCATTTTATTAGAAATTTGCTTGCTGGCTGTAAAACTGGATGCCACGGCTGCTCCCCCTCCCCCTCCGCCTCCAATGCTTTATTCAAGGCCTGATGTGTTTTTAATTAAGGAAAAACAAAACACTTTCAAATGTGGGGGGTTTGATTTTTGTAAAACAGGGCTGTATAACAAATAGCTATTTATTTTCTCACATAATGGCCGTAATGAAATAGACAAAGAGAAGCTGCTGGGAATAATGATGACAATGTTGGTTTCATTTGCATAAGGGCCCCTCAGCCATTTCCCATAGGTCTAAAGTAGATAAAACTCGGAAAACGCTCGGCGGGGCCAGGATGACGCAGTAGCCAGAATACCCGGTTAGAATATTGGGAATTCATCTTTTAATTGATCTCATGGGTCTCCCACCTTTCCTCAGAGGCGTTTCAGTTATTGTATGTGGATGATTCCATTTTATTCTTATGATGGAAGAGATGCCAGGCCTGTACCTACACGTCCTGAGAACTGTTTGGAAGCAGTACTTGGTAGGGGAAAGTGTCAGAAGTGATATTGCTGTCCTTCCTGCAAGATTCTAGTGTTACCTAAAACTCCATGACGGTGGTGATGGAGAGTGCCCTCAAGTCAAAAGTTGACTTGCGGCGACCCTGGTGGGGCTTTCATGGCAAGAGACTAAGAAAGGTAGTTTGCCATTGCCTGCCTCTGCCACCCTGGTCTTCGCTGGAGGTCTCCCATCCAATTACTAACCAAGGCCAACCCTGCTTAACTTCTGAGATCTGACGAGATCAGGCTTACCTGGGCCATCCAGGTCAGGGCAAAATTCCATGATACATAGACCATTTGGGGAGGTCAGGGTTACCAGATCGCCCGGTGTAACAGGAGACCACCTGTCCCCTGCCACCTTTACCCGCTGCCACACAGCTGGAAGGTGAGAGGAAATTGCTAGGCAACATGTGGGTGGTGATCTGCATCACTCAGTGAAATGATGCCACTTCTGGCACAACCTGGAAGTGGCATAATCATGTCAGGTGACATTATAGCATTCATTAGAGTGAGAGATTCAGATGCTAGAGCATCACCTGAACATGATGAGGTCACTTCTGGTTCACACTGGAAGTGATGTCATTGCACTGGGGACACTGATTGCCTTCCCAACCATAAATCCCCACCTCCCCCATCTTCTGTCAGCAGCCAGACTGTGCCTACATATTCCATAAAACAAAAAAAGTGAAGCAAGTAGTAGCTCCTTAAGTCTAGGAGTTCTGCTCAGTATTTAGATGGAGAATAGAAGTGGAGTCTCCACTGCAGGGTGTATCTCTGGAAGGGACTAACCCGTGTCCCTGGCACTGTCTCAGGACCTAATATCTCAGATACAGCAAGTGGCAATGAACGTACACTTGTAATAATCAGAACAATAATGTGTGCTTATATAATTGTCTTCTAGACAGATTAGTGTCCCACTCAGAGTGGTGAACAAAGTCAGTGTTATTATTATTCCCACAATACAGCTGGGGAGCTGGGGCTGAGAGGAGCGGCTTACCCAAGGCCATCTGCTGAGCTCATGGCAGTAGTGGGAGTAGAACCAGCAGAGAAAGGACATTAGTTAACTTCTTGTGTGAATGGAAACTGGAAATAGACGTTTTGCATGAAATGGATAACAAGGATTTGATGACATCTGGAGTTATGGATTAAGAAACAGGAACAAAAGAAAAAAAGAGGGGGTTGTAACTAACAGAATAAGTGGGACTCTAGAAATGATATATACTTGTGGTGGAGAAAATCAGAACTCAACTTGTAGTGTAATCTAGGTGTTTTTTATTTTATTTTTGCTTTTCCTCTTAATTTTATAGATATATGTCTTGTTAGTGTGTTATGTTTAGAAACGTGTTTTTTTTCTTGTTCTCTATGTTTGTTGTTTATTGTCTTGTGGTGTGTAGTTTATAGTTTAAATAAAGAAAATTTTGCAGGAAAAAAAAAAGAACCAGCAGAGTTCTGATTCGCAAACCAAGCCACTTAACCACTATGCTACAGCATCTCTTCTAGACAGATTAGTTCCCCACTCAGAGCAGAGAACATGGTCAGTGTTATTATTATCCCCATAATGCAGCTGGGGAGCTGGGCTGAGAGGGGTGGCTGACCCAAGGCCACCTGCTGAGCTCAGGGCAGAAGTGGGATTCGAGCCAGCAGAGTGCTGATTTGCAGCCCTATCACTTAACCACCATTGGCAGCACTGGCTGCTCTCAGCAGAGTGTCTCTTGTTGCACTGTCGGTGCTGCTGGAGTTTGGCTTGGCTTGCTCCTGGACACCAGTGTTCCTTTGGGACCATACCAGGTCCTACCAGACCTTTCATGGATAACTAAAAAGCCAATCTGCCCTGGGCGGATTACCTCAAAGGGAGTCTGGTTTGGCTGTTTTTTGGAAGAAGCAAATGTCCTCACTCTCTTTCTGATTTCTCTCTTGTGATAGACTCCAAGAGTGCTGCTGTCTCTTCTACTATGAAGGAAGATATTAAATCCCAGAGTTATTGGCCAGAAGAGGCGCTGATGAGATTTCATAGGGGCCCTCCATTCATTGCAGCATTCATACTGGTTGCCATTTTGATTGACAGCAAAATGGCCTCCTGTAAGGCGCGCATCATGCCAGACCTCTGCCCTCCAGTCCTGGCATTTCCCTATATGCCATGGCAATTATTTCCTCTTTTCTTTTTTAACGAAGAACCTGCTATGTTAACATAAGGAAAAGAAGCACAGCCAGCAAGAAACATTGCCATCTGATCTGAATGCTAATGAGGTACGAAATATTGGAAATGTGCCATATTAGAAATGCTATTACCATTAATATTGACATTCCCACCCAGGGGAGATAAGCAATTTTACATAGTAATTATGCATAAAATTTGGCTTGATGAACTTTCGTTTCACCTTGCTTGCAATAATATGCAGAGGGGGTGCACAGAAATTGCTTCTGTGCTGTCCAGTGCAGGGGCAGGGCAGGGAGCGAACGATGCTTAAATAAAGAGTATTTGATCTGGTGATGTATTTCATGCCATGTGTTATATCCAGCAGTGGGAAATACACTGTTAGTTTCCCTTTGACAGTGTGCACATGGCAACCCTCTAAGTGTTGGTTCCCCCATTCAGTTCCCTGAAGGGGACACTACATACAAAGTAATACAAAACATGGAAACTGTCTCCTTCATTTCAAATAAATGGGGAAAGCCTTGCAGATAGGGTTGCCAGAAGATGGCTGGCACCTAGCTGGAGATGATAGGGCAGGACACAGGGTGGTGGTGTTGGGGGGTGCCATTGGCACAAAATGTTATGTCACTTTCAGAGAAAACCCAGAAGTGATGCCACACTGCTCTAGGAATTGCCAGAAACTCTGTGGTAAAACACTATGACATCACTTCCAGGTTTTCCCCGGAAGTGATGCAACACCATCACACCAAGGGCAATTTTTAAATGACGTCTTCTCCCACCAGCGGGCAGTGGTAGCAGGAAGAGGTGTTGGTGGTGGGAAGTCTCCCACCATAACAGGAGGCAGGGTAACCCTACTAGCAGAACATTATCTTGGTTTTGGGGGGAAGAACTCAGTTTCTTTGAAAAGGCTCCCTTAAAATGATTGAGAATGAATAAACTGCAAGCCACATTAGTTAAGCTCAGAATCTTGTGAGTTCCTGCCTTCTATTTTGAACAGGTAAGGGCTGTTTCCAGGCCAGCCCTTTCCAGGATTTCCTTCACACATAGCACTGGCCTAGAGGAGGATATGAATTTCAACATATTCATGCAACCTTTTTCTTTCTGTGCACATGAACATTTTTATTTACTTGGTTTGCAATTCTAATTTTAGCTTGTTTGCAGATACTGTCTTTGTTTATAATGGTTTGATTGTGTTGCTACATGTTGAGCAAGGCTTTTGTTTTAAAGGAAAGCTTGGATCGGAACAGTAGTATGTGATTGTTATTCACTTATATTAGTACGCATTGCTACAACATGCACCTATGCATTTTCCTTCTGTGTGTGTGTGTGCACATGCTTTGCTGCTTAAAATCACATTCAATGTCACAAAGTCTTGGATTCCACCGACTGAACCATATGCAAGGTTGGAGAAAATCCCCAGAATTTGACAGCAGTGCGATATTCAAACTGCAAGCAACAGGCATCATGACCTCCAACAAAACTTTATTTGGAGTGAGGGATATTTTTTTTTAAAAGCCTCAAGAAAAAAGTAGAAGACCAAGATCTGAGTTCAATAACGACTTAATAACGACAAACTAGGTTTCCAAGATATGAGCTTTTGAGAGTCAAAGCATGAAAGCTCATACCTTGGAAATCTACTTGGTCTTTAAGGTGCTAGTTGACCCACATCTGGATCTTTAACTGCGACCAACATGGCCACCCACCTGAAACTATTGTCAAAGGAAAAAAGAAGATGCAGAAACACAGTATAGCACGGCCACGAGGCAAGTTAAGAGAAATTCTCTTAATTCTTTTCTTAGTTTCTCCCTGAAATCCAACAATCCTTTTCTTAGTTTCTTAGTTTCTAATCAATTCCTTTTTGATCCAAGAGAAATTTGAAGAGAGGAGGGGTGGGAAGGGAAATTTCAAAATTTCACTCTGTAGATGCTCAGAGGCAGACAGTGTCTTCCCCAGCCATCCTATCTTCCTGCTAGAGCACCACCCTGGGGTGTGTAATGTAAAACAACTGCAAGTGCTGAAGTTACAAAAAGGTGTCTCGATTTCTCTTTAAAGAGAAATGAAAGAGAAACCTTGCTCGAAAAAAAAGAAGAAAAAGAGAATAAGAGGAATGAATGGCTGTATCTTAAAAAGTGAATTTCGGTGTGTGTGGGGGGGGGGAATACTCACCCCATGCCAACCCTAACAAGGCCTTAGTTCACAGATGACAGACATCAGATCCTGGTAGGACTACCAGAAAGTCTACTCTTAAAACATAGATGCAGAGGAGTTAGCCGTGTTAGTCTGTGGTAGCAAAATCAAAAAGAGTCCAGTAGCACCTTTAAGACTAACCAATTTTATTGTAGCATAAGCTTTTGAGAATCAAGTTCTCTTCATCAGATGATGGTACAGAAACTGGTCAAATATAGAAGAGGAGGGGGGAGGAGAGAGAAGATGCAGTTAGGGGGGGAGAGAGAGGGATGGAACCAAAATATTCCTTTGTTAGTAAATGTAAACATCTCCTCTTGGAATGGAGATTAATTGGCTTGTGTGAGGCTTCAAAGGAGTTTGCCGTGTTGGTTTGTGGCAGCAAAACAACCAGACCATCCAATTCCAATGTAGTATAAGCCTTCGATAACCACAGCTCTCCCCGCCAGATGCATCTGACAAAGAGAACTGTGGTCCCTGGAAGCCCACGCCAGGTGCCACTGGGCTCCCCCAGACCCCGCCTCTGTAAAGGAAATCTGTTACCTGTGATAATGTGATAACCATTCATAGTTAAAACATCACAATCCTTCTACAATATATTCCACATAGCTCAAAAAAGCAGAAAAAAACAGTAGCCTTTAAATCACCACAGAGTTTTGCTCGCTACACGGGTAGAGAGCAGCAGTGCAGTTTACTCTGCAGGGAGCATCTTTGGCAGCGGGAGGAGGAGCAGATATTCTTCATCAGGTCTGGAGGACTCCTGTTATTTTTCACATTGTTAAAAGTCACATTTGACATCAACTAACACTAGGATTGCAAACCTCCAGGTAGGGGGCTGGGGTTCTCCTGGAATTACAACTGATCTCCAGACTACAGAGAAAATGTGAGAAAATGCCAGCTTTGTGGAGCGAACTCTATCTAGGGCTGCAAACTATGGGTTGGGAAATTGCTGAAAATTTGGGGGTGAAGGTGGAGAGGGCAGGGTTTGGGGAAGGGAGGGACTTCAGTGGGGTAGCGTGCCATAGAGTCCACCGTTCAATGGAGCCATTTTCTCCAGAGTTATAGATCCAGAGGAGTTAGCCGTATTAGTCCGTAGCTGCAAAATAGTAAAGAGTCCAGTAGCACCTTTAAAACTAACCAACTTTAGTGTATCATAAGCTTTCGAGAACTACAGCTCTCTTCATCAGATGCATGCTCACAGGCAGGCAATGACTTCCCAAGCCATTCTGTCTTCCTGCTAGAGCACCACCCTGGGGTGTATAATGTAAAATAACTGCAAGTGCTGAAGTTACAAAAGGACGCCTTGATTTCTCTTCCAAGAGAAATGAAAGAGAAATCCTGCTTGGAAAAGAGAATAAGAGGAATTAATGGCTGTATCTTAAAAAGTGAATTTCTGATTATGAGAGCTGTGGTTCTTGAAACCTCATGCTACAATAGAGTTGGTTAGTCTTAAAGGCGCTACTGTCCTCTTTACTATTTTCTCCAGGGGAAGTAATCTCTGTTGTCTGCAGATCAGTTGCCATCTGGGAGGTCTCCATTCCCTACCTGGAGGTTGGCAGTGCTAACTCTATGGCACCACGTCCCTGCTGAGCTCCTGCCCCTTTCAAATCTACACACACATCCACCACGCTCTGCCCCAAATCTCCAAGGATTTCCCAAACCAGAGCTGGCAACCCTAGCTAACACAATATAATTTTGGTATGAACTGAATGTTTCACCTGCACGAGCATTCTTTTGGAATTGCACATTTTGTGTCTAGTTGCACATTTTAAAGAGAAAAGCTCTGCAATAGGGGCTGGTGTCATATAGCTGCTGAGAGACTGTAGAGATGCCAAATGCCTGGAGAAAAAAAATGTCCTGTCTGTGTAATAGAGGCTTAATGCGATGTTATTGACCAGGTAATGTTATTGACCCCTGCATCTTGAAAAGCTTCAGCAGCCCATTTCCATACATTAAGCCTCGGTTAAAGGGACAGGGCATTTTTCTCCAGGTCTGTTGGCAACCCTAACAGTAAGTCGCAAGATTGCTGGGACAATTGTCTCACTAGATAGCATTAGCCAAGCCGCTCTCATTCATCTTTTCCTCTTCTGTGTTCAATGTATAAGTAATAATGTTGGCCTGCTTTACAGGACAGTTGTAAAGATTCTATGAAGTGCTTTGAATACTGGAAGCTATACAAATGCTAAAAAAAGATGACTATCACAATAAGGTTCATTTTTAAAAAACAAAGTACCTGCAACTTTAATACAGGTTATATTTCCCCCCCTTTCAGTTTTTGTCTGCAAAATGTTTTCATCTCCAATCCAGGCCACTTTATTGACTAAAGATGAAGAGCCTCTGCATGGTTAGTATCTCACAAAAGATTTTCTTCTAGACCTTACGGGAAGAGGAAGGGCTGGTGCTGCAACAAAAACACCCTCTTCTTGCATGAGTTCAGACTCTTATCTCAGGGCCAAGCTACAAGTGATGAATGACACTTGAACGGCAAGTGGATTGAGTGGAAGGCAAGTGAACAGGGAGAAATACACTTGCTGTTCAAGTGCCATTCGTCACTTGTAGCTTGGCCCTCAGGTCTCTGCCTGGGATCTACTTTCAGCACACCTAGAGTTAAACAAAAGAAGAGAGTTAGGATTAGACATGGGCACAAACCCAAAAAACTCCAAACCACATGATTCGTGGTTCGAAGCATTCCACGGAACCTCGAACCACGAAATTCTGACATTTTCCCAGTTGGTGGTTCGTGGCATTTCAACAGCCCTGCACTGGCTGCTGAAGCCAGTGCAGAGCATTTGAAAGAGACAGCCCCTTTCTTCTGCTGCCCGGACAGCAGGAGAACGGGGCTATCAGTTTCACAGACCCAGCACCGGTTTCAGCTGATGGGACCTTTTTCCTGCTGCCTGGGCTGTCAGTTTCACAGACCCTGCGCTGGAACTCTGTGCTGGAACCCCCCAACGTGGGGTCTGTGAAACTGACAGCCTCTTTCTCCTGCTGCCTATCGGATGAACCCAGTGCAGGGTCTGTGAAAATGACAGCCCCTTTCTCCTGTGCAGGGGCTGTCAGTTTCACAGACCCCGCACTGGGTTCTGCCAATGGGCTGAAACCGGCACAGGGTCTGTGAAACTCCGGACTGGCCATGGAAGAGTTGGAAAAATTCATTTGTTTTGTTAAAACGTGTTCCCACGGAACACGTTTCGGTGCAAATGAAGCAGCCATTCCGTACGGAATTTTGTTCTGTGGTTTGTTTTGTGCCCATCTCTAGTTAGGATTCAGAATGCTTTATTCCAGACCTCTGAGGGAGTGCTGATGCCCCAATAAAAAAAGCTGCCTGTGAATTGCAGCCTCTTGGCTGAGTTCCCTGATAATCAGGACAACAAACCCCCAACTGTCAAAACTGTTACCAGTAGAGTAGTGCAAGGTAGCTGTGTTGTCGGACTTGCCATCAAAAACACACCCCTGCCAGCTTTGCTTACAGCTGGCATTTTTGGATTGCCAGAACTTTGCACTAGTCGTCAGAAAAACCCAACAGCCCTAAGGGAATAACGCCTCTGAGCACATATAGAGTATCTTTACTCTAAGATGCATCATCTGGCTAGATATTAACTACAAAAAGGCAGAAGGTAGGATGTTTCAGGGCATGGTTAAGATGAAAGAAGAAGAAGGGGGGTGCACCAAAGCAAAACAGAAAAAAAGGTAATACAAAGAAAACAAGGCAATTGACGCAAAGGGAAGAATAATTGTATGATTATTAAAGATTCTTCCTTTGCACCAATTATCTTTTTTTTCTTCATCATGGTTAAGAGGAGCCATTGCTTCACATATAAAGGTTATTTGCCTTGAGGTGACAGCCAATAGTTCTGAAAGGGGAAAGTTTAAGCAGCCTGTGATTTCTCTTGCTGAAGCCATTCATTCCCCTTTGGGCATGTAGGACACATTAGTCTGGAAAGGCCCAAAGTCTTCTCTGATTCCTTAGTCAGAGATTGCTGAACTCTCGTGGGTCTAAATTTAATCCTGGGGGTGACAGGTGCAAACCAACTTGCCTGTCACATGGCGAGTATGGATTACATGAGGGAGCGTAAATAGTCTGGGATGCCGCTCACAATGGCCAGTTCTTTGCCAGGGAGGAAGGGCTGGAGGTGTGGCATGGGCTGGGCCACACTTGTATGGGTAGGATCTGGGGGCTGGGACCTGGCGAACCCCCAGCCTGTTTTGAGTCCTCGCTGGGACAGGTAACATTACCGAGCAGCAAGATAATGCTGGTAGCGTTCACTTCACATGTCTTACGTTGCAGTTCTTACAATAGCCCTGTAAGCAAGACCAGTGTTGTTATTCCCACATCAAAGAAAGAACTCAGGATAAAAGAGAGCAGCTAGTCCCTAAGTAAGTTTGTAGGAAGGACGTGATTCCAACCAGATCATAGCTCAACCTCTTAATTGCTACTTATGTTATTTATGCGCTAAACACAAATATGCAGTTGCGGGTGTTTCTAAGACTGCTCAACCTTAGAATCTTTCCGTATTCTATACAGGGGCCTTTATGATGTAAAACATTTATTCTGTTCTGTTCAAGACAGAGCTACACACAAATACGCACAAAGCAAAGAATATTTAAAAAAACACTTCTGGGTACCGCCCAGAAGTGGCAAGAGGTAGCTCTAGGAATCTCCAGAAACTTGATGGTTTTACCATAGTTTTTGGTGATTCCTAGAGCTACCCTTTGACATTTTTGGCAATGTTGGTGACATCACACCCACCCATGTCCCTGCCCCCATGCTGTCCTGCTGGTCGATAGGTTCAGCTAAGAAGGCCAGTACCCAAAATCTCCACTTAAAAGAGTCAGAAAGGGTAGTATGAAAGACCTTTACTTAAGACCCTGAAGGGTTGCTGCCAGTCAGTGGACAAGACTGACCTTAACTGAGCAGTGGTCCAACTCGGCAAAAGGCTATTTCAGGTGTTCATTCATTGACAATGACAATAAGTTGAAAACTCTGTAAAAATAAATCTTACTCAGTTTCCTGGAGCTGGTTGTTGCAGGTTGGATGCAACAGTTAGTAATTTATAAACAGGACATCTGAGGGTTGCTAGCTTCTCTGAGAGTTTTAGTTTAAAACCTTTGGAGAACAATCCTGTAAAGTTCTACTCATAATCCTACTCAGGTCTATTCAATGGACCTTACTCCTAGGAAAGTGTTCTTAGGATTGCACTGATATTTTGTATTTGGGTAGGGGGAGTTCCATATGCATTTTCCAAGATCTGCTAAATGTGGGTCTAGCAGCTGCTAACAAATATAGAACTGCCTCATCATATTTTATTTCAGGTACTGCACAGTACAAATAGATGCCCAAAATACATGAAAATGTGAGATTTCATGAATTGCTGCCAGATTTCAGGAAGGTTATTGAGCATTTCCACCACATCTGCAGGAAACCACCTTGTTATCAACAGTTTCTGGGCTTCACTCTGTGGTGGAGTCAACATGGCATTAGATAGTGTGCTGCTGCAATTATTCACCCCACAGTTTATTCTGTGGACAAGAAAATCCATGAACTGATTGTTTACAATGGCAAGATATTCAATGATGTGTGGTTCCAGCCAAAGAGGTACATTCACAGCCACAATCCGGCATCAAAACATGATGCCCTCTTCCCAAATCACAGTGGACTGAGGAGGAGAAGTAACCTACTTTGCGGAGATATAAGTTTGTTTGGTGGTGGGGGCAGGGGCGGGCAGTCAAGCTCTTTAAAAAAAATTAGGGCAAATTTGTACTCCAGCACTGCAAAGCATTCAAAAACCTGAACATTTATGAAAAGTCAGAACATTGCTTCAGTGGGTTGAGTTTAAATACCATAGGCAATTATTTATAACTCTGGAAAATTGCCATCAACTACATGTTTCCTTCCACTAGGGAGGTATCAAAATTTGCCCAGTTTCACATCGCAGGTCAACAATAGTAATAGTGCCCCCTGCCAAACCTTTATAATAATAAAATCCAATTTATAATTTATAATAATAAAATCCACCTTTCAGGATGACTTAACACCCACTTGGAGCAGTTTACAAAGTATGCCATTATTCTCCCCACAACAAAACACCCTGTGAGGCTGAGAGAGCTAGAAGCTGTGACTGACCCAAGGCCATCTAGCTGGCTTCAAGTGGAGGAGTCGAGAATCAAACCTGGCTCTCCAGATTAGAGTCCTGCCGCTCTTAAGTGACTGACCCAAGGTCACCCAGCTGGCTTCAAGTGGAGGAGTGGGGAATCAAACCCGTCTCTCCAGATTAGAGTCCCGCACTCTTAACCACTACACCAAACTGGCTCTTAGCAAGCACTCACCTTTAGAAAAAATGTTCACTGCCACTGTTTCCCCTTCTCTGCAGTCTTGTCACCATATTTCCCCTGCTTAATACTGCTTTCTCCTTCTTAGAGAAACCTGAGCCAATCAAGGGTGACATAGGGAATGTAATGATGTAATAACACTATACAGCCAACAGAGTTTGGGTACATGCCAACAACATTAAAAGTGAACCAAACTGATTAACAATCAGGATAATGCTTTGTAGACTGGTCCAATGAAATGAATGACGCATACCAAGAGAAATGCTTCCTAAATGAGCAAACATTTTTATATCCGTTTACAGCAGCCGTCTCCCCCCACAACTGTTGAATGAGAGGGGGAGTCTCTTTTAGGGTTGCCATGTCCCCTGTCAGGGCTTGCCGCCGCTGCCGCTGGGCGTGGCACTGGGCAGTCTGCTCCTGACGTCACAGGGGGGCCAGGGAATCTGCAGGACCCTGCTCTGTGGAAGGAGGGGCGGTATACCTCACCCAGACTCCCTCTCAGTCCACTCGCTGGCCTGCTCAACCTGGCCTGCTTACCCTCTGCGCCCTCCTTCATCTTCTCCTTCCAGGACTCTCCTCCAAGCCTCCACCCTTGCATCTTACTGCTCTCACTCCACATCATCACTCCTCACTCACACCCACCACCACAGGGCTCTTCCCAGCCAGCTTTTATAGGGCTTCCTCCTACTGCCCCACCCCTCTTCCAGCCTGGCCTTTGGCTGCACCAAGCAGTTGCAGCTGGGGTAGCTGATCTGGCCCCACTGACCAGCACCAGTTGTGCCTTGTTCTCTGGCTGCCCAGCCTCCCTGCCTTGGCTGATTGCTGAAGGCATGTCCAGCTGCAGTCCCCTGGCTAGCAGCCCAGCCTCCCTGGCTGAGCTGATGGCTGAAGGTGGGTCCAGCTGTGGCTCCTTGGCTGGTTGCCCAGGGCTTCCTGCAGAGCACCTCCAATAGCCCCACCTGGAGTGGCTTGGCTTTTGGCAACTCCTGGGCCAGGCTACTATTTTCTAGCTGGGGCGTGGCTTTGGGTTGTTGGGGCTGCTGCTGCTTCTCCTCCTCAGGTAAGGTCTTTGGGCGGGTGACTGCTGAGCTTCCAATCCCTCTGCCCTTGCCCCCTTCCGCCTTGCCTAGCCCCCTTTCCCTCCCTAGGGGAGTGGGACTCGCTGGCCTCTCTCTGTCTCCCCCTGCCTCCTGAGGCCCTGGGCTTTTGCCCCTTGCCCCTGGCACCGGCAGGTTCTGGCTCCATTTGCCTGTGGGAGGGGTTGACCTGCTGTCCCCCAGCTGCCCCCTCTGCCTGCCAGTCAGACCGGTTGACCTGCTGTCAGCTGGCTGACCAGTTGACCTGCTGTCAGCTGGCTGACCAGTTGACCTGCTGTCTGCTGGCTGCCCCCTCTGTTTGCCCATCAGCCCGGCTGACCTGCTGTTCCCTCCTACCAAGTCTGGGGGCTGGGACCCAGACCCCGGACATCCCCTAGAGCCCAACCCAGAAAATTGGGTGTGTGTGTGCAGGAGGGATGAGGGGGCCATGAGGGAGGAACTTACCTTGCACGCATGCTCTGGAGCTGTTTGTCGCACCGGGAATGACGTCATCAAATCAGCCTCCTTCCTTGTCATGCCAGGAATGATGTCATTCCCAGCGTAACAAGGAAGAGGTCTGGAACATGCTCCCATGTGCTCTGGAGCTCCTGAGCCCAACCCCCACACTCTCCCCATCACTGACCAGGTGAGTCGTGGGCGGGGCGGGGAATTCCCCACTCTTACTGGGGAACTGGCAACCCTAGTCAAATCTCTCTCATTTTGGGGGGTCAGCTCAGAGATCACTGAAGAGGGAGGTTTATACAAATAACAAAGAAGATTAATTAACGTACAGGTTGTTTTAAAAGAATGGATCAGCAGCCCAATAGTTAAAGGAAAAATCTGTCTGGGGCATGAAAATTTAAGCTAGTTACGGCTTCCGATTGTGATTTCAATTCCCTTTCAAGGCTTTCAAACAGGCTTTCGCTGACTAGCTGCCTGGTTGGATCCTTGCACCCATACATAGGATTCCACCCACACTTGCTTGCCCTTTTCCAACAGTCAAACTAAAGGGTATAAGGTCTGTTCGTCACCAGAGACAGTCCTCAGTATTCTGTCCTTGCCCAGAGGCAGAGTGAAAGCACTCAGCCACAGTATCAGGCAGAGCTATATACAAAATAGTCTGCTGTCTTGCAGGCGTGAACTGAACTCCTGCTTAGGGATGTGCGTTTCGGCATTCAGAATGCCGAAAGAATGCCGAAACAAAAGTGTTTCGGCTTCTTTCGGGGAATGCCGAAACGTTTCGGGTAGCCGAAAGAAAAAAGCCGAAACGTTTCGGGATTCTTTCGGCTTTCTTTCGGCTTTTCAATGGGAAAATGCCTCCGTCTTCCCGGACGTCTGGGGGAGGCATTTTCCCACCGAATAAGCCCAAAATTGGTGGAGACCTTCCTCTAACCCTTCTCTAACAACCACCCAAGTTTCAGACAGATTGAACTTTGGGGGGCCATAACATGGCCCCCCAAAGCAGGTCCCCCATCCTCCCATAAGAAAGCGAAGGAGCAGCATATTGTTAGCATGCTGCTACTCATCTTCATTATTTCCTATGGGGAAAAAATGAAGAAGCAGGCTTCCTTTGCCAGGGGTGGCATTTTGCATGCAAAATGCCCCCTCACCCTCAGGGGCCCTTCTCCCACCCCTCCTCCCACCCCCCACCAAGGCTCAGCCTGCTCCCACTTGGGGGGGCCATTTCATGGCCTCCCCAAGTAGGTGCTCTAATCTCTACCACTGACAGCTGGGGGAGGCTTGTGTTGCCAGGGGTGGCATTTTGCATGCAAAATGCCCCCAAGCTTTCAGGGGCCCTTCTCCCACCCTTCCCCCCACCCCCCACCCAGGCTCAGACTGCTCCCACTTGGGGGGGCATTTCATGGCCTCCCCAAGTAGGTGCTCTTTTCTCTACCACTGACAGCTGGGGAAGGCTTGTCTTGCCAGGGGTGGCATTTTGCATGCAAAATGCCCCCCAGCCCTCTGGGGCCCTTCTCCCACCCTTCCTCCCACCCCCCACCAAGGCTCAGACTGCTCCCACTTGGGGGGGCATTTCATGGCCTCCCCAAGTAGGTCCTCTCAGCCCCTAAAGTCCACCCCTTACAGCCCCACACAAACCCAATTCCCCCCCAGCTGCCACACACAGACCCAAATCCCCACATTAGCCCCTCACAGACCCAAATCCACCCCCACCTGCCCCACACCCATAACCCCAGGAACAGGCTGGCAAAGGCCAGCCCTCTCCCTTTGTTCCCTATGCTGGGAACTTCTAAACTCTCTTTCCCTGGGCAATTCTGCACAGCCCAGGGGTGCCACAATGGTGGGCACACTTCTGAGTGCCAGCTGGTCCCTGTGAAAGAGCACCTGAACCACAGACACCCTCCCTCAAATTCCCCCACCACCTACAGAGATGGCTGGCCAGCCAGCCCCATTGTTCCCTATGATGGGAACCAACTGCACAACAAAGAATAAAACAAGAACAACACAAAATAAAGTTTTAATTTTTTTTTCTCCCTTCCAAAGTACAAGTAGGCAAAGCATTATGACACATTACACCAGCAGTCCCCCACACAGAAAAATAACACAACTCACTTAACATCAGAGAATCACAAAGCATGATTCCTGTCAAAAACACTTTATTTCTTGAACAGCTTTAGGTTACACAGCAGGGGGGAACACCAAAGGGCATGGCAGCACTATCTTACACAAAAATAACACAACTCACTTAACATCAGAGAATCACAAAGCACAATTCCTGTCAAAAACACTTTATTTCTTGAACAGCTTTAGGTTACACAGCAGGGGGGAACACCAAAGGGCATGGCAGCACTATCTTACACAAAAATAACACAACTCACTTAACATCAGAGAATCACAAAAACACAATTCCTTGCAAAAACACTTTATTTCTTGAACAGCTTTAGGTTACACAGTAGGAGGGCACAACAGGGCATGATAGCAATGTACTACAAAAAATAATACAACCCACTTCACCGTTTTTGACAGCAATTGTGTTTGTGTGATTCTCTGATGTGAAGTGATTTGTGTTATTTTTGTGTAGTACACTGCTTTCCTGCTCTGTGGTGCCTTCCTACTGTGTAACCTAAAGCAGTTACAGAAATAAAGTGCTTTTGACAGCAATTTTTTGGGGTGATTCTTTAATGTGAAGTGAGTTGTGTTATTTTTGTGTAAGATACTGCTTCCATGCCCTTTGGTGTTCCCCCCCTGCTGTGTAGCCTAAAGCTGTTCAAGAAATAAAGTGTTTTTGACAGGAATTGTGCTTTTGTGATTCTCTGATGTTAAGTGAGTTGTGTTATTTTTGTGTAAGATAGTGCTGCCATGCCCTTTGGTGTTCCCCCCTGCTGTGTAACCTAAAGCTGTTCAAGAAATAAAGTGTTTTTGACAGGAATCATGCTTTGTGATTCTCTGATGTTAAGTGAGTTTTGTTTTAATTTTTCTGTGTGGGGGACTGCTGGTGTAATGTGTCATAATGCTTTGCCTACTTGTACTTTGGAAGGGAGAAAATAATTTTTTTTAAACTTTATTTTGTGTTGTTCTTGTTTTATTCTTTGTTGTGCAGTTGGTTCCCATCATAGGGAACAATGGGGCTGGCTGGCCAGCCATCTCTGTAGGTGGTGGGGGAATTTGAGGGAGGGTGTCTGTGGTTCAGGTGCTCTTTCACAGGGACCAGCTGGCACTCAGAAGTGTGCCCACCATTGTGGCACCCCTGGGCTGTGCAGAATTGCCCAGGGAAAGAGAGTTTAGAAGTTCCCAGCATAGGGAACAAAGGGAGAGGGCTGGCCTTTGCCAGCCTGTTCCTGGGGTTATGGGTGTGGGGCAGGTGGGGGTGGATTTGAGTCTGTGAGGGGCTAATGTGGGGATTTGGGTCTGTGTGTGGCAGCTGGGGGGGAATTGGGTTTGTGTGGGGCTGTAAGGGGTGGACTTTAGGGGCTGAGAGGACCTACTTGGGGAGGCCATGAAATTCCCCCCCAAGTGGGAGCAGTCTAAGCCTTGGTGGGGGGTGGGAGGAAGGGTGGGAGAAGGGCCCCAGAGGGCTGGGGGGCATTTTGCATGCAAAATGCCACCCCTGGCAAGACAAGCCTCCCCCAGCTGTCAGTGGTAGAGATGAGAGCAGAGCACCTACTTGGGGAGGCCATGAAATGCCCCCCCAAGTGGGAGCAGGCTGAGCCTTGGTGGGGGGTGGGAGGAGGGGTGGGAGAAGGGCCCCAGAGGGTTGGGGGGCATTTTGCATGCAAAATGCCACCCCTGGCAACACAAGCCTCCCCCAGCTGTCACTGGTAGAGATTAGAGCACCTAATTGGGGAGGCCATGAAATGGCCCCCCCAAGTGGGAGCAGGCTGAGCCTTGGTGGGGGGTGGGAGGAGGGGTGGGAGAAGGGCCCCTGAGGGTAAGGGGGCATTTTGCATGCAAAATGCCACCCCTGGCAAAGGAAGCCTGCCTCTTCATTTTTTCCCCATAGGAAATAATGAAGAAAGATGAGCAGCAGCATGCTAACAATATGCTGCTCCTTCGCTTTCTTATGGGAGGATGGGGGACCTGCTTTGGGGGGCCATGTTATGGCCCCCCAAAGTTCAATCTGTCTGAAACTTGGGTGGTTGTTAGAGAAGGGTTAGAGGAAGGTCCCCACCAATTTTGGGCTTATTCGGTGGGAAAATGCCTCCTCCAGTCGTCCTGGAAGACGGAGGCATTTTCCCATAGAAAAAAGCCGAAAGAATGCCGAAATAATGCCGAAAGAATCCCGAAAGCCGAAAGGCGAAGGAGATTCTTGTTTCGGCTTTCGGCTTTAACGATAGAGAATCTTCTTTCAGCTTTCTACTTTCGGCTATAGCCGAAAATTTTTGGCTTGCACACCGTCCTGCTGTGTTCCCTCCAACATTCTACACACATCCAAAGGCCATTATATTCTGGATCACCATTCCCATGGACTCAGGGATGAAACAGCCTTTCAGGGTCAGGACAGCCTCCTGTCCATCACAGGAAGTATCTCTCCCCTCCCCCACTCCACACTAGGGTTGCATGCCTTAGGTTAGGCTGGTGATATCACGACATCATTGGTGATGCAGCGACATCACTTCTGGCATCAGAAGTGGCATCATCACGCAGGGAGTGGCACTTTTGCCTTTGTCCAAAACTTTATGGTTTAATCATAGAGTTTGGAGCAAACGATAGAGCATTGCTCAACTCAATGACACCACTTCCAGATTGTGCTAAAAGTGATGTCATGGCATCATCAGTAATTCCCATTGCTCCCCATTTCATCCAGAACTTTTCTCCCTGCCTCATAACCAGCCCAGAGGGGTATGGTGGCCTCCCTGTCCCCCATACAATGATTCCCAATCAAACTCCTGGCCCCTTCACCTGATCTTTAGTGTAAAAGTCTAAGGGCCATCCTAAGAACATTTTCCCGGGAGTAAGCCCCACTGAATAGACTTGAGCAGCATTCTGAGAGGATAGCTGTCTAATTTGCACTGGGCCTAAATGCTAAATATGTATGTATTCCAAAACACACACAAATCGTTTTCTGTTAAACCCTCCACAAACAAACAGTGGATTTTTACCCTGCGTTTAGAAGACTGCTAAATTTACTATGAGATACTTTTTTAAAAGCTAAATAATCAGCAGAAAATGCTGTTATTGCTGGGGGAGGGGTTCCAATTTATTTTGCATTTGAGGCTTCAATGTATTTGAGGTAATGTTTTTTTTTAACCCATTCACCATTCATAGATATTATGTTTGTTTTAATATGATGGTGGAGAGTGCCCTCAAGTCATAGCTGACTTGCAGCAACCCCGGGGGGGGGCGGGTTCATGGCAAGAGACTAGTACAGGTGGTTTGCCACTGCCTCTGCAACTCTGGTCTTCCTTAGAGGTCTCCCATCCGATTACTAACCAAGGCCAACTCTGCTTACATTCTGAGATCTGACAAGATCAGGCTCACCTGGGCTATCCATGTCAGGGTTTGTTTTAATCTAGGGTTTTTTAAAAAATAATTAAATTTGAATGGGATGGTTATGTTTCTCATCCTCACAACCTGGTGTTAGCTACTTTGAATCTGAGGAGAGAAGGCAAAATATAAATATTTGGAATACATAAATAAAAATTTTGCCCTGCATACCAAGCTTATTGGCAGTGACATAACTCCCAGATGAGCAAGATTTATAGAGTATGAGCTTTTTTATAAGTCAGACCTTGAAGGGAGCTCTGATTCTCAAAACTTCATACTATGGAAATCCAGTTGCTCTTTAAGTTGCTACTGGACCCAAATTTTGCTCTTGTTAGTAATAATAATAGGAGCCCCGTGGCACAGAGTGGTAAGCTGTAGTACTACAGCCCAAGCTGTGCTCATGACCTGAATTCGATCCTGGTGGAAGCTGGGTTCAGGTAGTCGGCTCAAGGTTGACTCAGCCTTCCATTCTTCTGAGGTTGGTAAAATGAGTACCCAGTTTCCTGGGGTTAAAGTGTAGATGACTGGGGAAAGCAATGGCAAACCACCCCGTAACAAAAGTCTGCCAAGAAAACGTCATGATGCGACATCCCCCCAAGGGTCAGTAATGGCTCAGTGCTTGCACAGGGCTTGCACAATGCTTTACCTTTAACTTAACAACAACAACAACATTTGATTTATATATCACCCTTCAGAACCACTTAACGCCCACTCCTAGGTGTTTACAAAGTATGCTATTATTATCCCCACAACAAACTCCCAGTGAGGTGGGTGGGTTTGAGAGAGGTCCGAGAAGCTGTGACTGACCCAAGGTCCCCCAGCTGGCTTCAAGTGGAGAATTAAACCCGGTTCTCCAGATCAGAGTCCCGCACTCTTAACCACTACACCAAACTGGCTCTTCTACAGACCAACATGGCGACCCACCTGAAAATAACTCCTAGATGTGTGCCTACAGCCTCAGGAGCACATTGGCCTTGGGAGGCAAGAACCTTTGCCTCCTCAGCCTGAAGTCTCCTCCTTTTCCCTTTGAAAATATCTCAGCTACGAGGTCTGCTTGAACTGCTATCAGCTGAAGTCTCGGTCAGATTGTCCCAGCAGGGTTGCTTTCCCCTCCCAAACCTCCGTCCAGCACCGTTCTATCTTCAGCCTGGTGATCTTGAGCTAGTTTTAGCTGACCTGACAGATGGAGAGGCACTGATATGTCATGCCTGGTGCAGCTGCCCTTTCTGTCCCGAAACAGCTCGACTCAATCTGCGGAATTCCTGTCTCGGCTTCCCCGCCCTCTTGGAAGCATTCTATCAAACCGACCTTCCCTTCAACTCACACGGATATTCAAGTCACACACCAAGCCAACAGGATGAATTGCTTTGGAGGGTTTATATGTATATCACAGTGATGGGGAGAAAAGGGCACAGCAAGGGAGATCTTTTCGAATCCGTCAGACGTCTGAGCGCTGGCACAAAGCGCAGTCTAGTGTGGCTTAAAAGTTAAGGACTGCAGGAGGGACCTGGCTTCTCCCCTTCCCACAACCACTCAGAGAGATGCTTGTGGAGAAATGGAAACCGACGGGCGGGACAATCTAATTCTCATTCTCTGTGTTTCTCTTTCAGAAGTGCTGGCCAAGTTGTGCAGATCTGCAGCTGTCACTCATCACGCACAGCTGCCCAGAAGTACATGGAAGAACTTGGATTTACACAAACCGAAGGGATAGATGACAAGGCGTTACAGTTAATGCTCTTCGCATGAAATGGTGACCTGTCGTTTGCTTCATCTTTCAAAGGCTACCAGAGGGCTGAAATATATAATATGTGCAATACCCGTCGGGTCACAGATGTCCAACCTGACTTGTATTCACACGTATGATCAGGTAGTTGGAAAGGTCTCAGAATTACGACTGACCTCCAGGCCACAGAGATCAGTTCCCTGGAGAAAATGGCTGTTTGGAGGGTGGACTCTATGGCGTTAAACCCCAATGATGTCTTTCTTCTCCCCAAGCCCCACCATCTCCAGGTTCCACCCTCCAAATCTCCAGGCATTTGGGGGGCGACCCAATATAAGCTTGTAAAATGAGCCTCTCCCCCGCAAAAAACACTAATACCATAATCCCTTGTCCCATACATACAATCTCATGAACCACGAAAAAAAGTTTGAGTTATAAAATTACTGTTACCTATTCTACATTTCGGGAAAAAACGCCTGCTTTTGTAACTTACGTTTAATTATAATGCCCAACCTGAGAGTCCTAGAAGATTTTGTAACTTTTTGGTCACAAAAAGGCCTTATCCTGTCCTTTTTTTTTAAAGAAAAATCTCATGGACCAACATGGTTGCAAATATTGGGCTATTTTAGCTTTACTTTTCTGCCCTTTTTCATTGCAAAATTTTAAGCTAGCTCCCCAAAGCCAAAATCCTTTGCAAGTTCATACTCAATAGACAAGATGGCTAGGCAGCTTAACTGTTCATGCTTCCATTGTAGAACTAAGGATCCCATTCCCCCAGTGCAGGCAGAGGATCCCCTGCTTTCACCCTCCACCCACTGCCTCCACTTTCCTACCTGGCGAGGGAGGAAGGCATGGAAATGGGCACAATCCTGGTGTGGCGTGATGATGTTACTAACATAATTATGCTGCCCTGAGAGCACTCCTGTGCTTTGTTGCAGGCCAATTTGGGCCCCAAACGGATACAATTGGGCATGTCTGAAGCCCAAATCAGCCCACTGTAAAGGGCATGCACACTCCTGCGCCTGCGGGGTGATGTCACCGGAAGTGACTGTCCGATTTTCCCCCGGGCGCTGCTGCGTTGGGCACCAGGGTATCTGGCTTTGGCACCAGGAGATCATGCAGGGTCCCACTTTGTGGAAAGAGGGGAGGTATACCTCACCCATGCACCCTCTCAAGCCACCAGCAAGCCCACGCAACCTAGCCCTGCTCCTGTGTCCTCCTTCCTCCTTCTTTACTTGCTCACTCATTTTCTCCATCCAACTACCTCCAACTCCTACTCCACTCCTCCTACACAACCCACCCTGCCCTGTGGGTGGACTTCCCTTTTATCCTTTCAGACTTTCCCTGCTCCACCTGTCAACCATGCCCTCCTCCTGCCATCTAACCATGGCTCTGGCTAGCCCAGGCAGCTGCACCTGTGCTCACTTGGCTGGAAACACTGGGCTGGCCCACCTGTGTCTCATTGGCTGGCTGTCAAGCTTCTTCTACAGAGTGCCTCAGGCAGCTCCACCTGGAGTTGTTTTGTTCCTGGCATCCCCTGGTCCAGGCTATTGCCTTCTAGCTGGGCTGCAGGCTGGGGCGTGGCTCTGAGCTGCTGTGGCTGCTTCTCCTCCCTGGCTGGTACGGTTTATATTTGGTTAGCTGCTGGCTGGCTGTCGCTGCTGCTTTTGCCCTCTCCGTCCGCTCTGGCCCCCTCTGGGTTGACCCCATTATCCCTGCCTTGCCTCCTAGACTCCCACTGGAGGGTGGGACTAGCTGGCCTCCACCGACCCCTTCTAACCCTCTGAGGCTTGGGTGCTTCTTTCCCTTCCTCCTGTGTAGGTAGGTTCTGGCCCTGGGTGCCTGCTAGGGTGGCTAGGCAGCTGTCTCCTGGCTGTCTCCCATCCCCTCCTCCCGGCAAGTCCAGGGGCTGCACTTCAGACCCCGGACAGTGACATCACTGGAAATGATGTCATCGCACAGCATGAAGAGGGGACAAAGGAGGTAAGAGCCAGGTCTCCTCCCCCCTGCTGGGAGGATAAAGGTACCTGTCAACCCTATGTAGAATACCTGCAGTTTTTGATGAGTGCTAGTTTCTGAAACTTCTTTCAGCTTCTTCCACAGCCATTGGCAGTGTGGAATTAATGTGGATTATGCACACTTCACTGAAAATTAGTTGCTGTAGACTCAGTCTTTGTATTGAAATCCTTTTCATCTTGATTTTGTTCATCTGCTTCCCTAGTTACTGTATTGTTGCCTGACTGAAGAAAGGCCTTGTCTTATTTGAAGAAAATGGAAAACAGACTGGTTTCCTTTAGCTTCTTTTTGTTCCCTTTTTTTACCACCTTATTTTCTGGCTGCCTGATTCATATTCATAGCCACCACCAAACATGAGGTTGCCAACTCCAATTTGAGAAATTCCTGGAGATTGGGGGATGGATCTCAGCTAGGGTTGCTGGTTCCCCGGTGGGGGATCCCCCATTCCCACTCTTTGCCCCCCATCACCACTCACCTGGATGACAGGGGGAAAGGCGTGGGAACAGGCTTCCCAGGATGTGCTCCCAGCTTGGGATGCGCTCCTGGCTCGGGATGTCATCACGGAGGCCTTGGGAGTGCTCCCAGACTTTGTGCCATTTGGGGCCCAATTCGGACTGGTGCAAAGCCCAAAAGCACTCCTGGGGCTCGCACGATGACGTTACTCCTAGAAGTAGCCTCATCACACTGGTCCAGGAGTGCGTGCATGCGAAGACATCATACAGGTAAATGCCGGTTCCCTCCTCCCAGCAACCCTAATCTTAGCAGGGTATAATACCTTAATGTCCATCCTCCAAAGATGGATTTTCTGCAGGGGAAGTGATCTCTGTAATCTGGAGATCAGTTGTAATTCCAGGAGATCGCCAGTCCCCACCTGGACATTCTACAAGCCTGAGGAAAACCTCACCAAGGAACACAATTAAATGAATCCATTACACTCGAAATATAATTATTGAGTATATGTAAATTCTTTTAACTATATAAAGTGTTCCAGCACTATGAGTGTACTCCTAATCTCATTATACGCTTCATCATAACTCAAACCGTGCTAGTATACATTTGTTATAGGTCGTTTCCACACGGCTTACCTTTTGCCAGAACACAGCGTGTTCTCTCGCGAAATCGTGTGATAACAGCATGTTCTGGCCCAAAATTGCACGATAACAGCATCTTCCTGGTGCAATTTTGCTCATGAAGATGCTGTGTTCCGACAAAAGGTAAGCCGTGTGGAAACGGCCATAGATACAATAAATATAATAAATTGTATATTTATTATATTTATTGTATCTATAACAGATGTATACTAGCACGGTTTGGATTATGATGAAGCGTATAATGAGATTAGGTGTACACTTATAGCACTAGATCCAGAGGAGTTAGCCATGTTAGTCTGTAGCTGCAAGATAGTAAATAGTCCAGTAGCACCTTTAAGACTAACCAACTTTATTGTAGCATAAACTTTTGAGAACCACAGCTCTCTTTATCAGTTGCATCTGACAAAGAGAGCTGTGGCTCTTGAAAGCTTATGCTACAATAAAGTTGGTTAGTCTTAAAGGTGCTACTGGACTATTTATAGCAGTGGAGAACTTTATATAGTTAATAGCATTTACATATACTCAATAATTATTTATGTTTTGAGTGCATTGGATTTGTTTAATTGTGTTCCTCGGTGGGTTCCCCACCCTGGCTTGTAGTTTGACTTTATACCAAGGTTGCCTCTTTTTCTTTGTTACCCATCTGGACATTGGCAACCCTATGCAGCGAGTGTGTTTTTGTGACTGTGAGTGAATTCAGTATGTATCTATATTTTGGGCCTGTTAATCCTACCAGAAGAAGCAGCAGCCCCGTGCTTCCACTGTCTTGTGGTGGGAAAAGCAAAGCAAAACACCATGTTTCTCTCCTCCCTCCTGCCTATAATAACAATGCCTACAATAATAACAGTACACTTATATACTGCTGTTCTAGACAGATTAGGACCCCACTCAGAGCAATGAAGAAAGTCAGTGTTATTATTATCCCCACAATACGGCTGGGGAGCTGGGTTGAGAGGAGGGGCTTACCCAAGGCCACCTGCTGAGCTCATGGCAGTACTGGTAGTTCTTCATATGATAGACCCAGGGGGGTCCAGCTCTTCAACAAGTTGCCTGAGAGACTGCTGCTCTAACGCTGCTTTCTGATTTTTCCCCAGCAAATCTCACAAGACCTGAACAATAGACATATAGATACAAAATATTTTTTTATGAATACCGTTAGGCACGACCTACAGTTTATACTCACTTTTTCCCTGCATGGTAAGGAACTGCAGCCTGTGTTGAATCTCTCCCCTGTAAAGTGTATTTCCATTCCCATTTGGAGGCCCTGGGTCCTGCTCCAGTCGGGTTCTGTTTCCCTATTTTCTCTGTGCTGGAAATCTCACACACACCCCCGGCCCATCTTCAGCTCTCCTATCTGGCTTCCCTTCTTCACCCTCCTCCAAGCACAATTTTGGCTTATAAATGACTACCAAATAGAGATGGGCACGAACCGAAATACGAACCAAAATTACGCACGAACCAGGTCAGTTCATGGTTCGTAAACCACTGTTCATCAGATCCCATTTCTGATGAACCGCCACGAATGTTTAGGCTGGTTCATTTGGTTCGTTTTTTATTTCGTCACTGCAGGCAGCCTGGTGCCAATCAATCAGTTACCTAGGCAACAGGGGATGGACTTCCTGCAGACCTTCTGCTGACCCAGAAGTGACCTTTTGCTGACCCAGAAGTTACGATTTTCTGATGTGACGTTTTCATGAACCAAATGAACCGGTTCATGAACCAGGGGCAGGTTTGTGAAAGTTCATGGTTCATGGTTCGTGAAATTTAATGAACTATGAATCACATGGTTTGGTTTTTTTCTGGTTCATGCCCATTTCTACTACCAAATATTCCATGCAGAACTCAGAGGAGCTTTTTCTTTTGTTAAATGCCTCTGCGTGTTCAGACATCATTTTTAGCATGGGGGCAGATTTTATCCCAATTTTTTAAAGTTCCTTGTAAAAAGATTTTTTGCAGCTCTGGGGTTTCTTCAAGGATGAGGAACAGCATTGCTGTAGCTGTGGCTGACACCATTTTGTGGGTTTTTAAAAATCTTCTCAGAATGTAGCCCTTGGCTATTAAATATACAAATTTCACTGCAGTGCTCAACTGTTGATTTTAAAAACTGGGTGAACGAGGAGTTGCTCATCAACCTTAAAAACCAGGTTTGCACTGCGGTGGTACGGGGGAATTTCACAATTGGTTATTTCCCCCTCAGGTCCACCACTTGTATTATCTATTTTGCATTTCAAATCACTTCCTGGCAGCCAATTGCCCCCTCTCCAGAGCAGGATGAACCAAACAAATTTTGGCAGCTACTATGCAGGGTTTTTTGGTCAAAGAAAGACCATTTATTACCTGCATAAAGTACATTAAGACAGGTATCAAGTGCCTCGTCTTGATTAATGAAGCTAATTATGTTAATGTGTCAAAGTGACTGTAAAAAAGTCAGCCATTTATTTGTTTGTTTTGATTTCATGGGTGGTGGGTGGGTGGGACATGTTACCCTGTCAGCTTCAATCCATCATATGTTGCTGATCTTTGGAAGCCACCTTTTAGAGTGAAAAATATATGCCTGGCACATGTTCAGCTCTTAACTTTCCACCCCACTTTCCACTTTGTGGGCCAGAATTTCATATTCTGGAGAGTTTCTAGGCCTGTCTAGGGATGCCACCCTATGGAGCTGCCTATGGTTTTTGTGAGAGAGTGATTTTTTGATGGTGTCTTATTGGGAGAGCCTTAGAATTGCCCTTGTAGAAGTCCACGGATGAAACATTAGGACATTGTAGCTGGCCCCGTGTTGGGCAGAAGGGTGGCGTTCGTCTCACGCCCCGGCACTGACAGCTTCACCTACAGGAAACAAATAATATTAGTAAAGAGCATTTGTCGTTGTGGATACTCACTTTACTGGGCCCCTTTCTGGTGTTGTTCCTCACGCAGCGCCTACAAGAAAAAGTCAAAAGAAGACAAAAGTTGGAACTTTATTGTTAAATTGCAGCTAGGAGAACCGTTTTTGGCGGCTGTGATTGTGATCATTGTTCTTTACAATTTAGGTGGTTGTGATTTTAATTGTTGCACTTTACAATTTGTACTTACCGTGTAGGAATGACCAGTTATCTACAGGATTACTTACCATGAGAGCCAGTTTGGTGTAGTGATTAAGAACAGCAGGACTCTAACCTGGAGAGCCAGGTTTGATTCCCCGCTCCTCTGCTTGAAGCCAGCTGGGTAACCTTGGGTCAGTCACAGCTCTCTCAGAGTTCTCTCAGCCCACCCACCTCATAGGGTGATTTGTTGTGACAATAATAATAACATACTTTGTAAACCGCTCTGACTGGGTGTTAAGTCATCCTGAAGGGCAGTATATAAATCGAATGTTGTTGTTGTTGTTGTTGTTATGTGTATAGGAATGATCTGAACTGCAGTATGCTTATTTATAGCACTTGTCATTTTAAGAGTCTACTTTGCACTTAAATTTCTAATTTTGATACTTCTGGCTTGCAGTTTGTTGTTTGGGTTCCTTTAACCCTGTTGTCCTCCAGTTGTGATTTGTCCACTCATGTAGTAGAGTTCACTTTTTGTAGGGGTCTCGTTGGTTGGTAGAGCTTACAGGGGGAGGCCTGGAGATCTCTGTAATTCCAACTGGTGCTCAGAGTGTAGAGATCAGTTTTCCTGGAGAAAATATCTGTTTTGGAGGGAGGAATCTATGAGATTAAGCTAGGGTTGCCAGTTCCCATTTCCTTCCCAGCTGGAGTGGGGTACCTGGCACTCCTCTTTTCACTTTCCAGCGTGGTATGATGATGTCACTTCCGGGAGTGACAGCATCACATGGATCAAAAGAATGCTCCCACGTTTTGCACTGGGAGAAATCTTAAAGAATCTGCCTGTTTGGGGCCTAAATCAGCCCAGCATGAAGAACAGGAGCACTCGCAGGGCCTGTGCGATGATGTCACCCCTGGGAGTGATGTCGTTTCATCGTGCTGGAAGTGTGCTCCAGAAAGCCTGTTCCCCCACCTTTTCCTCCCACCCAGCAGGTGAGTGGGGGGGGGGAGGCTGAGAGTAGAGGATCCCTGCCCCCAGTGGGGAACTAGCAACCCTACATTATACATAGCTCAAATTCCTTCCCTCCCCAAACCCCACCCTTCCCAGGCTCCACCCCCAAATCTCCAGGCATTTTCCAACCTGGAATGAATAAAAATAGTGTCGATGTTACCATACCATGGTCCCAAGTGGCCAGATCGGCTGTATCAAGCTATCTTCCAGGCTAGGCTGAGCTGGCAGAATGCTTTTTTTGCAAGTGCATTAAGTCGCTTCTCTAGTATCAGCGATCAGACCAGTATAACCCCAAGGCTCTTAATGGAGTCTGCAAGGGTCAGCTGAAGCCTATCGAAAGTGGAAAGCACAACGTCCTTCAAGATCTCTGCTTTCCCAACCAGCGTCACTTCTATCTTGTCTGGGTTCAGTTTCAATTTGTTCCCTTTCAGGCAACTGACCACAGCTGTCAGGCAGTGATTCAAGACCTCTGCTGCATCACCAGGAGATTTAGATAAAGAGATAAAGCTGGGTGTCACCGGTATATTGATGACACCAATTTCATAGCTACATCTTGACTCAATAGGCTTTGTCCAAACCTGGACAGGCAGTTCTTTGGCACAATTGCTATCCAGCGTTTGTAAACCCTCTGAATTTTCAGTTTCCCCGTTCAGCATGTGAGTAACTCGAGGAAAAGTAAACACCAGCTGTACTCTGGCTTGTGAGCAATAAGCTGTGGTCCAGTCCAATTAATGGAATTTCTACATCTGGCATTTGATGGAACACTGAAGCCCATTCACAAGAGGATTTCCGACCCTTGTCGTCTCAATTTAATATCTAAGTCCTTCCTGGCCAAGTTTGTTGGCTTTATTTTTATTTTGTGTTTATGGCGCACCGTCAGCCGTAGAGCCGTATAACTACTGAGCATGTAATTACATTGTAAGGAGACTTCCAGAGGGTGACAGGCCAAATAAAACACAAGGTGGTTGTTGCTGTTTTCTTTCCCTCTCTTCCTTCCAGGGAGGGACAAGGAAGGTTCGAGGGAAGATCAGGGTCCCGTAAGCAGCCGTCTTGGTTATAAGGCCAAAGATGCTTACAGTAAATACATTCTGCGATCTAAATGCTATGGCAAAAAAAACCCCTCCCAGATTCTGCAACTGGTATAAATTATGAAAATACAGGCAATGTGTTCGTGTTCTCGTAACTGAGGTCTAGATTACACATTAGGTTACAGATTTGTGAAGAGAGCCCGAGATGCATGATGCAGTTGCCAAAAGTAGCCACATAGAATCCAATTGAGATTGGCAACTTCTAGGAGGGGCCTGGAGCTTCCGCAGAATTAGAACTCATCTCCAGACTACAAGGATCAGTTCTTGTGGAAGAAATGGCTGCTTTGGAGGGTGGCATAATGTCTATGACATTATGCCCTGCTAAGGTCTCACTCCAGCTTCAGCTCTCCCCTGGCTATGCCCCCAAATCTTCAGGGATTTCCCAATCCAGACTTGGTAACCCTGGGGTGAACATAATGCTGAGGTGTTAACTCCCCCTCCTCACATTATTCTCTCAATTCAAAGTGCATCTCTTAATTTAAAAGAGACAGGTGGTGTGTGTGGGGGGGGGGGTTAGTACGGATCATGATGTGCCCCTCTTTGCTTGCCCTCCTCAAGATTAAAACAACTTGGGGCTGTTTCTGGTCAGAGAAACTCTGTGCGAATGTGTGTAAAAGGTAATTCCCCTATTTCAAACAAACATGGCCACAGTCCACATTAGCCCCCCTCCTCTCCACATCTGCATTTTGAAACTAAATTACATTTCTGGAGATTGGATAACATCACCAATGTAATGTGAAGTTATTCTGCATATCCATCCATTCATTCATTCATTTTTCTTTTCCTTGCCACAGGGAGGGACGAGGGAATATGCAAGCATTAGCCACAGCCCCTGCAGAGTTTATTCAGTCCACATTTTGGTTTCTGCATTGTCAGGTGGCATAGCACACTTCAAGAATATCTCTGCATCTCTAAGGTCTAGAAACTTGAGTGTTTTTTTTGTTTTAAAAACTTGCTGAGGTTCTTAAGGAGCTGATTCTCCACGTAGCATCATATCCCGCACTATAGGTTAGCAGAACATGCTAACCTATAGCAGGGAAGGGCAGAATCTATATTTCTGGAAACTACTTTCCCCCCCAAGAGTCATGGGAGCTGCTGGTCATGTTATGGCAGTCCAATGGGTAAAGCCAGTAAAAATGGCAGCTCAGTGGATGAAACGAGATACAAAATGGTGGCTTGTGTAAAAATTACTGTTTCAAAGCAAGTGCTCAGGTACGGAAACCTTTCTTCAGGTGTCTTCTCAAAGCACACCACCAGCACCACCCCAAACTGGAACTTGCTCTGCAGGAGAAAGGTATGCGCTTATCTGTATGTTTCCCCCTGGAAGAAGCAAATATCCTCTTTGATACAAAGTCAATCACACACTTCTTTTCCTGTCCAGAAAGGTTAGACTCTTCACACATACCTGGGTGTGACTCCTTCTCCTTCATACAAAAGAAAAAGAGGAGCAGCTGCAGTAACTTTAAAGGGAAGGATAAGGAGGACAGGAGGACAGGCAGAGAGTTACATTTTGGAGAATCGTAAAGAGTCCAGTAGCACCTTTAAGACTTGATTGTAGCATAAGCTTTCGAGAACCACGGCTCTTTTCATCAGATGCATGGAGGGTATGAAGAAACCGGTCAGAGATCTATAGGTGGGGAGGGGAGGTGGGAGAGGGTGCTGGGAGGGAGGGGCATGTAAATGTAAAACAGTTGTAAAAGTCATGAAAGAGGTGGAGTGCACAATCCAGGCTGGGATTGCATCTGATGAAGAGAACTGTGATTCTGGAAAGCTTATGGTTAGTCTTAAAGGTACTATTGGATTCTTAACTATTTTGCAACTACGTGGCTAATGCCTCTGGATCTATGACATTTTGACCCAGTCACTCCTTAGCACCCTTCTGCCCATCCCTAACCCATCCCAGCATGAGCATCAAATAATTGTCAGAAACCAGACAAGGGCCATTTGCACACTACTAACCTGCTTCCATAACGTTGTGAAACATTGTGCAAAAAACGTGGAAGATAGCATCTTCTTGAGAGAGTTCTGCGCGATGTCGCGCAAAACTCTCGTGATGTTGTGCAAAACTCTCGTGAGAAGACGCTATCTTGCGTGTTTTTTGCGCAACGTTTCACAACGTTGCAGAAGCAGGTTAGTAGTGTGAAAACGACCAAGGTCTAACAATAACAATAACAATAACAATAACAATAACAATAACAATAACAATAACAATAACAATAACAATAACAATAACAATAACAATAACAATAACAATAACAATAACAATAACAATAACAATAACAATAACAATAACAATAACAATAACAATAACATTTGATTTATATACCGCCCTTCAAGACAACTTAATGCCCACTCAGAGCAGTTTACAAAGTGTTATTATTACCCCACAACAATCACCCTGTGAGGTGTATGGGGCTGAGAGAGCTCCAGAGAGCCGTGACTGGCCCAAGGTCACCAAGTTGGCTTCAAGTGGAGGAGTGGGGAATCAATCCCGGCTCTCCAGATTAGAGTCCTGCCACTCTTAAGTGACTGACCCAAGGTCACCCAGCTGGCTTCAAGTGGAGGAGTGGGGAATCAAACCCGGCTCTCCAGATTAGAGTCTCGTGCTCTTAACACTACACCAAACTGGCTCTCTACATGCACTCCTGATAAAACTACTTATGTGGATCCTTTGAAGATTTGTTTTCCCTCACAGAAAAATCAGCTTATGCACTGATCAGACAAAGACTCCTTGACATCAAGATTCAGAATCTCAGGAGTCTTGCAATAGGCAGATGTTCACCCCTAGGTTTGGGGGTTTTACCCCATGGGTATAGGGCAGAATATCTCACTTGTTTAGTGGCCCCATGTTATCGCAGAGCTTATTCGTTAGCTCAGTTTAATGTGCTACCTTCTGCGATACTTTATGGGAAATTCCATAAAACACCATATGCTAACAGGTTATGCACTTGTGCTCAGTGAGACATAGAAACCCTGGAACATGTTTTTTTGTATTGTACTTATTACTGTGATATACGTCCCACACTCACTGACCCGCTGTTGAGAGAGCAAATTGGAAAATCTGATAAATGTAAAGTTATCTTCCTATTGGCTACTCAGAACCAAAAAGTTATTGAAACTGTAGCTAAATTTTTGTATCTTGCATCTATGAGGCGAGTTGTGTATTTGTAGACTTGAGTTCTGGTTGCGTCGAGTGTTTTTGTTAACATGGATGTAATGCCAATAAAGGTTGCTGCTGCTGCTGCTTAAATGTGGATCCTTTGCTAGGTTTGAAACATTGAGTGCTAGGGTGTTATATGCACAGTTTGATGGTGCTGGATCTAGCAGTCTGGAGTCGTTGGGTTTTTAGCAAGTGTCATGAAAGAGCTAAATTGATGTTTATGTTAAGCTAAAAGATAGCTAGTTAGCGTAGGGCCAAATAGGTGTTAAGTAGTTCCTTCCCATTCAGAAAGGGGGCAGTATTATTATCAATGAGATGACCTAAGATTGACTATTGGCTGACCAATTTTATTGGGGGGGGGGAGGATTAGCCATTCTTGCACATACTCAGAATCCAGCTACAGGGTAGCTGTTGTTAGCCTGCTCTTAGGGCCAAGCTACACATGACGAATGACACTTGAACGGCAAGTGGATTGAGTGGAGGGCAAGTGAACAGGGAGAAATACACTTGCTGTTCAAGTGTCATTCGTCATGTGTAGCTTGGCCCTGTGTTGCAGACTGAACTACAGAGATGCAGAAGTAGAAAGAGAGAACAACGGAACAAATACGGAGCTGGGTTAAGCTGTTTGTTGTTTTAACCATTCTTGTAACCTTTTACCTTTTTATGTAGTAAACTCTTTTTATAGAAGCAAAAACACACACCCAAGTGTCTGTGCCGCTTATTTCTGCGGTGCTGTTTTTCACTCTGCTACGATATAGCCAACAGGAGCACAGGGCCAAACTACACGTGATATCACCATGGGGAATTGCAGAAGGATGCCAGCTGTGAGTTCCCTGTGGGGAACTCGATCCAGAAGTGCCGCAGAGGCTGGATTTGGATCAGGACGGCAGTGCAGGGGGACAAGGGGCTACTGCCTCACGCACTGTCCCCGACCCAAAATGGACCCAGCATTATTTGACCCAGGAAGGGGTGCATGCGCAAGCATTCAATGCATGTGCAGTACCCCTGAAAGGGAAAACAACCCCCTTCCTAGGGATGTTTCAGGTGGGGAAAAACAGCATGGGAGGAGGCGGGAAGCAGCCTCCCTATATAACCACAGCCCTCATCCAATTCAGACCCCTGCAGCATTTCTGAATTGAGTTCCCACTGGGAACTCACAGCTGGCACCCTGCTGCAAGTCCCTGTGGCAACCATGTGGCAGATGTAAAGTCCAGAGAGCCAGTGAGGTGTAGTGGTTAGAGTGTTGGACTAGTATCTGGGAGACCCAGGTTCAGACTCTCACTCAGAGCCAAGCTACAAGTGACGCCTGACACAGGTTGGACACTTGTCAGCTTCCCTCAAGTTTTGATGGGAAATGTAGGCATCCTGGTCTTGCAGCTGTAATGCAGAGCCAAGCTGTAAAACCAGGACGCCTACATTTCCCATCAAAAATTGAGGGAAGCTGACAAGTATCCAACCTGTGTCAAGCGTCACTTGTAGCTTGGTTCTCAGTGACCTGGGGCCACTCACACACTCTCAGCTTGACCTACCTCAAAGGGTTGTTCTGAGGATAAAATGGGAGTGGAGGAGAATGATGTAAATCACTTTTGGTTCCCCTTGTGGAGTGAGGAAGGGTATAAATGGTGTCGATTGAGTGATTGAGTGATTGATAGTTTGTTCCTCCATGTAAAGTTTCTGCAATTGGCTTAACATCTCCTGCAACTGCAAGATGCTGAATAAATTATGTTTTGCACCTGTTGGATGAGGGAGCAGGGACTGCAGCCAGTCTCATTAACTGATACGCTCCTCATTCATTGAAATAACTGCCACACTCTGCTTCTATGTTTAAGACTCATGCGCCACTGTGCAAGTGTCCTCATTTACAATAACTATTTGATGCTAAAAGTACGTAAGAATATAAACATGAGAATATATGGTGATTAATTGGTGTAATATTTGCTAGTTACCTCTCCTGAGGAATGGAGGCTAATTTTAGTAACAATTAATATATATTGGTTAGAAAGCTAACAATTTCACATCTCAGTTGCTTAAGAGCCCTTGGTTGTATGCTAACCGAACCTGGAGGCTTTTTGATTTTTAATTTGCCAAATAATACTAGAACTTCATCTCTCATCATCTGAGTTTGACTAAGTTCTTCAGATACTAGGGCTGCCAGTCCAGGCCTGGCAACTAGTGGCATGAAAGTGGGTACAAGCAGGTATGCAATGTCACCACATCACTTTTGAGTATAACCATAGAGATTTCGACAATTCCTAGAGCCACCTTTTATCATTTCTGGATTGTGCCCAGGAGTAATATAGCAATGTTGGTAGTTTCTCTCTTGAAGAACAGTGGTAATGCCTAGGAGCATGTATCTAGAAAAAAATTGTTATGGTCTTATGTCTGGGACTATTGAGTGAAATGTTTCATGTGATTGGATGGTTTTCTGTTGAAGTGTTGCTTGGTGGGGATCAACATTGTTAGCTTTTTTCTATTCTCATGATTTTCGTGGTCATTCTTTTCAATGGGGAAGTGGAGGGTAGGAGACTTTGGGGTAACTGTTCCTGCACTTAACAGCACCCAAATTGCACAGGACACGGTTCTCCCTCTAATTTAAAGAATCCCTAAATTTCCAGCAGATATAACAAAGAGGTCAGTTTTACAGACCACCGAAGTAGATCTCTTTCTATGCAGCTGCACTAAGTTCTTTCTATTAATTCCTAAAATGGCCATTAAATAGTAGCCAGCAGGAGAGCTTCAGCCAGCCACCAGCTTTTTAAAAAACAATATCCTTACTCATACAGCAACAGACAATTAAAAAAAATACTTTTCCACTGAAAATTCTGCATCTGCCTTCCCAGTTGTGGTTTGTTGTTTGTTTCATTTCAGAAAGTGAGGAAGCTTCCACTGCAGCCCCCTCCCCTGGGCATCATTGCACTTTCATTATTCCCTACGGGGGACTTGTGGGGGGACCGGAGTGGTTGTTTTTCAATCAAATGCCATCAAAATTGCAACAAAGTGTCTTCTATCTGTCCTTCAAAGAACCCCCAAGTTTCAAGCAAATTGGGCAAAGTGTTTGAATTCTATTGACCCTTGAACAAGCCAAGGGTTTTCTACTTTCACAAGAAAAAAAAGTTTCTCTTCACCAGGAGAGAAGAAGGGGGAAGAGGAGCAGGAGAATGGAAGCTCTCTGACACTTGGGATTGGCTGGGAGTGCTCATTGCTCCTCCCTTGCAATGATCAGATTGGAAAGGAGAAATTCCCCAGGAAATTAGTGCAGATTCAAAGTGAAATGCAAGCTCATGCTGCATTGCTGATAAACACCAAAACTTTGCAAACAAAAGCTGATTCCGCACACATTAGATAATGCACTTTCAATGCACTTTAGCAATCATTTGGACGTGGATTTTTTGTTTCACATTCAGTTCCAAATGATCTCTAAAGAGGATTGGAATTGCATTATCCAACGTGTGCGGAATCAGCCAAAGAAAGAAATGGATCTTTTTTTCACAGAGGTGTTTAATGACTACGAAGCAGCCTGGACGATTATTTCAGTTCCAGAGAATCACAACTAAGTCCAGGAAACAGTTATTTTTGTGATTTTTATAGCTCATGATTTTCATCACACACAACTCTCGTAATGCCTCCTGAAACGCTCTTCCTGGCTGACAGGGGATCACTAGGAACAGCATGAATAGGAAGATGAATGGATGTAGCACAGGAGGGCACGGGCAAAAATTGCCCTCTTGTGCATGTGAAATGCTTTGGTGGATCCAAAACGAAGTTGACGAGACAATTGGTGCAGAAGAAAAAAGAATCTTTAATGAAAGAAAAAGAATCTTTAATGATCATACAACCCCTACACCTTTTGCATGTAGCTTCTTTCCATTCCCATGCATACACTCTGCGATAGGGAACGGAACTAAAAAGAATCTGGAAGATTCCCCCTCATAAAGCAGCATGCGAAATGCGTAGGAGTTGTATGATCATTAAAGATTCTTTTTCTTCTGCACAAATTGTTGCTTTGGTGCGACCGCCCTTCTTCTTCTTGTGGTGGATCCAAGCCATCCAATAATTAATCGTATTTGATTGGAAAGGGGCTGTGGGTCAGTGATAGAACATGTAATTTGCCTGCAGAAAATCCCAAGTTCAGTCTCAGTTAAAGTGAATAGGTTAACTAGGGTTGCCAGCCTCCATGTGGTAGCTGGAGATCTGCTGGATTTACAACTGATCTCCGGGAAACAGAGACCAGTTCCCCTGGAGAAAATGGCTGCTCTGAAGGGTTAACTCTATGGCATTATACCTTGCTGAGGTCCCTCCCTTTCTCAAACCCCACCCTTTCCAAGCTCCACCCTCTAAATCTCCAGGAATTTCCCAACCTGGACCTTGCAACCCTAGGTAGCCGGTGCTGTGCAGCTCTCCCCACCCCCCACCCCCGAGACTCTAGAGAGCTGCTGCCCGTCAGAGCAGACAATACTGACTTTGATAAACCAGCCATTGGATTCAATGTAAAGCAGCCTCATGTATTCATTTGATACACAAATCTGCACTGGAGAATTTCTAAAAGCAAATGTCTAGAGAATATACTGCATGTGTTGCGTAGCAAAACAGGGATTGTTTTGTATAAGCACGGCCCTCAAAGATTATTTCTGTGCTTCCCACCCCATGGTGATCTGATTAGTGATATCTTTGCCTCCATGGATTGTTCCCTTTTGTGGTGATTTAGGTCCCTTCCTAAGAGTTTAAGGGAACCCTTTCTCCTCATTTACCAGTACAACATCCTTTTCATTTGTGCCAAAGCTCCCTGGGAGCTTAACTCCCCCCTCCCTTCTCTTCCAAGTGCCGCAGAACATAATTGAATCCATTCTCGCCGTACTTCTATGAAAGCTCTAGTTACAAAAGGCTAAATGCTTTATTCCTGAGAATGGCCTGAGATAAGATTCCCCAGTGGTGGCAGATCTTCGGAAGAGAAATAAATGTACCTCTGCTTTATAACTGTCTTCCTGGCTGTTTATCAGCACGAAGCGCAAACAGAGTCCTTAGCTGTCTGTGCAGCTACTAATAATACAAGCCAGCCATCTCTCCCCGATAGCGTTCTATCTAAATCAATGCTCCAGCTTCTTCATTAAACAAACTCATTTGTGGCCTTTCTCTCTGGGTTGGAATATCCAAGCTTCGTTCTGCCAAGCTGGGGAAGTATCCACCTTCCATACGCCAGAGAGAAAAAACTTATGACGACAGCATCCCTTGCCGAATCTTGTAGGTCCTGGTGAGGGTTTGGGGAAATGCTCACGTCTCTTCTATTCCAATAGATAACTTTCCTAAATATGACATCCCCTGTTATTGCAAAGAAAGCTGAACAGGATGACTTGTTCTAAGGTTTGGAGTAGATGAGAATTCTGGACACATTTCTTTTTCTGTGTTGTCCCTTATTGTTTATTTCCTGGTGGAAAGTGCTGTCAAGTTGCAGCTGACTTAGGAAAACCCCATAGGATTTTCAAGGCAAAAGATGGACAGAGGTGGTTTGCCACTGCCTCCTTCTGTGTAGCAACCCTGGACTTCTTGGTGACCTCCCATCCAAGAACTAACCAAGGCTAACCCTCCTTAGCTTCCAAGATCTGATGAGATCATATAACGTGAGCCATCAAGATTAGGGTGTTTATTTTCTAAGGACATACATGATGTTGTTGTGACCCACTCTGAACCTGCTTGCTGGGAGGGTGGGATATAAACCCAATAAGTAAATAAATAAATATGGTACACAAGGAAGACTCTGTTTCCAATCTCTAATTGATCAGAACCAGGGCCTTTTTTCAGCTGGAACGCGGTGGAACGGAGTTCCGGCACCTCTTGAAAATGGTCACGTGGCCAGTGGCCCCGCCGCCTCATCTCCAGACAGAGGGGAGTTTAGATTGCCCTCAGCACCACAGAGGGCAATC
The DNA here is from genome assembly GCF_028583425.1 of Eublepharis macularius. Lineage (NCBI taxonomy): Eukaryota > Metazoa > Chordata > Lepidosauria > Squamata > Eublepharidae > Eublepharis > Eublepharis macularius. The sequence goes on along the minus strand of NC_072794.1, from coordinate 162,128,205 downwards.
CAAACTCCCCTCTGTCTGGAGATCAGGGGACGGGGCCACCAGCCATGTGATCATTTTTGCCTAGGGTGATTTAAACTTTTTAAAACTCCCCCCTTGTTCCAGCTGACCCAAAGTGACATCATTGTGTGGTCCTGAGTTCCACCACCGAGTTCCACCACCTCTTTTCCCAGAAAAAAAAAACCCTGGTCAGAACTAACAACAATGAACAAACATTTGCATAACACTTTTAAGTGTTCAAAACGCTTCACTTGTTTTATGTTGCTGTAATCCTTACAACAGGGAAGGAAGCCAGTAGAACATGGTATAGCCTTTTTAGATAAGAGCCTAGGCAAGCCCAGACAGTCCACTCTGCTATAGTGCATACATGGGAATGATACACAATTTAAAACAATAATTTTTGAGATTAGGAAACATGGAGTGTATATTAATGTTAGTTTAGTTATCCATATACCAAACATTAATTATGAATTGCACACTGCATAGGCTCAGTGAAATTGTCCTATGTTTCTGTCGAAGGCTTTCATGGCCGGAGAACGATGGTTGTTGTGGGTTTTCCGGGCTGTATTGCCATGGTCTTGGCATTGTAGTTCCTGACGTTTCGCCTGCAGCTGTGGCTGACATCTTCAGAGGTGTAGCACCAAAAGACAGAGATCTCTCAGTGTCACAGTGTGGAAAAGATGTTGGCAGGTCATTTAATCATCAGGTCATCATCAAATGACCTGCCAACATCTTTTCCACACTGTGACACTGAGAGATCTCTGTCTTTTGGTGCTACACCTCTGAAGATGCCAGCCACAGCTGCAGGCGAAACATCAGGAACTACAATGCCAAGACAACGGCAATACAGCCCGGAAAACCCACAACAACCATTGTCCTATGTTTCAATTACATGTTTTATTAATTTTTAAGATGTTGTATTTAGTATGGCTATATATTTTGTATTTCTTAACAGATCCCCCTGATTAAGCTGCTGCAAAACGCGTAGGAGTAAATGTGTAGGAGTTATATAAACATTAAAGACCCTTTCCTTTGCATCATTTGCCTTTTTTCTCTTTGTTTTGCCTTGCTTTGCCCCTCCCCCTTTTCTATAGCTGAGTAGGGTCCGTACTTAGATGGAGAATCACTAAGGAAGACTCTAACATGCTTTAAAAGCCCGTTGCTGGGATCACCATAAGTTAGTTGCGACGTGATGGCATATATGTACATAATCCAGTTACAACAGCCCTTTAAGGTATTGCACAATCTCTCCACTCCTGTTGCTACACCAGGTCTCACCTGTCTGTTGCAGTTGACGTTGCACTTCTGCCAAAAGCATAAATAATCTAGGATCACTTCCATTTTTCTAAGCGACAGTGCTAGTGAGCCTAATGGTTAAATAATGGCTAGACTAACATTTGGGAGACCCAGGTTCGAATCCTGCTCTGCCATGGACGCTTACCAGGTGACCTTGGCCAATCACACACTCTCAGCCTAACCTACCTCACAAGGTTGATGTGAAGGTAAAACAGAGGAGGGGAGAATGATGTAAGCTGCTTTGGGTCCTCATTGGAGGGGAAGGAAAAATATGAATGAAGTAAGTAAATGAATCAATATATAGTCCCTAGTTGGGGAGCTGGTATGGTATTCTGGTTAGGCCTAGGATCTAGGAAATCCTGGAAAAAATTCCACTCAATTATGAAACACATTGGGGGAGCCAGTTTGGTGTAGTGGTTAAGAGCAGCAGGACTCTAATCTGGAGAGCCAGGTTTGATTCCTCACTCCTCTGCTTGAAGGCAGCTGGGTGACCTTGGGTGAGTCATAGCTTCTCAGAGCTCTCTCAGCCCCACCCACCTCATAAGGTGATTGTCGTGAGGATAATAATAACACACTTTGTAAACTGCTCTGAGTGGGCATTAATTTGTCCTCATGGGCGTTGTTGTTGTTGCTTTTGTTGTTGTTGTTGATCTTGAGCTTGAGCTTGAGCTAGTCATTCATTCTCTCAATCTAACCTACCTCCCAAGGTTGATATAAAGGAAAGAATGAGCCATGTATCTTACCCTAAGTTTGTTAGCAGAAGTGAAGTTTAAAAAGAGGCTAGATAAATACTGAAAACTCTCATTTCATGCAACTGTTAGGGCCAAGCTACACGTGACGAATGACACTTGAACGGCAAGTGGATTGAGTGGAGGGCAAGTGAACAGGGAGAAATACACTTGCCGTTCAAGTGTCATTCGTCATGTGTAGCTTGGCCCTTACTTTGCAGGTTGGATCCACTTGTTTGAATCACCTGTCCTCTCCTCATGTGCATAGTAACGGTGAAGAACACTAAAATGTACAACACAGATAAAAGAGCAGTGCGCAGGCATTTTCTGTGTAGATGGGCCATTTGTGTATTGAAGGGACCTGGTTTAAAATCAAATCATTTTACTGCAACGTATAGTTCCCTTGTTGATATAAACTCTAAAATTACAAAGACATCAGAAAAGCCAAAGCTTTAATTAGGCTGGAATTAAATTTTATGGACCAGATTGTAAAACTGCTTGCTCCAAAGAGCTGTACACAAATGCATCCATGATAAACTATTAGCATATTACCATTTAAAAATATATATATTTGAATTATTTGTAGCAATTTAAATGTCTCCTAACTTAAGTATCCATGTTGTACAGTTGCACCAAATATTCTTCTGCTCTGGGGAAGAAATTAGCTATTATTAGGGAGTGGGTATATAAAAGAAATGGTTTCCCCAAAATTTAAATTGTTAAAACAGTTATTTTAAAAATGGGTTCAGTGAATGTTTTCCTGAGTTACTGTTACCGGTGTTTTCCTGGTTATGGCTCAGTGCTTTACTTGGAGGGATAGCCTAGCTAGTCAGGAATCACACAGCAAATGCAATGACGTATTGTCGAAGGCTTTCACAGCCGGAGAACGATGGTTGTTGTGGGTTTTCCGGGCTGTATTGCCGTGGTCTTGGCATTGTAGTTCCTGACGTTTCGCCAGCAGCTGTGGCTGGCATCTTCAGAGGTGTAGCACCAAAAGACAGAGATCTCTCAGTGTCACTCAGTGTCTTTTGGTGCTACACCTCTGAAGATGCCAGCCACAGCTGCTGGCGAAACGTCAGGAACTACAATGCCAAGACCACGGCAATACAGCCCGGAAAACCCACAACAACAACAACCAAATGCAATGACGTTACAGCACTTCATAGCCGGTCAAATTGACTATGTGCTGACATCACTGAGGAGTGAGGACAAATGAAGTCAATTCAGAACAAGGACAATGCTTCTTGAATGAGAGATTGCTTTTGGAAACAATTACACCAAAAATGATATTATAAATGGGGCTGTCAAAAACATTCACAAAAAGAGTGAATGCTTTTGATGTGGCCCCTGAGGAATGTGTGTTTGTGTGTGTGCATGTGTGTGTGAACGTGTCTCATGTGATCCTTCTTTCAAGAATTTCTTTTCCAGCACTTTCCCCTCACTCTCGAGGCTCTGATAGGAAAACTATTTACGGAGAGTCCTTTATAATTCAAAGTGTGGTTGAGGCCTCAATTTATAGCAGTAATTATATCATTGGCTCAATTAGTCCCCACTAAAAATTTTATGTTATTGTACTATATTAATGTAGTGGCTTTGAAGTAAATGGATTCACTTAGCAGTATAAAAAAATCTTAATTTTTGATTTTTTTTCCCTTTTTGATCTGCGGCTGAAAACAGCAGCTATTTGGCGGCGTTTGTTAAGAGCGAGTAATTTTAAAATATTGGATTCGTTCCAGAGATACATCAGTGGAAGGCACTGACAGTCACAGATCTTTTCTGCATCCCTCTTTCCCTGAAGTCCTTTCTGAACCTGGGAAAACGTGTTCCTAATGTGGCAGAACCCACATGACAATCTACGCTATTCCACAGTCCTGGGAGGGGGGACCTGGCTCTTACGCTCCGGCGCCTGCACAATGAAGTGATGTCATCACGCCGGTCATGGGAGCACTCTCGTGCTCCTTGAGGGGCCCAAATCGGCTCAAAATGAAGCACAGGAACACTCTCGTGGCCGACATGACAACGTCTCTTCTGGAAAGGACATCATCACGTTGGCCACGGGAGTGTTGTCACACTCCATGAAGGCCGATTCAGCCCATTTGGGGCCCAAATAGACCTTGGACGAAGCACGGGAATGCTCCTGCATCCAGCGCAATGACGTCACTTCCGGAAGTAACATTGCTGCACCTGTTGGGAGCATGCCCACAGCACATATTCCTGAAGTGCCTGCTGGTGGCAGGCAATTTCCAGAAGCTTGCCACTTCCTGCCGACCACTGGCAATTTGGCAGGCAAGGTGGCAAACCCTTGAGAGTTTGCCCGCCACCAGTGGGCACCTGGGAACCCTAGAACTAAATAATAAGCTAAAGAAATAGCAACATCCTTGAGAAGCAGCTCACTGAAGACCTCTCGCTGCCTTCATGCCTGAATAAAAATTGGAAAAGAGGGGGGCAGAAAGCTCTGGATCAGCCTAATTCATGCTAAAGTCCCCAAGGTACTTTGAGGTGATATTTGAGATCTTGTCAGGAGAGGGTATGTTTGGTGTCCTAGGCCCAAGCTGTGTTATCAGCAAACTGCCCAAGGAGGTTGGGAAAGTCAAGTTTAAAGAGCAAGAAATTCCTTGCTGAGTAAATACATTCTGAGCAGTTTTTATCCTGCAGTTTATATCCCCCTGAACTACCGTAGCACATGGTGGGCACCTAGCAGTTCGTGAGATGACTCTGGGACTTTTTTTTTTTAAGCAGTGGAACAAAATTAATGTAACTCGCACAGCAGGCTAGACTTGAATTTATCTACTTTGCCACTGAAATTAATTTAGCACTCCAAATTCATCCTTGCCAGGAGATAAAGACATAAAATGAACCTGCCAAGCTACATTTTGACTAAGTCTTCAGACTCCTTAGGTCAAAAAAAAAAAAGGAGAAAAAGGGTTCTGCATAATTACTGAGGAGAGTATGTGGATGGAGTCACATGGTACAGCTGCTGAAAGAAACACCAGTGTGACTGTTCATGCGCTCCAGTAGTCTGTAAATATAATACATATGCCCAGTCCATTCATGTTCCCCACATACATGCACATGAGTATCATAGTGCTTGTTGCAGAAAAGAGTAATGTATATCCTGGACTGTAGACAGAGTGGGACTGGTGAGTTTGTTGTCCCATTGAGGAAGGGAAAATATAGCTGAGGATAGGGGTGCCATTCCCCTGCCTGGAGCAGGGGATCCCCTGCTCCCCCTCCCCCACACTTACTTGGTCAGTGGGGGACGCGATTCCTGTGGTGCCCCACTGGGTGATACAGAGTGCGCCTGTGCCCACAGCAGCCCAAATCAGGACGAATCATGCCCCGCAGCAGGCCTGTGGGACAGAGGTCTGGGCAGAAATTCCTACTCCCAGGTATAGTTTTAGGTGGGTAGCCATGTTGGTCTGTGGTCAAACAGCAGGATTTGAGTCCAGTGGCACCTTAAGGACCAAGATTTTCAGAGTATAAGCGTTCAAGAGTCAAAGCTCTCTTCTTCAGACACTCAGCTCTCAAACTCATTGGGTGACCAGGGGCCAGTCATTCTGTCTTAGACACAGTGTTGCGTGAGGATACAACAAGGAATGGTGTGCAGGAAAATGGGGAAAATGTAATTTTTTTGTTCTTTTTCTTTAATTTTTGTTCTTTTCTTTTTCTCTCTTCTTTTTTATTTCTTTTTCTTTTCTCTTCCTCTTTTATTGGGATTTTAAACTTATCAAGGAGGACAATGGGTTTGTTTTTTGTGAGGACAATGGGTATGTATTTTATTGGTTTTATTTATTGTAATTTATTTATGATTGTAACCCGCCCTGAGCCTGCTTGCGAGGAGGGCGGGATAAAAATCCAATCAATCAATCAATCAAATACAAAGTATTCATTTAAAAAAACAAGAAATAGTGAGCTCTGTATGCTCCCCTGCCCTCCTTCAAGGAAGAGTGGGATAAAAATGTTCTAGAAGCACAGCAGAGAGGACCGTAACCAAGGTGAGGACAATGCGTATGTGTTATGAGCCTGGGCCTAGTGAGGCCTAGTGGCTCTGGGGAAGCCTGCACTAAAGTGACTGCAGAACCTACATTTCCCAGGTTGCCTTTGGCTCCTGTGATTGGGTAACAGGGGTTTCTGAGGGAAAATTGCACCAATAGGAAAGTAGAGGGATGTTGCCTGAGAGAAGGTATAAAAGGACTCGCCACAGTGGAAGGGTGTTCATTCCTAGGGAGCAGAGCTGAAGAGAGGGTGTTGCAGACGGGGTAAAGTTGCCAGCCTCCAGGTGGTAGCTGGAGATCTCCCAGAATTACAACTGATCTCCAGGCCACAGAGATCAGTTAACCTGGAGAAAATGGCTGCTCTGAAGGGTTAACTCTATGGCATTATACCTTGCTGAGGTCCCTCCCTTTCTCAAAACTTGGCCTTCTCAGGCTCCACCCCCAAATCTACAGGAATTTCCCAACCTGGACTTGGCAAACCTAAGACAGAGTTATGATCCCTCATGCAGAAGGAGTAAGACAGTTGTAAGCCAGTCACCAAAAGAGAATTAAGAACAGTCTAGTTAGACAGTCTAGTTAGAACAGTTTAGTTAGGGTGTGTTAGTTTGTTTATTCACCAACCTTTACCATTCTCTTTATTTTACAAAGTTTTGAACACCAGTTATTAATAAACCTTTTAAATAAAGTTCTTTATTGTCCTGCCTGGGTCCTCACTAGAGATAGGCATGAACAGCAATACAAACTTAAAAAGCCACAAACTGCCCAATCAGCTGTTCGCAAACAAACTGTTCATGAGGCCCCATTCTAAAGGAACAGGTGGTCGTTGCAAGCCTTGTTCATTGCTGTTCATCAAGCCAGACAGTCTGGCACCTGCAATCAATTCCCTTGGCAACCAGAGGCAGGGACTGCCTGAACTCTGTCTGAATTCCTGCTGTTGCCCTGGAAACCCCAATCGAAGCCCAATTTAGCTTGATAGGCAGGTCTTCCTTTCAAGTATGGAGCTCCAAATTTGTTACAAGGAACCAAAGAGCAGTGGGGAGGGGGGCTCCCAGCTCTGGTTTTGCAGACAGTGAGGGAGAGACAGTTGCTGTTGGCATTTTGAGAGAGAGACAGGGAGAGTGCATTGGAGTTTGAATTTTCTTTGTGTGTGGTGGGATAAGGATCTACCTCTTCAAGTTGCAGGGCTGCTGCCAGGCTCTGGGCCAAGTTATTATTTATTACTGGTACATTCCCTGCTGTCTGCTCAGGTAAGGTTTCTGGGAGTGGTGCAGTAGGGATCTACCCCTTCAGTTTCCAGGGCTGCTGCCAGGCTCTAGGGCCAAGCTATTATTTATTATTGGTACATTTCCTGCTACCTGCTCAGGTAGGGTTTCTGGGAGTGGTGTGGTAGGGATCTTGATGGCTGGAGGAGAGCCTGCTGGCCCCCACGAACAATGAACAACAAACACATTCATGATCAAGTCATGTTTATCAGTGTTCATTGTTCGTTGTTCGTAGATGGCAACGAACAACAAACACCGTGTTCATTTTTTTTTCTGTTCGTGCCCATGTCTAGTCCTCACGTCTTATTCAGTCACATAAGAAATCAAATCTACTGAGAAGGAGTAAACAGAAGGAGTCAGTTGGGTGCTCTGTGCTCTTCCAAGGAAACTTGTACCAGTGGTGGCAGCCTATAGAGAGCTTCCCTGGGCCTCAGCCAGCTGTGACAGTATGCCACCATCACCTTCATCCAAGAATGCTGGTTTGCCCCACTGAGTGAGGAAGGCTGGCTATAGACCTGGGCAGACAGCTTCCCTAAGTCACCTGATTTTTTCACACGTGTACACATGTGTGTCAGTTACACAGTCCCAATGTGCTGCAGGCAAATCACGCTGTAGTCTGACGCATCCTTTGCTGCCCCTGATGCTAAAGGGGACTTCTTTGGCCAGACAAGGAAAGTGGTGAGGTCTTGAAACCATTCAGTCTGTGTACTGGAAGAGGCTTGGAGTGCTGTGTATGCACTAAACTCTCCATTTAACCTGTTCATCAAGGGAGGTGGAAGGAACATGGAACACATGTTTTTTTCATGCTCGCACTGTGAGGTAGCAATCAGTGAGTTAATCACCTTGTTGTTTGGAAAAAAACAGGATCTCCAAAAAACTTAAACTTGAGTTTCTTTTAGCAAACATAGATCCAAAGATCACTCATCAATTAGCCCATTTCTCTATGCCGATACTCAGGTTGAGAAAATTTTATGATACTTAGATGTTATATCAATCTTAATCTGTTTATAAAAAATCCTTTAATCCAAATTGTGAATTTTTTTAAATATGTATTTCCCCCGTATATCTGGTCTAAGGACCGCAATAATAAAATCAATCAATCAACCTATGCGTAGTGCCAGTGTGGCACAGGGGTCCGAGAGTTGAACTAGGATCTGGGAGGGGCAGGTTGGAATGGCAATTGTGCCAAGGAAGATGGCTGGATGACCTTGGGCCAGTCACGCACTCTCGTCCTAACCTACCTCACAGGGTGATTGTTGTAAAGATAAAAGCAGAGGAGAGAAGAATCGTGTGGTAAGCCCATTGGGACCCTAATGCATAAAAAAGCAGGGTATAAATATATAAATAAGTGGTGCTGTCCGGTGTTTGTTTGCTTACTGTCATCATTTAGTGCCTGCATTTCTCACTGCGGCTCAAAGCAAATTGCACAGTGCAAGACAATTTAAATCGACAGCAGTGGGACATCCAATAAGCGATACAATAGAGGTTGTACTGTATAAAGCTGATGCTGATGTAGCAGCCACTGCAGCTCCCACCTCCTCCTCCTCTTCCTCCTCCTGGTCTCTCTGTTGGGGACTGAGGCATCACTTATCCATTTACCTGAGATGGATCCATCTGACGTCCCCAACTGTGGGACGTTTTCATTCCAACCAGCAGGGGAGGAAGAAGATGCTGCAGCAAAGGATCAGGAAAGCAAGCAGCGCAGGAAGAAGCCCTGCAGCCCAGCTGCTCGCGTGCTTGCCCCTCGCCCTCCCCTCTGCTAAGCATCTTTGCAACGAGATGCAAGCGTCTCAGCTGGCTCCTTATTGCCGACTGGGCTCAAGCGACTGTTTTGTGATCCTTTCCAAAGCTCTTAATAATAGATATCCAGCGCGCTTCATCATAGCCTTTAAAATGGATTTAGGTTGGCCTCTTTGCTACATTGAGGGTTCCTAGGGGGCCAAAAACTGGGATGCAAACGTGGAAGCAAATGTGTAGAATAAAATATCAATTTGGTTCACTATCAGCTTCCCAGTTTATGGTGCACTAAGACGGTTGTTTGGTGGCTGCTCTTTGAGTGTAAATGTCGGCTGTTTCCACACGCCCTTAAAGGGATGGCATACAAATGGAACACTAACGACGTTTCTGTTTGCAAAACAGTTGCGGCCGGTTTGCAGGGCTGCTGCAAGTGTTTCTGGCACCTGAGGTGAGAAACCTGTTCTGTGCACATGTGCTCCGCACACGTGAGTTCCAGCCCTGCACGATGACATCACTTGCGATGTCATCATGCAGGAGCATCCCTCTCACCTGAGGTGGGCGGCAGTGGCAAAGGGGCAGAGAAGTGAGTGGGGATGCCGCCTGCATCCTCGCTTGCCTTCCCACTTGCTGCCATGCCGCTGGGGTGCCCAGTTTGCCGGGAGCCGAGCCGAGCCAAGCCAAGCCAAGGTGGGCAGAAGCAGCAAAGGGGCAGAGAGGCAAGTGGGGCGGCCCGCTTCCCCACTTGCCTCCCCGCTCACTGCCATGCCTCCGGGGTGCCCAGCTCACCAGGAAGCTGAGCCAAGGCAGGCATCAGCAGAGAAGGGGCGGAGAGGTGAGTGGGGCGGCCTGCTTCCCCACTCACCTCCCCACTCGCTGCCACACCGCCAGAGCACCCAGCTTGCTGGGAGCTGAGCCGAAGCGGGTAGCAACAGCGAAGGGACAGAGAGGTGAGCGGCGCCTCCTTCTAAGTTCAGCGCTCGAGGCAATTGCCCCCATCACCTCAATTGACGTGCCGGCCCTGGCCGTTTGGCTTCCATTTTTTCAGCACCTTTTCTGGGACTAGGGAAAGTGCGTTCCCAAAAAAAGCGCCAAAAAACCAGAAGCCAAATAGCCCACAACTGTTTTGCAAATGGAGATTTCTGGATTCGTGAGGAAAAGCTGCCAATGTTCAGTAAGCGGGCCATCCCTTTAAGAGCATGTGGAAATGGCCTTACTTACAGATCAGTAAGTGGGCCATCCCTTTAAGAGCATGTGGAAATGGCCTTACTTACAGATCACACAACCGGTAGCTTTTGCTGGACTTAGAAATGTGACGCATTTCATGGGCAGCAGGTTCTGCGAGGGAACATGCCATGTCACAGCCACATCATGAGCCAATCTTTGTCTCACTGCTGCCCAACTTGGGCAGCTGTCAAACAGCGTTTTGCCCGCACGATGACTGTAGCATTTCAGTTTCCTTTCCTTCTACCTTTCAAGTCCCTAGTGCATTTTCACAGGAGGTGAAATGGATTTCCTCCCAAAGGTCATGGCTGGTTGCATCAGGTAATTCAGCAAAGCGCAGGGGCACTACCTCTCCTAAAGGCTGGGCAAAGACGTACATGTGTGAAATTACTTGGAGGAGGACATGCACTTAAACAAACCTGTAAGACTACTCTGTTTTTTAAAATATTTATAGTCACTTGATTTTCTCTATTTGTATGAATGGTTGTTGAGCAGAAGGCAGGCAGGAAGGAATAATAGAATCATAGGGTTGGAAGGTACCTCCAGGGTCATCTAGTCCAACCCCCTGCACAATTCAGGAAATGCATAACTGCCTGCTCCTCCCCGTACACACCCAGTGACCCCTGCTCCATGCCCAGAAGATGGCAAAATGCCATCAAGATCCCTAGCCAAACTGGCCTGGGGAAACCATGCAAAACCTAACTATTCAAAAAGGCTTTTTACTCAAATGGGAGGGCTGCATTGTACGGATGAAGTCTCAGGTACTTCACTAACAAGCTGGGGATCATAGACTTGATCACTATTTTTGCCTCATATATTATCTGCTGCTTTAAAGATGTACTCCTACGTACAACCATCACTCCATGCTGTCTAATGTTAGTCCTAGAACTGATTACATTTTGCTTCAGTATCTCTACTGTGTCTTGGATCCTCGCTGATGCTATGGCTTTAAACTTGTATATGTTGACCTTATGGTATTGTATTGAAATGTACTTACTTGATATTGATTGTATTAACCTCATACTGTGTGATCCGCCTTGAGTCTCAGTGAGAAAGGCGGACTATAAATGACGTAAATAAATAAATAAATAAAATAAACCCCAAGGTGGCAATCAGCCTTACCCTGGGCATGTAAGAGGGGCCACGGGAAGGAAGGAAGGAGGAAGGAATGAAGGATTCATTCACTTAGAAGCTGAACTAACAACTAATTTTCAGTTCCAATATTCCTGTCCTCGAGGCACCCTGAAGTCAGCTGCTCTCCTCCTTTGCTATATGCTCTTTACACTGGAACTGATGCCAACATTCTCACATTTTCTTTCCACCTAAAGTCATGTTTTTTATTGTTGTTGAAGAGCCAAAAGGTGCCATCTGATCTGACAACCGGCAAAGAAGGCAAGACTAGGAAGGAGCTCCCTCGTGTGGCCATGGGCGTTGGCAAATGAGAGGAATGGGACTCCAGAGTCCCATCGCTTTCTCGTTTGCGTGATACAGCAAGATTGGGGTCCAGCAGCTACTTAAAGACCAACTAGATTTCTAGGGTGTGAGCTTTCAAGAGTGAAAGCTCCCTTCTTGTTATCACCCAAACCACTTCAATTTTCCAAGCATGCACTATCTTGTACGAATTGCGGAGGGTACCTAGAAAGATTTTTGGCCCACGCCCCAGACTAGAGATATTAAAAACCCACCCTCAAATTCACACAACAAATCTTTCGTCCCTGAGTTTGCAAAAATCTTGCACCCTCTGGAACTTAAGGAGACTTGTCACTGCCCTTTAGGGTATTTGCCAAGCATGCTGTGAGGCTCGTCTTCCCGCTTTTCTGAGCCGTTTTGTTGGTATGATTCTGCACACGTTAGATAATGCACTTCCAATCCTCTTTATAGATCATTTGGAATGGATTTTTTTCATGTGCGGAACAAAAATCCACCTCAAACGATTGATGAAGTGCATTGAAAGTGCATTATCCAACGTGTGCGGAATCAGCCAACGGCAGTGAAGTCGGTTCCATGCTGACTCCAGGCTTCACCGTCCCAGAGCTGCTGTTCTAACATTAGCTGCATAGGGAATTAAAATGGAGGACCCACCCAGTGGCAGATTATTGCACTTTTGAAATCATTTACTGCCTAGATTTTTCCATTCAGATGTCCTGTTCTGTTATGGTCATGAATCCTTCTGTTTACTAACATCAGCAGAAATAGATCATAGTAATTTTTTTTTTTTACTTTTTAGAGCTATTACCTCATTACATGAAAAATGTTGTCTAATTATAGAAATGGCACCCATTTGCAATGATGCAACAGTGGAATAAGGCCAGATGGGAAAAACAGAAAATAAAAGGGATAGTGGCGACGAGCAGCTCAGAGTTTGACAATGCGACCTCTGCTTTCTGATCCATGCCAAAGAACTCCTCATCCTGAGAGCATGGGAAAGTAGCTCAATACCATCCATACACTTCAGAGATTGTGCTTCTATTTGTGCACTCAGGCAAAGGAAGGAAGGATGGAAGGGGAGGGAGGGAGGAAGAGAGGAAGGGAGGCAAGGAAGGAAAGAGGGAGGGATGAGTTCTGAGAAAAAAGGGACCATAAGGAAGGAAGAACGGGAAAAATCAGTGGATTCAGGAAAACATCGATGGGAACTACTGCATGTATATGAAGGAAGTGAACTGTGCTACACTTTACAAAGGTGGAAACACTATTGGAGCTGATTCAGACAAGACTACTAGAAGCCACGGTATGTTCACACTTCGGATTCTATCGCTCCATTCCACTGGTACCACTGCACTCCTCTGGCCTAAGGTGCCTTTTGCCTATGACAAAGGCCCTCACAGCAGAGGAGGAGACACTCACATCACCACAATGCTCCTCGCATTAGAGGAAGCAACAATAAGAGCATCAAGGTGTTTCCATGCGTTTTGGGACCTAAGGTGTATCCCTGCATCTTGTAAAAAAACAACAACGTGAGAAACAGCTTACACTAAGCAGGAATGCAATTTCAGGTAGGTGGCCATGTCAGTCTGCTGTAGAAGAGCAAGATCTGAGTCCAGTAGCACCTTAAAGACCAACCAGATTTCCAGGGTATAAGCTTTCAAGAGTCAAAAGTTCCCTTTGTCTCTAAAGAAGGAAGTTTGACTCTCGAAAACAATACACTGGAAATCTTGTTGGTCTTTAAGGTGCTACTGGACTGAACAGGAATGATGTCTCTCTCGTTCACGAGAGTACTGTCTGTAAATGTATACCAAAGACAATCCATTCATATCAACCATTCATCACTGTCTAGGGCAGTGATGCTCTGTATTCTTGGTGTTTGGAGGGCAATCAGTGGGGGGGCTTCTAGTGTCCCCCACTGGCAGACCTCCTAAGGACACCTGGTTTTTTGGCCACTGTGACACAGAGTGTTGGACTGGATGGGACATTGGCCTGATCCAACATGGCTTCTCTTATGTTCTTATTTCACTAATTTGAACATTTCTCACTCCATTGGCTACCTATCAGTTAGCTTGCTCACTTCAAGGTATTGGTTATTACATACAAAGCTCTTCCCAGCCTTGGTCCAGCATACCTACGGGACCGCCTCCCTCCATATGTTCCTCCACGGCAGCTTTGCTCATCTGATCAGTGTCTCCTACAGGTGCCAGGCAGCACATGAGTGAAATCAACAGCAGCCCATACATGGGCTTTCTCTGTGGTGGCCCCTACCCTGTGGAACGGCCTGCCTGAGGAGGTCAGGAGAGCCCCCACTCTCCTGGCTTTCTGCAAACGATGCAAAACTAAATTATTCAAAAAGGCCTTTTTCTCAGCTAAGAGGTCAGTATTGTTGGAAAGGGGTCCCAGATGTTTCGCTAATGAGTTAGGAACCATAGATTTCACCATTATGTTGCCTTACATATTATCTGTTGCTTTAAATATGTACTCCTATATACTACCTGTGCTTCATGTTGTTTACTGTAAGTCCTAGAACTGGGCCGATTCCAGACGACTAACCTGAAGGCGCTGCATGCCGCCATGTTCCGGATCGCGACGGGGAAAACGCGAAATATCGCATTTTCCCCGTCGCGATCCGGAACATGGCGGCATGCAGCGCCTTCAGGTTAGTCGTCTGGAATCGGCCCTGATTATGTTCCGTTTCAGCAATTCTCCAGCCTCATATTGGATCCTTGCTAATGCTATGTCTTTGTAAACTTTGTAAACTTTGACACTGTTTGTGGAAATGTTCTTGACACTGTATGGAAATGCCTGCCCTTGTCCTTGCCACTGATTGTACTAATCTCACACTATGTAATCCATCTTTAGTCTCGGTGAGAAAGGCGGAATACTGTAGGGATGAAGTCTCGGGTGCTTCACTAATGAGTTAGGGACCATAGACTTCACCATGTTGCCTTACATACTATCTGCTGCTTTAAATATGTACTCCTCTGCACTACCGTGCTTCATGTTGTCACATGTTAGTCCTAGAATTGATTATGTTCTGTTTCAGCTTCATGTTGTCTATTATCAGTCCTAGAATTGATTATGTTCTGTTTCAGCATTTTTTCTACTCTGTATTGGATCCTTGCCAATGGTATGTCTTTGTAAACTTGTATCCGTTTACCCTATGGCATCATTTATGGAAATGTCCTTGACACTGTAAAGAAAGGTACTTGATACTGACTGTACTAAGCTTGTACTGTGTAATCCGCCTTGAGTCTCATTGAAAAAGATGGACTATAAATGACAGATGGGGGTGGGTGGGAATCATGTCCTACCTGCAATGAAAAAATCTGCCATTTTCTTTTTTAAAAATTCCTGCTGGAAAAAATTGGGCATAGGTTCTACCCATCTTTTTTACCTAGGCTTTTATAGCACCGCTGGACATTTCATTAGGTCCATTCCATGGCGGCCATTGCCATTTTAGAAGAATTTGTAGTACTTTTACTACAAATAGTACTTTTCCTTTTAAAAATAGTACTTTTACATTTAAAATTGATGTGACGTCTGGATCTGACGCATGCACACGGTGGCCCCAAGAGCTCTTCTCTCCCTCCCCTTATGCCTTTTTGGGTGTCAAATCAGCTCCCCATTGAAAAGGTACGGGGGCAGGGGGACAAGAGCTTTTTTGTATCTCTGAAATGGTATCAATGCCCACGAGAATGGACTTATGACTGCTGTCACTTATAGTTTGGCTCTCTGCCCAACCTACCACACAGGGTTGTTGTGAGAATAACACTGGAGGAGGAGGGAATGATATAAGCCATTTTGGGTCACTGGGGAGAAAGATAGCAGAAATTAAGTAAGTAAAGAGTCCAACAGCACCTTTAAGACTAACCAACTTTAATGTAGCATAAGCTTTCGAGAGCCACAGCTCTCTTGGTCACATGCATCTGAAGAAGAGACCTGTGGTTCTCGAAAGCTTATGCTACATTAAGGTTGATTAGTCTTAAAGGTGCTACTGGACTCTTTACTATTTTGCTGCTACAGACTAACATGGCTAACTCCTCTGGATTAAGTAAATAAATAAATAAACAAATTCAAGATTCTGGTCCAGTAGCCCCTTAAAGACCAATTAGATCTCCAGGGTATGAGCTTTCAAAAGTCAAAGGAAGCTTGGGCATTCAAAAGCTGATACCTTGGAGATCTAGTTGGTTTTTAAGATGCTACTGGATCCCTATCTTGCTCTTTTACTGCAGATCAACACAGCTGCCCACCAGAACCCAAAAGACCTCAAGATAGCCAAGGGTTAACTCGTCCTATTTTTTCATGGGCAGATAGAAGAGGGGAAAGAAATGAGCAAATATGTTCCAAAGCATTCCTACCTAGTCATTTTCAACCCTATTCGGATCCAGTAAAGACCAATTAGATTTCCAGGGCATCAGCTTTGGAGAGTCATAGCTCCGTTTGTCAGAAAATTCGGGTTTTGTTTTTTAAAGTGCTCTGACTGCACTAGGCAGGAAATCCCGCCGGGGCCAAACTGCGGCCGTTTCCACACATGTTGAATAATGCACTTTCAATGCACTTTAGTGATCCTTTAGAAGTGAGTTTTGTGTTTCACACATGAAAACCCAGTTCCAAATGATCACTAAAGAGCATTGAAAGTGCATTATCCAATGTGTGTGGAAGCAGCCTGCCAGAGCTCCATCGCGGGGCGGATGCCCCGTGAGCTCCAGACGGTGCGATCCAATCTCTGCAGTGGCTCCAGCTGCAAGAAAACGATAAATTTCCATTAAGGCTGTGCGGAACTCCCGTTGCTTCTGCCACGGACCCTGATAGGGCTCCTGCAGGCTCCTTTGCGTTTCACATGACGTGGAGAGAAGCTTGCAGGAAGAGATTAACTGCCCTGTAAGGGGGACAACGTCGAGGCTGTCAAGAGCTTCTGCGGGAGTTGGAAGAGAAGGGGAAACGGGCCAGGCAGAAGGAGTCCCTCCTCTTCCCTCAATCTTGCCCCCTTCTGTACTCATCAGTTCCCCTGCAAAACCTGGAGAGTTTCTCTGACTCCCTTGCCTGCAATCTGGGCTTCCTCTTTTTCCAGGCTGTCCCCTTGGGATTGCTCCCATTCTTCCGGAGGCTCTCCTGGGAGTCAGGGCTAACAAACCATAAACAGCTGCAGTCCCGTGGCCTCACTCTCTCTTGCTCACCAACCTCCGTGGAACAGAAGGATCGAGGTTCCCTGACACCTTAGAGACCAATAAGATTTTCAGGGCGTAAGCTTTCGAGAGCCAAAACTCCCTTCTTCTGATACCTGAAAATACCTGCAGTGGCACCTTGTGTGTGTGTATGTGTGTCTTATGTGCCATCAAGTCACCTCCAACCTATGGCGACCCTATGAATGAAAGACCTCCAAAATGTGCTATCATTAACAGGCCCAGATCTTGCAAACTGGAGGCCGTGGTTCTCTTTATTGAGTACAGTCATCTTGTTTTAGATCTTCCTCTTCTCCTACTGCCTTCCACTTTTCCTAGCATTGTTGACTTTTCCAGAGTCTTCTCTTCTCATGATGTGACCAACGTGCAATAGCCTCAATGTTGTCATTTTAGCTTCTGGGGAGAATTCAGGCTTGAGAATTCTCTAGGGAGAATTCTCTAGGGAGAATGCAATGGCACCTTAGATAGCAAGATTTTCAGGATATAAGCTTTCAAGAGTCAAAGCTCCCCTGAAAATCTTTGTCTCTAAAGTGCCTCTGGATTATAATCCTGCCTTTCTACTGCAGACCAACACAGCTACCTGCCTGGTACAGGATCTCCACATCTGCAGGCTCCTAATCTTATGCAGTTGGGCAATAGTCTCTGCCCCTCGGAAAAAGCAATAGGGAGTGCTTCTATTTGGAACTTCAAAACACCAAGTCTTTCCTTAACCTGCCCATATTTCCCAGATGAAAATGGGGAGATGTCTCTACTTATATCCCTGTCCCTTTTCAGACACCAAGACTAGTATATCCCATCTGTCCTCTTCCAGTATGAAACATAGCTGAATAGTCTGCTCTGTCTTCTTTATGCTAAATACTAAGTGAGAGCTTGTCCTCTCTGGATTCAAAGGCAAAGAGGGTGCTTGCCCCCCCCCAAATATGGCTCTCCTAAAACATGCTATTGACAGTGAAAAAGGAAGCACCTTGGCTGAAGAATGCAATGTGAAAGAATGCACCGTAGGGCCAAGCTGCACATGACGAATGACACTTGAACAGCAAGTGTATTTCTCCCTGTTCACTTGCCCTCCACTCAATCCACTTGCCATTCAAGTGTCATTCGTCATGTGTAGCTTGGCCCGTAGTGTCCGGGCACAGGTTTATAGGCACGTGCAAGAGAATCAGGGAGCATTCATATCAAATGAGAGAAATTGAATGTCTCGAGGTCTGGAATACGGAGCAAAAACCTGGAGAAGAGCAACTGAATACTCACATTGATGGGGGGAGAAAAGATTAAAGCATTCCAAAATCTCCCCTACAGGGCAAAGAGAGGTTTGCCAGGGCATGAACCCGAAAGACTGGATTGTCCCTGGAACTGCTGGAATATGGATATATTTCTCTCCGACTTGCCCCTTTTCCTCCTTTCCCCTCCTCCATCCCACACCCCAACCTTGCCTGAAGCTACTGCCAAAGCGGTGGTGGCAAGTGGGCAGGAGAGAAGTCTGGCTACCACTGTGTCTCCCTGTCCTTCCCCGTCACTTTGAGTTCTGCTTCAAGCAACCCAGATGCTGCAGGGTTTGAGTCCAGCAGCACGGGGCTGTTGGGCGGCTTCTCACGTCACCTGGACATGCTACATCTCCGTATATGACCCACACCTGCGAAAGAAGACTGGACTATTCAATTTGGTATCAGCATATTTGCTTACTTACCTTTCTGGACTCGTGGTTCATTGACTTTTGACTTGGACTATGCCTTCTATCAGTGTATTGAAGCGGCTTATGGATTGTGAATAATTGTGATGTTTTTCACTTTTTAATGTTTGGTTTGTGGATGCCTTGATTTCATTGCTTTATAGTTCTTTGATAGATTACTTTGACTTCGTCTTGAATACAACTGGGTTTATTAATTAGTCATTGTTTACTGTTTTCCTCCATGTACGGTGTTCTCCGTTTGTAGTCGTGCTAACTTGAGTGTTGGAGGTGCCTCTTTCTTTGTATCACACCATAGAGACAAACAAAATTTTTAGGGTATAAGCTTTTGAACGTTAAAGCTCCCTTCTCCCTGTATCTGAAGAAGGGAACTCTGATGTGATAGAGGCTACCCTCCAAAGCTGCCATTTCCTCCCAGGAAACTGTAGCTCGGAGATCAGCCGCAATTCTGAAAGGATAAACTCTGTGTGTGCATACTGTGCTAAGTCTTGCAATGTTCTGATTCTGCTATACAGTGAACAGGATGTTGGAAATTGCAATGTCTGGTGTACTGCAGCAGCAAGAAGGGAAGGAGAGCCTTCTATGCAGGGGGCAGCAAGGATCACTTAGTTAGGACAGTGAGAGCAGCACCACTCTTGTTTCCTGGGGGTCATTTCCTTGTCTCCTATTGAGCTAAACAGGGCAATATCCTGCTTCTTCTCTCTCCTGCCTTAGAGCCAAACTACAAGTGACATCTTACACAGGTTGGACACTAGTTGGCTTCCCTCAAGTTTTGATGGGAAATGTAGGCATCCTGGTCTTGCAGCTGTAATGGAGAGCCAAGCTGTAAAACCAGGATGCCTACATTTCCCATCAAAACTTGAGGGAAGCTGACAAGTGTCCAACCTGTGTAAGGCGTCACTTGTAGTTTGGCTCTTAGTCACTCTTCTACAAGATGTAGACAGATAGCAAGAACTCTCTCTCTCTCTCTCTCTCTCTCTCTCTCTCCTCCTTCACTCTCAAGTATGTATTTCTTAAATAAACTTTTTTGCCTCTTTAATCAGCACAGCGTAACTTCTCTGCTCTGTTTACACTCCACTAACACAGGGGACCTCAGAAAACGAATGTCTCCTGCTTGAAAATGCATTGGTTTGTATTTGAGCACTGAGCTCCGCCCCCCCCCCCCCCGCTTCAGATCTCGACCCAGCCTGAAATAACTTGCAAAAAGCCAACTGCCCCTGCCCAGCTCATCACAAACCAACATATTTTCGATCTCCAAAAGGCGGGGTGGGGTGGGGGATAACCAGCCACAGTGGGTGGCTCTTTAAACAGAGGCTAGGCCCCAACTGATGTCTTCAAATTACTGCATATTATTTCCCCCAAATTTTCCAGTGTGAGCTGATGGTAAGTGTAGTTGTCGTCTTGGTTCGAGGCCCCTGAAAACTACAGTTTTTGCTAGCCTTGTAAGAATTTTTTGCTAGGGAAGCCCCAGTACAGGCCAGTTTACTATTTAAGCCCCCCTCCCATAGCTAGCTATTTCCCCCCCTTCCGAAAGGTGAAGGCTTGCGTGGCTTGGGAAGGAGAGATATTGATGGGAAGAGGCACCTGTATGTACCACCCATGCACCTTTTGCAATGTTCTCCTTCGAATTCTTGCAAAGGCCAGTTGGGTATTTTTAAATGTTTAAAAGAGATGCTCGCAAAAACGCAAACAGTTTCGGGTAGAGAACGTGGGTGTTTTTCCATCACTAGTACTTGCCAGCACCACAACAAACTCCGGGAGACAAATTTTTATTGACGTTCCAAACCCTCAATCAGATGTGAAATCCAAGCAGTGTTGGAATATCGAGTGTTGTATAGGTGCCACAGGTGCATTAAATTCATATTAACGGGAGGCAAATGAGCACTAAGGGAATCGCGCTGACAGGCTCTTAAGTTAGGCCGGTCAGATGTGAAGGAAGAGGATGAGAACTTGGCAATCAACAAGCATGAATGCACTAGGCAGGTAGGAAAGGAGAAGTGTGAACAGCGTTTGCCCACCCCACTGAGATACGATCCAGTGTTGTGGTTTAAATTCCCCATGTGAAGGTGCCGTGCAAACAGGCAAGAATCTCGAGGAGGTCTAGGGATGTTGTTGTCATATGACTGTTGTTCTGGCCCTGGGAAAACTATTTACTAATTGCTTTGAGTTAAGGTTGCCCAGGTCCCATTATCCTCCTGGTGCAGCGGGTGGGGGTGGACGACCCTTACCTTTTCACTGCTCCCATCATGCTCTTCATGCCTGCATGCTGATATCACTTCTGGTGATATCACTTCCAGGCGAGGTCATCGCACAGGTGTAGGAGTGTGCGCCCTTCACAGCAGGCCACTTTGAGCCCCAAATAGGCCCAATTCGGCCTGTTTCGGGTCCAAATTGTCCCGTTGCAATGCCCTCAGGGCAGCACGATGGCATCACTCCCGGGAAGTGACACCGCTCCTAAGGAATGAATGAGAACAGAACAGATGGTTGCTACCCTTTTTATAAGATACCAGCCTAGCAATTGCCATTTGCAGCTTTCTAAAATTGAGGCTGGTCTACCTTAATTCACTTTTCGTGGTGCTGCCCTTGATGACTGTTCAGAAGCTTTGTGCAAAATGATACATTGTGCAATTAGGAGCACCATCATGCAAGGACAATCTTCTAGCATTTATAATAACTCCCAGAAGACTTCCTGGCACAAGCCATATGCCGAAGTTCAACATCAAGGCCTTCATGGGCCCTGCCTCCCATCATGATTCAGAGGCAGTGAAATTCTGAATCCCGGTGCTGGGAATAACGTTGCTACCTCCAGCCTAAGGAATTCCTAGAGATTTGGGGTCAGTGTCTGGGGAAGGCACTGAGTTGCCATCACCTGATGGTGCCTTCCCATGTGCCCCCCCCCAGACTCCCACCAGTTGCAACCCTATTTCTACCTGATCCTTTTAAAACTAAAGATTGCACCTGCAAACTTCTGCATGTCAAATACCACCAAACCACACCTCCCTCTGCACTACATATTCAGCAATTGGCTCCTTGGGGAGTTTGCCTGAGGCCAAAAGGCATCTTGTAGGCACATTTAGATTATTGCTTCGATAAGACCTAAGAGCTCCTGACCTGGATAGCCCAGGGGAGCCTGCTCTCATCAGATCTCAGAAGCTAAGCGGGGTCGGCCTTGGTTAGTCATTGGATGGGAGACCTCCAACTAAGACCAGGGTTGCAGAGGCAGGCAATGGCAAACCATCTCTGATAGTTTCGTGCCATGAAAACCCCACTAGGGATCACCATAAGTCAACTCTGACTTGAGGGCACCACACACACACACACACAACACCTAATCTTCTCCTGTATAAGCCCCACTGAAATATTTCTGGAGTAGGCCTAGAACCTACTTCTGTCAAGCATTGTTTGGCTGGGTACATTCGTTGGCTGTGTTACAGTTGTTTCCCATTCCTGGAAGTGTTTGGTTAAGGGGAAGGGGCACCTATTTAGTGTTTCCAAGACTTCAGAGCAGCAAAGCACAACATAGCGTGGCCTGTTAATGGGTGGAGACTTCACAGTATGTGTAGAACAGACTCTGTCTGAAGATGCATGGAGTGGCTTGCAGAAGCCAAGCCAGAGGCCACACTCCACTCTGGATTCTTTGTGGATTCTGGGCGCTAAAACTTTTGTGAGTGGAACCTATTGGCTGCCAGCCTCCAGGTGGCAGCTGGAGATCTCCCTAATTTACAACTAATCTCTAAGCCATATAGTTCAGTTCCCCTGGAGAAAATGGTTCCTTGGGGGGGGGGGGAATCTGTGTCCCTCTCCTCCTCAAACCCCACCCTTTCCAAGCTCCACCCCCAAAATTTCCAGGAATTTCCCAGCCTGGAGCTGGCAACCCTAACTCAGTCCTAAACAGACCTTCCCAGTGGATTGTTCCCAATCTAAGGTTTCCAAGCAGGAGCCTTTTGCAGGCGGAAGTATTTGGGGAGCAGAGCATGGGGAGGGGAGTGACAGGGGATGCAACAACAACAGCTTGGGGTGAAGACCTGGAAGTGAGGTCACTGCATCAAGTGACACTCTAGGAATCCCCCCTTCCCGAGTCTTCATGATAAATAGCATAGCGATTGGGGACATTCCTAGATTGTGACTCGAGTGTAATACACAGTCCTTCCTGGTTCAGACCAACTCAGTGGGAGACAACTCATGTGAATGTTCTCTCATTTAGAAAAAATCCTCTCTGACATCACAGCTTTTTATATACAAGGTTATTTGGTTTTATATAACCTGCAGTCTGGAGTAATACAAACCTGGAAAGGAGTCTACCACATGCCACTTCTGCACATTTGAATTATTTCCTAACACTCTACCTATCCTTTGTCACTAATGTGGTGCTATTTGGGGGGGGGGGGGTAGAAGTGAGTGAATTCACCGGGATTCGGCTAAAGATTAGGAAGAACTTCCTGACCGTTAGAGCCATCCCTCAGTGGAACAGGCTTCCTCGGGAGGTGGTGGGCTCTCCTTCTTTGGAGGTTTTTAAGCAGAGGCTAGATGGCCACCTGACAGCAATGCTGATTCGGTGAACCTGAGCAGATCAGGAGAGGGAGGGCAGGAAGGGTTACATCAGTGCTTAGTTCTTGTGGCCCTTTCTTACATGCCCAGGTAATGCCGATCGCTACCTGGGGGTCAGGTAGCAATTTTCCCCAGGCTAGTTTGGGTAGGGATCCTGACGACGTTCTGCCATCTTCTGGGCATGGAGCAGGGGTCACTGGGGGCATGGGGGGAGATAGTTGTGAATTTCCTGCACTGTGCATGGGGTTGGACTAGATGACCCTGGAGGTACCTTCCAACACCATGGCCGATTCCACACGGCTTACCTGAAGCCGGGATGTTGCGGATCATGATGGAAAAAAACACCAAAGATCGCATTTTCTCGCGTGAGTTTTGCACAACATCGCGCAAAACTCGCACGAGAAAACACAATCTTCCGCATTTTTTTAGGCATGATCCGCAATGTTCCGCAACGTCCTGGCTTCAGGTAAGCCGTGTGGAATCAGCCCATGATTCTATGATCTTTTCTTGGGGTAAATAAATAAAAAAACCTTCACCCACCCCCCTTCTGTGCAACTGTATATAATTTTTCCTACTAGTAATTCACAAGAAACATTTTGGTGTATACAAGGGGAAATGATAAATTGTTTATGACCGGATCATTTATTAATTCCGGTTTGGCTGGAATAATTCCTGCCAACATGAAGGTAAAACCAAATGAAAATTAATAATCCCTCTCCAAACACACAACAGCCAGTGCAAGGCACCACGGGCTTGGAGTCCGTGAGAACTATTTTTATCCTGAATACGGTAAATGTCTCTCAACGTGGAAGCGAGTCTCCCCCAAAATCAATTTGAAAGCATCCCAGAGTGGGGGGGGGGGCAGCATATAGTGTTTGTGACACATGGTTTGATGGCTTTGGGATGTATGATTTGGTTTGCTTTCACAGCAGGATAGATGCAGTGGACTCAACATTGCTGTAAACTGAAACCGGTGGAAAAGGCATTACGGCCCATCTGACGCCGCACTGGGATATATCAGGCCTCCGTGACAGCTGTAACTTACTGAAATGGTCAATTGAGAGAGCCAGTCTTATCTAGTTACAAATGGGCAGGTTCTACTTCATCCAACTTGCAGCCCTTAATATAACCTTCTAGGCTCAGTTAGCTGGATTTTGCATTTGATTTCTCTGGATGGAAGGAAGGAAAAGGTGTTACTTCTTCGTTAAAAAAAAAAACCCAAACCTCCCAGTAGAGGCATTCCCTCTGTAATAATTTGGTTTAATTACATAGTTTCCATCAGAGCATATATGGAGACGAGCCAACTGAAAAGAGGTAGTGTGGTGTAGTAGCTAGAATGCTGTGATAGACTAGGATCTGGGTCCCCCTGCTCTGCCATAAAAGCTTAACAAAAGACGGGCACCACTGGATACAAAATCCAGAAACTACAAACAAATTCTGGTGTACAGGAACTACAAGGTTCCACAATCTCTTAAGAAACTTTTTGTATATTTTTAAGTATTTTTAAAGAGCAAAGTGCTGATATTATGCATACAATAAACAATACAAATAAACAATGTTCATTGTTCCGTCTGTATTGACCAACTGAGACATGAGCTTGTGAAAATGTTGTGACCATTGTACAAATCTCTTTACAGTCCAGTAGATATTGTTGCCTATGAGGAAGTTGTTATTACGAAACGGGTACTGGAAATTTGCTGGCTGAATCCCGTAGGCTGATGAAACGCTCAGCTACAGTACCATCACTGGATCTTTGGATTTGGAGGTCACTACCTCGGCATTTGTGCAATATACTGGGAATTTCATCCTCATGTGTTGACTGAGATGC
This sequence comes from Eublepharis macularius, assembly GCF_028583425.1. NCBI lineage: Eukaryota > Metazoa > Chordata > Lepidosauria > Squamata > Eublepharidae > Eublepharis > Eublepharis macularius. Next base: position 162,103,295 of record NC_072794.1, on the reverse strand, counting down.
TCATGGATTGTTGACTTTACCAGTTGGACTTATATGTATATGATTGAACTTTACCAGTTGGATTGGTTTGCACATTGACTGTTTATTTGTATTGTTTATTGAATGCACAATACCAGCACTTTGCACTTCAAAAATACTTAAAAATATACAAAAAGTTTCTTAAGAGATTGTGGAACCTTGTAGTTCCTGTACACCAGAATTTGTTTGTAGTGTCTGCCATAAAAGCTTGCTGGGTGACTTTGGGCCAATCACATACTCTTAGCCTAAACTACCTCACAGGGTTGTTGTGAGGAAAAATAAAGGCAAGGCAAATGATACGAGCTACTTTGGATCCCTATCGGGGGGAAAGGTGGGGTATAAATAAAGTAAAATAAATAAAACTCTACATTCTTCAGGAGAATTGGTGGATTTTATAGCAGGGACTCTGCATTCCTGACACACATGTGCTATCCAAATTTTGGCTGTTAGTTCTTTGGGATGCATGCTCCAAGTCCTGATGTAATTGTATGAATGGGACATAGTCAGGGGCTTTTTTTCTGGGAAAAGAGGTGGTGGATCTCAGTGGTGGAGCTCAAACCCGCACAATGACGTCACTTTGGGTCAGCTGGGAAAAGGGGGGAGTTTTTTAAAGTTTAAATTGGCCGTGGTGAAAATGGTCACATGGCTGGTGGCCCCGCCCCTAATCTCCAGACAGAGGGGAGTTTAGATTGCCTTCCGCACCGCCGAGCAGCACGGAGGGCAATCTATACTCCCCTCTGTCTGGAGATCAGGGGGTGGGGCCACTGGCCATGTGACCATTTTTGAGAGGTGCCGGAACTCCGTTCCACTGTGTTCCCGCTGAAAAAAAAGCCCTGGAATTTAGGAAGTGTAGAATGTAGCACAGGTGGAAATTCCAGAACAGTAAAAGAACAGAACTGGGGAGGGGGGTGGATTGCTCATACCAATTTGCAAAGATGGGGAGCATGTATCAGAGGAATGGGGGAAGAGCCAGGAAGCAGAACAAATGCCCTGATGGTCCCATATAGGGATGAAACAAAATTTCGAAAGCTCTATTCTTCACTATGAATACAACAACAACAACAACAACAACAACAACAACAACAACAACAACAACAACAACAACATTCAGTTTATATACCACCCTTCAGGACACCTTAATGCCCACTCAGAGCAGTTTACAAAGTGTGTTATTATTATCCTCACGACAATCACCCTGTAAGGTGGGCGGGGCTGAGAGAGCTCTGAAAGAGCTGTGGCTGACCCAAAGTCACCCAGCTGGCTTCAAGTGGAGGAGTGAGGAATCAAACCTGATTCTCCAGATTACAGCCCTGCCACTCTTAACCACTAGACCAAACTGGCTCTCCGCATGGCGGTGTAGAGGGTTCATTCCCTCTGTGCCATCGAAGCTTGCTCGGTGACCTTGTGCCAGTCACACATTTTCAGCCTAAATTTCACACACAGGATTGTTGTGTGGCTAAAATGAAGGCGGAAGGAACAATGTAAGTAGCTTTGAGTCTCCACTGGGGAGAAAGGCACAGTATGAATCAAGTAAATAAATCCCCATTGTGATTTCATTGCTTCTTTGCAAGAAAATGAACCCAAATGTATGTTTTTCACCATCCTTCCTACACATTTTTCTCATGTTATTTTTTGCATCATAATGTTCATATACCACAGATGATTTCCAAGCATAAATGGAGTAAAAATGGCAGAAAAGAATAAACGGATCCTTAGCAACAATGACAATAGTGAGGTGAATTGACATAGCTGAGAACGGTATGAAATGAAACCAAAATGGCCATACCATTTGGTTCAGGTGATCACCTGTCATATTTAATACCCCCTGCAGCTGGAGCCAGGCAGCCAAAGCTGGTTCTGTTGGGGCAAGTTTGTTATTTGAACCTGGGGTGGGAAACTGAGAACAGGAGGTGTGCATTTGTTCCTGATGTAATCTCTCCGGAGCCTGAGAGCCTGCCTGACCTTGAGAAATCCATGAATCACACAGCCTGTTTTCCTGCTTTCAGAGTTAGAGGACTGTTAGGAGAAGGGGGGGAATTAGGAGTAGCCTTGGGGGACCTATATCTGCTTGATACTTGTCTGTAGCTTCCAGTCCTAGCAAGGATGGCATAAGTGTATGATGCTGGCATCTTATCAATAAAGAACTTTTACTCATGAAATGAAGTCTCTTGAGAGGTTCCTGGCATCCTTGTACTCATGTGACATCTGATTTAAGCAGGACACTGGTTGAAGCAAATGCACATCTCCACAGCCAGCAGCATATTATATGAGACTGAAATAAGCATCCCTGAAATAACAATGAAGGGGGAAAGTGTATGTTTGAACTGCTGGCTGCATAGATAATAGGGGGGGGGGGTGGCGGTTAAGAGCCAGTTTGGAGGAATATACTGGTTTATGGTGGGGACTCTTAGTGATGCATGGTACATGTTTAATTTTGCTGTCTGCTTTCAGTTCTCTGGGCAGTGGGAGGGGCATGAGGGGGAAGTGACTCAGTGGAGGCATACCTGGTAGGGATGATATCCAACCAAAACAATTAATGCATATTTTCACCAAAACAAAAATCATCTAAAGTGATGTATCTGTGAACTCTGTCAGCACAGGAGGAAGAGGCAAAATACTTTGCTTGAACTCACTGACAGGCAGTCTAAGATATGCAAACTGGACGTGGGTGTGATAGAGACAGAGATTAAAGCTTTCCCTCCCCACAATAGACAGTTCACCTGTTTTGAAGACTGGGGGATAGTAGATGCTAAGGCTTCCTCCTGCAGTGGAAGTCAACACATAGTAACAGTCAATACAAACGCAACAGTAACTTAACACACATATGCTTAGGGCCAAACCAGACAGAAAGGATCAGCTTTAGAGAGCAATCTTAACCAGGTCTACAATGAATCTTACACAGGTCTATTCAGCAGAGCTGACACCTAGGAAAATGTTTTTAGGATTGCACTGTAAGTTATGCAACAGAGAATGTCTGATCCAGAATCATTGTCTTCAATATTACTTTAATCAATGTTATTTGAAAAGCAGTTAGGGAAAAGCTAGGCATCGGGTTTTTTAGTTCAGGGTCAAATTGGACTATACTTATATATTCCACAAATCCATCCATTCAGATGTAAAGCAGGCGGGGGTCAGTTTTTTTTTTACCCTAACTAGTATGCAGGAGAGGGGAGTTAAACTCCACTATTTCTCTCAACACAGAAAAAAAGCTGACATCAAACAAGCACAGAGAGGTGAGGAGGGCAGCAAGATTCATTTTCCTCCACCTACACACTTCATTGATTGTTGTTGTTGTTGTTGTTGTTGTTGTTGTTGTTGTTGTTGTTATTGCTATTGCTATTGCTATTGCTATTGCTATTGTTATTGTTTTAAGAAAACTGTACCACTGACCAGCCCTGGATCCTGGGAAAAGAGGAGACACCTTTCCTGCAACACCCACCAATTTTGTCATAGATCCAGAGGAGTTAGCCGTGTTAGTCTGTAGTCGCCAAACAGTGGAGTCCAGTAGCACCTTTAAGACTAACCAACTTTATTGTCGCATAAGCTTTTGAGAACCACAGCTCTCTTCATCTGGGGTGCTTGAAAGCTTATGTGACAATAAAGTGGGTTAGTTTTAAAGGTGCAATTTTGTCATGCTTCCCAGAATTCAGTTTACAGGGGAAATTTTTAATAGCCTAGAAAATGAGGACTCTTATGAGGGGTACAATCCCTATGGATTTCCTACAAATTGAATGGGAGGAAAGACACTGCTGGGAAGAGTTTGCCATTGAAATCAGTGGCAATGCTAAACCAAGGCTGAGGTTTGGTTTCCCTTCCTGATTCAGGAATTAAAGTCCGGACGTGGCCAGAACTGTGCCTTTTATGGTGCAAACTGAAGGGCCATAGCCAGAGCGGTTTTAGCCCTTGGCTTGCAGCCCGATGACCTTTAATGAGCTGGCCCAGCAGGCTCCAAGCCCAGCTTTGGCATTCTGCTGAATTGTCTTTTTGCTGCTGGTGGTTTGTTCAACCATATTTTGTAAGCTACTTTGGGTAAAAAAAAAGTGGGATATAAATACATAAATGCATGTAGAGATCACAAATAAGTAATAACAAAACTGAAAAAAATGGTTAAAAATTTTGAAGAATCAAATGAACTAAATATGTATAAAATGTTGGTGTATATCCGTTATTGAAACCCAAGTCATACTGAAACAATGGCCGTTTCCCCGCGTCTTAAAAATAGTGCCCCACTCTTGGAATGCTGGCTGCTTTTCCGCACGATTTCTGATATCACCGTTTTCAAAATGGAGTCAGGCAGTTATGTTTCCGTTTCCGTTTCCGTTTTGGCAACGGTGATGTCAGAAATCATGCAGAAAAGCTGCCAGCGTTCTGATAGTGGGGCACTATTTTTAAGACACGGGGAAACGACCAATGAAGGCCACGCTACAGTGCACATTGGTGTGAACAGCTGCTAACTATTCTCTTTGGATAAAGTGCCTGTCATTTCCGTTATCCGCTGAGTCACTCTCTTCCTCTCCTGCTCCTACTCCACACAACTATGAAAAAGAGGCCATGCAAAAATTCACAAAGGACAGTCCAGAGAACAACAATTGTCATTATTTTTAGCAGCTGAAGCCTTCACAATACCGATAACAAAAAAATGGCTTTTCTATTTGTTTATTTTATTAACGTCCAAGTCCCCATTGCTTGGCATAATGAGATCTTCACCTATATATGAGTCTGACTTTGCAATTTGCAGAGTAGCACGACAGAGATAAATTTTAACAGTCAGGCTATGGATCTGCCATCACTCTTCTGCATCTGGCAGGCTATCACCCTTTTATTTATATATATATTTAAAGCAGCGCATCTATTTTTATTTGGTTTTATGCTCATGCTTCATCTTCCCCCCCTCAAATCAAGAACATTTTAAAACAAATAGTTGCAAAGGTATGGGTGGGTGAGTCCCTTGGTGATGTTCTAGGCACTATACAAAAGTATGGTACATAGCTGGGTTTTCCCTGATCAAAAGAACACAAGAAGAGTCCTGCTGGCTCAGACCAGTGGTCCATTTAGTCCGGCACATGGTGGCCAACTAGTTGTCCTCGCGGGTCAGCTAGGGTTGACAGGTCCCAGGTCAGGTTCTGGCAGTTAGATCCCCATAGTACTCCCCTGCACACACTCAAGTGTATGAGTTAAAGTAACTTTATTAGAGATCTATCAGTATCAGCATATTCAGACAGGGGCAGGGGTTGTTTCATAGAAAAAGAGCTGGAGGAACGCATTAGCATACCGCATTAGCATAACTCATTAGCATATGCCATGCCCCCTGCCATCACGGGAAGTGTGTCATTAGCATAAGTGATTTTCATATGCCACACCCCCTGACATCACCTATCCTGGCTGTTTTGGACCCAATCCTGGCCATTCAGGGCCGAAATTGAGCCCAAAATGGCAAAAAGGGGCTGAAAATGGCCAAAAAGGAGCCCAGAATGGTCAGGACTGGGCCACTGCTGAGTGGGAGAGTGATCCACCACCCATCAGAGGCCCAATCTGGACCATTTCGGCCCCAATCCAGGCTGAAACGAGCTCAAAATGGCTGAGAGTCAGGTGGGCAGGGCCACCTGACATGTGACCTCTTTGGGGAACTGCCGGAACTGCATTCCTGCGCGTTCCCCCTCAAAATGAGCCCTGGACAAGGGTATTGACAGAAGTGACATGGAAGTTTGGAAGGGTTAGTTATAGGTGAAGTTCCTGCCTTTGGGATAGGGATGGTTAGGATTCTGGTGCAAAGGGGTCAGGAGTGGGGGTGGGTGGGGAAGGTTTTGAGACAGGAGGAGGGAAGGACTGGAGGAGAGAAGCAAAAAATGAAGTCATTTTCAGTTCCCAGGCACAAGCCGGCAGTCCAGGACACAGTCTGGAACGGCTGCAAAAACTAAAGTAGATGCCACAATAGGCACCTGCGAGACAAGCAACTCTCAACCAACCAGGCCACCAGTCAGTAACTTTACACACTCTCTGAGGATCAGTCACAGCACAGAATACAGAAAATACTCATGGCAGATATGTAAGGAGACATATACGACATAGGGAGACATTGGTGGGGCAGGAACATGGAGGGCAGCCATCAGAGACAATGTGACGACATCAGTTCTGGGGAAATCCCTGAAGTGGCATCACACCCCTCTAGGAATCACTAGAAACCCTGTGGTTACCATAGAGTGCCTGGTGATTCCTAGTGAGATATGTTGTCCGTTCTGAGTTTTTCCAGAAGTGATGTGATGCTATAGGCCCAATGGCCTTAACTCCCCACCACTGCTGTTCAGACTTACTGTGGGAAAGGAGAGCAGGGGATTCCCCACCCCACAGAGATGATGGCATCCTTAAGACCAACCAAACAATGCATAAAGGCCAAAGCCTTCAATGATATTACCTCCTAGTGCTGGATTTCAGATGTTTTACTGCTTCTGGATATAGAGGTTCTTTTAAAGCCATCTGTGCTTGTGGCGGCCCTGACCTGGAGACCCCAGGAGAGCCTAATCTCGTCAAGAGCTGAGAAGCTAACCAGGGTCGGCCTTGGTTAGTAATTGGATGGGAAACCAACTAAGACCAGGGTTGAAGAGGCAAGCAATGGCAAACCACCTCTGTTAGTCCCTTGCCATGAAGACCCCGGCAGGGTTTACCGTAAGTCAGCTATGACTTGATGGTGCTCTTCACCACCACGTGCTTGTGGCCATCACTACCTCCACAGGCAGTAATTCCACAACTTAATTACCCATCAAGTAAAAAAAAGTATGTCATTTTCTGTGTCCTGAACCCATGCCTGTCAATTTCTTCAGCTGCCCCAGTGTTACAGTAAGGGAGAGGGAGAAAATGCTCTCTTTGTCCACTTTCTCCACTCCGTGCATAATTTTTAAACCATCTGTCATGTCCCCTTTTTTCTGAACTTTTTCAAAATTGAAAAGTCCCAGTCTCTTCAGCCTTTCCTGATAGGAAAGGTACTCAAATCCTTAATCAACTTGGTGGCCTTCTTCTGCACTTTTTCTACCTCTGCAATGTCCTTTAAGATACAATGACCTGAACTGTACACAGTGTATTCCAAAGGTGGGTGCTCTAGCCAAGGCATTCTTGCATCAGCTGATTTCCCCCTCAAATACCTTTCCTAATAACCCCCGTTATAGACTGCCTTTTCACTGAAGCCACACACTAAATCAATATTTTCATTGAGCTATTACAACATACATTTAAAGCTGGAATTTATTTTATTTTTATTTTTGGTCCAATCTGCATCACATTACACTTATACTGGAAATCATGCTGGAAATGTTTGAGAATTTATCCTGATACAGAAAAAAGTACATGTGTACTTAATAAGAGGGCACTTCCAACCATCCCCACTGCTCTAAAAATGTTATGTCTTTCTTTATCCAAAATCTTCTGCCCTGGAGATCTGGATTTATTTATTTTTTTAAAAAGCCTTGATTTCAAAAGAAATTTGTGGTTGTGGGCTCCTCTTCTTCTGAAAAATGGATGCAGCCAAGGCAGCCTTTCGTGACTTTGAACACTGCACAAATTCAGTTTCTTAACATAAGCAGAAATCTTGGAACAAACTATTTCACCAAGCAGGGATCTGGCCGTTCCCCTGAAAATGTGAAATTAGCTGATCTTTTGGCAGACCACACTTGGTTTCTGACTGGGCACTTCTGCTTGCAATTGGCATTTCTGAACACTGATGGATTTCTGTGGGGTTGTTGCTGCTGACTTGGTTAGGTTAACCTAATATTAGCCTCACCAGCTCGTTGGCCTGCTGAGCATGGGACCTCTTGACAGTTGTCACCTTCTCCCAGCTGCAAATCAATGAACACACAAAGGTGCCTTAGACACAGTCTCTCTACACAAGACATCTTACACAGGGACGCTCAAGTGAAAATAATAATAATAACTGTGCTTATATATCGCTCTTCTAGACAGATTAGTGCCCCACCCAGAGCAGTGCCCCACCCAGAGCAGTGAACAAATTAGTGTTATTATTATCCCCACAATGCAGCTGGAGAGCTGGGGCTGAGAGGAAGGGCTTACCCAAGGCCAACTACTGAGCTCATGGTAGTAGTGGAATTCGAACCAGTAGAGTTCTGATTCGCAGCCGAACCAACCAGTAGAGTGCTGATTCACAGCTGAACCAACCAGTAGAGTGCTATTTCGCAGCCGAACCAAACAATAGAGTGCTGATTTGCAGCCGAACCAACCAGTAGAGTGCTATTTCGCAGCCGAACCAAACAATAGAGTGCTGATTCGCAGCTGAATCAACCAGTAGAGTGCTGATTTGCAGCCAAACCACATAACCACTGTGCTACACATGCACTAGTAGGGAGACATATAAGACCACACAGAAAGTAAGTCACTTAAGTGTCCTTGTGTAAGATGTCTTATATACAGAGACTCTGAGGGCCAAGCTACAAGTGACGAATGACACTTGAATGGCAAGTGGATTGAGCGGAGGGCAAGTGAACAGAGAGAAATACACTTGCCGTTCAAGTGTCGTTCGTCACTTGTAGCTTAGCCCTGAGTCAGATTGTTGGTTTAAGGAAGTCAGTATTGTCTACGGTGACTGGCGGAGGAACTCTGGGATCACCAGCAAATTCCTTCACATCACCTACAATCTGATGCTTTTAACCGGAGTTGCCAGGGATTGAACCTGGGATATTCTACAAGCAAGACACATGCTCGACCATGGCCCCGCTGCTGTGAACATGGAGAGATGACCTCAGTGACCTCAGCCCTCATCATTGGAATATTTTAGTGGACAAGCATCTTCTGGAAATGATGTTTATTTCAGTAGATGTTAAATAGAGCATTTGGGAGTAAACCATGTCTGACAAAAGCCCCGACAATTTCCATGCTTCCTTTTCCCGCTGAGAACAACAGGACTTCAGCATGATTCAGGATTATGCCTAGATTATATTCTGATGATATCCCATTCTCTCAAGCCAGAACTATGTGTTACAGTGAATGTGCAATATTTATGAAAAATGGCAGCCACCGGTCTAGATTTTTGTCTTTTGGAATTTCTTAGAAAGCCACCCAGGAACCGAGTTTGGTGTAGTGGTTAAGAGCGGCAGGACTGTATTCTGGAGAGCCAGGTTTGATCCCCCACTTCTCTGCTTGAAGCCAGCTGGGTGACCTTGAGTCAGTCACAGCTTCTAGGAGCTCTCTCAGCCCCACCCACCTCACAGGGTGATGGTTGTTGTGGGGACACTTTGTAAACCGCTCTGAGTGGACATTAAGTTTTCCTGAAGAGCGGTATATAAATTGAATATTATTGTTATTGTTATTGTTATTTGGTCAAGGGGAAGACTAGAATTCTTTGAAATAACCCCCCCTCCAGTAACATCTAATAAGACATTCTGCATTTTCCTGCCTCTTATTCCACATTGTTGGCTGTTGCAGGTACAAGGACCAGGCAGGAAAACCGAAAATAGTGGGAGTTCACTGGTGTAGATAAACCCTGGCTGTAAGTTCACCATCGAAGCTGTTCATTCAATAGGAGCAAGCTTACCCTTGAATTCCTGTGCTGATTTCATGCGGCTTTTGGGCCAAGCTACAAGTGATGGAGTGGAGTGCAAGTGGAGCACAAGTGAACAGGGAGGAATAAATGTGAGGGCCAAGCTACACATGACGAATGACACTTGAACGGCAAGTGGATTGAGTGGAGGGCAAGTGAACAGGGAGAAATACACTTGCCGTTCAAGTGTCATTCGTCATGTGTAGCTTGGCCCTGAGTCTGTTCACTTGCCGTTCAAGTGTCATTCGTCACTTGTAGCTTGGCCCTTTGGCTCTCGTTTCTTTGCCTGCAGGAGGACGTGACTCTTTTATTTTTAATTTTCAACCCCCAAGTTTGTTTCAATGATAGGTGTCAGAGACACCACAGTCTAGTATGATAAGCAATTGGATAGGGAATTAGATTGCTCAGCAGTATTATATCTGGCCTATTGCCTTCAGTTGTTTTATCAGATCAGATAGGGTTGTTCCAGCATAAGGTGGTAATTGCTGTTCTCAAGAGCTTGCTCGGAAACAACATGATCAGTGCCATGTTCTTTGTTGGGATCCAGCCAAGTGCTATCCCCCTTTGCGCTCCTGAAGTCCCCTTTCTGTGTTGTCAATGAGATCCAAGGCTGCGGAGGAAGCCTGCCGAATCAGCAGTTAGCTTTGCTCTCTGTCCAAGAACGTGCTGCATCTCAAAGAGGCAGGACGCTGGCAGAAGCGGAGGGAACCTCCACCTCCTCAGTGTCCTTGCGAAGTGAAGGGTCCTCGCCGTTTGTGATGTCATTGAGAAAGATTTTTTAAAGGAACGGCCACAATTTGGAGGAGCTCATTGGAGGGAAACCAAGGAGAACCCAAGGACTTTTGCTGCCCGAAGCAGAATATCCAAATGGCAACCCCCATCAGCTGACATACAATGCATGTGGGGCATAAAATAGGAAAGAGTCCAGTAGCACCTTTAAGACTAATCAACTTTACTGTAGCATAAGCTTTCGAGAATCACAGCTCTCTTCATCAGATGCATCTGACGAAGAGAGCTGTGGTTCTCGAAAGCTTATGCTACGGTAAAGTTGGTTAGTCTTAAAGGTGCTACTGGACTCTTTTCTATTTTGCTACTACAGACTAGCACGGCTAACTCCTCTCGATTTAGGGGCATAAAATAGGGTTGCCAATTCCTGCTTGGGAAATTCCTGGAGAGTTGGGGGGGGGCAGCCTTGGGAAGGTGGGGTTTGGGGACTTTAACAGCAACAATGTTTGATTTATATACCATCCTTCAGGACAACTTAACACCCAATCAGAGCAGTTTACAAAGTATGTTATTATTATTTCCACAACGATCATCCTGTGAGGTGGGTGGGGCTGAGAGAGCTCTGGAAGTGCTGTGACTCACCCAAGGTCACTCAGCTGGCTTCAAGCGGAGGACTGAGGAATCAAACCCAGATTAGAGTCCTGTGACTCTTAACCATTACACCAAACTGGTTTCCAGGGTAGCTTTCTATGAAATTCCAAAAGACACAAATCTTGACCTGTGGCTGCCATTTTTTGTAAGTGTTGCACATTCACTGTAACACCTAGTTCTAGCTTGAGAGAATGAGATATTTTAGGAATACAATCTAGCCATAGTCCTGATCCTGAAGCATATTGAAATCCTGGTGCTTTCAGTGGGAAAAGAAAGCATGGAAACTGAGGGGGCTTTTGTCAGATATAGTTTACCCATATAGTCCACCCTTCAAAGTAGCCATTTTTTCCTGGGAAGTAGATCTCTGAATCTGGAAATCAGTTGTAATTCCAGGAGATCTCCAGGCCTCACCTGGAGGCTGGCACCTCTAAATCCAGGAGGAAGTGCTCATGCTCTTGACATTGAAATCTGTGGAAGTTCATAATCTCCAGGACATTACTTGGTCGCATTATGAACTGAGCACTATTTCCACTTGACAGTGTCCTGTTTCACACTATTTCCACTCCTCCACTTGAAGCCAACTGGGTGACCTTGGGTCAGTCACAGCTTCTAGGAACTCTCTCAGCCCCACCCACCTCACAGGGTATTTTGTTGTGGGGATAATAATAACATACTTTGTAAACCGCTCTGAGTGGGTGTTAAGTTGTCCTGAAGGGCGATATATAAATCGAATGTTGTTTGTTGTTGGTTGTTGTTGTTGTTATCCCCCAGAAGTTCTTCTCTGGCACAGAATATTCAATGAGATTTGATGCACATGCAGTCAGCATTCTGCAGATCAGGTAGCCAGAACTGGTTGCTTTTGTGCATGAGTGGAATTTCTTTGATGTTAACCCCTTACACTCAACAAACCTCTTGTCCATTGCTGTGGTTGGACCCCGTGATCCGTATGTGAAACTCTATCTACAAGATGAAACTTTCCCCTCACAGTGAAATTTCCCGAAGCCACCTTGAAATCCTTTCCTGGAGTTCAGGAAATCCCCCAGGAATTATTCTGGATGCCACATGGAGATTTTTGGTTGGAGGGGAGAAACAGTGAGAAATGTTCCTTGTCTTTAATGGCAACCAGAGATGCTCAATAGCCCAAACGTTTGACTTCCGGTCTGCTCACCAGTTGCAATCACCACAGTCATATGTTTAACAATCTGTAAGTGTTGAAATAGTTTGAATGTGTTCAATGGTGATACAAAGGTACAGGGCTTTTTGCAGCTGGAATGCGGTGGAACGGAGTTCCAGAACCTCTTGAAAATGGTCACATGGCTGGTCACCCCACCCCCTGATCTCCAGACAGAGGGGAGTTTAGATTACCCTTTGCGCCACCCCTTTTCCCAGAAAAAAAGCCCTGCAAAGGTATATGTACATTATACTCTCCATTTGACCACCCGCTGGGGATAAACCCTCACCTCAGCCCCAATCCCCCAGCCTTGAAGAATTAAAGAGTATGGGATACTCTAGGAATCTTCCCATGTCTCTAAGGTCTTTACTTATGAAAGTGGAGGGAAATCCTAGACAATCAACCAAAAGGGATGTCACATCTAGAGGTGGGCACGATCCAAAAAAAAATTACTGATCCAGCTGATCGTGGATCGGCGCCAGTGACGATCCGGAATTAACGATACACACTGATCATCTCCCATGTCTGATCCGTGGATCGTGGATCGTGGAGGCCAAAGCGGGGCGTGCTGCTATTCCCAGCAATGTGGGAAGGTGGGTGGTGGCGGCAGCCGCCGGGCCCAGCAGGCACGGGGAGAAGGCGACGAGCCGCCTCCCCTCAGGGGGCGGGGGATCTGGCTGCTTGTCTGTGTTTGGCCGTCAGAGCTGCCTATCAGGGTTTGCAGGGATGAGATTGGAGTGCCCATGGCTACAGAACACCCGCTTCCCCCTCCCTCCCTTGGGTGGCTTCTCCCAACTGGTGACTACTTTGCTGCTCCATGGTTGGAAGGAAGCCCTGCTGATCAAGGCAAGCTGGGCTTCCATTCGGGTTTCCAGGGCGACAGAAGGAGGGCAAACACAGCTCAGGCATTCCCCTGGCTCCGTTGCCAGGGGAATAGATTGCTGGCGCCTGAGTGTCTGGCTTCCCGATCCGAGCACGATTGCCCCAATCAAGCCCTGATCCGGGCTCCTCCCAACTGCTGCATCGTTGGCCATGGACGAGCACGATCTGCAGATTCAACATCGCGTGATCACCATTATCGTGGGGGTTTTTTCGATCGTAATGCAGATAGTGCCCATCTCTAGTCACATCCTCCTCAAATTCCACCCTCCCCAGGCATACCCTTAAAATCTCCCAGCATTTGCCAAGGTAGTTCTGGCAACCTTATTATGCATGACAATCTCATACTGTTTTCCCCACATTCACAAGGTTTTCACGGTGGTATACAGGTGTGAGCTGTCTATAGTGCCCCTTATTACTGCCTAACTTGGCATTATTTACTGTCAAAGGAAAGCAGGCAAACGATCTAGATGGGGCTGAATTCACATATGCATGGCTTTGCACTGCCTCATAGGAACTGTAGTCTCCATTCCTAGATCCGACAAATTCTTATTACTAAAAGTTTGTTGCACTGACAAAAGGTATCACAAGGCTGTGCAGCATTCGTTCTTGGCTCATGAAGTCCTCATGACCCAGGCCGTTTCCACATGGCTTACCTGAAGCCGGGCCATGCTGCAACATTGCAGATTGTGCCGGGGAAAATGTGAAATATCACGTTTTCTCGTGTGAGTTTTGCATGACGCCGCACAAAACTCCCGCGAGAAAAGGCAATATTTCGTGTTTTCCCTGGCCCAGTCTGCAACGTTGCAGCATGGCCCGGCTTCAGGTAAGCCGTGTGGAAATGGCCCCAGTGTTGTTTAATAAGATAGGCAGACAAGACTAAAAATAATTCTTGCATGCACAGTCAAGTGCTTAAGCCTTCAGGTGCTACCTGTTTGAAATGTTACAAGAAGAGCTTCCCTCTACATACAGCTGCTCTATATCTAATTAGATCATTGGTCTGTCAAAGTCTACTGACCACTTTGACTGGCAGTGATTCTGCAGGGTCTCAGCAAAGGTCTTTCTCATCATCTCCTACCTATGTTCATGCCACCAAGTTGCATGTACAAGTTATGGTGACCCCAATAAGGGTCTTTCAAGGCAATTGAGAAGCAGAAAGGGTTTGCCATTGCCTTCTTTTCAGTTTTCCCTGCCCATGCAAGTACCAACCCTGCTTAGCTTCCAAGATCTGATGAGATTAAGCTGCCTTCTCTCCCTATCACCTCCTACCTGATTCTTTTAACTGGAGAAGGTGAAAGCCGTATCATTGGTGAAGACTATGTAATTCTATATGGGTATACTCTGCCAGGTCTTTATCAACGGTATATTGAACCGAGAATTTTTCTGCATGCAAAGCAGTTGTTCTGCCACTGAGCCACAGTCCTTCTCGACAAAGTGCAACATGCTAAGGACTACATTTCTTCATCAGTTTCATTGCACATGTGCATTTAACAGTTCTCAGGTAGCATTTTTTTATAGTGCATGGTGTTCTCTTTTCCTTGGGGGTGAAACTTGTTTCTGTGTACTGCACCAGCAAAAAGCAGCCCAAAGGGGATGGCATACAGAAGTAGGTTACTATGGTGACCCAAGTTCCCCTCTCTGTTCCTAATGTGGAGCACCATGACATGGAAGAGTAAAAGTGGAACTAAAGTCCCAGCCACTCTTCCTCTGTGTCTTGACACTGAGTTGTACCCATCGTTGTACCTTCACTGCCAGGGCTTGGGTGATACGACTGTGTAATGTAATTTCCTCTCCTCTTTCATTATGGCATACATGATAAAGTGATTTATTTTAAACTGGAACACCAAGCACCCACACAGAAAATATTTTTTTCATAATGACCATGAAGAATGATCTCTATTTGTCAAGAATCCTGACGGAAGGGGAAAGCACCTTGTGACAAAAGCGTTCAAGAAAAGTAAAATCTCAGGTCCCTCGCTCTTTTTTTTTAATCCTTGAAGGGTATCAACAATGTCAGAACTTAAACAAAGGCAAACGCCAAGTAATTCTATATAGGTCTCCTCTGCAGGCTCCTTATTCCATCTAAGCTGGGAAGAGAGCATCCCTGCACCACCAAGTTTCATTTCTGGACTCTAGTAGTCTCCAATGCCTCCTTCACCCACAATCTCACACTATTAACTCAAGTTGGGGCGGGGGGTGTCAGTTTAGTGGGTTGTCACTCCCTGTGTCAGACCACGGCTCACACAAATCAGATTTGCCTTCTGCGAGACCTTGATTCGGATCCAGAAAAAAAATTCCGGTAACAGACAGCATTTCCATCAGCAGAACAGAAATTTCTTGCCTCCTTTCCTCCCACTGCAGGCCACTCATTTCCCTGAAATACTATTCCTGAGGAACAGGGACCCCCCCCCCAAAAAAAAATAATGGCATGAAGGGCAATTATGGATCTGCAGCAGGCAAGAGGAATTGGTAGAAATGACGTTTCCTTCTTCCATTAGCAGAAAATTTTGTCCAACTCCTGGTATGTTCACTGCAGTGATTAAATCATGATGAGCAGGTACAAGTTGGAGGGCTTGCATTCAAACCTCACCTCAACCAAGGGCCTCCGGCTAGCCTTAACCAACTCCCTCGTAATACCAGTCTACCATACGGGTTTCTCATAAAAATACTGAAATAATATGTTAAATAATGTTTTTGTCCGCCGAAAGTGCCCTCAAGTCATAGCTGATGTGCGACCCCTGCTGGGGTTTTCAAGGCAAGAGATCAACAGAGAGGGGTTGCCATCGCTTGCCTCTGCAAATAGCAAGCTCAGTCTTCCTTGGAGGACTTCCGTCCAATTACTATCCCAAGCCAACTCTGCTTAGCTTCCAAGGCCATTTTCACATGTCTTGACAATAGCGCAATACTCACGGAAGGCGGCCAGCTTCCTCGTGTCATTTTCTATGCCATCCGTTTACAAAACGGAGGCAGGCAGCCACGAAAGCACCGTCATCCCTGCCTGCCTCCGTTTTGTAAACAGATGGCGTCAAAAACCGCATGAGGAAGCTGCCCGCCTTCCGTGAGTATCGCACCACTTTAAAGACATGTGAAAACGGTCCAAGATTTGATGAGATCAGGCTTCCTCTGGCTATCTTACGAATAGCAAGTGTTTACCTGTGATGTAGTGGTTAAAGTGCTGGGTGCAGATCTAGGAGGCCCAGGTTCAAATCTCCACTGTGTCATGGAAGCTTGCTGGGTGTCCACGGGCCAGACACACTCTCTGAACCTAGCCTACTTCACAGGGTTGTTGTGAATGCAAAATGGAAAAGGGGATAACCAGGTATCCCTGGAGGAAGAATAAGATTAAAAAGTACAAAATTATAAATAAATAATTGGGGTACTGTTTATGTTGGGCATAAAGCTCCAATCATTATTCAAGTTGAACCCGAACCGCCTGCCATGTTACCAGGGTTGCGAACAGCAGGTTGGGAAATTCCTCAAGATTTCAGAGCAGAGCATGGGAAGAGTGGAGTTTGGAGAGTGGGGGGCTGCAGTGGGGTATAAATGCCGTAGAATCCACCCTCCGAGGCAGCCATTTTCTCCAGGGAAACTGATTTCTGTAGTTGGGAGATGAGTTGCAATTCCAGATCTCCAACCGACCTGGAGGTTGGCAACCCTACATGTTACTGCAATTGACAGGGTCTTGACAGACACACACACACACACACACACACACACACACACAAATATCTGCAGTTCTAAACAGGAAACCAAACGATCAGAAGCCAGTATTGTACAATGGTTAGAGCGTCGTATTTGGATTTAGGAGATCTGGGTTCAAATCCCCCTCAGGCAGGCTCGTTGGTTGACCTGGAGGCAGCCCTTTTCTCTCAGCCTAACTTCTCTCAGAAGGCTGTGGGGAGGACATTCAGCGGAGGTGGGGAGAGGCACATATCCGCCCTACAGAGCTTGGAGGGAGGGAAGGCTCCGTATGAAATAGATGAATAAGTTGGTTCCTGGCTGCAGAACATTGCTGCAATGCAGTTTAAAAGGGCCGCGGATTTCGATTGCAGACAAACTAGTGAAGCGGTTGCACGGCTGTGCCTACAAAGGGTCACTTTTTTTTAAATCCCACCCTTTGTGAAAATTGCCAGTCGTCCCTCTGCTCTGCAACGTAGCTTTGCTTTCCAAGGCCATTCAGGCTTTCAAATCATCTTCCGGCGTTTTAACAGGCAAATTAATCCCAATAATGGGATTCCATGAATGGAAATTCAGATGTCTTTAAATCCCAGCCGAAGAGCACGTTTGGCCTTGAGGGGCAAGATAGAATTGTAAACTGTTTTGCTCTTTTTTAAAAAAAGCCTCACTGGGTAGTCTTATCAGAGCTGCAGCACTAGGGGAAGGAGGATTTCGTGGGGCCATTTCAACATACAGAACCCCACCCCACCCCCTTCCCGGCCTTTGGGATATCAACTTCCAGGTGGAGCCTCAATATCTCCTGAAATTATAACTGATCTCCAGCCTACAAAGAAAGGTGAACTCTATGGCACCATATGTCAGCTGAGGTCCCACTGAGAGTTGCCAGGCAAGTAAGAGCCAGTTTAGTGTAGTGATTAAGAGCACAGGACTCTAATCCAGAGAGCCGGGTTTGATTCCCCACTCCTCCGCTTGAAGCCAGCTGGGTGACCTTGGGCTAGTCACAGCTCTGTGGAGCTCTCTCAGCCCCACCCACCTCGCAGGGTGTTTTGTTGTGCGGATAATAATGGCATACTTTGTAAACTGCTCTGAGTGGGCATTAAGTTGTCCTGAAGGGCGGTATATAAATCAAATGTTGTTGTTAATGTTGTTGTTGTTGTTGTTACTTGTGTGCACAAACGAGCAGGCACACCTGCAGCTCTAGTTAATGACATCACTTCTGGTGCAAACCGGAGGTGATGGCATCATGCCAGAGCTGATTCTGTAACATTAAAGAATCAGCCTTAGTGCAACGCCATTGCTTCCAGGTCTCACCGCAAGTAATGTCATTGGCCGTGGGTACATACACACCCATCTCCCCCAGCCTGCGTTCTCCAATCAATCATCTGGTGATCAGTAAGGAGAGGCAGAAATTGCCAGGAGATTGCCTGCTATCAGTGGGCACCTGGCAAGACCAGTAGGGTTGCCAGGGCACAGCTGACAATGCCTAGGGGAAATTGGGGAGGGCGGAGCCTGATGAGCCCGTGCACTGATGTCACTTCCAGTAAAAACTGGAACTGATGTCATTAGATGCTGTAGAATTTACAGAAACTCTATGGATTTACAATAGAATCTTTGTAAATTCTAGAGCATCCATGACTTCACTTCTGGTTGTTACTGGAAATGACATCAGTGCACTGGTGTGATGCTAGGGTTGCCAACCTCCAGGTGGGGGTCTAGAGATCTCCTTGAATTACAATTGATCTCCAGACTACAAAGATCAATTCCTCTGGGGAAAAAATAGCTGTTTTTGGAGGGTGAACTCCTTGGCATTATACCTTGCCGAAGTCACTCCTCTCCCCAAAACCCACCACCCCCAGGCTCCACCTCCCCCAAATCTCCAGGAATTTCCCAAGCCAGAGTTGGCAACCCTATACAGTGATGCTGGCATACACTCCACCTCCCCCCATTTCCTCCCACCAATATCTGAGGCACTGGCAGGCAAAGAAGTGGGACACCTGGCAGTCTCTTGCTAGAGGGGGAGATCTGGCATCCCCGGGCCTGCATTGCCAGCATCCACACCCTGCAGTGATGCCCCACTTTCTTGGCTCGCACATGGCCACTCGCAACTTGAGCCCAGGAAGGGATGAGTGTTCCTTGCTCAGGGAGACAAAATACTTTGAAACAATCCCAGGGAAGGAGGTTATACATCTCAGTATTCCTCAGCACTTCTTTGCATTTCTTTGGTGCCGGCTTCCCTATGCTGGAACAGACAGGAGTTACAGCGAAAGAGATGTTGGAGGTGTGGAAGAAATGAAGAACTGGGCAAAAGAAACTGCTAATCTTCTCTTATGGGCGTGCGTCTGCAGTGCCCATACGTCCTTCACTTTCCGAAGGCTCAGAGCTGCATTGCAGCAGAGTGGGAATTCCTCTGCTCTATTCAGTCTTGGAGCCTGCATTGGGGCTGAACCAACAAGGCAGAAATTTATAACCAGGAAAAGGACGGTTGCAGGAAACAGCCTAGGGTCTGGAGGGGGGGGCGGTGTTTGTCCACCCTAAGTCATGCTCATATTCTCCAGTTGTCCTTAGTGAATAGGTAGAGTCTCTGTTTCTTTATCCAAATGTCTTGTAGCATTTACGGTGGGTCAATTCCATGGACCTCAGCCGACATCCCAAAATATCCTTGCGGCAGAAATTTTCAGGGCAGGATCTGAGAGTTCCTGCTGGCAAGCCTATCGCATTTTGCATCTCTCAGTCACTATCTTTATCCTACCCTACCTCCGAGGTGGTAAGCATGACTCTCCTCTCCTCCATTTGGCCCCCACAACAACGTAGATTGCAAGTGACGGGCTGAAGGCTACTTTATGCATGAATGAGGATTAGATCTCAAGTCTTCCACATCCCAATTTGAGGCTGCGTAATCCTGTTAATTCTTCCCTGCACTTTGCATGTCCAAGGGTTGTTTTTTCTCTCTTGGAGCTGGGTTGTTTCTCCTGTCTAGGGACCTGGTGTGGGTAGAGTTGCAAACTTTCAGATCGCACTGAAGCTCTCCTGGAATGACAACTGAGCTCCATACTACAGAGATCAGTTATCCTGGAGAAAATGACTGCTTTGGAGGGTGGACTCTTTGATATCAAATCTCTGCTGAGGTCCCTCCCTTTCCCAAACCCCTCCCTCCACAGGCTCCACCCACAAATCTCCAAGAATTTCCCAACCTGGAGTTAGCAACCCCATCTGAAGATCAGTTGTCCTTCCAGGCCTAGAAGTTTGCCGCCATCCCTCCAGATCATTACATGACCCAAGAAAGAAGGAAATCCTCCAGAGATTATATGCAAGTATTCTTTCCGCACACGAAATACAGTGAACCTCCTCACTTGCCATTCTCAAAGTTCTCCAGCTTCATATAACAGATGAGCAGAGGTGGTCAAGGACGAGTTCTGGGGTGGGGGGGGGGGAGAATCTGTTGACTCTACGTTGCCCAGAATAGAATCCATCCATTCCCACCTCCTTCCTTCATGGCTCCACTATGCTGAGACAAGAAATGGAGCAAAATTGGGTTTTATTGCTAAGGTCAGCAGATGTGTCCATAAAGATCTGTTGAGTAAGAAAAGTGCTATTTTTGCAGGTACTTCCTGCCTTTGACCGCACTTGAACAAAAATGGATTTAGTGGCACCATAAATGTTGGATACCAGCTTTTCCTTCATATCTGGAAGGATATGGAGATATTTCCTTGATATCTGGAAGGATATGGAGGGCAAAGTAAAGACATTTACTTTGTTATTTACTTCGTTATTTAGACTGAACCTATATGCAGTGGCAGAAGAGTTAGCCATGTTAGTCTGTAGTTGCAAAATAGTAAAGAGTCCAGTAGCACCTTTAAGACTAACCAACTTTATTGTAGCATAAGCTTTCGAGAGCCACAGCTCTCTTCATCAAAGAGACGAAGCTCTCGAAAGCTTATGCTACAATAAAGTTGGTGAGTCTTAAAGGTGCTACTGGACTCTTTGCCATTTTGCTATATGCAGAGCAAATGCTTTACCAGCCCTACCCCAGCTGGAACTTCCAGCAAATCCCAATCCACAGTTGTGCCTGTCAGGTGTTGCCTCGCCGAACGCTGGGGCACCTGACGCCAGCTCCTGGGAGTCATCAGGGAATATGCGGGGACTCATTCTGTGGAAGGAGGGGAGGTATGCCTCACCCTTGCGCCCTCTCTGTCCACTTGCAGGCCTGCTCAACCTGGCCTCCACCTTTCTCTCCACAGTCCTTCACCATCCTCCCTTCCTTGCTTGCTCATTCCTCCTCCACCCAACCTTCACACACCAACTCCACGTCTTCCCTCCTCCTCTGCAACCCACCCCGAACCCTCTGCTGAGCCGGCCTTTATAGGGCTTCTTC
This sequence comes from Eublepharis macularius, assembly GCF_028583425.1. Lineage (NCBI taxonomy): Eukaryota > Metazoa > Chordata > Lepidosauria > Squamata > Eublepharidae > Eublepharis > Eublepharis macularius. The sequence goes on along the minus strand of NC_072794.1, from coordinate 162,082,259 downwards.
CCACTGCCTGCCCCTCCCTTCCTCCCTGGCTCTTTCCTATCCCTGACGCCTTCCAGCTGGGTCTGCTCTCAGGCGTTCCCTCCCCCACCCCAGTTTCTCCTTGCTCTCCTGTTCTTTCTTGCAGGGCTGGGTTAGATATAGCCCAGCTGGGGATTTCCTCCGGTGTTCCCCCTTCCCCTCTTCCTTCCTCTCTCCTTCTTTTCTGCAAGGTGGGGCTGGCAGGCCCCTTCCAGGCCAGGTGGTGCAGCCTCCTCTGCTTCTGCTCACGAGGGGCTGTGCCAGTCTCCTGGGCTTCAGTCAGCTCTTCCAGGTAGCTGTTGCTGCTGGCTCCCCCTTGGGCTCGTGAAGATGCTTCCAGCCCCCCTGCCCTGGCAGGCCTTTTCTGGGGCATGGGAGGGCAGCACACACCTGGCTGGTTTCTCCCTCTGGCTCCTCTTTCCCTTCCCTTGCTGCCGGCTGGAGCTGAGCCACCTCCGTTGGGCTTCCTGTGCCTACAATCGGGGGTCCATCGGCCTTCAGGTAAGGGTTTTGTGGACAGTCCGGGGTGCTTGGGGCGCTCCATCCCAGACAGTGTCTCCCTTTACACTTCAGGCTTACTAGATTGGCAATTTGGAGGGCAACCAGACTGGACCATGGTACCCCTGTCGCTGCTCCTTATTCTGTGGGAATCATTTTAAACGCGTTCTCAGGTAGGCAGACACTGCACAAGAACTTCTGAAGCCCCTTCTTTTCAGAACAACTGTATTTATCACTCTCCAGCAAGTTTCATTTTCCTCCCTAAGAGGGAGGAAAAACACAAATAACTCAGTAATTTTATGATTAAAACCAATATTTCTAGGTGACTCCCTCTTAACAGCGCAGAGAATTTATTCCCCAGAATCTTTGGCAAGAATCAGGAGTCGCTGCTTTCCGTGCAAGGCGTATTTTTCAAGTTTGCCGAGAAAATGAATGGTTTTGGTAACAATGAAATGATCCATACGGTAGGCCCTTTCTCCTCATCGTTTAGGAGATTTCAGTCATTCCTCTCTGGTTTTGTGCAGACCAGAATGATAAATGGAATAACCCAGAGCTGTACAAATTGGCATTATTTATGGGAAACGGTAAAAGATCATCTAGTTTCCAACCATGCAGTTCTGGGTAGCAGGCTGAAAGTTGGCATTAAAAAGGAGAGTCTGATGGATGATGAAAGTTCACCCTCCCCGCCCAAAAAAAAATTATAAGAGAGATGGAAAAATCTCAACCTAGAAGTTAAATCAAAAAGAGTCCAGTAGCACCTTTAAGACTAACCAATTTTATTATCGCATAAGCTTTCGAGAATCAAGTTCTCTTCATCAGATGCCTGATCAAAACTGGGCAGATGATCAGGTATCTGATGAAGAGAACTTGATTCTCGAAAGCTTATGCTATAATAAAATTGGTTAGTCTTAAAGGTGCTACTGGACTCTTTTTGATTTTGCTACTACAGACTAACACGGCTAACTCCTCAGAACCTAGAAGTTGTGATACTTCTGTAACAATGACTGTAGGACCATCTCCCAGCAGCATATTCCTGCCTCCTCTGTAATGTCACTAGAGATGGGCATGAACGGGGGGGGGGAATGAACCGTGTGGTTCGTGGTTCATCAAATTTCACAAACCACGAACTTTCACGAACCTGCCCCTGGTTCGCAAACTGGTTCGTTTGGTTCATGAAAAATGTCACATCTAGGTCAGAAAATCGTCACTTCTGGGTCAGCAGAAGGTAATTTCCGAGCCAGAAGAAGGTCACTTCCGGGTCAGAAGTTCTGCTTTTGGTATCTGGAAACAGCATATTCAATGCAGCTGAATATTGCTTTGCAGCTACAATTTGCTTTGTGGATCCCACTTGGGGTGGTAACTTGGTAAGTAGGGTTACCATCCTCCAAGTGTGGCCTAGAGAACTACGAGAATTACAACTGATTGCCTGCAATCAGTTCCCTTGGGGAAAATGGCAGCTTGGGATGGTGGACTGTATGGCATTATACTCTGCTAAGGTCCCACCCCCAAATCTCTGGGAATTTATCAACCTGGAGAAACCTTCCAAAGCAGCCTTTCCTCCGGGGGAACTGATTGCTGCAATCTGGAGATCAGTTGTAATTATGGGAGACCTCCAACTGTCATCTGGAGGTTGGCAGCTCTAACCTGAAAGGAAGAGGATGGAAAAAGCTAGCCCTTCTTTTGAAAAATGAGAGATCAGAGGGATCCCTTATACCTGCATCTGGATCATCTCCTGAGAACCAACAGCTCAGCCTAGTTATTAGCATTTTAAGTGGTAGTACCTCACCTTTGGAATTCCCTGCCCCTTGAGATTTCCCTGGAACCTACTTTGCCATCCCATACTTTGTTATGCGACAGGCCAATAATTTCTTTTGATCCAGGATTTTAACTAAGGGGTGTTTATCTTCTTATCTGAGAGAAAGAGGATGTACGATGAGCCAGTTTGGTGTAGTGGTTAAGAGTGACAAGACTCTAATCTGGAGAGCCAGGTTTGATTCCCCACTCCTCCCCTTGAAGCCAGCTACGTGACTTTGTGTCACTCACAGCTCTCTCAGTGCTCCCTCAACCTCACCCGCCTCACAGGGTGATTGTCATTAGGATAATAAAAACACACTTTGTAAACCACTCTGAGTGGGTGTTAAGTTGTCCTGAAGGGCAGTATATGCTGAATGTCATTATCATCGTCATTGTCGTTCAGGCTTTGTTTGACATCTTCTATTTCTATGCACAACTTGGAGAAAATTCTTCAGGTCCCTTCCTACCCCCTGTCCACTGACTAAAAGTTAGTAACCAATAAGGAAATCTCTTGCTGTCTCTGATACAAAGTCCCTGCCAAACAAGGGGTAAGATCCATCCAAACTGGTTCCCCTGGATACAGAAATGGCATTGCAACTAACTTTATGAATTTTTGCAAATCGATGAATTTGCAAATCTATGAATTTTTGCAGTTCTCTCCACTTGCTATTTTTTTGTGAAGCGCTAATTTGAAAAAAAAAATCAATCCAGAGAGTCATAGCATTTGAAATTTTACAATTTTGGGGTGCCACTAAAATATTGTCTTAGTTTTAATGCAGACATGTCCCCTTAAGCTTTTCAGCTGATGGGGCAGATATTCATAGCTCAAAGCAAAGCAAGCGATTCTATCGGTCTCCTCACAAGGCGCCAGCCCCTGCTAAATGCCACCTTCGATTAATCATTCATAAACTCAGCAAATACCTTCTGATCCCATTAGCAGACAGACTGTCAGCCCCCCCTGTTAATTTACCTCTAGCTGAGGTGTAGCTATTAACCCCTTTTAATCAACCATTATTCCACTCAGAGCCCTCGCCCGCCTCGGTTATCGCAAGGAGGTATCCTTCTGACACAAGATCAAATTAAGATTACGAAAAGACGTGTCAAGATGAAAGCGCCTCACATCCATAATTGAATTATAGCCTAATTAAAAAAAGAAAAGAGGGACGTGCCCAGAAACTCACCCAGCAAGCTGTTCGTTTTCGAGCGGCGTCCCTTCCGCCTTTGCTGATGTTTTACCATTGAGGTTTCTCAAGCTAAACTCAACCAGGCAGGTATCATCATCAGCTACTTTAATAAGCTCACCTTGGGACATAGAGTGGTTTCCTTTTTCTGGGCCTTTACTTGTACCCTGTGACTGAGGCCAAGTTCAAATTGTTTTCAAAATGCCGCGTAGGTATGGGAACTTAATGTGCTTGTGGTTTTCCACTTTGGCTTCCGTGGTTGGGTGCGTTGGTAGACTTGTGTCGTCTCCATTACATGTTGGGGAGGAATGTGCCTTTTCTCTTTGTTTTCCAGTGAAGACCAAATATTTATGTCTCCTAGTTGTGAAGCCCAACCACTTAACCAATATGCTACAACAGCTCTTCTAGGCAGATTGGTGCTCCAGTCAGAGCAGTGAACAAAGTCAGTGTTGTTATTATCCCCACAGTATGGCTGGGGAGCTAGGCTAAGAGGAGTGGCTTATCTAAGGCCATCTGCTGAGCTCATGGCAGTAGTGGGATCTGAACCAGCAGAGCGCTGAGTCGCAGCCCAACAACTTAACTACTATGCTACAGCATCACCCCACATATCTTTCAATGAGACACCCAACCGGAGGTACAATCAATTATCAACAATCATCTCATTGAGTGAATAATTCATACAAAATGCATACAGTGTAAAGTGACAAGTGCATCACAGAGGTACCAGATCTTCTGTATCTCTCATTAAATCTCATGTACATAAATACTATGCACGCTATAAATACAATCAAATACAATGTTCCCATACATTCAATAAATACCAATCGGTATAATAAATATACACTCATAAATACAATACATACATATAAATATCCAGTACATGCTATAGCCACTGTTCAAAGTCTCTTAGTACATTTTTTGGAGTACAGTAACAAATTCTCTTCTCTTCTATTGCAGAGGTGCCAGGATGAAGATCTTAAAGAGACAAAAGCTGTCGGTGGTAATTCCCATGTATACAAAGTTCAATTTTTAATAATATCTTTATATTCTTATTCCAAGTTGGACTATCACGTACAAAGAGGGCACAAGCCCCCACCCCCCAGCCCGATGAGAAGCCAGCAATTTAACTCATTTTGTGCTAAGAACTTTATCGAGGGTGTGGTAATAATCCAAACCAAAATCACCCCAAGAGAATTTCAACTCACCCAACAGGCATATGCCTTCACAACCCCATTATGTGGCCATATTCCCTTTACCAGCATCTCTCTGAACCATTTCCTTAAAATACAGCCTTCTTACCAGTGTAAAAAAGCCCACCTGAATAATCCAGTTTTGCACAGTTTCCAGAAAGCCAAGGAAGTGGGAGTCCTCTTAATCTCATCAGGCAGACCATTCCATAAAGTGGGGGGGGGGGGCACAACAGAGAATCTGTGTGTGCGGGCTGTTGTTGACTTTGTCCATTTGCTTAAGATGGGGGCCACAATAGAGAATGCACATTTGCGGGCAGATGCTGACCTTACAGTAACATCTAGTTTGGCCTATACACTTTTATCCATGATCAATTTTCATCTGTGTTGCTAGGCAACAAGAGAGAGTCCTGGAGAGGGACATGGGAGGATGCTGTTGGTGACATCACACCTCTCTAGGAATCACCAGAAAATCTATGGTAAACTCATAGAATTTTCTATGATTCCTAGAGAGGACTAACCTCATTTTTGGGTTTTCTCCAGAAATAATGTCACGCTGTCAGCCTGACAGCAATTCTTTTTATTTTTCTCCTGTCAAAAAATTAAATACAGACGTGAATCCATACTAAGTATAAATCTAGTTAGTTTTTATATATTTCATATGAAATAACAAACTTTTATACCCACAAACAATACTATATACGTATGTCACTTTATACCCACAAACAATACTATAAAAGTATGTCACTATCGGCCTGAATAGTTACAAACTCTTATTGAAAGGAAGTACACAACCCACGATAAATAGACCAATTACAAAAGGACAATAAAGATCTTCAATTATCTTCTAGAAAATAGTAAACACATCCTCTGGAAGGTTTGCTGGTCAAAATCTACAGTCAGTATGTCAATACTTTGTTAAAGAATGGTGACTCACCCTCTGGAAAACTTTTAGTGGTGTTTAATAGCTTTCAGAAGTATCTGAAATATACAACATCCGGTTGATTTAAGCAAGCAAGGGAAATTATTTTAAATTATTTTTTAACTGTAATCACACACTACCACACTTAGGTGAACAGTTTATATGCCCGAGACCCTCCAGACAGTATGGCCCCATTTTCACAGCCACTTGGAGGAAATTAGAAGTAATGTGCAGGGGCAGAGCTGACACTAACCACGTTGACAGGAGTGGTTAATTAGCAGAGTCAAGGAAGCCACAAAAGGCCGGGAAGTCTTCTTCGAACAGAGACACCAGAAAGGAGCTCAGGGTCTGGCGCAACAAATGTAAGCTGGCGACGAAAAAGAGAATTCGAGGAGTACGTCGCCAAAACTGTTGACAAACGTTTTGTAAGGAAAACATTCAAATGCATCAGAAACAGAAAATTAGCCAAAGACAAAGGTATGAAAGGATCGTTAACGGGATGTGGCAACAGCTGCATGAATTCTGCATATATTGGGAAGATGCCCACACAAAAACCACGTAGAGAGAAGTTCTCCCAGCAGTCTGTTCAGACTGTATGAAGGCTGATTCCTAGAGTCATGGGACCCACAAGGCCGTATAGCCACACAGGACGCATAGAGGAGGAAGAAGGTGCCAAGCGCCCTCCTGGCAGCTGCATCAGCAAAAATGCACTGGCAGAAATGATAAGAGTGGAAGATTTCGTTCCCTTCTCTCTTTTCAGTGCAGCCCATCAACCTACGTGGCTATTAATCTATACAAATGGAGGACCCAGAAGTCTGACCTGACATTTTCCTCCTGTCCTCCACCCACAGTTTCCTCTTTCCTTTCCCCCTTTCCTTGCTTCCTTCTCTCTCTCTCTCCCTCCCACCAACCCACCAACCTACCTTTTTCTCCTCAGCTCCCATGCCCAGCTTTCCCTCCTCCCCTCCTTATGGCCACCCCCCTCTTTTCTTCTTTCCCACCCACCTAACTAATTTTTCTGTTTCTCTCGCTTCAGCTTCTCTTTCTTCTCTCCCCTTTCTCTGCTTTCATCTCTCCCATCTTTTAACTTTATTTCAGTCTCTTTCCTCACCCTACCTTTGACTGACAGAAACCAAAACTTGGGATGCTCAGCAATATTGTGGTTGCCTAGCAACCACCAGGCTTACTAGGTCCCCTCACCCTACTGGCAGGAGGGGGACTTGCACTTACCTCTTGGATCGTCTCTCTTGCGCATGAAGCATATGCGCACTCCCGGCAGTGTGCGATGATGTCACTTCCAGAAATCACGTCATTGCGCCCAGCAGCAGGCATGCTCTCTCACTCCATCTAAATAAAAGCAACATGCATTCCAAGTTAAGATTCAAGGGGAAGGGCATTCTGTAAACAAGGGGCCACTACTGAAAAGGCCTTGTCTCTGGTTCTACCTGCCTCACCTCTGGAAGCAAGGGCACTGAGAGTCTCTCTATACAAGGGGAGGTGAAATTAACAGCACCTTCGGGGAGGTGATGATGAAATTAACAAACCTTCTGAGGAGTGATGTCTGCAGGCTCTGTCTTTTAAAACTACACTTCCCAGATAACATTGCGTCTCCCCACACTTGAGTGTCCCCATATAAGATGTCTTGTGTAGAGAGACTAGGAGAGCAAGGCTTATGAGGCAGATATTAACTGGCAGGCTAGGCAATATGGGAGGAGGCGGTCCCATTCAAATACCATGGCCCCAAGCCATTCAGAGCTTTAACATTAAGAACCAGCGCTTTGAATTGTGCCTGGAAACAAATGGGCAGGCAGTGCAAAGCTTTCAGCACTAGCATGATACAAACCCTGTATCTTGCCCCTGACAGTAGCCTGGCTGCTCACCTCTAATTTATGAAACCATTCAGCCCTGTGGAAATCCAGCTTGACTTGGAGTTGGGAAAGCCGGATTTAAAAACTATTTCAGTGGTGGACCCATCAGGGCGATGACATTGCAGTCACGGCATCTTCGCTGCTTAAAATGTTAACAAAATTAACAAAATAGCAACCGACCTAGCAGGGTTCTTGGTGCACTTTGCAAATTAGAAGAGATATGTCAGTGATAAACAGCAGGATTGTCTGTAAGCATGTAAGCTTGTTATCTTATGTTATTAATTGAAAAATCAATCAAAATGATAAACAATGGTAATGTTCAGCTTTGGCAACGGAAGCATTAATCAAACCACACGGCGCTTAGCGATTTAATCATGCAAAACAGGAAAGCAGGTTCCATACTCTTTGGCATGTGCACAAGTTGAGATAATCTGCTCTGTTTACGCAAAGTCATCGAGCAATGTGTTTATTCAGTGCTTTTTTTTCTTTAAAAGAAAAGAGGTACCAGTTCTCATGATGTCTGCCACCTTGGGGAATCAAGCCTGCAACTGAAAGAGGTTGCCGGTACTGCGTACCAATGCATACCACCAGAAAAAAAGCCCCAAGTTTACTAATTCAAATGTGAATCCTGGAAGTTAAAGATGTGCAGCATTTTTTAACTACAGGCAGAATATTATTATCGTTGTTGTTGTTTTTGTTATTGTGAAGAAGAAGAAGAAGAAGAAGAAGATGATGACGATGACGATGACGACGACGATGACGACGACGATGTCATTTATCATCCGCCTTTCTCACTGAGACTCAAGGCTGATTACATAGGGTGAAATTAGCACAGTCAGGACATTTCAATAAACAATGCCAAAGGGTAAATAAATGCAAGTTTGCAAGGACATAACATTGCAAAAATCCAATAAAAAGTTGAAGAAATGCTGAAACAGAGCCTAAGCAATTCTAGGACTGACATTAGACAACACAGCCGCTCTACAAAATTTATTTATTTATTTCAAATTTCTATTTCGCCCTCCCCGTGGGTGGGCTCAGGGCAGATAACAACATATTAAAATACAATAAAAATTCATCTACATTAAAACATCATTAAAACAGCCGTGCATCATATAACTGCAATCAAGCACACTGGAAGGCTGAAAATTGGGAGTGGGGGGTGATAGTAAGGGGGTTTGACATTAAAGGGTTTCTGGGCAGGATTCTCAAGCAATTGCCAGTTTGGCTCATGTTGTCCTCAGTGGGTGCAAACAGTGAACCTTTTTTTTTTTACCATCTGTTCATCAATGCATTCATGGCTGTTTGGTAGGCTGCTTCACTGTATTCCATACTAACTGTTCAATTCCACACAACTGGTGTGTTTGCACATGTGCCTTTCCACAGAGCCCAACTGAATTCACCTCCCCTTCCTGTGCCAGCGCTCCAACTGACAAGAAATTGTTTAGTCAATTAAATCAGTCTCAGATCATAAATAGACATGGGCATGAACCAAAAAAAATTAACGAACCTGTGGTTCATGGTTCAGTGCTGCCGACGAACCCGAACAAACGAACTGTAACAAACATTTCCCGTTACCGAACCAGTTCACGGTTTGTGGTTCATGGGTGCCGGAACAGCCCCCGTTGCACTTAGAGAGCCGATATTCACAGGGAGTGTTTAGCAGGCTGTCCTCCAGCCAGCATCCAAGTTTGGTCAAGATTGCAGTAGGGATCTTGGAGTTATACCCTCTCCAATCTGAGGCCCCCAGGAAACTCCCACTCAATACAATTAGAGCCACCAGTTGACGCTGCCCAGTGTACAAGGGGTTGGCCGTCAGAACTGCCTATCAGGGTTTGCAGGGATGAGATTGGAGTGCCCATGGCTACAGAACACCCCCCTTCCCCCTCCCTCCCCCTAGGAGTCTTCTCCCATGTAACCAATTGTAACCAATTTGCAGCTCCATGGTTGGAAGGAAAACCTGCCAATCAAGGTAAGCTGGGCTTCGATTCAGGTTTCCAGGGTGACAGAAGGAGTGCAGACAGAGTTGAGGCATTCACCCAGCTCTGTTTCCAAAGGAATTGATTGATGGTGCCTGACTGTCTGGCTTCACGAACCACGGGCAAACGCAAAGAAACCAGGCTTCCAACGAACGCTGGTTCATTGGCCATGGACCCTCACGAACCACCAGATCGCGAACAGATGATCAGGTGGTTTGTGGGTTTTTTGGGTTCGTAATGCGGTTCGTGCCCATGTCTAATCATAAACCTCCATACTCACAAGCAATAACCTTCTAACTATGCGGAGGAGGCAACACATACCCACAAAGAAGTTGTATACTGAATCAGACCCATTGTTTGAATGGTCTTTCACGTCCCATATGACCAGATGCTTGTAGATGAATACGATGGCTCTTCAACCTGCGACCTTCTGCAAGCAAACCAGATAGTCAATGGCCGAGCAATGGCTGCACCCCTAACAAGGGGAGGCTTTGGTCCCTGTGAAGACGTTTCAGGAGCATTTGGTTCGCCACTGTGTGGAAAAGAATGTTGGACTAGATAGTCCCACAGGGCTGCTCTCATGTTCTCACCTCTCTTCCATATTGGCTGAGAGTGTCTCTACATATTACTAAGTATCTAGGGACGCTCAGGTGAACCTCATTTCATGTGTCCCCCCTCCAACTTTCCATGCACTCACTCGCACAGTCACACTTCAATTTGCTCCATGTCACGTGTTTGAGATCAGTTCCTCCTCAGCTGCTAAAAGTATCCCAGTTTCCTCACCTCCATTCATTGAAATGCAGATCTTGACACTTTCTCGCACCTTAAAGCAATCCAAATTGGCAATTCAATGGAGCCTACAGCACTTGTTCTCACAGCAAAAACAAAGCAAAATGACGCTTTGCCTTCTGGAATCACTTGCAGGTGCAGTCACAGAAAGGGAGCTCCTGTGAAAGTGGCATTCACATGCATGTTGAGCAAGAAGAGCCTGCATGTGAATTGAGGACTAGACATACAATCCTGCACTTGAGCATCCCATGGTACTTAGTAATGTGTAGAGAGACTGTCAGTTGCTGTTCTGTTAGCAGGCCATTAAGCTCCGGATTTCTCCCCTCCCTCGCCCTGCACCACCTTTACCTGAGCCTAAATCCGCAGACCTTATTTTTTGCCCTGGAAAAAAGAAATTTGCCTTCTTTTGTGTGTGTCTTTTTGTGTGTACATTTCATTTCCTATCCCATTGTGATCTTGTACCTGAGACGAGCAAGATTTGAGTGCAGTGGCCCCTTAGAGACCATCACGTTTTTTTTTTCCTTTGGAGAGTCAAAGCTCCTGTCTTCAGATATCTGAATGAGTACTTGAAAGGGATATTCATTGTCTCTTAGCCTACCACTCCCCATTAGAGCAGACAGAAATGTGAGGAGGAAAAAAAAAACGGTGTGTTACTCTGACCTGAATATATCCTGTCTCCCTTTCCCAGAAGTGTTAATGGGTGTAATTACTCTCTATTGTTTAGTTCCCCCTCCTGTGCCTATAACACAATAGACTTTATTGGCGACATGGCAACATCATTAATCTCTGGGATTACTCTTTTTCCCACCAATGGTTTGATTAGCCTAGCCACATTCACCTTAATGCTCACTGGTAGTAACAACTGTTGCATTTTGCACTCTGACTTTCACCGAGAGTCTGGGAGGGAGAGATACCGGTAAGCAGGTACGCTTAATTTTTTTTTACAATTCTGTGAATCCCAAATTTAGAAAAGTTTGTGACATAATACACTCATTCTTTTAAGAAGACCATAGTCTGTAGGCTGAGATAATATGATTTCCCCTCTTTCAAATGATAGTTACAGTATCCATCTACACAAGACCCCTCCAAACACTGTGCAAGGAGGGAGAGGGGGCACACACATAGAGACACCACCTCCATGCAATCATTGGGTTGTCTGAAGGTTGCCAGTCACAGGGAAGGAGAATTTGTGTGGACACTGCTTCTTCACATAGGTGTTGTGTTCATGAGCCAGTGGTCTCTTAGAGTCTCTCTACATGAGACATCTGACATGTGAAGCGCAAGTGTTGAGAGATGCAGTGGTAACCAGGAAGGGTAGCTGAAAAAGATAGAGCCAGCGGCAGGACAAAGGCTTTGCTATACACTGGAGCTGTGTGAAGGGGCTGTGAAATGCCAGAAGGGAAACTTCAGCCCATTATAACTTCTCCAAGTCCAAGCCCAGCTCTGGAAAGCAGATCTAGGCCATTTCCATTCCTGGCTGCCCTCTGGTTGTGATCCCACACAGTTTTAGACTGGAGTGGTGAAATTGACAGAGCCTTCAGGAAGGTGAAGATGAAATTGACAAACTCTGAGGAGCGATCTCTGTGGGCTCTGTCTTTTTAAAACACGCTTCCCGGCTAACATTGCATCTCCCTACACTTGACCAATACACACGGAGGCATCTCGTGTAGAGACTCTTAGAGGTGGGGCCAGGCAAGCATATCTGTGCCCACTCTCAATCTCTCTGCAGCAAGTCAACACCTGTAAAAGTAGTGTGTACACAGCTAGTGTGTGTTATGTAGCAGCAGTAGTACTAGAGAGTGCCCTCAAGTCATAGCTAACTTATGGCGACCCCTGTTGGGGTTTTCAAGGCAAGAGGCTAACAGAGGCGGTTTGCCATTGCCTGCCTCAGCAACCCTGGTCTTCACTGGAGCTCTCCCATCCAATTACTAACCAAGGTCAACCCTGCTTAACTTCTGAGATCTGACAAGCTCAGGCTTGCTTGGGCTATCCAGGTGAGGGCATGCGCTATGTATTGGCTGCTTAATTATTCTGATTGTTTTTTTCCCTTTGAGTCAAGAGAAGGGACTTCTAGATTTCCTTCCAGCCTTCTTTACTTACTATTTGTGCAATGAAAACAAGTAAGCATAGTATATATAACATGCATTAAGGAAGCTCATTCATTGAAAATGGGTCATTTAAAGTACATAGGGTACAGGATCTAGGAAGCTCATTGGCATGGAACAGACAAACATGTACCAGATACATGCCAAAAAAAAAAATCATTAACCTTACACAAGTTACTAAGAAGAGCCCAACTGGATCAGACCATTAGTCCAGCATCCTGTTTCACACAGTGGCCAACTAGTTACTCTGGAAGGCCAAGAAAAGGGCATTGGAGCCAGGGCCTTCCTCTGATGTTGCCTTCTGGCACCGGTACTCAGAGGTTCACTGCCTTGGAGCGGAGAGGTTGTACTTGTGCGATAAGTGTATTGTAACCGGATGCGGTGCCTGGTGTTTTTCAGGTTTAGCTGTTTCATGATGGTTGCTGTGAAAAATGAATGATGGAATCATAGAACTGGAAGGAATTGCAAGCCAGGAAGCTCAACAGGGAAGAGAAGGGACAGTAGGACCAAGATAGTATAATGAATGGCACAGACTTCTGGGCAGTGCAGACTTGGCTTCAAACCCCTGTTCAGGATTGGCACTAGAGCGAGTGGCATCCTAGGACCCAATGGGAGGAGCTGTGCTGGGCAGAGCCATTCTGGCAAAATACCATCTATTCAGGAACAAAAATTCTTGTATATGTAGAATTCATGTATATGATATATAAGAATTCATGTATATGATATATATACTGCTGCCTATTTAAGCAATTTTGTATTTATTGATTGGTCTTACTTGTTTTAATATGTATTTTAAATCTATATTTTTACGTGCTAGTTGTGAGCCGCCCTGAGCCTGCATGCAAGGAGGGCGAGATATAAATCTAACAAATGTAAACATAAATATTTTGTTACCATGGACTGGAGCCACTGATAGACCTATCCTCCAAGGCTCTGTCTAATGCCCTTTTAAAGCTGTTTATGCCCGGGGCCATGGCTTCATCCTCTGGCAGCCAATTCCACATTTTAATCACTCGTTGTGTAAATAATTATTTCCTGTCGTCTGTCCTGAATCTACTTGAGTTCTAGTATTTTGAAAGAGGGAGAAATAGTTCTTTCTGCCCACTCTCTCTTCCACTCTCTATCTCTATCATGTCCCCCCTTGGTTGTCTCTTTTCTATCTCTATTATGCCCTCCAGACATCTCTTTTCTAAACTGAAAAGTCCCAGACTCTTCAGCCTCATAGGGAAGCTGCTCCAAGCTCCTCAATCGGTTGCCCTCTTCTTTACTTTTTCCAGCTTTGCAATGTCCTTCTTGAGATATGGTGACCAGAACTGCACAGAGTATTCCAAATAGGGCTGCATAATGGATCTATACAGGGGCATTATAATATTGGCTGTTTAATTTTCAACCCCTTTCCTAATAATCCCCAGAACGGAATTTACCTTTTTCACTGCTGCGGCAGGCTGGCTTGACACTTTCATTGAGCTATCTTCTATGACCCTGAGGTCTTTTCCCCTCTCGTTTTCAGCAAGTTCAGGTCCCATTAGCATATACTTGAAGCTGGGATGTTTTGTTCCAATGTGCTTCACCTTAGACTCGCCTACACTGAACTTCATTTGGCACATTGTTGCCCACTCACCCAATCTGTGGAGGTCTTCTGGAAGCTCTTCACAGTTGACCTTGGTTTCCACCATCCTGAATCATTTTGTGTCCTCTGAAAATGTGGCCACTACAGTGCTCACACCCAGTTCGAGATCATTTATGAGCAAATTAAATAGCCCCAGTCCCAAGACCAAACCTTGCGGGACCCCACTGCTTACTTCCCTCCTTTGTGGAAACTTGTCCATTTATTACTACTCTTTGCTTCCTGTTGTTTGTCCAATTTTAAATCCATAAATTGGTGTTGTTCTTAAGAGTGCGGGACTCTAATCTGGAGAATCGGGTTTGATTCTCCACTCCTCCACTTGAAGCCAAGTTTTCAGTAGATTGTGCTTAATGCCTTCACAAATCTTTTTTTCTCTCATTGCTGTTCTATAGTGGTGCATCATCATATTTATGTTCTCAACTTTCAGGACATACTGTTTCAGAAAAGAACATAAGAAGAGCCCTTCTGGATCAGACCAGTGGTCCATTTAGCCCAGCATCCTGTTTCACATAGTGGCCAGCCACTAGTTGCCCTGAAGGGTGGGCAATGCAAGAACTAAAGGAGTAACCCCCAAATAAGCTAGCATAACGAGCCAAAAAGGCAGAGGGCAATACCAGCAAATATGAAAAAGTTATAAAGATGTATTCTAACTATTTAAAGTGCAAGGTGCTACAGTATCATATCAGAAATCTCATACAGTCATATATCAAGCCAAAGAATACAACTTATACATAAATGCTCATTGTCAGTGGCTAAGAAACAATACAAATATAATTCTCTATGACAGGTGCTATAAACAGGAGCAATGATGAAGAGGTAACATCACAACAGGTAAGTACAGCAAATCAACAATAATCAAATTAACCTTTTTTTCTTTCTCTTGTTGTTTCTTTTCACAAGTGTAATGAAAAAGAGAGGGTGCAAGGACCCGGTGACTTGACAAGGAGCCAGAAAGTGACTTGTTTCATGGAACCTTCCTCAGTCGCACCAACAACCACACCTAAGAAGAAAGAAGACCACTCTGGGATTCTTTAGTGGTACATCAGGCACCTGAAAATGTCGGCCGCTGTCATAATTATATTTGTATTGTTTCTTAGCTGCTGACAATGAGCATTTATGTATAAGTGTGCTACAACTCTTCAGGGGTGGCAAACAACCTGTGGTTAATGGATACCAACAAAGTATACAAACCCTTCAAAGTTACATGATACAGAATAAAAAATCTTTTTTTTAATTTTTTTTGTCAGTGTTACATAATTAATGATACTCACCAATGTAAGAAAGTCAAAAATACAAACAGTTTACAATCAAGTGCTCAAAACGAAGTCAAAAGGCAGTGGCTAAACACCAACTCGCCCCAGATGGCCAGCTTTTAAAGCCCCATCATGAAAGCTCTTAAAGACACAGTAACAATATAATACAACACAATGTACATGCAATGTAACATTCTAAAGCTTCAAGGATGACATGCAAGGTGACACAATACATATGTTGTATGCACTATAGATTCAGAGGAAACGAGACATGTTAATTTCATTATTATTCCGCCTTTTGACTTGCAATCAGTGTGGGGGTTCCTCTCTGTTTTGTGTGGCAGAACATTCTGATACTAGCAAATCACCACACTTGAACACCAGTCAATGGTCTGATCAAACCAAGCAAGCAGAACGATCTTATGTCTTTCCTGGAAAAAGCTTTGGCTCCTTTACGTAGGTGAACCCACAGGGAACAGAGAGAGTTCTAAAGTCATGGTTTTGATCATTCTGTGTAAAGATTCTTCTGTCAGTTCAGTCTTAGGAAGAGTTGCTCCCTGTCAAGCCTATTGAAAGCAATGGACTTAGACTGGAGTAGCTTGTCATAGCATTTACAGTGCAATCCTAAGCAGAGTCAGGGCTCATTTCAAGGGGGAAGGCATAGGAATGCAGTTCCAGCAGTTCCCCAAAGAGGTCACGTGTCAGGTGGCCCTGCCCACCTGACTCTCGGCCATTTTGGACCCATTTTGGCCTGGATTGGGCCAAAACAGCCCAAATCAGGTCTCTGATGGGTGGTGGATCACTCTCCCGCTCATCAGCAGCCTGATCCTGACCATTTTGGGCCCCTTTTCGGCCATTTTCAGCCCCTTTTTGCCATTTTGGGCCCAATTTCGGCCCTGAATGGCCAGGATTGGGTCAAAAACAGCCAGGATAGGTGATATCAGGGGGTGTGGCATATGCAAATCAGTTATACTAATGACACACTTCCAGTGATGGAAAGAGGTGTGGCATATGCTAATGAGTTATGCCAATGAGTTCCTCCAGCTCTTTTTCTACTAAATGACTCTCGAGCAGAATTACTCCAGTCTAAGCCCATTGAAACCACAAGAGATCTAGAGTAACTCTGCTTAGAATTGCTCTGTTAGTACGCTATTAAAAATATTGAAGCAATATATCAGAAATGGTTTTATTTCTTAATTAGATTTTCCAGTTTGTAAATAGAAACAATTTGCAAATAGAACCCTCATTTGAATGGGTATATTTGAAAAATGCATTTGATCATAGAAATTAAATACAGACGCTGCTCCCATTTCCCCATTGCTGCTGTAGCATAGTGGTAAAGTGGTTGGGCTGTGAATCAGCACTCTGTTGGTTCGAATCCCACCCCAGCCATGATCTCAGCAGGTGGCCTTGGGTAAGCCCCTCCTCTCAGCCCCAGCTCCCCAGCTGGATTGTGGGGATAATAACAACACTGACTTTGTTCAGCACTCTGAGTGGGCACTAATCTGTCTAAAAGAGCAGGATATAAACACACTGTTATGTTATTACTGCAAACGCACCCTGATGCTACTAGCAGTGCCAATCACAATACCATGTCCTTTGGCAAAGTTGGCTTTTCACCAAAGAAAACTCCACAAAGTTCTGATGAGAAATTTGACAAAACACGTTTACACAGCACAAACTTTGCAAGCCTTATGAAGCAAGAGATGTGGAGGTGACAGTCCAAAAGACTGAAAAGGTTTCGATTCCACACCAGCTTGGCATTCCCCCACCCCGGCTGCCCACAAGTCTATTCTGACCTAATGGGTAATTTGCTGAGGTTGGCCTTTTGACAGCTGCGGACTTCTCATCTGACTCCTAGTCGATACAGGTCCGATCAATCAAGACTGCCGACAAGTCCAGGTACAGAAGCCAGGGTTGCTCGAGTCCGACAATAAACATACCCGTGAGGATTAAACATTATTTTAAGGCAAACTGAATTTCTGCAGCTCAGCCTGGGGCAGGATTCACTCGCCGGAGAGGCAAAAGGCTGCACCACTGAGAGAGTCTAGCGGGATGGCAATCAGTTGGCTTAATAAATGATGTATCCTTCACCATTTATCGGTATGTCGGAAAACAAATTCGTGAGGTGTAAAATTCTGCAAGCCCCTCCTCCACCTTCCCAGGGCTTGGAGATGCACCAAGCGGTGGAGTGCTTTGTGAAGGTGAGTCCTCCTATGAGCATGTCGATGTGAGTCTTGACTTGGATCAAGATGGCTAGCCATGTTAGCTTGTCTGTAGCAGTAGAAAAGAGCAAGAGCCCAGTAGCACCTGTAAGACTAACAACATTTGTGGTAGGGTATGAGCTTTCGTGACTCACAGCTTACTTCTTTGGATACAGCTGGAATGTGAGTCCATCTGTCCTGATATCTTGGAGAGTAGAGTGATTACAGAAGCTGAATGACAAAAGCTGGTGAATGACAATAGCAGGCATGATTGGACAGGGTGGGGTATGCAGAGGGGGAGCGGGTATGGAGAAATCAACATTGTTAATGAAACAGGAAGCCTAGATCGCGATTCAATCCAGGTGGATGTGTTGTCTTGAGTTTCCTTATCAGTTGCAATTCAGCACTCTCTCTTTCTAATCTCCCTTTGAAATTCCTCGGCGGGATAACTGCTAGTTTTAGGTCAGCAACTGAATGTCCTGGAAGGTTAAAATGTTCCCCCCACTGGTTTTTGAACGTTGTGGTTTCTGATGTCAGACTTATGTCCATCAATTTTTTGTCGAAAGGACTGGCCAGTTTGTCCAATGTAGAAGGCGGAAGGACATTGCTGACACGTGATGGCGTCAATCACATCAGAGGGAGAGCAGGAGTACGAAACTGAGATGGTATGGCTAACGTTGTTGGGTCCACTGATAGTGTTACTAGGATCTATATGAGATAAGCCCAAAAGAGAGTCACGTAAGGTAAATGGTATCAAAAAGAACGTGACCAACTAACTAAGAAAATGTAATAAATAATGCACTCAATATAAATCTACAAACAGTGAATTTATAGGATCTATATGAGAGCAAAGATGGCATCTTGGTTTGTTGCAGGCCTTGGTACCAGAGTTCATGTTACTGTTAACTAGTTTATCATTGCAGGTGCATAGTTGTTTAGGTCCACAGGCTGTCTATGAGCCAGAAAAGGTCAGCCCCCCAGTGCCTGTGTGAAGGAAGTGTCACAATTGTATCATTTAGCTAAGTCTTGGCTCTCTGCACAGATGGTCCGTGTTTTGATGCCAGGCTATTATGAGACATCTCAAGACTTGCTTTCGATGGGGAAACAATCAGTACATGTAAAAATGCACACGCTTGACAAAAATCTTTTACGGCAACGGGGCAATTAGCGAGACTTTTAAAAAATATAATCTGTCCCCTCCCCACCCCCCATCCCGAAGTCCCTCCCCGTTGTGCGAGTGTTGTCATGGCGGCACAACGAAGCTCTAACTGCTTGCCGGGGTGTGTAAATACTGCAGCTTTGGGGATTCCGCTTGGTTAATTTAGGAGATACTTGAACTTTGCTTAAAGGGACCCAAGCGTCGCCTATCCTCCATGTCAACCGATGCATTTGTAATGTGCAGGTTGTACCAGTTCATTAGAATACAGGCAGTCAGCTAATTACAGCCAAACCCACACGGTCTAGCTTTGTGTCTTATGCATAACATATTAACTAATGAGGCAGTTCTTAGATATATGCCTAAGCTAAAGCGCAAATGTTGTCTTACTCAAAGATTGAAGGCTGCTGACTCTGTAGTCATTCAAACCCAGGTTTAAAAATGCCCTCCTTTTCTAGAAGCTCATCTTCTTCTTGATGCACCAAATTATGCACGAGTTAGATAGAAAGATTTTTTTTCCCTCCCTCTCCCTTTACACTTGAGCTCATGGAGATTATTCCCAAGGGACAGCCGCGTTACTCCGTTGCAGCAGAAAACAAATAGGAACCTTGCGGCACCTTAAAGACTCCTGGCCAGCCCTTGAAATTCACGAGCAGGAGATTTAGGAGGGATGGACGGAAGTTCTTCTCACAATGCCTCGTTAATTTATGGAATTCACTGCCACAAGATGTGATCCTCGCCGCTAACTTGGAGGGATTGAAAAGGGGATTAAACAAATGTATGAAGGATTGGGTTATCGATGGCTATTAGGCATAATAGCAAAATGACAATTCCATGTTCAGAGATAGTATAAGCACCCCAAAAGAACCAATGTGTGGAAACGATGAAGGGTTTGATGAGGGTTAAAAAAAAAACCTGAAGACAGAAATGGCGAGGACAGGGAAGCTGATATAAGGTATTTCACCTGTTCTGGAGGGGATTATACCATCCCCAGAAATGGCTGTTGGGGGGTGAGTGACAGTAAGATTGCACATTGTTCTTGGGCATGTGGGTTCATGAAGCTGCCCAAGCGCTTTTTATCAAGTGAATGTCGTTTATGAGTTGGGGTTGTTCCTAGAGAACACAAACCGAGGTGTGTCTGTCAGGCCAAGCTAGACGTGCAGTTTTTTAAAAAGTTATTCTGAACTCAAATTCCCTGCAACTACACAGCAGCTTTGGGGAATAATTGTTAAAAATGAAGGCAACCCTAAACAGCCTTAAAATGCCTCCGTGGGGACAGGAGGGGCTCCTCCCTCCCCCCCCTCAAGCCGTTCCCCCATGTCAAAATAGTCTGTAGTTGCAAAATAGCAAAGAGTCCAGTAGCACCTTTATGATTAACCAATTTTATTGTAGCATAAGCTTTCGAGAACCACAGCTCTCTTCGTCAGATGCATGACGAAGAGAGCTGTGGCTCTCAAAAGCTTATGCTACAATAAAGTTGGTTAGTCTTAAACAAGGATCATTTTGTAGCAAAAGAGCTGCAGGAACTCATTAGCATAACTCATTAGCGCAACTCATTTGCATATGCCACGCCCCTTGGCACCACCAGAAGTGTGTCATTAGCATAACTGATTTGCATATGCTCCACCCCCTGACATCACCTATCCTGGCTGTTTTGGACCCAATCCTGGCCATTCAGGGCCAAAATTGGGCCCAAAATGGCAAAAAGGGGCTGAAAATGGCTGAAAAGGGGCCCAAAATGGTCAGGATTGGGCTGCTGCTGAGTGGGAGAGTGATCCACCACCCATCAGAAGCCCGATCCTGGCTGTTTTGGGACCAATCCTGGCTGTTTGGGGTCTGATCCTGGCCATTTTGAGCCCGAATTGGGCTGTTTCGGCCCTGATCCAGGCCCAAATGGGCCCAAAATGGCCAAAACCAGGTGGGTGGGGTCACCTGACATGTGGCCTTTTGGGAGAACTACCGGAACTGCGTTCTTGCGCGTTCCCCCTCAAAATGAGCCCTGGTCTTAAAGGTGCTACTGGACTTTTTACTATCCTGGAGAAAATGGTGACTTTGGAGGGTGGAATCTGTGGCATTATACCTCACTGAGCTCCCCCCCCTCCCCAACCCCCCCCCCCTCCCCAGGATCCACTGCCAAAATCTCCAGGAATTTCCCAACCCAAAGCTAGCAACTTTACCCTAGCCTGGGTGTTTAGGAGCCAAAGGCAGCTTCTGAGATCTGGAAATCGCTTGCAGTCTTCTTAAGATATGCAAATAAATGGCTGTTCTTGCTTCTCTTCTTTGACAGACGTTCATTTCAATATTTTTTTTCAATATGCTTCTCATAAGGCATAAAAATCAATAGAACAAAGGGAACAGTAAAGTTTCATGGCACGGTAATGAGGTCGACAGCACCTATCCGTCACAAACTCTGAAAGCAGAACTCCTTGCTGAGGGAAGAATCTTTTTCCTGACCTCTTCTGTGACTAGATGATGAACGGCGTCAGAAGTTTCTGGATGTTTCCACAGGGTTTCCCTGCAGTATTTCATCAAAGCCAGGAAAAACAAACACCACACTTCTACCCTCCACCTCAAGCATTTATTTCTAAATTCAGATACACATTTGTGGCAATATCCGTTGCTAGGCTTGCCAGATGCCCACCGGTAGCGGGCAAAATCCTGGTGATTTGCCTCTCTGCCCAGCAATCACAGGCAATCAGCAGCAGGAGGCAGGCCATCCAGAGATAGCTCACCAACAGAAGGCAGCTCGGGCAAACGGTCACACTTGTACTTCCGCACCCTATGTGGGGATGTTGCTTCCAGTTACATCGGTTACACTGGAAGTGATGGCATCATGTGAAAGCCAAGTCTTTAGAAGTTGCCCCAAAATGCTATGTTTGGGTCTGATTCTTAAAGAATTGGCCCTAGCATGAAAACAGACAACTGTAGGGTTGCCAGCTCCAGGTTGAGAAATTCACCTGCTGAGGGGCATGATGACATCACTTCCTGGAAGTGAAGTCATTGCATCTGTACCGGGATCACGCACTCCCAGTTAAGTGCCAGGTCCTCCCCCCATCCCATCAGGAGGGTATAGAGACCTGGCAACCTTAATCAGGAGCCATGCTTGGCATAAGCCCCACCCAGGCCCCCCCTCTTTCTAAAATCAGTTGGGGCACCAGGAAAGGTGTTGGCAGGCACAGTGGGACCCATGGCACTATGATGGGGTCCCCTGCCTTACAGGGTTCTTGACAGGATTGCTTTAATAATGCATGTTTCGTGTAGTGGTAAGAGCCAGTTTGGTGTAGTGGTTAAGAGTGGCAGGACTCTAATCTGGAGAGCCGGGTTTGATTCCCCACTCCTCCACTTGAAGCCAGCTGGGTGACTTTGGGTCAGTCACAGCTTCTTGGAGCTGTCTCAGCCCCACCCACCTCACAGGGTAATTATTATTGTGGGGATAATAATAACATACTTTGTAAACCGCTCTGAATGGGCATTAAGTTGTCCTGAAGGGTGGTATATAAATCTATGATGATGATGATGATGATGATGATGATGATGATGATGATGATGATGATGATGATGATGATGTCAAGCTCTATGAATACTGAAAGTGTTATATAAATGTTTACTATTAGTATTACATGCCCTCATGTGGTGTACTGGTGGTATAACCAAGGGGGTTAGTTCCAATACCCAGTATAATTGGGCAGCTGCCAGGGCCCATGAGTGCCAAAAGGAGTTCCTCTGCTACTCTCCATACACTTTTCCATGGAAGAGACAGATGTCTTGCCTGAGGAAGAGGGATAATTGCTGGTCTGAAGCCTTGGAGCTATCGAACCCTGGAGCTGCTAATTCACTCGAAAAAATGAAACCCTGTCCTCAAGTCATAGTTGATTTATGGCAACCCCTGGTAAGGTTTTCATGGCAAGAAACTAACAGAGGGGTTTTGCCACTGCCTGCCTCTGCAATGCTGGTCTTCAGTGGAGGTCTCCCATCCAATTACTAACCGAGACCGACCCTGCTTAGCTTCTGAGACTCAGCTGAACTATCCAGATCAAGGCACATTTTTGCTTAGGCCCTCTTAAACCAATGATGGTTGAACCTTCTTAATGATTGGTGGCCCATACAGAAAGTCAGTTCTTCCTTTCTAAAGGAAGCTGCCTTAGGCCAGTTCACCGCAAGGCCCCCTGCTCACTTCTTCTGGCTGATTACTATCTGGCACAAACAGAATATGCTTGAGACAAATTTGGACAAAAACTGTCCAGGCAAACCCCGTCAAGTGTTCATCTTCTGTGCAAGGAAGGAGTTGGATCCATATAAGTTCACTTGGTGATGAAGTTCATATAGAAATTCTCAGCATGCCTGCTTCAGGCTGCCCCAAGTCCCCTTTGGCTCATTTTTTTAAAAAAAAAATCCCCACCACATATTTGGCAAGTGATAAAGTATACATTTCAAATTGATTCATTTGAAATGTGGTGCTGGAAGAGAGTTCTGCGGATACCATGGACAGCCAAAAAGACTAATAAATGGGCACTAGACCAAATCAAGCCTGAATCCTTCCTAGAAGCTAAAATGATAAAACTGAGGCTATAGTATTTGGTCACATCATGAGAAGACAAGATTCTCTGGAAAAGTCAATAATGCTAAGAAAAGTAGAAGGCAGTAGGAAAAGAGGAAGCCCTAAAATGAGATGGCTGGACTCAATAAAGGAAGCCACGCCCTCCAGTTTGCAGGATCTGAGCAAGTCTGTCAATGATAGGGCTTTTGGAGGTCTTTCATTCATAGGGTCACCATAGGTAGGAGACGACTTGACGGCACATAACACACACACACACAATATACATTGCCCTGACCTGGACAGCCCAGGCTAGCCCAATCTTGTCAGATATCAGGACCTAAGCAATATAAGCTCTCATTAGGACATGGCAGAGATACCACCAAAGAAGTCCAGAGTTGCTACACAGAGACAGGCAATGGCAAACCATCTCTGTTCACCTCTTGCTTTGAAAACCCTATGGAGGTCACAGTAAGTCGCCAGCGACTTGACAGCACTTTCCACCCCAATATATAGATTAAGCATGACTGATTTGTGTGGGAAATGCTGAGAATTATCTTACAGAATGGCTTTTTTCTGATACCGTTGTGTCTGCATCCTGTCTATTCTCACAACAGGGGACTCCAAGATACAATACAAACGTGGCGTCTGCTTTGTAATTGTGGCCCCTCAGAATAGATATTCAGTTGCCCCTGGTTTGACCCAAAGATCTCCAGAGATCTAACACACACACTATAGCCTCTCAAGTATCTAGATGAGGGTGACACTTGGATCTCATTCTCAACAACACAAGAGACATTGGGGAGAGGGGAGAGACTTGGTTGTTGATGAAAAAAGGAGGTACTCTACCGTAAGAGGAATTGCTTATCAAGAACTCGCCTTCTTCAAATCCTTTTTGTAATGGGTTTCTTATCTAGAAAGAAGGCAGAGCAAACACGGATGGCTTTTTGCACATCGCCTATGGCAAGAAACTTGACGGAAAACCTGTCCCTGGTTCTTATCACCACAGCAAGGCACAGTGAAGCTAAGTGAATGTCCCCCTGGGAACTTCCCAAGATGGCAATTTGGCACTTTAGTGCAAATTTGGACATAAGGAAAAACTGTGCCGGCCAAAAGTAGACACTATGTGGATTGTGCCATCCTATTTTCTCCTGCTTCTCTACATGGAGCAAGAGGGTCTATTCAGGAGATCTCCATCTGCCATTGAGATGTGTGGATCAATAACAACAAGTAGGGCTGTCGCTCAGTTAAAGAAATCTTAGGCGGCAAACCCAAGGATACTTTCCGGGGAGCAATCACCATTGGATAAACTGGGCTTTACTTCTGAGTAGATCTGCTCAGGAGAGCTCCATTAGTCAATTGATTGTGTACGTTTTTCTTAAATCTGCATATGAATCGAATAACAGTTTGGTTTTTAAAGCATTATTTATCGATTGATTTATTAAATGATCCATGAAAGTGTTATCACAGGCACCATCTCAGAAAAGGCGTTCCCTCTGAAAGGAGCAATGCCTCTTTTTGAAAATGCTCCCACCTTATTATGAGAAAGAATTTTTCTTTTAAGAAGAGAGATTTTTTTCTTTTTCTTTTTCTGCCAGAGACAGGGCTTTTTTCTGTAGTGGTTTCCTTGCTTGAGGGACTCCGCTGCAGCAGGGATGTGCTTTGATTGACTTTCCTGTTTTAGTCATTTGCATTTTCAACTTTTTATCCTTAGTCATTGCTTTTAGTGCGATAGTATTTTTCATTATTGATGCGTGTTTTGCTATTCTGGTTTTATTTTTTCTTGTTTCATTTTACTGTGCATCGCCTCAAGAAGTTTGGTTGAGAGGCAGCTGAAAAATGTTTTTTTTAAATAAATAATATGCTAGGTTACCTGCCATGTCAAGTCATAACTGACTTATGGCAACCCCTGCTGGGATTTTCAAGGCCAGAGACTTAGAGAGTTGATTTGCCATTGCCTGCTTCTGCATAGCGACCCTAGTCTTCTTTGGAGGTTTCCCATCTGTGGCGAAATGGGGCCTTTCCTCCCACTGGTAGACCCCGCTCTGCCTATCCCTCCCTTTTCGCCTCTGGCCAGGCACCTGAAGGGGCTGTCTCCCTTTCCTGTCTCCGGGTAGTTGCTGCCACCACTGTCCCTGTGTGGGGTCCTGGTTACGCGGGACAGCCTCCTAACCTCCCTCCTCTGCTAGTGGGCCCAAGCGGTTGGGGGACTATGTGGAACAGAAGAGTTTTCTTCCTTCATAAATTCCAAAAACTCATTTATTTAACTTCTAACTATACACAGGCAAATATACACTGAATGGAAGGAATAATACAACCTAAAAAGAAACCCCTACTCTATCTCCCTCATGCCCTAATGAGATGTTGTGTAGGGCAGGCCCAATCCTTTGATACCTGGGGTTACATTAGCTCTACCTCTCCCCTCAGAGCCATCTCTCCCTCAACTCCCCAGCCACCAACTGTCAACTTCCAACTGCACGTTTCCCACCTGAAACATGTTATTTTCTGAACATTCAAAAATTGAGAAACATGCTCTGTGTATTTGTGTTCTCACACTGCTTTCACTGTCCATCATCTACCACCTTCCTGTTAGTAAATTAATTAATTTAACAATCATGCCGTGTGGCTTGTCTCTCTGTTCTAGCCTGGCCAATTTTGGCTGGCTGACACCGTGGCCATCTATGAATGGGATTTATACTTCCTTTTATTTCCACCTGGGAACTGTAGTTTAATCCGGTCAGTTCTGAACATGAGCCAACATAATGAATGCGCTGATTGAGGAATGCCACTAACTGTCCAAACACAAAGCAACACATGCTCATTAGCACAGGTGATTTGCAATGGTGCATGACCTGCCTATGACACTGAAGCACATCATTCAAGCATGCTGGGACCTGTGCATGTGAGTCGGCAGCGGCTATTCTGACCAGCAGCCATGCGAAAGCCACCACTGCACACATGCAAGACTATTGTGTTTGTAAGCAAATTGTGGAGATGACTGTTAAGATTTTCAGGCATTGTGAGCAACATTTGAATGTCCACCACCCTCTGAAACTACCAAAATAGGCATTCACAGGTTGGCTCAATCATCAACCAAAAGGGGGATTGCAATGAAGAAATTAAAAGAAGACTGAGACTTGGAAGAGCAGCTGTGAGGGAGTTAGATAAGATCCTTAAAGATAAAGATGTCTCTCTGGGAACCAAGTTCAAGATAATCCAAACTATGGTATTCCCCCTTGACATGTATGGATGTCAAAGTTGGATGGTAAAGAAAGCTGACAGGAAGAAAACTGATTCATTTGAAATGTGGTGCTGGAAGAGAGTTCTATGGATACCATGGGCAACCAAAAAGACAAATTAGTGGGTACTAGATCAAATCAAGCCAGAATTCTCCCTAGAAGCTAAAATGACAAGACCAAGGCTATCGTGGTTTGGTCACATCATGAGAAAACAAGATTCTCTGGAAAAGTCAATAAATGCTAGGAAAAGCGGACAGCAGTAGGAAAAGAGGAAGACCTAAAATGAGATGGCTTGACTCAATAAAGGAAGACACATCCTCCAGTTTGCAGGATTTGAGCAAGTCTGTTAACAATGGTTCTGAATGTCTTTCATTCATAAGGTCTCCATAGGTCAGAGGCGACTTGACAGCACATGACACACACATAATTGTACTCAATATGACTTCCTTCAGGGATTGGTAGGAACTGTAGTTTTTGTCTACTCCCAAGAAAACTATAATTCCCACACAGTGGTTAAGTGGTTCGGCCATGAATCAGCACACTGCTGGTTCGAATCCCACTCCTGCCAAGAGCTCTGCAGGTGACCTTGGGTAAGCCACTTCTCTCAACCCCAGCTCCCCAGCTGTATTGTGGGGATAATAATAACACTAACTTGTTCACTGCTCTGGGTGAGGAACTAATCTGTCTAGAAGAGTGGTATATAAGGGCAGTTATCATCATCATCATCATCATCATTAATCACATGAATCCAGTGCAATCTGAGGATGTGGCCATCGGCTGGCTGATGAAGGATGACACTTGGGCCATTTTCACACTACTAACCTCCTTCCATAACGTTGTGAAACGTCGCACAAAAAATGCGGAAGATAGTGTCTTCTCGCGAGAGTTTTGCGCGATGTCATGCAAAACTCTCGCAATGTCATGCAAAACTCTTGTGAGAAGACGCTATCTTCCGCATTTTTTGCGCGATGTTTCACAACCTTACAGAAGCAGGTTAGTAGTGTGAAAACGGCCCAGCTTCACAGATGCAAATGATACTGATATAAAATACACATTCAAAAATACCGCTCATTTTTAAATGAGCCAATCGGTAGGGCAATGATAGGGAATGCCCAACTCCAAAGAAAACAGGTTCTGAGAGCAGGAAATGTTTGGTTTTCCAAGACACTGTGAGGTTCACTCATGTGCTTCAGGAAGACCATCAACAAACCAACAGGCTTGGTGACTGATAAGACTGCAGAAGTGGGAAAATTGCAGCGTTTTAAAATATTGATACATCTCCTTGCCAAGCTGTAACAAAGGGGGCTGTGTGCAAGAGAGCTGCATTGGGCAGGGATTGCTTTGGTGGCTCAGTGTTGACATGGTCACAGCATGGGTACAGTTGCCAATTCCAGGCTGGGAAATTCTGGAGATGTGAAGGTGAAGCCTGGAGAAGGCGGGGTTTGGGGAGGAGAGGGACCTCAATAGGATATAATGCCATACAGTCCCCTCTCCAAAGCAGCCATTTTTTCCAGGGGAAATGATCTCTGTAGTCATGCACCCTCTAGTTTGAACAATAGAGGCACAAATTTAACCCATAGTGACCCAAGTCATTTCTTATTACTATCTTTACGGAAAGTCCATTTCAATCTTTCTGCATCACAGTTTGGTGTCGTAGTTAAGAGTGGCAGGACTCTAATCTGGAGAGCCAGGTTTGATTCCCCACTCCTCCACTCAAAGCCAGCTGGGTGACCTTGGGTCAGTCACAGCTCTCTCAGAACTCTCTCAGCTCCACCCACCTCAGAGGGTTTGATGTTGGGATAATAATAACATACCTTGTACACTGCTCTGAGTGGGCATTAAGTTGTCCTGAAGGGCTGTATATAAATTGAATGTTGCTGTTGTTGTTAAGGGTATTATTTGATACCACCCAGTGAAAAGTTCTTATTGGCTCTCAAAATGGGTGAATTCATTTTTGTAGTGGAGTTTGCATACCAATGTGCATTTGGGAGAGTTTAAAGACTTGCACTTTAGAGCCACTTGTTTTCAAGCCTTTTGACTTCAGTGGGCTGCTGCCCAATCTATGGTTTCAGAAATGAGGCCATGAGCGATGATGTTGTTTCCCTCTTAATATTCAGGCATTTGCTCTCTTTATAGCTATCAGCTGCATTGCACAAGCCATATTTCAAAATAACAAGCCTGTGTTAGAAAAAAAAAGATTTATAGGGTTTGATATGATGATGTGATGCTGTGATTTTGGGAGATCTTCAGACCCTACCTGGAGATTGGCAACCCCAGCGCAGGGTGAAATCCTATGCGCTGCATTCCAATTTGGCGCTGTACAGTGATGGGGCTGTCTCTGCCTTTACAGTGCAGCTCCAATAATGTGGACTTTGCCTGTTTAAAAAGCCTTTGGATGCCCCAATGGCAAATGTGATGGGAAAGATTCCGAGGAAGAGTGTGAGAAAGGAATGGAGAAAGGAGAGGCTGCAGGGTCAGAGAGAAGGATGTTGGCAGTATATTGTCAGGAAGACGAGCACATCACTTTTGGTGCATGGAGAGATGTGGTTGAGAAAGGGAAGTCTGGGAAAGTTATGAATAGTTAAGAAGGAAAGTCTCTGAGAAGAGCAACACAGAAGAAGCAACACAGATAAATGCAATTCAGAGAATGTGAAGAAAATAGATGATGAAGAAGGGAGGGAGCCAAACAAATATACCCCCGTCTCTGGAAGTTGGCCTCGGTTGAAATTATTCTTCTCTCTTCCTTTTCTCCAACTACAAAAACTCTGCCTCTTTTTCAGCCTTCCCCTCCCTCCCCCAGATCCCTTGTCACCACATTCATTTGTCACTTTGAAATTGCCACAAGCAACTCAGCACTGAAAACAGGTATTGTATTCACACAACTGCTGTCCTTTTCAGACCATCAGTCCTGGACTATTGAATCCCACATGGGGAGGGGGGTGGGAAAGGGATTATTGCAGCCCACATATATTCAACAGAGGGCGGAAACATACCCTATGGACAAGCAAACTACGTATGTCCATAGACCAGTCACACACTATAAGCTTAACCCACCTTGCAGGGTTGTTGTGAAGATAAAATGGAGGTGAGGAGAATAATGTAAGCCAGCTTGAGTCCTCAATGAGGAGAAAGGCAGGGTAGAAATGAAGTTTTAAAAATAAAATGCACACACTTGGGTTCTGTACATGCCATCAAGAATCCTGGGGGAGGGAAACAGATCCCTGATTGCACATGCAGAGAATATGCATGAAAGTATATTGGGGGGTGTTTGCAAGATGGGGTGTGACCTGCCACCATGATCCCATTTTCCCTTCCCTACTCATGTTCAATCACCTGGCACTAATTACCTGAAGAGGTATGTAATGGCAACTATGGGCCAAACTAGGAGTGATGAATTACACTTGAATGGCAAGTGAACAGACTCACATGTATTCCTCCCTGTTCAGGGAGGAATACATGTGAGTCTGTTCACTTGCCATTCAAGTGTAATTGCGTGGAGTGCAAGTGAACAGGGAGGAATACATGGGAGTCTGTTCACTTGCCATTCAAGTGTAATTGCGTGGAGTGCAAGTGAACAGGGAAGAATACATGGGAGTCTGTTCACTTGCCATTCAAGTGTAATTGCGTGGAGTGCAAGTGAACAGGGAGGAATACATGCGAGTCTGTTCACTTGCCATTCAAGTGTAATTGCGTGGAGTGCAAGTGAACAGGGAGGAATACATGTGAGTCTGTTCATTTGCCATTCAAGTGTAATTGCCTGGAGTGCAAGTGAACAGGGAGGAATACATGCGAGTCTGTTCACTTGTCATTCAAGCGTAATTGCGTGGAGTGCAAGTGAACAGGGAGGAATACATGCGAGTCTGTTCACTTGCCATTCAAGCGTAATTGCGTGGAGTGCAAGTGAACAGGGAGGAATACATGCGAGTCTGTTCACTTGCCATTCAAGCGTAATTGCGTGGAGTGCAAGTGAACAGGGAGGAATACATGCGAGTCTGTTCACTTGCCATTCAAGCGTAATTGCCTGGAGTGCAAGTGAACAGGGAGGAATACATGCGAGTCTGTTCACTTGCCATTCAAGCGTAATTGCGTGGAGTGCAAATGAACAGGGAGGAATACATGGGAGTCTGTTCACTTGCCATTCAAGCGTAATTGCGTGGAGTGCAAGTGAACAGGGAGGAATACATGGGAGTCTGTTCACTTGCCATTCAAGGGTAATTGCGTGGAGTGCAAGTGAACAGGGAGGAATACATGGGAGTCTGTTCACTTGCCATTCAAGCGTAATTGCGTGGAGTGCAAGTGAACAGGGAGGAATACATGGGAGTCTGTTCACTTGCCATTCAAGCGTAATTGCGTGGAGTGCAAGTGAACAGGGAGGAATACATGGGAGTCTGTTCACTTGCCATTCAAGCGTAATTGCGTGGAGTGCAAGTGAACAGGGAGGAATACGTGGGAGTCTGTTCACTTGCCATTCAAGCGTAATTGCGTGGAGTGCAAGTGAACAGGGAGGAATACGTGGGAGTCTGTTCACTTGCCATTCAAGCGTAATTGCGTGGAGTGCAAGTGAACAGGGAGGAATACGTGGGAGTCTGTTCACTTGCCATTCAAGCGTAATTGCGTGGAGTGCAAGTGAACAGGGAGGAATACGTGGGAGTCTGTTCACTTGCCATTCAAGCGTAATTGCGTGGAGTGCAAGTGAACAGGGAGGAATACGTGGGAGTCTGTTCACTTGCCATTCAAGCGTAATTGCGTGGAGTGCAAGTGAACAGGGAGGAATACGTGGGAGTCTGTTCACTTGCCATTCAAGCGTAATTGCGTGGAGTGCAAGTGAACAGGGAGGAATACGTGGGAGTCTGTTCACTTGCCATTCAAGCGTAATTGCGTGGAGTGCAAGTGAACAGGGAGGAATACGTGGGAGTCTGTTCACTTGCCATTCAAGGGTAATTGCGTGGAGTGCAAGTGAACAGGGAGGAATACATGGGAGTCTGTTCACTTGCCATTCAAGCGTAATTCGGCACTCCTAGCTTGGCTCTGTGCTCCCCTAATTTGCTTTTTCTTTGGCCTCTGTGACTTTGTGCCTGACATTTCAGTGATGCGCCTTTGCTGCAAATCAGCATGCAGTGTTGCATTTCCACTGCAGAACACAATACAATCTGCAGAACACAATCCCACGTGATTATTTGCAGACCTCTTTGCAAAACGGAAAAAAAAAAGATAAGAACAAATAACTGCAACTGCAGCAGCTTCCCATCACGGCACCTAACGGTGCTGCAGTAATGCAAGGAAAGAATGTAATGCAAAAAAAGAAGGACTGATTTTGACCAAGAGCAATTTATTTTTAAAACATGAAAATAATTTTTCCCAATCACCTGTATATTTACCTCCCAAATATTAACCTCTTGTGAACATAAGAAGGGCCCTGCTGGGCCAGAGTGACAGTCCATCTAGTTCAGCTGTTCCCACAAGGTGCTTCTGGCTTCCCATTGTGGCACTCCAGAAAATAGCACTCAGTAGCATCCGACCCCAGGCTGTGTCTCTTTCAATGGAAGCCCAGGTCACGGCAGTTGCCGTATCTGCTTTCTCCTATCTTCATCAGATCAGGCAGCTTGTTCCCTACCTCTTGACTGGTGACCTAGCTACAGCCATACAAGCAACAGTCATCTCCTAATTAGATTTCTCTAACTCACTCTATGCAGGACTGCCCTTGAGACTGATCTGGAAGTTACAGCTGGTCCAGAATAACAGGCAGCGGCATGTATCCTTACTGGGATTCTATTAGGATGCATATTCGACCTGTTCTGTGTCAGCTGCACTGGCTCCCAGTCGAGTTCCGGGTTAAGTTTAAGGTACTAACTATGATGTTTAAAGCCCTTAACAGCCTGGGAGCAACATACCTGTGGGACTGCCTCTCGCCATGTATTCTCCAGAGGGCACTTGATTCTGCTAACAAACATTTTCTGGTGATCCTGGCCCCAAGAACATTCACCTAGCCTTGCCCAGGGCCAGGGCCTTTTCGGCTCTGGCTCCGGTCTGGTGGAACTCTTTCTCCGTCATGACTAGAGCCCTGTGCGGCTTGTTACAGTTCCGCTGGGCCTGTAAGATGGAGATGTTCTGCCAGGCCTATGGTGGTGGTTGAGGCGTGAGCGAACGGCCCCTCTGCTGCGGGCTTTGTATTGGAATTATGAAATTGTGTATTTTATTTTTTATTGTGTATTGTTGTTTTAATTTATTGTAACACTTTATAATGTTGTAATTCACCCTGAACCTGTTCGCTAGGAGGGCAGGCAAGAAATCTAATAAACTGAATGAAATTAAAGCATATGTGATCGGATATTGTTCTATTGTGTGCTATCTGCCATTGGCAACTGGATTTTTCTCGGCAGACAAGGCAATTCAGGAGGCAAATGATAGCTATGGTGCAACAATAGCACAATATCCCATGATTTCAGCTAAGTACAATCAGTAAATCTATCATATATGCCTCCTGCATATCTGCCATGAATGTACTTGGGCTCTGCCTCTGGTCTCTGAGAGTATGGGAAGTTCTTTATTGCTGCAATGCCGGTAGGTTATCTCGCAAATGTTTACTTTCTCTTTCTCGCTCTGCTGAGACAGTGTTCTTGACTACCAGCTGAAACTGGCTCGAAATGTATCCTTCTTGAGAACCAAATATAAGTTCATCTTTCTCACTGTCTACTCTAAAACAATGACTCATTCCAACACCCCCACCCCCCGCCCCCCTGTTAGCGGTCTTCTTTCCCAAAGGTGGGAAGATTCCCTATAACTAACAGTGCAAGCTCCACATACATCACTTCTGCCAATTCCACTGTCTAAGCACCTTGTACTGAATGGATCTCTAATAAAGTTACTTCAACTGGAGCACCTGTGTGTTAACTGTGGCGATCTTGGGGATCTAACTGCCAGGGACTGACATTATCTCTCCTCCATGAATTTGTCTAATCCTCTTTTAGAACTACCTGAGTTGGTGGCCTGCTAGGATTACTATTTGCCCATCCACAGTGGGTAACCTCCCTCACACACACACACACTCTCCAGTCACTTGCCCTTGAGAAATGGAAGAGCAGGAGAAAAAAATGACCACCATAGTGATGCTCTAGGAATCTCCCAGTATCTTTATGAGCTTTATTATAGATATTAGGGGAAATTCCTAGAGCATTGCCTGGAAGTGATATCCCATCCTCCTTAAACTCCAGTTTCCCCAGGCACCACCCTCAAAATCACCTGGCATTTGGCAAGGCAGTGCTGGCAATAACCCCACATTGTGGCAGTGAATCACATATTGTGTAGCCATTCTGATGGAATTATATGAGGTTTGAATCCTGGCAGTTTCAAATGAAGCATTAAGGATTTTGAATAGACAAAAAAAGCATTCTTCTTCTTCATCACTGTTTTCATGATCAAAGTCATAAACAGCGAGAAAACAGCACCCAGTTGTAGAGCCGCTTTGGAATGCTGTGAAACATGGAACATAAGGAAGCGACAGGAAATCAAGGAGGACATCATTTGGAGAGTCCACTAATGTCCTCTGGGCAAGCTAGGTCTGAGAAAGTGGCATTGTGGGAAATGTAGTCCCCTCATCAGTCTCAAAACTCTGGATATGAACACCCATGCATGGAGGCACTGGGGGACTCACGGGAAACTGCCACCTTCAGAGGAGCTCGGGACCTCTCTTTCCCAGGGCTGCTAAGTGTGATCAGAGATCCCCTCTCACATCACTCAGACCCAACCCAACCAACATTTCAAAGCAGATCATGACTTGCCCTGCTCCACAAGGGTAGCAGAGGCCCTGCAACACTGTGCCTCTCTTAGCATGCTTTTTATCTAGCCTTGTCTCCTTTCCTTGGGGCATGTCATAAGAGACACTCCTTACCAGGGCTTTTTTTCTGGGAAAAGAGGTGGTGGAACTCAGTGGGTTGCCCTTGGCGAAAATGGTCACATGGCTGGTGGCCCCGCCCCTTGATCTCCAGACAGAGGGGAGTTTAGATTGCCTTCCGTGCTGCCAAGCGGCGTGGAGGGCAATCTCAACTCCCCTTGGTCTGGAGATCAGGGGGCGGGACCACCGGCCATGTGACCATTTTCAAGAGGTTCCGGAACTCCGTTCCACCGTGTTCCAGCTGAAAAAAAGCCCTGCTCTTTACCATGCAGGTCATAGCTTGCCCAGAATCCTCTGGATAGAGTTGCCAGACCCCCTTACAGTCCTAGTGGGAGGCTGGGGCCCTGATACTTACTTTTCTTGTGGGGCCAGCATGCTTCACTCATCATGACATCATCACTCTGGTGACATCATCATGTGGGTGCAGGAGCACGCACGCACTTCGCAATGGACTGATTTGGGCCTCAAACAGGTCCAATTCAGCCGGCTGCAAAGAACGTGTGCACTCTCGGGGTGGTGCAATGATGTCACTCCTAGGAGTGACATAGTCATACCACCCCCGGAAGTGTGCCCAGGAGGCCTGTGCCTTGCGCCCTTTTCTCCCGCCTGCCAAGTGACTGGTGGTGGGGGATCACAGGTGCAAGTGGGGAATCCTCCACCCCCACTGGGAAAATGGGATCCCTACCTCTGGAATGGATCGCAGACATGTACACACTTTAATCTGGACAAAATCTTTCCAGAGTATCAGGAATCCTGTAGCACTGTGGCTTCATCCATCTCTAGACAAGGACTTGTGCAACAAACCAAACTTAGGTAGCATAATGCAGAATCTAAAGGGAGGTTTCACCATTACACTTCATCACACAGTTACAGGAGTGAGAGAAAAGCAGGTGCTATTGTCCTTTTATTAAGTTCTGGTAGGATTCACGCCCCTCCGCCCCTGCACACACATTTTGATTTTTCTCCCAGCCCCAAATCCCATGTCCCACAGCTGGGCTGCTACCACCTCTTGGTGCTCAGCATTCTTTCATCTTGTATGGCCAAATCCTTTGGGATGGAAGGGAACACTTTGGGTAAATGCTATTCTCCATTGGCAGCTCCTGCCAACCAATCCTGCTCTTTCCCAAACTAGGGAGCTTAAAACAATACCTGGTGAAATTTCATGTTTGTGGGAACCAGAAACGTTTTAGTCTATCTCAAAGGGTTCCAGCAGTTTTCTGTCTGAGTCAGGCCAAAAAAAAAACCCCATCCTGCAAGATGTCCAGCAAGTGAACCAAAGCAAAGACTACCAAGAAGCGCCCTTCAATGTCTTTGCTATGTTTGACCAATCCCCTGCACACACATTTTGATTTTTCTCCCAGCCCCAAATCCCATGTCCCACAGCTGGGCTGCTACCACCTCTTGGTGCTCAGCATTCTTTCATCTTGTATGGCCAAATCCTTTGGGATGGAAGGGAACACTTTGGGTAAATGCTATTCTCCATTGGCAGCTCCTGCCAACCAATCCTGCTCTTTCCCAAACTAGGGAGCTTAAAACAATACCTGGTGAAATTTCATGTTTGTGGGAACCAGAAACGTTTTAGTCTATCTCAAAGGGTTCCAGCAGTTTTCTGTCTGAGTCAGGCCAAAAAAAAAACCCCATCCTGCAAGATGTCCAGCAAGTGAACCAAAGCAAAGACTACCAAGAAGCGCCCTTCAATGTCTTTGCTATGTTTGACCAATCGCAAATCCAAGAGTTCAAGGAGGCTTTCAATATGATTGACTGAGACCGTGATGGATTCATTGACAAGCACGATCTGCACGGCATGCTGGCATCTCTTGGTTACACAGCAATGCCCAGTTCAATATCTGCTGATGCAGCATAGCTGCTCATAGTATGAGCTGTGGCTTGTGAATTCCTTGCTTTGAATCTCACCTTGGCCATGAACCAATTAAGTGCAAGGCATGATGCTCTTAGGGCCAAGCTACACATGACGAATGACACTTGAACAGCAAGTGTATTTCTCCCTGTTCACTTGCCCTCCACTCAATCCACTTGCCGTTCAAGTGTCATTCGTCACGTGTAGCTTGGCCCTTAGTCTTAAGCCTCCCTTTTTCAAAATGAGGAAAATGGTACAAGCTACTTTGCAGGGTTGTTGTAAGGATTATGGAGACAATTTTTTTTTAATTGATCCAAAAACCAAATCAAAAGGTCTTTGCATCTTACCTAGGTTTGCCATCCTCTAGGTGGGACCTGGAGATATCCAGGAATTACAACTGATCCCCAGCCTACAGGGATCAGTTCCTCTGAAGGAAATGGCAGCTTTGGAGGGGAAACTCTGTAGCATTATTCCCAGCTGAGGTCCCTCCCCTCCCCAACACCCACCCTCTCTAGGCTCTACCCCAAAATCTCCAGGAATGTCCAAATCTGGGGTTGGCAACCCTAATTACTGCTTCCTGTTGCTACCCTTCCTCCTGACCATCTGAACAAGCTGGAGAAGACAAAGTCAACTTTCAGCTGGAAAGAAATGAAAAATCTCCACCAGCTCTCGTATACGTGTAATTCTGTTTTGAATGGGCGAAGGGACCGATTAAAATGACACATGGATGGGTTGCGCATCACTTAATCAGAAGCTAAAGAGAACTGTGTCAACTAGAAGACACATAATGGGGGTGGGGGGTGGGCTAAAAAATCAACATGCATTTTAAAATATAGCGAGGGGGGACCTGCTGCCTCATCTCTATTCTATGCACATGAGCAGCCCCTGTTAATAAACTGGGAGCGAATGTGGAGCTCTAAAGGAGAACGGTAGCATCTGGACTGAATGCCTTCTTTTGCTTCGGCCTTGTTTCATAACTTAACCGTAATGTATCATTCTCCATCGTACAGGCCAGTGGTGCTTAATTTTTTATGCCACCGCAGTGAAAGTTGGGAAGACTCAACAGCCTAGCTACAGCGATCTTTTATTGAAGCTTCAAGAGATAACACTGAGGCCACCACAGAATTTCAATGAACATGGACAGCTGCAGGCTTTCCTGTACACCCATATCCAAAAAGGTATTTAGCAATCTGAAAATTTGAGTTTCAGTTTTATACAGGGCTTTTTTTTCAGGGGGAACGCGGGGGAACGGAGTTCCAGAACCTCTTGAAAATGGTCACATGGCTGGTGGCCCCGCCCCCTGATCTCCAGACAGAGGGGAGTTTAGATTGACCTCCATGCTGCGTGGAGGGCAATCTAAACTCCCCTCTGTCTGGAGATCAGGGGGCGGGGCCATCAACCATGTGATCATTTTCTCTGAGGGCAATCCACTGAGTTCCACCACCTCTTTTCCCAGAAAAAAAGCCCTGGTTTTATAAAAAAATTGGGGTTGGATCCTACCAGCTTCCTTCTTCGGTTTTGCCTGATTCCCCCCTCCATTGCCTCCCCCCCCCATGGTTTATGCCAATGAAGGTACCCTTGCATAGACTTCTCAGGGCCAAAAGAGATTTCTCCCTCTTTCAACAGCAAAGAAGCTGGTAGGATCCAACTCCTTATTGTAACTGGCCAGCAAGAAAAAATTATGAAGCTGACCTTCAAAAGAATCTAGGCAAATTTCAGGCTTTCATGTCAACAATTAAAAAGTTCCCATTATTCATTAATTAAATGTATATGCTTAAGGTATAGATTTTCCTTAATAATAAGAACCATAGACTTCACCACTATGTTGCCTTACCTGTTGTCTTAAATATGTGTTCCTATGAGCTACTTGTGCTTCATGTGGTCTAATGTCAGCCCTAGAATTGCTTATGTTCTGTTTCGGCATTTCTTCAACTCTGTATTGGATTCTTGCTAAAGTGATGCCTTTGTAAACTTGTGTTTATTTACCCTACGGCATTGTTTATGAAAATGTCCTTGAAATCGACTGTACTAATCTCACACGGTGTAATCTGCCTTGAGTCTCAGTGAGAAAGGCAGACTATAAACAAACAAACAAACAAACAAACAAACAAACAAACAAGCATTAAGTCCCAGAAGAATTATTTTTCATGTTCGATTAAAGACAAGTTTCTAGTTCTCATTGTGTGTGTGTTACGTGCTTGCAACCTATGAATTAAAGAACTCCAAAATGTCCTATCATTAACAGCCTTACTCCGGTCTTGCAAACTGGAGGCCGTGGCTTCCTTTACTGTATCAAGCCATCTCATTTTGCATCTTCCTCTTTTCCTTTTGCCTTCCACCATTCCTTGCTTTTGTGTCGTCTCCACAGAGTCTTGTCTTCTCAAGATGTGACCAAAGTACAATTGCCTCAGTGTTGTCCTTTTAGTTTCAAAGCAGAATTCAGACTTAACTTGATCTAGTACCCACTTACTTGTCTTTTTGGCTGTCCATGGTATCCGCAGAACTCTCCTCCAGCACCACATTTCAAATGAATCAGTTTTCTTCCTGTCAGCTTTCTTCACCATCCAACTTTCACTTCCGTATATAGTAATGGGGAATACCATAGTCTGGATTATCTTGATCTTGGTCACCAGCGATACATTCTTATCTTAAAGAATCTTTTTTTAGCACTTTCATGGATGCCCTTCAAATCTTATTCTCCTTCTGATTTTCATTGCAGTAATTCTCATTACTGTGTCTATAACCTCAAAAAGTAGGCAGAACGAGATGAAATTTGGGGAACGGCTTCCCCAATAAGGAGAGGAAATTAGAGTTCAGTGATCAGAATTAGAGATGGACAAGAACCACAAAAAAACCGAACAATGAGGTTCGTGGTTCATGGATTTTCACGAACCACGAACTAGCACGAACTGGGGCCAGTTTATGAACCAGTTTGTGGTTCGTGGGGTTTAAATGCCCCTTTCTGGCTGCTTAGCAGTGGCAGGGAAAGGGACATTTGACAGTTTAAAGGGCTCTTTCCTGCCTTGCAAGGGGCAGGTCCCTTTAAACTATCAGCTGGCAGGCGGTGGGGGTGGGGGCTGGGGTTTGGGCAGTTTAAAGGGACCTGCCGCTTGCAAGCTGCAAGAAAAGTTTATACGGCCATTTCCCTGAGGAAATTTAAACTGCCCCTTTATGACCCAAATGAACCAGTAGACCAGTTTGTGGAAGTTCATGGAAACAAGCTTCCATGAACCACTGGTTCACGAACCATGAACCGGCCTGATTCGTGCATTTTTGGGGGTCATAATTCGATTTGTGCCCATCTCTAATCAGAATATCTCCTTGCTTCTTTCCAAATGGCTGGAAACTGTAAAATAAGTATCCCATCCTAACCACAGCTTAGCGAGAAGGAGATTTTATTGAACTCAGCAGGACTTACTTCTGAGTAACCATGTTTAGTTCAAGACTGCAACTTTTGCAAGGTAAGCACATATATGCAGATTTCTCCCATTTGCATAATTTATCCCAATGGCAGCATTTGGCTTTTCTTTCCATAGGGTCTGGTGCCAAACTTTTCTTCTGCCGCAAAGCTGGCAGGTGAACACAAGGAGCAGAGTTCTGGCTCAAGGGCAGAACGGGTGTCCTTAAGGAAGAGTGGTGTTCAGTCTCTCAGGAGCAGCTAGGGAGCCATCGTGCACAGATAACTGCCCTTCCCATGGTGCCTTTCAGATGCAGATCAACAGGGGCGGTCTTAGGCAAGAAGCAATTGGGGCAGCAGGCACTGGCCCTGCACAAGGGGGAGGACTGTGCTGCCCAGCCACACACACACACACACACACACAACATCGCCCCCTGCACCCTCCAGCCCCGGCAGCTATTTCAGGGTGGATAGGATTGGTGGAGGCTGAAAGGGATAGAGGCTGTGGGGGGGGAACCTCCAAATACCCTTCCAATTGCCAAGAGAAACCCTGCTCCAGACTTAGCTGCAGCAGCAGCCTGGCTTGCTTTCAGGGTTGCCATTTCCCTGGTGGAAGCAGGGGATTCCCTGCTCCCAGCCTCCTCCCCTTGCCACCTGGCCAGCAGGGGGAAAGGCAAGGGAAAAGCCTCCCAAGGTGCATTCCCGGCGCGATGCAACGGCGTCACTCCCAGAAGTGATGTCACTGTGCAGGCCCTGGAAATGCTCCCAGGCTCTGTGCTGGGGACCAAATGTGTAGGGGACCTGTGTAGGGTACCAAATTTGCCCAGAGCAAAGCTCGAGAGCACTTATGAGGCACACACAATGACATCACTCCTGGAAGTGATGTCATTGTGCCACACCAGGAGTACACATGTACTTTACAAGGGAATAAGAAGACACTAAAGGTAAGCGCTGGATCCCCCCTCCTGCAAGGAGGGTAAAGGGGAGTTGGCAACCCTACTTGCTGTCTACTCTCTCCACTGAACCACACCAGGCAGGAGACTTAGCTTGCAAGACAGTGGCTGTATCTCTCCCCAAATATGGGGCCAGCTCAGTACCACCAAGCTCTCTACTTTAGCTCTCCTCCCCATCTAGGGATCCCATTCCCCTGGTGGGGGTGGGGAATTTCCTGCTCCCACCTTTCATCCCCTGCTTACCTGGCTGGTGGGGGGGGGAGTGGGGGACGGGCCTCCCGGGTGTGCTTCCAGGACAGTGTGATGTCACTTCCGTCTTTGCGCTGCCCCAAGAGTGCTCCCGTGCTTTGCAGTGGCATGATGTGGGCCCCAAATGGGCCGAATCAGGAAATGACATCATCGAGCCCTTCCCTTTGTGTCATTCAGATGCATATCATTCTTAGACAAGAGGCAATTGGGACCATGCACACACTTTAGGAGCATCCCAGGAGCACCAGGAAAGTAAGCATTGGGTCCCCCCTCCCACCAGGAGGGTAAGGGGACTTGGCCACCCTCTCCCCATCTTTGGTCTGCTAGTGGGCTCAGAGACCAAAACAGACACAGACACGAGCCCCACAAAGATTGCTTGATTCAAATCGGTCCCTCGATTCGGCTGCAATTTGTTCGTCAAATGATTCTGAGAAGACCCAGTTGCTGATCTCCTAAACTTCTCACTTGGTTAGTGCCACAGGACGCAAGGGCGGTTGGGCAGAAATGCAGCTGCAAAGCTTTCCTCGAACGTAATGGAAGGAAAGGCTGCAGCTTCTAAGAAACAGCCTGATTGTGAGGACGAGAGGTTTCACAGGCAACAGTCTACTTGGTGGAATGCAGGAAGAAGACCAAAGGGCTGCCCAAAGGGCCAGTACGGCACAATCGACGCGCGTTTGTTTCTCTGCCAAACCTCCTCTCCGTTGCTGCTGCAGGGATATTGCATTTTCTGCTTTTTCCCCCCTAATAAAAGAGGTTCTTGTATTCATGATGTTTGCTGACTTGGGGGACCAAGCCTGCCA
This sequence comes from Eublepharis macularius, assembly GCF_028583425.1. NCBI lineage: Eukaryota > Metazoa > Chordata > Lepidosauria > Squamata > Eublepharidae > Eublepharis > Eublepharis macularius. The sequence goes on along the minus strand of NC_072794.1, from coordinate 162,040,757 downwards.
GCAGAAAGAGAGAAGTGTTGAAAGAGGAAAACAGCCCTACCAAAATGTATATGAGGGTACAAACATACATATAAATCTCTATATCCTTTCTAGGGGGAAATGCTCTGTTATCATCCTGTATGAATTCTAGGGCTGAGCCCTGTTTCTTGAAGAACAGAACCCCCAAATAACAGAAAACAAGGAAAGGATCTCTTTGCAATCCTGACGGACCTCCAGCTGAGGAGGAAAGGGAATCCCCTCCTGCGTCTCGCATTCAGATTGTCCTTGGATCTCTGCCCCTGCTGTGTCCTGCAGAAGGGAGTCCCCAAACACAGCACTAAAGTGATCATTTTGCCTTACGCAGCATTGCCTCCCTGAGACTTTTCTGTCGATTTTTTTTTCCTGCAGAGAAAAGCAGAGGTTTGTGCGGGAGGGGAGAAAAATGCCTCTCAGCACAACTCTGTGCCTTCCGCCAGCTCCTGAGACCAAACAACTTCCTTGCGCAATTTCAGCACCATTTATTTTTCTGCAGTTTCGTCCTCTCCTGGGCAGTAACTATATATCTTTGGAATCAGGAGCGGCACCTTTTGATGAGTAAAAGCAACTCTGAGCCTTTCTTCTCGAAAAACAGGGCCGGCTCTATAATCAGGTGCCCTGAGGGGGTCACCTCAGGTGGTAAATTTGGGGGATTAGCAGCCTCCCATCCAGAGATCCCATTCCCCTGGTGGGGACAGGCGCTCCCTAGCTTTCACCCTCCCCCCCACCCCGCCACCACTCACCTAGCCAGCAGGAGAGAAGGGTGTGAGAACGGGCCTCCAAGGAATGCTCCTGGGGGGCGGCACGATGTCACTCATGGGAGTGACATCATTGTGCTGCCCCGGGAGCACACACGTGCTTTGCAGCGGACCCATTTGGACCCTAAATGGGCTGCAGGTTTGAGGCCCAAATAAGCCCATTGCGAAGTGCATGCATTCTTCTGCACCTGCATGATGACATCACTCGGAAGTAAAGCATGCTGGGGGCACCAAACAAGGTAAGCACCAGGTCCCCAGCCTCCCGCCGGGACAGTAAGGGGACCTGGGAACCCTATTCCCATCCACCCACTCAGGGCTTTTTTTCAGCTGGAATGCGGTGGAATGGAGTTCTGGAACCTCTTGAAAATGGTCACATGGCTGGTGGCCCCGCCCCCTGATCTCCAGACAGAGGGGAGTGTAGATTGCCCTCTGTGCCGCTGGAGCAGCGTGGAGGGCAGTCTAAACTTCCCTCTGTCTGGAGATCAGGGGGCAGGGCCATCAGACATATGACCATTTTTGCTGAGGGCGCTTTAAACTTTTTAAAACTCCCCTCTTGTTCCAGCTGACCCAAAGTGACATCATTGGCCCTGGGAGCATGCGTGCACTTTGCATGCGCACATGTGGTACCAGGGGCACCACCTCCCACCAAGAGTTGCCCCCTGTGCTGGCAACCCACTGAGTTCTACCACCTCTTTTCCCAGAAAAAAAGCCCTGCACCCACTGTTGGTCTCCCTCCAATCACTACACACTACCACATTACTCTAGACTGCGCTTAGCATTGATTCTTCTTAGACCAGAAGAGGAAGAATATTCTTAAAATATCTTTTTTTCTGATACACAATTGGATTACCATCCAAGACACAAGTACCTGACTACGGCAGAAGGTGATTCCAAATGAGACTTTTTAAGTACCTCTCTGCCTTGAGCTATTGATATTAATTGGAACATAATTCCAACTTGGTCCTCCATTGATTATATTTACTAATTATTGATTATTGTCATATTATTGCATCATCTGGAGTTACAATGTAATAACTATGCTTGACCACTGAAGAAGGCCATGTGGCTGAAACGTGTTTGGTGAAGGTCGCATAAGGTTCTGGTTTGAGCTTTTTGTATGGTTTTAATCTGAATTGAGGCTATATTAGGGCCTGTAATAGTTTTTAAATTATCGTGCAATAAATACACATATTTTTGTATATATATATGTATGTACTATATTTTGTAATTTAATCCTTTGATCAGGATTTATTTAACCTTCTTGGTTCTTAATAAAGTCTCCAGTTACCCACCAGCCGCCCAGAGATCTGCCTACTTCTGCCTTTCCCTAGAAGTCAGAAGAGTTTGGACTTACCTCCTGGCTTTCCCGGGGTTTTTTAAAAGCCGCACAGGTCAGTTTCCCAATTTTCATGGGTTTCTGCCTTCAGCTAGAGGGGGTTGCCTGTTTCCAGGGCAGCCAGAATTACATAGATGCTACAACCTAAACCTGGGACCTTCTGAGATCCTAGAATCATAGAATCATAGGGTTGGACAGGACTTCTAGGGTCATCTAGTCAAACCCTCTGCACAATGCAGGAAATTCACAAATACCTCCCTCTCCCACGTCCAGTGACCCCTGATCCATGCCCAGAAGATGGCAAAACACCATCAGGATCAGTAGCCGAAGTGGCCTGGGGAAAATTGCTTCCTGACCTCAACGTGGCAGTCAGCATTACCCTGGGCAGATGCTCTTCCACTCAGTCACACGCCTTCTCCAGCTCTCTCGTGTATGGCAGAATCTCTCCAGGGCCTCAAGGAGAGACCAGTCCATTTCAATACCTGATTTCTGAAGCCCTTAAAGCTAGAGATGCTAGAACTTAGGAGGACTATCTGCTGGCAAAGCAGGTGCTGCGTCACTGATATGCAGCCGATCCTTGGTCTGTTATACATATTTTATATTTGCAAGTGCTTCTTTATATAATTACAGCTAAGTACTAGTAAAACATTCTCCGCCATGGAAAGAGCAAGAATCCAGTAGCACCCATAAAACTATCAAAATTTGTGATAGGGTATGAGCTTTTCATGAGTCACAGCTAACTTCTTCAGATGCAGCCTTTATCTGAAGAAATGAACTGTGACTAGAGATGGGCACGAACAGCAATATGAACTTTAAAAAAGCCACAAACAGCCTAATCTGCTGTTAGTGTACAAGCTGTTCTTGAGGCCCCATTCTAAATGAACAGGTGGTCATTGCAAGCCTTGTTCATTGCTGTTCTTTACTGTTTGTCAAGCCAGACAGTCCAGCACCTGCAATCAATTCCCTTGGCAACTCAGGCAGGGATTGTCTGAGCTCTGTCTGAACTCCTGCTGTTGCCCTGGAAACCCTAATCTAAGCCCAATTTAGCTTGATAGGCAGGTCTTCCATTCAAGTATGGAGCTCCAAATTTGTTACAAGGGAGCAAAAAGCAGGGGGGGGGGGGAGGGCTCCAGTCCCAGCTCTGGCTTAGTTTGCAGACAGTGGAGAGGGAGAGACAGTTGCTGTTGGCATTTTGATAGAGAGAGTGCATTGGACCTTGAATTTTCTTTGTGTGTGGCAGGATAGGCACCTACCCCTTCAAGTTCCAGGGCTGCTGCCAGGCTCTGGGCCAAGCTATTATTTATTATTGGTAGCTTTCCTGGTGCCTGCTCAGGTCAGGTTTCTGGGAGTGGTGCAGTCAGGATCTTGACCAAACTTGGATGATGGCTGGAGGAGAGCCTGCTGGCCCCCACAAACAGGCAACCACAAACATGTTCATGAACAGGGCCATGTCTGTGGTTGTTCGTGAGTCCCTGTTCATGGATGGCAATGGACAACGAAGATCATGTTCAGTTTTTTTCTGTTCGTGCCAATCTCTAACTGTGACTCACGAAAGCTCATACCCTACCACAAATGTTGTTAGTTTTATATGTGCTACTAGACTCTTGCTCTTTTCTACTGTTACAAACACAGCTACCTGTCTTGATCTATCTGCCATCACTTCGCCTTGCTAAATTCTTCTGAGCCCATTCTGAGAATGTAGGCAAACAGGATGTACTGGGAGGGGTTCCGTGGTGGTTCAGGGAAGTCTTTTGTTTGCTTCCTGATCTAAGTTCTTGTATTAAGGAGAATTTCTATAAGATGATGTGTAATTGATATTTGACTCCTGAAAAAATGGCTAGAATGTACAAGGATGCTTCAAATGTATGTTGGAAATGTGCTAAACCAGATGGGTCTTTTTATCATATGTGGTGGACATGCAAGAAAGCAAAAAGTTCTGGTTGCAGATACAATCATTGGTTCAGAAGATTTTGAAGATCAAAATCCAGTTGACGCCAGAGATTTTCTTTTTGGGAATGATGGACAGCCAGTTGGAAAGAAGTTTTGGAACTTTATTTTTATATAACTTTATTTTATATATATGATCACAGCAGCAAGAGTACTGTATGCACAAAAATGAAAAATTTCGATATTGCCTACAATGGAGGAATAGTGGATAAAAGTTTTGGAGTTTGCGTGAATGGAAAAACTTACTTCACTGATTAGAGAAAAGACATTATCTACATTTTTGGCTGAACAGAAACAGTTTATAGACTTTTTGCATAAAATAGATAACAATGATTTGATGATATCTGGATTAATGGATTAATAATCATGAATAATAGTAAAAAGAGGGAGCTTATGTTTAACATAGAATACATGAGACTTTGAAAACAATATATATTTGTCACGGAGAAAAATCGGAACTCAACTCATAGTTTAGTTTTTTCTTTTCTTTCTTTCCCAGCCTCTTTTTCTTATCTTTCTAAGTTGTATTTTCTTTTTATTATTATTATTATTTTGGTATCCTGTTTGTTTTTTCATGTTTATACATACCGTTAGTGTGTTTTTTTTAGAATGTTGTGTTTTTTCTTATCTTTTATGCTTACTTTTATTGTTTAAATTAAAAGATTACAATAAAAAATGAAGTATGATTTAAAAGAAGGACTCCCCCAACCCATTGTGTAAAGCTTCAGAGGCAGCTTTTTGGGATACCTGATGGCTGATTCAGCACTTTTTGGCTGCAGGAAGGAGGATGTCCACACTTTCGAATGATTTCCAAGGAGATTCTACAAAGTGGATTGACTCCAATGTACTGACTCCAACTATTTCAGCAGTTTCAATTCCAAGAGGGTACAGAGAGAAGGAGAAAAAGAATGAAAGAGGGGACAGGAGAACTGAGGGAAGGAAAGGAGGCCACTCTTAAGCAACATCACTTCAGTTGCAGTTCTTAGGGGTTCAATTCTTGCCAGGTTGTTCCACAGAACACACATCAAGAGCATCACAAGTCGCAATTTGTGATCACCAGAGCTGTGATCCTGTTGAAACAGGGGAGGCTAGCTTGAAATCCTAGTTGGATGACATTTAGAAAGCTTGAAAGAAGAAGAAAAGTCATAAGAGCGGACAGGAAGCCTGTACAAAAGAGGGAGCTCTAACAGGTACATTGCCTCTTGCAAAAGAGAGAATGGGTGCACCAAGCCCAAGTCCCTGTTGTATGCACGGATACTGCAGATTTCACCATAGAATATGTTCGACAATCAAACTCACCACATTTGAAGACGTTGGTCAGATCTGAGCCAATCTCCCAGCTTGTTCAGTTTGGTGTAGTGATTAATATCAGCAGGACTCTAATCTGGAGAACCGTGTTTGATTCCCCACTCCTCCGCTTGAAGCCAGCTGGGTGACCTTGGGTTAGTCACAACTTCTTGGAGCTCTCTCAGTCCCACTTACCTCACAGGTTGTCTGTTGTGGGGATAATAATAACACTTAGTTGTTAACTGCTTTGAGTGTGGCACTAATCTGTCCTGAAGAGCAGTATATACGCACAAGGTTGTTATTATTATTAATTTGTAACCCGCCCTGAGCTTGCTTGCAGGGAGGCAAGGTATAAAACAAATATATAAACAAACAAACAAATACAGACAGACTTTGATTGGCCAAGGCTCTGCAGAAGACCTCCACCGGAAATTCTGGAGAGCCACTGTCAACTCAATAGAGGGCAGCTTCATACGTTCCTGTGTCTGAATGCAGCCCTAGTGTTGTGGGAAATAGAGGAAGGATCCCCTCTGCCCATTCTTTCCATCCACTCATAACTGTGTCAGCCTCTCTCATACATCCCATAAATCTCAGGCAAACGAGAAAGCTTTGAATGCTGTATCTTTTCCTCTTAGGCAAGAGACTCCAATCCACGGGTCATTTGGCCTGCCTTTTTCTGAACTATTTGCAGTTTCCCTGTGGAGAAACGCCATTCTGTTGGTGAATTTAACTTTCTAGGTGCTACAGGAGGGAGGGGCAAGTTCTGATTGGAGGGAGAGGGAGTCAGTTGATGGAGGGGAGTTGAAAAGTTGACAGTTGGTGGCTGAGGGGAGAGAGGGATGGCTCTGAGGGGAGTGGTAGGTTTGAGTTAAACTCCAGTAACAAAGTACCGTGCCAACGTACAACATCCAGCTAGGGCACGAGTATAGAGAAGGAACCCAGGACACATCTAAGCCCCTTTTGCCCAGCCCAGTTCTTCCTGAAAAAGGGAAGATGGATGTGAACTCCCCTCCCTAAATAATAAGGATCAGCAAAACCATTTCAGCCTTCCACGTCCATGGCATTAGAGTTGTCTATCAATATTAGAGCAAATATTTACACTCCAGTCAGAGTTGATATAATTGCACATCCGTCAGCAGCTTATTGCTCATGAATTCTTCGTAGTACGGCACTTGGGATTTATATGGTTAGAATTTCCTTGTGCTGGCCAATCCAGAGTGAGCCTAATTCTGTGCATGGATCGCTTTCCAGAGCAGAGCCAGCATGCACAAAAGGATGTGGTGTGGGATTACAAAATACCTGGGATCTGGGATGGCAACTGGCTGCACAGTGATGCATTCTGTCAAGTAGCCAAATGGGCACCTCCTATAACAGTGTCTTCTAGGGGCTGCCTGGGGCAACCAAGCTTTGCACCATTTTCCAGTTATTGGACAGTCTCTGCCACTTCTAATATCAGCAACAGCGTCTGTAACCTCGAGGAAAAGCTGGAGTCTGAAGCTGACCAGTTGAGTCCAGGGCTGGTTCCATTCTTCCTTTCCGTTCAAGCAATAAAAGCAAATGGGGAATAGGCCTGGCCATAGACCCCTCCCCCAACAGGATATAATGGCTGGGAGACCTAATTTTCAGAGGCCAGGTCTACTCCCATAGAAAATAAAGGCCCTTTAATATTTAAAGGGCCCAGGCACCACCAATTTGCAAGCTTCCTCAATCTCCCTTCCCACTCCTGACCTCCCTGAAACCCCAAATGCTTGCAAAATTCCAGGAGATAAATTTTTGTTACTTTTCAGATTTCAAGAGTGCTTGAGTCATTTTGAACATTTCTGAGCTGACCTGAAACAGTAAAAAAAAAATTGGCTCAGGAATATCAAAATGCATATCCCTAGCTTTTTTCCGTAACTGAAGTTAAAACTGGAGGCATATATCACTCTTAGTCTGCAAAAGTTTATTTTTTGAATAAGAAAGGCCAACAGTGCAATCCTATGGAGAGTTACTCCAGTCTAAACCCATTGAAGTCAATGGGCTTAGACTGAAGTAACTCTCTAAAGGATTACACTGAAAGGCACCTAACTTCAGAATATCCTATACCTGCATTTTCAGGAACTGGTGTTTCCTGATTAAAAAGATGCTAGGCCTGAGTTTTGACTCATACAGAGACACAACATGCAATCTCCTCTGAGAGCAGCTGCCTTTGCTGCAGTTGCACTGAGTACGATTGATCCAAACACATCCAGTGCAGAGATGTGCTAGTAAGAATAACCCGCCCTTGCAACTAAAACTGCTTCCAAGGAGGCAAGGAAGCATCATGCAGGTGTACAGCAAGCAGCCTCCTCTGCGGGTGAACTCTTTGGGCCTACCTGACCCTTGAATTAATTGACTAGTTGACTGCCTGTTTGCATTTTTTCTCATGGCATTCAAGTACACTCTGCTCTACAATTTGTTTAGAGCATGTTTCACTCACCTCTCTCTAAAACTGGAATCAAGATATGATCATAAGAAAAATATGCAATTAAAAATCCATGAAAACTAATAGAAATATAGAATTACAAATTATGTGGCAGAGTCAAAACCCTATTCCCTCTTGCAAAACTTGTGGAATCTCAATCAAAGGGAAACAACTTAATTAACAACTTAACTTGGGCTATTCCATAATATAGGAACAGCCATCGAAAAAAACCCAGATTGAGCACTGGTTGTCCTTGTCCGGGGTCTGGGTCCCAGCCCCCAGACTTGGTAGGAGGGAACAGCAGGTCAATGGGGCGGACAGGGGGGGGCCGTTCCGTGCCAAAGCCATGCGTCAACTCTGCCAGAATTTGGGGATCCAGCAGGTATTCACCTCGGCTTACCACCCTCAGACGGATGGTTTGGCAGAGCGTCTGAACCAGACCGTCAAGGAAGCCCTGAGGAAGATGACCCGGGACAAGCCCCACCAGTGGGATCTGTACATTGACCCCCTCATGTTCGCCCTCCGGGAGACTCCACAGGCATCCACCGGCTATAGCCCCTTTGAACTGCTATATGGGCGCAAGCCACGGGGGATGCTCTCTCGGTTGGCAGAACGGTGGAGTCCCTGCGCCAGCAGCCCTGCTCCCCCCATACAGGGGTATGTGAGCCAGCTCCGCGAGCGGGTGCAGAAGTCCCAGGCAGAGGCAAACCGCCGGCTAACACACACCCAGGCGCAGCAGAAGGCTGCCTACGACCGGGGTGCAAGGATGAGGACCTTCCAAGTCGGAGAAAAGGTCCTAGTACACCACTCGGTGTTCCCACGGGAGGAGGGGGACCCATGGAGGGGCCCTTACCAAATTCGGAGGGTGCTGGGTCCCACCACTTATGAGCTGCAGTGCGGGCCGGGCCGGCGCCGGCGGAGGACGCTCCATGTGAACCTGCTGAAGAGGTGGTACGAGCGGGACAGCGAGGAGTGCCAGCTGGCGGAGGACCCCCTGGAACTCCCGTCCAGTGAACTGCCGTGGACCACAGAAGGCCCAGAATTCGAGGAGCCCAAGGTGGACCCCCAGCTCGACCCAACTCAACGGGCCCAGCTACAGGCTCTATGGGCCCAGGTACCAGGCGTCTTCTCCCGCAGACCGGGTAGCACCAGCCTGATACAGCATGCCATCCCAACCGAGCCAGGGCAGGCGGCCCGGGCTACGTGGCGACCCATCCCTAGAAAGCGCTGGGAGGCAGTGGAAAAGGAGACGGACGAGATGCTCCAGCTGGGGGTGATTGAGCCCTCACGGAGTGCCTGGAGGAGTCCAATAGTCTTGGTACCCAAGCCGGACGGGACCACCCGCTTCTGCGTCGATTACCGAGAGCTGAATAGGGTGGCCAAGTTCGATGCCTATCCCATGCCCCGAGCAGACGTGCTGGTGGATCACCTGGGGTCCGCTCGCTACCTGTCGGCTCTCGATTTAACCAAGGGATACTGGCAGGTGCCCGTGCGGCCTGAGGATCGGGAGAAAACAGCGTTCGCCACCCCCCGAGGTCTTTTTCAATTTAAGAAAATGCCTTTCGGTCTCCATGGTGCGGCAGCCACGTTCCAGCGACTAGTGGACCAGGTGCTGGGCGAGTGCCGGGCATACGCAATGGCCTACATTGACGACATCATTGTCTTTAGCCCGGACTGGCCCACCCACCTCCAGCACCTGGAGTCAGTCTTGAGAGCCCTTCAACAGGCCGGACTGCGGGCCAACCCAAAGAAAAGCCATCTGGGGTTCCAGGAGCTGCAGTACCTTGGCTTCGTGGTCGGGGGAGGACGGGTCCGACCACTGCCGGACAAGGTGGCCTCTATAGCCGATGCCCCACAGCCCCAGACCAAGAAGCAGGTCCGGCGTTTCTTGGGACTGCTGGGGTATTATGGGCGGTTCATCCCCCACTTTGCCTCCCGAGCGGCACCTCTGACGGACTGCTTAAGGAAGGGGATGCCCAACCAAGTCCGGTGGACCCCAGAACTAGAGGTGGCCTTCCGAGACCTGCGGACAGCCCTCTCTAACGCCACCGCCCTGTGGAACCCGGACTTTGACCGACCCTTCATGCTGGCCACAGACGCTTCAGACACTGGCCTCGGGGCTGTGCTGACTCAGGAGCGTGATGGAGTAGACGTCCCCATTCTCTTCCTGAGTCGGAAGCTACAGCCCGCAGAGAAACGCTATGCCACAGTGGAGCGGGAGGCCCTAGCAGTCAAGTGGGCAGTGGGGGCCCTGCAGTACTACCTGGCCAACAACCCCTTTGTACTGCTGACGGACCATGCGCCCCTGCAGTGGCTCCACCGCATGAAGGCGCACAACCCCAGGGTGCTGCGGTGGTACCTCTCCCTCCTACCCTTCCAATTTACAATCAAATACCGCCAGGGGGGCCAGCATGTGGACGCAGACTTCATGTCCCGCATGTTCGAGACTGAACCGGAACCCCACAACTCAAAGCCAAGCGGGGGTGTGTGTCCGGGGTCTGGGTCCCAGCCCCCAGACTTGGTAGGAGGGAACAGCAGGTCAACAGGGCGGACAGGCATACAGAGGGGGCAGCCAGCAGCCAGCAGGTCAACTGGTCAGCCAGCAGACAGCAGGTCAACTGGTCGGCCGGCTGACAGCAGGTCAACCGGTCTGACTGGCAGGCAGAGGGGGCAGCTGGGGGACAGCAGGCCAACCCCTCCCATGGGCAAATGGGGCCAGAACCTGCCAGTGCCAGGGGCAAGGGGCAAAGGCCCAGGGCCTCAGGAGGCAGGGGGAGACAGAGAGAAGCCAGCGAGTCCCACTCCCCTAGGAAAAGAAAGGGGACTAAGCAAGGCAGAAGGGGGCAAGGGCAGAGAGATTGGGGGCCCAGCAGTCACCCACCCAAAGGCCTTACCTGAGGAGGAGAAGCAGCAGCAGCCCCAACAACCCAAAGCCACGCCCCAGCTAGAAAATAGTAGCCTGGCCCAGGAGTTGCCAAAAGCCAAGCTGCTCCAGGTGGGGCTAGTGGAGGCACTCGGCATGAAGCCCTGGGCAACCAGCCAAGGAGCCGCAGCTGGACCCACCTTCAGCCATCAGCTCAGCCAGGGAGGCTGGGCTGCTAGCCAGGGAACTGCAGCTGGACAGGCCTTCAGCAATCAGCCAAGGCAGGGAGGCTGGGCAGCCAGGGAACAAGGCACAGCTGGTGCTGGTCAGTGGGGCCAGATCAGCTACCCCAGCTGCAGCTGCTTGGTGCAGCCCAAGACCAGGCGGGAAGAGGGGTGGGACAGTAGAAGGAAGCCCTATAAAAGCTGGCTGGGAAGAGCCCTGAGGTGGTGGGTATGAGTGAGGAGTGATGATGTGGAGTGAGAACGGTGCAATGCAAGAGTGGAGGTTTGGAGGAGAGTTCTGGAAGGAGGGGATGAAGAAGGACACAGGGGGCAAGCAGGCCAGGTTGAGCAGGCCAGCGAGTGGACTGAGAGGGAGTCTGGGTGAGGTATACCGCCCCTCCTTCCACAGAGCAGGGTCCTGCAGCATCCCTGGCCCCCCTATGACGTCAGGAGCAGACCGCCCAGGGCCACACCCAGCGGCAGCGGCGGCAAGCCCTGACAGTCCTAACTAACCTACAGGAGGGAATAACCAGACAGTATTGGTCCAAGCTGTCATTCTAGTTGATAAAATTATCATGCTAAGAGATACTCAAGGAAATTCCTGCTACAAGAATTTGACTGAATTATTTCTTTTGTTAAGGGTGGCAATCTGGTTCATAAATAAAAAGTCCATAACCCTTGTGAAGCCACAAACAGTGCTGTAAAATCCCAGAAACTGTGGTAGGGGGGCAGTGGTCTTTAGGGAATGAAAGACTCGGATGCCTTGCCAGGTAAGCCTATGCAGAGAATCACGAGAAAAGATAGCAATAGAGAACAATAATCGTGACAACCTAATGAAATAAACACTTATAACAATTACAAAAATATTCTTATTGTTATTGCATAGTTCAATTTGCCATTCAATATATATCAATACGCACAGTCTTCATATACAGACCTATACATAAAGTGCTAGTGCAAAGCAATGATGATACTGCCTATAAACAGTTGATACTTTTAAAGTCCATTAGTATTCCTTAAGATCACTCAAAAGGTTCATAGGATCCAACTTCAAGTATAGGTCCAATATATGAAGACTGTGTGAATTGATATATATTGAATGGCAAATTGAACTATGCAATAACAATAAGAATATTTTTGCAATTGTTATAAGTGTTTATTCCGTTAGGTTGTCACGATTATTGTTCTCTATTGCCAGGGAAGCCTGACATTCTTCTGACTTCTAATTCGGTGATCCACAACGTGGCAACTGTTGATGCGTTTCCTGATGCCTGCTAGCTTCAAGTTGCTCCTGACAAGCTGTCATAGATAAAGACTTCTAAAGGTGCTGAGCTTGGAAATCTCTCCCTGTGGCTGAAGGAGGAGGAAACCTTCTGTTGCCTTCAGAAACTGAACCCAAATGTAATCTGGATTTGAGTCCAGTGGCACCACAGAGACCAACAAGGTTTTCAAGATATAAGCTTTTGAGAGTCAAAGCTCCTTTCTACAAAATAAGCTTATACCCTGAAAATCTTGTTGGTCTCTGTGGTGCCCCTGGACTCAGATCCTGCTGTTCTATTGCAGACAAACATGGCTACCCACCTAAAACTATCAAATATCATCAGACTCTCTTCTGATGGTACAGGATGGCCTTCAGAAGAGCCCAGGACTCAGAGACATCTTTGCATCTACCAGAGTACTAAGGTTGCCTCATGCCCGTCCCCAGTGGACGTTTGCCTGTTAAATGCTAATCCACTCTCTTGCTTGCTATGATAGGAGAAAGGGGGGTGCATCCAAACCTGGAAGTAACAGATGATACTCTAAGAATCCCCCGACATCTCTATTGTCTATACCATAGAGATTTGGGCGGTTCCTAGAACATCACCTGGAAACATCTCTTTTGGGTTTGGATGCAATTCCTTCCCACACACATACATTTTTTATTGCTGTGATGATCAGCAGGCCTTGTAACCCTACAGAGTACCCCTTGGTAGTACAATGGAGTACTCCATTATAGGATGACGCTGTGGCTGGAACTGCCCATATTTTGCAAGTGGACCTATCCTTGTGGCAGATATTTTGCGGTGGCAGCTACTGGTGGTGGAGAGTGCCCTCAAGTCACAGCTGACTTATGGCGACCCCTGGTAGGGTTTTCATGGCAAGAGACTATCAGAGGTGGTTTGCCATTGCCCGCCTCTGCAATCCTGGTCTTTGCTGGAAGTCTCCCATCCAATTACTAACCAAGGCCAACCCCGTTTAGCTTCTGAGATCTGGCGAGATCAGGCTCACCTGGGCTATCCAGGTGAGCTGCTACCCTTTGTCAAAGTTCCAAAAATGCCCACAGTTTCACAGTGTTGGGGGTCTCTGCTCTGACTAGCCATCATCTGTGTCCACTGGCAATAACAGCAGGCCTGCCTTTTCCCAGGTCCTCACAAGCATTGTTGTTTTTCGGTTTCTCATGCCTTGGAGACTGTTGTTTATCCACCAGTTCAGCGGAGAAATCCCTCGCAATCTGGGGAAAGGCTGCAAGCTCTAAGCTGATGGTTAAGTACCCACAGACAATTAGCATACAAGATGTTCCTTTCTCACATCCAGCCTGGATGGCCTGAGGGTCCCCCCTCTCTCTTTTTTTAATTGAAGAAGCTGACAGGAAAACAATATGTCGCCCTACGGTCGCTCCCATACGTCATGCCCGGTGACATTAAGAATTCATGAAATGGTGGCCACTTGGAGTAGTAATGGTGGCCTTTGGTATTAAGCTGCAGTCAAAGATTCATTTTTCTAATGAATTCCTGAGCCGTCCCCTCCATCTGAAATGCTGACACCACTCATCGCAGTGGTTTAATGAAACAATACAGCTCCCACTGGAGTTCAATGCCTACACAATTGGCTTTGTTCGAATGCTCCGTGGAGGAGCCGGAAAGCCAAGAACACAAAGCACAGCTGCTGTTTCTCAACACTGCCCACTGCCGGTGGTTTGTTCAATTTGCGGCCGCATGGCACTGGGAGAGGGCATCAGGCCGTCTTTCAAGGGTCATTAACATTCTCATTGGAAATAATTATGGCATAGCAGACTGCATTTGCATCAGAGCTTGCTGGCAGTAGCCAGACACGTAGAAATGTAGCTGGCAAGGCTTTTTCCTGACACAGAGACAACGCCATGGAGAAAGTGTCCTCGGTTGCATTTCTGCACGCTGGTCACAACCTTGTGACCTGGCAACCTCTTCAGAGCGGGGAGAAGATGGAAGGAAATTAACTGCCAGGTTTTTATGGGCGCTGTCTTGGCTATATTCCATATGAAATTTCAAAACAGGCACTGAATTTTAAGAGCGTTTTAACAGCATTTTTTTATAACTCTTAATGACCATCACAACATTTTCAACAAATGTCAAGCCTGCATCTTTTTTTTTTAACAGCAAAACAGGAGGGGTGTCTTTAACATGTGTATCTTGCAGGCTTAGTGACAACCAGAGGGAAGCTCCAGCGAATTGCAACTGATAACAAAGCTCAAGACAATGCCTTCACCTGGACTGAATCAAGACCTAGGCTTGCTGTCTCATTACCAATGCTAATTTCTCCACACCCACTATCCCTCTGCATACCCCATCCTATTCAATCATGTCTGCCTTTGTCATTCACCAGCTATTATCATTCGGCTTTTGCAGTCACTTTATTCTCCAAGATATGAAGACAGATGGACTCACATTCTAGCTATATCTCAAGAAATGAGCTGTGGCTCATGAAAGCTCATACCTGACCACAAATTTTGTTAGTCTTATAGGTGCTACTGGACTCTTGCTCTTCTCTACTGCTCCAGTGCATGTGAACCACATAATGTAGTTACCTAGGAGACATAGGTTCAAATCCCCACAGGACTGCCAAATCTGCTATGGCGGCTGTCCTTGCCTACCGCCACTGTAAGAGATGGTGTGAGATTTTTTTTAAAAAAGTCAACTTCATGTGCACAGCTATGTCACTTCCAGGGAAAACCCAGAAGTGAAATAAAGTAGCTTTAGGAATCACTAGAAACTCTATGATAAAACCATAGAATTTCCAGCTATTCCTAGAGCTACCCTGTGTCATTTCCTAAATCCCCACTCTGCCATGGAAGCTTGCTTGATGACCTTGAGTTAGTCACCCTACGTCACAGGGTCGTTATTGTGAAGCCAAAATGGAGAAGGGGAGAAAGCCACTCTGGGTCCTCGTTGGAGAGGAAAGTGGAGTACAGCGGTCTGAAGTCATTGGTACTCCCTCCACAGCTCTTAGAGAGCCTCATCCACAATTACCATCAAGAGCTGCATTTTCTTCCATCGTTGGCATGAGGCTCACAGATTACCCATTCCTCCAGCAGTGGCTGTTTCAAGGTAGAAAGCTGCTATCACAAGTCCGACTGGACAAGGGCCTTGTTCATTTTCCTGAAACATGAGAATGTGCCACATAACAACAACAACAACAACAACAACAACAACAAGGATCCCCCAAAATTGATCCCGATGGGAGCCCCCTTGCAGAAAAAGAGAGAGAGAGAGAGAGAGAGAGAGCAGCATTCCAGACAGAAAGTAAGGTTGTCAGCTCTAGGTTAGAAATTCCTGGAGATTTTCAAGTGGAGCCTGTGAGTGGTGGAGTTTGGGGAGAGGAGGGCTTCAGCAGAGATGTGACATCGTAGAGTCTGCCTCCTGAAGGTGTCATTTCCTTCCAGGGAACTAACCCCTATGGTCTTAACATCAGTTGTAATTCCAGGAGAATTCCTGGCCCCACCTGGAGGTTGGCAAGGCTAGCAGGCAAGCGCAAAGGCCCTTGACTTCCGAGACCGTCTTTCCAGCACCAGCAATAAAATGGCTGGGGACCAGGATCTTTTCGCCCATACAAAGCAGACCAGGTTCTAAGATCAGCCGCTGTTGCTCTGCTCCACTTGGCTGCCACGACTGAGGTGAAACTGGTGGGATACGAGCGACAGGCCTTTTCTGACCGCATTTTAAGAATGAAGTCGATGGGTGGTCAACTCAGTAAAGACGAAAGATTTTTGAGTCATTTTTTTTTCCTAACTGGGGCTGCTGGGTATTCACAGTTCCGTGAAAGGGAAATAACATTGTGTATAACACAAGAGCCTCGTGGCGCAGAGTGGTAAGCTGCAGTACTGCAAGCTCTGCTCACGACCTGAGTTCGATCCTGGCGGAAGCCGGGTCCAAGTAGCCGGCTCAAGGCTGACTCAGCCTTCTATCCTTCCGAGGTTGGTAAAAACGAGTACCCAGTTTCCTGGGAGTAAAGTGTAGATGACTAGAGAAGGCAATGGCAAACCACCCCATAACAAAAGTCTGCCAAGAAAACATCATGATGCGATGTCCCCTCATGGGTCAGTAATGACTCTGTGCTTGCACACCTTTACCTCTTTACTATTATAACACAAGAACTCCTATTTTTCCAGGGTAAGCTGGATCTGCTCTTCCTAGTAGCTGAGCCAGAATAGCTGAGCCAGAAGTCGGTGACCAACTGCAACCTTAAGAATTCTCTTGCTAGAGTGGAAAACTTGGCTAATACTGTTCTTCTCACCCTGGCTTGAGCACACCCTCTTTGATTCTGTATTCTCCACTAGAAGTAAGAAGGAGCAACAGAAATCTAGAATGACACAAGGTGGGTAATGTGGTGGTCAATAACTCCTGTCAAAGCGGGAGAAAAAATAACAAAAAGAATCCTCCGGGTCACAACCTGGCAACCTTGTGATTTATGTGGTTTGAATTGTCTAATAAAAGGTATTGTCTGTCTTGTGGGCTCTATTTCTCACTTTATGACACCAATACCAGCTGCTAAAACCTACCCTGTAATTTGCTAAGGGATTATACAGTGGTGAGGAAACCTCTGGCTGAGGCTGGCTTCTGTGCGATTAAATGCAAAGCGACCTTGTATTTTGAGGTGGGGCTGTGGCTCAGCAGCAAAGCATCAGCCCAGCATGCAGAAGGTCCCAGGTTCAATCCCTGGCATCTTAATAATAATAATAACATTCAATAATAACATACAGCCCTTCAGGACAACTTAATGCCCACTCAGAGTGGTTTACAAAGTGTGTTATTATTCTCCTCACGGCAGTCACCTGTGAGGTGGGTGGGGCTGAGAGAGCTCTGGAAGAGCTGTGATGGACCCAAGGTCACCCAGCTGGCTTCAAGCAGAGTAGGGAATCAAACCTGGCTCTCCGGATTAGAGTCCTGCCGTTTTTAACCACTACATCAAACAGGCTCAAAAGTGACGCAAAGCCTTCTGGCAGCTTACTGGCTAGCAATATTAAGCAGGTTAGATGCAGCAGAGACCACTCCAAGTAAGGTGAACTATATACAGATTTATTTACAGAGATATATATACACAGTCCAATAGCCTTTACAAATCAGAGCGACAAAGTGCTTCGCCAAACTCTGAAACCTTTGCAGGCGCACAATACACTGTACATAGAATACATTTATACAGCTTACATCCAATCAGCTTTTACCTTTGCACTCAGCACATCTGGCTGATTCAACCTTGCAACCTTGGACGATCATATGACTTAGCTGTCATTTAGATTAGAATGATCTGACAATGTCTGAATCTTGCCAGAGTTATTTTCACACTCTGACAAAAAGATCTCGTTATATAAGGACTTGGTAACAGATGATGTGAACGACCTCGTCCTAAGACCCTAGAAAGTCTCTGCCAGTCAGAGAAAACAACAATGGCTTCATATATCCTTACCTGGCCCTGAGGAGCCAGGCAGTCAGACAGGCGATTTCCACTCTTTGCGCTATTCTGATCTTAAAAGTTGCTGTTTGGTAATTGATTTACTCTGGGCATAAGAACCTTTGAATGCTGTTCACCGAACTGCTTCAGAAAAGCACAAGGACAAAAGGAAGAGGTTACAGCAACACTGGTAAAAAATACCTGCCTCGGTTCGGCCAGTTCTGAGCATTTAGCCAGATAACGGATCAAGCACCGTGTCTCACCTTGAAATATTTAATATAACTTTGGGCATGCACATTCAGCGTTCAGCAGACCAGGCAGCCAAAGCTCTTTTTTTTTTTTTTACAACCATGTGCAGAAGTTCTTTAATTCATTGTGAACTCTGCATGAAATTTTTGTTTGTTGCTGTGAGCTAGGTAAACAGTCCATCCAACCAAGCAGCGCTAGTCACGGGGAGGGCAGCTTAGAAGTTCAACCTCCACCTGCCACTTCCTAAATAAATACTTCAAGTAATAAGAAAGATTTTTATTTGAATGGGACAGGAACAAAACCCACCCCTCTCTTTCCTTGTGGTTGGCTGGGAAGGGTGAAGTGAACCTGGGACATAGTGCAGAGTCAGAACATAGTGCAGAGTTTGTTTTTATGATGTTAAATCTGACTTTTATCATTATTCAATGTACTGTTTTATCAATGTGTTTTTATCTGTATGTTGTAATCCGCCCTGAACCCATCCATGGGGAGGGCGGACTCTAAATTTAATCAATAACAACAACAACAACAATAACAACAACAACAATTTATTTACTTCATTTATCCCCCACCTTTCTCCCCGATGTGAACCCAAAACAGCTTACATCATTCTTCTCTCCTCCATTTATCCTCACAACAACCTTGTGAGGTAGGTTTGGCTGACAGAGTAAGATAAGCTCCAAATCACCTAGCAAGTTTGCATGGCTCAGTGGGGACTCAAACCTGGGACCCCCGGACTGTAGTCCAGTGCTCTAACTGCTACACCATGTTAGCACATATTTGTGAGAAACAATCTAGGGAATTACTTCAAACAAAAAACTAGACCAAAAGCTGCCGGGTAGAATAAAATGATTATGTAGTTCAAGTCACTCAAACAGCAATTCCCAGAGGTTATAAAGCAATATGCATAGTTGTAGCAATATTAGGAGCTGTGGGAAAACAAACACTTTCCCCTAGATGCTTACCAAGAATGCTTGTAAATATCAAGCTGATTCCGCATTGAAGCAAGGGGAGTTCGCCAGTCAAAAGAGGCAGTGTTGTATAGCAGTTAAAGCATGATGGACTCCGACTGGATTCAAATCCTTCTCTGCTACAAAGTTTGTTGGGTGGCCTTGGGGCACTCACTGTCTCATAGGATTACCAACATTTAGGTGGTAGCAGAGATCTCCTGGAATTGCAACTGATCTCTAGGCAGTAGAGATCAGTTCCCCTGAAGAAAATGGTGGCTTTGGAGGGTGGACCTTATGACATTATACCCTAATAAGGCACCTCCCCTTTGCAAACTCCACCCTCTTCAGGCTCTACCTCCAAAATCTCCAGGAATTTCCCAACCTGGAGCTGGCAACCCTACTCTCACAGCCTCACAGCATTGTTCTGTCTGCAAAGCTGAGCTCTGTAGGGGAAGGTTGAGGATTAAAAATGTACTAAATAGATTACTTGCAGGAGGTGCAGGATTGGAAAAGAGAGAGGGCAGAGAGGAAGAAAGCACCACCAAGGCTGTCAGTCCTTGCTGTCAGGGACTGGAATATATTATCCCTGAACTGGAAGATCTGCACTGTCTGTATGTTTGTTTTGGGGCACAAATTAGAGTGCTGGTTCTTATCTTTAAGGACCGAAACAGCTGGAGACTGGGGTGTTGATGGATGGTCTTTTCCTATACTGTCCAGCCCACAAGCTGGGATCTTGTTCTCAAGATCTGCTCTCTGTACCCCCCCCCCCGAGGTCAGACAGGTGAGAGAGAGAGGTTTTTCAGCATCTTAGGAATGCTCTCCCCTTTTAATCTTGCCTGGCACCTACACATTGTCCTTTAGGTCCCAGACTTTTAACCGAATGCTTCAATCTTGTAAAACTGTTTTTATGGTCCGCTTCTTGCCTGAGGGTTGTTTTATGGATATCATTTTAAGGCTACTTAATATTGCTGTTATGGCTCGCTTTGATATTGATAATTTTATGGTGGTTGTTTTTATGATTTTACTGTATTCGTTTTAGCACTGAGAGGTACTTTGAGCAAGTTTCTGGAGGGAAGTATCTAAACAAGCAAAATAAAGAAATAAACATAGTATAAATGAGCTATCGGGTGAAATGCCCTCCACTCTAGAGATCACATTTGTGTTCCAATAATTGGGACTGCACTCTGTCCATGTACTGGAGCCTGGCTGCAAATTCATAGCTTGTCATGGCCCAGTCTGGGCTCAGTGAGAGCAAAGACTCCTAAGGAGGAGAGGGACTTTGCGTAGCCAGCCAGGGCTCCTTGGGAGAAGAGGAGCTCCATGTAGCTGGCCCTGACTAAACAGAGGCTGGTAATCAGGAGCCACCAGTACTTTCCAGCCCCAGCACCACAGGGGAAGCTCAGCCAGGGACTTCCACAGGGAAAGCTCAGTCAGGGACTGCCAGCACCACAGGGGAAGCCCAGCCAGGGGTTTCCACCCCCCCCCCAAGGTTCACCCACACCTAAAGAACACCGCAGACAAAGGCAGAGGCTGGAGCTGCAGGAGAGGCAGCACAGTGCTCTGAACTGACACCAGCTGCTGGAGAGTGATGATGAGTAGCATCAGGATGGAGCCCCAGCAGCTGGCCGTAACCCATGTCTGGCTATGAAAGCTGAGCTGAGGAAACTGCCAGGCATGGAAGCAAAGGGTTAAACTATCTGCAGCTGTGCACCTTTCTTGTGCCTACCTTTGGCTCTGACACTATTGGCAACTGACCTTGGACTGTACCTGACCTGGCTCTTGGACTCTGGACTCACTCCTGGTGTTTAGTTCATGCTCTGACCACAGTTTGGATGTGGCGTTTGACCCTTGAACTCCCCTTGGGCTTTGTGTTGGTGCTAGGACTTGAACCACCCTGCTTGGGCTGGCCCAGCCCATGACATAGCTGGCCAAAGAGGAAAGGTGCCAGGAGGTCATCAGCCCCAAAGCACGGGCCATTTCAGTGCTTGTTATGCAAATGGAACTGGACAGAGCAGAACAAAAGGTTTACCAACTGACTCCTTAGCTAGAATGTCCCACCTAAAGAACAAAGACTGGGAAAGCCACAAAGCCACTGACCCCTCTTGGGTCAGTAACATTTGTGAATGACTCCAGAGGGGAATGGACTCCCAAGAGAGATTATAAATTCTCAAGGCACAAGAAAGAAGCTGTGTTAGCTCTTACGCCAACTCTTGGATCTAGCCATGAAGGACTAAACCTTTACATAAGGACTCCAACTTATCCATGTGTTGAGTAGCAATGAGGAGAAGTCCCACCTCTGAGAACTAAGGTAACGAAGGACTTTGAATGCCATAATGTCAAGAGTTACCATCCTATCCTAATTCAACATAGGGGCCGTTTCCACACTGTTTACCTTCCCTCGGAACAACCCAGAACATCGCGCAAAAAAGATCGCATTTTCTTGTGAGAGATTTGCGCGATGTCGTACAAATCTTGCGTGAGAAAATGCAATCTTCTGCGGTTTTTGCACAATGTTTCGGGTCGTTCCAAGGGAAGGTAAGCAGTGTGGAAATGGCCAGGGTTAGCGTAAGGTTTAGGTTTTAGAGGATTGCATGGTCTCACCTTTTCTTTATATCTTTGCTCAGCCTGATGCTTGTACATACCATGAGGACTCTTTTTTACTTGTCTCTTAAACTTACTTATATTTTGAACACGCAGAGCCTGGTCTCTGTAGTCACACCATGCCTATTCAGTCCCGCTTTCCAAAGAACACTAAAGGAGAAGGGTACCAGTTGAGCTTGCCATCATTTGAGCTCAGTAG
Organism: Eublepharis macularius; assembly: GCF_028583425.1. Taxonomy (NCBI): domain Eukaryota; kingdom Metazoa; phylum Chordata; class Lepidosauria; order Squamata; family Eublepharidae; genus Eublepharis; species Eublepharis macularius. The sequence continues at coordinate 162,019,201 of NC_072794.1, read as the reverse complement.
CTCAAAAGTGCACAAGTTCATCTCCATGCTAGCTAGTAGGAACAAAACAGGAGACATCAACTAGGAGTCTCTCTACACAATACTTTTGATCCGTGTTCTTCATGTGTTGGGAAACACAATGGTAACCAAGAAGAATAGCGTTAAATGACAGAGCCACTGATCACTCTGGAGGAGACGGATTCTCTCACAGCCCTCCATCGCCTCCGACATCTCCCCTTCTGGAGCTTTTGCCCTGCCAAGGCTCAGTTAATTCAAAGTTTTAAGCAGTGAGGGTCACTCTGGAAGGTGAGACAGTCTGGTATGCAAGAGGCAGCAGAGGGCTATGAGAGAATCCATCCCCTCTGGAGCGATCTCCACCGGCTCTGTCTTTCAAAACTATGCTTGCTTCCTGGCTAAGATTGCATCCCCCAACACTTGACGAACACACACCCAGGCATCTCGTGTAGAAAGACTCTAGGTGGAGCCCCTGAACAGTAATGCAGATACAGGGTGCTAGATGTAAAAATCTGTCTAGCAGGAGATACTCTTGTTTCTGGCAGTGGTTACTCCAAGAGAGAAGTTGATAATCCCAGGAATAAAGGCATGGATCACCTTGCACTTTTCCAAGCTCCCAGCCAAGTGAGGATGAGATTTGTGAGCTCATTCTTTCACAAGCTGGTTTACCAGAAATCCATTGCTATTCATCTAATGAATTAAATACTCAACAGAGTGAGCATTGCTTGGAAACCAAAGGTCAAACTTGTTCAGGTCTTTACTTATCATAAACCAGTTAAAAGATGGTCAGTGTCATTTGCGCCTTGATAGATAACGATTGGGGTGTTCACAAGAGATCTCTAATTTCCCACCGATGAAAACATGCCTGTCCTAATATTCAGGGTTATCCGTCTTTCAGAGCATTGGAGCTCTTGCCAAATTTTCAGACAGAGCCATGAACACAGAACGTCCCCCTTTGAGGCACACATTTGAATACAAAAGCCATTTCCTTTGTTCTGGAACCAAAAGCAGTCTCTGCCCGGACAGTAGGTATGATTGCTAATTATGCACTTGAGAGAAGCTAAACGGAAAACATCACAAGGAATAGATGTTGCTCCTTTTGGCTTGGGTTTCTGGTCATTAAGCATGTCTACAGGAATGGATTTGGCCTTGGGGCGGGGAGTAGCACAAAATATACACAACTCAGACTCTTGCGAATTCTATTAATTTTTCATTTCGGCTTGTCTTTTCAAACAAAAAGCCTGATCCACTGCTTTCAATGCAGCTAAAATGAGTGACAAACCACCTTGTATCAGTGAGAATGTTTGTAGCCGTAACCAGCATGGATAGCCCAGATTAGCATAAGCTCATGGTAGTTTGGGAGTTAAGCAGCATTGGCCGTGGTTCATACTTGAATGGGAGATTGCCTGGGAAGGTTAGGGTTGCTATGTAGAGGAAGGCAATGGCAAACCCCCTCTGCTCATCTATTGCCTTGAAAACACCATAAGGAGTTGCCATACAAAGGTCGTGACTTGGCAGCACTTAATTTTTGCGTGACCTAGCTAGCCCAGGTTAGCTCAATCTTGCCATATCTCAGAAGCTAAGCAGGGTCAGCTCCAGTTAGCGCTTGGATGGGGGACTACCAAGGAAGTTAGGGTTCCTGTGCAGAGGCAGGCAATGGGAAACCACCTCTGAAGTTTCTCGCCTTGAAACTATATAGAGTAGCCGTATGTTGATTGTTGGTGTTGGAGAGTGCCCTCAAGTGAAAGCTGACTTATGACAACCCCTGGTGGGGTTTTCATGGCAAGAGACTAACAGAGGTGGTTTGCCATTGTCTGTCTCTGCAACCCTCGCCTTCGTTGGAGGTCTCCCAACCAAAGACTAACCAAGGCCAACCCTATTTAGCTTCTGAGATCTGACGAAATCAGGCTCACCTGGGCTATCCAGGTCAGGGCATGTCAGCTGCTACTTGATGTCAAGAAGGTCCCAGGTTTAATTCCTGGCATTTCCAGTTAAAATGATGGGGCCGCACGGTGATACAAAAGACCTCAGACTAAAACCTGGGAGAATCACTGCCAATCTGAGTAGACAATACTGACCTTGGACAAAGGTTTTGAATCAGTATAAGGCAGTTTCATGTGCAGGTGTAACAATAAGGAGTGTTCTTAAGCAAGTCGTACCAAACCACTAGAATGCAAACCACTGCAGCTCTACCATTTTTGCTATCGATTCAAAAGCTGCACGAATCTTGAACGGCATGTCAAATCTCTCCACTCAGGTCTGATCTTTTGTCATCTTCCTGCCTGCCTATTTTTGGAGCCCCAAACTCCTGGGAACTTTCCCCTCTTTCTTTTCCACCGAGACAAAGATCTCCCATTTGTTTCTCCATCTGCAGTGGTGGGCGATAGCCAAGATTGGGGAAAGGATAAGCACCGGAAAAGAGCGCATGAAGATCTTGCGATTGCAAGATTTCTCATAGAATTTTTGCAGACTCAGATCTGAATAATGCTGAGACATTGCAAAGGAGCAGCCTGTCCAAAACTGAACTTGGAGATTTCCTGGCCTCTCTTGTTACTAACTGCAGTGGGGCTGGTGCCACAAGCCACTTTGCTTAGACAATGCGTCCTTCAGTGGGGAGAGGGGAGATATATCGGGGGGCGGGGGGGAATCCATGAGTTAGCAAAGTTATTTGAGGGATAACTTTTCTTGGCATCTTTGCATTATTGTAAGATGGCAAAGAAAGATCCCTTCATACATCTTTCCTCTCATATGCTGTTAGGTCCCTGAGTTCCTCCACTTTGCTTAAGGTCCTTGTGGTCTCCTTCTGCCTCAGATGTCTCCATCTATTAATTATCCCTGAATTTTGGTGCCACTTCTCTCTCTCTCTCTCTCTCTCTCTCTCTCTCTCTCTCTCTCTCTCTCTCTCTCATGAATTAAAATTGCCTTTCAGAGGTTCAACTAGCCCCGTATTGTCAGAATAGCCAATACTGGCAGCCCTGTCCCCAAGGTTCAAGGATAAGGTTGCCAGGTCACAGCCAGCAATGCATGGGAATATTTAGAAGCCAGGGGCTGATGTTCCACTGTGACACTGGTGTGTTGAGGTCACTTCCAATGAAAGCCATGCGTGGCAATATGAAATGCTCTCGGATTTGCAAAACCCAATGGAAAGAAATAGCTTTTTTGCAAATCGTAGCAAGCAAGGTCAACAGTGCTGCAAATCCAAAAGGCCTTCTGTGTCACCATTTGCCAGAAAAGAGATCAGTATCAACACCTGTCTCACTGCACCATTGCCAAGAGACAGTTTGGGTGGCCTATCAGAGAATCGTCCCTGCCTGGCTGTGTACATGGCCTAACGTTCCATTGCTGGATATTTACAAAGGATGTAACACAAAGTCCGTTGGAGCTTTTTTGGGGACCAGGTATGAATATGCATATTGAAAAGCAATATCAGAATGCACAGCACCTATGAACTATAGCAAATTAAATCTAAACATGGCATCTATTCGAACCAACACAGCCATTTATTTATAGACGGGATAACAGTCTTTGGCTAGCAGCTGTTCTCTCTCCGAAATTAACCCGACAAAATGGTGGGCAAGAGCCAAAATCCTGATATATGTATTCTTATTAGCTTGCTCCTGTAGCGCTTCTGTGTTTTTAAATTGCTTTCCTGATGAACTTAGGAAGTTGGACTTCACTTTGTTGCCTCCATTTGCAGTTCAACATCAGGCAAGGGACACGGCATTGGCTAGTGCTGTAGACAAAGCCATAGTGGAATCAAGTGATTTATAGAATCCAGAGAATCGCAGTCCTCTTAAGTTTAAAAGATGGCATTCTAGCTCTCATAGTCAAGTCAAGTTTATTATTACCTAGCTCTCATAGTTGAAAAGACAAAACCTTTTTTTAAAAATGGCTTTTAAGAAATGATCAGATATAATGATCTGCTATAAAGGAAGCTCAACAGAACCAGCCAGGCACAGAAGGAGACTGGGAACTGTATGAGCTGGCTGGTGTTGAGTGCAGGGACTATCTTGGGAGTGTCTGGTGCTGAATTTACAGATTTTCTGCATGTCTGTTTGTTTCCAATAAGCTCTCCATTCGTAAGGAAAACAAATAGCCCTGGCCTGGATAGCCCAGGTAAGCCTGATCTTGTCAGATCTCAGAAGCTAAGCAGGGTCTAGCTTGGATAGTAATTGGATGGACTGCCAATGAAGACTGTGGTTGTAGAGGCAGGCAATGTCAAACCACATCTGTTAGACTCTTGCCATGAAAACCCCACCAGGGGTCTCCATAAGTCAGATATGACTTGAGGGCACTCTCTATTCCAAGGAAAACAAATATGATAGAAGTTCATGCATCTGGAAAAGTAAGCTCTAGCTCACAAAAGCTTATGCTACAATAAACCCATTTAGGACCGCAAGAGTCAATACACCCATAAAGAACCACAAGAGTCAATAGTTATATATAATACAGGTATCTAAGTATTGCACCCTGACCTGGATAGCCCAGATGAGCTTGATCTCTTCAGATCTCAGAAGTTAGCAGGGTCAGCCTTGGTTAGTCATTGGATGGGAGACCTCCAACGAAGACCAGGGTTGCAGAAGCAGGCAATGGCAAACCACCTCTGTTAGTCTCTTGCCATGAAAACCCCGCCAGGAGTCACCATAAGTCAACTATGACTTGAGGGCAAGATTTCATTCATTTGTTCATCTAAATATTGCAGTGCTGCCATATGAGAGCCACTGTGGTGCAGAAGTGTTAGACTAAGATTTGGATCCAGAAAAGTTAGCCAGGTTAGTCTGCAGTAGCAAAATAGCAAAGCATCCAGTAGGTTCTACTGGACTCTGCTATTTTACTAGGATTTGGGTGTCCAAAGTTCAAATCTCCACTCTGCAATAAAGCATCTCACTCTCTCAGCCTAACGGACCTTCTGAGAATAACTTGGGGAAGGGGGGAAATGTAAACAACACACTGATCTCCTGAAGGGTGGGACAAAACTCATATCAGAGTTCGACAGGCATAAATTCTGCACTGTTCTGTCATCGCAAAGACACTAAACACTATTAGGGCTGCAAGAGACTGCTCAGAGAAGTGGTGGAGGTGGCATAAATAGTTGCATTTCCACCAGGCTCCCAATCTAGTTGTAGGGCTCAGGAATCTGCATGCACAGAACAAGGGCTCTTTATCATCTAACACAACAGAATCATTATTATTTACCAGGGAGAATACTGTTGAGGCAAGGGGTATAATTCTCAGCATGGTTACTAAGCATTTCAAAGGGCTGATTGCTATCAATCCGCCTGTCCTCCATCTACTTACACAACAACAGCATGAATATAAAGATCTTTGCTTAGGCTCTCTGGAATCGGCAATTTTACCCGGAGTGCCTGGCTCATATTTTACGTGATTATATGGTTGCAGCAGACACTGGCAATCTAGATTCCACTGCAGATCCCACCCCCACCCCCACCCCCCCACCCCCAGCACTCCGCCCGGTGATCTAGATTTCTGACTGCCCGACAAAACCATCCACATATTTTGCATTAAGAATTCATTCTGTAAAAAAAGATCCCATTTGGCATCACTGTACTTAAAATGCATAATTTATAGTGATGGCAACATCCAAAATACGAGCTTTGAAGAAAGGGGAAAGTGTAGTATGGGTGATGTCAAAGGAAGATCATAATGGATAGAGGAAGGAAAATTGGAGCCGGAAATGCACCAAGACCCCAAATCTGCATTGGAACCTTTCTATCAGCTTCCACCACATTTTGACTCTGACTTTGCTCAAGTAACTTGGGAAGGACTCTAACCTGGATAGCCCAGGTGAGCCTGATTTCATCAGATCTCAGAAGCTAAGCAGGACTTACCTTGGTTAGTAATTGGATGGGAGACCTCCAGTGAAGACCAGGGTTGCAGAGGCAGGCAATGGCAAACCACCTCTGTTAGTCTCTTGCCAGGAAAACCCTGCCAGGGGTCGCCAAAAGTCAGCTATGACTTGAGGACACTCTACACAACACCACCTTTGGGAGGCAGATAGTTTTCCTCTCCTCTATTTTATCCTCACAGCAACCCTGTGAGGTAGGTTAGTCTGAGAGTGAGTGGTTGGCCCAAAGTCACCCAGCAAGCTTCCATGGCTGGGCTGGGATTTGAATCTGCTTCTCCCTTTTCCTAATCGGACAAACAAGCAGTTATACACCACGCTGTTTCTAAGGCACTTGGATTTGAAGCTGGAAAAGGAAACTGGAATGTTATAAACAATTATGGCAAATCTTCCTTTGGAGAACAGTCGGGTCCAAGTGGTAACTCAAATAATCCATACACAGAGATGGCAGCATCCCAGGGCCACAGCCTACACAAGTGCACGGAGGAAGATGGACCAAAATGTAGGCATTTCCCAATCAGCCAATGGAATAGGGTTTACGAACGAAATAACTAGAGGACATTTTTGCATTACTATCTGGGAGCTGACCAGCATTTGTTTGTTTACAAAGTATCTTTATTGCCTCTCCAGACCAGGTCATGGCAGTATACAATAATAAAACAAACCCAAGCAAAACCACAGCAATTAAACACAATAAAAAGGAATCAGACTAAGAAATGCATATTAGTTAAAAAAAACCAAGTCAAAACATAAAATGTATCAAACCAAGACCTCACTGCTTAAAACTTTGAATTAACCGAGCCTCGGCAGGGCAAGGGCTCCGGAAGTCTCTGTCTTTTAAAACTACGCTTCCCGGCAAACATTGCATCTCCCAGCACTTGACGAACACGTGCCCAGGCATCTCGTGTAGAGAGACTCAGAGAGCAAGGACTCAAAAGAGGATCTCAGATGATGGGATGTACAATATGGGAGTCCTTCCAGTGCCCACCACATCTCAGAGGAAGTCAGGGAGAGCCTAGGGTTTCCACCCTCCAGGTGAGGCCTTGAGATCTTCCAGAAATACAACTGATCTCCAGAGTACAGAGCTCAGTCCTCCTGGAAGAACGATTGCTTTGGAAGGTCGCATTTATAGAACCACAACCCTGTTCACCAACCTGCCCTCCCCGAATCTTGCTGTCCCCAGGCTCCACTCCCAAATTTCCAGGAATTTCCCAACCTGAAATTGGCAACCCTAGAATGACCTAAAGCTAAGATGTAGCACGTATGGTTTGTATTCATGCAAAAGGCAGAAGTTCAATCCCTGTTGTGGCAAAAATGTTTCAGTTGGTATAGTTTTGAGATCAAGAAGATCAGTTTATAGAATGCTAACCAATGCAAATAGTGTCACTTCTCAGAGGGGAGTGAAAAACCAGCCCTGCTGAGGAAAACTAACTCATTAAAGGAGTTATATGATATTCACAAGGGGAAATGTAGGCCCTGATGCCAAGCATGGCGATGGCTCAGTGGCAGAGCATTGGCTTTTCATATAGAAGGTCCCCGGTTCAATCCCTGATACATCCCTGATACATTCAGGTAATGGGCAATGTAAAATACCTCTACACGAAACCCTGGAGGGCTGCTATCAATCAGAATAGACAATACCAACCTTGATGGATCAATCAGCAGCTTGATGCATTCCAGAAGAAGGAAGCTGTCAACAAATGGAAGTTGGAAAGCAGAGGAGCAGTTCACAGGACCCCAAGCCAGAGTACCTGAAACATCAGATGCAGTATCTCAGATTGCAATCTGAGGGAGAGGCAGAGATCTAGAAATAGATGACACCAAGGGTTCAGGAAAGGAGATGCCATAAAGAAAATTTAAATTTGCACTGCAGTCTTTGAGTCTCACTACACCAAATATCTTAGCACGTGTTTGTCAAGTGTAGGGCGACACACTGTTAACCTGGAAGCATAGTTTTAAAAGATAGAGCTGGCAGAGATCGCTCCTCAGAGAGTTTGTTAATTTATTCTTCGCCTCCCTGAAGGCTCTGTCAATTTCACCTCTCCAGTCTATAACTATATGGGATTGCAACCAGAGGGCAGCGAGGAATGCAAACGGGCTGGAGCTGCCTTCCAGAGCCGAGCTTGGACCTGGAGAGGTTATAATGGGCTGAAGTTTCCCTTCTGGCATTTCACACAGCTCCAGTGTATAGCAAAGCCTTTGCCCTGCCGCCAGCTCTGTCTTTTTAAATTACCTTTCCCAGCTACCATTGTATCTCCCAACACATGTTCCTCATGTGTCAGATGATTCGTGAAGAGAGACTGATTTTAGGCTGCCTTTCTTTGACAAAGACATTAAAGCAGGCAGCAAATGAATATTAAAAATGATCACTTTAAAACCATACAAATGCTCATCTCAACCAACATACCAACAGTCACTACGTATGTCACTTTTCCAGCAATTGCTGAAATATGGCTGTCTATCAAAGGCCCATCTAAACAGTTCCGCCTTATATAATTTCCTGAAAGTCACCAATGAAGATGCCTTCCTAATGTTTTCAGGAAGGATATTGTTTGAATGGCCACCTCAAGTTGAACTCTAGAGAGGCAGCACAAAAATTTCCCTAATAAATAATTAATTCCACAAACGGGGCTGGAGGGGCTGCCGAAAAAGCTCTAGACGGAGCTGGAGCCAATTTTATAAACTCACAGGCAGAAGCAGTGAGGAGATACCAACAGAATGGTTGGGCTTCCTGAGACCAGGAGATGAAGGGGACTACACTCTGGACCTGAGAGCCCAGAGGACAGGAAATGTGGGGGCAGAAACCACGTAGACAGTTTGGAAGCTGCGAGGCTGTACTTTGTGCACCAGGGATGGACAAGAGGTGGCGGAAGGTTTGCCAGGCTTTCCATTATGGCAGGAGGCCTCTGACTGGCCAGCTGTGTTGCCCACCATCACTTCAAGCAGCAGTGGGAGATAAATCTTTTTAAAAACCCAGCAATGTTGCTTGCCTTTGCTATGTCACTTCCACGTAAAACTCAGAAGTAACTAAGGGTAGCTTTAGGAATCTCCAGAAACTCTATGGTAAAAGCAGCAATTCCTAGAGTTACTGTTTTGTCACTTCCGGGTTTTATCCAGATGTCCCTGACATCGCACCACCATCCCCTGTCTCTCACCCCACCTATCCCTCTGGTTGCTAGACGTGGCCTGACAACCCTAGTTGAAGGGGAAAGGCCTAAGATAAATGACACCCGTTGATTCCACTTCTACGACCCAGCCTCTGGCCACAGACAGGACGAGAGCCCCAAGCCCAAGTATATGGGCCTCAGTGGTGTATAATGCCATACAGTCCACCCAGCCATTTTGTCCAGGGGAACTGATCTCTGCTGCCTAGAGATCCGTTGTAATCCTGGGAGATCTTCAGCCACCATCTGGAGGCTGGCAACTCTACATCAGGTAGGGCAGCTGCTGGGGTCCAGGGCTTCATGCAAGGCCCACTGCTATTGATGCCCACGTCCCCCTGCCAGCTGGCTTGTGAGTGCTCAGCTACCTGTGCTACCAGACGTATGCACGGCCCAACACCACCAAGAAAAAGGCTGCGGGAAGTGCAAGCAGCTTTAAGCACGGGAGTCGCGAATAAGTTAAGGGAAGGATGCATAGGTAGAGAGAACGAATTCAGGTGGGGGGTCAGGAAGGGAGGTGTGAACAGGGGATCTGAAGGTAAGCAGAGGAGGAGAGGGGGGGCTCGGGAACTCCCTGCCCAGGGCCCTTAAAATATAGATCCAATACTGGGCCTGTGATTAGCACCCGCCACGCCACTAGAGCTCTCTCTGAGCCCTTCCACCGGGCCCGGCCTCTGCATCAGGGGCTTCCTGCTCCTCCTTCTCTCTCCCATGGTTCTCCTCCCACATCCTCTCTGCCCGCCTCTCCCATTCCCACACTCCTGCTTTTGCATATCCCTCCTGCCCTGATTGGCACTCTTCCACCCCTCCCTTTTTTCTTTTCCTCCTCCCTACTGAGCTCACCCCGTATCTTCTCTTTGGAAGTCGAGGCTCTCCATCTACCCCATAGGCACAGATCCAGGGAGCAACTGGAATTAGGTAGGGTTGCAAAACTCCAGGTGGTGGCTGGAGATCTGGAATTACAACTGATCTCCAAGCCACAGAGATCAGTTCCCCTGGAGAAAATGGCTGCTTTGGACGCTGCTGAGGTCCCTCTCCTCCCTGAACCCTACACTCTCGTCTCCACCCTCAAATCTCCAGGAATTTTGCAACCTAGACCTGGCAACCCTAGCAGTTAGGTGAGCCGGATTAGCCTCCTCCCAATGCCAGCTGATGACCTGCTTCTCCCAAGACCGGGTCAGCACTACAGCTGTATGCCTTTCCCCGCTGGCCAGCTGCTGGGCAAATCAGCTTCAACCTCTTATTGCTGTCTCACTGTACCACTTCATCAACATCTGGTCAGAGGGGCTGGTTGGGGCACTAATACAAAGATGCCCTCTGGGCCTTCCTCATACCATCTAGACCCAACCAAGAGCCAGTTTGGTGTAGTGGTTAAGAGCAAGGCAAAAGGACAGGGGGAACGGTCCCAAACTCCAAGGCAAAAGGCACACTAAGGACACGCCAAAAGACCGCTGCTGCAATCCAAAGCTTTATTCACAAGTGCCGAGGGTCAAATCAAGAAGACAGGGGAGAGAGCCCACACTCTCCGGCTGCTCCCGGTGGGAGATTGGCAACGGGTTTGCCTGGCTAAATTGTCCCGTTTCGCAATGCTCACAGCTTCATCAAAAGCCACAAATAAATTCTTAGTGTAAAGCGTATTTCTTTTACTGAAAAATAACCTCTCTAAGGACAAGAATCAAGTTTCTTCTTAGTTTTAGTTGAACAGAATTTCCTCTCTTGTCCTTGATTCTGAGGAGATATTGTGATATGATAGAATACATATTAAATAAATATTACATGCTCAGCAGGATTTGAGTCCAGTGACACCTTAGAGACCACAAGATTTTCAGTGTGGGGAATTTCGAGAGTCAGAGATCCCTTCTTCAGGTGTCTGAAGAAGGGAGCTCTGGATCTTGAAAACTCACACTCTGGAAATCTTGTTGGTCTCTAAGGTGCCACTGGACTCAAATCCTGCTGTTCTATGACAGACCAACATGGCTACTCACCTAAAATTACTTGCCTACTTCTGCAGATTCCAGGGCTGCCATTCCCCTGTGGGGGCAGGGAATCCTTTGCCCCCAGCCGCCACCCCTGCCACCACTCACCTGGCTGGCAGGGGGGAAATAAACGGGAAATGAGGGACTCACCAGTCTGTGCAGGTGCCCTCTCCATCAACGTAATGATGTCACTGGCAGATACGCTGACATCACTTCTGGCAATCCCGACCAGAGAAGTTGCTTTTTACACCCAGCCCTTTCCAAAAAGGGCCAAGGCAGCTACCGAATGAAGTCAAAGGTCACACACCTTTATCGGAACCAACCCTCCAGGTCAACTAGGACTGAAGGGACACGTGAAAGAGCAAACAATGGAAGCTGGTTCATCCACATTTCAAGCGAATACTGCACCGCACTCGCCTAGCACAGGGATTCTAGCAAGAGCGCACTTGTAATTATCATTTCACAAACACTTTCTGAACCAACCCCACAAAATTCTGCCTGCGAACTTGATTTCAGATGTGTTTGTTCAGCGTCATGTCAGATTCCCTGCATTCGAGGAGGCCTTTTACACCTTGCAGAAGAGAGGGTTTTTTTTCTTTTTACCCTTGGAGTGCCCTAATTATACAGAGCATTGATTTTACAGTGCATTCCTGGATTGATTGCTCCGCCATGCCCCTCCCACAGGAAGCAGCTTGTGCAACAGCACTTTTTTTGATCTCTCCAACATATTCCCCGAGGTGAATCAATGCCTCTTTGTATCTTCTTCTCCCCTTCTTTAGTACGGGCTGAAAAGAGAGAGAAAGAGACAGGAAACGAAAGACGTCTTCGCTACTAAACGAGCAGCAAGGAAGACGTCTGAAGAGGGCAGATCGGTTCATCGGGGAGAAAGAACTCTCCGATGTCCAGCAGTAATAACCAAAATCATGATATTAATAATTGGCTGAAGATAATATTCCCCTTCTCGCCCTGGCCAACAGTTCCGCATTATGATCATCCCAGCCCTGAAACTTACACAGTGATTATCTTTAATAAACTAGCCCAGATCGAGAGAGAGCAAGATCTCACAAAGGAGAGCGCATAATGAAATAAAACACAATCATTACATGGTTTACTAAGCGGAGGGTGAAGGTGATTTAGTCTTTTTTTATGGCGGTGGCATATTTGAAATTAAAGGAGGGAAGAAAAAAAGAATGCGCAGATAATGATTATAAAGAAGATGCCGCTGTTCTGTGGCATTATGCATGGAAGGTCATACCCTCAAGATCAAACCATGTGGCTTGTTACTTCTCAAAGCTCTTTGACTGCCTGGCTGGGCAAAGAACGACAAGGAAGTTGGGGTTTCCATATCCATTTGAGGCATGTTTAGGAATAAAGTGGGATCTCTGATTTGTATTAGGGATTGTCAGGGCTTTTTTTCAACTGGAACATGGTGGAACGGAGTTCCGGAACCACTTGAAAATGGTCACATGGCTGGTTGCCCCGCCCCCTGATCTCCAGACAGAGGGGAGTTTAGATTGCTCTCCGCGCCACTGAGCAGTATGGAGGGCAATCTAAACTCCTCTCTGTCTGGAGATCAGGGGGCGGGGCAACCAGCCATGTGACCATTTTCTCCTAGGGCAACCCACTGAGTTCCACCACCTCTCTTCCCAGAAAAAAAGCCCTGGGGATCGTAACTTAGATTGTTTGATAGGGTGACTTGTGTCTTTGTAAACACGCAAGTCCTTAACACATGACTCCTCTTTTCATTCAGTCACCTCAGGGAAAGGGAGAGTAGGAATAAGCATGCTGGCCATGTGCTTTACCTTGATGTGATCTCAGGCTCCTGAACATGAAAACTACATGCAGAGGGTCTATACATACATAGATGTCATTCCCATCATAAAGCAGCACCCCTGATAATGGGGACGGAGAGTTGTAGGTCTAAACACTTCCTCCACATAACGGAGTTGCACCCATGAGCCACTGATAATGCAGAGGTGGAAAGGAGAGCTAGTACACTCATGCCTGCGCACTCCTCCATGTGTTGACTGAACGAGGAGGGGTCACCTGTTGAGAGTATAATAGTTACCTGATGGTAGTCTCCAGGGGAGGCAGGGCTAGTTGTGGCTCTTTGGCACAAGCCATAATGTGTCCATGTTCTTCTAGACGGGAAGTATCCACAAATCCATGGGTGTTGTACTATCATTGTGCTACAGCAGTGATATACCTAGTGTGATCCCCCATGATGGACGCATGGGAACAGCTGTGGAAAAACACTTTAAAAATTTCAACTTGTACTAGTAACAAAGAGAATGGCTATACACTGAAAAAAATAGCCATTGCTTATAACCAGGGCCGATTCCAGACGTCCCTCCCCGTGCCGAAACGTTGCACATCATCGCGCGGAAAACGCAAAATATCGTGTTTTCTCGCACGAGTTTTGCACGACGTGACGCAAAACTCGCACGAGAAAACACAATATTTTGCATTTTCCGCGCGACGACACGCAACGTTTCGGCATGGGGAGGGACGTCTGGAATCGGCCAAGCTATCCAACAAGTGTTGGAAATGTAAAGAGCATGAAGGTTCTCTATTTCATGTGTGGTGGACTTGTGATAAGGCTAGAGACTTTTGGTGTAAAATATGTATTGAAATGTCTTTAATACTTCAAAATAATGTAGTTAAGAATCCAGAAATGTTATTGCTATCCTTGCATTTAGAGGACATTGATAAAAGGGATAGAGTAATATTGTACTATATGATAACGGCGGCAAGAACTTGGTATGCACAATATTGGAAGAAAGAAGAAATACCGAAAATTGGAGAATGGATACAAAAAGTATTACATATGGCGGGGATGGACAAATTAACAAGGAAACTGAGAGAGCAAGATCCACAGAAATTTTTTGAGGACTGGGGGAAACTGAAAAAATGTCGCGCAAATCTCGCGCGAGAAAATGCAATCTTCCGCGGTTTTTGCGCGATGTTCCGGGTCGTTGCGAGTGAAGGTAAGCAGTATGAAAAGGGCCTTGGTTGGGTTTTTGCCAATGTATAGCAGAAGCATGATCGGTTGTCCAAAGAAGGGGAACAGCTACCCAAACAGTTTTCTTGGTTGTCCGTGCCTGAATTTAAGACACTGATCAATATGGGTAGCTGTGTTAGTCTGTCTATAGCAGTAGAAAAGAGCAAGAGTCCAATAGCACCTATAAGATATAAGGTAGGGTATGAGCTTTCGTGAGTCACAGCTCTCTTCTTCAAATCATATCTGGTACCTGAAGAAGTGAGCTGTAGCTCAGTTCATATCCTGCCACAAATTTTGTTAATCTTATAAGTGCTACTGGACTCTTGCTCTTTTCTACTGCTTAAGACACTGAGAGCCAAGCTACAAGTGACGAATGACACTTTCCTTGAGCGCAAGTGAACGGCAAGTGAACGGCAAGTGAACAGGGAGGAATACACATGAGTCTGTTCACTTGCCAGGCAAGTGTCATTCATCACTTGTAGCTTGGCCCTCAGTCAGCATGGTTTCATAGCCTGGGATCCTCTGCTTTCCATGGAAAAGTTCTCCTACATGGCTGTACCATGGGACCAGATTGGGGAGAGAGGAGACTAAAAGAGAACAGCTTGTGAAGATTTCTAGACTAGCTTGAGTAAGCTCTTCCACTAGTTATGTATGGGATGCTCGGTCCAAAGCAAAGGAAGCAGTCAAGGAAACATCTCCTTGTACCAAAGAGTACAACCGTGCAGGTGATACACCTTGGCACCTATTAAAGCTTTGGCATCAGGCTTGCTCGCTTGCTGGGCTGGGGAAATGGGGAATATGCTGTTGATAGTCACAGTCCACCTTCATACATACAGGAACTAAGGTCATTTTCACAGGTCTTTACCCTCGCGCAAAATTGTGTAAAACTCATGGAACGAGGGCATCTTCATGGCACGATTTCTAACGTCACCCCATCATGATTCCGTTTCATGGTGCGATGATGTCAGAAATCACACCATGAAGATACCCTTGTTCCATTAGTTTTGTGTGATTTTCCGCAAGACTAAAGACCTGTGAAACTATCCTAAGTCTGAATGGCAAATGCAAGATTTCAGCTGAGGATGTCCTGTTTTACAGCTCCATCCTTTAGCCACAACACTATACTAGCTCTCATTGTAACTATTAGGGTTGGCAGCTCAGCTCCCAGTAAAACACTTGACAAACAACATCTGGTGCACTGCAAGATCTCTTCCTGTGAAAACCAGGAAGTGACATCAGAGCCACAATGCAATGCTCTTGGAATTCATCAAATCTCTATGGTAAAGACCATAGAGATTGTGGCCATTTCTAGAGTGTTGCAGCTTTTGCAGGAAATGAAGTTGTGACACACAGGATGCTGTTCCTGACCCTCATTTCCCTCCTACTGCTTGGAGCCAGCAGGACAGACTCAACAAAACTGGGAGAATGCCCACTGAAACCAGGTAAGTAGTTCTCCAGCTACCATGCTTTGTCTTTGCTAAGACCTTTGTCACACGCTTCACTTATAACAAGACACATGTCAGGATCCATGAGTCTTGGCAAAAACTGCAGCTTATGTAGCAGCAATACAGGTATAGAGATTCCCACCTCTAGAGTCATATGGAAGCATAGGCTTGGCTTGGGCCATTGCTATGGTACTTGTCATCTCTGGATTGGAAAATTCATGGAGATTTGGGTGGGGGCAGAGCTTGGAGAGGGCAGAGCTTGGGGAGCGGAGAGAATTTAGCAGAGATGTGATGTCATATTGTCCGCCCTTCAAAGTTGCCATTTGTTCAGGAGAACTGATTTCGGTAGTCCGGAGATCACTTGTTATTCCAAGAGAACTCCAGGCCATGAGGACTGGCAACCCTAGCAGGGCAAAGCCATGCAGGGCAAAGCCTATAGGTTGATCCCTTCCATCCAGGGTCATTGAGAATCCTGGGAACTGAAAACATTTTAGTTGTCGTCCCCTCCCGCAATAATGGATCATGCCTGATAAAAGCAGTCAACACCTGCATCCTGGGGCTGAGTTAGGGTTGCCAGTAGACATGGGCACGAACAGGGGGGGAAACCCGAACATGCTGTTCGTCGTTCATTGCTGCCCACGAACAATGAACAACGAATAACACCGAACATGATGCTGTCCCGAACTTGTTTGTAGTTCATGGGGGCCTGCAATTGATGAACAGTCATTTAACAACATTCAATATTGCTTTTTGTAAACAATTCTTGATACAAGGTGCATAAAATCCATCAATGCCAATTGTAGGTCAAGGTGTGCAGGATGGAAAGGAAACCATCTAATGGGCTGACCGGTTCGCTATAGGTCCCGTTTCAGTTCTTTATCAAAGATGGTCAAAAAGCCAACGTCGATTTTATCATTCCTGAAACCATTCTATTCAAACACTAGTAAGCCAGACATCAGGTAATGCTCCTAAGGAAGGATGTTGTCACCTATGTGCTATGTCAGACTGCGTTGAGTCTAAGAATCACACTAGACACTTGCATGGGTTAGAAATGGCCACAACTTTATTGATTACAGCTGGATGGAGCATTGGCCTGGCATCTGGGCATGGATCCCTGTTGGCATTGTAGGCCTGGCTGCCGAACAATGCATCACCCACCAGCCTCCCGCTGGCACCTTGGCACACGTTGTTCCATCGCCGGCCCTGCCTGGCGACCCTTGCTTCCAGATCCGTTGGGGTGAGCAGTCCCGAAGGCCCACTCATCCTGTTGGGATCCAGCCCAATGCCTCAAAAACTGCCAATCCATAAAGTTGTGACAGTGCCTCCCCAATAGCCCTTAATCAGAGGAGGGTGGGAGGGTGACAAGCTGCTCCTGCGGATGCTCGAATGTAAATGGTGCTGACCATGTGGCTGGACCAGCGCAGGATGGACGCTCCTCCTCCTTCAACTAATCCCGCCTCCACTCCATCTTGCACCAGGTGCCAACCCAGCTTGCCAGTAAGTTGTCAGCTTCCTTTTGTTAAATGACTGTTCATCAATTGTATTGAATGCACTAGCGCTTTATGTATAGGTCTGAAGGTGGGAAGATTGCGTGTACTGGTATGTTGATGGTAAATTGTGCACAGATGAAATAAGAACAAGTTAATTATTTTGTAACTGTTGTAGTAGTACTTTATTTTGTTAGAACATCACAATACTTTGATACGTTATAGCCTCCAGGTGGTGGCTGGAGATCTCCTGGGATTACAATTGATCTCCAGACCGCAAAGATCAGTTCCCTTGGAGAAAATGGTAACTTTGGAGCGTGGAGCCTAGGGCATTATGCCATGCTGAGGTCCAAACCCCACCCTTCCCTGGCTCCACCCTCCAAATCTCCAGGACTTTCGCAACCTGGAACGGCCAACCCTCCGCTGAGCCTTCCATATAACTTTGCAAGATGCTTCAGGAAGTCAGATCTCCACCATGTATGCCATTGATTCCCAATGGGGTGCCCACAGCTTGGTTTCCTGGTGCCCATTTGCTTCTCCCCAAAGAATATCTTCCCTAAAGCAAATTACACCTCCTGGCATACTCCACTTCACAGGAGCAGGACGGGACTCGGAAGCCCCCACAGAATCATCACCTTCGTGTCTCATTCAGGGAGCATTCATTCAGTAACATCACCTCTCAACTTTTTTGAATTGCCCCCCTCTCCCAGAGCTAGGATTGCCAACCTCCAGGTGGGGCCTGGAGATTTTCTATAATTACAAATCATCACCAGATGACAGTTCAGTCCCCCCGGAGAAAATGGCAGGCGTGGAGACTGGAATTTACAGCATTATACTCCACTGTGGTCCCTTCCCAGCACAAAGCCCACTCGTCTCCAGGCTCAACCCACAAAATCTCCACGAATCTCACAACCTGGAGTTGGCAGCCCTGCCCATAGCAGCCTTTTTATGGAGGTGCCCACTCTCTGCTCTCAGAATTCCAAAAGTACTCCTGGGGCACAAGATTGATTAGGAACACCTGGCCTAGGTTGCAGTGTTTGCATTTCAGAGATGTACACACTGTGGTAAAGGACGTAGAGGCCACCAAGATAAGCCTAAGTCCTGGGAAAAAATGTTTCACTTTAACACTGTAGATCTGTGAACCCTGATGAACTCCATTCTTTGCTTCTTCTCAGGAGCCTTTGGGCCATTTGAAATCTAGTTTACCCCCATCGCCATGTAATCCAGTGATGTCTGGAACAGAAAGTTGCAAACTGCAGACAGGCTTTGTGTTTTTCCAGTTGAGGCATCCTTTTTCTCCCCCACACACCCCTTTTTATTCTTTTTGTTTTCTGTGATAAACATCCAGTCTGGTGAAGAGTTCTGTGGAACTTGAAAGCTTGCACCATTTGTTATGTGACATTTTGCTTAGTCCTGGTTTTTAAAAAGTATTTCACTACTGTTGATTTTGGATTCCTTCCCTCCACCCCAGACCAGCACAGGTATGATGGCAGAAAATATTCTACAGTCAAATTGCTGGAGGGTAGTGAAACTCTCTCAGCTCACGCCAGTATAATGGCCCTGGTTATATTTAGACGCTGATTGTTGTATGATAGGTTTCTTACTATATGCAAACATATGCTTATACAAAGCATCAGAAAATGGGCAAAGGTATATTTTTCTCAGAACGGTGTGCTATGCATTTCAAGGGAGAGGCATAAAGCAGAGAAACTTGAAATCTGGCAGTGAACTAGTTTGTCCTAAATCTTATTTGTGCACGCTTAGTTTCGGAAGGCATAATGCAGAAGCATATAGACAATCTATTTTTTATGATCATGGGCATAATTGTTTACACCTTGGTTATCAGTTTTGCAATTATAAGAAGCTTTTCAAGTAAAACAACTTCACCCTTGCTAATACAGGAAAAATGAAAACACTATTTCATCAAAGCTCAACAACATTAAATATTACATCTTTTCTAAAAGGGGGAAGGACTTCATCAGACACACAAATGGTTTGGGGATCTTTTAAAAAGAAATATATAGATGTTCTATACTTCATCCCAAGAAGACAATGAGATGATGATACACTTTTTTTATAAAAAAAAGAAATTTCATATAGCTCTGGTTCATCAATTTTTTGTTGCAATGGGAGCCTGCCCGAGTGATGAAGAAAAAAATTAAAAGGAATTGTGATGTACCACTTGAAAAGAATGCTGAATCTCAAACCAGGTGATCACAGCACCTTCCAGCTGTGATTAAAGCAGACAGGCTGCACTTTATTATGCCTGCATGCCTTAAAAGCTCCCGTAGACCGAATCACCAATATGAATGGTGAATGGCAGTGCCGTAACTCTTCTTCCAGTCGGTGCACGCAGTCCGTCTGCACAAAATTTGTTACCTGGCAAGCTCAAATGAGCTCTGGTCAGCAACTCATTTTGCCTGCTGAGCAACTTGGAATGGTGGGTGGTCACATCAGCCACCCCCTCCCAATTTAGAGTGGCTTGCTGAGAAATCTCAATGCCGTTCTGCTGCCCTCTTTGCCTCTTCCTCCTTGTCCTTGGGGTGTCTGGAAGAATGGGAAAAGGAGAACAAGGGAATGATAATGAGAAGGCTCATTCACATATGCAACATGCTGTGGTCTCTAAATTCAGCAGGGATTGCACTGGGCTTGGTCTTGAATCCCAATCTGGATTCAGAAGTCCAAAAATCAGTTGCTGGAATTTCATGGAGGTTTGAGTTTTCAACGGCAGTTAGCCCATCATAAGAGATAAAAGGCAAACCGTGTTGCTGACGACTCACTTTTTATCCCCGCTCAGGTGAACTCCACAGGGATAAGAAGTGAGTCATCAGCAATAGACTTACCTGAGTGCAAGAGCCCAGAGACAGAGTCCGTGCCGGCCCAAGTGGCCAGCCCGAGTAGCCACCAGAGCAGCCAATGGAGCCGCACTGGTCCCAATGGGGCCTCAGCTGCCAACCTATGCAGTGCCAGGGATGGCGCAGGCCACTCTGAGGGTGGCAACAGCTGAAGGAACAGCTGGTCGTGCCATGCTGTCACCCACCAAGCTGCAGACACAGTCCCAAGTGGTGGCGGGGCAGCGAGAGCCTCGGCGTGGTGAGATGAGCATGTGGCCAGGGCACCAGGTTTTCCAGAGCCCATTGTTTATACAACGGGCTTGGTTGCTAGTTACAAATACATTGAGCCTCCAGATTCAGTAGCAGTGTACCTTTGTGGCCCTTTTGTGTGCTTCCCAGAAGAATCTTCCTGACAACTGTTGAGACCAAGGTGCTAGATTAGACTTTGGGTCTGATCCAGGAAAGCTCTTATGTTTTGTGGGGAAGAAAACCAAAGGCTTATGTACTGAGACAGAGTGCGCAGCTCTCATGATTAGACAGAAGCAGAAAGACATGTTCCTACAAACTATATTTCTTTCCCGGAAGGCTGATGGCTCGTTTTCCGACACACACAGTTTTCAAAGCAAATGACAGCCATAAAGTAAAAGCAATGCAATGCAAAAATCAGTGGTACAATTTAAACTGGAGACAAAACAGATCTATAGTTAGTAAGCCATAATCCCATCATCAGCACAATAAGGCCTGGGGAAAGGAATTGGTCTTCATATGCCTCTAAAACTCAGCAAGATCCAGAATCCCATAAATCCCAGAGCACAGCTGATTCCATGAGTCTCTCTGCACAAGACACCGGGGTGCATACACTTCAAGTGTCGGGTCCTGCAGGTTTACCTGGGAAGCGTAGGATTACAGAGAACGGCAACTCAGGACAAGAATGATTTGCACAATGCGTTCCTCCGCCGGGAAGAAGAGCAATGCGAAGTATACTCTCTCTCTCTCTCTTGCAAAAAACTTCCCTGGATTTCCTGCCTCTTGTTACATACTCCCAGAGGAAAACCTGAACCAAACAGTTTTTTTGCAAGAGAGAGAGAGAGATAGTACAGGCTGTATTGTAGGGATGGGGTCTCAGGTGCTTCACTAATGAGTTAGGAACCATAGATCATCACTATATTGTCTTACATATTATCTGCTGCTTTAAATATGTACTCCTATGTACCACCAGTGTTCCATGTTGTCGAACGTTAGTCCTAGAATTATGTTCTGCTTCAGTATTTTTTCTACTCTGTATTGGATTCTTGCTAATACTGTCTTTTAAACTTGTATCTATTTACCCTATGGTATTGTTTATGAAAAGTCCTTGATACTGTATTGAAAAGTACTGGATACTGATTGTACTAATCTTATACTGTGTAATCTGCCTTGAGTCTCAGTGAGAAAGGCAGACTATAAATGAAATAAATAAATAAAATTTCTCGCCTCCCTCACATTGCTCTTCTCCCCAGCAGAGGAGGGCACTATTAGAATCATTCTTCTCCCAAGCGGCTGTTCTTCATAATACTACATTTCCCAGGTAAACTTGCGGTAACCGACACTTGAAGAAGATGTGCCTGATGTCTTGTGCAGAGAGACTCTGGCAGCTGGGAGGGACCATGGTTGAGAATGTCCACCCGAAAGTGGCAACCAACCTGCTGGGAGAAGAAGCCACCTGCAAGTGGCTTAATGAGTGTGTGTGTGGGGGGGGGGGGGAATTTGATAATTGTATGTTTATAGTAGATCTGGCCAGAAGTTTTGTGTGGCTTGCCAGTGTCTTCATTGCCTTGTGGGTCTGACGAGGAAGTAGGAATGGAGTAGTGGTTAGATTTTCAGACTAAGATTGGGAAGACCAAGATTGAAATTCAAACACATTTGTAAAGTTCACTGAGTAACCTCAGACTAATCTCTACTTTGGGGCTCTTATTTACCTGGCTAGGCTAGGAAATTACCTGCCCCCTAGAAACTGAGAAGCAGTAGAAAAAATGACTTCCACTTATTGATGCTCTAGGAAGTTCCCCTAGTCCCTATGGTTTTCAACCAAATGACATCAAAAATGGCAGGAGAGCGACGACTGCCTGCCCACTAATGACCACGCAAATTTCAAGCACATTTGACCAAGCGCTCCTATTCTACGGCCCCTGGTTCCTCCGGGCTTTCTACTTTCAGAGGGAAATCCCCACAAAGGAGGGAAAAGAAGGCAGCTCTCTGTATCTTGGGATTAGCTGGGATTGGCTGGGAGTGGTCTGTGCTCTTCCCTTCCAAGGATCCAACTAGAGGACAGAAATGCCACTGACCAGGAAATCAATAGAATCAAAGAAAAACATGTAATCATGCTGCATGGTTGGTAAGTACTGAAACTAAAAGAGAAAAAAAGATTTTTTTTCATTGAGAGCATTTCATAATTCCTATGTATCTTGGAATTGGATTAAGATTTTGACTCAAAACAGCAATTTCCACGTATACGACTCAGGAATTTTGTTATGCAGGGCCCTACCATCAATACTAGGGGAGACGGTCTAGAGCATCACCCGGAAGTGACATCACAAACTCCACTATCCCCAGGCACCACCCCCCAAATCTCCCAGCATTTGCCAAGGCAGTGTTGGACACCCTAACTTACCCACAGGTTTTTTGTGAGGATAAAATATGCCTCATTGAGGGAGGGCTTGATAAAATGAAGCAGACAAGAGTGCTCTGAGGCTGGAGTACACAAATTCCAGACAACCTCCATGTCCAGAAACAACTCTTTTTTTTTAAAGAATTTTTATTGGGTAGGTTAATACACACACATATCTAATACATACATCAGTTCCCTATAACACTCTACAGCTTTTATGCCGTATATTAATTAATTAAAACATATATTCCCCACCCTCCCTCCCCCTTTCTCTCTTGACCTCCAACAGCACTAAAACCTTTTTAATTCTCTTCATGTTTTATCTATTTTAATATTTCTAATATTCCCGTTTCTTAAAGGTAAAGTTCCTACCTAAACTTTAATTCCACTATCATATAGACATCAGTAATTATCCATAGACCATAACTGTCCCTTCACATCCCACTTATTTTCCAGATATTCTTTAAATTTCTCCCAGTCTTTTAAAAATTCATTTGAATTTTGGTCTTTCAATTTTCTAGTCAACTTGTCCATCTCCACCATGTACAACAGTTTTTGTATCCAATCTTCGATCTCTGGCATCTCCTCTTATTTCCTCCAGAAGCAACTCTCTAAATAACAACAACAACAACAACAACAAACATTCAATTTATATACTGCCCTTCAGGACAACTTAATGCCCACTCAGAGCAGTTTACAAAGTATGCTATTATTATCCCAACAAGAAAACACCCCGTGAGGTGGGTGGGGCTGAGAGAGCTCTGGGAGAGCTGTAACTGACCCAAGGTCACCCAGCTGGCTTCAAGAGAAGGAGTGGGGAATCAAACCTGGCTCTCCAGATTAGAGTCCCGCACTCTTAACCACTACACCAAACATGATCACGTATGAATACATGAACCTGCCATCTATCAAATTTTTAAATACTAACATGCAAGTATGTGAAGTGCCTATGTACTCATATAAATACTCATAAATATTCCAAAAATGCATACAAAATTCAATCATACCAACATATCCAAGCTGACAATATCAATCACATAACAATCAATACTACACACATCATAAATACATATTCAATATCAAAATATGTTTGCCGTGCCAAGATGGTAAGTACCTATAACATACAAAATCTTGAAAATAGTTTTTTTCTTCTCCTTTAGGTGCATTGAAGAAAAAAATTCTGTGACAGAGGTAAGTCTCTAACGATAAACAAGCGGTTTGTAATCCTGTTGTCTTCTCTTTTACAAGTAGGACCACAAACACCAGGGGCACAGAAGATGCTGCAAACCTCCAGCCCAACATGGGACCAGCTATTTAAACCTCATGTTTCATGGATCAACTTCTTCAGGGTTCACCCAGACCTTTTCACATTCCAAAAGTAAATCATATTCCAGTCTCAAGAACAGCACACCTCGGTTCACGGCCATGCACTGAATCAAAAGCATCAGTCCATCAAGATCAGTATTGTCCACTCAGACATGCAGCCACTCCCAAGAGACTCGGGTAGAGGGTCTTTCACATCACCTCCTACCTGATCCTTTAAACTGGAGATGCTGGGAATTGAACTAGGGACCTTCGGCACGCCAAGCAGATGCTCTGCCAGGGAGCCACAACCTCTACCCCAGTGCTAGGAGGCAACATCATAGGAAGGCATTGTCTTCTATGCTTTGTTTGCTGCCCCCCCCCCCCGGGCAACTGGTTGGCCACTGTGGAAAGTAGGATGCTGGAGTAGGTGGTCCCCTACTTTGATCCGGCAGGCCTTTTCTGATGTTAGACCATTTGCTTCTATTCCTGGGCCCTTGACACACACACACTGCTTCGAAATGGTGCATTCACACATCAATTGCAATGTGTGCATGCTTGTGAACACTTAATTTGAACTCTTGGATATCAGTTTAAAATAGGGATCCCCGGTCCTCCAGTGGGGGTGGGTGATCCCCCACTCCCACCCTCTGCCCCCCACCACCACTCACCTGGCTGGCAGGGGGAAAAGACGGGAGAACAGGTCTCCCAGGCATGCTCCTGAGGCAGTGCAATGACATCACTCCCAGGAGTGACGTTGTCATGCAGCCCCAAGAGTGCTCCCGTGTGCACTCTCAGGCCTGTGTGATGATGCCACTTCCCAGAAGTGTTATCATCACAACAGTTTGGGAAAACATGGGAAAGAAGCAAATAAAAGGTGAGTGCCAGGTCCCCCTCCCCTCCCACCAGGAGGGGAAGGGGACCTGCCAGCCCTCGTTTAAGAATACATGCACTTTGGTCTACGTGCACAGAAAGGTCCTCTAGACATCTAAGACGGGGAGCAGAATCTTACAGCTTGCTCTGTTTTCCAATTTTTGCTACAGCAGATGCTCACACTTTGGGCTTCCACATTTGGAGCCCATTCACAGGGCTGCAATCCCAGTTGGGATTGCGGGAATTCTGAACCCTTGAGCCCTCTGACTGGATGCTGGTGGTATCTGGCAATTCCAGGTGAAGCTAGCTCTCCAAGAAGTCACTCCGCACCTAGAGCTCTTTGTAAAGAAAATATCATTGTGATTCCAACAATCCCACCCAGATTAATGGCCCAAACCCAGATTTCTGTAAACTGTGCATAACTTCTATATGGAGAATATCTTCCGTCGGGTTAAAACAGCAATTAGAATATTTTAAAGATATATTTAAAAAAATAATGTTAACCAACTAATTAATTGCAATCTATTAAAATCATGTTCATTTATCAATGTGTCCATTTCTCCCCCCTCCTCAGATCAAGCCAAAATAATTTCATCAGTAGCACTTCATCCTCCCCCCCCTCCTTCCTGCCAGATTTTTAATCAAGTAATTCATTCATACAGAACCAGAAACTGTCAGTGTTAATCAGGATTATTAACAGAAATGTCTATTCTCCCCCGCCTACCACCACCCCTTTCAAAACAGGTTTAAAAATTATAAAGATCTATTAAATTGCTTTCAAAGCCAGTTTGGTGTTGTAGTTAAAAGTGGCAGGACTCTAATCTGGAGAGCCAGGTTTGATCCCCTACTCCTCCGCTTGAGACCAGCTGGGTGACCTTGAGTCAGTCGCAGCTCTCTCAGAGCTCTCTCAGCCCCACCCACCTCACAGGGTGATTGTCATGAGAATAATAACAACATACTTTGTAAACTGCTCTGAGTGTGGCATTAAATTGTCCTGAAGGGTGGTTTAAAAATCAAATGTTATGATGTGATTATTATTTTTGCAAACTTCAATTGTCATTCTGGAGCTCCTAGGCCCATTCCCATGCTTTCCCCCTGCCCGCTGGCCAGGTGAGTAATGGTGGGGTGCAGAGGCTGAAAGCGGGGGATCGCTGGCTCCCACTGGAGGACTGGTGGTAACCCTACCCACCACTCAGAGTGGTGACAGGCAATGGATCAAATCCTGGGAGTTGGCCCACCATACATGGGCAAATGGTAAACCTAGCCGTAGGGAAGAGCAGTGTGAATCCGGGCTGGACCTCTGGGGAAAGGGGGCTACATCTTCACCCTGTGCACCATTTCCCAGATCAAAAAAACCCCTGTAGGGCAAGATTTATGAACTCTGTACTTTGATAACCCATGCAACATACAGCTTTTGTTCCCCTCTCTTTTTCCTTTCTGTACCACCTTTTCTTTTTAAAAAATAAAAATAAATTTAAAAATAAATACCCCTGCGGAGCATAGGATTGCTCCAGGTCAGGAAATTCCTGGAGATTGGGGGGGGGGGGGGCTGGAGAGGGCGGGTTTGGAGCGGAGAGGGACCTTAGCAGTGTATAATGCCATTGAATCCACCCCCCAAAGCAACCATTTTCTCCAGGGGGAAAGATTTCTATCTGGAGATCAGTTGTATTTCCTGGAGATCTCCAGCCATCACTTGGAACTAACACCTGAAGAAGGATAAGTGTGTATGGACTTTGGATGCTCTCTGTTATGAAAGTCTGAGCACTTTATGAGTGGACTTGTGCAATGTAAGTGGAACGGAGCAATATATTATTATTATTATTTTCAAGGCAGGAGCATGAATGCTTTAAAAGAAAATTTTATTGGGTAGGTTAAAATAAGTATTACAAATTACATATATCATCCATATTCCTTTTATCTTCTACGTACTAATTGTTTTACAATTATCACTTGATATAAGCACTTCCCACCCTCCCTCCCTCTCCCTCCTTAGACCCCCAACAGCACTAAAACCTTCTTATCTCTTAACAAATTCCCTCTATTCTATTACTTCTCCCAGTTCTCAAAGGTAAAGTTCTTACATATATTCTAGTTCCATTATCATATACACATCAGTAATTATCTATAGACCATAACTATCCTTTTACATCCCACTTATTTTCCAGATATTCTTTAAATTTTTCCCAATCCTTTACAAATTCATTTGAGCTTTGTTCCCTTAATTTTCTGGTTAGCTTGTCCATCTCCACCATGTACAACAGCTTTCATATCCATTCTTCAATTTCTGGTACCTCCTCTTGCTTCCAGTATTGCTCATATACTAGTCTTGCTGCTACCATCATGTACCATAATAGTGTTCTATCAATTACATTAATTTTTTCCATATTAAGTCCAAGCAAAAACAGTCCAGGGCTTTTTGGCAAATTGCCTTTTATAATTATCAACATTTCTGCATATATCTTGGACCAAAATTGTCTGTGAGAGACACTGAGAGATCTCTGTCTTTTGGTGCTACACCTCTGAAGATGCCAGCCACAGCTGCTGGCGAAACGTCAGGAACTACAATGCCAAGACCACGGCAATACAGCCCGGAAAACCCACAACAACCATCTGTCTGAAATCCTTCTGGCTTTCCTTCTGGCTTTAACCCGTCAAAGTACTTCCAGCAGAGAGTCCCATTTTTGCCACCGTAAAGAGAAAATGACAACAAAGGGGGAGACCTATGCATCATGCCTTTCCTGGGGTGCAATCTCTCTGAAACTTGGGGGGTCTTTGGAGGACAGTGAGGACTATGTCCCCTGCAAATTTGGTGGGTATTGGACTTTGTGAAGGTCAGTTTGTGGGGTGTTTAAAGGGCCCTGCCGCTTGCACGTGGCAGGAAGGGGCCCCTTAAACTATCAACTGGCAGGCGGCAGGGGGAATCCCCCCTGCCACCTGCCAGCTGATAGTTTAAAGGGATCTTTAAAGGGCCATGAACAATGAACAATGAACATGTTATGAACAGGGTCATGCCCGTAACTGTTCGTTGTTCATGGATGGCAACAAACAACGAACAGATTGTTCGGGTTTGTTTCCCCGTTCGTACCCGTTTCCACTCTCCTTAGATGACTATTGAATATATTTTCATTTAAGGACTGAGTTTGTTTCTTGTGGCTAGTAAGATATCGCATGTTGTTTTTCTGATTACCTGGAAGTTGGCAACCCCACCGGTTACTTAATCCCCGGAGGGGAGAGGTAGGTCTACATTTCCCTTTAAATCCAGAGGGGGAAGTAGCACAGAACTGACACTGTTTAAAATAGGACGTTTAAACTGTTTGAGGGTTTGAGCCAGTTAGAGTTATCATCTCAGAATAACAGCTTTTATAAAGCATTCATTCCTTTGATTTAAAGGCCTGGATTCCGCCTAGCTGGCTGGGTTTTTTGAGTAAAACGTGAAAGATAGTGGTGGGAATGAACCTAATTGTTCGCCTAACCTTTAAAATATCTTGGAAGAGGCTCCAATCAAAGTCTTTACCTCGGGTTATAGATTGGAAGTAATGGGGGCCATTAAAACCTCACGGAAGTATATCTGTAACATTTAAACGGAGTTGAACTGAGCAATGGCATCCGCCGTTGAATAGCAGCTTCTGTTCTGTGGCCTTTCTTTGGGGCAGATTTACCCTGCTCTTATCATTTTTACCAAGGCAAAAATCACAACGTTTTATGCCCCAAGAGCAGGCCAGAATGCAAATGGGAATATTTCTAATGGCTTTTGCCACTGGCCAGTATTAATCTGAAGATATTTATTATTATTATTATTATTATTATTATTATTATTATTATTATTATTATTATTCACTCAGGAGCTTCAAAATGCAAACAAGCACACAATGTTAAATAGGAAGGGAAAATTTGTGTAACTTTGGCAGGAAGGAGCCAGAAGAATGGTTACAAACAGGGCTCATTTCGAGGGGGAATGTGCAGGAACGCAGTTCCAGCAGTTCCCCAAAGAGGACACATGTCAGGTGGCCCCGCCCACCAGACTCTCGGCCATTTGGGGCCCATTTCAGCCTGGATTGGGGCCAAAACGGCCCAGATTGGGTCTCTGATGGGTGGTGAATCACTCTCCCACTCAGCAGCGGCACGATCCTAACCATTTTGGGCCCCTTTTCGGCCATTTTCAGCCCCTTTTTGCCATTTTGGGCCCAATTTCAGACCTGAATGGCCAGGATTGGGTCCAAAACAGCCAGGATAGATGATGTCAGGGGGTGTGGCATATGCAAATCAGGCATGCTAATGACACATTTTCAGTGATGGCAAGGGGTGTGGCATATGCTAATGAGTCCCTCCAGCTCTTTTTCTACTAAATGACCCCTGGTTAAAAACACAGTTACTGCGCTGAAGTAAACTCATCCTGCTCTAGGTTCTTGATTGTGGCTACACTATTATTGGAACTGAGGGCCAAGCTACAAGTGACAAATGACACTTGAATGGCAAGTGGATTGAGTGGAGGGCAAGTGAACAGGGAGAAATACACTTGCCGTTTAAGTGTCATTCGTCACTTGTAGCTTGGCCCTAAGTGCTACAGGAGTTTCCAGAGCTTAATTGAAAGCTGATAGGATTACCAGGGCTGGGTTGGGAAATTCCTGGAGATTTGGGGGGGGGTGGAGCCTGAAGAGGGTGGGGAGGGAAGGGGCCTTAATGTGGTATAAAACCATAGAGTGTACCCTCCAAAGCAGCCATTTGCTCAAGGGAAACAAATATCTGTCACCAGGAAATCAGTTCCGGGAGATCTCCAGCAACCACCTGGAGGCTGGCAACCGTAAAAGCTGAGGAATATAGAATCTTCAAGAACATGGCAACCAAAGATCTGACTAGTCTTTTGATCAATAATCCAAACTCAGTCTTCCTCACCATTGTTTCCTTGGTCTCTCTAGTCTTCTTCACAGTCCTCCAAGCAGGGCTTTTTTTCAGCAGGAACGCGGTGGAACGGAGTTCCGGCACCTCTTGAAAATACTCAGCAATAGTGTGTAAAAATAATATTATTTCAAAGAATCCCGTGTGTTTCTTCCTCATTTCCCTCTTGAGAGTTCTGCCACCTCTTTTCCCAGAAAAAAAACCCTGCCTCCAAGTATCCCTCATCGAGTCACTTTCTGCTTCTCCGTAGGTCCAAGCAGGACCTGAAATTCTCCCAGAATTATAAGTGATATCCAGACTACAGAGTTCAGTTCCTTTGGCAGCTGCAGAGAGTGGCCTTCACAGCTCCCTTTACACCCCTGTATAGCATTCTCCCCTCCCCGAATTCCGCCTTCCCCATGCACCCCCACCCAAATCTCCAGGAATTTTCCAGATTGGATTTAGCAATCCTATTTGTCCAGAATATACAATTTTTCACAGTACCTCTTTTCAGTCTACCAATATATCCGTTCTTTACCTTTCTTCTTTTGCACACATACCCCCACACAAGCAAACATGAACACAATTCCCTCGAGTGACTAGGCTTGCCAGCCCCCTGCTGGGGGTGGGGGACTGACACTCCCCCGCTCCCACCCTCCACCCCTTGCCCCCTAGGGTTGCCAGCCTCCAGGTAGTGGCTGGAGATCTCCCAGAATTACACCTGGCCTCCAGGCCACAGAGATCAGTTCACCTAGAGAAAATTGCTACTTTGGGAGGTGGACTCCATGGAATTATGCCATGCCAAGGTCTTTTCCCTCCCCAAACCCCACTTTCTCCAGATTTCTCCAGGTTTTACTCCCCAGATATCTAGGAATTTCCCAACTTGGAGCTGGCAACCCTACCACCCCCCACTTACCTGGCCTCCTGGGGTGCACTCCTGGGCCCAAATTGGGGCCAAATTGGCTCAGGGCCAAGCTACACATGACGAATGACACTTGAACGGCAAGTGGATTGAGTGGAGGGCAAGTGAACAGGGAGAAATACACTTGCCATTCAAGTGTCATTCGTCATGTGTAGCTTGGCCCTCAGATTGGGCCCAAATTGGGCTGCTGTGGAATCAGCTTGAATCGGCATAAATTGGGCCCATTTTGGTCCAGATTAAGCCCAAATCAGCCCAGATTAGGCCCGAATCAGCCCAGATTGGGCCGCTGCAGAGTGCAGCAGCACTCCCATGCTCTGCAGTGGCCTGATCCAGGCCCCTGTGGAGCAGGGGAGCACTCCCAGGGTGGCCTGCAGCCTGCGCAGTGACATCATCCCAAAAGTGACATCATTGTGCAGACTGGGAGCATGCATACGCACTTTGCACACACGCAAACAGTGGGGAAAAGGTGAGTGCTGGGCCTCCCACCTCCCACCCAGGGGTTGGGGGGACCTGACAACCTTACAAGTGACTGTCTTTCCACCTGCCAATATGTGTTTCAGTTGTGCTCCCTCTGTTCTCTATTTCTGGGATTTAAACAGGTAACAGGAAGACCACATTCTTGCCTAAGCCATAAAATGTAAATTTTATGTGCACAGCCTCCATTTCCTTCACGGCTGTGCAGGGAAGAAGGGAGTGTTTAACCCTTTAATATCCACTCTGCTTCACTATTGGAAGCCAGGCTTCTTTCTCGCTTGTTTGCATTTTAAAGAAGAAAAGGTGGTGTCATATAAAAACATTTCCCATCTTTAAAAGGCTAAGAACCAAGAAGGTAGCCCTGTCGCAGTAGCAAAAGCCAGTGGATATCGAAAGGTTAAATCCTTCTTCGTTCCTTGCATGGCCCTAATGCAAATTGAGGCTACATACACTGCAATTTGCATTTTGCAGATAGGACAAGATGCATAATCTTCATCTCATCTGTTTGACTCTCCGTTTTCTAGTTTACCACCATGTCTAGCACTACAGTCTCCTCCACTCATAACTTTCATCTCAGCAGCAAACATTCCACTGTTATATACTTAGAGAGTTTAATACTGCTTCCCCAGACACCTGCACACAGTGGCTTTCCTGCCACCGCTGAGACGAAAAGGTGTTAGGCAAAGCTTTGGCAACAGTTTGAACCCTATTACATTCCGTTATCTTTGTTGTTTGGCTGACTTAATCTGGAAACTCTTCAAAGGTTCAGCCTTTGACATGCTCTGGACTTTTGGTGTTCAAGAAATTTTTGCAGGTCTGACTTGTCATCTCCTTGTTTGGTAATGAAATTTCTGCCTGCCGTAACCCATTTATAGACTTGAGTCCTAACATACATTTGCCCTGAACAGTTGGAATGTTTATCACCATTCCATGACATCATAATATACGTATCTTTGGAGAAAGAGACCAGGTTTTTCTATAACTCCGTGGGACTTTCTCACTGAGATGATTTTATCCTGTGCATTGACAAGTATTGAAGAAGTCTTGATCTGTACTGACTGGGCCCCTATCAAACGGCTGATTTCCCGGAGACATTGTGATTTGATTGACATCCATCCCATTGTTACATAGTGTATATCAGCAGAACAGGAGGTATCATTTTTATAGCCCTGCAACTCAGCAATTATTTTGGTATATGTCTGTGTCCTTTGTTTTCTGCTTGGTTGTCATTTAGCCATTCATACTTAGGCAGTGGATATGTAAATTTATATAGTTACAGCTGTATTGCATGATGTTCAGAGAGGTAGAAGCTTAAATCCTGAAACACAGAAGCTTAAATCCTGGAACTGAAGCTTTCATTTTAAAAACGGCTAAGTTTGTAGTCCACTGGAGTCCCTAACGTGGGTATCCTTTCCTTCTTCACCCCTTGTTTTCCTATGGTTTACAAATCAGCTCTTCCATTCCACATGAGCAAAATTATTTTATCCAGTTATTCCTTTAGGGGACAGAATGATGGTGGTAAGATATATATCCATAAATGTTACAGCAGCCTGTGTCCCTGGGGGTTTTGAGCTGAACTTCATTGATAACATATAATGGTTGCTGTATTGATGTCTTTTTATACACGAAAAATTGCGTTTCAATGCAAATTTAGGCCTAGAGACAAAGGCCTTAAAACAGAGCTACTTTACAGGGGGGAAAATGTCCATGCCAGTCCCTATCCTCAAATCAAAGTATCAGTGCTCAGTGCCTCCATTTCGCGTACTGAATTATAGGTTTTTCGAAAAATATTACTAAAGATTAGAAATGGAGGACACTTAAATCACGCTTCCCTCTGTATGTGAGAGAGGCGTTCAGCCCAGATCTGCATATTTTAATGTCATATTTCTCCCTTTTCCCTCTCCTTGCCAAGATATATTCACTTATACTGCATATACATACATTCACGCTTACAAGGCAAATGTTTTGGTGGAAAAGAATAATTCTGCTTTCGGTGGCCATCAGTAGTACCTTGTGAGCAAAGGGGAAAGATGCAAGAATTATAAAATGGTCTGGAACATTTAAAGACTTCTGAGCAAAAGGTTTTTGCCTTAGGATAAAATTATCTGAAGGTGCAATTCTGCATTTCAAGGAACAAGGGGATGCTGCTAATGCGGCCCTTTCCCAGCAGCTGCCCACAGCTTAGGCTGGGGGCCGAAGTTTGCCCCCCTCAGGAGGAGGATGGGACAGACAGGTTCCCAGTTATCCGAGTTTCTGGCTTGGGGGCGGAGACAAGAGCCCTAGGAGGCGTCTCCGCCCTGGGGCTTCAGTCTCTCCATGTGATCGGCTCACCCACCTCGCCCTGTTTCAGTGCAGGATTAGCCAGCTGCTGTTCCAGAGCCAGGTAGGAATTTTTTCCCATTCCCCGAATTGGCTGGAGGGGGTTGGGTTTTTCGCCTACCTTGTACTGATGCAGGGGTTTGAGGCATTTGTATGGTGGCGCCTAGTAGGTGTCACTGGCAGGAGAAATTGGGGAGTAGGGAGCAGGCCGGCGAGCACCTCTTTGGCAATTCCCCAATGGTGGGGAAAGGGGTCTGTCAGGAAGGCGGGTCTGCTTCATGGCTGCCACCACCTGTCCAGACTGCCTCCAGGGAACCCCAGGTGCAACTCCTTCCCTCATGCTGTACGGCTGAGGCTTTAGGAGCTTGATGGGGGGGGACCCTTTGCCTGGCCAGCCAGGTCCAGACCATTCTAGGAATGGCTCAAGCCCCGGGCAGCGGGGCTCACCCATGCAGGTCAAGGCAGAGGTCCAGGTGTGACCCCATGGCTTGACCTGTACCGCCAGTTTGCCTTGCTGCAGTTTTAGTGTTGATGTTGTGTTTAATAAAGCGGCCCTTAGTTCCAACTACTGTGTCTGTCTCATTCTTCCGACGGTGGGGGCAAAATGGCATTCCCATGTCTGTTTCCCATTTCCAGATATTATACAAGTTGTCCCTGTGTGCGAAGATATTGGTCCTGTGGGGTAAATTGCAGTTCTACTGAGCCATTTCAGGTTGTAAAAATGGTACAGGGAAGAATCCCCTCCTCCCTCATCATGATTCCTTATTGTCCCCCCCCCCCAAACACACACACACACACCTGCTACTTAAAGAAAACAATAGCGGCTCCATTCATGGAACTCCCAGCCTCACATCTGGTTTGGCCTTAATATTGTCGCGATCATTGCAATTCCACATCCAGCTAGTAATAGAATCATAGGATCATAGGTTTGGAAGGGACCTCTTGATTCATCTAGTCTAACCCCCTGAACAACAGGTGCCAAAGCAAAGAAGAGAGAATAACGGGAAGCAATAGCCAAGGGGAAAACATGCCATGATCAACTTATTCACGTAACAGATTAAGCTGTGATAGAATAATAATAAAGCTTTCGGGCACGCAATAGTACAAACATACCTTCTTAGAAACTCCATGTGAGCAATCTGAGTATCAATATAACTTTATGTAAATAATTGCTTTGGATTATTGTTCTTGTGACTACCGTGAGGAAGACTTGTGAAATGGGATTGACTTCTGCTAACTACCCCCATTGTAGCTCACAAGTGGAGAAATCCAGAAGACATATCCCTTCTCTAAATTGGATTGCCCCTTATCTCTGTTGCATGAAACGTACAGCTGTATCTACATGTAATTTACTCTGAGAAGCACAGAGACTTTATACAGGCACCAGCACTTTGGAATTGCTGCTATTACGGAATACTAATTTATGTTGGAAGTTACCAGCCATTAGCACTTTGAACTTTAGAAATTTATTATTGCACTTGTACTACACTGCTGGGATGGTTTACTAATATGATTTAAATATGTTCTATGCATTCTGTTGATGCCTGAATGATTTTTGCGCTCAGTAGTTATTGCATTCCAGTAGTTGTGGTAGTTATTGCGCTCAGTAGTTGTGTGCATTCCAGAATTATTGACTATAAATAACACTTCATAAATGATTGTATGATTTTTTATTTTTATTATATCACGGCTTAATCTGTTGTTTAAGTTGATCACGGCATGTTTTCCCCTTAGCTAGTAATAGGTGACAAAGGTAGAGAGGTTGACCTCATTTTGGAGGGGCACTCAACACAGCTGGTGTTTTCAGCAGTAACCCCATGTTTCTATTACTACAACATTTAGCCCTTAAAGATCATGTCTTCTATTACGTTGCAGCGTGATCTCTGACCACCCAACAGTTTCGTCTTGGTAGAGCCATTTGTGTGCAAGATGTGTACCATGAGTGCTGTGTCATGGACCAACCTGGCCCAGTGGAGCAGAGAGACTCAGAGGACTCTTCTGAGGAAGAGGCAGCTGGTGAACCTGACCCAGATCCACAGCCAGTGGCAGAGGCACTGCAGGAGGAGGCAGGCCCTGAAGGCTCAGATACTGATCCACAGCCAGATCCCAGCACATCGGTTCCTCAGCTTCCCAGCCCTGGGCTGGCAACAGAAAACCAGGGGCAGGCCAGCTCTCCCCCTTCATCACCAGAGCCTTGGGAGTGCTGCCAGAGGAGGGCTAGAAGAGCCCTCCAAGCCAGAAGGCGCAGTGCCAGGCTAGCAGCACAGCACCGGCCCAGCATCATTAGTGATGATGAGTGCTCGCAGGAGCAGGACTGAGACAGCCGGCAGGTGCATGCTATAGCACAAGCAGCTGAGCACTGTGAGGCTTAAAAGCAGCCGAAGAGGGAGTGGCTGCGTGGAAGCAACGAGTCCGCTCACTACTGACCTTGCTGCTGTGTTTGGAACTGATTCTCTTGTCCCTGACCTTGGCCTGTTCCTGTGGATGTGTTTTTGGAATCCCCCTTTGGACTTGAAGCCGTGAGTGTGCCCAGTTGGTGCCTGAACCTTGGAGCTGGGTGCTGCCCTGCTCGGACAACTTGGGAGTTATTCCTTGCCTGCTGCCAGTGTGAGTCTGCATCGGGACATGCTGACCTATAAGAGCGGAATACCCTTTGGTTACCCAAATGGCATGCATCATTGACCACTTTCCAGTTCCAGCCACTTTGCTGAGAGGTGGAGAATATTACTATGGGGCAAATCAGGGGTGTTGTGAGCCAGTTGTAGTGAATCTGCAGCTAATTACTCAATCCATGTGTTACCCAAATAGGAGGTCTCCTTAACTGGTTGGGGGAATTAGCATTAAGGAGGCAAGCGAGAGGGGGTAGCTAGGAATCTCCCCCGATGTTTATGGGGATTATTTCTTAGAGAACTCTCATATATGTCAGGCAGATGTTCAACTGGAAAGATCTTTTTATTAAAGAGAAATAAAAGACAAATGAACAGAAAATCACACAGAGCATGCATACGCTAAATAGGAAAAACAGGAGGAAAGTGGGAGAAAGCAATCTCAGGGAAGGTGATAATTACCAGTATTGAAGATAGGAGGCATCTGCGAAGGCAGCAGTGAAAATTACTCATGTTTCATGGAGAGGAGAAGAGAAGGCTCAAGTGAACTTGAGGGTGGGTGTATGGATCCAGAACACAGAGAGAGCACATGGCTGGGGGGGGGGCAATTATAGGGCAAAACATTCCCTGGGGCAAGTTTGACATCATGCTTTCAAAAACAATAGCTTAATGGTCTGTCCGGAGGTAGAACAATAAGAGGGGGAGAGGTTTGATAGTTCCTATCTGGGATAGACTAGAGGTGAAAATATCACTTGATGACCTGGTAAGCACCAGGTAGGAAAACTACCAGGTTTGCTGAATAGCTTTGATTAGGGTAGGTGGGTGTGGGGGCAGTTGATTAGGGTAGGTGGGTGTGGGGGAAGTATAGCAGGGTGTTGATGGGATGAAACAAGGTTTTTTTTTCAGGAAACCTTGTTATCTCTGCATCTCTCCATGGCATGGAGGGGCCATCAGTCAGTCAACCTCCTCTGACTCATGTTCTGGTAGTTTTCCAGGCTCCCACTCAGTTGGCATCCTCCCTGGGCTAGGCCATGCCTGGGACTTATGAGGGGCAATTATGATATCCCATCCATAAACTGCCCTCTTAGCATGAGGGATCTGACTGCTAACACGTGTGCTGAATTGATGCTATTGGAATGATTGCTTCTCAGCCCCGTTGGCTCCCATGAGATTAACCATGCAATTCTATGCAGATTTACTCCAGGTAAAACTTATTGAAACCCATGGCGCCAGACTGGAATAACACTGTATAACTGGGTCTCTGCAAACTGGGTGAGCAGGGTCTTCCAAGCACACGATTTTACTCCACAAACGGCTGACAAAGCAACCAGCTATATTTTTGATTCCTGACCTTTTGCCGCGACCTCATCTAACAGACACCAAGAATTGTGGTCACAGTTTTGCATCTGCAGCTATTTTCAGACATGGTAATGGTCATTTTATCATTCAGGTAGCTGACTGAATCCCAGAATTATGGACGGAGGTGTCTAAAATCACATCTACAGTTATTTTAAGTCATGGAAAAGGTGAAAAGAAAAAAGGTGAAGAGAACAAACGCAAGGAGGAAACAAGTCTGGGTTAACGTAAACTATAGCTCAGTTAAGCCAGACTGTACCGTTTCTGCTCTTCATGGTGTGGAATGAGAGCTGCCTGGAGAGAGTGGCTTGTTGGAAGTCTTCAGTTGTAAAAACATGGCAACGTTACTAGTTTTCATACTTTCTTAGAAAAGATTGAAAATTAGTCTGTATGGTTTTAGATTTTAAGATGTAGTTCTATTACGTTTGTTTTAATTTGTTAGTCACCTTGGTGGCTCTTATGAGGGCAGAAAGGCAGGCTATACATTTTGTAAAATAAAATAAGTAAACTTCAGGTGTGTAGCCATGTTGGTCTGCAGTAGAAGAACAAGATTGGAGTCCAATAGCACCTTAGAGACCAATTAGATTTCCAAGGTATGAGCTTTTGAGAGTCAAAGCTCCATTTGTCAGGATTAGAGATGGGCACGAACAGCAATACAAACAAACAAAAACCCCACGAACAGCCCAATCTGCTGTTCGCGAGCAAGCTGTTCGTGAGGCCCCATTCCCGGTGAACATGTGTTCGTTCCCAGCCCTCTTCATGGTGTTCATCAGCCGTTTGTAAAGCCAGAGAGTCTGGCATCTTTCAATCAATTCCCCTGGCAACATAGGCATGGACTGTCTGAACTCTGTCTGAACTCCTTCTGGCTTTCCTTCTGGCTTGTAACCTCTCAAAGTAGCTTCCAGCAGACAGGAACCCATGGATCATGGCTTTCCTGGGGTGCAATCTCTCTGAAACTTGGGGGGTCTTCAGAGGACAGTGAGGACTATGTCACCTGCAAATTTTGTGGGTATTGGACATTGGGAAGGTCAGTTTGTAACCCCTCAAAGTAGCTTCCAGCAGACAGTCCAGTTTTTGCCACTGTGAAGAGAAAATGACATTAAAGGGGGAGACCCATGGACCATGCCTTTCCCGGTTCAAGTTCAGCTAAGTCCCAAGGAGGCCATTCTGGCTCCCACGAACCTCCAACTATGAACATGTTTGTGAACAGGTCATGTTCGTCGATGTTCGTGAATCCCTGTTCGTGGATGGCAATGAACAACAAACATCGTGTTCGATTTTTTTCCTGCTCGTGCCCACCTCTAGTCAGGATGACGATATCTGTTTGGTCTCTAAGGTGCTACTGGACTCCAATCGTCGGCCGTTCCCACATACTCTTAAAGGGACGGCCCACTCACTGAACGCTGGCAGCTTTTCTCACTCACTCCACACAGGTCTCCGATTTCAAAGCAGAAGCAGGCTGTTTGGCTTCCGTTTTTCTATTTTGCCGCCTTTTCTGAGAACACAATTTCCTGCACTTTCCTGTGCCTCCGAAAAGACACTGAAAAAATGGCAGCCAAACAGCCTGCTTCTGCTTTGAAATTGGAGACGTGCGGAGTGAGAAAAGCTGCCAACGTTTGGTGAGTGGGCTGTCCCTTTAAAAGCATGTGGAAATGGCCTTGCTCTAAAAGAAGTAAAGATGAACTAGAAGAGGAGTAAGTGGGACAATCCTGCTAACTTGCTCACAGCCACTAAATACCATTTGGGCTAAGTTTGTTTCTCCTCTGCTTGCAGGTTATTGAACCTGGATGTGGCTAGAGGCAGGAGCCCAAGGTACAACCCAAAGGAGAGGAGCCCAATTGCTCTAATCTTTTGACTCACAGGCAACTCAGAGGAGTGGGAGATGGGCCAGCCCCTGATATTTTTCAGCTTTTTACATTCATTTTATTTAAATTATGTTGTATAAATTGGTTGTTGTCACTGCATAGTGAAAAGTCCACTGCGCAGTGACTGCAAGTCAGTTTGGGTCTCTGTGTGGAGAAAAGCAGTATAAAAATGCCCAAATAAATCAATATTATGTTGCTGATTCTAAGGAAATGTTAGAAGGTGACTCCAAGTTACGTAGCCAAAAATGATGTTGCGGCATTCATGGACACCATTTCATTTCCCCCATTTTTCTCTGATCGCCCTATGGAGCAGCAGCAGGGGGCACAGGTGATAGACAAGAAGTTAGCCTGCTATCTTTAAACAAAACATACCATGTGTGACAGCTGTGGCCATCTGGGGACAGAACCTCTGACCTGTGTTCTGATCTGCCTCAAGTGGCTGTCA
The DNA here is from genome assembly GCF_028583425.1 of Eublepharis macularius. NCBI lineage: Eukaryota > Metazoa > Chordata > Lepidosauria > Squamata > Eublepharidae > Eublepharis > Eublepharis macularius. The sequence goes on along the minus strand of NC_072794.1, from coordinate 161,979,756 downwards.
AACAGCCTTGTAGCCCCCAGAATCCTCACCTCATGGGGACCCCTATTCGGACCCCTCATTTTGGTTCGACCATGGGTTTAGGGCTAGAAAGTGGTGTCTGCATCTTGCTAAAGTTAAACTAAGCAGCAACGAGCCATGCCAAAGACAAGGTGGTGAGTCATTAAGCAGCCATGGAATGCAGACCTGCTCCTCCCTGAAGCTCACCTCAGGCTGATTAAACCGGAGGGCCATTTTCCCCTGCATAATCTAACCCTAATGAACGACCCAAGTCTCCAAGACAATGAGCAATGGACTGACCCCAGCTAGTTCTTCCCCTTATCTTAGTGACTGTACCGGAAGATTTCTGCCGTCTCCTTAATCTTGTTATTCACACACACCCCCCTTAGGGCTGTGTTTCTTCAAATCTCCTTCAGGAAGCATTTTTAACTTTTATGCAAACTAGGAAAACTCTCTTTTTTAAATATTAGCTGCCTCCCCACTTTAAACTTGGGTGATTCTCCAAAATTAGGATTTCTAATAGCTTTAATACGTAGCAGGATCTAGCAGGTGATCAGCCCTGTCACAGATCCATCACCCAGATATCTGTCCCTCCTGATCTTATGTTCACTTACCGTTGCCCCACCTTATGACCAGCATATTCCCAATCATAAACGTCTGTACTGTAACTATAGCCCACAAATCCCCAATATTTTACAAGTTTTCCAGCTACTGCCCCTTGGAGACACAAGCAGGTCTCTGCCTCTACACCCCACTCTTCCGCTCACCACATCTGGACTCAACGGGATTTCCAAACTCTACAGGACAGGCCACATGCTCTCATTTGCCCACCTCCCTTTCGTTTTCTCTTATAGACTGGTAACTTTTAAGGGAAGGTTTTTTGGTTTTCTGCTTTGCGATGTCTCTCTCATTTCTTGTAACAGTTTGTTTAATTTGGTTTATGTTACCTCAATAAAAAAAAACCCTTTTTCATTTTAAGAGTGCTTATTCTCGTTATTCTGAGTTCTTGGCTGGATCTTGACCAGTTTGCTGTAGTAGTTAAGAGCGGCAGGACTGTAAGCTGGAGACCCGGGTTTGATTCCCCATTCCTCCGCTTGATGCCAGCTGGGTGACCTTCGGTCAGTCATAGCTCTTTCAGAGCTCTCTCAGCTCTACCCACCTCACAGGGTGATTGTTGTGAGGATAACAACATACTCTGTAAACCACTCTGAGTGGGTGGTAAGTTGTATATAAATTGAACGTTATTGTATTTCTTTTTGTTCTTGTTGTTGTTCTTGTTGTTGTTATTATTGAAAGGTTAAAGAACCCAAAGTAGTACCTCAATGTACACATTTCCTTGCCAGCAAGGGGACGCCTTTGCTTATTGGGGCCATCACGTGTATAGCAGTTCGAATAACACTGCAGCAATGTCATTCCATTCCCTTGCCTTGTGTAGGGGCTCTTGCATCTGTGCTGTTGGTGGGATGATTCCACCCAGGAATTGGGTTATGACATTCTGCAAGGGTGGAACTACACCTGCCCTGAAGCTGCAGGAAAATACATGTGCAAGAAATGAGAGAAATAACAAGGACTTCAACCAATAGCAAATGGTAAAAAAAATTAATGCAGTGTTTAAGTTATAAATGCTGGCAAGCTGGTTGATTTGTTTGCTGTTTATTGATACAATTGGCTGCTGAATCATGTGCAGCAGCAACAGGTCTGTGGGGAGAGGAAGGGAGGAGGGAGGGGAGGGGAAAGTGTGCTGTGCAGAAATGCTTCACACGCTGTACTATGTGAAGCCTCAAACAGTAGCCCAACGAACAGGCTTGAGCTGTTCATGAACAGTCAAACTGATTGACGAAAAACAGCTCCCGATTTACAAGCAGAAAACAGACTATGAACTGAACTGGCAGATGTTCAAGCATGCCTACCTTACAGGGATGCTGTAAGAATGACAGACAACGTACACCCAGGAAAAGCAGGTTATCGATGCCAAGTGTAATTATCATTGGTTTTACTATTCTTCTTCAAGAGGGAGATGTTTGACTTGATTGCATGGTCCACTTTTGGAGATACAGCCAAATATTATGGGGCATGGGGGAATTTACTGAAGTCCATAGGACCTAAGCCCCATATTATGATATAGACTCTTCACAGCCTTTCAGAACTGCAACAGATTTTTTTTTTTCATTTCATAAAATTGTAGGTAGAGGATGGACTTGCAACGAGCTCTGGGTTACAAGTTGGGATGCATTTGTGCATTATAACAGGTGTAAGTATGATGCAAGCAGAGGCTGTCTCCCTGACTCTTTTTATGCTATCCTTTTGCAAGACAGCCGTAGTATGTGCCCGCCCACCAAGCACATCCTAGTCACCCTGAGAGACATTTCATTGGAAAAAAATGAAGAGGACCTGGGTATTTAAAACAAAAAACAACAACAGCCAAATGAGTGAAAAAGTGGGGAAGAAAAAAAAATTGGAAATGAAGCAGAATATCAAAATCTTGATCAGGATCGAGCACAGTAACTTACAGTTCAGTGCCCTTTGACCTGCTAAGCTCCACCCATCACATGATCAGGAGCACTTTTTTTTCCAGGGCCATTTTAAATTTCCAGTCAGCTGCTGACTGGAGAGACTCAGGTTCAAATTTCTGTTTGGCCCTGAAGTTCCCTGATTGACCTCAGGCTGGTCATATCATCTCAGTCTCACCTACCTCACAGGGTTGTTTTCAGGGTAACACAGATGAGAGGAGAACCATGGAAGCTGCCTTGGAGAAAGGGCAGCATAAAGATTTGTGAGATCAATATTACAAAAACTGCCATTATCCTCCAGTTCTCTCTCCCCCAAAAGGAACCAACCCAGGTAAATGTCCCCTGAACTCATAGCCACTCAGAGTCTCTCTACATAAGGCATCTTACACGGGCACGCTCAAGTGAAAGACCTTACACTTGTTCTCCCATTTTGAATATACATGCACTGCTAGGGAGACAGACAGACTACGCTTGAATATAAGACCATACAGAATGTAAGTCACTTGAGCATCCCCATGTGTGTCTTGGGTAGAGACACTCTCAGAGAACCCAAAGTATATAACTCCAGGGCTTTTTTTCTGGGAAAAGAGGTGGTGGAACTCAGGACCACACAATGACGTCACTTTGGGTCAGCTGGAATGGGGGGGGGAGTTTTTTAAAGTTTAAATTGCCCTTGGCAAAAATGGTCACATGGCCAGTGGCCCCGCCCCCTGATCTCCAGACAGAGGGGAGTTTTGATTGCCCTCCGTGCCTCTGCGCAGAAAGCAATCTAAACTCTGTCTGGAGATCAGGGGGTGTGGCCACGGCCATGTGACCATTTTCTAGAGGTGCCGGAACTCTGTTCCACCGTGTTCCTGCTGAAAAAAAGCCCTGTATAACTCTATAATGAAAAAGACAGTGGCAAACCTACATTTTTGGGTCCCCGAATCTTAAACTGTTATGGGGGCCCCTTCTCAACCAGCAACAATAGGGCAACTTCCAACCAGTTCCAAAAGGCCTTGCTGCCGTTGGAAGGACCTTGAAGCTCAAATGTTGGAGAATAGGGTGGTGGGGTGGTGCCCTTGAAAATGAGCCTTCCCACTAGAAATGAGGTCTGGGTAACCAGACCTGCATTGAGAATTCTGATGTCTTTTTATGGTACTGATTGGCTAAGGGCTGAGCTGCAGAGCTATTAAGCTGTGCACCAATGAAGGATTTGAGGACCCAGCTGCCAAAATGTAGGCTATATATAGATCCTGGCAAGCTCAGCGAGCCCATTCAGCTGGGGGTTCGGGTGCTGCAAGCCCCTGAAAAAAAATTGAAATTTGACCAATTACAGGGACGAATTTCTGAGACCGTATGAAATGGGTATTAGAGCATAATCTAAGGTCAATATTAAGTATTTCAACCCACTGGCTTATGATTCGGTCACTAAAATAGCATTATTTTAATAACAAACTCTCTTAAAAACTTCATCAATTTTGTTGAAAAATACACTTTTTTTTTAAAGTTTGTTCAAGGCCCCTCCAGAATTAGGGACCCTGAAGCTTAAGATTCATTGATTTCATAGTAGATCCACCCTGGAAAGAACTTCAAGAAATTCTCCTAAATGGCATGGGTTCATGCTGTGCTTTGACATTTAGTATATTATTTATTTATTTATGTACTTTGGATTTCTATTCCGCCCTCCCCATGGAGGTCTCAGGGCGGATTACAACAGTTTAAAAACATATTAGAATTAATTTATACAGTTAAAACCATAAATAGATTTAAAATAAAATTTAAAAGAGAAAATCACTCATAAAATATACACTAATTACAGTCACATGGCGGCAATCAATAGGCAGCAAGCGCAGCTCGACAAGATATGGTGGTTGACAGCCCTCGTAGGGAGGGATTCAAGTATTATATTCTTCTCTGGGTTTTTTAATCCAAAAGTAGTTCTTCTGTCCAAAAGTAGTTCTTTAATCTTTGCTGCATGTGTGTGTGTTATTTGTAGAAAAATTTATAAGCTGCCTCTCCAGAGATCTGTGCAAGGCAGCTCAAAATGTTTTTTAAATTTCAGTAAAATCAGATGTATATGTATATGTATATGTATATGTATATGTATATGTATATGTATATGTATATGTATATGTATATGTATATGTATATGTATATGTATATGTTTGCTCATTCCCCATACCCTAACGGCTCAGATTTCCAACGTATTTCCTCTCAACCCCCATGAGCTGCTTGCAATTCATCCAGTGCTGCTCTGTACATGCAAGATTACCAGGCTCAGAGATTTCACAAGTTACAAAGAGTCAAACTCTTTAATTTTTTAAGAGGCAAACTCAGGTTTGCCACTCATGTGTACATTCAACGGAGAACTGCCACCCATCACAGCTCCCTGACCCATGTCCCTGTAAGATATCGTGGGTTGGCACATGTGTTTGTCGCATTCATTTGTAAGTGTTCACTTGGAAAAGAGAAGTAGTAAAAAAAAATATGTGAAGTCACACTACTCAAAGAGGTCAGGAAGAGTTTGCACAGCCAAAAAGGAAATGACTTTTCCCCAAAACCAATCTGATTGATTTCCCACTGAGATTAAGATCCAAGTGACCATTAGCATTGGTGGGCACGGGATCAGGTCACTCCCGGATGGGAAAAGATACGAGCTAGTGGCATGCCTCCACTGTCGGCAATCCCTTTCTGTGGCTATGACAGACGGATTCCTTTGAAGTGACCTTATTATCCAAAGACAAGCAGCTCCTAACAATGCATCTCCCGCCCTCTCCGGAGAGCTCTGCATAGACCCTGCATTGCAGTCACTGCATCAGGAGCAATCACCATTGCAACTGTTTCTGCATTCTGTCCTCCTGACCCTTTGACCTGAAGGCAGACGCGTTGCCAGCTAAGTTGCAGGCACCAAATCTGACTGTGATCACTAAGTGCGCTGCAAATATGAACTCCAGGGAGCATTCGGGTAACTGGAAATACCATTTCTTTCCTGGGAGGGGGATGGGTTTGAGGGTTTTTTCCCAAGGTCTGTGGAGAACGGGTCGTGTGCAAAAAACTGTGCATGGGCTGCATTTCTGCACGAGTGCAGGGAAAATGTGCATGAGACTCTCAGCTTCACCCCCTTTTTAAAAAATCTCCTAGCCCATATGATTGTGAAGATGTGTCTGGAAGTAAGTTACACCTGGGAAAAGTTCAGAAGCCAAATTCTCTATTCTCTTATTGCTGTCTCCTGCGGATACAGGAGACTATAGGATGCAAAATGAGCGAAAGCGCACACATATGGTCAATGTGCATACATTATAAAGGCTGGGCATTCTTGTAACGCATGACGCGGATGGGATCACTTTCTGTCAAAGAGCATTTGCCATTTTCTTTGGTGGAAACCTGAATGTCAATTGCCTTGTTTCTCTGTCAAACCCCCAAATTACTAGACCCTCCTTGGGGCTTGAAAAAGCCAACCGCCTTTCCACTTTCTCCAGTCTCTTTCCCCTCTCCCTTGAAATGATGCTCAAAGAATGTGCTCAAGTCCTTATCAGAACACTTTGGAGGAAGCAGATTCAGAACAGGGCATTATGCAGGAGAGCAGAGGTGGCCCACCCACTGGGTGGCCCCAATTTGCCTGGGGAACCAGAGAGTGGGGGTGCCAGGGGCCCTAAAAACAGGTGCCCCTGTGCCCAGCACCTCCGCCCAGGGTCATCAGGACAGCCTGCAGCTCAGGGGTTGCCTGGGCAGCTAGCTGGCTGGCAGGTTGTAGCATGCCCTAGTTGGCTGGCTGATCAATGGCTTCAAGCATACCTAGGCCAGATGGCAAGGTGGCATACCCAGGCTGGCTAGTGTAGGGCTTCAAACCCCATAGGTCAGCCCTGCAATGGAGGATTTAAACCCATCGAACCCTACACCATTTCCCATTGCCTATCTTCCACCCCAGCTGCTATTTTCCAATAGTGGCAAGTAGCAGCTCAAAGGAAAGTGTGTTTTGCACTGGGAAAAGGAGTTTAAACCTCCTCCTTTACCCTGTAACTCTGATCCAAACCAGGTCCCCCCTTTGAGGCTGCTTTAATCTTGAATACTGCCCTCAAGTCATAGTTGACTTCTGGCAACCCTTGGAGGGGTTTTCATGGCTAACAGAGGTGGTTTGCCACTGCCTGCCTCTGCAACCCTAGTCTTTGTTGGAGGTCTCCCATACAATTACTAACCAAGGCTGACCCATGCTTAGCTTCTGAGATCTGACAAGACCAGGCTCACCTGGATTATCCAGGTCAGCATTTAATCTTAATCTTGAAACAAAATGGGAAATTCCGGTCATGGGTCTCTTACATCTTGTTTAGTTTGGTCCTTCTCTGGCAATCTTGTGAAACAGTTCAGAGAGATGGGGGATTTACCCAGATGGCAGAGGCAGGATTTGAACCTTGGTCTTGCTGATGCATATGCTGAGTCGCTTGGCCACTACACTACAACACCTCTTACAAGTCTTTCTTCCTACCAATGGGCTCCCCAATTAAACCCTTAAAGAATTTCTTGCCTTGATTCTGCCCTCTCTCGGTGACAGCAATTTATCCCGTTTAATTTCTTCTTCAAAGGAGATGGGTTTTTTTTTAAATCCTCCCCAGTAAAATATGAGGAGTTGGCCATTTAAAAAAATAGTTCCTTCTAAACCTTTACGGCTCAATGTGGACTCAGATCATTAGAAGTGGCTTAATACACAGCTCCATCCAGTGCAAGGGCCAATTCTGCTCATTCTCTACCCAGCAGAAAGAATCCCCTTTTCCCACCAGCAAGAGCACCGTACTTAATCACAACTTCGCTTATTACAGGATTTAACAAGCTGTATTAAGCTTCATCGGCCCGTGCTTGCTTGCAGATTCAAAATGATCGCTCTCGTCTCCCTTATTACAGGACCTCATTTGTTTCCTTTATTCTACAAGGTAGTCACATGCCAGTGAGATTTTACACGCGCGTAATATATGACGGATGTCACCAAGAGGTAATTAGGTTTTTAAAGGTTTGATTGCAGGAGACCCGGCCACCCTTCTGGCTTTACGGCGGCACTGCGCCACCATCGCTTTTATGACGGCTGTTGGTTTTGCAAGTATTTCATAGATCTGTCAATAGGAATAACTGAGATGACATTGGCTTGGACCGTTAATCAGCAGGAAATACAGTCTACCATTCTCCTTGGGCTGGTGGTGACTGATAGAACATTCGCCGGGGTTGAAATGAATTTAGACAAGAGGATAGGGAAGGATTTACTCAGATTCTCAGATCTGGAAGGGAAGGAATCAAAATTTCATAATATGCTTTTTTTTTCAAATTTGAAGCATGACATGGAAATGGCAGGAATTTCATTCTTGCTTCAGACAAACAATGGGTTTTGCCTGACACCTACAATACAATTATGATTGCTAACTCTAGGGATATTTCTGTAAGGTTAGGGTCTGAGGCAATATTTCCCAGCCTATGGGTCCTGCCCCCAAAGTGCACTGCAAAGCTTGTGAAAGTGGGAGAGGAGTTTTATTGGTTTGTGCATGCTCTTGTTTTTTCAAATGGTCACCGTACCAAGTAAAGTTGTGGATCACCATACCAAAAAGGTTGGCCAGCACTTGTCTGGAAGATATTTGTTCTTTTGCAGCTTGCAGCAACTGTGAAGACAAATTGGGGTGTGCGGAAAATGGGGGAACCCGAGATATGAAAAAGTGCTCCACCTTTACAATAAATAACTGACAAATTAATGGGACAATAATAATGTATAATAGAAAAATGACAATCTATTGGGGACACATACCAAAGAAGTGAGTATATCCAAAATATGCCATCCACAGTATATTAATCTCTATTATCTTTATTATAATAATAACAACAACAACATCCGATTTATATACCGCCCTTCAGGACAACTTAATGCCCACTCAGAGTGGTTTACAAACTATGTTATTATTATCCCCACAACAAACACCCTGTGAGGTGAGTGGGGCTGAGAGAGCTCTAAGAGAGCTGTGAGTGACCCAAGGTCACCCAGCTGGCTTCAAGTGGAGGAGTGGGGAATCAAACCCGGTTCTCCAGATTAGAGTCCCGCGCTCTTAACCACTACACCAAACTGGTTCTCTAATCTTTATTATTAATTCTTTATTAATCATAAAACTAATCCAATTGGACTGTAGATCCACCTCATGTGTATTTTTCACTGTTCATTTTTAACGCCATAGCATTCTGTTATCCAACTGGATTCTGAATCTTCTTCTTATATTCTGGGACTGGGGAGGTGCCGGGTTAAACCTCCATTCTGCCATGAAGCTCACGGGATAATCTTGAGCCACAAACACTTCCTCCCTTAGCTTAACCTACCTCACAAGGTTGCTGTGAAGATTAAAAGAAAGAAGTGAGAACTATGTACAGTACCCTGGCCTGGGCAGGAGAAAAATGTGGATAGACAGATATTATATCCTTATTCCTTAATGAGAGATTGGTCCTTTATTTGTTTCAGAATCCTCTTAGAGCAAACGGCTCTTCTTTTTGCACAGATTCAGTGAAATCTTATGCAAAGTTATTCCATTCCAAGCCCACCGAAATCAAACCAATTTATTTCAGTGGGATCACACTGGAGCAACTCTACATACTCATGTTTTCGACATCATAAAAGGCATAAAATGTTAAGACACCAAAAAACGGTGTCATGGTTGGATGAGGATCTGGGAGGCCACAGTTCAAATCCCCTCTCTGCCACGGAAGCTCTCTGGGTGATCCCCAGCCAGTCACATTCTCTCAGCCTAACCTACCTCATAAGGTTGTTGTGAGGAGAAAAATGGAGGGACGGAGAATGATGCAAGCTGCTTTGGATTCCCATTGGGAGGGAAGGTGGGGGTACAAATTAAGTAAAATAAATACATTTTATGAGGGTGTGTCCTAGTAGGGTCTCAGAACACGTTTTGCATAGTCAACATTCTAGTTCAATCTCTGGTATCTTCAAATAAGGTAAGAGGACTGGGAAGGGTAGTTTAAAAAGACAGAGCTGGTGGCAGGGCAAAGGCTTTGCTATACACTGGAGCTGTGTGAAGGGGCTGTGAAATGCCAGAAGGGAAACTTCAGCTCATTATATCCTCTCTAGATCCAAGCCTGGCCCTGGAAGGCAGTTCCAGCCCATTTCCATTCCTGGCTGCCCTCTGGTTGGGATCCCACACACTTTTAGACTGGGGAGGTGAAATTGATGGGGAGGCAAAGATGAAATTAACAAACTTGCTGAGGAGCGCTCTCTGCAGGCTTTGTTTTTTTAAACTACACTTCCTGGCTAACATTGTGTCTCTCTACACTTGACAAACATGTGCAGTCATCTCGTGTAGAGTGATAGTAGTAGAGAGTGCCCTCAAGCCATAGCTGTCTTATGGCAACCCTGGTGGGGTTTTCATGGCAAGAGGTAGTTTGCCATTGCCTGCCTCTGCAACCCTGGTCTTCATTGGAGGTCTCCCATCCAATGCCGACCCTGCTTAGCTTCTGAGATCTGACGAGATCAGGCTCACGTGTAGAGAGACTCACACAGAAATGTGCCTATTGTGTGCCTAAAACACGCAGCTGACAGGCTGCCTCTCTGCATGAATGGAGCACAACGCAAAGGGTTTGGGAAAAGTTTTAGATTCTAAATTCTGTATCTTCAGCCCCATCCAGACACAAAAAGAATATTCAGAGGGACACAGAGAGAGGGGAAAGAGATCACACTCAGAGCCAAACTACAAGTGACGTCTTACACAGGTCGGACACTAGTCGGCTTCCCTCAAATTTTGATGGGAAATGTAGGTGCCCTGGTTTTACAGCTTGGCTCTCCATTACAGCTGCAAGACCAGGATGTCTACATTTCCCATCAAAACTTGAGGGAAGCTGACTAGTGTCCAACCTGTGTAAGACGTCACTTGTAGTTTGGCTCTCAGTGCTCCTGTCCCCTGAACTCTACTCTTTCAGCACAAGGTCTGAACATATCCCATGTATAGACAAACTCTTGATCAAGAACTCTTCCTTCTGTACAGCTCCTGCACAATGTATGCACATAACTGGTACACGCATAGATTCCCTCACACTTCCATCTGAGTAGCCTGGAGTTCAGGGGTAGAGGGATCTTGCCCTTTCTCTTCAGGCACTCAATGAATGCATTAAAAGGATCTCTAAGAGTCCAAGAAAATTTCTTCACATCCCTAACCTATTTTTGACCGATCCAGAATCGAGCCTTTCGTTTCAGAAACATTGGGGAACTGGTGCTTTTTTCTTGTATGTTTATCAAACTGGGGTCTGCTGAGCACACACGTAGCATCCCAGTTATGAAAGCAGCCCACATGTACTAATGCCTCTCTTCAAAATACATGGAAATTGACCTTTCCTGCTCACCCATATGCGTACTTCGAAGGGAAAATAGAATTTATGCACTTATGCAGAAATAGCTGATGTGCTGCTTGTACTTGGGAACCTCAGGTCAAGGCAGGCTTTGCTTTGTAAAGCAAATTCTGAATTGACAAACTGAGAAGGCATCCAAACGCAAGTTAGCAAAAGAATTACCGCTCTCTGGAAGCCTGTTCAGCACATTCTGCCCAGATATACTCCAGCGCTGAAAAAATTAGCTCTATAGGGTTTGCTGCAGAAGCCCGCTGGGCTTAGCACCGATTGGCTGGTAGCTGTAACGTCACAGACCTCCTTCCTCCCCTGAGTATTGTTGCTGGGAGAACGAGAGTACTTGGCTCCCCAGGGCTACTTGTTAGGTCAACCTCTTGTTTATTTTGTAGATCTGCCATGTGTTTCGGATCAAGCACAGCAAAAACGGCCTTGAATCAATGGAACTGAACACAGCAGGGCACTCATTATTTGTCGAGAGCAAAGTTTCCCCACACCCATTGCTTTAATGAAGGGGATTTCTGACTCCTTTGTAATTTGTAGTGATTTGAGGGATTCCTTTGGGCTCCATTATTCTAAGAAGGCACGCACTGGCATTTTTATCCTAAGTGCTGCATCTGTCTTTTATCTGCTGATATACCCCAGAGAATCTTTTCTAGGAGTCCTAATTAAACTACTCTAAAGAAGTGGGGAGGTGGCAGTGGGCTTGGAATATGTTCATAGTAGTCAACTGGGGTGTGATCTTTTTTTCTTTTTCACAAAGTTTGTCACTTGCATCGTCTTCTCCAAGCAATGGGTTTGTTCACACGTCCTAAAGTGATTTATTTTATGTCTAAATTTTTGCTGGTTTGTGAAAGGGCTTGCTGATAGCGAGCATGTGTACCAAGTGAGGACGCTCAAACTACCTGTCCCTTCTTGTACACACAACTGAGAGGAGTGGTAGGATGCCATGTTGAGGTTGCTCAAGGGTGGGAAGGATCCCACAATATAGGTTTAGAGATCTCTGTCCCAACAAAAACTCTCCCTTTCTTCTCACTCTCCATCCAGACTGGTCAATTCCCAATCCCACCCGTTGGTCTTCAAATTCTCCATGTGTGCTTGCAGTATGGACGCCTTCTCCCCACAGTGAGGTCATAACTCTGGCTCCTCCTCTTTGTGCCATGTGACTCAAATGTCAACTGGCTTCCTGTCATGTGTTTGTGCTAAGTGAGTCCCATGCTGCGACCTGGATGGATTTCAGATCCGTAGAAGCTGAAGACTGTCGCTCTATCAAGCTTTCTACTCTGACTGGCAGTAGCTTAGATGTGAACCGTCTATTGTTTGCTATCTGGTGAGGGTTCTTTCATATAGGGTTCCCAGTTCTGCACTGGCCAATGACAGAAGATTTGGGGGGAGGTGCCTGGGGAGGGTGGAGTTTTAGGCAGATGTGAAGCTCTAGGAATTTCCCCGATCTCTATGATAAAGACCATACAGAGTAAGGGCAATTCCTAGAGCATGGGCATCAGTGCCATTTTCTCACCAGCTCATGTTATTAGTAGACCCTGAAACTAGAAAAAGGGAGAGTGTCAGGCAGGAATTTCACCCAAGCATATCATTGAGTTCTACCAAAAAAGAACATGTCAAGAAACTCTGAGATCAGCTGGTGAAGCTCTGCAAAGCTAGATTGTCATCAATAAGGAGCAGAGCTTTCTCTCTGGTGAACCCAGATTGGTGGAATACCCTTCTTTGGGAGTTGTCTGTCTATCTTCCTCTCTATCTATCTTCCTCTGCCTATCTACTCTCCATCTTCCTTTGGGAGACTGATCTTAGGATGTTACGTTTTTACTCTTTTATAATACTTGTTATATTCTTTTTATGAAAATTGCTTTGAGAACTCATGTATAAAAAGCAGCATGTGGATACCGTAAAGATAATAATAAATATATTTTAGTTTTGTTTTACTCAACATGGGGTGGAGCCAAAAGCTTTTGCAGAATGCTGGAAATCATGTCTAGATACCCTTCGGTCTTCAGTGATTTCTGCAGGCATGGACAGTGCAATCCTAAACAGCATTACTCTGGTCTAAGAGGAATTGGTTTCAATAGGCTTAGACTGCATTATCTCTGCTTAGGATTGCACTGGGAATGTCCTAGATGTTGATCATATTGAGTTGCATTGTGTAATCCACCTTGGGTCTCAGTGAGAAATTTATTTTATTTATTTATGTCATTTATTGTCCATCTTTCTCACTGAGACTCAAGGAGAATTACATAGAGTAAGATTAGCACAGTCAGTATCAAGGAAAGGACATTTCAATAAACAATACCATAGGGTAAAAAAGTGCAAGTTTACAAAAGCACATTAGCAAAAATTCAATACAGAGTTGAAGAAATGCTGAAATGGAGTATAAGCAATTCTACGACTGACATTAGTCAATATAGAACTACCCAGTAGGGTCATACTTAAAGCACATAGAGCACATACTTTAAAGCAGCAGATAGGATGTAAGGCAACATAGTAGCGGAGTCTATGGTCCCTAACTTGTTAGTGAACCATTTCTTTGAGATTTTCTCCCTACAATACAGCCCTCCTATCTGAGTAAAAAGTCCTTTTGAATAATTCAGTTTTGATTCATTTGTGAAAACCCCAGACAATAATAATAACAACAACAACAACATTCAATTTATATACCACCCTTCAGGACAATTTAATGCCCACACAGAGCAGTTTACAAAGTGTGTTGTTATCGTCATGAGAATCATCCTGTGAGGTAAGGTGGGTGGGGCTGAGAGAGCTCTGAGAAGCTGTGACTGACCCAAGGTCACCCAGCTGGCTTCAAGCAGAGCCATGGGGAATCAAACCCGGCTCTCCCAATTAGAGTCCTGCCGCTCTTAACCACTACCAAACCAAAGATCCCCCTCAAACAATAAATATGATAGCATCTATAGCATCTATAAATATGAAAAACTCTATTCAAAAGTGTGAAAGTGAAATAGTGCCAACAATGTTATAAATATATAGACCATGTATACAATGAATCAACACAATCCTTGTGCAACAAGTATCAATAAATAGGAATAATCAATGATCTTATACAAAAAGTCAAAATCTATTCTATATAATTTACATAATCAGTGCTTAAAGGTACAGTTTGTATCAATGTTGTAGCTCCTAAAGAATCAGCCTGATTCTTGTTCTTGGTACAGGTCGATGACCTCATACAAATGCTCCAGCCGAAACGCGGTAACTAGTACTTGTAATATTCCAGATTAAACTGTGTTTTCTGTTCAATTTCAGGCCTTCACTCTATCGGCTGAACGCCGCCGGCTGCAGCACCACCCGACAGGTGGCTAGCCCTGCCTGTTTCACACCAAAGTGCCTTTTCGAGGGCTATTTGAAGTATCTGAACAAGAAACTTATATAACAGGCTCATAGCATCTAAAATCTTACATTAAAAAAATTAATAAACATTATTGAGCTGATTAACTTACTGTCTTCATTCACTTCATTTGTACCGACGTACCTGATTTTTCTATCCACCACAATGTTGTTTCCGTGAGCATTACAGGTAGTCCTATAGCTTATATCCTGTTACTACATGCCAATGACTCTCTAAACTTAAAGGGGCCAGTCTCATAAAAAGCACAATTGATCCCACTCCTGGTTCAAACCTTTCAGGTATCTGGATTCAAGCTCAAACATCCAAAATGCTTCCCTTTGCAATAGGTATTTTTGTACAGTTCTACTCTCTCTGTTACGCACTACTTCCAACACAGTATAACGCAATTCCCTTTCATGTTGATGATGCTCAAGAAAATGTGTAACCAGGGGAGCTTCCACCACCTCCCTCCTGATTTTCTAAAGGTGTTCTTGTATCCTATTACAAATCAGCTGCATAGTACTACCCAAGGGTCATTTCGTAGAAAAAGAGCTGCAGGGACTCATTAGCATAACTTATTAGCATATGTCACGTCCCTTGCCACTACCGGAAGTGTGTTATTAGCATAACTGATTTGCATATGCCACACACCCCAGACATCACCTATCCTGGCTGTTTTGGACCCAATTGTGGCCATTCAGGGCCGAAATTGGGCCCAAAATGGCAAAAAGGGACTGAAAATGGCTGAAAAGGGGCCCAAAATGGTCAGAATTGGACCACTGCTGAGCAGGAGAGTGATCCACTAACCATCAGAGGCCCGATCCTGGCCATTTGGGGACCAATCCTGGCTGTTTTGGGGCCCAATCCCAGCTATTTTGGGCCCAATCCAGGCTGAAAGAGGCCTAGAATGGCCAAAAATCAGGTGGGCGGGGCCACCTGATATATGACCTCTTTGGAGAACTACCGGTACTGCATTCCTGTGCGTTCCCCCTCAAAATGAGCCCTGGTACTACCCCCATAAATTAAGGAACAACAGCATTCTATCAAATATACAGCTCCTGGAGTGCTACAGGTTGAAAAATGCCTGATCCTATTAGTCCCATTAATCTCTTAACCACTACACCAAACTGGCTCCAGAAGCTTGCCCTTTGGGGGGAAAACACACAGAGAACTCAGGAAGCTGAATACAGCACCCAATTTCACATTCCCACCGAATGACCAAGGGTTTGATCCAGGCTGAAATTTCCAGTGGTAGACTGCCACTTTCCTGGCTCCACTCTCCCCCTACACACATACATTGCAGGCCGCTGATCCGCAGAAAATGGGGCAATGGGGAATCTGAGGAATGATATGAGGTGGGTCTGCAGTAGGAAGGGGGAATTGGTGAAAATTGGATCCAACCCAATGTACAGCCTTCTTCACAGTCTTCAGGCTCTTTGAAAAGCTCACCAATGGAAGGAGAAGCCTCCAGGAGAACAGCATAGCCCAGGTCTTTTTCATCCTCGCTAGAAATCCCCATCTGTCTGCCATTCCCCCAACCATCTTTGCAGAACTTGACACCGTATAAAGAATCCCATTTCCTCTTTCGACTCAAGTAACACTTTAAAATAATGGTGCATTGATACCGAATCACAAAGCAATTCCTTCAGACGTACACACAGCTTAAGGATTATTAACACTGAGCGCACCTGCTGTGATTTATGTTATCACTTTGATTTTGCATCTCATTTGCCGTCTTCTCCAGATCACTTTGCACTTTGTAGTGATTCTGAAGGTACCCACAAAATTACCATGTGATTCGTGTTCCCTAAATCAATGCAGCTCCCCCCTCCCTCCTTGCCTGGCAATAAACCTTTTTTTTCCTAATACTTCCCAGTAGGTAGGTCCTTGTGAAAACTGTATTACAAAGTCAAAGTCTGGAGTTTGACTTTTGAGGGGCTCCTGCTTTGCTCCTGAACTTCTCAGAGGCATTTGGACGGCCTAGGATAGCCCGAATGAGCCTGATCTCATCAAATCTCCAAAGCTAAGCAGGGTCTGCCTTGGTTAGCAATTGGATGGGAGACCTTCAGCGAAGACCAGGGTTGCAGAGGCAGACAATGGCAAAACCACCTCTGTGATACTCTGATGTTCCCTCGTCCTTAAACAACAGAAAATTCCAAAAATAACTCGTTTGTATACTTTAGAGGGGAAAGGTCAGGTGAAATCAGGAGTTGAAATTTATGAGGTAATATCTGAGTTAAAATTAGAACACGCACAGGCTTTAGTTCTTATGCTCTGCACAAATACTTAAAGGCTTCTGTTTTGAGGCTTTGGTTCCCTTGTTTTTCCCCAAGCACTTTAGTATTCTTTCAGTATTCTATTTCTCTTGTGGAGTTAGGAAAGTGGGTATCCACTTACTAGTACCCAAAGCCCCTTCTCTTCACAAACTGCTTCCCTTCAGTCATTAAGTGAGTCTGAAAATCTCCTCAGTTTCCAACCACACCCAACCAGGGATCTCTTCACTCTCCAGAGCTACCTCCCTGTTTGACTGGGTAGGGAAAATCTCCTCTCCTTAAAAGGTTTAACCCCTTTCTTTGACCCGTTCGGGAGCCTGCACCTACTTTCCCCAACCTCCTTGTCAACTTTCCCCAATTCTCCTCCCGTTGTTATAACTGCTGTCTGCTAGGACTCCATCTCCCAATTCTTCACATTTGATCTCTCTCTGCTAGGATTGAAAACAGATCCTTTCCAGCTCATGCTACCCAATCTGATGCCTTGGAGTAGCCTGTTACTCAAAGCTCTCTCATTCTGTGAGGGATTAACTCTTAACAGTCCTGCAGCTGTGTGTGAGTGTAGCCCTTCCTGGCTTTTTAAAACATGCACTCTGTCACACGTGATCTGGTTCTGTCCTCAAGTTCAGCTCCCTGCCTTAACACCTGGTTCTTCTATGTGAACCCTGCTTACTGGGCCGATACTGGTGGTATAAATGTTTGTTCAGAAATGTTATGCCATCGTTATAAGTATTATATTATTATGTGCTTCTATCTTATACAAAGACACGATCAGTATTACTCTTAACTGTAACACAACTGACATTTGTTTATCAAATGTTTTCCCACAAAAGAAAGGTTCACATGGCCATCCAAAAATCCAAAAGGCAACTGTTAAAATAATGAAAACACCAAATATCAAAAATCCACAAAGCCCCTAGAGGTTACAGTGATGGTCCCCATTTTTATTTATTTATTTTATTCAATTTATATTCCGCTCTCCACTCAAGTGGGCTCACAGCTCATCACAGGTTGTAATAAATACAATAAAAGATAGCCTAAATTAGATTAAAATGTATCAATCAGTACAATAAAATCTAAAACAGACAGTCGCACTCATATTGCACATCCACCAAGCATTAAGACACATCTGTGGGGCAGGGTGGACAGGTGTGAGATGGCAACAATCTGGGGGGCAACACTCTCCCCCCGGGTAGGAGGTTAGTTTTTCAGCCCACCCGCCTCAACCTCCATACGCCTGGCAGAACATCTCTGTCTTGCAGGCCTGGCAGAAAGATAGTAGTTCCAGCTGGGCCCAGGTTTCCACAGGCAGAGAGTTCCACCATGTTGGGGCCAGGACCAAGAAAGCCCTGGTCCTAGCTGAGGCAAAGCAAAACTCCCTAGGGCCAGGGATTACCAGTAGATGTTTATCTGCTGAACGGAGCAGGCTCCAGAGAATATATGGCGAGAGGTCGTCCCACAAGTGTGCTGGTCCCAGTCCACTAAAGGCTTTAAAGGTTAAAGGAGCCTCCTTCCTTGGCACATACACACTGGAAGGCTATCCCGCACACACTAAGCCAAAGCAGAAAACACGAGGCCAACATTAATCTGCCATGTGCTTACTCAGCCCACCTCAGCCAGTTGGCCTGGGTTCATCTAGGCCAGTTTGGTGTAGTGGTTAAGAGCTCAGGACTCTAATCTGGAGAACCGGGTTTGATTCCTCACTCTTCCACTTGAAGCCAGCTGGGTGACCTTGGGTCATTCACAGCTCTCTCAGAGCTCTCTCAGCCCCACCCACCTCACAGGGTGATTGTCGTGAGGATAATAATAACATACTTTGTAAACTGCTCTGAGTCGGTGTTAAGTCTTCCTGAAGGGCAGTGTATAAATCAAATGTTGTTGTTGTTGTTCTCTATCCCATCTGACGAAGAGAGCTGTGGTTCTCGAAAGCTTATGCTACAATAAAGTTGGTTAGTCTTAAAAGTGCTACCGGACTCGGCGCCACGCTGGGATC
Organism: Eublepharis macularius; assembly: GCF_028583425.1. Taxonomy (NCBI): domain Eukaryota; kingdom Metazoa; phylum Chordata; class Lepidosauria; order Squamata; family Eublepharidae; genus Eublepharis; species Eublepharis macularius. The sequence continues at coordinate 161,961,279 of NC_072794.1, read as the reverse complement.
TTCTATATCCTATATTAGCTCAACTTTCAGTGTTTTCTGATGATTTTAAGGTTCAGTTTCTGCTTGACAACCCAGATGGGGAAATAACTGAAATAGTAGCAAAGTTTCCCTACAGTGCCAAGGCTATACGCCCTGACAAGTAATATTCTGTACTGGTTTTGCTGCACTGTTGCCCTGTTCCTATCTGTAATTTTAATCTCATTCTGTATTTAATATCTTATATTTTATATATGTCAATAAAGGCTTGCTTGCTTACTTGCTACTGGACTCTTTACTATTCTCTTCTACCCCTTCACACTTTGATTTCCTCATTGTCTATGATTACATGCTATAAGGTGATGGTGGAGAGTACCCTGAAGTCATAGCTGACATATGGTGACCCCTGGTGGAGTTTTCATAGCAAGAGACTAACAGAGGTGGTTTGCCATTGCCTGCCTCTGCAACCCTGGTCTTTGTTGGAGGTCTCCCATCCAAGGCCAACCCTGCTTAGCTTCTGAGATCTAACAAGATCAGGCTCACTTGGGCTATCCAGGTCAAGGCATACTATAGGGTGTAAGGGAGGAAAAACAGGGCTGTAAAATTAGGATCCCTCCAATTATAAGCACAGTGCACTCACCTAGTGGGAAAAAATGATTTGCAATCCTTTGTATCTTAAGAGAAAAGGCAAAAAAGGCATTCATTGCCTGGAATATACTGTCACCTTTGTGGTGAGATGCTTAAAAGTGACTTATAACTGGCTGGATATGAGCCTTAATTCTTGTATAACTCCATTCTCCTTTTGGCTTCAAAAGGAATTTCATTTTAATTTCAAAAGGAAGCTGCCCATAAAATGGGATCATTTCACGACAGCTCCTTCGTAACTGGTGCATCCATGTAAACAGAAGGAGGTGTTCAGCTGTCAGTACCCACCAGCGGGTCTAATGATTTTTTAAAAATAATAAAATTGCATGGAATTGTTAGCAGCCAAAATTGCACAAACGGAATAGGGGGAAAGCATGCGTGTTCCTGAAAAAGGTAACCACATGCTCCAATCAATCCCGTCCTTTAAGCCAACTAGTTATTGTCTGCATTGCTCATAAAACACATCTCTCCGGAAACCCCTTCCTGATGGAAGAAGCCATCCATCATCTCGCATTACTATTCATTTTCTGTGCGCGGAGAGAGCAAATGTCATTCTGATCTTTACCGTTCGCTCAAACTGTATTAAAATACATAGTCTGGCGTTACATCTTTTGGAGCCTCTCTGTTCATAAATTGTTGCCACTGATTGGGACATAAAACATATTTTATAACGCCATAAAGCCCCCAGAAGATACAAGATCGCTCAGGTTTGCCTTTATGGCTCAATGCGTGAGGACTTCTTGAAGCAAAAGCCCGGTGTATTTCACACCGGCAACAGCAGGAGGAGAATACTGGTGGAAGACGGCACGGAGCGTTTCAATAAAACATTATGACCGTATTCCGTGATGACTACAGCACTGTTGCAGGGCGAGATTCTAAACCCTTAAATTGTCAGCTCTAAACTGATGGATTTTCTGTATAAATCAGACTTGTTTAGCGGTGGGTGATCATATTCATTGGTCAAAATGTTATAAAAAAAATGTTCTCTTCAGATATTACAGAACATCGGTTTTAGGATGACTTCTGGTACAACTTTGGCCACAGGACTTGCGTGTGGGGCTCACTCCAGCAAACTTTGGTTCAGGCCTTAAACATTTTGGCTCCGATTCAGCTTCCATTCAGGTTTTCTGCAGCGTGCCAACGGGTCTGAGAAGGGGGTGCATGTGGTTCCCTCCCGCACCATGACAGATCTGTCAGTTTCAAAGGCAGCACAATGAGCCGAGAGCATCTTTGCTGCATTCAGGCAACAGAGTGCAAACCGTTTTGCAAAATCAATGGCGTGCACAAGGACCCCAATGAGATATAATAGTGGGAGATCGGAGAACTGATGCTCCTAGCATTTCTAAAGGGAAAGCGCAGCTATGAGAAGCCTTGATTAGGATTCAGCCTGTCTTGTGGAATGAAAGAGGGGTTCACCCTTCCCCTCAGGTGCAATTTCGTTTATCAAAAAATATCGTTCCTCGCTGTTATAAGCCATGGAAGAAAAATAAAACAGGAAAAGAGAGAGCCTGTCTTTTTCCTATCGGGATGAGAAGGGTTAAAGCCAGGGCTTTTTTTCAGCTGGAATGTGGGGGAACGGAGTTCCGGAACCTCCTGAAAATGGTCACATGGCTGGTGGCCCTGCCCCCTGATCTCCAGACAGAGGGGAGTTTAGATTGCCCTCCGTGCCGCTTGGCGGCACGGAGGGCAATCTCAACTCCCCTCTGTCTGGGGATCAGGGGGTGTGGCCACCAGCCATGTGACCATCTTCTCTGAGGACAACCCACTGAGTTCCACCACCTCTTTTCCCAGAAAAAAAGCCCTGGTTAAAGCCATTATCTTTCTCCTTCACATCTACATCAGGGCTTCATCCCTAATTGTAAAGAGGCTAATTCCCTTTAAAAGCGAGGGGGGGGTCGTTTTCTCTCTCACTCTCACTCACACTACATCACATCACTGGAAGGCACCCCCAGAGGCCATCTAGTCCAACCCCCTGCACAATGCAGGAAAATCACAGCCACCTCCCCTACCCCCCCCCCCCGTGACCCCTGCTCTATGCCCAGAGGAAGGCAAAAAACCTCCAGAATCCCCAGCCAATCTGCCCTGGAGGAAAATTCCTTCCTGACTCCAAAGTGGCAATCAGCATTACCCTGAGCACATTAGAAAGAGCCATGAGAGCCTAGCACCAGTGCATCTCTTCCTGTTTTCTCTCTCTCACAATCTACCTAAATTCACACTGAGACATAGAATCAGCATTGCTGTCAGCTGGTCATCTAGCCTCTGCTTAAAAGCCTCCAAGGAAGGAGAACCCACCACCTCCTGCTAATACCGCCCAATAATACAATGCTTCTGTGTGGCCAGGCTCCACATCCCATGGGTAAGACGCTCCCTATATGAACCTGTCCGCCTCTTGAGGCCATCATCAAAGAGTCTACTTTGTATTCCCACAATGCAGGAGGTATCATCGTATGCATCAAGGAGCAGGTCCTTTTTGGTAGTGGCCTTGGGACTGTGGAGCAATCACTCTCAAGGGATGTGGCCACATCTCTCCAGGCTAGTCTTTAGGTGTTTGTATAAGGCCTGCTTATACAGGAAAGGTTTAGAGTTGGTTAAAGTTGGACGGTAAAGAAAGCTGAAAGGAAAAAAAATTGATTCATTTGAAATGTGATGCTGGAGGAGAGTTTTGCAGATACCATGGACAGCCAAAAAGACAAGTAAGTGGATACTAGATCAAATCAAGCTGGAATTCTCTTTATAAGCTAAAGTGACAAGACTAAAGTTATCATACTTTGGTCACATCATGAGAAGACAAGATTCTCTGGAAAAGTCAAGAAATGCTAGGAAAAGTAGATGGCAGCAGGAAAAGAAGAAGACCTAAAATGAGATGGTTTGGCTCAATAAAAGAAGCCACGTCCTCCAGTTTGCAGGATCTGAGTAGGTCTGTTAGAGACAGAACGTTTTGGAGGTCTTTCATTCACAGGGTCGCCATAGGTCGGAAACAACTTGATGGCACATAACACACACACACACACACACACTCTTTGTCCTGCTTTGAACAACAAACGGTGGAGTAGTTGGAAATATTTTTATTGTTTCTATTGCGATGTGGCTTTACTGTAGAGGGTTTATTGATGGAGGGGATGTTGGACTGTTAGGCACCTTCAGGTTTTGAAAAATAGAGCATGACTGGGAGATTAGCACTTTGCCAAGAAACCACCCCCTTCCTGTAGCACTTTTTTTAAAAAAAAATAGCATGGCCAAGCGGTGGAAGTCTGTGCAGTACAGAGAACAGCCGCCAGCGTTTAAGAATTAAAAAGCATTTATTTAAAAAATGAAAGTTCACATGCATACTCGCAAGCACAGCAATAGATTGAGCAGGGGATCCCAAAAGAAAGGTGTAAAAATGTGGTTTGCGTGCCCCTCTCTCCATATATTTCCTAGCTGGTTTTGTTCCAAGGCAGGCTCTTTAACTTAAAAGGTACGGCTTTCTCCCATAACCCTGTAGTCCACCTGGGTTTGGTCTGCAGCCCTCCACGTGGCAATGGCCACAGCCTGTAGGAGCCAGGTGAGAGATCCTCCTAGTTCAATGGAGTCAGTCCAAAAAGGAGACCTTCCAACCTGTGCTAAGAGATTTCATTATCTCCATTTGCCCATCCACTGAAAGAGGGAAGCCAAAGAAGCTTTTTTTCTAAATCCCTAGGAAGAGTGTTTCTAGCATGTATTGTCGAAGGCTTTCACGGCCGGAGAACGATGGTTGTTGTGGGTTTTCCGGGCTGTATTGCCGTGGTCTTGGCATTGTAGTTCCTGACGTCTTTTGGTGCTACACCTCTGAAGATGCCAGCCACAGCTGCTGGCGAAACGTCAGGAACTACAATGCCAAGACCACGGCAATACAGCCCGGAAAACCCACAACAACCATCAGTGTTTCTAGCACTTTGAACCTCGCAGCTCTCTCTTCCCTGCTAGTTGTTATTGTATCCAACCATGGAGCCATTAGTATTTGCAAAAGACAGTTGGATGTGGCTTGATTCCCCCTCCCATTCCATTCTCTACTAAGACAGAGAGAGAGAGAGGGAAAAAGTAACAAGTATTTCTCCACAGCCTCTTCAAGGGAAAACATAGAGATAACTGAGCAAGGTCTGAGTCTAGTAGCACCTTAAAGGTGGTGGAGGTGGCCCTCAAGTCATAGCTGACTTACAGCAACCCCTGGTGGGGTTTTCCTGGCAAGAGACTAACAAAAGTGGTTTGCCGTTGCCTGCTTCTGCAGCCCTGATCTTCGTTGGAGGTCTCCCATCCACTTACTAACCAAAGCTGACCCTGCTTAACTTCTGAGCTCTGACAAGATCAGGCTCACCTGGGCTATCCAGGTCAAGGCAGCAGCTTAAAGACCAATAAGATATCCAAGGTATACACTTTTGAGAGTCAAAGTTCCCTTGTCAGAGGTAGCTGTATATTTCCCCTCTGCCAGGCAAGTTACAATTGGAGGGGAGCAGTTTGCTTCAGGAAAATGTGAACAATAACCCACAACAGAAGGGTCTACGGACCAACAATTTACAATAAATTAATTATACAGTATCGCTTCTATAGCATAAAAGTGCCAAGTGCTTTTATATTTTTGCAGTTCACATACAACAAAAACGCACAAACCAAATTGCATAAACTCCCCCCAAAGTTCGCAATCCCAAGACAGTCTCTTTATTGAAGGACTTGAATTTTCTTCTCTTATCTGCAGTGGTCCCTGACGAACAACTTTCCAGTTACCAACTCCCAACCACGGGAGTCCGCAGTTGGGACGCAGAGCTTGCAGGGAGAAAAGCAGCCACCAAGCGCTCAACAGGGCGCAAGCTGAACTCCTGTTTTGGGGTTTCTTTTTCAAGAGCACAGGAAGTCAGTGGTTGTGCAGTTCCAAAGTTTTACACTCTCTCCTCTAGAAGCCAGATACCTCCTCTGAAATGCCGTCCCTCTTGTACAAGGTGCTATTTTGTGACTGGCTCCACCTAGAAAGCCAAGATCTAGATTGCAGGCTCCTGTGGGAAGAAAATTAAGTAGCTCCCAGAAACGTAAGTTGCCTTCTCCTGACTTAGATGACCCACTTAACCAACCCTTCCAAACATTACTACTGTGATTTGCAATTTATTGCCTAGCCCGAGGTGATCTATTCCTAACTGTGCCTGGATTGTAATCTTCTCTTTTAAAAAAAAAATCCAAGTTTTAAAGCCATGCTGTTTTGGTGAGCAAAAGGAAGAGAGGAACACTCATCTCGCCGCATTTATAGCCTGATAACTAATGGAACTTGCTTAATGGGCATTGATGGGCAATTGATGTTCCAAGCACCCTCCACCTACCACCGCGAAAAACCGATCTTTCAAAACTGATCTTTCAAAAAAGAGTTGAAACAAATTAAAAGCAGCTTGGAGTTGGATGGTAGATAAAGTTTTGGAGACGTTGGGATGCTGATTTTGTTTGGGGAATGCTGTGTGTTTCCTCCGGAGCCCCCTTCATACCTGCTCAATGATATCTCTGAAAATGCACCAGTTATTGCCAGCCGCACCATAAGACTTCAACGTGCACTCTTCCAAAACATATTGACAGTGTGAAATAACAATAATAATGCCCAAAATTTAACATCGCTTGAGAAAGGGGGGGGGCAAGTAAAGCTGTATTACTCCTTGGTGTCCTTCAGCAATGTACTTCTTTGAGTCCTGCAGAATACGTCTAATTTGCTCTGCTCAGCCAGATGTTAGCAACCCAAGAAGTCCATAAGACTAGTGCAAGTTATGTGAGTCTACCATATAACCATCCTAGGCAAATTATTTAGTGCCTGACTACATGTTATACTTTCCATGGGTCTGCCTCATGTTTGCCCTGGGTCAAGTTCTAGAAGCTGCCAAACAAAGGGGACAACTCCCAAACAGACCCAATTGTTGCAAAACCTCTTATGCCACAGGCAAGGATTATCCAAATCAATGTACACTTAAAGAATCCACATCTTCATTCCTTTCAATCCATCTTTATTCTTCCCATTTTCAGGGTAAACATTCAACCCACGATGTGTTATGCAGTGAAATCGTCCTGCCGTGCCGCCCCGAAGGGAGCTCCCGGCAGGAGATTGGCAATGGGCTCGCTTGCATCGGTTTTTCCCGTTTCGCCACAACCGCTTCTTCACAGCCTTACCAATTGCTTATTTTGACTTTGTTATTCTCTACTCCAAAGTTTTTTTGCCTCTAGAAGCTGACATTTACAGCACAACCCTAAACAGAGTTACTTCAGCCTAAGCCCATTGATTTCAATGGGCTTAGACTGGAATAACTCTTCTTAGGATTTCACTGTTAAATTCTCAGGTGTGCGAAGGCCTGATTCACATTGGGATCATGGTGCACAGGCACTAATGTACTGTAGGTGTTTCCAGGGGTCATTTCATAGAAAAGGAACTCATTAGAGGAACTCATTAGCATAACTTATTAGCATATGCCATGCCCCTTGACATCACCAGAAGTGTATCATTAGCATAACTGATTTGCATATGCCACACCCCCTGACATCACCTATCCTGGCTGTTTTGGACCCAATCCTGGCCCTTCAGGGCCAAAATGGGGGTCAAAATGGGCAAAAAGGGGCTGAAAAGGGGCCCAAAGTGGTCAGGATCAGGCCACTGCTGAGCGGGAGAGTGATCCACCACCTGTCAGAGGCCTGATCAGGGCTGTTTCAGCCCCAATCCAGGCCAAAATGGGCCCAAATGGCTGAGAGTCAGGTGGGCAGGTCCACCTGACATGTGACTTCTTTGGGGAACTGCCGGAACTGTGTTCCTGAGTGTTCCCCCTCAAAATGAGCCCTGGGTGTTTCTCCAGCCAAGCAAACAGCAGATTCCCCAGGCCCTTTCAAGTCAGAAACAATGCCAGAAGAGGCTTTATTTATTTCATTTATACCCTGCCTTTCTCCCCAGTGGGACCCAAACAGGATTGCCAGACCTCCTGCTGGCAATCCTTGTTGCTAACAAAAAAAGTTTTTTAAAATATCAGTCTTGTGTGCATCACAATGGCACTTTTGGGGGAAACCCAGAAGTGACTTCAGGTAGATCTAGAGTCTTTGACAGAGTTTCCTCTGTGCTCAGTGCTCAGGACTAGAGATGGGCACGAACTGAACTACGAACCAAAATTAAGCACGAACCAGGCCGATTCATGGTTCGTGAACCGTGGTTCATCAGATCCCAGTTCTGATGAACTGCCACGAACTTTATGCTGGTTCATTTGGTTCAGTTTTTGGTTCGTGACTGCAGACAGCCTGCTGCCAATCAATCAGTTTTCTAGGCAACAGGGGACGGACTTCCTGCAGACCTTCTGCTGACCTGGAAGTGATTATTTTCTGGCCCAGATGTGATGTTTCCATGAACCAAACAAACCGGTTCATGAACCAGGGGCAGGTTCACGAAAGTTCGTGGTTCATGAAATTTGACGAACCACAAACTGCATGGTTCGTTTTTTTTCTGGTTCGTGCCCATCTCTACTCAGGACACCATGCCCCCTCACATGTCCCAACCCTGAAGACCCAAAGCAGCTTACATCATCCCTCCTCCTCCATTTTATTATCACCATGACCCTGTGGGATAGGTTAGGCTGAGAGTATGAGTTTCTCTACATGAGATCGCCTGGTACGAGTATGTCAAGTGTAGGGAGACGCAATGTTAGCCAGGAAACATAGTTTTAAAAGGCAGAGCTGGCAGATGGCTCCTCAGAGAGTTTGTCAATTTCATCTTTGCCTCCCCGAAGGTTCTGTCAATTTCACCTCTTCAGTCTAAAACTGTGTGGGATGGCATCCAGAGGGCAGCGAGGAATGGAAATGAGCTGAAGCTGCCTTCCAGAGCCGGGCTTGAACCTGGAGAGGTTATAATGGGCTGAAGTTTCCCTTCTGTCATTTCACAGCCCCTTCACTCAGCTGTAGTGTATAGCAAAGGCTTTGCCTGCCACCAGCTCTGTCTTTTTAAACTATCCTAGCATTGCCTCTCCCGACACATGTCTTCTTGTGTCAGATGTCTCATATAGAAAGACTCTCAGTGACTGGCCTAAGGTCACCCCTCAAGCTTCCATGGTAGAGTGGGGATTTGACCCTGGATCTTTCAGATCCTAGTCCAACACACTAACCATGCATAACACTGGCTTTCCCCAGACACCACAGATCAGAATTGGGGGGCCCCACCAGAGAATCTAAATTCCAGCAGGAAATTCTAAGCATGAGTTAGAGACCGTAGACTTCATCACTATATTGCCTTACATATTATCTGCTGCTATAAATATGTACTGCTATGTACCACCTGTACTCCATGTTGTCTAATGTTAGTCCTAGAACTGATTATGTTCTGCTTCAGTATTTTTTCTACTCTGTATTGGATTCTTGCAAATACTATGTTTTAAACTTGTATCTATTTACCCTATGGTATAGTTTATGAAAAGTCCTTGATACAGTATTGAAATGTACTTGATACTGATTGTACTAATCTCATACTGTGTAATCCGCCTTGAGTCTCAGTGAGAAAGGCGGACTATAAATGACATCATTATCATCATCATCATTATGCTAGGTTCTGCTCTGGTTGCCACTAGGCTGGGTGCCAGCACGCCTGATCCTGACTCTGGGAGGTCATCAGGGACAACATAGATTCTTGCTCTGTGAAAAGAGGGAGGTATACATCACCCTCGCTCCCTCTCAGTCCACTCACAGGCCTGCTCAACCTAATGGAGTCCTGGCTGCCTCCCCTTCCTTCTCACCTTCCACAGCCTTTGGCCTCCTTACTTCCTCCAGGTTTGGTCTTCCTCCATCTTCCTCCTTCCAGCTCCTCTCCCACTCTACCAAACTCCACCATGCACCTACACAATCCACACCATCCTCCTTCTCTCTCTTCCTGCTCTTAACTCACCACCCCACCTTGTGAGATAACTTCCCTTATATCCACCCATTCCTGGCTCCACCTGCCAGCCACACCCCCAGCACCCCAGCCACAGCCTTGGCTGTCTTAGGCAGCAACACTTGTGGTTGCTTTGCTGGCTGCCGTGGCTTTCTCTGCTAAGGGCCTCAGGCAGCCCCACCTGTGGCTCTTTTGCATTCAGCCCCACCTGGTTCTGGCTGATTCCTTCTAGCCTGCCTGCAGGCTGGGACGTGGCCCTGTGCTGCCCTTCCTCTACTGCAGGTAAGGCTGCTGGCTGTCTTGCTGCTAGTTGGCTGTCCCTGCTTCCTGGGCTTTCTCCCTCTGGTCTGATCCACTCCTGGCTGCCCTCATTCTCCCTGCCTGGGCTCTTAGCCTCCCACCAGAGGGTGGGGCTAGCCAGCTTCCACTTGCCCCATCTAACCCTCTGAGGCTTCGGTGCTTCTTTTCCTCCCTCTGGTGCTGGTGGACTCTGGCCCTGGGTGTCTGCTGGGGTGGCTGGGAACTTGTCTCCCGGCTGTCTCCTGGCCCCTCCTCCCAGCAAGTCTGGGGGCTGAGCCGCAGACCCTGGATAATGATGATGATGATGATGATGATGATGATGACAGCTTATCAAGACCAAGGATGGATATGCAGACCTGTAAATGATGTGACATATAATTAGGCCCTTGATACACCTACCAAATGGTAAAGCTAGATTCTGCGGTGCAGGCTGAGTTTTAATTCCCCAGTTTAAAGGTCCGGCTGCCTCCCGTCCTGTTTTCCCTTGGCTTTTACTGTGCTAGTGCCACCGATCATAATGACTTCAATTTGCATTCAAGTAAGGACTGCAGAGGCTTTTTAGCAGACATTCCACTTTCATTTAGCTTTAACGATTAGACACTTAGAATAATAGGTAACTGGAAGCAAGCAACTTGTGCTTTATTTAGCATGGCCATTTCAAAAAGCAATGACTTTTTAATCCTTTATTCCCCACAGCCTCCACTGGGGGGGAGGGGGGAATGGCTGAAAAATGTGCAAGATTTCAGGTTCAAATAAAAATAAAAAAAGATACTGTCGTGTTTAAACAGTAAAACATGGTGTTTCATAATGGAAAAGCCTTGCTGCCAAGCTAAGGTTGCCAATCCTCATGTGGAGCCTGGAGATTTCCCAGAATTACAACTGATCACCAGACTACCAAGATAAGTTCCCCTGGAGAAAATGGCTGCTGTGGAGGGTGGATTCTATGGTAATATACCCTAATAAGATCCCTCCCCTCTCCAAACCCTGCCCTGTCCAGGCTCCATCCCCCAGATCTCCAGGAATTTCCCAACCCAAACCTGGCAACCTTAGAAAGACCCGCCTTCCCACGAGTGATTGGCTTCTGCTTTTCCCTCCATTTTCTTCAACCCAATCAGGCTTGGAGGGTGCTTGGTGAGCTGTAGGCCTACCAGTAAATTGACACAAGGCCTCAGGCCTTTGCAGAAGGGAGGCTTTCTTGAGACCCACAAGCCGCTCATTTTTCAGGCTCAGGCCCAGGATCATGACAGTGTTATTTAGACAGATGACTGCTTTAGAGGTAGGGTTCCTAGGTGCCCACCAGTGGCAGGCAAACTCTGAGGATTTGTCCCCTCGTCTGCCAATCACCCAGTGATCGGTGGGAGGGGGCAAGCTCCTGGAGTTTGCCCACCACTGGCAGGCACCTCAGGAGTGCACATCGTGTACATGCTCCCAACCGGCACAGCGACATCACTTCTAGAAGTGATGTTGTTGTGCCCCCGCGGGAGCATTCCCACGCTTCATTTGGGGCTTTGGGCCCCAAACAGGCCGAATCGGTCCCGTGCGAAGTGCAGCAGTGCTTGCACGGGCGGTGTGATGATGTCACTTCCAGAAGTGATGTCATCACACCAGCTCCGGCACGCGAAGCACACATGCAAAAGGAGACCTCGTATCCAGAACAAGGTAAGTGCCAGGGATAACACCCTCCCAACCGAGGGTGGACTCTATGGCATTATACTAGGCTTACCAGCCTCCAGGTGATAGCTGGAGATCTCCTGGAATTACAACTGATCTCCAGGCAACAGAGATCAATTCACCAGGAGAAAATGGCTGCTTTGGAGGGTGGACTCTATGGAATTATACCCCACTGAGGCCCCTCCCCTCCTCAAACCCCACCCTCTTCAGGCTCCGCCCCTAAAATCTCCAGGAATTTCCCAACCTGGACCTGGCAACCCTACATTATGTTGAGATCTTTCCCCTTCCCAAACCCTGCCACTCCCACACTCTACCCCCAACTCTCCAGGAATTTCTCAACCCAGAGCTGGCAAGCAAGAATATTGGAACAGGGTGCCTGGTTCTCTCTTCCTCCATTTTATCTACACAACAGCCCTGTGAGGTTAGACCAAGACTGGCCCAAAGTCACTCAGATGTAATGTTAAGCCCATGTTTCCCAGGCCCTGGAAATCCTTAAGACCTCAAATGTGGTGTAGGGATTAGCATGTTGGACTAGGAGCTGAGCGGCTTAGGTTCGAATCTCAGTTCTGCCATGGAAGCTTGCTGGGTGACCTTGGGCCAGTCACACACCCTCAGCCTCACCTACTTCACAGGGCTGTTGTGAGGATAAAATGGAGAAGAGGGGAATGAGGAAATCTGCCTTTGGTCCCCGCTGGAGAGAGAAGCAGGGTATAAATGAAGTAAATAAATAAATAAACAATAAAGAAAATGGTAGCAGAAGGAGAGAGACAATTGAAAGGAACTTATGGGTTGGACAGTGTATAGTTCCACAACCATATGGAGCATGGGGAGCCTTTGACCCCCACTGACCCCAGGCATGGTGTTGTAGTTAGTGGCTCTATAGGATCTGGGAGACTGGGATTTAACTCCTCACTCCTCCATGGAATTTTGTGGGGTGACCTTGGGTCCATTGAGCTCTCTCTTGCTACCCTACCTCACAGGGTTATTCTCAGGGCTTTTTTCTGGGAAAAGAGGTGGTGGAACTCAGTGGGTTGCCCTCGGATAAAATGGTCACATGGCTGGTGGCCCCGCCCCCTGATCTCCAGACAGAGGGGAGTTTAGATTCTAAACTCCCCTCTGTTTGGAGATCAGGGGGCGGGGCCACCAGCCATGTGACCATTTTCGAGAGGTGCCGGAACTCCCTTCCACCGCGTTTCCGCTGAAAAAAAGCCCTGGTTATTCTGAGGATAAAATGTAGGAGAGGAGAATGATGGCCTAAGCCACTTTGGGTGGGTCCCCATGGGGGAGGAATGCATGGTATAAATATCTAAATAAAAAAATAACACACACACTACACGTGCATACTTATTGCAAGGTTTATCTGCAGCATGGACCCTACACTGTGTCGACAGGGAGATAAACAATTATGTTTCAGCTTTTCTGAGCTTGCAACGTTACCTGTGAACTGGCATGTTTAATCTGAAATTTTGAGTCCTCCACCTACCATTCTTCTGATACAGCTGCACCCATCTGGAAATGTCTTTTTTCACTCACTTCACCATAAAGTCTTTTTTTTTTTGGTCTCTCCTAAAAGGCCAAGCATCATTCCTGCTCCTTATTTTTCCTTCTTTTCCATCTGCCACATCTCCTTCGCCATCAACACCATCACCAGCCTGGGCTTTGTTGAAACTGTCACAATTGAGGGCAGGGATTTTTTTTAAAAAAAAGCATCAATCTATGTACTGTTGCAGATAGTGCTTTTATCTGCAACAGCACAGCCCGGAGAGTGCTTCGTTCAGCAGATAAGAACTTGCTGGTGATCACTGGCCACAGGGAGACTCGTTTGGCCTCAACCCGGGCCAGGGCTTTTTCAGTCCTGGCCTCAACCTGGTGGAACTCTGTCTGAAGACGCTCAAGCTCCGCCAAGATCTGGTATCATTTCGGCGGGCCTGCAAGACGGAGATGTTCCGCCGGGCACATGGTTGAGGCCAGTATTAGGACCATCATTGAGCCTCCCGTCGCCTTCTCCTATCCAATGACATCTCGCCCATCCGGGTGTCTCCCTCTTTATATATGAGGGCAGGAATGTGCAATAGGCCATCTGAGTTATGATCTTATGATATGATTTTAATTGTATTTATATAATTATGTATTTTATTAATGTTGTACCCCGTCCTGAGCCCGCTTGCAAGGAGGGAGGGCTAAATACCAAATGAAGAAAAGTTAAACAAGATTGTGAAACTGGAAAGATCTCCATCTTGTCAATTTCATAATTTTGTTTGGATCTCGGTACCCTGGCAGGCTCTTCTTCTTTTGCCTTGTTAATTTTATAAATCTGGCACCGGGGAAACTGGCATTTATGTACTGAAAATCTGCGCTGCCCTTCTGTTAGTTCAGCATAGTTATAGAGGCTAGAGTATTGAATGAAAAAAACAGCAGTCCCGGGTTCAAATCCTCCATTACTTATTTTCATTTTATTTTCATTTTATTTTCACGGTGGGGGAGTGCCAATGGAGAAAGCTTTTGAATTTGTAGCAGGAAGGTGAGCCAGTTGTAATGAGTCCACAGCCCGAAGACATCATCCCACAAGCTCAAACAAGAGCTCAGCCCCGCCCTCCCCCACCTTCTGGGTTTCACCATTACCCAGCGAGAAGTGGTTGGCTGAAACTGACAAGGCTTCAGTGGAAACTGAACAGGCTTAGACAGCAGTTAACTGCAGAGGCATGCATTGTTAATAATATCCTATCTGTGTTTAGTTGAGTTCCATGGGACTTTTTTTCTGATAAGAAGGCCAGGCACATTGCCTGGACAATTATGCCTGATTTAGTATGTGGCTTTCTTATGCTATGCACAATTTGACTAATATTTTTAGTGCTTTCTTGGTTTCTTTGGCGAACCTTGGTGTCATTTCTGCCTGTTAAATGGTCTTTAAGGGCCTCATCAAAAAGAGGTATAGTTTATACTTCTGATGTCTGCTGACATGCAATAATCCACCCTATCAGAGAGGCTGTTAAAGGTCAGCATTCTACCACGCTTCTATTATTAGCTTTGATGTTAGAAAAATCTCTCTCTCTCTCTCCTCTCTCTCTCTCTCATTTTAAAGAGAAAAGGGGCCTAAAAGTCATTGTTTTCTGCCAGATTGTTTGTCGACATAATTGTTAGCCCTTTGAGATCTACTCTTGCTTTCAGCAAAATATGCCATAAATCTAATGAACATAACTGATAAAATTAAATTAAATTAAAAGAAAATCAGATGGAGACAAAGCATACTATGAAATAGTTTTGGGAACAGAGCTAGAAAATGGAAAGAAAATCAAAGAGTCATAGAGCTGGAAGGATCCCCAAGGGTCATCTAGTCCAACCCTCTGCACAACGCAGAGAATTCACAGCTACCTCTCACACACACCCCTTATTATCCACATGACCCCTGCTGTCTTCCCAAAGGAAGGCAAAATACCTCGAAGATCCCTGGCCAATCTGGCCTGAAAGACAATTCCTTCCTGACCCCATAGTGGCGACTGGCATTACTCTGGACATATAAAAAGACCCACAAGTGCCTAACACTGGTTCATCTCTTCCCTCTCACAATCCACCTGAATTCATACTGAATCAAAGAATCAGCATTGCTACCAGATGGCCATCTAGTCTCTTCTTAAAAACCACCAAAGAAGACGAGCCCACCACCTTCCAAGGAAACCAGTTCCATTAAGGAACCACTTTGTCAGGACGTCCTTTCTAATGTTTAGCCAAAAAACTCTTTTGGTTTAATTTTAACACATTGGTTCCAGTCCTTAAAATGGCCAATTGCATTCTTGAGCCGGGCTGCTGCAGCTGTTCACAGCTATGTGAGTAATTACCATCGAAGAGACTCTTTCAATGCTTCCAAATTCTGTCCAGCCAGAATTTCCCGGAGATGAACTTGCCAGTATGCCTGTCCACCTCTTTGGCCTTGAAGACTGTGCAGCCTTCCTCTGGGAGAGCAGCATCCTATTCCATCCTTTGATGACAGCAGCAGTGTCTTCACTTGGCCTGAAGATGGCACTCAAGAACGTCTGTCCGTGAGAGCTGTAATGCAACCCAAGGTTCTCTGCCTGTGATAGCCCAGCCGTCCAGATAGCCATAAACTGAACGTTCATGTAGTTCATTAAAAAATGTACCTTAGAATACCAGACCAGGGAATGATGGAGACAAAGCAGCAGAGGTCAGTGCGGACTTTGCAGAAAACAAAACCCCAAGTTGTTAGGAGGGGAAGCAGTTCCTAACCGGGATCGATGCTGTTCCCCCACATGAATTATTTGCATTTTAAAATGAACATCCAGAATATATCGACATAAGCAAGATAACACCCTCTCCTGACAGTTACAAAAATATTCATCCCATTTCCGTCTCCAAACCTTGCACCTTCAAATATGCCCACAAGCGGGGCTCATTTCGAGGGGGAATGTGCAGGAACACAGTTCCGGCAGTTCTCCAAAGAGATCACATGTCAGGTGGCCCCGCCCACCAGACTCTCCGCCATTTGGGGCCCATTTCAGCCTGGATTGGGGCCGAAATGGCCCGGATCGGGCCTCTGACGGGTGGTGGACCACTCTCCCACTCAGCAGCAGCATGATCCTGACCATTTTGGGCCCCTTTTTAGCCATTTTCAGCCCCTTTTTGCCATTTTGGACCCAATTTCAGCCCTGAATGGCCAGGATTGGGTCCAAAACAGCCAGGATAGGTGATATCAGGGGGTGTGGCATATGCAAATCAGGTATGCTAATGACACACTTTCAGTTATGGCAAGGGGTGTGGCATATGCTAATGAGTTATGCTAATGAGTTCCTCCAGCTCTTTTTCTACGAAATGACCCCTGCCCACAAGCGTCACATTTTAGAAGAGAGGGATAAGGGGGGGGGTGAAAGGGCAGCCTGGGCAGACAGGGAGGAATTGGAATTGACACCCCCCCTTCTTTTCCACCTTGGATTGCTTTTTTAAAAGCTGTTTTGCATTCATAAAATTTACTCAGATAGGAGGGCTGTCCTGTAGGGAGGTGGAGATGCTTCTCTAAAGAGATAGGAACTGTAGACTTCACCATCATGTTGCCTTACATCCTATCTGTTACTGTAAGTATGTGCTATCTGCTGCTTTAAGTATGATCCTACTGGGTAGTTCTGCATTCTTTAATACCACCCTTAGACTTGTGCATGCTCTGTTTCGCATTTCTTCAACTCTGTATCAGATTTTTGCTGACATCATGTCTTTACAGATTTTCCTTTATATACCCTATTACATTTTTTATAGAAGTGTCCTTGATATTGACTGTACTAATATCACACTATGTAATCCACCAGGAGCCTCAGTAAGAAAGATGGACTATAAAAGGCGGGCGGGCGGGCGGGAGGGAGGGAAGGAAGGAAGGAAGGAAGGAAGGAAGGAAGGAAGGAAGGAAGGAAGGAAGGAAGGAAGGAAGGAAGGAAGGAAGGAAGGAAGGAAGGAAGGAAGGAAGGAAGGAAGGAAGGAAGGAAGGAAGGAAGAAAGAAAGAAAGAAAGAAAGAAAGAAAGAAAGAAAGAAAGAAAGAAAGAAAGAAAGAAAGAAAGAAAGAAAGAAAGAAAGAAAGAAAGAAAGAAAGAAAGAAAGAAAGAAAGAAAGAAAGAAAGAAAGAAAGAAAGAAAGAAAGAAATTTCATTTATACCCCACCTTTTTCCCCAGTGAGGACTTGGAAGTGGCTTACATAATTCTCCCTTCCTCACTTTCATACACACAACAACCCTGTGAGGTAGGTCAGGCTGCAAATGTGTGACTGGCCCACGGTCACCCCACAAGCTTCAACAACAGAGTGAGGATACAAATCTGAACCTCACAGTTCCTAGTACTGCACTTCAACCACCACACTGCACTGACTGTCCCAATCTCATAGGGGAAAAAACAGCTGAAATATGGGGAGAGCAGGGGCAAGGTCCCAGTGCCCTCTCCTAGTCCCCCATGCTGTGCTTTAAATCAGGGTTTTGATGGCAGACCTGATTCTGCATGTAGATCTTCCCATCAGTTCGATCCTAAAAGATACTTAGCATATCTTTTATTTAGTAAGGCTGCCATCCTCCAGGTGGGTTCCTGAAGTCATCCTGGAATTACAACTGATCTCCACACTACAAAAGAGGAAATGGTCGCTTCAGAAGGCAATGGAATCACATTCTTGCTGAGCTCCGTCCTTGACCCAAACTCCACCCTCGCCAGCTCCTCTCCCAAATCTCCAGGAATTTCCTATAAGAGAGCTGGTGGTAACTCTACTATTTAGACTCCTGCTGTCTTGGTTGATTGGAACAGAACGAGCAAATTAGGCATGGAGCTATTCTTTACCGGACAGGCTCTGATGCTGGAAGGGTACATAGGTTTCCAAAGAGACATAGAATTGTGTAAGGAGAGGGAGGTAAGGTCTAATTCTTATAAAGAGAAGATGAAGGAAAGCCATGTTTGGGCTGTCCCATTTCAGACCACAACAGGGGACTCAAATAGATGCTCCTCCATATGAAACACATATAGAAACACATGTAGAAAATGGGAGAGAAGGACATGACTTGCATTGCTGCTGCTTCTGCTGCTCCTGCTGCCACTCCTGCTGCCGCTCCTGCTGCTCCTGCTGCTGCTCCTGCTGCTGCTGCTTCTTTGCTATGGAAGAATCTGCTGATATGCATATCGCTTCCATTTTCCATTGCTAATAAGAGATTCTTTACAAAAGCAACCATAGTAATCCAGTAAAATTAATACAAAGTTTAAGACCAGAACAAAAACACTTCTCCACTCAGGGCATCTTTACAATATGGAACCACCAACTATGCACTGACCGGCTAGTATAAATGGATCGTTGTTTGTTTGTTTGTTTATAAAGATCAGGAAAGCACATCAAGTATAAATTTAGGTGGCAACTAATGATAACCAACATTGCACTAATCAGATGCAGTAACGGGGAGTAATAGCATAGTAATAACATAGTAACAGAGGAGGTCACTGAGGGGCGGTGGATGAAAGGGTGGTGCAGTCTCTGTGGTGCAGATGCTATATTGGACGACAACGGATGCTGTTCTCTTTCTGGATATTGCTGGCCATTCTCCAAGAACAGCCCAAAACAGTCTTGGCCACCCCCAATACCTTCAGCACCACCCAGTGGCACCATCTGGTAACTACACAGACCTCTTTCCTCCCGCCGTGAGTCTCACCCACCAGTTCAATTCTTGTCTGTTGCTTGCATATTTAGTGACATAGGGAAGCGCTGTTTTACTTTCATGGGACTATTTTAAAATGTGAAACAGCAGATCCTCTTCTCTCTACACCTTGATAATGTCAAGGAGTTGAGCTGACCAGGGGCAAGAAGTGATTTCTCACCTTCCCCTTTAAAAAAATACTAGATTACTTAAGAGAAACGTTCACCCCCTGATCAGATCAGCAGTTTCCCCTCCCATGCATCTGCAAAATGTCAGAGCCACAACCAGCTTAAATCTGGCTTTATTAATTATAGAGATACCTGGAGTCAGTGGTTGGCTTAGACTTCAAGGTTTACAAAGACACTTACCTTTTAATTCACTTGGGGCTTAACTTTTAGTGCTTGGGAATTCCTAGGATCAGTGCCAGGTTTCATGGGGGAAGGGTGCTAAGTGTCAGAAAAATCTCAGCAAGTCATTGGCTTAGACAGGAAGGCTCTCGGTGGAGGCCTTTCTCTGGAACATATTTCGGCCTGAAAAGATGGATGGAGGGTGCACATCCGTGGGGGTGCACATCCGTAGGAACTTCCATTGACACTGGGCTCTGCACAAAACGGAAGATGTACTTTTCTTGCCTGCTGGCTATAGCTACACTACAAGAACTTCCTGACAGTTAGAGCGGTCCCTCAGTGGAACAGGCTTCCTCGGGAGGTGGTGGGCTCTCCTTCTTTGGAGGTTTTTAAGCAGAGGCTAGATGGCCATCTGACAGTAATGCTGATTCTGTGAACCTGGGCAGATCGGGAGAGGGAGGACAGGGAGGGTTGCATCAGCGCTTAGTTCCTGTGGCCCCTTCTTGCATGCTCAAGATAAGGCCGATCACCGCTTGGAGTCAGGTAGCAATTTTCCACAGGCCAGTTTGACTAGGGATCCTGACAGTGTTTTGCCATCGTCTGGGCATGGAGCAAGGGTCACTGGAGATGAGGGGGGAAGGTAGTTGTGAATTTCCTGCATTGTGCAGGGGGCTGGACTAGATGACCCTGGCGATCTCTTCCAACCCCATGAGTCTATGGTACTGAGACCAGGGCCCGGCAGGATCTGTTATCGTTTCACCAGGCCTGTAAGACAGAGATGTTCTGCCAGGCATATGGTGGAGGTAGGGCTTGGCCTCTGCTGGCTGGAAAAAAAAATAGAGAAGAATATAAAACCTGAAGGGCTGACCGCCACCTTATCTGGTTGAGCCGTGCTCGCTGCCTATCGATCGCCACCATCTGATTGTAATTAGTGTATACTTTATGAGTGAATTCCCTTTTAAATCTATTTATAGTTTTAATTGTATAAATTAATTCAAATATGTTTTTAAACTGTTGTAATCCACCCTGAGCCCTTCGTGGGGAGGGCGGAATAGAAATCCAAAGTAAATAAATGAAATGCTGAGCTCTCTTATATAACTTCAGCTGTCGTGGTTTCCCCCCAAAGACACCTGGAAAGGGAAGTCTGGCCACATTCAAGGCATAGCACCTCCATCAATTTAAGTGGTCTAATCATTCCCTCTTCTTTGAAAAATCTAGGACTTGTAGTTCTATGGGGATGCAATGCCTGGTCTCTAAAAAAGCCTTCTCTGCTCCTTTTGCCTGGGGGAGGAAATCATGTCAACTCAAGTGGAACCCAGCAGCTGAAGTCTTGGGGGTGGATCACTTTCCATTCTTCATGCTTTTCCTGGGGGCGGGGCTGCATTTCCAGCTACATTGGTGTAGTGGTTAAGAGCAGCAGGACTCTAATCTGGAGAACCAGGTTTGATTCCCCACTCCTGTACATGAAGCCAGCTGGGTGACCTTGGGTCAATCGCAGCTCTCTCGGAGCTCTCTCAGCCCCACCCACCTCACAGGGTGATTGTTGTTGTGGAGATAATAATAACATACTTTGTAAACCGTTCTGAGAGGGTGTTAAGTTGTCCTGAAGGGCAATATATAAATCGAATGTTGTTATTATTATTTATTAAGTTGTCCTGATGGGCAGTATATAAATCAAATGTTGTTGTTGTTGTTGTTGTTGTTCTTATTCCAAAGGAATTTGGGGCCTGAGCAAGTTGTACTCCAAATCCCACTGCCTGTGTCAAATTTCAGGAGGATCCAAGCTGTAGAATCCAAGAACTGGAAGGGGTCTAGGCCTAATCACAAGAGGAAATCCGAAACTAAAATATACCGATAGATGGCTGTCCAGTCTCAGCTGCTTGAATAGAAATATGTTTTATAGTTTAGCCAGAGAAATCCATGTAACGTTCCGCAACTCCGACTTCTTCCCTCCCCCCCTCCAGAAACCTTTCCTACCTAACATGCAAGGATATATGGAGGTGGACTTGACCCTTATCAAGACTGAGAGTCCAGCCATAGGAAATATTTCACTGCTATCCTTCCATTCCTCCGTCATCGCCATCATTCTTGGCCTTTAGAGATTCCCTCTGGATCTTCCTTTTGTTTACACTCAGTAATGAGGAGTTAACCGGGAGGGATCTCGAAGGAGAGGTCAGCAGACATAGTTCAAGCAGAATTAGGAAGCCACTTTCCATCCTTGCTTTGATCTGCTAGGAATTTATTCTGCCCAGAGAGGGACGTGAGGAATAGCAATATCCACCAGACAGCCGTCCCTTGGAGCCACTTTGGAGGGCTCCGTCCACGTCTCCCCCACCCTGGCTCCTCCGCTGCTGCGATTTACACCCCGTCCTCTGCAAGTTTATGACTCGAAGGTCTGTGAGTCAGCAGGCCCCGTAACTGGCAGTACCATGCAGAGAGCCTCCTACCCTGGGCGCTCTTGCCGACTTATTTGCAATTGCTGAGGCAGGCTGTTTGCTCCTGCCACGTTTCACAGCAATGCAGGAGAGGTTAACAAAGGGCTAGAGTTTAATTGGGAGTTTCTCAAAACACCCTCTCTGGATTCATTTGGCCTGTAGTCCAAAGTCCGGCTGTTGTTGCCGCGGAGAGATTTGTGCATTGATTCGGCTTTGAATGATTTCTGGTGGGTTTTCAAAAAAATGCAAAAGAAGCACCACATACTTATCAAGTGGCAATTAGCAGTTTTATTTATGACATTTATGCCCCACTTTTCTCCCCAATCGGGACCCACAGAGGCTTACGTCATTCTCTTTTCCTCCAATGTATCCTTGCAATGACCCTGAGAGGCAGAACAGCAGATTTGAGTCCAGTGGCACATTAGAGACCAACAAGATTTTCAGAGTCGTTTGAGGGTCAGAGCTCCTGAAGTACAATCTGTACATGGTCGGAAGTCATTTCAGGCAGATATCTGTGTTGTTCTGCAGTCCAATGGCAAGACTGGAGCCCAGTGGCACCTATAAGACTAACCAGGGCTTTTTTTCAGCAGGAATGCGGGGGAACAGTGTTCCGGAACCTCTTGAAAATGGTCACATGGCTGGTGGCCCCACCCCCTGATCTCCAGACACAGGGGAGCTTAGATTGCTCTCTGTGTTGCTCCAGCTGTATATAAAGCGTAATCATATTCAGAGCTATGCCTTTTAAAGTCTGTAGATTTACTTACTATTTATTTACTTCATTCATACGCCATCTTCATTTGTACCCCAGAGCAGCTTACATCATTCTCCTCTCCTCCATTTATTCTCACAACAACCCTGTAAGGTAGGTTAGGCTCCGAGTGTGTGACTGGCCCAGGGTCACCCAATGAGCTTCCTTAGCAGAGTGGAGATTTGAACCTGGGTCTCCCGATCCCAGTCCAACACTCAAGGCACCACATCACATTGGCTAAGTGTGTTCTAAGCCTGCGGAAGTCGATGAATTTAGACTCTACTCAAAGCCACACTGTGAGTCTTTAGTTTAGGATTGATTGAGACTTTGCTACAGATGCGGGACGTGCAGAAGTGCACATGGTTTGGGGCTCAGGCTCCCAGCTTTGGAAGCAACATGTGGGAGAATTTGCAGAGGAGATTCTTCCTGGCCCAGCCACCCAACCCTGAGGACACAGCCGTTGTCAGAAAATCATCAGCCACTGTGGAGTTTTGAGCAACCTGCACTTGCAAGGTTTAAAGACTGGCCTCAACCGTATGCCTGGTGGAACCTCTCTGTCTTACAGGCCCACCAAAAAGATATAAGATCTTGGTAGGCCTGGGGGTCCTCTGCTGCACCCTGCACTAATGAGCTTCTGAGGCCACCGCTAATGTCAGACAGTCTACACTGCAACCTGCCATGCGGGACTCAGCACCCAACAGCAGCAGATGCCTGAAGCTGCCAACCTCTAGTTGGGGCCTGGAGTTTCCCCACAATTACAACTGAGCTGTAGACTACAGGAGTCAGTTCCCCTGGAGAAAATAGCATCTTCAAAGGGTGGACTTTATGGTATCACATCCCTGCTGAATTCCCTCCCCAGGCTCCAGCCCTAAATCTCCAGGAATTTCCCAACCCAGATTTGGCAATAGAGTTGCCAACCTCCAGGTGGTGCCTTGAGATCTTCTGGAATTACAAGTGATCTCCCAGACACAAAAGATGAGTTCTGCTGGAGAAAATGACTGCTCTAGATGCTCCTGAGGTCCTTCCTCTTCCCAAACTCTACTCTTTCCAGACTCCACCCCCAAAATCTCTAAGAATTTTTCAACCTGGAGCTGGCATCCCAGCTGGCCTCGACCAGGGCCAGGACTTTTTCATTCCTGGCCCCAACCTGGTGGAAGTCTCTGTTGGAGGACACCCGGGCCCGCCAAGATCTTATGTCCTTTCAGCGGGCCTGTAAGACGGAGGTGTTCCACCAGGCATATGGTTGAGGCCAGTCTTCAACCTTCTGATTGCTTAGGTGCCCCCCTACTGGTCTCCCGCTAGAGGGGTGACAAAGTCATCTGCCCCCCGTAAGTGCTGTCACCAGAACTATGGTCCCCACCCACTCCTCTTGGATTGTTATGTTCAGATTGGGGAAATTGGAGGGGGGGCACTATCTGATAAGTTGTTTTAGGTATTTATGTGTTTATGTTTTAGTATTTCAAATCTTATTTATATATGTTATATATTTTAAATGCTCATTCAGCATTTTATTGTACCCTGCCCTGAGCCTGTTTGCAGGGAGGGAGGGCTAAAAATCGAATAACTAACTAACTAAATGAATAAATAAATAAATATAGTTGGCAACTATCGTGTGAAGAAGGGGACTGGGCCCTACATCTCCCTCTTTTGCACAGTGCATCAGAAATAGGGAATCGGTAGCAAGAGCTGCTCTTATTTCTTCAAGCTGCTCTTTTTGGAACACCAGTCCTCTATCCAGGCAAGAAATTCCCTTTGTAGAGCCCTACGACCCACGGAGCATCCTTTAGACAGCTTAGGAAAGCCCCAGTCCCTTAAGGGGCCTGGCCGGGGTGAATGGAGGGTACACTGTGTACCTGCTGCTGATTCCTCTTTTGTTAGCTGTTAATATGTTCCGAGACTGACCTCTTGCATGGAAAAGTGGCTAAGCCCTAACAAGACCTGGTTCAAACAAAGCCTTAGTGAAAGTCAACAGTCTTGCAGCAGAATATACAAAGCCCTGCGTGTCAACGGAAACTGCCAAGGTTTCTAGCTCAGCGATTCTAGAGATTTGCTTTGGATGTGAATATAATTCCAGCAGGGTAGCCGTGTTAATCTGTTGCCACAAATCTAACAGGAGTCTTGGTGGGCAGACTCACACCAATTTATTCCACCTTTTGTAGACTCAGCTTTTGGAGCTCACTTCTTAGCATTGCCAGGTCTCAGCCCTCAACAGCCAGGAGCATTGGGGGCAGGGCACAAGGAGGGGAAGGAGTTGTTGGCATCACAATGTACTTCTGGGCTTCACCTGGGTTTCTGGGTTTCATCATGCTCCGGAAAGTCCCCAAAACTCTATGGTTTTACCATGGAAATTTGGGGAAAATCCTAGAGCATCATGATGTCACTTCCGGATTTCACGACTCCATGATTCTGATTGATCTCATTTTTCCCCATCCTATTTTCCTTCTTAAATGAGCAGTGAGCCTGGGAGGTGGAGGCTGGAGGTCTCCCAGCATTCCTGGTAAGCTGGCACCCCTTCCACTTCTTCAGATTGGATCTTCACTAGGCTTCAGAGCACATATGGAGCTTCCTTGCCTGAAAATAGAGCCAAAGCATGGGAGTGGGAAGAGGTTGGTACGCTTGACTGGGACCTGGGAAACTAGAGGGCCCAAAATAAATGCAAGCTCATTGGTCTATTTAGAAGGACAAATGGAAGGATGCTTGGAAGGACAAGGTCCATTTTGGAAGGACATTGGAAGGACACTTCAATAATCAGACAGACATTTATTTCTTGACTCATGAGATTGTATGTCAAGATAGAGTTGAATAATGGACCTCTTGTTTGCACCCATGCGCCTATCCTCTTTGGGTGGCCATAGGCATGCCAGGTGGCCACCTGTATCATGCAGCCTCCAGCTCCCACCCATTGTCCCATCAAGCAGTGGGAGAGAAATGGTGGGAGGAAATGATGTTGCAAATACCATGACCATGCCTCCTGGGCTATTGCCTGGAAGTGATGTCACTATTTCCACAACACTCTAGACATTTCCCCCATCTCAACGGTCTTTACCTGGCCTGTTTCCTGATACCCCATAAGCAAGGCCCTTCATTTCACACTCCATATCTACTGTGTGTATGGAGCTTCTTCTCCATCAAAGTGAATGGGGCAGCCTACATGAACAGGAGCCCTGTGTATGTATTAGAACTAGCATGGAGCTCCGGACCAGGCAATGTTCATGAAGGTAAATTCATCCAAGGGGGGGAATTTTATCCCATGGAATCATGGCAAATACCTCAAACCAGGTGTCTCTTCCCTGCCAATTCCCTCTGCACATGGCTCATGGTTTTACTTTGCACTTGAGTCCATTGTTCCCTCCCAAAGCTTTTCTCTTTCCTTATCTCCTTCTGAAATGTTAAACTCCTTGAGTCAACGGAACCCTAATGTTTCAGATTGTTGTTTCAAGTGAGTTATCAGCCCCACCAGAGCTGTTAAGGAGACATTATTTGCAAAAGTTTGTTTTAAATATTTGGAAGACAAGGTAGCTTGGGAAAACATGAATGGAAATTTTTGATGCAGTTTCATGGGGGGGCAGGAACAGACAGACAGACAGACAGACAGACAGACAGACAGACAGACAGACTGGGCACGATCCATCTGGATTTTCTTGTAAGCAAGAGTACTTCCATGGGATCTGTTTAGTCTGGAATTTTCAGTCTTTGTTCACTCAGTTTTAAGAATCCAGATGCTGCTATTGGCAACCACAGAATTTCTGTATTTCCCCCCTCTGTCATTCCGACTTTTATCAAACCTGATTTGTGGTGATTTTTTAAAACATAAAATGCAACTGCAGCACCAATTTGTCCCCCATGGATAAGTACTAGTAAGGCTCCTCAGAGCTATTGTTCCTTGACATTTTCCTATTTTCTTTTTACTTCTAGGTTAATTACTTCCTTCCACATGGAAGCCCTGGTTTTCATTTATCAACCGTTAATTTTTAGTTTTTGTTGGGAAGAAGGATGAAGTTCAGTTTTCACACTGAAAGCCTCTTTCCTTTTCAATTTTATTTTTGGAACAATTATATTGCTATTACAAAATTATGAGAGAAAATAAAATTAAAAATAATGGGCAGCAGTTTGTCCTGAAAAGTGAAAAGCAGCTGTTAATTCCTCCCCACACAAAAATCCCACTGATAATGTGACAGGAAAAAATAGGAAGCAATTAATAACACTGAAAGCAGAAGAAATAAAAGGGAAATTACTGAGAATAGAGGTACTTTGCTGAATGGGATTTCCTTCCAAGTAAACATACAAGTAAACATACAATTCTGCCAAGGCAGCTTGGCAGAATGTTGGACAAGTGACAGTTGAGAAGTCCATTGGACAGCAGTCAAGCTGCAAGACCAGGATGCCTACATTTCCCATCAAAACTTGAGGGAAGCTGACAAGGGTCCAACCTGTGTCATTCGTCACTTGTAGCTTGGCCCATAGAGAGCGCAATCCTAAGGAGAGTTACCCCAGTCTAAGCCCAATCATTTCACTGGGCTTAGACTGAACTAACTCTTCTTAGGATTGCTCTATAAAAGATTGTTATGAATACAGTGCCATATTCAGTGGCATGTAGAGATGCAGTTTCAATTTTACTTCTAGATGATTGTAGCAGAATAATCCTTCCGCCATGAAAACGTTCCTCATGGGAAAATAGGAGCTGCACAAAAAGCATGGATCCGCTCAGTTACAGCTCCCAGTGATTTCAAATTGGATTTGCATTGGAAAAGTTCCACACGGCTTTTTCTTTTCTATCCCCTCCTGCCCTGAAAGCCTGGCTGGCAGCATCAGTATAAGTACCCATAAAAAGAATAGATCCAGAGGAGTTACCTGTGTTAGTCTGTAGTAGCAAAATTGAAAAGAGTCCAGTAGCACCTTTAAGACTAACCAACTTTACTGTAGCATAAGCTTTCGAGAATCACAGTTCTCTTCGTCAGTTCTCTTTGTCATAAAAAGAATAAACACCTTAGATCACACATTTCTATTTATACAAAAATCAGCAACCTGCTCAGGATTGTAGGTTGGATATTGGGACTTTGTGTATTTAATGCCACCTGGATGGCAAAATTTAGATATTATTTTTGGGGCTAAATAGAATGCAAAATCATGTGTGTTGAGACATTCTGTGCTTATCTGTGCAGAATTGCTGATGGGGGGAAGTTGCAACTAGTTTCTGAAACTTGTGCACATAGAAATAGTGAGAAATGTAGCCACTTAGGGGAAACCCGTGCGCAAGGCAAGGTTTCCACATGCGTCTATGAGCTGTCAATACAAAACGCTTTATTCTGTGTACTTGAAGTAGACTTGAAAAGAGCCTGGATCTTCTCTGAACGAATCTGACATTTTATTCTTATTTTTTTCTCCACTTTCAGTGGTATTTTGGACCACTCTAGTGTGAATTCCAGATTTCTGTTTGTTGCGGAAATAACCTAATAAATATGAGAATGCTATAAATCAGCCAACCAGACCTTCATGCCTATATATATATGGAGATTACGATGATCAAAGTCATTTCACACATATTTGAAATGTGTTTTCTGAAAACCATGTTGCACTTTTTATTGACTTCATTTATACCCTGCCTTCAAAGCGGCGTACGTCATTCTCCTTCCCTTCATTTTAGCCTCAAGACAACCCTATGAGAAAGGTCAGACTGTGTGACTAACCCAAGATAACCCAGCAAACTTCCATGCTAGAGCAGAGATTTGAATTGGGGCCTCCCCATTAAGACCTGACACTAACCACTATGCCACGCTATCTCTCGCTTCCAAATCAGGAGAAAAAGGTTACATAAGAATCGACTACATAAAGTGCATTCTATATTATAAAAGATTTCAGTTGCTCTTTATCACATGCATCTGACGAAGAGAGCTGTGATTCTCGAAAGCTTATGTTGCAGTAAAGTTGGTTAGTCTTAAAGGTGCTACTGGACTCTTTTCGACTTTATCCACATGCAGATATAAAGAAAGGTACAAAAATTCCTCGTCGATACAAAATAATACCAATAATGTTTCAATTTCATTTTCTGTTCCAGATTCCACGAAGCTGTCCCACCATCCTCATCGCAGCTCCCAATATCTTGTAACCCAGCTGTGACCTTATCAAGGCCTGTCCTTGACAGCCACCTTCGCCAAGCTGACCCCCACACCTAGGGATTCAACAGATAAGCACCAAGGCTCTGCTACACAACTGACCTTTGCTTGACCTGCACCGTTTGGCAGATCACTCAACAAAGATCACTCGGCTTGGCCTATCAGGTCATTCCCAACTGGGATCTTGGGATGGCCCTTCTAATAGTTATTTATTTATGCATATGTTGCCTTTCTCCCACGATGGGATGTTCAAGGAGGGCTGTAACACAATGATGACATCAAAGTCAACAACAGCAGGGGGGAAACACACTCACAGACAAAAAGATTCCTGTAGCACCTTTAAGACTAACCAACTTTACCGTAGCATAAGCTTTCGAGAATCACAGTTCTCTTCATCAGATGTGTGGAGGGTAAGAAGAAACTGGTCAGATATATAGGTGGAGAGGGGAGGAGGGAGTAGATGCAATCAGTAACTTCTGATAATGGGATTAGTTGGCTTCTGATAATGAAATCAGTTACTTCTGATAATGAGATAACCATTCATAGTCTCTATTCAATCCAAGCCTGACTGAATCAAATTTACATATGAATTCCAATGCAGCAGCTTCCCATTGGATTCTGTTTTTGAAAGGTTTCTGTTGATCTACAGTGAATGACCTTTAAGTCCTTGATGGAATGTCCTGGTAGACTGAAGTGTTCTCCCACTGGTTTCTGGAGATTGCTATTTTTAATGTCAGATTTGTGTCCGCTCACAGTGCAATCCTAAACAGAGTTCTCTCCAGTCTAAGCCCACTGATTTTAGAAGGGAGTAATTCTACCTAGGATTGCTCCAAAAGATCAGCGGGCCATTGACCAACATCTAAAAAATGACACAGATGGTGAAGATTCCATGTTTCCAAGGCAACCGGAAGAAAGATCAAGATGGGTAGCCGTGTTAGTCTGTCTGTAGCAGTAGAAAAGGGCAAGAGTCCAGTAGCACCTATAAGGCTAACAAAATTAGTGGTAGGGTATGAGCTTTTGTGAGTCACAGCTCATTTCTTCAGATATCTGAAGAAGTGAGCTGTGAGAAGTGAGCATTGTTTCAGGCAACATCTCTCTCCTTCATCTCCCTCCATCTTGGTAGCATGGATGCAGGACTTGTCCTAGCATCCATGTCCATCCTTAGGCTAGATAGGTAGTTAGGATCTGTCTCTCCTCCTTTCCTATCAGAGTATGGAGTTCCTACAATAAAGAACTCTTATTTCCTTTCTAAATATAAGCAAGTATATGCTTTGTTATTTTCTCTCCTGTGCACCCACCAGCTAGCATAACCAGCCCACAACCACCTATAATAACACTAGACTTTGCTACCAGCCCAAACATGGAATCATTTAATTAAGTTTCTGGGGCCTACATAATGATTTATTTATCAGTTACAAGCTGGATTCGTAGGTCTCTTCCTTGCCCTCATCTCAATGAACACTGTCCAAATATTGTCATTTCTTTTTTTTAAGAAAAAGTTGTTGCTAGGAGCTCTGATATACACGTGGAGCTCTATGTACAAAGAGGATTCTACTTGCAAGGGAGGACACAGTAGGAAGTTCCCATGTTTGTACTCCTGCTTTGACTGAAACTCAAATAGCAGCTCTGGGGTACAACTGAGGACCAGAAAGCATCTGAATCCCTTAAGACACACACAGAGAGAGAAGTAGTTACTTACACTATAAAACTGTGGGCGGCCAACACAGTACAGTAGTTGGGTCTGGGGTCCCCACCCTGTATAGCAGTCAGATATGAGTTGTGGGTTCTCCTCAGTTCTGGCACTCAGAGTGCCCAGTTCGGAATGGGATGGCAGTACACACCAAGAAGGGGTTTCAACATTCCCTCCTGGACTATTTTTTTCCAGTCTGAAGCAGTCAAGGGGGGACCTCTTTGGCCCATTGGGGAAACCTGTGCATATCTGAGGAAACCTGGGTTTTCTCAAAGAGCATCCTCCAGGACAATTCGGGGTCAGGAAAATCAAGTGGCGATGAAGCTCCCTCTCTATGCATGTCACAGACTTAGTCCAAAACTGGTACCCCACATGCAGGAACTGAGGAAGGCCGGCAACAGACCCAACCTATGTACTCCATATTGTATGAATCTTTCACTTTTCACTCTTTAACTAACACCTCTTGTGTCCTTTCCTTCTGTCTTTCCAATAACAGTGGCTTTATTCCCACATCATGTGCCCAACTCCAATTTGAATCCCTCCTTCATATGCTTAAAAAACCATGGGATGTTAGTTCATAGAGCCCTAGGGTCATATCTACCTTAAAGTAGATGAGGTACCTTGAGGTTGATAGATATGCTAGGGGGCACGGGAGAAATCCCTTGAAGCCAGAGTAGGTCCTAGGCCTAGGGTCTCTATTTGCCTAGTTCTACTGTAGCAGCTATCCCTGGAACTTCCCGGCATTCAGGGAAAAGGGAACCCATGAAGGAATCTGAACGTGGATCAACGGTTGGTTTTGAGTTCAGATTATGCTAGAGTATCTGTACCTTGGCCCTCGCCATAAATCAGACAATGATTGAGAAGCCTCTTACGGAGAATGAGAAACTCCTTCCTTAACACCACATCACTCCATCAAGATTTGGGTTGTCCTCTTTCGGCGTCATCGTTTCATGAAAGATGCTAGCATTTAAAACATTGGACCGTTTAGCAAACCCACTCTGCGATGTGTGGAAATGCATTGAGAGGAGGGCCTCCAGAGACCGGGCGGGGGGGGGGGGCGGATAACGTAACCCTGCAATGTCACGTTGAATCCAAACTAAACCCCAGAAGCTTTCCCCTGTTTCTTCCCCTCTCGCTTTCATCTTGCTCGGCAGGTCACGCCATCACTTACCAGCTGCAGCTCAAGACAGCAGTCGCAGAGTGAAGAACCTGGAGTTCAAAGTGAGCCATAAACCTTTGCCTGCGAGATAAATCATACAAATTACTTTACAGAAATAAATAAAACGTTTGGGAAAGAGGTTATCTCGTTGCCTTCAGTTTACATCTCTAAGGACTATAAAGTTCGCAAATGCCTTCAGTCCAGGAATATTAACATTGTTTTCATTGCTCCCCGCCCCCCACCCCTCCATGAATATTGATGACCCTTCTGGTTTATCGCATGGCCACCGTTTGTTTGGAGAGAGAAGACTTTTTCTCTTTACCCCATCAAGGTATTAGAACTAGGACCAGCATAATGATATTGCTTGGCATTAGGAACATCGGCAAATTTCTCTATGGTCTTTACCACAGAGATTAGAGGAAATTCCTAGAGCTCCACCCAGATGTGACATCACATCCTCTCCAAAATTCATCCTCCCTCTCCTGGTATTTGCTAGCAACGCTGCTGGGGCAGTCACTCTCTCTCGGCCTGATCTACATTGCAGGTTTGCTGTGAGGATAAAATGGAAGAGGGGAGAATGTTGTGAGCCATTGGGGAGAAATGTGGGGTAAATAAATAAAGAGGCTTGAATCCTAACTCCGTTTTCCACTTGCAGAAGGAAGGAACTATTTTTGCCAGTTCCTCACTTTCACTGCAGACCCTCCTTTGTCCGACCTTGCTGATCTGGGGGGGGGGGGGGGGGTCTACTCACATCCAATAGCAGGATTTGAGAGTCCTGCTGAGAAATCGCAAGAGAAATCGTGCAAAACTCCCGGATAACAGCGTCTTCCTGGCGCGATTTCACATGAGAAGTCGGTGTCTTCTGGGTCTTTCGTGTGATGTTCCGCAGGCAGGTAAGACGTGTGGAAACGGCCCGGAGCATTTTGAAGTGGGTGGAAGGAGTCGGAAAGTTCCATTTTGCAAGCACTGCTGTTCTCCTAAAGCATATGACCCAAGCTATGATTCTTTACCAAACCCAAATACTTTCTCTGCACTGGACGCTCACTGGGTATCCTTGGGCCAGTTACTCACAGCCTAACCTACCTCACAGGGCTGCTGTTGTGAGGACAAAGTGAAGCAAAGAAGAATGATGTAAGCTGCTTGGGTTCCCCACTGAGAACCAAAGGTGGGGTATAAATGAAGTAAATAAATGAATCAATAGAGCATGATTATAGGATTCCCTGATGTGAGCAGGGCTGGCACGTCCATGAAGGTGGGTCCGGCAACCGCCTCGGGCGCTGAGACACCAGAGAGGGTGCCGGAGCCAGGGGCGCGTGTCATGGAGCTGGGAAGCCGGCTGCCTGCTGCACCTGGCCAGCAGCTGCTGTGCCTGGGCAGGAGCACGTGCTGGCGGGGGCAGTGCAGGGCAGTCTGAGCGGGCAGTGTCCCAGCCCTCCCACTCAGTTGCCCTGTGCTGCCACCGCTGCCGCCTGTTCACAACTGCAGGCCAGGCACGGCAGGCAACCAGGGTGGCGTGGGGCAACTGAGTGGGAGGGCTGGGAGGCCACCTGCGCGCCGTCTCAGCTGCCTGCTGCGCCAATGAGAGTGGCAACCGCCCTGAAGCTGCCCCCAGCCTCAGGCGCCGGAAACTCTGGCACTGGCCCTGGCTGTGAGGATAGCGCCTCGCTTAGAAGGTATTTAATAGCCTTTGTGGAGACCGGGTCTATCAACCAATATTTGTTGTGATAACCAAATGGAACTTCCACATTCAGAAGTAGTGTATCTCTCAATAAGAGGTGGTGCTGGAAACAAAGAGGAGGAAGTCATCTTCTGCATGCTCGGTTCATGAACCTCTGGCCAGCTTCTGCAGGAAAGAGAAGCTGGACCTTGGACTGATCAAGCAAAGCACTTCCTACATTCTGAATCACATTTTATGTCCTAGATAAAGGCGAATGCAGCCAGAAGTTTCCATTCATTTGCTTCCTCCAATACCAGTCCAGGATTAAGGGCAGCCAGCTAGCTGCTGCAGGAACAGAATACTGGATTATTCTGACCTTTGGTCTAGTCAATTTAACATTTTTTAAAAAACTTACGAAATGCAGAATGCAACCTTCTCACATATCGTCTGCTACTTTGCCCATTTACACACGTCTTAAACATCACGGAAAATCATGCAAAACTCACAGAACGAGGCATCTTCACGGCGCGATTTCTGATGTCATCACGCCACAAAAACGGAATCATGACAGAGTGACGTTAGAAATCGTGCCATGAAGATGCCTCGTTCTGTGAGTTTTGTGTGATTTTCCATGATGTTTAAGACGGGTGTAAACGGTCCTTGTTCAAGAAGCTTCCTTGAGCATGCATGTGGCAAAGCAGATACAATTTGAATCATCCCTTTAAATCCATTTATAGGACATTGCTAGCATACAGGGACTAGACTGCAAGCAAAGTAAATGGTGCTTGTAAGCTTTCTGCTTTGTTTAGAAACCACTGAGACCAGGGCCGGCGCACCCATTGAGGCAGGTCTGGTCCCTGCCTTGAGCACTGAGGCGCCAAAGGGGGTGCCAGAGGGGGCACCAGGAGCAGGGGCGGGGGTGTGCTCTGTGCAGCTGCTGCAGCCTGCCAGCCCTCCGCCACCGTCACCACCACCACCAACACACACCCCTGGCCGGGCACAGCAGCCGTGGGCCAGGTGCGACAGGCACCTGGGGCAGCATGTAGAACCTCCCCAGCCACCCACCGCACCCAACTGGGAGTGCGGGCAGCCTCTGTGCATCATCCCAGCCACCCACCAGCCAATGGGTGCCAGCTTGCTGCGTGATGATGTCACATGCAGTGATGTCATCACACAGTCCAGGAGGGGCAGTCGCAGGTGCCAGAAACCCTGGTGCTGCCCCTGACTAAGACCTCAAAAAACTGATGCCCAAGGTCACAGGAGCCATGTAGACAAAAAATCATGCAGCCAGAAAAACTGCAGTGAGGAGGAGAAACCCGGTGATTCCGCATCCATCTCCTTCTTTGGAGGTTTTTTAGAAGAGGCTAGATGGACACCTGACAGCGATGATGATTCTATGATTCTATATTAATGTATGCAGATCGGGAAAGGAAGGGCAAGAAGGGATGAACTGGTACCAGGCGTTCGGGGCTCTTTTTTATATGCCCAGGGTGATGCTGATCACCACTTTGGGGACAAGAAGGACTTTTCCTCCAAGCCAGATTGGACAGAGATCCTGGAGGTTTTTGCCTTCCTCTGGCCACAGAGCGGGGGTGATGGGGGAGGGGAGGTAGCTTCTTGTATTGTGCAGGGGGTTAGACTAGATGACCCTTGGTATCCCTTCCAGCTCTATATTTCCTTTTCCACCCTTCTGCCAAGAGGTTCTCTTGGCAAGGTAGAGGCAGACCTCCAACTCATACGATCCAATCCACAGTCTTCATGAACAAATGTTATTCCCCCAGCTGCCTTTTAGTGGTGGGGTTCCTGCTCCGTGCTCAGGCATCATAAGGGCTGCGGCTCAGTGGTGGTACATCTACTTGGCATCCAGGAAGTTCCAGGTTCAGTTCCCGGCATCTCCAATTAAAAATCCTGGCAGTAGGTAATCAGAAAGACCTCTGCTTGAGACCCTGGAAAGCCAATGCCAGTCTGAGTAGGCAAGACTGACCCTGACAGACCAAGGATCGGGTTCAGTATAAGGCACTTCGGGTGTTCATCAAACCGACAGACTGTGACTCTCTCACATGAACATATGTCTCCATGACCATTTGTTCTGTGCAAGCACCATGTAATTACAGGGTTGGTATATTGGCTGTGGAATTCAGCAGCCCAAGAATATCTGTGTTGTTGTTCTTTAAAGACAGTTTACAGATGCCTTGGCGCGTGTTCAAGTGTAGGGAAGCGTAGTTTAAAAAAATGGAGCCGGTGGAGATTGCTCTTCAGAGGGTTTGTTAATTTCATCTTCACCTCCCCAGGCTATGTCAATTTCACCTCTCCAGTCTAAAACTGTGTGGGATGGCAACCAGAGGGAGGTGAGGAATGGAAATGGGCTGGAGCTGCCTTCCAGAGCCATGCTTGGACCTGGAGAGAATCTAATGTGCTGAAGTTTCCCTTCTGGCATTTCACAGCCCCTTCACACAGCTCCAGTGTATAGCAAAGCCTTTGC
The DNA here is from genome assembly GCF_028583425.1 of Eublepharis macularius. Lineage (NCBI taxonomy): Eukaryota > Metazoa > Chordata > Lepidosauria > Squamata > Eublepharidae > Eublepharis > Eublepharis macularius. Next base: position 161,926,017 of record NC_072794.1, on the reverse strand, counting down.
CCTGCCGCCAGCTCTGTCTTTTTAAACTCCCCTTCCCGGCTACCATTGCAGGTCCAAATCTCCTCTCTGCTTGCTGGGTGACCTTGGCCAGTCACGCAGTCTCAGCTAACCTACCTCACAGGGCTGTTGTGAGGATGAAATGGAGAAAGGGAGAATATCGTAAGCTGCTTTGGATCCCCATTGGGAAGAAAAGCAGGGTATATAACTTAAATATATAAGTAAATCTTCTCTAAGCCAATTCAGAATGTATAGTTCTTTTCCTGCCTACAATTCTTCTTTGAGACAAGCATCTAGCTACAAATGGAAAGAACGACAGAATTCATTCCCAAAAGAGTTCTTTCCTTCCTTTCTTAATGCATCTAGCATTTGGTCAGATCCGGTCCTCAGCACTTCATTTTCTCAGACAGGAGCAAGAATGCCACACATAAGACATAGCAACGAAACAGATTCGGTTCAAGGTTACTCTCAAGAACCCTTATCTGATCCTTGACAGTCATTTATCAAACAGGCCCCATCATTAGCGTCAAGCTGTTTTATTACCCACTAACTTAACACTGTTTTACTAAGAGTCAAGTGTGATGTCACTCATGTTAAAATAATTTACAGCTAATAGATTGGAGGAAGGAATCTCAGAGGCAGCTTGTGGTACATCCTCCTCCATGCTTTGAGGTTGCAATTCTTTCACGTCTTGCCCAGGAATATCAAGAGAAATCTGCTCAAAGAGAAACACTGGAAAAGTTGACATTTATATTTTTGTATTGTGATTTCTTTGGCATAAGGCACTTACTAAGCACTCTCAGCATGTGTGTGGCTTTAAAATCTTTATCAATAATCCCATGCAGAAGAACATGAATAGAGCCATTCTACAAATTGAGAACTGCGGCTGGGAGATTTGTCCCAAGAGCCATCCAGGGAGGTACAGCTTCAGATATGCTTTTCCCAAGGATACTGAAACACAAAAGCCTCGACCCACTTAAATGGCCACTTCACATGTTACAAAACCTTTGTGCACCCCCACCCCACTCGTCCCACCACAGGACAGCCAGATGTGCTTGAGGAGTTCTGTGATCAGAATTTAATTCCCAGATATGCAGAGCCCTGGTTCAGAGTGGAATTGTGGCACACAAGGAAAGGGGGCTGTAAACCTCCCCCCAGGCCACTTTTCCAACCAGAAATAACACCAGGAAGCTGCTTAAGAAAATGTGGATGTGCTGATGGGCTACATGCAAGTTTCCCCAAAGGGGGAAAGAGCAGCTCCTTGGAGCATTTCAGGCAGGGAAAATAAAGTGGTGGGGTGGCAGGCTTAAGCCTTCTTTCCCCACATGCCAAGATCGTATTCCAGACTGGGCTTGTATGCACCTGGGAATTAACTTCCCAATACAAAATTCCTACAACATGTCTGTCAACCAGACATGCAGGAGACACAAGGACTTCATAATGTCTCAAATCCTCATCACAAGTTGCAGCGTATGCATGTACAGTCCACGTAAAGTGTTCGCTTGATTGTTCTTTGTAACAGCGTTGAGTAGAGATGGGCACGAACCTAAATACGAACCAAAGTTCATCACAAACCAGACTGGTTTGCAAACCGGCAGTCGTTGGAGCTCATTTCTGACAAACCGCAACAATTTTTAGAGCAGTTCGTTTGGTTCATTTTTTCCGGTTCGTCCTTGCAGACAGACTGGCACCGATCAATCTGTTACCTTGGCAATGGGGTGGATGGGCTTTCTGCAGACCTTCTGCAGCCCCGAAAGTGACATACTCACAAACCAAACGAACCGGTTTGCGAACCGGGCAAGTTGATGGAGGTTCATGGTTCGTGAAATGCAACGAACCACAAACCGCAATGAACCACCATTTTCTTGGTTCATGCCCACCTCTAGTGTTGAGTAATTTTCATGTTACGGACGGTCAATGCATGTACAGCATTTATACAAAATAGCAAAGAGTCCAGTAGCACCTTTAAGACTAACCAACTTTATTGTAGCATAAGCTTTCGAGGGCCACCGCTGAGATAACAAAGAGAGCTGTGGCTCTCAAAAGCTTATGCTACAATAAAGTTGGTTAGTCTTAAAGGTGCTACTGGACTCTGCTATATTGCTACTGCAGACTAACACGGCTAACTCCTCTGGATCTATAAGCATTTATATAGGTACTGGTCCTATCGTTTCTTTTGTAAAGTAAACATGTGTTCGCTCTTCTTTACAAATAGATGTACACATATGCAGGCAGAACTGACACGAGTTCACTGTAAGATGTGAGCAGGGCTTTAGTAATTTGTATTTCAAAGTGAAGCGATTAGGACTTTCTTTTCCCAATACTAGCCACAGGCAACGGAGTCTGGTAGCTGGAACTAAAAAAAAAAAAAGACCTTCCACATTATTGATCGGTTTTGAAATTGTTGGTATTTGAAGTCACTTTGGCTGTGGCCTGATTGCCACAGCAGGAGATTCTCTCATTTGATTTCAATGGGCTTAGAGTAACTGGAGTAACTCCACTTAGGATTTCACTGTCTCTATTCCACACTCACAATGTAGAGATGGTCTTTCCTTCTAAAAATTAGGATTTAAAAAAATCAGTTGTAACGTCATACCAAATAGAAAGTTTTTCCTTCTTTCATTAGCCTTTGGAAGTCTAACATGCAAACAAATGCGTATGTAATCTATTAAGTGATTAAAAACTAGATGACAAATCAGCAAACAAACTCTATAACCGAACGATAGTTTTGAAATGTACAATATATACTTGAATTAATCTATAAATATTCATTATACTCAATATACTACACCTTCTTACAGCACGATTAGTGAAATTTATTAAGATAGTGCAGAGATAGCAATAAATATTCTGCCGAGTGAGACAGGAAATTTGTTGCTTTTGGGGTCTTGGAACAACAAACTCCTGCAGTTGAACACAGATAAAGATCAGGGATGAAGCCTGATCAGATTTGGGTCTGGAAGTGTAAGAGGAAACAGGAAACGTTTGCTTGGCACATAGTGAGTGCAATGGGTTAGATTGGACTAATGGGATAGGATAGGATAGGATAGGATAGGATAGGATAGGATAGGATAGGACAGGATAGGATAGGATAGGATAGGATAGGATAGGATAGGATAGGATAGGATAGGATAGGATAGGATTGTCTGGAGTAGGTGTGTTCATGATGCCATATCTAATATTAAGAAACACCGTACTGGCTTTGAAACAGAGTCATTCTGTGATGAATGAAGACTATTAACTACAAACAATTTTTCTTTCACCACCCTCCTTTTTCTTTCCTGCCATTTCACACCATCCAAAGGTCAATCCCAGCTCAGGGATATGCTGTTTTATAATAATAATAACATTCAATTTATATACCGCCCTTCAGGATGACTTAATGCCCTCTCAGAGTGGTTTACAAAGTGTGTCATTATTATCCTCATGACAATCACCCTGTGAAGTGGGTGGGGTTGAGAGAGCTCTGAGAGAGCTGTGATGGGCCCAAGGTCACCCAGCTGGCTTCAAGCAGAGGAGTGGGGAATCAAACCCGGTTCTCCAGATCAGAGTCCTGCCACTCTTAACCACTATACCAAACTAGCTCTCTTTTGAATGCACATTTTCCATTTCAAAATCTTGTTATATATGTAGTGAATATCTTTGCTGAAAACCCCAGATTCTATATTTTAGACTTGCTAGAACTTTCAGAACTAGCTCTTAATGATATGTATGATAGGGTGATTAGATCTCTCACTGTAGCAAGAGGTCTTCTTGCTTGACAGGGCAGCCAGGGAAAAATGAGGGAGGGGGTAATTTGGTGTCTTGCTGACACTGAAATGTCACTTCTGTTGCAAACTGGAAGTGATGTCATTGTATCTGCATAACGCTCGATGGATAAACATGAGCTCCTTCTAGGAAAGGCAGAATAAAAATGTACAAAATAAATAATAAATGTCTCGCCTCCCAAGCATACTGAGGCTAAAATGTACCCCCAAATCATTTTTAAATTAGAGATCTGGTGTAGAATGGAAGAGGAGGTCTCTCTTCCTAGTGTTGTAGCTGCAGGCCATCACAGGCTTCCCTTTCACAGCTGCCAAAGAACATCCTAGGAGCTCTAATCAGGGAACTCCATCATTTGTACCAATAAAGCCCAAATCTGTTCCTTGTGGGAAAACTGTTTCAACCCCTGATTGCTTCTCTTCTTCTTCTCCAGCTCTACAAATGAGACAATCAAAATGGTAGATCTTTTAAATGAGACTGTTCCTTTATGTTGCCATACAGCTCTTTCTCTCGCCCACCTAGATCCTGTTTTGCTTTTTTAAAAAAAAATAATCCTGTCCATTGTCATGGACAGCCACAGGGGAAAAAAACATGGCAGCATGAACTGTTATTTCCAAAGAGCCCCAGTGGCTAACTGCTTTAAGGATTAAAATTTAACTTCCCTCCAAATCTCCGGTAAATATCTTTCTTTTTACAACACACCTGGACAGTAAATCATTGCGACGTTCGCCCTGTCAAAAGCCACATCGGACCTGTCAATATCTGTCTTGGTTGGCAAATTCTGTTTGGTCAACAAGCCTTTGGACAGCGTGGCTATTCAGTGGTGACCTCAACTTCAACTCAGGAAGTAGCATACAGTCAGGGGAGGTCTCGGCACAAGTTGATTTCAGCATTTTTGAGCTAGATATGGGTAAGACTGGTCAACCAGTCAAGGGAATTAATTGAGTTATACTCTGGCTATGGAAATCTAGGTGACCCTGGGACAAGTACAGGTAATAATAATAATAATAACTGCACTTATATACCACTCTTCTAGACAGATTAGTGACTCACCCAGAGCAGTGAACAAGTTAGTGTTATTATTATCCCCACAATACAGCTGGGGAGCTGGGGCTGAGAGGAGTGGCTTACCCAAGGCCACCTACTGAGCTCATGGCAGTCATGGGATTCAAACCAGTCGAGTGCTGGTTCACAGCTGAACCATTTAACCACTGTGCTACAGCAGCCCTACAGCAGTAGGAGGGTTAACTTAACCACTTCTTTCAACATCTTTCCTAAACTGGAGGAGTACAGCAGATCTGGCAGCTTTATACCAGTGTAGGACATACAAATTTAAAATGAATCAATAAATGATAGTCAGGAGCTCATCATGACTCGTGCTCCAGTGTTGCCTCATGCTCTGGCCCAGGAGAATTCTTGGTGGTTGTGTGAATTAGCAAGTGTCCTAGCTTGAATTGCCTGCAGTTCCTTCCTTTGCTTACTAGGCTTCAACCAATCAACATAGTTGACATCAGAGCTGTGGGATATCAGATAAAAATTCCCACTAGATTGTCTTCACAGATCCAAACCAAATGTCATATGGAAACAATGTACTTTACTTGAACAGCTCCAACCATTCCCCCCACCTTGTTCAATCTGCCTGAAACTTGGGGGTTCTTTAGATTAGAGGGAGGGCTCTGTTCTGTGCAATTTTGGTGCTCTTAAGCACAAAAACAGCTGCCCCAGAGACTCCAATTGGTCCCCCTCCCTTTCCCCATTGAAAAGATCACCCACGAAAATCATGAGAATGGGGAAAAATGCTAACAAATTGCATCTCCAACCCAGCAATGCCCCACCAGAAAACTACCAATCATGATAAATATTTCACTCCACAGCAATGAAAAATGTCTTGATGCATGCCCCTGGTAGACAGTCTTTCAGGTACCTCAGTCCCAAGCCGCATAGAGCTTTAATGGTCAACACCTGTGCCTTGAATTGTGCCCAGAGACAAATGTGGGAGCCGGTGTAAATGGGTCAAGACTGGAGTGACATGGCCCCTCTATGGCCCACTCCAGTCAACATCCTGGCTGCAGCATTCTGAGCCAAGTGAAGTTTCCAAACACTTCTCAAGGGCAGCCCCACATAGAACGCATTGCAGTAATCTAACTTAGATGTATCCATTTTCAGGAAGGTTGCCTTGTTGGTCTGTAGTAGAAGAGCAAGATTTGAATCCAGTATCACCTTAAAGAGCAACATCTGTAGCTGGTCTTTAAGGTGCTACTGGACCCAATTCATGCTCATCTATGTAGCTGTAACTACAGCATATTCCACAATAGCCAGGTATTTCCCGTCCAGGAAAGGTCACAGCTGATTTGCCGGTCAAAACTAGTAAAAGGCACTCCTGGTCAAAGCAACCACCTGCTTACTCAACAGTGTTAGTTAGTTAGTTAGTTAGTTAGTTAGTTAGTTCGTTCGTTAGTTCGTTAGTTAGTTAGTTCGTTAGTTCGTTAGTTCGTTTGTCGTTCGTTCGTTCGTTCGTTCAATTTATATCCTGCCCTCTCCACAAGCAGGCTCAGGGCAGATCACAACATCATAAAATCATTAAAAACACAATTTAAAAACAATAAATAGTTAAAATCATTTTTAAAAAATAAAATAAAATCCACAGATCTCATTAAAAAGTGGGGTGGAACAAAGGAAAACAGGCAAGGGATCAGCGGGATAGTTTGCCAGCTCCTCAACCACTCTCATAGGCCTGGCGGAACATCTCCGTTTTACAGACCCGGTGGAACTGTAATAAGTCCCGCAGGGCCTGAGTCTCAACTGGGAGGGCGTTCCACCAGGCCGAAGTCAGAGCTGAAAAGGCTCTGGCCCTGGTTGAGGCCAAGCAAACATTTATTTATGTTATTTACTTATTTACTTTGGATTTCTATTCCGCCCTCCCCACGAAGGTCTCAAGGCGGATTACAACAATTTAAAAGCATATTAAAATTAATTTATACAGTTAAAACCATATGAGAGAAAAGTTTCTCCCGCACTTAAAGAATGTACGGGAATGGAGAGCATTATCACGGAACGCTTTAAGCATGTGCTAAGTGGACATGCATGATGGGATACCATTCGCGCATCTGGGAGGAAACTCATGCCAACACGTGCACGGGATCAAGTACAGGTCAATAGTCTGGGGGTAGGCCTGAGTCCAAGAGCACCCCCAGACTACATACATGTTCCTTCAAGTGGAGTGAAACTCCATCCCGAATGGGCAATATGTTGTCAGCACTAAACTCACACCAGCAGAAAAACCATTTGCCAACATACAAGGCCAGCCCTGGAGCAAACAGTGCCTGAAGTAAGAAGCAGCTCTGACACATACACACTTCTCCAGTTGTTCATAGTTGAATACTTTATTTTTATTGCTTTTATAACCAATTTCATGACCACGATAAATAATTTGCATACATGATTTATCCCTGTCATCCTGGCAATAAATTTGCATGCTGGGAACTATAAAAGTGTATTTATTCCTACCATATATACACAAATAAAAACAAATGTGTTTCCTCTAATCTTACCAAAGCTTTAAAAAAAAAGAAGAAGAACGGAAATGTTCTAGCATCAAGAAATCGAAATGGGCACCAACATGGGGTAGAACTGCATTTCAGCAACAGACAGAACGGGAATGTTCATCGTTGTCCTACCATTTATCTGTCGTGTTTAATCCATCGAGTAGGGCTCATTTCGAGGGGGAACACACAGGAATGCAGTTCTGGCAGTTCCCCAAAGAGGTCATATGTCAGGTGGCCCTGCCCACCTGACTCTCAGCCATTTCGGGTCCGTTTTAGCCTGCATTGGGGCCGAAACGGCCCGGATTGGGCATCTGACAGGTGGTGGATCACTCTCTTGCTCATCCGTGGCCCAATCCTGACCATTTTGGGCCCCTTTTCAGCCATTTTCAGCCCCTTTTTGCCATTTTGGCCCAAATTTCGGCCCTAAATGACCAGGATTGGGTCCAAAACAGCCAGAATAGGTGATGTCAGGGGGTGTGGCATATGCAAATCAGTTATACTAATGACACTTCTGGTGATGGCAAGAGGTGTGGCATATGCTAATGAGTTATGCTAATGAGTTCCTCTGGCTCTTTTTCTATGACATGACCCCTGCCATCAAGTCTCAGTTGTGGCCACCTGGCAACTATTCACTCCTGAGAAGACTCACTCACGGATCTTCCCCATTGAGGCTATTTTTTGGTCCTTGGCCTAAAGATTTTCCATCATTTTTCAGAGTTCAAAACTTGAAAAATATAAAATGCCTCAATATTAGTGTGATGGTGATGGAGAGTGCCCTCAAGTCATAGCTGACTTATAGCGACCCCTGGTGGGGTTTTCATGGCGAGAAACTAACAGAGATGGTTTGTCATTGCCAGCCTCTGCAACCCTGGTCTTCGTGGGAGGTCTCCCATCCAATTACTAACCAAGACCGACTCTGCTTAGCTTCTGAGATTTGATGAGATCAGGCTCACCTGGGCTATCCAGGTCAGTAGAAAGCTGAAAATTAAGTTGGTTGGTTGGGATGAAGCTGCATTATACCGAACCTGACTCTTGGTCCATCAAGGTCAATATTGTCTACTTTGATTGGCAGTGGCTGTCTAGGGTCTCAGATTGAGTCTTTCCCATTACCTGTTGCCTGGTCCTTTTAACTGGAGATGTTATCAATTGAACCTGCATGCAGAGCAAAAGCTCTTTCTCCGAGCTACAGCCCTTCCCATGGAAGGCACAGTCACAGCAGCAGTAGAGGATAGCTCTTTGCCTACCTTTCTATAGTCACACACCTCTGGCTGTTAAGGAACGATAGTTCTTCTGCACGAAAAGGTAGAGGTGCGGAGTCAGGGCAGCTGGGGGAGCCAGAGAAGAGCCAAACTGACCTTCATTCAACTATCCTAGAATATATACTAGAAGCAAGTTATGTGTCTGTATGTGCATTATTCAATATATGGCTTTCCTTGATGTGAGCAGATGCTACATATATATTGAAAGTGTCATTCTGTTGCATTACTCATAAAGATTTTTGATGTTCCTTCATGGGGAAGATTATTATACTCGTAATAGATGAGCAGAGGAAACGACATGCTTGAAGACTAAAAGAGGAGCCCAGAATACGAGAGAATCATCCTTTTGAAGACCACTTACATACAGCTTCAAGCACTCGTAGATAAAGCGATTGCATTAACTCGATGGGTATTTCAGTGTTTATCACATCAGTGTTTTTATTAAATAATTTTGCGCAGGGCTCGGAATCAAGGCAGAGAAGAGGCACTCATGGGAACAGATGGATGCGGTGCTATCAATAATAAATGAAAAGTCATATTTTCATCTCGTTGCCGCAGGAGTTTTTACAGCACAGGAAAGCACAGCAATCCAGAAATGACACTGGAAGAAAATGGCCCCGGAAATGAAAGCCAGGTGGTTAAATGGCAATTGGAAAGTGCACTTTCACTTTGTCTTCAAAGACATACCGTCTTCGTTCGTGGATGTGGAAATGGGTTTCATCCGTAGGTCAGCCCTCCTTGCATATGAGAAACTGGCACAGCACAGAGAAATGTATGGCAGAACTAAAGAACACAGGGCTGCTGCTGAAAATGGCAGCTCTGTTGTTATATCATTGCAATGTTGGCTTCTCTTCACCTCCGCTGCACATCATTGTCTGCCGCTCATGGGAAGTGGGAAAACGCATCAGAATAATATCAGGACAAATGATAAATTGAGCCTTTGCAATGGGGTAGTTAGGGCATTGGTCGAGGACTACAGAGATCTGGGTTCGAATTGCCCATCGGTCATAAAGCTCACTGCATGATCGTTGAGTAATCATTTGACACAATGTACACCTTGGTCCCTCCCACTAGGCCACTAGGTTTCTTCCTGCATAACCCCTTATGGAGGGGCCAGGAGATTTTAGCTCACCTGCATCCTACTTTTCTTGATTCCTCTCCTCCGTAGCCTGGAGCAGGACACTGGTAAATCCTCACTGCCCACCTCCTCTGTCCTCTGTAGGATTGCCACTCAGCACATTCCCCATTATGGCTTCCTGAGAGCCACAGGGGAGGAAAGATGGTGTGGTATAGCGTGATCTCATCAGATCTCGGAAGCTAAGCAGGGTCGCTACTTGGATGGGAGACCACTAAGGAAAACTCTGCAGAGGAAGGCAATGGTGAAACGTTGGTTGCAAGTTGACAGCACATTTGTACATAAGAGCCATAGAGCTGAGAAATAGGTTGGCACAGCCACCCGCCCCCACCAGGCCTCAGCTGAGCCGCTGCCAATTAACTATAAATAAGACATTCTCTTGTGACCTAACCTACTCCATAGCATTGTTTTGAAGATTAGATGACGATGGGGAGGATTCTGCCCTGTATGTATTCTACTGTAACATCCATAGAGGTAAAATAGGATAAAAATATGATTGATAGAACTGAGCATTGCAGCGAGAGAGAAGAGCAATTGACACAGGGTTGCCAATTTCAGCGGCAGTCCTCTGATCTCTGTAATATGTCCTTCTCTCTCAGAAACTAGCCCCTTCCTTGACTTTTTAGTTTTCTACATGCGGAATTCTTTTTCAATGTGGGGAAAACATTCTGAAATATGGCTACCTACATGCCCTTTGAGGACATATTGAGAGTCAATGTGGTATAATGGTAATAGGGAGACCTAGATTCAAAGATCCGTTCATTGATGAAGCTCACTTGGCGACCTTAAAGAAGTTGTTCTGCCTTTGCCTAACCTCCCTCACAAAGTTGTTGTGAAGATAAAATGGATGTGAGGAAGAGGCTGCCGTGAGCTCCTTAGAGGAAAGGCAGGATACAATTTTAGTAATAATTATAAAAATGGTTCAGACTGCTAATGTTTTATCCTGCATAACGTTTAGTAAATTTATAATCTTATATCATGAATTTCCACAAATCTGCAAGCTAGCATGCCTGTCCCATCACCTCCTCATAAGAGAGGGACTTATCTAGATGCAGAGTTATGGGTCATTGTGACATTAACATCTAACAAGCCAACCATCTCCCTTCTCTTTCTTCTATTTGCATGTTAGAACATTCCAATCTATAAAGGTTAAGTTGAGCCATATTTCAGATTTTGAATGCAAATAGCATTCATAGAGGTCACCATAGAGGTCTACAAAATTACGCATGGTGCAAAGAAAGTGGACAGAGAGAACCATTTCTTTCTCCCCCCACCCCTAATACTAGAACTCAGAATCACCCTACAAAAGGGATGGACAGTGGACTTGAGACAGACAAAAGGAAGAATGAACTTCACACAAATGAGTAGCTGAACTTGTGGAACTCACTACCACAAGATGTGGTATTGGCTAGTGGCTACTGCCTTGGGTATGTTTAAGAGTTGCTTGGGCAAATTTATGGAGGGTATAGGTCTTATCAGCCCTGGCCTGGATAGACGAGGTTAGCCTGATCTCATCAGATCCCAGTAGCTAAGCAAGGTTGGCCTTGGTTAGTAGTTGGATGGGAGACCTCCAACGAAGACCAAAGTGGCAGCGGCAGGCAATGGCAAACCACCACAGTTAGACTCTTCCCATGAAAACCTCGTCAGGGGTTGCCATAAGTCAGCTATGACTTGAGGGCACTCTCCACCACCATATGTCTTATCAGTGGTTATTAGCCACCATAGCTGAACAGAACCTCCATGTTCAGTGGTGGAATGCTTTTGAATGTTAGGTGTTGGGCAGCAGTCAGCAGATATGGGCTGCAGGCCTCAGTCCTGCTTGTGGACTTCTTTATGGTATCTGCCTGGCCACTCTTAGAAACAGGAAGCCAGACTCAATAGACTAAAGTTCTGATCCAACAACTTGAAGAACCAGTTTGGTGCAGTGGTTAAGAGCAGCAGGACTCTAATCTGGAGAGCCGGGCTTGATTCCCCCCTCCTCTACCTGAAGCCAACTGGGTGACCTTGGGTAAGTTACAGCTCTCTCAGAGCTCTCTCAGCCCCACCAACCTCACAGGGTGATTGTCGTGAGGATAATAACAACACACTTTGTAAACTGCTCTGAGTGGGTGTTAAGTTGTCCGGAAGGCCAGTATATAAATCAAATGTTGTTGTCATTGTTGTCGTTGTTGTCGTTATGGGCAGGAAGTGGGTTTGGGGGGGATTGCACAGTCTACCAGCTTGGAAAGAGCAACTTTACATCAGGGCCGAGATGGGTACCCCTTTTCCTTCATCCCAGCTGAACAATAGCCAGCTGGGCCGCTGCTTCCCCCGCCTGCCCTCCATCTATAAATTTGCCGGAGCGAACAGTTCCCAGGATCTGGCAGAAGGCGAGAGCGGGGAGTGAGCTGAGAGATAGGGAAATGACAGTCTGAAATGAAACACAGAACTGCTGGGGCAGCAGCCGTCAGACAGGAGCCTGGCTCTCTCTCCAAGATTAGTCCAATCCCTTTGCCGGAGCCCTTCGCATTCCCCAAACCCCTAGCAACAAAGTGCTGTCTCCCAGCCTCCAATGAATCATGTGAATTTAACCTTTCACCTGGCCACAAGGAGGTTAATAAACCAAAATAGCCTCTTTGCTTCTCTCCCCTCCCTACCCCCATTGTCTTTGGGGGGGGGGGTATCCAGCAATGGTCAGTGGAAACCAAGCACTTCTAAAAGAGGTTTCATTTTTTTAAAAAATGTTTGTTTGTTTGTTTGTTTATAATTCTCCTTTCTAGCTGAGACTCAAGACAGATTAAGCAGTGGTCTATACAAATCAACAGGATGGGACGTTCGATAAACAATGCGATCAGATTGCCAAAATCTGGGGCCAAGCAGAAATCTGGACAGAGTTGAAATAAAGCATAATTTGTAACATAACGTGCTAAAGGGTGCAGAAATGACATAGCAGGATCCTACTAACAGACAGCTGAACTTGCCTCTCCAAAGGTTATATTGATTATAAGAAATTAAGGAATGGCCCAGCTAACATTGAAGAATGACTTAGAGAGGACGTGTGGTGTAGTGGTTAGAATGTGGTAGTAGTAGGAGTTAGGAGAGACCTGAGTTCAAATTTCCGCATAGCCATGAAGCTCACAGAGTGGACTTGGGCCAGTTTCCCTCTCCCAACTTAAACTACCTCACAAGGAGATAGATCAAGCTGGGTTGTCATGTTAGTCTGTGCGTAGCAGTGGAAAAGAGCAAGAGCACCTATAAGACTAACAAAATATGTGGTAGGGCATGAATTTTTGTGAGTCACAGCTCACTTCTTCACTTTAGATATCTGAAGAAGTGAGCTGTGACTCACCAAAGCTCATACCCCGCCACAAATTTTGTTAGTCTTGTAGGTGCTATTGGACTCTTAGTCTTTTCTACTACCTCACAAGGTTGTTGTGAGGATAAAACAGAGGTAGGGAAAATGAGGAACACCCTCTAGAGTTCCTTGGAGGAAGGGGGTGGATTAAAAAAATGAGAATTAATCAGAATAATACTAATAATACTAATTATTAAAGAATTAATTAATTATTATTATTTAATTAATAATACTAATTAAAGAATTAATAACAACAACAACAACATTTCATTTATATACAGCCCTTCAGGACAACTTAACGCCTACTCAGAGCGGTTTACAAAGTATGTTATTATTATCCCCACAACAATAATCATCCTGTGAGGTGGGTGGGACTGAGAGCAGAACCACAAGTGACAAAAGGCACAGATTGGACACTTGTCTGCTTCCCTCAAGTTTTGATGGGAAATGTAGGCAGCTTGGCGGAATGTTGGACAAGTGACCGTTGAAAAGCCCATTGGACAGCAGTCGGAGAGCCAAGCTGCGAGACCAGGACGCCTACATTTCCCATCAAAACTTGAGGGAAGCTGACAAGTGTCCAACCTGTGCCTTTTGTCACTTGTAGTTCCGCTCTGAGAGAGCTCCTAGAAGCTGTGACTGACCCAAGGTTACCCAGCTGGCTTCAAGTGGAGGGGTGGGGAATCAAACCCAGTTCTCCAGATTAGAGTCCCACACTTTTAACCACTACAGTCGAACTGGCTCTTCAGCACTGGTTCTTAGCACAAATGAGGCACTAGGCATTGGAGGGAGATGAGAATCCCACCCCCGCCACCATAGTTTCAATTAATTCTTTCCCCATTGATTTTGTTTGGTGTATTTGTTTCAATTAACAGTATTTACATTGCCATTTCTGTGCCTCTTCATGATATAATCATATGATCAATTTAATCTCCCAGAAGGGGTCATCCAGATAACCTCTTTATCAAGCATTTTGCCTCATATTTCCCCCTGGAGTGTGAAAAAATCACTACTGCAAGATGATTTCCCAAGCTCTGTCTGAGATTGCCACACCTTCTACAGCTTGTTTTGCCACACATTTGCACCTGATGTGTGAAAGAACCCTCTTTAGTCCTGTTCATGTTTTATAGTGATTGCACATGCGTCCTGCCTGTACACACATACATCTGTTTGGAAGAAAGAGACAATGTGCGTTAACTTTACAAATGAAACTGGGAACTAGTCCCTGGATATATCTGTGGTTTCAATCAGACATTCAGCTGTGCTGGCGTTGCATGTACCATGTGAATTACAAAGTGCACATATAAAGAAAAATGAAATGTATGCTGTACATGAATTTATGTACATTCACTGTAACTTGTGAACAGGGCTTTTATTGAATGGGTGACACAGAGTAACACACAAACTACCAAGCTATGAGTCTCTCTACATGAGACGCCTCGGGCGTTTTGTGGGGAGATACAATGTTAGCCAGGAAGTGTAGTTTAAAAAAACAAAGCCGGCAGAGAGCGCTCCTCAGCAAGTTTGTTAATTTCATCTTCGCTTCCCAAAGGCTCTGTCAATTTTACGCCTCCAGTCTAAAACTGTGTGGGTTCACAACCAGAGGGCAGCCAGGAATGGAAATGGGCTGGATTTGCCTTCCAGAGCCAGGCTTGGATCTGGAGAGGTTATAATGGGCTGAAGTTTCCCTTCTGGCATTTCTCAGCCCCTTTACGCAGCTCTAGTGTATAGTGAAGCCTTTGCCCTGCTGCCGACCATCTTTTTAAACTACCCTTCCCTGCTATCATTGCATCTCCAGAGACATGTTCTTCATGTGTGAGATGTCTTGCGTAGTATAGAACAACAGCTCATATGAGGGTTGTCAGAATTTTTTTTCCCAAGAGATAAAGTGAACACCACTTAGTCAAATGTTCAAATATGTCCGCCTAAAGTAACTATGGTCAAGGGCCTTCTGTGACATAAAGCTGCAATAAAGTTCAGTCAAGAGCTCCAAATCCACACAGATAGCATTCAAGACTTATGCACACGTGCATTACTTCCATGTTAACTCCCTGTGGAAGGAAGCTTTTTAAACATTGTTTTGGACTGCTTTTTTCCCATTTCAGACGGTTGCTTGCCTGGGCAAGCAACTTGCAACAAAGTGTGTGGACTAGTAACTTTCGAAGGTTTGATCCACATTAGTCTGTCCTAGCAAAAATGAACCAGGAGCCCAGAAGCACCTGGAAGGCGAGCAAAATTGATTTCAGCACCAACCGATCCCCTTCAGGCATCTGCAGAAGCGAGCTTGGACTCATGACAGCTTATGCCGAAATCAGTTTTGTCTCTCTTTAAGGAAGGGGCTATAGTTCAGTGTCAGAGCATCTGCATTGCATGCACAGGGTCACGGGGTCAATCCCCAGCATTTACAGTTTAAAGGATGAAGTAAGAGGTGATGCGAAAGACGCCTACTTTAAACCCCAGAGAGGTGCTGCCAGTCAAAGGAGGCAATGCTGACTTTGGGAGACCAACTCGGTATAAAGCAACTTCATGTGTTCATGGTACCACTGGACTCCCGGTTTTATTTGGGGGATTAACCACTGCTGTTCTTGATTTCAGAGGTATTAAATAATTTAAGAGCATCCACCAGGATAGAAAAAAGATCATGGATGTTTTGTCATTATTATTAATTTTTTTAAAGCTGTTTAATGATTTTTAACAGAAGAGAGCATTCAATGTGATCTGGACACCATGAGCATCAACCCTCCCGCATTGGCAACTTTGACAGCACCGGTCACCCGTTCGGAAGTGACGAGGACAAGAACCTCACCTTCTCTTCTATTGAGAAAGGAGACACCAGTGTGATGTCATGGTGAGAGACTCAGATCTGGGAGACCCAGGTTCGAATCCCCACTCTGCCACAGAAACTTGCTGTTGTGGCCCTGGGCCAGTCATTCACACTCAGCCTAACCTACCCCACAGGGTTGTTGTGAGGATAAAAATGGCAGAAAAGGGGACTATGTATGCTGTTTTGTGTCCCCAAATTGGGGAGAAAGGTGGGCTATAAATGAAGTAAATAAATGAATAAATAAAAGGAAGGCTGGCTTCAGTTATTGGCTTCCCCAAACAGGTGGTTGTCACTTTCCAGCACCAGGCAGCTGTTTGACTTTTCCTGTGCCATTCACAATCTACTACTGATAGCTATAAATAATAGTAGTAACAACAACAACAACAACGATGACAACGATGGTGATGATGATGTAAGGATCCAATTTTATGTAGATATCTCCTGATCCAACAAGGGAAGAGTGGATAGAAATTTGCTCCCTTTGTGCTTAGTCTTGGCTACCAAAACAAGAGCGCTTTCATCCAACAGGCTTGCTTGCACACACACTTTGGCCACGTCCACATGATACATTTCAAGTGACCATTTAAATCATCTGAAGTAATAATCTGAAACTGTAGTATGTGCAGCAGTTTTAAGTTTGCTGTGAAAAGATGTGAACACAGTAGACAAGACCTGGTAAACTGGCCTGCATGCAGCAGCAACGATTGAAAGATGCTGTGAGCCTTTTATTCAAAAAGGGGGGAGACCGACGTGCTCGATTTAGCCACTGATTTCATTCGAAGAGGCGTAAGCCTTTGTTTAACTTGAGCTAGATTGTGTGGGACATATTTTTCCAAAGTGTCTGATGAAAGGAAGGCATATCTGTCTCTGTAGTAGTGCGTGCAAATTGTCCACAGAAAATGAGTTCTGAGTTATGATTATGACCTCCTGAAAGAGCTGGTTTCTACAATGCTGTAATGTCCATACTGAACATTCACTCCAGTAAAATTCTGGACTTCATAAAGCTTATGATTAGATTGATTTATTAAATACCGATAAATGCATTTTAGGTGTCAGTTAAAAAAACTGTGGATATGGAATTGACTGGTGGTGGAGAGTGCCCTCAAGTCATAGCTGACTTATGGCAACCCCTGCTGACGATTTCATGGGAAGAGACCACTGCCGGCCTTAACAACCCTGGTCTTCACTGGAGGTCTCCCTTCCAATTACTAACCAAGGCTGACCCTGCTTAGCTTCTGAGATTTGACAAGATGAGGCTTACCTGGACTATCCAGGTCAGAGTATTGAGTTTCTTCGTCGGGCAGACTAACTTGGCTACTGACATGGTATATATATCGCCAGCATTCACTCAGTCACAGGATGAAGTATTTGAATTAAACGTGGCACTCCCATCAAGGTAATGCAATTTCTCCCTGCCCTTTACTTCCTCGATCATTATTACAACCCATGACTCCTTATTCAGCTCTTTCCAATGACCTGCCCTTACAATAAACTTGGAAGTCCTTGAATTGAAGGTGGCTGGCACCTGGATCCTAAACACTTTGACACAAATGTAAGGCTTAATGGTTTAGTCGGCATTTACAGTGCAATCCTGTTTTCAATGGGCTTAGACTGGAGTAACTCTGCTTAGTATTGCAGTGTTCGTTGCTTAAGTAAGTTAAGGCTCAGCTTTCAGAATTTTTGGAACTTTCAGGAATACTTTTAGACCAACTGGTTCTTCTAAAAAAAGAAAAGAAACCCCTTAAGGTTAAATCGATAGGGGTTAATTCTTTGGAAACTGTGACACCTCGCTGGTCAAATCATATTTTGCATCCAGCATTATATTTTTTACAAATCATATTTTACAGCCGCCCTACCAACTCTGGAATCGTCCAACAAAAATCAAGCTCCCCCCCCCCCAGTCCTGTGGAAATGAGAGACATTTAAGACCGTGTTTGAACTCCTTAATTTCCTGCTAATCCCAGAATGCCAGTCCCTCTCTCTTGGATTTTAAGAGATTTTGCTTAATGGATGACTGGCATGCTTTTGGATACATTGTTTTCCCTTCTCTCCTCCCTGTAATTAAACAATGTCCTATGATTTCTCAACACACACACTTTACACAAGAAAGCACGTTTTTATCGAGACTGGAATAAATTGGGCCCCCAGACAGAGAAGGCGAAGTCGCACTTTTCAATGCAATCCTAAAAAGAGTTGCTCGAATCTAAGCCAACGGAAATCTCTGGTCTTAGACTGGAGTGACTCTTTTTAGGATTGCGGTTGGGCCATTGAAATCAACGCGATTTCAGTTGCCGTGCTTACTAACCCACAGGCGTGTCGGCGGGCCGGCTCCTGGGCGTGTTTACTCGTGAGTAGGTCACACTGAGTTCCTCGGGGCTTACCCCAAGGAATGCGTGCCTGGGATCGCAGCCTTCGGCTCGATCCATTGGCTC
The DNA here is from genome assembly GCF_028583425.1 of Eublepharis macularius. Lineage (NCBI taxonomy): Eukaryota > Metazoa > Chordata > Lepidosauria > Squamata > Eublepharidae > Eublepharis > Eublepharis macularius. Next base: position 161,907,732 of record NC_072794.1, on the reverse strand, counting down.
TGAATGGAAGTCCTGACCTTGTTAGGCGCATTCGACCCGGTTCGAAGCCGGCGCAGGAAACTGGATTTCCCTCTTGTTCCGAGCGGGCCATTCCAGGCGCTTCCAAGATAAATATTTCCCTGCTGGGAGATCTATTTGTTTAACCCTTTCCGGGGAGAGATTTCCCCGGCTGGCCAGGCGCCTTCCGACCAACCCTCTCATCGCCCCTACCAAGCCAGAAGGCAGTTTCCCCTCGCCCTGCATCATCCATCTTCCTCTCTCTGCCTTCTCTCTTTCTCCCTCTTCGATCATTTTTTAAAAAATCTCCACCTTCCAACAGCAAAAAAAAAAACTCTCTCTTTTTCCAACAATCTGCTTGTTTTCCGTTGCTGAATGGCCGGCGGACATTGCCTCCTGGGCTTGGCCACTGTAAATGCAAGAGGGACCTGAATTCAGGATATGCGAAGCTAAAAAGCCTAGAAAAACTGCCTTGGACGGGTAGAGGAAAAAAGGTAACATTGTTGACGGGGGGTGGTTGGCTTGCTGGATTAATCCTTCAACTGATTTAAACCGGAGTTGTCTCTGCATAGGTTTAGCTGGGAGGTCAATTTCACAGGGACGCCGCCTGGAAATGAATCGACCGGAGGTCCAAGCTCGAAAAGCTCCCATCTCCGTGCAAGCTATGGCCGGGTTGTCACTCAAGTGGTTGCGGGAGAAGGCGCTTCCCTGCCCGGCTTAAACCCAAGCCTTTGCCTCGATCTGCTCCGTTGAGCCTTGCGGAGCAACGAGGCAAAAGAGAGCGCTAAAACTTCCTCCAAAACGCACGCTGGGCTCTTCCCTCCGCAGCAAAAGCTTGGCTGGCAAACCGAAGTAAATGGCTTCACACCGGCTTGATACCCCAGATCCCAACTCCGGGCAGCCGGGAGCCATCGGATCGAGCTCTTTTGGGAATCCTCACCGGGCTATTCATTTTATTTGTTGCATTTGATTTATGTTATTTATAGTCCGCCTTTCTCGACGAAATTCAAGGCGGATTATACAGTGTAAATCAGTACGGCATCAATTTCAAAGGCATTTCGATCATCACTATCACAGAGCATTGTTTTATCGTTTTAATTTTTATTTATTGTATGTGTGTTTATTTTTATGTATATTTATTTATATTTATATAAACCATATATATGTGGTTTTATGATATTGAGACCCACCTTGAGCCCGCTTCTGGGATGGATGGGATATAAATCCAACAAATAAATAAATAAATACATGCAAATCTGCAAAGATTTTAAATCAGCAGAAATCCCCAAAGTTGTTCTTCTCTAGCCTTTGAGACAGGAAACAGGGGGGGGGGTTGAGTCCAACCCACAAGCAGCCCCTTGTGAGGTGTCAGAAGTGTTTTTTTAAAACGAATAATTAAAATATTCATAGTGGTAGTGACAGTAGTGATAGAGCCTGGGGCTGTCTGTGACTTAATAAACCTCCTCTTTGTCTGGAGCTGGTTAGCCGTGTTTACAAATGCGAAGTTTTAATTTTTTTTAAAGGGAAAAATGTAATCCTTAGATCTCTTTAACAAATAGGCAGCTGGATAGATGGGCATAGTGACAGACAGACCGATAACTAATTCCATATCTCAGTCGCCCGGTCCTTATAATAATGAATGGGCCTCACTAAAATCAGAGACTTGGCATTGAACGGTCCAGTACAGAACCGTGGCCTTGGTTTGGACCGGATGAGGCACTCAGATCATTACAGTTAATGCTGAAGAAGTGCTAAAAGGAACCTGCTCGATATTTGACTGGCTTTCTGTATAACTGTTTCGGGACACCTATAAATTAGTTTCAGGTCTGTAGTGGAAGAACAAGATTTGATTCAAGTAGCACCTGGGGAGGACAAACTCGCTTTCCAGGGTATAGGCTTTCCACAGTCAAAGGGAGCTTGAAAATCTAGTCGATCTTTAAGGTGCTATTGGACCCGAACCTCGTCATTATAAATAACAATATCTGAAGAAGTGAGCTGTGACTCAGGAAAGCTCATACCCTACCACAAATTTTGTTAGTCTTATAGGTGCTGCTGGACTCTTGCTCTTTTCTACAAATAATAATTTGTTTAATTGGGACGATCTCTTGTCTCTCATTCCCTTGACTCGTCAACGGACGTTCACACACGTTGTAAATTGATATTGCTGCTTATATATTCCCCCGAGTCTTTTTTTTTAAATCCGCATGAAGGCATGAAAGCGTTGCTTATATAAAAAAAGATAATTTAGGTTTCCCAAGACAGGTTGCGCGACGTTCCCAAAACAAAGCAACAGGCGCGCACACTTATTTTAAGCCATAGCGGTATCTGCTTTAGAAAAACGAAACCGAAGTCCAGCGGCACCTTAAATACTAACAGTGAAATCCTAAACAGAGTTACTCCAGTCTGAAATCAATGGACATAGACTGGAGTAACTCTGTTTAGGATTTCACTGTAAGGACATTTGTTCCAGCGTGAGTTTAAGCCTTATATAAATTGATGTGTTGAGATATCTTTACATCCTATGAGGCTTAGGTAAACTCAGTCAGAAAATTATTCTGCGTCTATAAACTTGTACTAAACAATGGATTATCTATTTCTATGTGCAGTTACCACCGCCGCCTCTCAAAATATCTGACGTGTGGATAAAAGCAGTCTCTAACTCACAGAATATCAATATACTGGACGTCTCCACATTAATTGTATATACAATTAAGGACCAGGTCAGGCGAGGGAATAAGTAATGCATTGGGGGGGGGGCAGCCTTCTTCGCGTTTTTAAAATCGAAAACGGTGCGTGACAATCTGAAAAATCAGGAAACAAGAAAATGTCAAGGGCTCTTTGAGGCTCCAGGTGATTTTTCACCTCTAGGGGTGAATCGCAGTTTTGTTTTGTTTGTTTCTTTTAAGCTGCCTTCCTTGTATCAATTTTCACATTTTGGCGAGGAGATCTGGAAGGTTCAGAAACAGGAGAGCGGGGCAGAATCGGGTCCCAAATTAAGTACTTCGCAGGCCATAAATTGTACGTCCCGTGATTTGCCAGTAAACCTCATTAAAACTCAGTGCGGCTCCACCGCCGAGACAAAACGTGCGGGCTGCTCTTCAGTCGAAGGAGCCGAGCACATCGTTAACTCTGCTGCATTTGAAAGGAACTGGGCTTCTCTCCATGGTGTCCTCATAGGTTTGAAGGCCCGGTGTCAATCCTTCCCCGGTTGCCACAAACTGACTGCTGAGCCTTAACTCAAAGAAATGCCTTGGGAAGAGACAGGGACTGTAGACTAGGCTACTGGGTACTGTCTGCTGATCTAGAAACGCTCCTACTGGGTAGTTCCATGTTGCTGAAGATGTCATGTTAATTACTTATGCTTTAATTCGGAAAGGTTTCCTCTACGTGTTTTCAAATTTGCGGCTACCATACCCTATTGGATCTGTTTTCATTGAATGTTCCATCTGCTCTGTGAACGTCCTAACTATTGATTATATCGTATTCACTTGCGGTATGTAATTCGCCTTGGATCTCGGTGAGAAAGGCGAACAATAACAACAACAATAATAACAATCATAATTAGGACAACAACACTACTACTACTACTACTACTACTACTACTACTACTACTACTACTAATAATAATAATAATAATAATAATAATAATAATAATAATAATAATACATCTTCCAATGATTTGGAGAGGACCAGCGAGAATTCTCGCTTTAATTTGCAAAACTGGCTGCATCAAGAATGGAAGACTAGCAGCCAGCCACTGCCTGCCAAAAGCTTCCTCCGAGAAACAGCGAGATTTTGAATATACGCCACAATTTCATTGTAGCAGACGCTTGTAGGCGCCCAGTTCTATTAGGCGAGTCTTGAGGGACTTAACGGGCCTTCTGTCGACTGGGGGATTGTTCAGCTGCAGGCATACCGTATTTCCTGGAAAGGAAGACGACCCTGAATGTAGGAGGACCACCCTAAAATGTTATTATAAGCACACGCACAAAATAATTACTGGGCACAGCTGTAACTTGTATGACCAGCCTTTCTTCTTCTTCTTCTTCTTCTTCTTCTTCTTCTTCTTCTTTACAAACTGTTATTTTATTTATTTAGATCTTTAATTTTCCCTGCCCCGGTGACATAAATAAGTCTTTTTTTTTTTACTTTGCTCCAAATATAAAACCATAAAATTTGCGGGCTATATTTGTTGTTTCCAAATATATAGTCAACAATATTCTTCTGTTCTTTAACGTGTATACATCCTTGGAGGTTGAAGTGTGTGAAAGATGAGCATCGCTATTAACTGCCTATGATACATTCTGTCCACTTCTCGGGGGAAATAAACCTAGGCTTGCATTTGAGTAAATCCAATACACATGCAGGGACGATTGTGAATCTCAGATACTTATTGGAGGAAAAAACTTGACACCCGTCCCCTGAAATCGTTTCTTTGGACGGGAGCAAGATTTGGGTCCAGTGGGACCTGAGACCAACAAGATTTTCAGGGCACAAGCTTTCCAGACTCAGAGCTCCCTTCTTCAGATACAAGCTCTGACTCTCGAAAGCTTATACCCTGATAACCTTGTTGGTCTCTAAGGTGCCACTGGACTCAAATTCTGCTGTTCTCCTGCAGACCAACGCGGCTACCTACCTGAAACTACCTTTGGAATTGCAAGGCAATTCAATGAGATTAAAGGTTGAGGGGGTATCCAAGTCCCGTAGGCTCCTGCTCTCAGGTGCATTGTACAGGGGAGGTTGACCAGGCGCTTAAAATGGCACGTGTGAATTGGGTGACACGGTGTGCCTCCCCTCCCCTTTGCTGTGATTAATCGACAGCATTGGAGACAGGGAGTCATTCTCGAGGCAATCCCTCCGTCCTATTTGGGCGTTTAAAGAATCGCTGGACGCTCAGTTTAGCAATAATCCGGAGCGCTGGCATGCAATGGCTCAGCAATCCTTACAAGCAGCCCTGGAAGGTAGGCCAGCCCGATTCCTTTCCCTATTGCTGAACCCATTCCGTGACTCTTGACGGAGGAGAGAACTGAACGCGTTCACAGCGGGCAATCCTAGCCAAAGTCCAGCGTTCTTCAGTCTCCTGGAGAGACTTAACACTCCCCTGGGAAATCAATAGGACTTAAAAGCGCCCATTCAGCTCTGGGTGGATTTTACCGTAATTGATTTAGCAGAAGTGAACATAACGATACAGCTAGTGTCGGATCCGCGGCTGGGATCTCCTGCCCCAAGGAAGAGAGAAACCGGCTCCTGTCGCCGAGGGAAAGTGGCTTGCCAAAAGTGAGTGAAAGTGAGATTGGGGGGGGGGGATTATTCAACATTCCAGGCTTTTAGCCCCTTAGGGATGCCAACAGACCTGGAGGGAAGGGTCCTGTCCCTTTAATGTGTGTCACTGGGCAGTTCAAGCTTTCCATAGCATGGAAACCACCTGGTAAATAACATCCCATTAATCCTCTATTAAAAGGACAGGGCATCCCCCCCGCTTTAGAGCAGTTGGCAACCCTCAATAGAGATGTGAAGTCTGAAATAGGTATACAAGAGCCAAATGGGTATTAACTGGGCATTGCCTCTGAGCGTGACATGAGTGAGTTAGTTTCCGATGGGCGACGGTGTTGGTCTACAGTAGAAGTGCAAAAGATTCGAGTCCAGAAGCACCTTAGAGACCAACAAGATTTCCAAGGTATGAACTTCAGAGAGTCAAATCTCCATTCGTCTCCAGACCTACGTGTATCTGACAAAGGCGCTTGAAAGCTTACACCCTGGAAATCTCGCCTGAAAATCTTGCTGGTCTTTAAAGGGCTTCTGGACTTGAATCTTAGTTTAACTACTACGTGATCAAGGACTGCCCGGTAAATCTAGGATTAGGGACTGGCGTGTGCGTTGTGTCGTCAAGTCGCCTCCGTCCTACAGCGACCCTATAAATGAATGACCTCCAAAACGTCCTGTCATTAACAGACTTGCTTAGATCTTGCAAATGGAGGACGGGGCTTCTTTTCTTGAGTCCAGCCATCGCCTTTTAGGTCTTCCCTTTTTCCTTCCGCCTTCCACTTTTCCTAGCATGATTAATTTTTCCAGAGCGTCTTGGCTGCTCATGGTGTGATCAAAGTAACATAGCCTCCGTTTTGTAATTTTAGCTTCCGGGAAGAATTCAGGCTTAATTTGATCTAGAACCAAGGGACTGGTAGGTTCTAACATTTTTAAAAAATTTGGACCCTGCTCCTATGTCAATTGAATCAAAAGTCAGCTCTCGAGCGTTCAATGGGGTATACTCCCGGGTGGGTGCGCAAACAGTTGCAGCCTGCGCGACATTGAACACACAAATGTGTAAATGAGTAGAACACAATGGGCTTCCTCGAGAGCTCCTGCTTTCGTTTTGGAGAAGCTGGTGGGAGTTCTTCCCTCGCCAGCCTCACTGAAAAGGGCCCTCCAGGGAGATCGCAGTCGTTTCAATGGGAATTTGCAAGGGGGGGGGGGGGTCCCAAAGGATTGTGTCCTATGCGTTTCTCGAGTGCCTGCACTATAGGCTAGCTTGCTCAAAAGGAAGTCCCTCTGGCTTCAATGGGGATTACTCCCTAGTAAGCGGTGCTTTCCACGGTCATAGATCCAGAGAAGTTAGCCGTGTTAGTCTGTAGTAGCAAAATAGAAAAGAGTCCAGTAGCACCTTTAAGATAAACCTTCTTTACTGTAGCATAAGCTTTCGAGAATCACAGTTCTCTTCGTCAGATGCATCTGACGAAGAGAACTGTGATTCTCGAAAGCTTATGCTGCAGTAAAGTTGGTTAGTCTTAAAGGTGCTACTGGACTCTTTTCTATTTCCCTAGTAAGCGTGTTTAAGATTTCAGCCCCAAAGTTCGTTTTAGTTCCACCACCACCGCTGAGCGAGAAGACGCCAATAAACCCCTTTGGAATCAATGGGATTCCAAGTAGATACATTCAGAAAAGAGATCGTTCCTATTTAATTCCTGAATGCATGTTGATGGTGGAGGAAGCAGAGAGAAATGGGCAGGATCCAGCGAACGAGGACGGCGGGAGAGACTCCATAATCCTGTCCGTATAAAATGGACTTGCTTAACTTTGCTTTGCCTTTCTACGTTTTCAGCTCTTCATCACGTTTAGTTTTTCCTACTGAAAAAAGTTACCTTTTTCTAACAGTTCTTTTAACTTCCTCGCTCAAATAGGTGGTTTATATGCAAGTGAGTGGTAAAAGTCGACATTTAAGAAGCAGCGAAGTAGGGGGGATAAGGTACAATATACACAATTCCTATAACAATATGTATCATTCCCATTTTATGACATATACAATTCTTATTCGAACGTAAGAATAACACATAACTTCTCCTATGCGGCACAGATATGCATTTTCGCCTCTTTTTATGAGGCTCTGAGCTTTTTCCACCCGACAGAGAAGGTATGGGGGGGGGGGCAAATGTTAAAATGGAGTATCAAAGGTTAAAATGATGGTGTCGGTGATGAATCTAGCACTTTGGATTCGGAAAAGCGGGTCACAGTCGGCATCGCCTGGGCAGCATCCAGGTGAACACAAAGAGAGAGCGCAAAGGGAGCACAAAGCGATTTGGATAACAGAATCTGAAACAGGGGGTGGGAGGGGGCGGTGTTAAGGACCCGATTCAACCCCACCGGAGGGACTTCTTTGGTTTCAGAAAGGAGAGTGGAGCGTTTTCCGAAGCAACCGTGTCCTGCCCTTCGTACTGCTATAGCGATCTTAGGCAGAGCCTGACCAGACAGAGCCTTTGCAGAACCGATGAGGAAATTAACAAACCCTCTAAGGAGTAATCTTTGCCGGGTCTGCGTAGAGAGGTGAAATTGACAGTGCCTTTGGTTCTGTCTTTTTAAACTACTCTTCCCGGCTGACATTGCGTCTCTCTACATTTGGGCGTTCTAGCGTAATATGTCTTGTGTTCAAGTGTGTCGCAGGGTAGGTCTGCAGTCGAGAGCAAAATCCGGGGTCCAATAGCACCTGAAAGACCAACTAGATTTCCAAGATATGAGCTTCAGAGTGTCAAAGCGAGCTTAGAAATCTAGTTGGTCTTTCAGGTGCTATTGGACCCCGGATTTTGCCCTTCAGTTTTGGGCATGTCTACTCGGAAGTAAACGTAACCGCAACCCAACGAGCTCATATGGGGTTGCAAGAGTGACTCTCTCCCCAGCCTAATTGTCAAACCCACAAGATAGGGTAGCTGGGACAGAATAATTAGCAAGCCAACAATTATTTTATTTTTTACTTATGTCATTTATAGTCCGCCTTTCTAACTGAAACTCAAGGCGGATTACGCAGTGCCAGTTTAGTGTAGTCAATATCGAGGACATTTCCATAAACAACACCATAAGGTAAATAAATACAAGTTTACAAAGACATAACATTAGCAAGGGAGTTAGTGGCTGAGCCCAGATTCAAGACTGACACTCTCTCTCAACCTTGCTGAAAACAGCTTGTGTGGTTTTTCTTTTTCCAAATTTTGCGGATAGGAAAAGGAATGCGGGAAAGAACGTCTCACTCAAAACCACTCACTGGTTCACTGGTACAGGTAGCATTGGAACCCAGGACAAGTCTCTTGATTTACCAACCCGTTCTTAAGCAGGTTTTTAAAAGTACAGTCCTATCACTCCTGTCTTAATACTTAATATTTCGCTCTGCACCTTCTTGCAAAGTAATGCTTAGGGCTACCCCCTCCCTCTTCTGGTTTTCTGGAGCCCCTTTCTCATCTGAAGGCCCAACGCCGCCTGTTTAGGACGCCTCGTGTCTCTGTAGGGCAAAAGCTCTACAAATCAAAAGGGGAAAGAGAGTGGATTAACCGTGGGGCGTGTAAGGGCGCCGCGGTGTCTATCCCGAGGTCCTGGAAGAAAACTCACCTGGTCGACTCAGCCTCCTAAATCTATCCCCCCCCCTCCCCAGTGTGTTTAGAGTTTATTATCCGCCCCCACCCCCCAGCTCTGGATTAGCGATACCTAGCGCTGGAAATATTTGGGCGCATGCGCTAGACGATAATTTACGGTAATTAGGGCCCCCATCTCTTATCATATATTATATATAGAAATCACGAGTATAAGGGGGTGATTTTTAAAAGAGAGATAGCGATAGAAACAGAGTACTGTTTTCTCTACTAAAGGGACGATCTTACCACAATTAAAATGAAAGAGGTTAGCATAATCTGTATCACAGCATATTTGAAAACATCTGGAAACTGAGTTGTTGTGTTTTTTCCAGGCTGTATTGCCATGGTCTTGGCATTGTAGTTCCTGACGTTTCGCCAGCAGCCGTGACTGGCATCTTCAGAGGTGAAGCACCAAAAGACAGAGATCTCTCAGTGTCGCAGTTGTTGTTGTTGTTATTGAACAATTCAGAACTTCTGAGAGTTGGGCCTCTTCCCAGCCAGTCTCAGGGAACTTCAGGATGGTTTAAGGGTGGAAGTAATTGATAAGAAAGGGAGTGGGTGGGTGACTAACTAAAATACCAAAAAAACGTCCTAATGTTCTCATACGTTTCCACGTGCATCCATTCAAGTCACCGACGCATGTAATTTTATTCCATTTAACTGTAGTCTGCCGTTCTCGTAAAGACTCGAAACAGATGACACAATGTAAACTGATGCAATCGATCGGCTGAGACATCTAATTTTGATTGATTGATTTCATTTATAGCCCGCCTTTCTCACTGAGACTCAAGGCGGACTACATAGTGTGAGATTAGTACAATCAGCAGCAAGGACAAGAGCAGGCATTTCCATAGAGTGTCAAGAACATTTCCATAAACAATATCATAAGGTAAATGAGTACAAGTTTAATAAGCAATGTACTAGGGCTACAGTAATCTGAATCAAGTGCAGAATATTAAACTCAGAACGCAGATATAAGGCAGGAAAATGTGTTAGCATGAAATGTGTCATGTATATAATGAAATATATAATGTGTAGTTGTGTTATTAGAAGTTTGGTAGTTTAGGAATTTCAAAATGCAAACAGGTTTCCCACTGGGAGAAAGACAAAGTATAAATGAAGTAAAACAAACAAATAAATATCTATTAGATCTTCGCAGTATTTTCAAAGCCTGTATCTCCCTTAATTCCTTTCTTTCAGATAAGCTTCCCACTCCCCCAACACTTCCCTTCTGTCCACATCTGCAGTAGTGAAATCTTCTGTTGTGCAGTGCATGCAAATATGGAGGAATCACTTGTGCCACTAAAAATATACCCATATGTAAACCTTAATGGATTTGTACTGGAAATGGCTTTGTAATGGCCAAGACTGAACCTAGCAGAGTTCTAGTTGGGAACTCTTGTTAATATGTAACAGCATAATGCAATTGGAGAGTCCAGTGGCACCTTAACTCCATCCAGAGGAGTTAGCTGTGTTAGTCTGTAGTCGCAAAATAGTAAAGAGTCCAGTAACACTTTAAGACTAACCAACTTTATGGTAGCATAAGCTTTTGAGAACCACAGCTCTCTTTGTCAGATGCATGACGAAGAGAACTGCATCTGATAAAAAGAGATGTATGAAGAAAGCTGTGGTTCTCGGAAGCTTATGCTACTATAAAATTGGTTAGTCTTAAAGGTGCTACTGGACTCTTTACTATTTTAAAGCCAACAGCATTTATTCCAGCATAACCATTTGTGGGTCAATGCTCACTTCCTCAGAAGATGAATGCTTCTGGTAGAATAAACAGTTAGCCTTTTTAGGTGTCCCAGGACTCCTGTTTTATTTAACTAAAAGAAGATGCTTGTGGTCTGCTCAGAGGTTCTGGATATTTTATTTTTCATTTCACTTCATTTACACTCTGCCTTTCTCCCCACTGGGGGAACCAAATCTACCTGTGTCATTCCCCTCTCCTCCATTTTTCCCTCACAACAACACTGTGAGGTAGGTTAGGTTGAGAAGTGTGTGACTGGACCAAGGTCAACCAGCAAGCCTTCACGGCAGAGTGGGGATTCGAACCTGGGTCACCCAGATGGCAAGTCCATCACTCTAGCCAGTACCCCACACTGGCACCACACTGGAGAGACCCTTGTTTGGAGTCAGCAAGGCACTTCTTGAAATTATGCAAGAAATGAATGGAGGGATGGATCTGTTAACAGAATATTTAAGGACAGAACTTCCATACTCAGAGGCAGTGTACCTCTGTATACCACACACTAATGATAAACAATGTGGCGTGTCTCCATTCTTGTGAGCTTCCCAGGAAAATCTGTTTGATCATGTCACAAACACATGTCCAACACCTGCTTGGGCTGATCTTCCCCTACCCTGAGGTAAAACTTATCCTCTCTAAGCCTATGAAGCTGTATACCGGGCTGGGGAGCCTCTGGTAGCATGGTTGATGTGTAGCTTCAACTTTCTTTCTTGTCCCACCCTTATGGAATATTAAAAATGGTTACCCAGCCAAGTCTTAATAGGGGACAGATCAGGGGTTTGTGCTTCTCTTTAGCAGAAACTGGCACACAAGGCTTGAGGAGGTTCAAAACGTAACAAAATAATAATAATAACATTCAATTTATATGCTGCCCTTCAGCACAACTTAACGCCCACTCAGAGCAGTTTACAAAGTATGTTATTATTATCCCCACAACAAAATACCCTTTGAGTGGGTGGGGCTGAGAGAGCTCCTGAGAACTGTGACTAGCCCAAGGTCACCCAGCTGGATTCATTTTTTTTAAAGATTTTATTGGTGAGTACATCATTAATACATACATTCCCCCTCCTACTGAATTTATTTCAACCCCCACCCTTTCCCTCCCCCCTCCTTATAGACTTCCAACAGCTTTCCAACCCTTAATTTATCTTATTGCTTAACTTATTTTCAACTATATTCTTCTAAAACATACATATACTGTATCTCTTAATCTAAGCCTATTCCAATTCTTTTATATATACTATATCGTCTCCACTAATATATCCATTATCTACATTATTAATTAAACTAAGTATTTTTAATAAAGTCAAACTAATAATATTACTAGCTTAGGTTGATTAATAGCCAAATTTTCCCATTAATGGTAAAGTTACTTCTCTCTTCTATTTCTAAAATCACAAATTAATAGTTCTCAAACTGCCCCAATCCTCCTTTCACATCCCATTTTTTTTCTAGATATTGTTTCAATTTTCCCCAGTCTGCAATATATTCTCCTGGATCGAGATCTTTCCATTTTCTTGTCATTTTGTCCATTTCTGCCATGTACAGCAATTTATATATCCAATCTTCTATAGTTGGTACTTCTTGCACTTTCCATTTCTGCGCATATAAAAGTCTCGCCGCTGTAGTCATATAAAACAACAGTATTCTATACTGCTTTGGAACAACTTCCATTCCCAAGTTCAGCAGCAGCAATTCTGGGTCCTTATTTATTTGGGTTTGCAAAATCTCATTAATTACTTTGGTTATATCTCCCCAGTATTGCTTAGCTACCTCTCAAGTCCACCAACCCAGCTGGATTCAAGTGGAGCAGTGGGGAATCAAACCCAGCTCTCCAGATTAGATTCCCATGCTCTTAACCACTACACCAGACTGGCTCTGAAGGTTTATTTACAGTAGGTGAAGTCAGAAGGCAGGTAGGCAGGTGTTTGAACTGAAGTAACAGAAAGGGTTTTGTACAGAAACTTCACTGGTGTGAGGCACAAAACACTTGGTTTCTTTGAGAGGTTGGCACTGCTTCACAAATGTTTCACTTTTTACACACAAACCCAGCACAACTTTCCCTCCTCTCCAGACCTAGGGTGCGCCACTGATACTAGGGCGCTTACTAGATACTGGGCAGGTGTTATAGTTATGAGCTATAACCAGGGGTCATTTCGTAGAAAAAGAGCTGGAGGAACTCATTAGCATAACTCATTCACATATGCCACACCCCTTGCCACCACCGGAAGTGTGTCATTAGCATAACTGATTTGTGTATGCCACACCCCCGACATCACCTATTCGGGCTGTTTTGGACCCAATCCTGGCCATTCGGGGACGAAATTAGGCCCCAAATGGCAAAAGGGGGCTGAAAATTGCCAAAAAGGGGCCCCAAATGGTCAGGATCATGCCACTGCTGAGTGGGAGAGTGATCCACCACCTGTCAGAGGCCCAATTCAGGCCATTTTGGCCCCAATCCAGGCCGAAACGGGCCCAAAATGGCCGAGAGTCAGGTGGGTGGGGCCACTTGACATGTGACCTCTTTGAGGAACTGCGTGTTCCCCCTCGAAATGAGCCCTGGCTATAACCCTGTTCCGGGCACTGAAGGGGAGACTCCTTTCTACCCACTTCCTTGGCCCACTATAATTCCCGGATCGCTGAAGTCTAAGCAGGAGTTAGTGCTGGTTTTCCCCACTTTAGTCCGAAGACTGAAAGTGCTTCATAAACATTACTTCCTCTCACAGAAGATTCTCTGGCTGACCCTCTCTGGTCAAAAGCCAGGCTCCAACTGCCTCTCAGTCTGCAGTTTTTTCTCCAACTGTCGGCCCCCTCAACATTCCATCCCCAACGGCCATTTCAGGCTAGCTACATAGGGTGGGGGGGAGAAACATGTCAATCATACACTTTCTGTCTGGCAGTCTCAGCATCTGAAGCTGAGTCCATCACAGATCACTATCAGGACCATTGGAAATGATGAACTCTGAGCTGATCTAATGTGCAGTTCTTGCATTCTCCATATGAAAAAACTCTGGGGAAATGATAAAAGTCAGACAGGAGAGGGTAGCATGGAGAGTAGCAGAGCATAGCTGTACCTTTAAGAACTGAACTGTTCTCATGAAGGGACTCCTACTATAATTTTCTCTTCTATCCCTTTAAGAGTGACATCGAAGCCTGTCCAATTTACTGCAGAATAAAATAATTCTAATATCAAGAGATTGTTCACAGCCAGCAGAAGAAAGTCAGATTCCACCCCCCCTCTTGAACAGACCTAACAATACTTTTAAATCTGGTTCACAACCACCTTCATCCGAACTGAACTTAAATTCAGCCCACTGACAAACTCTCTCTCTCTGGGGATGGACAATGATCAGTGGATTTAGGGAAATGACAATCGCAAGATACCAACGACTCTTCTCATCTAAGCATTTGGGGTTCCATAGTGACTTTACTGCTAGCCAGAGGAATTGCATTGTGTAATCTGCCTTGGATCTCAGAGAGAAAGGTGGCCTATAAACAAAATAAATAAACAAAAAAATAACTTCACGTTGGTTTGAAATTATTTTTTTGTTTATTTATTTTGTTTATTGTCCACCTTCCTCTCTGAGATCCAAGGCAGATTACACAATGCAATTGAAATACAATAATGAACTCAGTTAGGACGTTCAGTGAAACAGATACAATCAGATACAGTAGCAGAAAGTTTGGAAACAAGCATAAAGTTGAGCATAGAGATGAAAGCTTTCTGAAACAACTATTAACTAATTTACATGGAGTGTTAAACAATGTGGAAACTCCCTAGTGGCATATATCTACACCAGCATACAGTATCCAGTAGCATAGCATACAGTCTCTGTCTCGACCAAAGATACAGAGGAGTTAGCTGTGTTTGTAGTAGCAAAATAGAAAAGAGTTCAGTAACACCTCTAAGACCAACCAACTTTATTGTAGCATAAGCTTTCGAGAACCACAGTTCTCTTCGTCAGATGCATGGAGGGTATGAAGAACTGGTCAGATATATAGAGATGGTGAAGGGAGGGGGGAGTAGATGCAATCAGTAGCTTCTGATAATAGGATCAGTTTGCTTCTGATAATGAAATCAGTTACTTCTGATAACGAGATAACCATTCATAGTCTCTATTCAATCCAAGTCTGACTGAGTCAAATTTACATATGAATTCCAATTCAGCAGCTTCCCGTTGGATTTTGTTTTTGAAAGGTTTTTGTTGAACTGTGGTGACCTTTAAGTCCTTGACTCCTGATAGATTGAAGTGTTCTCCCACTGGTTTCTGGATGTTGCCATTTTTAATGTCAGATTTTTGTCCATTTATTCTTTTGTGCAGAGGTTGGCTGGTTTGTCCAATGTACAGAGCAGATGGGCATTGTTGGCACATGAGGTCATATATCATGTTGGAGGATGAGCAGCTGTCTCAACCAAAGCATCCCTTTGAGTTCTTTCTTATGACACAGCCCTATAATCTGGACAGAAAGCCCTCCTGAATAATTCAGTTTTGCAAAGAGAAATTCCTGGGAAATATGTTTATGAATGTACTTCAGCCACACAATAGCTAAGAACAGAACTTCCTTGTTCAGAGGCAGTATACCTCTAAACATCACATGCTGGGGCAAACAACTGGGAAAAGTTATGTTACTACACAAAGCTTTTTTCAGTGGCATCTAAAACTGGAGTAGGTCCCTCCAGATTGTGCCCATCAACATGGAGCAGACATCAGAGAAACTAATAGGGTCCTCTTCCATTCTGCTTTGTAAGAGAGTAGTTACATGTTTATGGGCCAACCTGTGCCTAATTCATCTTCTCATCTGATGGATAAACCTGTCTGAGCTATGCTAATTCAGAAGGCTAGTCCTTCTCTGTAACATCCTAAATTTCTATGGGCTGGGATTTTTTTTTCTTACATGGGAGCTAATAATGGCACAGCTCAAATACTATCAAGAACTAGGAAGGATTAGCATAGTACATCGATTCTGGAACAGCTCCATTGATTGCCAGTTAGTTTCCAGAGCAAGATTTGAGCTCAAAAATTGAAGGTATAAGCTTTCGAGAGTTAAAGCTCCCTTCTTCAGATGCATGTAAGAATGGAGATGAAGGGAGCTTTGACTCTCGAAAGCTTACACCCTGAAATTCTTGTTGGACTTTAAGGTGCCACTGGACTTGGATCCTGTTGTTCAACTGCAAATGAACATGGCTACCCACCTGAAATTAGTTTCCAGGTTAACTTCAAGTTATTACCTATCAAGCTCTTCATGAACTGGAACCCACATATCTGGAGGGCTGCCTGCCCCAAAATGCTCTGTGTTGACAGCTCGGCTCATGTGAGCAAGGCCTTTGAAAGGTACAATATTGCAAAGGGCTGCAGCCTGTATCTGAACATTTTCTATTAGAATAAATTCCCTGTTAAAGTCAGGCAGGCTCCCATACTAGTCCCCTTCTGTAGAATATGCAAAATGGAACTCTTCTGAAGGGCCAAGCTACAAGTGACGCCTGACACAGGTTGAACACTTGTCAGCTTCCCTCAAGTTTTGATGGGAAATGTAGGCAGCTTGGCGGAATGTTGGACAAGTGACGGTTGAAAAGTCCATAGGACAGCAGTCAGAGAGCCAAACTGCAAGACCAGGATGCCTACATTTCCCATCAAAACTTGAGGGACGCTGACAAGTGTCCAACCTGTGTCAGGCGTCACTTGTAGCTTGGTCCAAAGTGGGTTTATTTTCAAAACCTGCTGAATGTTTTCAAATGGTTGTCATTGAGTTTATTGTTGGCTGTTAAGCTTTTTCATTGTCTTTGAATTTCCGTAAGAAAAATGAAGTGAGTACGCACATTCCTTTGTGTCACCCCTTCCCCTGTCTGAAATGTATGCAGCCTAGACATGCATCTAGCACCTGGTGAAAATTGAATAGCAAATTGTGGCTTTGATAGATGGTTTGTTAATGTGGGTTGGTGGAGAGCTTGGGCATTCCAAGGGGCAGAGAGATGTGCAGTGGAGAATTAAAAACTGCCCTAGCATGTAATGTGTACTTCTATGCCTTGAGAACTTCAGCTTGCTCATTTCTATCCATTAAGCACATCTTAAGGGGGCAGGACATTTTTTTCTCAGGCCTAGTTGGCAGCCCTACTCCCCAGAAGAAAGATCTACAGCTCTGAATATACTTCTCAGGATAAGCATTATGAGAGATTCTCTCTCAACAGAAAATGCTTCATGCTGGTTGTCTCAGAAGCTTAATAAGGCCCAGCAGCCTGGCTATGTAACTTCCAGGATGGGAATGTCAACTCTTTTTTTAAAAAAAATAATTTTTTTAATTAAGCTTTATAACATACAACAAATAGAAATCAACGATGAACATCAACTGTAACACAACAACTAATCAATAATAGTTTACAAGTTTTGAAGAATATGAACATTACAATAACTTTTAAACTAAGCATACATAATATTACCAAATATCAGAAAACTGAGTCAACGTCTGAGCAATTCTTATTTTGGGATGTAAATCGTGCATGTCTATAAATTCAAGAAAAGGGAACCATTTCTCATAGAAATTAGACCTGGCGGGAAAGCGTTCAGCATTGAGGATATTGTCATCAATTTTATCCAGGATGAAATGGTCCCATATCTTAGAGAGCCACATCTCTTTAGTTGGCACTTTCTTCAGTTTCCAGACTGAAGCTATCGCTGATTTCGCTGCAACTAAAAAAATTGCTATAAGATTCCTGATAGCTTTTGGGATCTGCGGAATATTCCATTGGATGTCAACTCTTTTTGCTAGCACTGCTCCTGTGCCTGATATGCTGAAATTTTAGCTTGTTCCTTGGCCTGGAATAAATGGTCTCTTAGGGCACAGGAGCAGAGCCCATTACATGTGTGTTGCAGGGAGTGAGACATGGATTACATCCTTAGCATTTCCAATGTAAAGGATTCTGTCTCGGTAAGAGCCACTTTTACTTAAGAGATGTAGCTAGGTGGACCACCAGTTTGATTTCATTTAAGGCAGCAGTAGTGTGGAATAGCAGTTAGAGTATCAGAGGACGATCTGGAAGACCTGCTTTGCCATGGAAGCTTATTGGGTGATCCTGGGCCAGTCACACCTACCTCACTGGGTTGTTGTGAGGATAAAATAGAGAGAACTATGTTAGGAGGACCCCATTGGGAAGAAACGTGGTGCATAAATGAAATAAATAGTAGTGGAGCTGAGTTGTTAAATATTCCAGATGGGATTTAAGGGCTCTAGTAGAGCTGTTTCCATGATATGGGGATATGTCTGAAGGGCTGGAGGATAACAGCAGAGAATCTCAAGCAAAACAACAGAGAATACTCTGGCACCTTAAAAGAAGATAACTGATTGATTGTGGCATAAACTCCCTTGGACTAGACCTCAGTGTCTGATGTATGAAGTGTTATTTTCACTTGACAGATAGATGGGTATACATGAGTGAAGAGAGAAATGTTTTTGAATAGCAGACAAGGGGTAGCAGATCATAAAAGAACTGCAAGAGGCTGCAGTCCATTTACTCCAGAGAAACTGTATGAAAGCCAACAGGGATTCTTGGTGCTGTAAAAACTGGAGGCTGCCTTCTAACAAAACAGCCCAGAACCGATTCCTGCTTCAGTTAATTGAAACGTAACTGCATGGCTGGACCCGGTACACACATGTATGAATATCATTTGACTTGCCTGCTCTGCAGTAAATGAGGTGACTGTTTGGAGAAGGCAGAAAGCTTCTACCCCATGGCCTATTAATGAAGGCAAACCATCATCAAGCAAGGAAACTGCATGTGTGAACCAGCCCTTTATCAGAGAATGTCCTCATTTATTAGAAAAAGCTGGCTTGGCTTTCTCAATGAATTATGGTTTAGAATTGGCTGCCACCAGATATGGCAATGGCTTTCTAGGGCATTCTTAGGAGATCAAGCTGTCAGCCTTGTACATTTTATCCCAGCCCTTTCTCCAAGGGGCTTGGAGTGGTATACAAGGCTCACTCCTCCCCGGTTTGGTCCTTGTAACAACTTTGTGAGTTTGGTTAGGCTGAGAGCAACTGGCCCAAGGTCCTAGGCTGACTCTCTAACCACTAACCATCCTGGTTCTTTTAGCCATGATAACTAAATGGAGCCTCCATAGGCCGAGGTAGTTTACCTTTGAATTCCAAAACCTAGGGAACAAACTGGTAGAGTGGGTATTGCCTTCATACTCTACACAGGCATCAAATGACTACTGGAATTACAATATTAAACTTGGGAGGGGGTTATTTTTTGTTATTGTTATTACTTTCTGTTCACCAGAGATCGACTTCTGCTTGCAGAATTTGCTTGAAAATAAAACAAGTGTCCCCTGCTTCTAGTAGTTGTGGTTGACAGCTTTTGCTGGGATGCTTCCTGGTCCGCATTTTAAAAACCTTCTTTCTGAGATTTCTACCTATTTGATACCAGTTAGAACTAAGACTGCCAACAACCAGAAGGAAAAATATGTCCTGTCTCTTCTTTAATGCAGGCCGACTGGGTTAACTTCATGCCAGGAAAAGCTCCGACTGTCCATTTCCACCCATGAAGCCTTTCTTAAAGGGACAGGACACTTCCCCCCTCCAGTTAGCAACTCTAGTTATAGCATTCCTGATTTAATTGATCTGAACACTTCTTGGTCTGCAGCCGTGCCCCTACCTACCTGGGAGAAAATCCCATTGAACTCGGGAGAAATTACTTCCGAGTAAATGTCCACAGGTTCTATCTGCAAAGCCCATGTTCACCTACATCGTCCCATTTTGTGACAAAATCCCTAGTTCTGCACATTCGTAAATGCGGGTTAAGAATGGAAGAGTTCCTCGTTTATTAACTCTTTCAGCACCTTGACAGAGGATAGGACAGAGCGGTTATAGAATCAGGAATGCTTAGAAGTAACTAATCCGCATTAGAGATCTTGAGTATATTACTCGGATGAGATAAATGGGAATTACTTTTCGAGTGTACATGATGAGTGTCAGGGTATATATTCAAGATCTATAACGTGACAATCTCTAGATACGGCAAAAAATAAGCACCCGTTACCAGCGTTAATGGAATAAAATTGTGTTTCTCGTTCTCTTACCTTACTGTATTTAATTCAGCCTGGGAATATATTTAAGGCTGGTGCTTTAGAAATATAATGGGTGCGACTATGAAGGGACCCGATCCCAGACCCAAAGCTTGCTATCTAGCTTTCTAAGAATCCCTCTACATCACAGCCAAGCCCATTCCTTTGTTACACAGCTGCGTGACTCTTCGCTGAGTATAAGACCCCCTGCCCCGAGGATCTTGCTATCTAAATTGTTCGTTAAAGGCAGAGGGGTGGCTGGAGAAATGGGAATGCAAGCGTCAGTTCCCAAATTTACGCAGAAGAAACCTGCTCAAGTCGTGGGGCTTACTGCCCAGGAAAGAACTGTACGTTTAAGAGCAAGTTTCGAGTCCAGCAGTACTTGAGAGACCAATTACATTTCCAGGGTATAAGCTTTTGAGAGTCAAACCTTCCTTCTTTAGATATAAATAAACCCTCACCTTTGTCAATTACAAAAAAAAACCGCCTTGCATAGCTACAGACTGATATCATTTTTCTTACCAAATGCAAAAGACTGGATATTATTACTTAAGGGGTTAAGAATTAAAAGAGTATCTGACGAAGCTTTGACACTTGAAAGCTCATAAGGTTTCTAAGGTGCCCTGGACTTGGATCTTGCTTTTCTACTGCAGACCAACAGCTACCCAGCTGAAACTATAAGTTTGGTTTTGGTAAAGAAGAGAGGATTACTTTCCCGTGGTTTTTACAAAGAACTGGCTTCATCCAGGAACAAAATACCGTGTGAATGCTCTTCCAACGACCAACGATCAACGAAAACAACACAAAAGATTGAGCCCAAGTAGATTTCCAGGGTATGAGCTTTCGAGAGTCAAAAGCTCATACTCTGGAAATCTACTTGGGCTCTAAGTTGCTACTGGACCCGAATCTTGCTCTTCTACTGCAGACCAACACGACTAAAGAGGGAGTTCTCCAGAACTACAGCCCGGAAAACCCACAACAACCATCGTTCTCCAGAACTCTTCACCCCAGAATAGATGTTAAAGGAAGGGGCTGGGGGATGGACCAGGACATGATCTTAGGGCTGTTAGGGGACGTCTTTGGGTAGGTGCTGAGCAGGTTCGGGAAGGCTGAATAGCACCAAGTGTCCTGAGAAGAAGTAAAGGGAAGAATTTCTCATCCAGACCATCTGTCACGGTTCATCCTTCATTGTTTTTATTTCTGCAAAGTGATTTCAGCGGACGAAAAAATTGCTTTCAGAAAGGAGAAGTGTCCGTTTGAAACGAAATGGCTAGGGAATTTTGGTTTTCCCTCGATATGCAAAAAAAAAAAAAGTGCTACCCACGCGTAATTGAAAGGGGATTGTCGTAGATATTTGAATGCCGCCTCTCTAGAGGGAATTGACTGATTAGATGTAATTGGCTTTCTAGAGCGAATCGGCTGATTAGATCTAATTGGCTTTCTAGAGCGAATTGGCTGATTAGATGTAATTGGCTTTCTAGAGCGAATTGGCTGATTAGATCTAATTGGCTTTCTAGAACGAATTGGCTGATTAGATCCTGTGTGGAAAGAGAGGAGCGTTATTCGACTTTCTGTTTAATCCATTCCAAAGGACCGGATCCGCGTCCAGAGTCCTGTGCCCCCATTCCCAACGCTTTTTCCAACCACTAATCAGAACTGAATTTTTAAAAATCTCTGAGGGCTGCAGTCACAGAACTCGAAGTGGAAGTTTGGGAGGAAGTGTGGGGTCTAGGGTGAGTCACTTTAGATAAGATCAAATTTGCTTCTGAGTAATCCTGCATTCTCTTGAAGCGCATGGAAGCCTGGGAAGTATCTGATTTGAAGGTTGCCTTTGGCACAAATTTACTCTGGACGACCCACAATGCAAGTCTCTGCATGTTTACTCAGAAGAAAGCTCCGCTTTATTCGAGGAGGCTTACTTCTAGCTAAGCCTGAGTAGGGCTGCAACTCCCCCTTCTCTGCTTCCCTCTGAAATGCGGGGATACAGAGACCAGCCTGCATTACAGGGTTGTTGTAAGGATCAGAATCAAGCCTGAAAGCGCTATAGATAGTCTAAACATATTGAATGGTAATCGGACATGTCCGTTAAAAAAAGGTAAAGGTAGTCCCCTGTGCAAGCACTGAGTCATTACTCTCCCAGGGGGGACGTTTTCTTGGCAGACTTTTTGTTACGAGGTGGTTTGCCATTGCCTTCCCCGGTTTCCGTTATTGTCGGTCATTTCGGGAGCAAGCCTAAACAGTTCTCCTCAGAACTAACTCCACTGTATTCAATGGGGCTTACTCCCAGGAAAATGCTTGCAGGATTGCAACCGTTATTAATTAACTGGCTGGTTACCTTTTCTTCCTCCAAGCCCCTCCAAGTCTCCAATATTAATGTGTTTGTTCGTTTTCATTATTATTTTTTAAAATCCCTTAAAAGGTTCAAATTAAAGAATATTAATCCGTTTCAGGAAAAATGTGTTTAATGTTATCTGAGGATATAGCCACAAATCTGCGTAAAAGCCAGAATTTATGATTCTCAAGAGTTAACAAATATTTCTACGATGCTTCAAGGGTGCCTTTAGGGCATTACTGTATCTAAGACTAAGCCCCATGGGGACTTGCTTCCAAGTAAACATCTTTAGGACCAGGGCTGTACATATGCAACGTGTTTGCCAGCGTTCCTGTCCTGTACACCCCGACCCTGAAGCATGCTTACTCAGAAGTAAGTTCCACTGAAATCAATGGGGCTGGCTCCCAAGAAAATAGCTACGGCGCTTTTCTTCTCTCCAATCCAATCCCTTTTGGATTCGCGAATATTTCTGAACTGGGAGATTATTCCAGAGCACTCCGCGTATGCTCAAGGGGCCTCGTTTTACACTCTCTTTATACATCATGCGACTGAACCTCGAGGTGGCAATAATCAGTGGGATGTGCCTTTGAGAGCAAGCTCCACTGTGGAAATGCCTCCGGAGTCAATTCGCAGAGGATGCGTTGAAGGGGCTCGTTTGGCAGACGCGTCCCAGAGAGAAAGACGTTCAGATAAGAGAATCTCCTTTTGACTTTTCTTCTTCTGCGCAGTAATGCCTCTCCGAGCATCGCAAGAGACAGGAGGGGGTGGGGGGGACTGACTCGATCTTTCCCATTTATGGCTAGGCGTTATCTTTTTACTTTGTCGGTTGTTTTTTAACGCGTTTAAATCATGTTGCAGTTTTGATGCCAGCCTCTTTTTGTGGGGGAGGGCGCCCGAGTAATTTAAAGTACCTTTTAATCTAACGCGAGTGCTCTGGGTTCAGAGGGGGCCTTTGAAAATCCCAGCAAATATATACAATCGGCGCTCGTTTACACAGCCCTGTCTACTGGGGAATGGCTAAGGAGCAACGCTTGACAGTTTGACAGATACCTTTTTAATAATAAAAAAGCTCTCTATAGGTGTAGATATTTTAAATAGTATATTGTCCAAGTACATCAATCGTGACCATTCTTCATATAAAATAATAGCATATAAATAGCATCGACTGATCCGGCTCATACTGAATCTAGTCCCTGAACCTGTTTACTCAGAAGTAAGTTTTCAGTGAGCAGTCCTGTTGGTCTGCAGTAGAACAGCAGAATTTGAGTCCAGGGGCAATTTACAGACTAACAAATTACGCTGGATTTAACTACTCTATTGATTGCTAAGGCTGTGTTGCCATTGTAATGGTCTCTGGCCGCAAATAAATTCATTCATTCATTCATTCACAGACTAACAAGATTTTCCGGAATCTTATTAATCACTAAGCTGTCCCTGGACTCAAATCCTGCGGCTCGGGAGTAAGTCCCACAAAGTTTCTATGGGGTTTACTCTAAATAAGCATTCGCAACATTGGAGCATTTACTCCAAATGCTCCGAATACTCCAATTTGGAGCACTTACTCCAAATAAGCATTCGCAACATTGTGGTCATGCATGTCGCTCTCCTGAACATTTACTCGGGAGTAAATCCCTTTGGGGGTTCCTCCCAAATAAACTGCTGGTCCGGAGAGAAACTCTCTTGCCACAATCGCTTGGGTTTCATTATGTTCTACAGCGGAATGCTTTCATATTCATGAAGGAACATGATTATATTTTTAAAAAAGAGGGGGAGGGGGAACTTTTGGGAAGGGAATTTGAATCGTTTTCGGGTGTTCCAGGCAGGCTGCTCTGAACCCCGGGTTAGATCCCTCAAGAGGCTGAAGTGAGAGAGTTATTTTAGCCTAAGGTTGCACAAAGGGAGCTTTCTGGTTTCTTGCAAGGGCGACGTTGCTGCGTTTTAGCGCTGTACGAGTCAGCAAGATGCCCCTAAGTCTCACCGTTGCTGCCTGTCTCCGATCCTTCCTCCATAAATTCTGTGGCTTTCCATTCTGCAGTTAGAGACATCCGAAGTATTCTTTCAGAGGGGTGGAGGGAATTCATTGCATTTTGCTAATAGGTATTTCTTATCAATTGTTTCTACCGCCCTGAGTTCATGATGGGTTATTTTTCCCAGCGGTGGGTTTGTAACCCGCCCAGGATTGCTAGCAGCCTGATTTTTTTTAAAGAGACCCATACCTTTAACAGAGACTTAATGGCTGAAACTAGTTTTCATGACTTGGAGGAAAATAACAGCCTCGAGTAAATAACATCCCATTAAGCCCCTATTAAAGGGACCTTTCCTCCTATGCTGTTGGCAACCTTAAACCTGCCCCTCAAAGTGCCTGAGTGAACACCACTGGCAGACCAATAAAGCTGCAATCCTACCTACAGTTACCTGGGAGTAAACCTCGTCGAGTAAAGCGAAACTTACAGCTGAGTAAGAGTACATAGGTTAAACCGTTTGAATCCGGGAGAATATTGGCATTAATTTCAAGTGCGTGAACACGTAGTACGACCATATGGAAAAAAGCAACGTTAGGATAAGGTCTTCGAAGAGTAGCTAGCCAACTTCGGGGGTTAGCAACACTTTTCTTCGCTATGGATGTTAAGCAAAGAAAAACCAAATGGTGGAGATGTTTAGTGGCATGACCAGAAACCTAAATCTACACACACTATCAGTTTTCAGAATGGATGAGTGATGCCAACTTATATAGACCATGCAGAAAAAATTGCCTGCTAACCAAAGAGTATTGGTACAGAGAGGTGCCCTCCCTACAAAAATGTAAAGGGCAGCAGTAATTCGGAGCTCTCTCTTTTACCAATTGGAGTAATACAGGGGCTCTCTTTTAAGTAAAGAAAAACATGGTAGTCCTTGTATTAGCAACACTGGAGATTGGCCTTAGGTGAAAAAGACCCAACAGAAGCTAAAACAGGAAGTAGAAAAATCGGCTCAGGGCTTGGGTTCTCCAGGCCCATAGACTTGGAGAAAAATGTCCAGCCTCTTTAAAAGAGGCTTAACATGTGGAAATGGACAGCAAAAGCTTTTCATGGCATGGAAGCAAATAACATCACCTGGAAAATAACATAGTATTCAGAGTTAAATGGGGAAAAGATCATGAATCTCCAGGCCTGTTGGCAATCTTAGTCCAGGCACAGTGGGCTGGTGTTTGCTTGGATAACTTCCACTTGTTGCAAACCTAAGAAACAGGCAAGTTGCTTAGAGTGGTATGGCTGGTCATTTCTTCACTCAACTTTTGCCCATCTTGAATTTTAACAAGGAGTCTGGAGGAGAGATGGGGGCTACTGACCTGGGTTCTATCAGTGGTCCATATTTGGAAGGAATGGGGAAACCCCACTTTGAAGGGGGTACTGATGAGGTCTCTCCTGAAGATGACTTTGGTAGGCCCAGATGACTTACAGTGAAATCCTAAGCAGAGTTATTCCAGTCTAAGACCATTGATTTTGAGATTGTGGTGGATCTCTTTTGGGGGCAAGGTGCTCCAGGCTGTTCTTGGCGTTGTTTGGATGAAACTAGTTATCACAATATCCATTTTAGGCCTGGTTTGGGTTCAGAAAGTGCCTTAGGCACCTGACTGATGGCGACCCTGCTGCTTCTCAAGAACATAAGTTTAGCCATACTGGATCAGTCCCCCCGTATTTCCACCAGTGGTCCCTATGGATGTCCCCAAATGGCAGCCTCTTGACAATTGTCCTTTCATCTACCACCTGAAAATATTAACTTTCTGAGATAGGAAGTGGAGGCACTGCCTTCCATTGTATTTTTTTACTACTGTCTCTTAGGTCATTGCCCGAAGGGGGTGTTGGGGGACACCACCATCACCCGTTGCTGTTTAACAGCTACATGAAGCCACTGAGAGAGGCCTTGGGGGGATATGGAGTATGATTACCAGTGACACTCGGCGCAGTTTCATCCCAGCCAGATGGATCGGGAGATGTCCTGGGATGGAATTAGAGATGGTAATAGGTTGGAGGAAGACCAAAACATTAAACAGCAGATCAGGATAAGACTGGGGAGTTGTTAGTCTATGGTAAACTTTCTGGCGGAACACAGAGCAGCCTAGCTTGGGTGGGAGCAAGCAGGCTGGGTGGGAGCAAGCAGGTAGTTAGATCAAGAGTGACAGGCAGAGAATCAGATCTTTTCTGTGACAAACAGACATTTTGCCCAGCTTATGGTGGTGTGTGCCAGCTGTGCTGTTTCCTCAGGAAACATGGGCTGATTCCGCACACGTTGGATAATGCACTTTCAATGCACTTTATCAATCGTTTGAGGTGGCTTTTTGTTCCGCACACAAAAAAATCCATTCCAAGTGATCTATAAAGAGGATTGGAAGTGCATTATCCAACGTGTGCAGAATCACTCATGGTTTTGTCACAGTGGTCCGTGCTCTGATCATTGCACTGCTCTATAGGTGAGGCTGCACCTTGAAAAACCTTCCATTGGCTTCAAAGCTTCAGTTCATACAAATATATTTTATTTACTTGATCTATTCCCCACCTTTTCCCCCAGTGGGAACCAAACTTGGTGTACACCATTCTCCCTTCCACCATTTTATTCTCTCGACAACCCTGTGAAGCAATTTAGACTGAGTGTGTGTGTGACTGCGGACACCCAATGAGCTTCCATGACCGAGAGGGGATTTGAGTCTAAGTTTCCAGTCCATCACTCTAACCATTATGCTGCAGGGAGATAATTTTCAGAATGTGTCTAATTACTTCCATGCTCCATTCAAGGTAGTGGTGATTACCTTTCTGATAATTCTGATATAATTCTGATCAGGGCTCATTTCGAGGGGGAACGCACAGGAACACAGTTCCAGCAGTTCCCCAAAGAGGTCACATGACTCTTGGCCATTTTGGGCCCATTTCAGCCTGGATTGGGGCCGAAACAGCCTGGATCGGGCCTCTGATGGGTGGTGGATCACTCTCCCGCTCAGCAGCAGCCCGATACTGACCATTTTGTGCCCCTTTTCAGCCATTTTCATCCTCTTTTTGCCATTTTGGGCCCAATTTCAGCCCTGA
This sequence comes from Eublepharis macularius, assembly GCF_028583425.1. NCBI lineage: Eukaryota > Metazoa > Chordata > Lepidosauria > Squamata > Eublepharidae > Eublepharis > Eublepharis macularius. The sequence continues at coordinate 161,880,643 of NC_072794.1, read as the reverse complement.
ACGGCCAGGATTGGGTCCAAAACAGCCAGGATAGGTGATGTCAGGGGGTGTGGCATATGCAAATCAGTCATGCTAATGACACACCTCTGGTAATGGCAAGGGTATGGCATATGCTAATGAGTTATGCTAATGAGTTCCTCCAGCTCTTTTGCTATGAAATGACCCCTGATTCTGATCTCTCTCCTGGCACCCACTTGCTTCTTCCCCAAAACAACTCATTTTGATTTTCCTCCACTTTGTTGGAGCAGGAGATTCTTCATAGGACCCCAAAAGGCATCACTTTTGGATAGATAAGGATTCTCCATTCCAAATTAACAGAAGTAAACTTGGAACTTCCTGATCATTTCTAATTATCTCCCAATGGTAGCCATTTTAAGATTAGTCCCATTTCTCATGGCAGGAGTGTCCGCTACTCTTCTTCAGAACCCCAGAAGTGCCTACAGTTTGGAAACCCCTACCCTAAGCCATCTGGGACCAGCATTGCCCTTTTTTATATATTTCAGCCAGCCCAGTTCTTCTCTCTGTGCCTCCCAGAGGTGGGTCTGCACAATTTATTTGTTCTATTTCTTTGATAGCTCAGCTTTTTAGCAGCTACTCCAGGCCTTTAACATGATAGCACCAACACTTATGGAAATCCCTCCCAGAAAACATTTATTATTATTGCTTAGTTTATACTTGTGAGGACCCAAAATGACCTACATGGTTCTCCGCTCTGCAACCTGTGAGGTAGGCTGATCTTTAATTAAGGGATTAATTTTTTAAACACTATTTTAATCTGGAAACCCTTACTTTAAGCTGTCTGTGATTTCAGGGTCTATGTTTTTATGCTGAGATTTTAATACTGGATTTTAATATCTTTTTTTAAAAAATAATTTTATGTTGGTAGATGCAGGTTCCTGGAAAGCTGACATCATCATCATAGTGCTTATATACTGTTCTTCTAGAAAGATTAGTGCCCCACCCAGAGCGGTGAACAAGTTAGTGTTATTATTATCCCCAGAATACAGCTGGGGAGCTGGGGCTGAGAGGAGTGGGTTACCCAGGGCCACCTGCTGAGCTCATGGCAATAATGGGAGTCAAACCATCAGAATGCTGATTTGCAACCCAACCACTTAACCACTGTGCTACAAAAATGGGAATAGGTGACTGGCCTAAGGTCACCCATGAGCTTCCATGTCAGAGTGGAGATCCAAATCTCGACATTCTAGTGCAGCACTTTAACCACTACACCACACTGGCATTCAGTTATAGTATTTCTTTTATAAGGATCTAAGGGGTCCTAGAGGAACTTTGCTCACTCACACTTTGCGCACACCTTTTGTATAGACTTTGTATTAAGAGATTTTTGATATGCATGAATTATGTGAAATGAAATAGTTGCTCTAGTCTTTTTTCCAATGATTCTCTCATTGCATCTGGTCCTATAGGGAGGCTGGAGGGGAGTGAATTAAAACTACCTCTGGTTTCCCTTTAAGATAGTGATCCCATTTACAGCTGCATTTTCTCTCTTAGTACAACTGGGTTTGGTGGATAACTTGGAACTAGGAGACTTTCTGGCTATTCTATTGGAAAACTAAGGGCTACATTACGCTTTGCTGTTGTGAGAAATTGCTTGATGGGGTACATATGTTTAAACCACTTGCATGTAAGAACACTTGACTCTATGTCATGTATGTCCTCACAAAAAAAGAGCAGCAAAAGATTGTTTAGAATTAGGAGGGAGAGGGAAAGTGAACTAGAAAAGGGTTGTACTTTTCTCATGTCATTCCTGTCAATTTTCTACTCAAGCTGCTTAGATGCTTATCTTGCTCCTAAGTAGACCTATGGACCTGAATATAGAAATGATCTGATTTCTGAATAAAATCCATTTGACTAAGTACCTGTGTCTTACTGCAAATGGGCCAGGGATGCGTCTGCTGTATCCTGTCATCCATAGCCTGACATTTTAGGGCCTGCCAAGGCTGAAATCTGCAACCAGGTGGGCTGGGGGGGGGCTACCCTGCTGGAATACCCCCATTCTTGCCTGACATAAACAAGCTTGTTCCATTTGCCTGTAGAAGTCCCTGTGAAGCCAACGGAACTCGCTCTAAAATATCCCCAGCCATGTAAATTTAGCTGCATATAACCCCTTGAAATGAGCTCTTCCTTTTGAATAAACAGTTTGGACTAGCATGTGAAGGCTGCACTCCTACACTTACTGCAGAGTAAACCCCATTGAACTCAACAGGGTTTAACTCCAACCAAACACTCCAAAGTGGAGCTGGGAAAGGGACCGGGTTAATTTTGAAGTCCATTTCAGCGTGTTTTTAATTAAAAGACTGACAATGCAAAATAAAAAAACATAAATGATATTACAAACTTGAAACGGGCAGCTAATAATAATATTAACGGCATTGTTCGGCTTCATCTAACACCCTATTCAGAAAAGAAACTGGGATTTTCCTTTAAAAAAAAAAAAGCTGGTCTTTTCCCCATGCGGCCAACCCAGCGCTGTCATAATTTTTGGATTTCAACCCATTGAAACTAAAGGGCCACAGTCATCTCTATAGCTCTACTAAAGCGATCATTTAAAAAATAGTAATAATCGTTCACACCGTTGCTGGAAACGGAGAAAGCCAACCAGTCCTGACCTCTTGACTTTTAAAGGAGTTTTTTTTCACCCACTCCGAAAGCCTGTCGTGGCCGGTTCCGGTTCCAACTCTAGAAGTCCAGAACAGCAAGTTCCAAGCGGCTTGGGAGAGAGGAGATTCTTGAAACTGACACGATCTTTTCTTCACCCTGGAGCGCAGCCAGGGCGCATTCAGTCCGGGTTTCAAGTTCACTGGAACTTCCAGCAATTGCTTATTAGTGCCAGATATTTTTGTCTGTCTTCTGATTTTTTTTTAAAGGCATGGTGGAGATGTTTCTGTTAAGAGAGGAGATTTTCAAGAGCTGGTAAACTGTGAAAGACGAGTCTAGAATGCATAGCCAACAAAAAAATTCTGCTAAAGTTAAAAATAAAACATCAGCGCTGAGCGTTTGATATTTTCTTCGCTGGGGAAAAAAATATCCAATCAGCCATATTGCATCTATGTGATAAGGCCGATCTAGTTCTTTCCCCTAATTAAGTATTATATAATGTATGTACAAGATGGCCGAGAAGATTTGTGTGTGTGTGTTTTCATGGAAAGACTATTCTCTGACCATTAAAAAGAAGTTCCAGTTTAACTTGCCTGGTGGAAAGCAAATCAAACGTGAGCCCTTACAGCATTTCAAGAGCACGGGTTTGTTTGTTTAAATAAAGGTTTTTGAACAAGCGTACACATGTTCTGACCTTAGATGGATGCGATGAATTGAAAATATCTAGCGGGGTGGATAAAATACATTTTAAAAGGAAAATAAAAACATCAGAAAGAAATTTCTGAAGGGGGTCGGCGACCGTGAAAATCAATAAAAACAAAAAGCGAAAGAAAAAGAGGAAATCTAGCACCAGAACCGAACCCTGATCCTTCTGGGCCGTTCGATGTTGTTTAACATATGTCAGTCTTAGAACGGCTTATGGTCTCCTCCAGCATCTTTTCAACTCTGTATTGGATTCCTGCTGGTTTTAAATCTTTGCAAGTGTGTATTTCTATAACCTATTTCATGACTGAAATGCCCTTGAAACTGAATGTACTATGTAACTCGCCTTGAGTCTCCCTGAGAAAGGCAGACTCTAAATAACGTAAATGAATAAAACGAATAAGTCGCCTCTCCAAGAAGTCAGAGCGCAGCCCAATCCAGCGCATCACAGCAGTAACTCCCGCCGAGCTCAGGGCGACTATTTCCAAATAAGGGCGCATAGGATCGCAGCCCCCAGTTTTTAGGAGAGCGCGGGTCACGAATCTAAACCGGGAAGGGCGTCGAAGCCTACGATTCTGGAGCGAACTTTCTGAGAAGGGCCGATCCGGACCGCAAATTAGCGTTGGCGCGAAGAGCCGTTTCTGATTGGCGACAAGTTCTAATCATTAACCACCACCCTCTATGGGAAAGGCCTCTGAGTCTCCAGCAGTCCGACTAGGGAAGGAGAAAACAGCTCCTTAGCTCTAAAGGCACACCAGAGAATCGCCACCCATCCGTGGCTTCTGCGACTCAAAGCTCCCTAAAAAGGAGGCGCCTATCCGTGGTTTTTGGACTCACCCCCCCTCCCAAAGGGGGGCTCCCATTCGTAGTTTCCTGGAGCCAAACCCCTCCCTTCTGCTAGCCACCCAGCCTCGCACAGCCTGAAGGGAGGGGTGGGGAATCACGTGACGCAGCCCCATTCCTCCCCCCCCCGCAGTAAAGGGGCCGAGCCACAGATGAAGGGAATCACTTTAAGTCCGAGATTAGGCGAGAGAGGAGCTAGTTAAGACAAGATAGGCGAGCCGGGTCAAAAGGCGCTATCAGGGGATCGGAGATAACAGAGCGCAGGAGCAGCGGCGCGCTCCGGCTTCAAAGGGCGGGCTGCTCTTAAAAGCTCTGCCTTGGGGGGTGGCTGGGAGTCAGCGCTCCCTCCCCCCCCTTCTTTTTTTTGCTGGGATTCTCTGGTTGGAATTTTTTTTTTTAAATCGACCCGCCTCGCCATGCAACTTTCCTCTCCTCCTTGTTCACTGCGACGTAAGTACTTCTGTCTGTGTGTGTGTTGCGGACTTATCTGCTTTCCAGACGGGTTTATCTGGCCAGATAATGACACGCTTTGGGAGGCACCGAAGGGGGGGGGGTTGATTAGCCCAACTATTGATAACCGCTCCTGTGATTTACGGGTTTGCTGATTTAAATCCCCCCTCTCCCTTTTAAAAGCCCGTCTTTTGCAGATTGTTTTGCAAACATGGGCGATGCTCTCATTCTCTCTCCCCCCAACCCCCACCCGAGGTTGCTTACTGTTGCACCAAAGAGATCTTCGAAAGCCTTTTTTAAAACTTTCCCGAAAGCCTTTATCTTCTATACCCAGATCTTACAAGAAAAAACTAAGTCCTATTATCCGTAAAGCAGGCAGTTTTCTATCCAACACGTAGTTGAGGATCGTAGCCTTTTTCTTTTAAAAAAACATAGTGCTTGCAATAGGGACGTGTGGGAGCTTGCATGGTTTATGTGGGTTTACTCTCAAGTAAGTGTGCAACTTCGAAAAAGCCGTTTTAAAATTTCGGCAAATCCTTCTAGGGGATGTCAAGATTTTTATTTTCCCGAGAAGCATGCGGCCCGATCCGATGCACGTTTACTCGGAAGTCTCTGTAGATTCAGTGAGATTTGCTGCTAAGCAATCCGAGCGGATTTATTCGGTGCAGGAGGATCGGGCGGTAAAATCAGATTCGATTCTGCTGTTACTTGGAGGTAAGCGTCAACTGAGTTCAGGAAGGTATTTTTAAACAGCTCACAAGTTTCCCGAAGGAGTCCTATTGACCAGCTAAGCGAGCTTCCAACGAATAAGCTGCCGTTTAGGCTGCGTTGGGGATCCCAAACCACAATTGTGGAACTCTTGGGAGAAAATGCCACATACTGAGAAGGCTTATTTCCGAGTTAAGGAGCCATTAAAAACCAATGAATCAGGCAACCTTGAGTAGCAACTCTCCGGCCCCGATTTCATTGTTGTCCCCCTTTCCCGGGCTCATTCTGGCTCTAGAGATTTTTTAACTTGCAAGACTCCAGAGAAGTTTGGGCAGCCCGAGAGGGTAACTGACGACCTTTCAAATATAATCTAAAGTTCAAGTTTCTTGAAAGCAGTCCTCTTGCAGAATTATAGGTCGCGATTTCAGCCCGAATACTTGGGCGACTTGAAGTTAATTTCTATTTGGTAATTTAGCGATTTCCAGAGTCTATTTTTTTTAATAATAATAAGAAAACCCTACGCCTGTCTCTTGGTTAATATAATAATTGCATTGAGACAGCCAGGTCGCCTTGGAAGTCAGCCCCGATCTTTCACCAAAACTCCCGGACTCCCGTTCTTCTCTTTGAAATAACCCTTTGAGGGCGGGCTAAATCTAGAAAGGGGGCTCAATAGCACCCGGTGCACTTCATGGCGGGATTCGAACCCGTGTCTCCCAGGGCCAACGTCCACACTGACTTTCGTGCCAGGTTTTTTTGTCGGGAGGTTGGAGCGCTTGGGGGTTGTTTGGAAGCTTTTGGGGTTTTGGTGCTTTGGCTTAATCTCCCCTTTCTGGATATTATGGATCTTCCCGCATTGGAAATACGGGGTTATTATTTAAAGGGGTGAGCAGCTGCTCGGAAAAGGGCTTCTTTGCAGATCCGACGACCGCGAAGTGGGAGAGAACATATTGGAAAGGAAAAGTAATTATGAACTTCACATCTTAGGGGTTATTTAGTTTGGTTTCTCGTTCTCAGCAAGTTACTTGGAAAGAAAGCCCACCCAGTTCGAAGCGTTTTCCGTCCTAGCAAGTTAGGTTCGAGTCTGCAACCAGAGGCACACTTAGGTAGGAGGAAAGCCCCATTTCTTCCGCGCAGACCTACTTAGGGAGTAATCCTAAACTGTATATTTAAAAGAAATTGACTTGGGTGGCGATTCTTAGGTTTGGGCTCCATTTAGGTCACTACTACAAGCGCGTTCACCGGCAAAGCGGACTCGAATTTGCGTTGGGACTGCGGTCCAATCCACCGGGAACCAGGCGGGCTTCGTATTTCATCTGCCCCGTTAATCTGTCAAAACTCAGAGCGTATTCTTCCGTCGAAACGGCTTGCGGCAGTTTGAGGTTTCGGTTTAACCTCAGCCGGGCAAGCCGCTTCCACATGCGAGTAACTGTTCGCATTGATACCGCGGAAAGGCAACGCTTTTCGGATCGGCATGTGGAGGAGTTTCAGTTGAATAGCCACTCTGCTTTCCTTACGCTATTAGTCGCCTTGTGGATATTTGCCCTGTCCAGACAGAAGCCACAGGAGTTGCCTTTGTTGCAGAATTCTGTTCGGATCCGTTTCTGGGTGCCTCTAGAGCAGACCCATTTCTAGCTGTGCTCCTAAATAGGAAGGCCGTCTTTCCTCAGCATTGTCCTTCTGAGCTATACTGCTCCTGGAACTGGAGGTTCTATTTATCATGGCCAATCACCTTTACTACCCCCATCGTCCCAGAATGTGCCTAATTTTTTTAATGATTGATGCAAGACAATTGCCATTATCAACCACATCCTGCGGCTGTGAATTCCATGTGTTAATTAGGTGGTGTGTGAAATACTTCTCTTTGTCAGCCCCAACTGTATAGGGGTGACGACTAGATAGCGTTAAGATATGGCAGATTTATACTTTAGCCTTGTTCTGTCTTGTGACTTCCCACTGAGTTATAGCAAAACTTGTTTAAACACCCAAATGTTTTTCTTCTCTAGCAGTTTCAAAATAATGGGATTTCAGAATAGCATATCCTTAAAAACTGCAATTTGACATTTTAGTCCCAAGGACGCTTCGCTGGAATAAAGGCCCATTGTCCTTCTCAGAGCAGTGTGTTCCAAAGTTCCTGGCTTTCCTCTGTGATCCTATGCATGTTTTGTACCGAACACCCCACAAGTGCAATCCTAAGTAGAGTTACTCCAGTCTAAGCCCGTTGATTTCAATAATAATAATATTAGATTTATATAGCGCCCTTCAGGACAACTTAATGCCCACTCAGAGCCGTTTACAAAGTATGTCATTATTATCCCCACAACAAAACACCCCAGAGGTGGGTGGGGCTGAGAGAGCTCCAGAGAACTGTGACTAGCCCAAGGTCACCCAGCTGGATTCAAGTGGAGGAGTGGGGAATCAAACCCGGCTCTCCAGTTTAGAGTCCCATGCTCTTAACCACTACACCAAACTGGCTGGTCTTAGACGGCGGTAACTCTTCTTAAGATTGCACTGCAAGTGAATTTAATGATGAGTTCCAGAGGGGTTTTGTCTCTTGTGTCAGAGACAACAGAGAATCGTATGGTTCCTTCTATCCCCAAATAAATCTGTTGTGCTTTATCTGTTGTGGATTTATCAGATTTTCTTGATTGGTTGGGACTTCTTGGACACCATGTGTAAATCTGGGCTTCTAGGTACGATCCATGAGGATTCCATTTGCGTCCACAGAATTTGTTTTTAATGAAGCAGAATTAAACTAATATTCTTTGCTCTATATGCAGTTGTGGTTGTGACTGCAACCCTGGGAAAAAAACAGCGCTGTTGTGCTGAGCAATGAAATGCATGGAGATTGCCAGGTCTCCTTGAAAGTCAGTCCCACTTGCTCCCTTCATAAGGAAGTAAAGTTCTAGAAAGGAGCGCAGGTTTCCCTTTGTCTTAATACTGTGAAGAGTTTGTGCAAGAGACAGTGAGGTGTTATGGAAAGCTTGCTAGGCCTGGATTTTGAAGGGAACAGATCTGCCTTCAAAAATGTGCTTGGCCGTGAAGCTGCGTGGGTGGGTTTGGGGCCAATCTGTGTTTGTCTCTGTTTGGCCTCCCTCGCAGGGTTGTTAGGAAGATAAAACAGGGCAAGTCCTGAGTTCTTCTGCAGAAGGATGAGAAAGGTAATGCATAATTACGTCTTCCTGCAAGCCTGGCTCTTCCTTGGTTTCACATGGACCAATTAAGCTAGGAGAGCATTTCCCATGGCTTTATCTCCTGCCAGGCAAGCACGAGCTGGTAGCAGCTCACGCCATTAAAAATGAACCCAACCTTCCAACTTGCTGTGGCTGCTCTCTTTCCGTGGCTAGGGGCACGCAGGCTGGAGATCAGTTACAGCTCTGGAACCTTATTTCTTTGCTCTCCTGTTTTCAGGTGCTTGAAAGCTGCCTCAACTGCAACCGCTGCAGAGGACCTGCTCAGCTCTTCATGTCCCACTTCCTGGACTTGCCCTGATTGCACCCCGGGCAGTTGTGGCTTCACCCTCTTGGCCCCCGGTTTGAAGGATATAAAATGTACCAGAGCTTGGCTCTTGCCCCTAACCCTGGCCAATCGGCATACTCCCATGACTCCAGCAACTTCTTGCATTCGCCACCTAGTCCAGCTGTGTATGTGCCCACCAGCCGGGTGCCCTCCATGCTGCAGGGCCTGCCTTACCTGCAGAGCTGTGAGCCTGCCCACCAGAGCCACCCCCTGAGCAGCCACCCAGGCTGGGCACAGGCAGCCGGTGCTGACACATCCCACTTCAATGCCAGCAGCCCTCACCCGCCGTCAGGGTTTTCCTACTCGCACAGTCCCCCAGGTGGTGGCAGCACTGGACGAGATAGTTACCAGAGCCCCCTGTTACTGGGTGCCGGAGGACGCGACCAGTACGGCAACACTCTGGTGCGTTCCGTCAATGGATCCTACTCCAGTCCTTACCCCGGTGCCTATGTCAGCCCCGCAGAGATGCCGCCGTCTTGGACTGCAGGGCACTTTGAAAGCAGTGTCTTGCACAGCCTCCAGACTCGGCAGGGGACCTTGCCTGGCAGGAGATCCACATTTGGTACGTACTTCTTTTCCTCGGTAGAAGTAATTCCAGCTTCTTTATTCTCTGCCATTGGGGAGCTTGGGAGAGAGAATGGTGCATTGGTTTTCTGTGAGTCAAAGATGTAAAAACTTAAGAAGAACCCTACAAGATCAGACCAGTAGTTCATCTAGTCTGGCACCCAGTCTTATATAGTGGTCAACTACTAGTTGCCCTGGAGACCAAACAAACAAGGCCTTCATTCTAGCACCGGGGTTAGCAGCTTTACTGTCTTGAGCTCTCTAACAAAACGTTTTCAGGACCCTCCAAAACAACCACTCTAGCATTAAGATGTCAAACATAAAGCACATCGTTAGATCAAATCCCAGTTAGTCTAGATGAAGATGGCACCACATACTAGGGTTTGGTACAAAGTTGTAATTTCAAACTATGAGTTGCGGCTGGTTCACGAACCACAGTTTGTTCTAACCAAGGTTTGTTGTGACATCAGATGGGACAGCTCATAATCTTTCTTTGTAGCACAAAGAGAAGGATGTTCTATTTGCTTGGAGGTGGAAGAGATATGGAAGAGACATATATCAGAACGGTGCTCTTTGGATGAAGTAGCAGAAGCATGTCTGAACCTGGTCTGAAAGTAACTCATGTCTGCAGTGCACTAGATTTTTTAAAAAAGGATAATCCCACCTTTTTTGAATGCAGTCTCCCCATTTCTAGTCGCTGAAAACAGTGCCAAATAGTATCATTAGAGAGATAAGGAGATCCTGAGGTCAGGGAGGTGAAACTGGAGAACTTCTGGCCTTGACCATCAGAAGTCCTTCCCACCCCCTGCTCCTTTGAAATCCTAGGCAAATGCTGAAAACCAGACTGGAGACTTTTCAGGAATGGGAAGCGTACATTGGCTCCCCCTTTTTGATTCCTGATTGGATTGCTGGCATACAGTGAACTGAAAGTCACTCTACGCAAGACAATCTTACACAGGAACGATCAAGCAAGATCTTACACTTGTTCTCCCATTGTGGATACACAGGCACTGCTAGGGAGACAGAGTACACTTGACTAGAAGACCGCACAGAAAGTAAGTCACTTGAGCATCCCTGAGTAAGATGTCTTGTGTAGAGAGAGAGAGAGACGGAGTGTTCTTTCTACAGAAATCACCACCAGTGGGAAACATCCAGTGATTATCTACCTGGATACAGGCATAAAATTACCTGCATTCAAGTGGCAGAGAGGCTGGTATTGAGAAGGGGTACTGGAATTATGCTTATTGTCTACAAGGCAAGGAAACCTGTAGGAACTACAAGGGGATTATTTCACTACAAGGGGATTATTTCACATTATGACTACATGCTTAAGCATGACTATGTGCGTATCTGCTGGGATAATGTGGCTAAGTATACCTCCCTAGTGAATATATATGTAGGCAAAGGTATGCGCATGGGCTGGGTTTATGCCATGCCTTGTGAGAAGTGATCATTTATGAAGGATCCTTAGGGAAAGAAGGACTGTTAGTAAGTGTGTAGTACTATTACAGTCCATTGCCAGGATATGGACTATTTTAATAATCCTTCCAACAGGCCTATAAGACCAAGATTCTCTCTGCAAGAATAATTACTTTATGCCCTTTAATTTCCGTGTTTAAAGTTAATGGGACTGACTTCCTTGTCAGTAAGTGTACTTAATGTTGTGACTCTAGCATGAAAGTTTTTTTTAAAAAAAACACTCCCATCTTCTCTTTTTAGTCCTGCTGTCTCACTGGATCACGTCTTCATAGATTTCATAGTGAGCAAACAAGAAGGAAAGTTGGGAGTCAGATTTTGATACTGTGTGACCGATAACGGTCTTGTTTTGTGTTGGGGTGTGTGTGGCTCACAAACTGGTAAAGAGATACTCCCATCCTATTTAGTATGCAATGGTATTTCAATGATCAACTATTTTAAAAAATGATGATTGAGAGAGAAGTCAAGAGGACTAGCACCTTGGCTGGAACTTCTATTGTACCAGCTGAGCAGACCACAGTACTATATTTACTCATCATTTAACCAAATACTGCAACTGAACTAGGTTGCAAATGAGGCCGGGATGGCAGTTTATTATTTCTTTCTAGAGGGGTGGCAGTAAGACAACCCTGGGAGAGGATTTTAGGTTCCCTGTAACACTTAATTTCTCAGCCTTGGCTGTCAAATCCACATCGAATCCAGGTTGTAATATACTTGTATAGAACTTGTGCTGCTCTTGAAAACAGGAGTTTTTTCCTAACATGCAGAATAAAAATAGAACAGCGTTCCCTTCATTACACATCCATGGCCTGCTAAAGGTGCTGGAGAACCAAAACCCATTTTCCAGTTGAAAAGGATCTTTCCTGCCAAAGAGGCCTACTTCATGTTTTCTTTAGACTAGCTTTTATTGTGGCTGCCAACTTTTAATATTTCTACATCTTTTTGAGGACTCTAATCTGTGGGCTAGGGAAAATAAGTCAAAAATGTTAATAAGGGGAAGACTGACAATCTCACAGCTAGAGGCCAGTCCTCTGTGGGTTTTCTTTTTCTTCAGATTTCTGCAACAAACAAACAAAATCCTTTTCATCTGTCTCTGCCATGAAACCTGTACACGGAGTAAATTCCTTCCAGTTTAATGGAGTTTACTCTCAGGTAAGGATTGCAGTCCTGCACTCCAACAACTTGCTGAAATAATATTTCCTGGGGCGGTAATTCACGGTTTTCAAACAAATGGCCACTTTAAACGGTTTTTTTTAATGGGCCTGTCTTGCCAAGTTAAGAAGGGCAGGAAAAAAAAAACGGGGCGGTAGAGGCACGTGAAATGAATGCCCGTTTTCATATTCTTGGTAAGAAAACTCGAGAACAAATCTCAAAGAGGGGTAACCGTATTAACTATTAAATGCCCCTCCCCACGGGACCTGCCTCCTCTCCCCACGCTATCAACGCTGTACTGAGGCTGGTGTTTAAAATTGTCTGGCAGATTTATAGTCGGGTGGCCTTTAAAAGTAATTTATCGCGGCAAATGAATTTCGGTTGGGACAGAGGCCGGGGCTCCTAATTCGCCTTCACCCAAACAAATGAACCCCCCGCCCCCCGCCCCCCAGCCGTGGCCTCCATCAACTGGGAGCTCCAAAGCGCCCAGGCGCAGCGCCACCGAAGCCGCTTCGCTCCGTTTTCCGTCCACACGGTCTTGAAAACGCGAATCGACACAGACCGATGTTGTTCCCGAAGTTCGCGTTGGGCTAATTTTTGTTTTTTTATGGAACAAACCTTCACGTGGGATTCCGTTCCCTAAAAAGTCAACTGAAACCTCTTTCTGCTTTTATTAATCCCATCGACTGCCCCCCCCCCCATCTATCTTTATAAGAACAACTGCCGAAGGGAGCTTTGATTCTCCAAAATCAAAAAGAGTCCAGTAGCACCTTTAAGACTAACCAATTTTATTTTATTGTAGCATAAGCTTTCGAGAATCAAGTTCTCTTCATCAGATGCCTGATCAGGCATCTGATGAAGAGAACTTGATTCTCGAAAGCTTATGCTACAATAAAATAAAATTGGTTAGTCTTAAAGGTGCTACTGGACTCTTTTTGATTTTGCTACTACAGACTAACACGGCTAACTCCTCTGGATCTATGACCATTGATTCTCCAAAGCTCATACCTTGGAAATCGAGTTAGTCTCTAAGGTGCAACTGTACTCGAACAACCAAGGCTGCGATCCTAAGAACACTTTCCTGCGAGTAAGCCCCATTGAATAAACTGGTACTTATTTCAGAGTAGACCTGCTTAGACCTGTCTCGCAGATCCGCGGAGCCCTTTTTATTAAAACAGGGGTCTTACTTTGAAGTAGACCCACTGCTGTCAATAGCAAAAGTTGTTTCCTAAAAGCGTGCTTTGCCTTTCGAGTTGCAGTTGCAAACTCTGCGCTCCCACCCGCTTGGTGGAAGAGTTGTGTGTATTTCTTTTAGAAACACGAAGTTGCTCCTTAAGATGCAATTTAGGTGTTCCGTCAATTAACCGCCCGATTCTGCCTCCATTTGTTCGCAAATCGGGCCCATAGATGGCAATGCGACCGCTTTCCAGCAAGCTTGTATCGGATTCGAGTCTAAAACACCCGATCCGAGCACGTTTTTTGGGAGGGAGGGCTGCAATTTTACTGATCGCTTCGGAAGAAGTCCACAAATTAAGTTTGCTTTGGAGTAAAAACGCACGCGGCGGGTTTGCCCAGCTTGTGGGGCTCTGTAGGGTTTACTCTTAAGTAGGTAGAATCGTAGCCCTTGTTTTGGCTGACGGTGTTTTCGATTTTGGAGCGGGTTCTATAAGCCGCCACCACCCAACAACAACCAAAAAACCCGCCCAAACCTAATCGCTGACATGTAATATACTGAAATATTTGGACATACAAATTTATTTAAATAAGGGAATATTTAAAAAAAAAACTGTATTATTGATGTAATGCGACAGTGCAATCCGATTGACACATTCACCCTGCAGCAAGATCCTTGTAACTATTAAAAACTTGGATATAATGTTTATATTGTCTATTTTTAGTTGAAAAAAGGAATGCAATCAACCCCTCCCCCTCCTCTATCTTTCTGTTTATTTCTTTAACAGTTTAGTAGATTCAGACAATTAAACCAGATAGTCTTTTGGACTCAGCAGGACCTCAGCTGAATTCGCTGGGCTTGGCAGGCATCAGAATTTGCTTGGAGTCCAAATAGATGTCCTGCCCTAGACTGGGCGGTTCATATGCCAGGGTCTTATGGCAGCACCAGAGAGGGGCAGCTTTGTTTTGTAAACTATTGATAACCGTCTCGGGTAGCTTGCCCCTCTTTCAAAGCATGTTTTACTGGGGACGGTTGCTATGCTAACTCTATATGTTTCCAAAGTTCACCACAAGGCTTTATTATCTCCAGTGTGTATCTGTGGCTGCATATACCTACAGACATCTGCTACGGGGATCGTTTTTTAGAATGGAGCTCAATAGGTTCAACTTGGCTGGCAATGCCAGTAATGTACTTGGATGTGCATTCAACCTGTGTTTACTCAGAAGTAAATCTTATGGTGCTCACTGACATTTACTCCCCAAATTCTGTGCATGTGATTGCTGTCTTGGGCTTTTTAACTGACACATGCGTCTAGTTTGCTTTAGCTCACCTAGGCTGGGGGGTGGGTGGGCGTTCTTACCTTCACGAAATTTCAGAGTGAAATCTACCATTTGGTACAAAATATGCTTCTTACTAGATATGCATCATCAAAGCTGATGTGTCTGCATTTAAGTCAACTAAGAGCAGAACTACAAGTGACAAAAGGCACAGATTGGACACTTGTCTGCTTCCCTCAAGTTTTGATGGGAAATGTAGGCATCCTAGAGCAGAACCACAAGTGACAAAAGGCACAGATTGGACACTTGTCAGCTTCCCTCAAGTTTTGATGGGAAATGTAGGCCTCCTGGTCTCGCAGCTTGGCTCTCTGACTGCTGTCCAATGGACTTTTCAACTGTCACTTGTCCAACATTCCGCCAAGTTGCCTACATTTCCCATCAAAACTTGAGGGAAGCAGACAAGTGTCCAATCTGTGCCTTTTGTCACTTGTGGTTCTGCTCTCAGTCTGCTCATTCCTTAAGGGTGACCAGGGCACCCTTTTCAATAGTACTGCATCTGGTAAGTCTCTGTATCAAGGGTGCGTTTGAGAAGTGCCTTAAGAGTGATGGAACCCTCTTCCCTAGATCTTCCAGGGAGGTAAACCTGGTTTATTGTGTAGCATAAATTGTCCTCTCAGTAGGAGGCATTCGATTGCTCTCTGGCTTTAACCCTCAAACAGGGTTGCTAGCTGGCCTGGAGAAAAAGTCCAGCCCCTTGAATAAACGCTTGATGTGTAGAAATGGGCAATTGAAGCTTTTCATAATGAAGATAAATAACACCCCATTAACTAGATAGGGCATTTTTCTCCAGTCGTTTGGCATACCCTTCAAGGAAAAGCAGTTAGGAAGAGAAATTAAATTGCTACAAAGTTAGCATTTTTGTTCTATCAATTAGAAAACTCCTCTTGGCCTTCAGATAATTATATTCTCTTCACGGTCTTAATACGTACTGGTATTTGCGCAAGTACCTTTTAACGGTCATATATGAGGCACCCTTGCTCACCCCCAAATGAAGCCAGTCTTTTAAAACATGGACTAAAAACTATTTTAAATATTATAATTAACTGGTAAACATTTCTTTTTATTTACTACATTTATACCCTACCTTTCTTCCCCCACGGGCACCCAAAGTAGCTTATATTTGTCATCCTCCATTCTGTCCTAAGAAAAATCTTGTGAGGTAGGCTGTGGGTGTGCGACTGTCCTAGCTGGAAACACACAATGTGTAGGCAGATATCTAGAGAGAGTCCCTGGATAATGGTCCCACATGCATGTTCTTGGATATCCAATGAGGCATGTATGAAGTCTACCAATATGTAGCCATGTTTGGCTGAACTCCATTAAGAAATTGCTACTTGCAATATGCCGCAGGAGTCTTTTGACTCTGTTTCCAAGTTAGTTTAGAGAGCAGGGAGGGAGTTATTATTCAAAGGTGAATTTATTTATTTTCATTATATTTCTATTCCACCATCCCTGCAAATGGGCTCAGGGCAGATTACATCAGTTAAAAATATAATCACAACACAACGGAGAATTGCAGATTCATAAAAACGTATTAAGATCACAGTTTACATATAAATATTTTAAAAAGTATAAAGAGGGCGGCAACCACAGTACGACTCAACTTATCTTCACTTGGATAAAAACAGAGTTCTGAAACAGAATGGTGACCCAAAAAATCTGGTGGGGGCGTATTAAGCATTCATCCCCCTCCCCCCCACATGGCCTGCGGAGGCCAGGCTCAACCTCAATCATACATCTGGTGGAACATCTCTGTCTTACAGGCCCAGCAGAAGGACAAGAGATCCTGCCAGGCTCCGGTTTCAAAAGGCAGAGAATTCCACCAGGCCGGAGCCAGGACTGAAAAGGCCCTGACTTTGGTTGAGATTCCCCCCAGTTGCAAGCAAGTTTTTGGGGAATGTTCCAGATGGCTGATGTCACAGAAGTCCATGTAGCAGGTTTAGTCAGTTGAACTGTCAACCAATTAATTTTATATTCACATACTTTGTGAATATAAAAAGTCATGAGAAGACAAAATACTCTGGAAAAGTCAATAATGCTAGCAAAAGTAGAAGGCAGTAGGAAGAGAGGAAGATCTAAAATGAGATGGTTTGACTCAATAAAAGAAGCCACATCCTCCAGTTTGCAGGACCTGAGCAAGTCTGTTAATGATAGGACGATTTGGAGGTCTTTTATTCATAGGGGCACCATAGGTCGGAGATGACTTGATGGCACAAAACATGCACACACATTTTTGTACTGCTTTTCCTAAAAGGGGCTTTAAGCTATCATCTGTTTTTAAAAATCAATCAAATTTCAATAGTTATGGATGTTACCGAAGGAGAAATAAGGCCCATGCTGTTTTGAGGTGTTGGAGCAAAAGAAATTGCAATAAATGAAGGCTTCCTTCTGAGAAGGAAAAAGGGCCATGTGGAATATTTATATTTTTGTGATTCCCTTGGTTCTGAAGTATCATCTCAGAGGATGAAAGAGAAACAAACAAGTGTGTGTCCATAGCTCTCAACTTTCACCGGCCTACTGGATCAACCAACTTAAACACTGGTTGATTAATGTAACCCATTCCTTGCTTACGTGGAGTACAGTAACATACGTTTACTTCTGTTCCTCCCTCCGAACTCTGTGTTCAAGTTCTGTGTCTTTGATGGGGTCAGGGTTTGGCGTAAGTTAAAGCTGTAAAATCGACTTGGAGAGGGGTGACCCCCTTTCTCTGCTGCGAGTCTGTCGTTTGTCAGCTCTGAGCTGTCGGCGTGATTGATATCTGGCCCGCTCTATCCCCCAACCTTCTCCATCAGCCAAAGACATTCCACTGGGCCTGGCCCAGCCTGCCTGTCGCCACCAGTCAACAAGCAACACCGTTTGATTGAAATCAGGGAAGTCTCCTTATCCTCCCCCACCTCCTCTTTTATCATCTTACAATAACATCATCCCGATCATTTATTTTTACAACCCAGCCGGGCTGCACTTCCCTGCCCCATTCAAGTTGTTTCAGACAGAGATTCAGGGGGATAAATTTAGCAATGCCAGGTCTCTGGAGAGGTCGATTGCCATTAGTTACTGCCACATCAATTGCTAAGTTATTTATTACTGATTTTTTTAAAAAAAAAAATTTAAAAGTGCATTGGAGAACGCTTTCTTAGGTGTCTGTTTCAGGAAGGGGGGGGGAAGAGAACTACCTCTTCAAAATGCTGCAGAGGGAGTGTAAACTGATAGGTGGAATTTGTGATCTTTATGCCAAGATTGCAAACCCATTGGATGAAATTTACATGTGCCTCAGTCTTCTCGGCATTACTTGGAAGCAAATTTCATTAAATGAATATATATAAAGTGAAATGAAACCCTGCCCTCAAGTCATAGCTGACTTATGGCGACCCCTGGTGGGGTTTTCATGGCAAGAGACTAACAGAGGTGGTTTGCCACCAACTGCCTCTGCAACCCTGGTCTTCATTGGAGGTCTCCCATCCAATGACTAACCAAGGCCAACCCTGCTTAGCTTCTGAGATCTGACAAGATCAGGCTCACCTAAGTACAAATTCACAGTATATTAATTAGTTATAACAGAACAGGCTGAGGATCTGGAACACATTTAACCAGGAAACAGAGTAGTGAATAAAATGCTTTGTATTGTGTTGTGGTTACACGGAAAATGGATAGAATGAAATGTTTATTTCTATTATAACCATTAGTATACTGTGAATTTTGCACCTAGCACTTTCAGTAAACACTATAAAGTAAGTTACATTGTTATTTGATGCCAGTCTTATTTTGGTAGGGTATCCCTTTGTAGTGTAGATTTACCACAGAGACCCCTCTGTTTCTTGGCCCAGATGCAAAAGAGGCAAGCCACTGCATAGTTAAAAAGTAGCTTATCGCTTCTGTAATCATTCAGAAGTAACCCCTAGTGTTAGGGAAGGTTCTTTCTTTCATGCATATATACAACATCTCTGGATCTTGACTCCTTTTTTTTTAGGGTTGTTCTGTATACTGGTCTAATCTATCCCAGGTTTGAGGGGCAATTATTTTATGTTTAAAAGTTTTTAAAAACCCACTAAACTACTATCTAGGTTTCTCCATTATCACTTAACTCTAGCCAATATTACAAGCAAAATGTAGACCAACCACTGTGAATAGACCGCACTCCTGTGTGCACCCAGGCATCTCCTTTTATAGGATTTTGTCTCCAGCTTTTAAATTTCCCAGCTGAATGGGAAGTGATAGAATATCTTCTTTTTTTAGTGCAGTTGGACATAGGATCTTGGGGTGATAGTAGAACTGCACTATTGGCTGGTTTCCATGATAATTTGGAGAGGGGAGAATTGTGTTGGTCTGTTGAACCAAAATAAAACATAAGGCCAGGGGTACCTTAAAGACTAGCAACCTTTATATTCACATGAGCCTTTGTAAGCCAGAGCTTGCCTCTTCACAGGGTCAAGCTGGAATAAATGTTGTTCATCTTTAAGGTTCCCCTCAACTTCCGTTTTACTAAATTGGTTCAACTCTTTTCCGTGGACAACAAGGAACTATAGAATTGGGTGGGTGGGAAATACATTTTGAAAACCAAGCAAAACTTCATTCATTTTTTAACTTGGCTGTTAAATCATTAGCACTTCCTTCTACTGGAGTCATTAGATGTAGTACTAAGTCCCAAAAAATTCATGCAATGTACACACCAGTCCTAAATATACTGGGATTAGGGGGAAATTGGATGGGTACAAAGCTAACTGAAGTATGCTTTTGAAAATCTGGCCTGTGGTAACCTTGGTGTCAATTCAGCAAAATTTATTAAAATTCATGTGGGGGGATTCTTTACTAGTGTCTCTAATGGAAAATTTTAGATTCTTTCATGTGTGGCCTTTTTGAATTAGTTTGAGGCATGGTGACTCAATTTTAAGACCAGAGTAACAAACAACATATTCAGAGGGCCAAGACTGCCAATTCCTGGGAAATTCTCGGAGCTTTTGTGAAGTGGAGCTTCAGTGGGATATAATATTGTAAAGTCCACCCTCCAAACCAGCCGTTTTCTCCAGGGGAACTGATCTGTCACCTGGGAGATCTCCAGGCCCCAACCTGGATCTGGCAACCCTGGTTGGCAACCTTACCCAGGACACAGAGTGAAAACTACTGCTGTAGAGGGTGCCAACCTGCCCGTTCATGTTCACTAGTTAAGCCAACAGAACAGGGGAGATCTTTCTTCACATTATGTGTGTTGGTTTGCAAGGCCCTCTGCATTGAAAAGAGTTCAGCCACTTCCTTCAAAAGAAGCGTTTAGTAGGCCTCTTGGGTGTATACTGTCAAACAAAGCAATTCCATGATGGTGATGAAACCCTCTTCATTCTGTCTAGTTCATTTTTGTCCCATTCTTCTCCAGTTACTCCAGGAAACAAGCAAGGCCATTCGTTTATGGATTTCGGCCATTTATTTCCAAGGAACAGCTTTCATATTAACTTGTCCAAGTAGTTCGATCTCTTGGACATTTACCCAACGTTGCTGGTTCAGGTTGGGAAACATATTCAAAACCTCTGTTAAAGAGACAAGATAGGTTTCTCCAAGCCTGTTGAAAACCCTCAAAAAGTTAGACTGGGAGCGTTGCTGGCCCAATGTGTCATTCGTCACTTGTAGCCTGGCCATGAGATCTGACAAGATCAGACTCACCTGGGTTAGCTCCTAGGAGATGTTTTTTTCTTTCCATTGATTTGTCAGTGATCAGCTTCATCCATCCAATTACTTTGCTAACGTGCCCTGAAAGATATGGCGTGCTTTGAATCTGCATTTTTAAAATGCGACTTTGCATAGCTTCTACAGTTTCCTTGGACCACATTCTGTATTTTTTTTTATGCAAGTGGCAGGTTATACATCTGATGGCAAGTTGAAGAATAATCATTTTTATTCTGGCGCTTCAACTGGGTTGACAGTCAGTGTGATGTAGTGGTTAGTCTGTTCTCCTTGGCTCAAATTCTCATGAAACGATGAAGCTTGTGGGGTGACATTGGGCCAGCAACGCTTCCAGTCTAACTTTTTGAGGGTTTTCAACAAGCTTGAAGAAACCTATCCTGTCTCTTTAACAGAGGTTTTGAATATGTTTCCCAACCTGAACCAGCAACGTTGGGTAAATGTCCAAGAGATTGAACTGCTTGGACAAGTCAATATGGAAGCTGTTTCTTGGAAATAAACGGCCGAAAGCCATAAACGAATGGCCTTGCTTGTTTCCTGGAGTAACTGGAGAAGAATGGGACAAAAATGAACTAGACAGAATGAAGAGGGTTTCATCACCATCATGGAATTGCTTTGTTTGACAGTATACACCCAAGAGGCCTACTAAACACTCCTTTTGAAGGAAGTGGCTGAACTCTTCTCAATGCAGAGGGCCTAGCAAACCGACACATACGATGTGAAGAAAGATCCTCCCCTGTTCTGTTGGCTTAACTACTGAACATGAATGGGCAGGTTGGCACCCACAGCAGTAGTTTTCACTCTGTGTCCTGGGTAAGGTTGCCAACCAGGGTTGCCAGATCCAAGTTGGGAAATTCCTGGAGATTTAGGGGGTGGAGCCTGGAGAGGGTGGGGTTTGGGGAGGGGAGGTATAATACCAAGGTATAATCTGCTACGTATAATACCATAGTGTCCACCTTCTGAAGCAGCCATTTTCTCCAGGGGAACTGATCTCTGTGGCCTGTAATTCCAGGAGATCTCCAGCTCCCCTAGAAGAAATGGCTACTTCGGAGGGTGGACTCTATGGCATTACCCCCTGCGGTGTTCCTAATAAAACCTGCTGTCCTCAGGCTCCACCTCCAAACCCCTAGGAATTTCCCAACCCAGATTTGGCAACCTAGTCCTGGGAGAAACCCATGACTCCCCAGAACCTTACTGGAGCTCCTTAGCAGTAATGGCAAATCAGCTTCTCCAAAATTGTTAAGGAGGATCAGCGGAGGCCATCTTAAAAATCTTACATAGCCAGTATGGTGTAGCAGATAGTGTCAGACTAGGATCTGGAGATTCAGGTTCAAATTCCTACCTTGCCATGGAAGCTTGATGGATGACCGTGGGTGAGTCACACACTCTGAGCCTCGCCTACCTCACCGGGTTGTTGTGAGGATAAACTTGGAGGAAAGGAGAATAATGTAATCCACTTTGGGTTCCCATTGTGAAGAAAGCCAGGAGATAAATGAAGTAAGTAAGTCCGTAGCTATTCAGCATGTCCTCAAGGGCCAAAATGAGGGACAAAGCCAGGGCAGTGGTGTGCTAGGGGCCAGGCAGGAAATAAAAGTCTGTACCCAATAAATAAGGCTGGTTAAAGAATAGGTAGTGCGGAGCTGCCAGCAGAGTGTTGCTTGTAGAGTAGCAGTTATGAGGTGTCAGGCTAGGGTTGAGGACTCCAGGTTCAAATCCTGCCTGCTCACTGAATGGCCCTAACCCAGTCACAGTTTCTTCTCTCTCAGCCTAACCTACACTGCAGGGCTGTTGTTAAGATAAAATAGAGAGGGAAGAGCCATGCACAGACCTCTGAGCTTCTTCATGGAAAGGTGTGATGAAAATGTGATAATGTTCTGCTTGACCTTGCCATTGCTAGGTGTGAACTTCAGATGTGGTTGGTTCCCTGTGTATAGCCCCTAGGGTTGCCAGCTCCAGGGTGGGAAATTCCTGGAGATTTGGGGGGTGGAGCCTGGAGAGGGTGTGGTGTGGGGATGGGAGGGACTTCAGCAAGGTATAATGCTATAGACTCCACCTTCCAAAGCAGCCATTTTCTCCAGGGGGACTGATCTCGGGGGCCTGGAGAGCAGTTATAATTCTGGGAGACCTCCAGCCACCACCGGGATGCTGGCAACCCTATTAGCCCCCAAGGCATGCCTCAATCTTTTGCAGCATGCATGACGGGACAGGGTTCAAGTTAGAGGGCGTCCACGACCCCAGCTTGGTTTTGGTTGTCAAGCCCTCTCTGTAAGCCTTGCAGGCCATCTGGTTGATCTATCTGGGGAACAGAATTATGGACCATTCGGAGCCAGCAAGATCCATTTACTGTTCCAGGTTTCTGTACTACATTGCTTACTTCTCAAGAGCACCTACATTTCTCATTTCTATGGGGCGGTATTAAAAAATCAAACACTATGCTTGTTTTCAAAATATACTCCTTTTATGATGGGGTATTCATATTTTAAAATTCAAATACACTTGTTCTACATCAAGCATGTTGCTAAAATATGCTGCTTTTATTATGGTGTGGTTAAAAAAAAATCAAATACAGTTGTTCTGTATCAAGCATGTTGTTAAAATATGCTACTTTGATTGCCCAGTCTTGGAGGAACAGAGCTTTCATTGTTTGTGTGAATAGGTTTCCAAACCTCAAATGGCACTCGTAGTCAGAGGTCCAAATAGAGTTGCCAGCTCCAAGTTGGGAAATTCCTGGAGATCTGGGGGGTGAAACCTGGAGAAACCGGGGTTTGGGGAGGGAAAGGACCTTGGTATGGCATAATTCCATAGAGTCCACCCCGCAAAGTTGCCATCTTCTCCAGGTGAACTGATCTCTGTGGCCTGGAGACCAGTTGTAGTTCTGGGAGATCTCCAGCCACTACCTGGAGGCTGGCAACCCTAGGTCCAAAGGATTCGCTTCCATGACAAGTTAATATGGAAAATGTTCTGTAAAGTTAGATGCTCTCAAAGCCACTGCATGAGGGCCGTGCTTGTTTCCTGGAGTAAACTGGGACATTAATGGCTAACAATTGTGTTCGCTCCTGCTATCTGTATTGGACAGGGGTAAATGATCTGCTAATCAATCCAGAATGGGGGGCCTTCTCTAGGGTCTGAGACCTGTTTCAGGAATACCATTTTAGGCTACTTACAGTGCCCTCCTAAGCAGAGTTACACTTTTCTAAATCCATTGAAGTCAATGACTTTAGAAGGGTGTAACTCTCTTTAGGACTGCAGTTAATCTTTTTGTGTTGGTTTTTATGCCTCTGTAGGGCATCTGGCTTGTTTGAATATTGATAGTTTGTGCATGTGTGTTCTTTTCATCCATTTTTCTCACTGAGACGCCAGGCAAATTACAGAATTATGAAAATAATGTAATAAAACCCAGTATGATATACACAATGAAAATGCAATAAAACTGGATTATATTTCTGGAGAATGATGAAATAAACAGTATAATATATCTAATGAATACTTGCGGGCGGGAAGGGGGGCAGCAGGGAATGCCCTACATTCTTTTTTTCCAGAAAATTAAAATTACATCCTGTTCCCAATGTAAAAAATGCCGCCTTGCACATTTCTATTTTGCTACCCTCTTCTTTTTGTGCAAAAGTGGGTTTTTTAATATTCTGCAGTATGATAGAAGTGTGGGAGCCTTCCTGACTACCTCAGGCAGGTCATTCCACAAAGTCGAAGCCACAACAAGGAATACACAGACACAGACAATTGCTGATCTTACCCATTTGCAAGGTGGCACCTTCAAGATGAATGTAGCTGCGGCAGCAGGCCATACCAGAAGAGTTGGTCCTCTGGATAGGTATCTCCTAGGTTGTGCCGGGCTTTTTAGGAGATGACCACCACTATCAATTGAATCCAAGAACTGGTACCTAACCAGTACCTTAAACTCAGGGGTCATTTTGTAGAAAAAGAGCTGGAGGAACTCATTAGCATAACTCATTAGCATATACCATGCCTCTTGCCATCACCAGAAGTGTATCATTAGTATAACTGATTTGCATATGCCACACCCCCTGAGATCACCTATTCTGGCTGTTTTGGACCCAATCCTGCCCATTCAGGTCCGAAAGTGGGCCCGAAATGGCAAAAAGGGGCTGAAAATGGCTGAAAAGGTGCCCCAAATGGTCAGGATCGGGCCGCTGATGAGCAGGACAGTGATCCACCAACCATCAGAGGCCTGATCCGGGCCGTTTTGGCCCCAATCCAGGCCAAAACAGGCCCAAAATGGCCGAAAGTAAGGTGGGCAGGGCCACCTGACATGTGAGCTCTTTGGGGAACTGCTGGAACTGCATTCCTGTGCGTTCCCCCTTGAAATGAGCCCTGCTTAAACTTAACCCCGGAATTGGAAATTAATGGAATGACTATAGAACAGATAATTTACATGCTCCTGAGAGCAAATGTGCTGTATTATTTTGTACCATCTGGAGTCTGAGTTGTCTTCAAGGCTGCTCAGTCCAAGATAACCCCCAGTCTCCATTAAGAGTCAGTAAAGGTCAGCTGAACCTCTTCAAATGTGGGAAGTGCCTCCAAGACGGCAAACTTCCCCACCAGTTTCAGGTTGGCAGCCATGTTGGTCTGCAGTCAAACAGCAGGATATGAGTCCAGTGGCACCTTAAAGGTCAACGAGATTCTTCAAGGGTTTAATCTGAAGATATCTGAAGAAGGATGCTTTGACTCTAGAAAGCTTATAACCTTAAAAAATCTTGTTGCTTTCTAAGGTGCCACTAGACTCAAATTCTGGTCTTTCCCACTGGTATCGCCTCTGCCTTGTTAGGATTCAGTTTCAGTTTGTTCACCCATAGTTATTTTGCCACAGCAGCCAGGCAGTATCTCAACAACGAAGAGCAAATCCAAGAGGGGGTGGTCCCAAAAAAATGAAACAAAGCTGAAGAACAGGACCATGTACAAAAGAGTTTAATTTTCTTGCTATCAAAACTCAAATATAAGGCACAACAAAATCAATTTTCTTGCTTCCAGAACACAATTGTAAGGCACATAATAAGCCAAAATCAACCGAGGCGTTGTGAAGAATTCCCAAACTCCTGGCTGAAGGTGGCAACTTCATGAAGTAAAATCATTCGGGAACAGAAGCTTCTAAGAGAAAAGTAGCAGTAGCAGACTATAATTGATTTACATGTCGCTTCTATGTAAAAGAGAAAAGTAGCAATAGCAGACTATAATTGATTTACATGTGGCTTATGACAAAGCACATTGTGCGAAACGGGGCCTAATTTCCAAGCCGGCAAACCCGTTGTCACCTTCAGCTGGGAGTTTGGGAATTCTTCACGCCTCGGTTGATTTTGGCTTATTATGTGCCTTACAATTGTGTTCTGGAAGCAAGAAAATTGATTTCGTTGTGCCTTATATTTGAGTTTTGATAGCAAGAAAATTAAACTCTTTTGTACGTGCTCCTGTTCTTCGGCTTCGTTTCTTTAGTATCTCAACAACAGCATCAAGTGGCCCATCAGCATGTTGATACATACTGAGAAAGGGGTTAGAGACCACAGATTCTTCTAGGAGTAGCAGAGTAAACCTGCTACTGCACAGAATCAGAGACCATCTTGATTCAATTCCCAAAAAAGGAGAATTTGCTCTCTGAGTTGCCGTGAAGACAGGTTGCCAAGCCCAGAGACCTAAAAGAGTCTGTGTCAAGGGGCGTGTCACAGGCATGAAGCTGTGGCATGCCTTCCCAGAATAACTTGAGTGGTTTCCAATTATTCAGCTGGCAAACAGAGACCCCGAGCTTCCTGTTCTCTTTCTTTCCCTTGTCTTATTCAAGACCCTTTGCATTTTATCCCCCAGATTTAAGAAGCAAGAAGATTTCAGGGAATACATCAATGGGTGCCATGTTGGAAATCAGTCCTAAGTAGGGTTGCCAGGTCCAGATTGGGTAATTCCTGGAGATTCAGGGGGGTTGGGGCCTGGAGAGGGTGGGGTTTGGGGAGGGGAGGGGCCTCAGTGGGGTATAATGCCATAGAGTTCACCCTTCAGAGCAGCCATTTTCTCCAAGGGAACTTGTCTCTGTTGCTTGGAGATCAGTTGTAATTCCAGGAGATCTCCAGCTACCACCTGGAGGCTGGGAACCCTAGTCCTAAGTAACTGATTCCATCCTGAAATGGTTCTTCTCACTGTTAGAAAGTTTCTCCCAATATTGCAAGTCAAGCTGATGCAATTCTTGAGCACTGATCAAAAATAATCTTCATTCACAAATGCGCTGCATGAAGAATTGCATGGAGTCATCGAGAACTTCTGAACATGTCAGTGAAAAGGAAGTTGGGAGAAATGGAAGCCTCTTCCATTTCTGGAACCAACTAAGTTGCAAGTTGGCCAATATTTTAGCGGTGTGCAGATGTGGCTGCCCTACAGTTTGGTATCCCATTATCCAATAAACGATCTTATCAGGAGCCTGTATTATTTCCAAGAAGAATCTGACTTGATGACTTCTCCCTCCCTCCCCAACCAATAACTACTGTCTCCTAAGTCTTTAATGCATTCCCACCCTGTGTGCTTGAGTACTGTAGAATTTGGAAAGATCTATTGAAGGGGCCTTAAAACCAAGCCACCGCATTAGATGCAGCCGTCAAAATTTGAGAGACTCTTGGTAGCAAAGAATCCCTTCTCTTCCCACCAGTAAATGGGCAATCATGTTATCCTGAGAGAAGGTATGATAGCTTTGAGGAATCCAAAGCAGTTGATAGCTTTGGAGGAATCCACTCCCTAGAAAGTACATTGCTGTCCCTGGGCTTTGAATGACTGGGTGAAGACCAAGGGCTGGATGCTAGACAGCAATACTCCCTGATATCTCTTGCTGTAACAGGAAGACTGCCTGTCTGTTGTGCTGGACATTAATGAGAAATGTATGCAATGTGTAGGAGATAGGTGGTGACCTAAAGAAGGGTCTTCTCGGTTGTGGCTCCAAAGTGATGGATTTTCCTCCACAAGGAGAATAGTTTGTCCAAGTCAGTTAGTCTTTCCTCACTGGCTCTTCTTCCTGTCTGTATTTTGTTTAGTATTTGTTTTCAAGAGGGCTTTTTTTCAGCTGGAATGCAGTGGAAAGGAGTTCTGGCACCTCTTGAAAATGGTCACATGGCCAGTGGCCCTGCCCCCTGATCTCCAGACAGAGGGGAGTTTAGATTGCCCTCCGCACCACTTGGCGCAGAGGGCAATCTAAACTCCCCTCAGTCTGGAGATCAGGGGGCAGAGCCACTGGCCATGTGACCATTTTCGCCGAGGACTGTTTAAACTTTAACAAACAACCCCCTTGTTCCCGCTGACCAAAAGTGACATCATTGTGCAGTCCTGCATTCCACCACCTCTTTTTCCAGAAAAAAAGCCCTGGTTTTCACTTGTCTTATGTATGTTTTGATGTTTTTGATTGTTCACTGACTTGGGGACCCTACTGTAAGCTGGGTGGGGAGGTGACACAGACACGTTTTAAATAAAATATTTGTTTGAATGTGCGGAGAAGCATCCTCCAATTTTAATCCAGGAAAAAATTGGAAACACACCCTGCCCTCTGAGTTGAAACTGGGGGAATGTTGATCTCCTTAGTCCCTTGGCATCTTAAGTATCTTAATACTTACCAAGGCAGTATCATAAAATTGCTTCAATACGGAATCCATCGATGTATGTTTGGTGTTAAGCTGCGACTGGTTCTGTTCCTTGAATTTTCTGAAACTTTGAGATCCACAAGACTGATTTAAAAAAAAATAAAAGACAAACTGAATTTTGAGGAGGGGGTGTTGAATGGGGTGATGAGAGAGAGAGCATTGTGCATGTGTTCTTGGAGCCAATTGTAGATGTGAGGGGCAGGAAGAGAGAAAGGACGGAGGCATGAGACCACAGGAACTTGAGAATGGTGGAGATGGTGAAGGAGGATCTCAGGCAGGGGAATACCAGGAAATGAAAGCAGAGCGCCAAAGAGGAACAACAAACAAGAGGAGAGAATCACGGTAAATACAGCAAGAGTACAAGAAGAGGGGGGCAAAGCCATGCAGGTGCTTCAAACGTAAAGAAGAGATGGTTCGTGCTGGATCTGGGAGAAGATAAGAAGGCAACATTAGAATTTAGGATCAGGAAGTACAGCAGAACGATGAGAGGAGACTTCAGCAACAGAGGATAGGAATGAGAGAGCGAGGTGTAGCAGCATGAACATGTTTGCAGTAGTCAAGGCAAGAGGTGCTGGAGCATGAACTAGAGTTTCCACTGTGGAGCTAGAGAGAAAGTTAGTTATAAAAGATAGATCCAGAGGAGTTAGTCGTGTTAGTCTGTAGTTGCAAAATAGTCAAGAGTCCAGTTGCACCTTTAAGACTAACCAACTTTGTTGTGGCAGAAGCTTTCGAGAGCCACAGCTCTCTTAGTCAGATGGATCTGATGAAGAGAGCTGTGGTTCTCGAAAGCTTATGCTACAATAAAGTTGGTTAGTTTTAAAGATGCTACTGGACTCTTTATTATAAAAGATAGTAATTCAGAGTAGAAGTTCAGTAACTTAAAATCATCTCTGTGCTTCTTAATATTAAAAAAGGCTCCAACTTGAGCTCCAAGCATATAACAAAACTCATCCTCTTCTCCCCCCCGTCCTTATTTCCATTTCAGAGTTTTTGGAAGAATTCCCGGGCGATGGCAGAGAATGTGTCAACTGCGGAGCAATGTCCACCCCACTCTGGAGGAAGGATGGCACCGGGCACTACCTGTGTAACGCCTGTGGGCTCTATCACAAAATGAATGGCATTAATCGGCCTCTTATCAAACCCCAGAAAAGGCTGGTAAGGCTAATAAAGACTTTGTGTGTGTGTAAACAACCTTGAAACTGCTGATTGTGTGAATTCGTGAGTGGTTTAGTCTGATCGTTATATTTGGAGTCAGAAACATTTTCCTCTCCTGCCCATTCAATCCTTCCTCTGATGTCCTAGTCCCACGTGCACCAATTCACAGCTTGGAGTATAACATCTCTCTTTAGCTATGGTGGGTGGTGGAGAGTGTCCTCAAGTCATAGCTGACTTACAATGACCCCTGGTGGGGTTTTCATGGCAAGAGACTAACAGAGGTGGTTTGCCATTGCCTGCCTCTGCAACCCTGGTCTTCTTTGGAGGTCTCCCATCCAATTACTAACCAAAGCCGGCCCTGCTTAGCTTCTGAGACCTGGCAAGATTGGGCTCTCCTGGGCTACGGAGCATTAGAATTTTTGTGCAGAAGCATCTTCTAGATAGCTTTATGGGCCTTAATTGCTTTGATTCACCATTCCTGGGTGAGGGGCATGTTCAGAAGAGCTATATGCCTCAATCCCTGTGTTCTGTTTTCGGTCAATCAAGTTGCCCACTAGATCTTAGAAGTGGCAGTGCCATCATTCTTGCCTCTGCCCCATACAGAAATCTATAGGGCTACCATTCCCCCACCAGGTGCAGGGGATCCGCTGCTCCCACCCTTCCACCCCCTGCACCCACTTACTTGGCTGGTGGGGGGTGCGCCCCCCTGAGCTGTACCCCGTGTGCTCCTGCACCCACAGTGGACCCGTTTGGGGGGGAATCGTGCCCCACAGGGCCCAATCTTGCCCTTGTTGAGTGCAGGAGCACTCGCGGCCAGCCTTTTACTCCCATGTGAAGACATCACTTCCAGAAGTGACATTATCGCGCAAGCTGGGAGCATGTGCGCGAAAAAGAAAACCCCTTGAGCGGCAAGGTGAATGCCAGGCTCCCAATCTCCTTCCGGGGGAGTAAAGGGACCTGGAAAACCCCTGGTTTGGGCTCCAGGGGACCTGGCAACCCTAATATTTAACAAGATGCATTGCTGTGCTCTTCTATCTGTAACAGTAGAAAAGAACAAGAGTCCAGTAGCACCTATAAGATTAACAAAATTTGTGGAAGGGTATGAGATTCTAGGGAGAATTCAGGCTGGATTTGATCTTGTGCCCACTTATTTGTCTTTTTGGCCATCCTTGGTGTCCGTAAAACTCTCCTCCAGCACCACATTTCAAATGAATCAAGGAGAAAGAATTGCACATTGGAACACCACATTGTAATGCAAGCCCAAGTGGTACTGGAATCTCTTTGCACAGCTCTTTGGGTTTATGGCTGAGCCTTTTTGTGACACTTTTCCTACATGTTTTGCATAAATACATGGAAGTCCATAGTGCGGAGGGCTTATCAGCTGGCTGTCAAAAGCACTTTCTGTTGAAGGGCTGAGCCCAGCTTTGTATAAACAAACACTGTAGGGCACATGGTTGAAGCAGCATCTTCCTAGGCAAGGTCAAAGCTCCCTCCAAAGGGAAATACTGGGAAAGGAAGGAGCACCAATTCACTTTGGCTTATGGATAGAATTTCAACAGCCTTGTGATGTTCCTCCCCCAGAGGACTGAAATAACTGAATCTTTCTCATTTCCCTCCGTGACCAATATTGGAGAGAAGCAATGTATAGTTCCCCCTTTCCCCTCCTAGAACAGTAACAGCCAAGACTCAGTTACTAGCCAGGAAAATTTCAGGTTTTGCCTCTGCAACCATGTCTTATCGGTATATATACATTTTGATTCAGTCCTTCTTTCATATGATTTATTTATGTCATTTATGCAATGGTTTCTCCTGCCTCATTATCCTCATAATAACCCTGTGAGGTCAGTTAAGCTGAGAGTGAGGGACTGCTGGGAAATTTCTAGGCCCCACGTAGAGGTTCGTAAACTTAATGGGAACGAATTAAAACTCCAAGGAACCCATAGGGTAGATGCTATGACTGTGGTCAACCAGATAGGAATGGAACCACCAGTATTCATCTTTGCCAACCTGTCCAAAAATATACCATGGTCAATGGTATTAAAAACGCAGGGCTTCCCTTGGGCCTGACCCGGAAACTGCAGCAGCTACCCCGGCTCCCCGTGGAATTCCGGATCAGGTTCAAGGTTCTGGTTCCGACCTCTAAAGCCCTAAATGGACTGGGACCAGCATACCTGAGAGACCGCCTCTCCCCATATGTACCTCAGAGGGCTCTTAGATCTGCTGGTAAACACCTACTGGTGGCCCCTGGCCCCAGGGAGGCTCGGCTGGCCTTGACGAGGGCCAGGGCATTTTCTATATCTGGCCCCAACCTGGTGGAACTCTCTGTCGGAAGACACTCAGGCCCGCCAAGATCTTGTATCTTTTTGGCGGGCCTGTAAGACGGAGATGTTCCGCCAGGCATATGGTTGAGGCCAGCACTGGATCCATCTAATTAGCCTCCTTGCCGGTCTCCTGCTGGGGGGAGGGGAACATATGGTCCATCTGCCTCCCCATGCTTGAGGAGTTAGAGCTTCACCAACCCACACCTCCACACTTTTCTTCCCTTGTGTATGGTGGGCAGGGACAGGAAGAAGGGTGCACCACCTGGAATGCTGAAATCCATGTTGGTACTGAGATGTATTTTATTGGTTTTATTTATTGCAATTTATTTATGATTGTAACCCGCCCTGAGCCTGCTTGCAGGGAGGGCGGTCTTAAAATCTAATCAATCAATCAAAACCATCAAGAGATTCAGGAAAATTTTCAGAGTTGTATCACCACCTTCAGTGAAGGTACCACATATCAAGGTAGTCAAGGTATGGCTTCCCTACTATAATCAGGGCTGACACTAGACTGGAAGAGATCTGGATAATTGAAGAATACATCCCATTAGGAACTGGATGTATTCTGCTTGCAGTTTGATCTGTTGATATCCTGTAGCCCAGACCTAAGCACATGACCAGCCCCTAATTAAGTACCATTTGTGTTTAGTATTCCAAAAGCCCCATCGCAGATGCGACTTGAAATTTGCCTCTTTCAATTTTGGAAAATAGAATGCAGTAGAAAAAAATTGGAGCTGGTTGCTGCTTAGTGAGAAGAATATGTCCCCGCAGCAATCTAATATTAGGCAACACTTTCATTAAAAATTCTTTGGCTGTTCTTGCCCTAGATCTGCAATATCTTTGTTGGCAAAAATCCATTTCACTTCAGTGGAAGGGATTAAAGGGATATGACCAAGCTTTGTTGCAGGCAGCAGTTTTTTAAAAAATTGCACATCGAAGTGATCTCAGCAGCCAGCTATTTTGTACAAATGAGTTTTGTTATCTTTTGTGTCAAATCGGCATTTTTCATTTTTCCAGGAAATGGGTTTAAGCTGAGTTTCCCTCCTCCTCCTTTCTTTAATTTTGTTATTCCGTCTCCCTCATTTGGGCGCAGCAACAGTGTCTAAGGGTATTTGTTTGCTTTCTTTTTCAGTCTTCCTCTAGACGTGCAGGTCTCTGTTGCACGAACTGTCATACCACCAATACGACGCTCTGGAGACGAAATGCAGAAGGGGAGCCCGTATGCAACGCATGTGGATTATACATGAAACTCCACGGGGTAAGCAGCCGGCTGCTTCATATACTTGAGCTTTCCTGTCTGCCACCAGAGAGCCTTGAGATGCCTCCATTAAGGGTGCCTTCAGGCATTTTGCAGAATTACTGGAAAAGGATTTCCAAACTCCAGATGGATTTCTCTTAGAGTCGCAACTGATTTCCAGACAGCAGAGGTCAATTCCTCTGGAGCAAATGGCAGCTTCGGAAAGTGGACTGTACGGCATCCCATCCCCATTGAGCTGCTGCCGTCCCCAGCCATCACCCCAAATCTCCAGGAATTTTCCAAGATGGAGTTGGCAACCTTGCCTAACTGATTGCTCAGCCTGTGCTTGGAGGTGGGCCTCATAGGTGTGTAGTGCTGCCAAGGAAATTCATGGAAATTTGGGTGGGGTGACCAGAATTTGGGGAGAGAGCTAGAGTTGCCATAGGGTTACCAGTCGCCTGGTGGGAGTGGGGGATCCCCTGCTCCCAGCCTCTGCCCCCCCACTCACCAGCAATTGGGGGGAGGGACAGCAATTGGCCCAGGAGCTCCTCAGCATGTGCATACTGTGTGAATATGCAAGGTAAGTCCCCCCCCCAGTGCCCCAACCCCCCCCCCCAGTCCCTCCAGGTTGGGCTCCCTAGGATGCCCAGCCCTCTAGGGGCCAAATGGATGTCAGGCAGTAGGAGCAGGGGGCAACAGGGTACTTACCAGCTAGCGAGCTCCCACACCCACCCATCATGCCAGAAAATGATGTCATTTTCCAACACGACAAGGAAACCTCAGGCCATGCCAGGGGACAATTCAGTAAAAATAGCTCTCAGACTTAGTGTTTGGGAGAAATTTTCACTGAATTGTGCCATGACACTTAATGTTTGGCAGTGATTTTTACTGAATTGTACCCTGGTGTGACCCGTAGTTTCCATGTAATGAGGAACCACATGCCCGTGTTGCATATGTGCCTCTTGTCCCAGGTGCCTCCCCCTGCTGCTTAGGTGTGAGGAGTTGTGGGGGCAGGGTCTCAGAGCAGGAGATGCTCCACCTCCAGAAAGATGTAATGTCATACAGTCCACCTTCTGAAGCTGCCATTTTCTCCAGGTGAAGTGCTACCTGTAGTCTGGAGTCTCCCAAAGGGGAGGTGAAATTGACAGCACCTTCTGGGAAGCGAAAAAGAAATTAACAAACCCTCTGAGGAGTGATCTCTGCTGTCTCTGTGTTTTTAAACTATGCTTCCCAGCTAACATTGTGTCTCCCTACACTTGAGCATTCTCATGTAAGATGTAGAGAGACTCTAAGTGTGCTAGTTTTAGAGGTGAGATTGTTGTATGTGCAGGAGAAGACTTTCTCCATGGTGTCCCCCAGGCTCTGGAATACCTTTCCCAGGAGACCTAGATGCCCCCAGATTGATGACCTTTCTGAGAGCAGTTAGTTCTCTTTTTATTTTATTTGTTTATTTTATTTGTTTTTTTACACCTTGCTTTCTCCCCAGCGGGAACCCCAAAAATACTTACAACATCTTCTCCCGCTCCATTTTATCCTCCTATGAGGTAGATTAGGCTGAAAGTGGGTGGATGACTGGCCCCAAGATCACCCAGCCATCTTCCATGGCAGGGTGAAGACTTGGAGGTGGGACTTCCAGACCCTGGCCTAATGCTCTAATACCACACTGGCTCTTTTTCTGCAAGGGCTGGGGATGGTGATAAACTATTCCTTGTACCAAGTTTTCTTTTTGAAGGCCGTTCGGTATATTAACGACGTTTGTTTTGGATGGTGTTTTGTACCATTGCTTTAAAAGAGGAATATGGAGAGAAGTGTCTACCAATGAGCGTTATGATAACAAAATTGTACACCCATGCTCAGAGACTTTGTAGGTTTTACCATAGAGTTTTGGTGGAATCCTAGAACATCACACTGCTGAGCTGGTTTCACTTCCGGGGTCCCACTAGAAGGGATGTTATGTTGTTGCCATGGTATCAGTTTTCCCACAATCTTCCTCTCCCTGCTGCAACAGACAACAGTGTGAGGTCAGGGCCATAAATGAGGGAAGCTTCCCCAGATAAGAAGTAGACAAGAATCTGCATATCACTCCCTTTCTACAGGCATTCCATTGGGGGACTATAAATGAAAATGATAACTCTTGTAGTTAGTGTTCAAAAAAAGAGAAAATGTGTATTGAATACTGTCTCCTATTGGCAATGATTGCAGAATCTTCTGCTGTGAAATATCAGTAACAAATATTGAATCATCAGGCAAATCTTTCCCCATTCATTTTTTTTTTCATTTACAAATTTTGGAGACAGCTCGGAGAGTTGAATTCATTTCAGCTCTCAGTTCCAAATGTCTGTGAAGTCCAGACCTAAAGCAGCAGCAAGTATTTAAAACTTGCCAAATATTCAAATTTGCGTGTGACCTTTTTAAAAATCACAAAGTTCAAGTACTCTAACGTTTGGTACTGTTTTTATAGTGTTTGAGGGTTTTTTATAAATTGGATATGATATCTGATAAATCCTGTCTGATAAAAAAAACCCCATTACATGTCAGATACAGACCACTTATAACTGTATATAACCGCAGCTATCAGCACAGCCAACTTTTAAATACCATTGCATGTCTCCTATCCAAGTAAGTTCAATTTACACAGTGCATATTCAGAGGAAGTTTTGGCAAAACATCTGAAATAATATTTGACATCATAATGTACAGAAAAGTGTTGAATGAAGAATATTTTCAGCTCTACACCACTTGGTTGTCTCTTCTGTTTGTCAAAATTTAGTCTGCAAACTCCTTAGGACATTGACCAAGATATGGCCTTTTACATCATTTACGGTTTTAAAAAAATCATTTATTATAAAATGTCTATTCTACCTTTCTCCTAACAAAACAGTGCTTAGAGGAGACTACAGTAAAAGAAACTTAAAAAAAATAGAGCAGTGGTAAAACAATAAAATGACAGTATGTGCTACAACTAATCTTCCTAGGCCAGTAAAACCAGTGTTGTGTAGTGGTTAGAGCGACAGATTAGGATCTGGGAGACCCGGGTTCAAATATCCAGTCTGCCACAGTAGCTTCCTCGATAACCTTGGGCCAGTCACACACTCGGCCTCACGGAGTGGTTACTTTGAGGATAAAATGGAAAGAGGAGAAAGATGTAAGCCACTTTAGGTCGACAATGAACAGGAAAACAGGATAACAGATACCCTAAAACAATAACATCACACTAGACAACAACACAGGAGCTACTCAAAGAAAACCAGAAAAATCAACAGGATGCATCTCAGTTCAAACTATTAAAAGCCATTCATAGATCTCCAAAAGGCTGACAGTGAGACGGTAAAGCAAGGAATGCCTGTCTAGGACATCTTTATCCAAAATGCTCAGAGCACTATACAAGCACCATACATGTTGCTCCCTTTCTCATTTTGTCGTCACAACAACTCGGTGAGTTTTGCCATGGTAGGTAGTGGCTGCTCCAAGATCACTGGTTTCATGGAAGACTGACATTGACTTAGGGCTCAATGATGAAAAGTCCTGTTCTATCTACCCACCAATCCATCTCTCAGAGTCAGGGACATGTTCTCGTCTGATACGCCAATGCTGCTCCTTTAAATGTGCTCTAATTTGAAAATAATGGAAAATCTCAAGATTGGAGGGTAGGAGCTTAAATCCTCTTAATTTTTTTTTTAAAATTAGAAGGCATCAAAACGTGGTAATCTAGATTTGAGCATCAATGCAGCTCTCTCAGGGACAGAGGAGTATTTTATTCTATGGCTAATGCTCCAAAGCCAGGGGTAAGGGGGCTAGGAAATGAATAACATCTATCAGGAAGTTCTCCAAACACTGTGTCTCATACATCTGTTACCCAAGGACTGCCGCTGAGAAAAATAGCCTCCCATGAAGGACAAGGACATTTTCTAGTGTGTATAAGGAAGGGAGAGAAAATGTATGTGCATAGAAATGCCGATCTAAACCAACAAAAAATCTTGGGGTACCTTAAAGATTTATTGTTGTTTGAGCTTTCATGGGATATGCGGAGCATTCTCAGTTGACAGATACAGCTGCATGGCAAAATTGTGAATAGCTGTGTGAAAAGCCAATGAAAAGTAAGAGGTCTAGTTTTGGACTTTTTCAGTGCACATCAGAGGGCCAAGCTACAAGTGACGAATGACACTTGAACAGCAAGTGTATTTCTCCCTGTTCACTTGCCCTCCACTCAATCCACTTGCCATTCAAGTGTCATTTGTCACTTGTAGCTTGGCCCTCAGATGTGTAAAACAGAAGTGATCTTGTCAGTACAGCAGTAACTGTTGTTGAGATTCCCTTTAGTATGCTAACCTTATTTCCAAAGTAACAATTTCAGAAATAACAATTTAGCATCTCAAATAGTTCACATTAGCCCAAGCATGTCAGAGCTTGGAAATTAAGCAGGGTTGGTCATGGCTAGTATTTAGACAAGACACCAACAACAAAGATCTGCTATGCAGAGGCAGGTAACAGAACGTGGACTGATTCCGCACATGTTGGATAATGCACTTTCAATGCACTTTCTCAATCGTTTGAGGTGGATTTTTTGTTCTGCACACAAAAAAATCCGTTCCAAATTATCTATAAAGAGGATTGAAAGTGCATTATCCAACGTGTGCGGAATCACTCTTAGTGACTATTATGCGAAGCTTATTTCCAACATACTATGAGAAAAAAACATGGTCTCGATTAAGATCTCAATGAATGGAATCACATTTGCTAATTAATCCAGATCTGACTAATACCTCTCCTCTTTGTTCATGTCAAGGTGCCAAGGCCCCTGGCGATGAAGAAGGAGAGCATCCAGACAAGAAAGAGGAAACCTAAAAATATCACCAAAGGCAAATCTTCAACAGGTAGCAATTTTCATGCCTTTCTTCCAACAGCTGTTGTGCTTGCGCAGCTGCTTCTTGACTCAATGGGAGATTAAACTGTGGAATTCACTGCTAAAGGACGTCATGATGGCCACGATCATATATGGCTTCAAAGGGGATTAGACTGACTAATGAAGGAGCCACACTTCATTGACACATTATCCTCTGGATCTTAGATCTTAGATCTCTGGATCTGGATCTAAGATCTCTTAGATCTTAGATCTCTGGATCTTGCTACTACAGACTAACACGGCTAACCCCTCTGGATCTTAGATCCAGAGGGGTTAGCCGTGTTAGTCTGTAGTAGCAAAATAGAAAAGAGTCCAGTAGCACCTTTAAGACTAACCAACTTTACTGTAGCATAAGCTTTCAAGAACCACAGTTCTCTTCGTCAGATGCATTTCCTCTGGATTACTCCTTTTCTGGGGTTTTGGCCTTTAGGGGAGGACTCAATGGGGTCCGGCCCAGCAACTCTACCACTAAACCACTGCCCCTCCATGAGCAGAAGGTCAGCCCAGATCTCATTAAGTTGGCAGAAATGAATAAACAGAGGTGGGTGCTATCCAAATCTGAGTAAAGCTCCGCCTCAAATCTTTGCCGGTAGTTTTTGTGTGAGTGTTATTTTTTTTAACACTTCAGAAAATTAAGATCTTAGGCATAAATGCAGGTAGAAGCAATACCAGAATGATGGTTGGCCAGGAAAGGCACGCAAGGTTATGAGAAGAGCTGGAAGTCAATGAATCGTGGCAGTGAATCTAGCAAAGGGTAGTGACCATGAGATTTTGCTTCATGTCTTTGTTGCCGTCTAAATCTGTTAAAACCATTCCCTTTCAGGGTCCACAACTTCAACCACCAATTCCCCTTCTTCCATAACGAACTCTGAAAGCACCGTCACTTTAAAAACGGAACCTACCGTCACATCACAATATCCAGGACAATCTACTTCCCAGGTAAAGTATAGCAGGAACCATTGCACCTTTAGCTTACGAGCTTATCAGACATACATACAGTCCCTTTATACCAACTGTAAAATGATTTTTTTTGTAATCCAATGACTGTTAACTCAAAAGGCAGAATCAAAACTAGAACACCTTCTTCAATGGTCCATTGGAATGGCTCTGGCAGGCCTTCCTCTGGGAAGCATTTGACAAATATGTAGCCGCCACCGAGAAAGCCCTGTTGCTGGTTGATGTATGCAACACCACCTTGTCTCCAGATTTGAAGAGCAATTGGGAAAATGGGCAGAGGAGAAAGGCAAATGGCCAAGGGCTATACTCTTCCTCACAAGACTGAATGCTACATGCTTGATTGGCATTAACTAGCGGTGGGACGGCAAACCAGCACTTTGCTGGTTCAAATCCCACTACTGCCACAAGCTTTGTAGGTGGCCTTGGGTAAGCCACTCTGCTCAGTCCCAGCTTGCCAGCTGTATTGTAGGGATGATAATGACACTGATTTTGTTCTCTGCTCTGAGTGGGTCACTAGTCTGTCTAGAAGAGCTGCTGTAGCACAGTGGTTAAGTGGTTGGGCTGCGAATCAGCTCTCTGATGGTTTGACTCCCACTACTGACATGAGCTCAGCAGGTGGCCCTGGGTAAGCAACTCCCCTCAGCCCCGGCTCCCCAGCTATATTATGGGGATAATAATAACACTTATGTTCACCACTCTGAATGGGGCACCTGACTGTCTAGAAGAGCGGTGTATATAAACACACTGCTATTAAATGGTATACTTGTGCCCAGAAAGCATCACCTCTAATAGTGACAAATATGTTGGTTTCCCTGCTTGTAGGGTCCAAGCCAGTCTGAAGATGCCTTAACTGATGGCCATACTCAGTTCAAGTACGAACCGGAGGATTATGCCTTCTCTTCGTCCACCATGCCCCAGCAGTCAGGACTGAGTGTTGCTCTTCGTCAAGACTCATGGTGCGCACTGGCGCTGGCCTAAAAACTGGTCTTCCATTTTGAAAGAAGCATGCTGCAGAACAATCTTTGATTTTTAGGCGGCCGGTGGATAGCAAGCCAAAGGAATCTCCCGCCTTAGTACTTTCAGCCTGAAAAGGCTTTCTGTAATCAACACAGTGCGATGTTTTAAAAGATGGATGTTTATTTTCCCCCCCGATGGATGGCAAGTCGTACAAATATCGATTGAGTACAGCCAGAAGCGTTCTTCTTGACCCGCCCAGCTCTCGTGGTACTTGGTTCTCTCAAAGCTTTAACTCTCACCTTCACTAATCGAAAATGGGAGAAATGGGGACTTCTGTTCTTGGGAGGAAGGTTTCTCTCTTCCCTGTGATGCAGTCTAAATAAATAAATTTCAGAATCTGTTTTATTCACACTGATTCTCCCCTCTCCCCCTTATGACTCAACTGTGTGCAATTTTACTCCACTTCCCAATAAAGACTACGATAGAACATGGCACCAAGTAACTTAATTTTTTTTTAAATGTAAACAGTGTTTTTTCCCCTGATGTCTGTTGGTGGGGGGCAGGTTAAAGAGGAGAGAGAAAGCCTTGTTTTAAAACATTTGCTGTTTTATATTAAAAAGAATCCTCCTAAGAGTGTGCTAGCTTCTGAAGAGTGTTAATTTATCACTGTTAAAAGTAGGGCACATGTGGAAATCTTCTTGCTACCCTTCTGTTAGGCACAAGGGAATCTCTCTCACATACACTCACTGTATCGATCAGGAGACGCCAAACTCTGGCACAGAATGGTGGGTGCAACCACAAAATGGCTGCTGTGGCTTACCTTCAGTCACTCCTTGAAGAGCCTTGTGTTGTGGTGGCAGCTGCTGCCAAAGAAACTTTAAAAATAAAATATGCACAGCCAATCAAATCTTCAACTGCCAATCAGAAGCCTTGCCGGAGAAGAGCTGATCCGGCATGGCCCACTTTCTAAAAGTTCTTGGTGAGTGCCATAGTGCTCACGGGCACCATGTTGGGGACCCTTGGTATAGATCAGGGGCGGCCAAACTTGCTTAATGTAAGAGCCACATAGAATAAACATCAGATGTTTGAGAGCCGCAAGACATGATGCATTGAAGTGACTTCAGATGAAGAGGTGGGTTTGGCAGAATGTCTTGAAAGTGACATCACAGGAAGAGGTGGAGCTTGGGAAGAGCCATCACCTGACCTTTGACTTGGAAGTGATGTCACATCCTTGCTAGGCTTCACCCCCAAAGTCCTCAGGTATTTTCTGAGTCAGACCCGGCAACTCCAACATTTTTATTAAAAATATGAAAGACATGGAAAGAAAGAAGGAAAGGGAGGGAGGGAAAGGCATGAAAAGAAAAGAGGAAAGGGAGGGAGGGAAATAAACTAAACTAAAATAAAATGTATGGCCATGGCACTACTCAGAGACCACCAGGAGCCACACAATATGTCTAGAAGAGCCACATGTGGCTCCCGAGCCGCAGTTTGGCCACCCCTGGTATAGATAGTAAGTTATAAGCCAGTTCTAAACATTGTCATACTTTAGTATGACTGCAGTGATCTTAAGCCAACCAGAACCAATGAGTTGAAATGAAATTTCTGCTAAACATTAGGAAGAACTTCCTGGCAGAGTGGTCCCTCAGTGGCACAGGCTTCCCTGGGAGGTGGTGGGCCCTCCTTCTTTGGAGGTTTTTAAGCAGAGGCTAGAGGGCCATCTGACAGCAATGCTGATTCTGGGCAGATCATTCCTTGGCTCAGAGCCAAACTACAAGTGACGTCTTACACAGGTTGGACACTAGTCGGCTTCCCTCAAGTTTTGATGGGAAATGTAGGTGCCCTGGTTTTACAGCTTGGCTCTCCATACAGCTGCAAGACCAGGATGCCTACATTTCCCATCAAAACTTGAGGGAAGCCGACTAGTGTCCAACCTGTGTAAGACGTCACTTTTAGTTTGGCTCTCAATCATCAACCAAAAGGGAGGCTGCAATGAAGAAATCAGAAGAAGACTGAAACTTGGAAGAGCAGCTGTGAGGGAGCTAGAGAAGATCCTTAAAGAGAAAGATGTCTCTCTGGGAACCAAAATCAAGATAATCCAAACAATGGTATTCCCCATTGCTCTGTATGGACGTGAAAGCTGGACGGTAAAGAAAGCTGAAAGGAAGAAAATTGATTCATTTGAAATGTGGTGCTGGAGGAGAATTTTGCCGATATCATGAACCGCCAAAAAGACAAATAAGTGGGTACTTGATCAAATCAAGCCTGAATTCTCCCTAGAAGCTAAAATGACAAAACTGAGGCTATCATACTTGGGTCACATCATGAGAAGACAAGATTCTCTGGAAAAGTCAATAATGCTAGGAAAAGTGGAAGGCAGTAAGAAAAAAGGAAGACCTAAAATGAGATGGCTTGACTTAATAAAAGAAGTCACATCTTCCAGTTTGCAGGATCTGAGCAAGTCTGTTAATGATAGGACATTTTGGAGATCTTTCCTTCATAGGGTTGCCATAGGTCAGAGGCGACTTGATGACACATAACACACACACATACACACAGACACACACATAGGGAAATAATGAGAGGGAGAGCACGAAGGGTTACATCAGTGCTTAGTTCTCATGGCCCCTTCTTACATGCCCAGGGTAATGCTGTTTGCCACCTTGGAGTCTGGTAGCAATTTTCCCCAGGCCAGTTTGGCTAAGGATCCTGATGGTGTTTTGGCATCTTCTGAGCATGGAGCAGGGGGTCACTGGGTGTGTGTGTGGAGAGGAGGAGGTAGTTGTGAATTTCCTGAATTGTGCAGGGGGGTTGGACTAGATGACCCTAGAGATCGCTTCCAACCCTTTGATTCTAATCAAAAGACAGCTGCATGTGTTGGTTTATTCTTGTTTATATACTGTTGAAATTCCGCACCCAAAAAGGACCCAGAGAAATAGGGAATGGCGGCGTATCAGGAAGTCCTCTTTACTAATTGTGAAGTGCTCCAATATAGCAATCGCTATTTATAACCAGGAAGTTGTCAAGCATGTTTGCTATGGAAACGTGCTGGTACAGGACTTCCTGAACAGGTTCTTTCCTCTGTCAAAGAGAAATATGTCATTTGTTCTGTGAAGGAGGGTGTATGCAATGTCCCAGGGAACTGAATGAAGGAGTGACGTTACGGCAAGGTGAACTCTGCCCTTGTAAATTAGGAAGCCATGAGTTCAAGGCACTGCACAGAAGCCATATGGGAGGAAGCAACCAGAAAGTGGGCAATAACACCCACAAAGACAAGGTCGTACCAAGGGTGTAACGTGCACTGTACACGGCAGATGTGCTTGTCTTAGTGAATAATGTTGTTAGACGCCCTGAGCCCATTTGCGGGGAGGGTGGGGTATAAATGGAATAAAATAAATAATAAATAAATAGTAGCATCAAACACAGACAGGGCTTTTTTCTGGGAAAAGAGGTGGTGGAACTCAGTGGGTTGCCAGCACAGGGGACAACTTCTAGTGGGAGGTGGTGCCCCTGGTACCACATGTGCATGTGCAAAGTGCGCGCACGTTCCCAGGAACGCATAATAACGTCACTTTGGGTCCGCTGGAACAAGGGGGGAGTTTTTTAAAGTTTAAATCACCCTCAGGGAAAATGGTCACATGGCCAGTGGCTCCGCCCCCTGATATCCAGACAGAGGGGAGTTTAGATTGCCCTCCATGCTCGGAGATCAGGAGATCTGTCTGGAGATCAGGGGGCGTGGCCACCAGCCAAGTGACCATTTTCAAGCAGTGCCGGAACTCCATTCCACTGCGTTCCAGCTGAAATAAAAGCCCTGAGCATAGGACATGGCGGCACATGGCTGCCCTAGAGTATGCCTGGCAATCCTGGGAACTTGGGGGAGGTGGAGCCAAGGCGTTTGGATGAGGAGTTGTACAAGGCATGATGGTATCGTTTTCAGGGGAAGACCCAGAAGTGACATGGCTAATTTTATTTATTTATTTGGTTCAACTTTTAGCCCACCCTCCCCACAAGCGGGTTCAGGGTGGGTCACAACAATCATAATAAAACCAATAAACACCACATCGTCATACAGCACAGATTATGGTTTCCCCAAAAGTGCAGTTCATTTTGTTCATCTCTGCCCAAACTGTGTAGAGGAGGGGGTTTCAGCTGTTCAGATTGTGACTTCTCATGAGAGGGAGGGGTACATAACTATACAACCCCCCCCCCTAAAAGGATACCGGTAGGGAGGCTTATCAGATGAACACGAGACCGGCCTCAACCATATGCCTGGAGGAACGTCTCTGCCTTGCAGGCCCGCCAGAAGGATAAAAGTTCTTGTTGGGCCTGAATATCAACAGACAGGGCATTCCACCAGGTGAGGCCAGGACCGAAAATCAAGCAACACTCTAGGAATTTCCCCAATCTCTATGGTAAGGTAAGACCATAGAGATAGGGGAAATTTTTAAAGTGTCATTCACCATGAAGGTATCACCACATTGTGCACCATTTTCTGCACCCCATTTTTCTCCTGCTCCTTCACTGAGGGCCAAGCTACATATGACGAATGATACTTGAATGGCAAGTGTATTTCTCCCTGTTCACTTGCGCTCCACTCAATCCACTTGCCGTTCAAGTGTCATTCGTCATGTGTAGCTTGGCCCTGAGTGAGCACAGGAGAATGTCCAGGAATATATATTGTCGAAGGCTTTCACAGCCGGAGAACGATGGTTGTTGTGGGTTTTCCGGGCTGTATTGCCGTGGTCTTGGCATTGTAGTTCCTGACGTTTCGCCAGCAGCTGTGGCTGGCATCTTCAGAGGTGTAGCACCAAATGTCCAGGAATGTTTGCCTACCAAGGCCAAGCAAATGGTAAGGCTATGGAGGCAGCATTTCATTGGGCCTAATTACCCGATACCTTGTACCCAGGTCTATTCACGGATCAACCATGGGTACTAAATGGGCTGTGAGTTCCTTTTTTGGATTCTCACTGATTTTATAAAAATGAATCTTAAGGTTTGTGAGGCCCCAGTTCAAAGCAGGATCGTGGCGTACAGGGAGAGGAGGTTGAAGTTCCCCCTGTGCCCTTTTCCCCACCTTAAAAAGCCCTTGGAAGTTATGTGCTCTGCTGAGAAACTTAGGGCTG
This sequence comes from Eublepharis macularius, assembly GCF_028583425.1. Classification (NCBI taxonomy): domain Eukaryota; kingdom Metazoa; phylum Chordata; class Lepidosauria; order Squamata; family Eublepharidae; genus Eublepharis; species Eublepharis macularius. The sequence goes on along the minus strand of NC_072794.1, from coordinate 161,836,145 downwards.
AATGTGTACCAATTAGAGTTGCCAGCCTCCAGGTGGGGCCCTGAGACCTCCTGGAACTACAACCGATCTTCAGACATTGCAGATCAGTTCCCCTTGAGAAAATGACTGCTTTGGAAGGTGGACTCTGTTGAATATGATGAAGTCCTTCCGCTCCCCAACCCCCGCTCTCGCCAGGCACTACCCCCAAATTTCCAGGAATTTCCCAACCTGGAGAGAGCTACCCTAGTACTAAAATGGCTACAAATAAGATTTTCAGGTTCTGTTGCAGATTTGTGGATGGACAAGGGATCGTGTAGTGAGGACCTTATCAGAAGGGTGAGGTGACAGGTGGTTCTGTGGCCTTGGAGGAAATGACGGGCATTAGGACCCAAGGGCAGACAACAGAACTAAGTGCAGGGCAAAGGTAGACATACCTGGGAATGGAAAGTGGAAAAGTAATTAGGCACAACAGTATGATTGACTGAGTGATTGATTTTTAAAACATTTGAACCTTGCCTACCTTAGAAGCAATCGAGGCAGAGAACAACCTAATTAATCAAACCATTTCATAAAAGTAGTCCAGAAAACTCCTTCAAATGTAAGTTAAATATAAGGCCTACCCTTTAGCACAGCTACAGACCAAATAAAAATTTAAAAATCACACTCCAATATCTTCTGTCCTCAATAATAAATACAAAATCAGCACTGCTAAAAACCAAAAAATGTAGATGCTCTCTAGCGGGGTTGCCAGCTCCAAGTTGGGAAGTTCTTGGAGATTTGAGGGGTGACGCCTGGAGAAGGCAGTTTGGGGAGGGAAAGGACCTCAGCATGGTGTGATGCCACAGAGTCCACCCTCCAAAGCAGCCATTTTCTCCACGGGAACTGATCTCTGTGGCCTGGCGATCAGTTGTAATTCCGGGAGATCTCCAGCCACCACCTGGAGGCTGGCAACCCTATGAGGCTCCACATTAGCAAAAAGCACTTTGAAGAACACAAAACGGTCCAGCTACTCTAGAGAGCTGTGAAAACACAAAGAGAGGCTTGCACGCATGATTTCAGTTTTAGCCCAATCAGCAAAACAGGAAGAAAAACAGAATTCTGGGCAGATCTAAGGAGGACCATAAGAAAGACAGCTCTTCAAAGAGGGTTGCCAAGCTCCAGAGATCAGTTCTCCTGGAGAAAACAGCAGCTTTGGAGGGTGGACTCTGTCATTCCAACCCCATAGAGCTCCTTCCCCTCCCCAAACTCTGCCTTCCCCAGGCACTTCTCCCAGATCTCCAGGAATTTCCCAAACCAGAGCTGGCAATCCTGCAGTCTTCAGATATGTGGGCCCTTAGCGGTGAAGAGCTTTGCAGGCAAGACCCAGCACTTCCAACAGAGCAGCAAAGAGACGATGTTTGTAGAGACCAGACACAGTCAAGAGGCGAGCAGCAGCTGCGTTGTGTGTCAGCCGAAGCTTCTGAATTCCCTTCAAATGCTGAGTGGTGGCGGAGAGTGCCCTCAAGTCAGAATTGATTTAGGGCGACCCCTGGTGGGGTTTTCATGGCAAGAGACTAACTGAGGTGGTTTGCCATTGCCTGCCTCTGCAGCCCTGGTCTTCGTTGGAGGTCTCCCATCCAATTACTAACCAAGACTGACCCTGCTTAGCTTCTGAGATCTGTGCAGGAGCAGAAAAGGAGGAGGGGGCTGTGGTTGTATAACAGAAATTCAGCTGGAAGAAGGGTCAAGAATGAGAGAAGGGCCCACAACTGCTCATATATACTTTATTTCTGTGCATTATAGATATTATATACTTATATCAATATATATATCTGTATTTATCTCTATCTCTCCATCTCCATCTCCATCTCCATCTCCATCTCCATCCCCATCTCCATCTCCATCATCTCCATCTCCATCTCCATCTCCATCTCCATCTCCATCCCCATCCCCATCTCCATCTCCATCTCCATCTCCATCTCCATCTCCATCTCCATCCCCATCCCCATCCCCATCCCCATCCCCATCCCCATCCCCATCCCCATCCCCATCCCCATCTCCATCTCCATCTCCATCTCCATCTCCATCTCCATCCCCATCCCCATCCCCATCCCCATCCCCATCCCCATCCCCATCCCCATCCCCATCCCCATCCCCATCCCCATCCCTAGATGGATAAATAGATGAAAACTTGCCTCTTTCATGACACTTGGAAGCAATTGGCTCTGCTTTTTTTGACGCACGCTCGCCACTCCCGTTGCTTGCTGTGTGTCAACTGGCCAAGAGAGAAATGTCCTGTTCCTTTAAAAGAGATTTAATGTGCAGAAATGGGTGCAGGTTCCCTTTACCCTCCAGGTTGGAGGAGGGGAACCTGGCACTGAGCATGGGTGAAGTTCTTGTGGGCGTGATGACATCACTTCTGGAAGTGATGTCATTGTGCCTGGCAGCAGGTGTGCTCCTACATTTCACAGGGGCTGATTGGGGCCTCTCACTCCCCAGCAGGCCAGGTGAGTGGTGTTTGGGGCAGAGGCTGGGAGCAGGTGATCTCTTGCCTCCATCAAGGGACTGGCAGCCCTAAATGGGTGGTAGAAACTGTTCAAGTCATGGAAGTGAATAGTACTCACTGGTATTTTCTGCGGATCAGACTGATGTTAAGATGGCAGTGAGAGGGACCCACTTAAAACTTGGCAAGCCATGCAAAAATTTAAAGTATTTCTCTCTCTTCCTTCTGTCATCTTCCTCTCCAATGCGCCTGCAGAGAGCAGGTCAAATATGTCTCATTGGGTGAGCGTTCTGTGGTCAGGGCATAGAGAAGCGACTGAACATATAACAAATGACGAGGAAACACATCTTTGTTGGCGCAAGTGGTCGAGAGGTTTGATGCTGCCTGAAAAAGCCAAAACACTAGGAAAAAGCAAAGCAAACATACAGCAAAGTGTACAACTCCCGAAGAGCTGTTTACATCCAACAACCCAGCCGAGGCCGTGGCAGGATGACGTCCACCAACAATAGCCACATGTTCTCGACGTTGTGTGTGACCCTGACAGAACAACTCATTTTCCAAGCCAGGCGCAGAGACCCGAAACTCCGCCAAGAGCCCGACACCAATGGCTCCAGTCGAGTTATTTATGAGCTGACAGTAAATTCAGCCCACAAGCTCGTAGCTCGGCAAAAGAGACAACCTGGCCAGAGATGAAGCAGTTCTGCAGTTCTGACCTGCAGATGACCAGGCTGGGAAAGAGTTACAGTGCAATCCTAAATATGTTTACACCGAATTCTGCTCAGGTTTACTCAGTGGGGCTTACACCCAGGAAAGCGTTCTTAGGGTGCTAGTGGTAAAGCTCGTTTATGATTCCTGCGATATAATGCAACATTTTTTTGTCTCCCAAAAGTATACTTTCTGCCTGCGTACATTCCCAAAGTGGGTTTTCTATCTTAATTTCAGTTTTACCCACTGGGTTGGATCCTAGGCCCCCTTTTTATCAACCTATGGCAGGGATTTACCTGTCCCCAGCTTAAATTTCCCTCCCCTAAGTAATTGAGTAGCAGGAATAAAAATGGCATTCACATAGTAGCGCTGGAGGAATTTCCCCTAGTCTCTATGGTAAAAACCACAAAGACTAGTGGAGGCGATCTGCAGCATCACCAGGAAGTGGCATCACATCTTCCCAAACTCTGTCCTCCCCAGGCACCACTACCCCAATTTTTCTGGCATTTGCTGAAGCCATGTTGAGAACCCTTGTTCCATTAATGGTGGTGCTTTGCTGCGGGCCAAGAAGTTGTTCTATGGGAGAAGTATTTTAGTTAATGCAGCAAAGATGCACAGTCAGGAAAGCATGGAATAATGTGTGGTAAAACACTCTTCGAACCAGTATATAGCAACAGATAAAACTTATTATTATTGAAGCTGATTTGCATTCACTCGCATTTTTGTAGTAGCAGAAGAAAAAGAGAAATCCAATCTCAATAACACTATTCCCTTTCACAAGTGGCCAGCTAATCCCACTGCACATGAGTAGGGAGTCTGAGAGCACGGGTGTGCCTCTTGCAAGTTTGCACAGGAGAGCTCTGCAGAAGTATCTTGCTTCTTGCAAGACCAGGAGGAGAGAGATAACAAAAGGCACAGAAAGAGAAGGAGGGGTCAGAGAGAAGCTTCAAATTCAAACAAAAAAGACATCACAGATAAGATCTGGTTCTAGTACCCCCCAAAAAATGTCCAGGTATGCCAAGGCACTTCTATTTCAACAAGAAGTACCTAAGACATCAAGGGAAGGCTGCTTGCCCTATAAGAAAGCAGTATCCCTCCTGGAAGAGATTTGTGAGATCCAACCTTCTTTCTATGCTGTTGGCTATTGACAGGTTATTGTGAATCTTTTTAACCCCACCTTTCCATGAAGAACTTCAGGGCAGTATGTAGTTAATGCAGCAAAGTTCTTCCACTCCACCCCTCTCCACCCCCAGCTCCCATTTCATTATCACAACAATCCTGCAAGGTAAATTAAGCTGAGAGAGAAAACAGGTTTCTTAAGACCAGGGTTTTTTTTCTGGGAAAAGAGGTGGCGGAACTCAGTGGGTTGCCAGCACAGGGGGCAACTCTTGGTGGGAGGTGGTACCCCTGGTACTGTCAGAACTGTGGCTAGATAATGTCCTTACTCCAGACTACCTTCTGCAATCAGACAAAAGCCCGTTGTTTTCAAAAGTTTACTGAAGAAAGAATTCATTATAGTCCACGAGCCTGAATACAATATTCAGGATGGTACATATGAATTGTTACCAATGACAGGCAAAGCATGAGGTACAAAGTCACAGAACCCAGCAGGCCCAACCTCCCCCCATAGTTCTCATAACAGTCCCTTTGAAGTCAAGAAAGTGAAAGTTCTTCAAGGCTGGAAGAGCGGTAGCCAAAACAATCCTCCTCTGTGAGAAAGCTGCTTGGGAACATCTTGGCACCTGTGGAGAAAGCACTCATAATACTGAAAGGATTAAAATGGAGTCTCTTTGGTAATAGCATACATGAAGGTTTTCTGAACATGACAGGTACCACATATGCGCACGCAAATTGCACACATGCTCCCAGGGCCAATGATGTCACTCCCCTCTGTCTGGAGATTGGGGGGGGCGGGGCCACTGGCCATGTGACCATTTTCAAGAGGTTCTGGAACTCCATTCCACTGCGTTCCAGCAGAAAAAAAAGCCCTGCTTAAGACCATCCTGGAAGATTCATGGAGAAGTGGGGGGCGGGGGCTGAAAGCAGCTCTCCCCACAGCTCAGTCTTACACTCTAACCGCTTGGCTGTTCTGGCTTTCCAAATTGTTGAGGAAGAGGGGAAGTTTTCCCCTCTCAAATTCTGAGCATGAGATTTCTATTCCTATGCTCCCACATGGTCGGTGTAGATGGGACATGATGTTTTCTACACCGGCTGGGGTTCGATGCTGCTCTTCGTGAACCTCCAGGAGTTCCCCCTCCTTTTCTTTGATCTTTCACAAATCTGTTTTGCAGCAACATTTCAGGAAAGATTGCATTAAAGACTGGATGGCTGCTGTGGGGAAGGTTTGGATTTTCATAGTCCCGCAACCACTTTTCCTGCCACTGCTCCCACAGCAGCCATCCCACCACCCTCGCTGCCAATGTAATGATATATTGCTGTGTCAGTTACTGGGGAAACCCTCAAAAAAGCCCTCCAGTGATTGGGGGAGGGGGCTGCAATGTGGATATTGGGACAGGGAAATGCAGACAAATCCACTAAATAGAAGCCCTGTTATTACTGTGTCACCATTTGGAAAAGCCCCATATGGTGTGACAGGGCTTCTAGCAAGTAATTTTATTTAATGATTTGGATATTTATACTTCTCTTTGCTCTCCAATCAGGACACAAAGTGCTGAACTACATGATATGAATAACACGTGGACGACACGTGAACAGACTTATACGTGTCTCCCCATTGCTTTCCTGTCCACTCACCAGTGTGGCCAGACTGTACTTGATCCCATGTCCATGCTGGCACGAGTTTCTTCTGTGCTCCTCCCAGAAGCAGGAATGGTATCCCATCATGCACCACCAGTTTGTGCATGCTTAAACCATCCCCTGTAACCATCCCCTGTTCCCTATTGCCTTTCTGTGCAGGGAGAAGCGGAAGCAAGATAGAATCACCACTCTGCAATGGCAACTCGATGATATGGTCCATGGACACTCACCAATGTAAACCATTTTTTTGCTGACACATGCACAGAGCAGAGCCACGGACAGGAGTTCATCAGGGGTAAAAGAAACATGGGAAGGTGAGGGGAAAAAATGAATCTGGGCACTCGCATAGACTCATGTAATTCATCTTGTCTAGTTTGGCTCAAATTGGCTTACACTCTCCTGTCTTCCAATTTTGTATCTTCAGAATAACAACCCTGTGAGATGAGTTAGGCTGAGAGACAGTGACTGGCCCGAGGTCACCCAGCAAACATCCATCACAGAGTGGGGATTTGAACCTGTTTCTCACACATCCTAATCCAACATTGTAGCCTTACAACAGGCTGGCTGTTACTAATTTATTTATTGCTTTGTAACATTTCAAAGAAAGGAAAGACTGCTGCAGTACAACAAAAGATCAATGTGGTTTATTACAATCTAATTGTACTTGAAGATTACTTCAAGTACCAGGATTGTACTTGAATCATCAGCAGTTAGATAGTGAGTCCAATACTAAGTGAATTTTACCTATTTGAATTAGAAATTGTTCATTTTAGCCATAACCTGACCTGGATGGCCCAAGCTAGCCTGATATCAGATCTTAGAAGCTAAGCAGGATCAGCCATAGTTAGTATTTGGATGGGAGACCTCCAACAAAATCCAGGGTCTCCTATACAGAGGCAGGCAATGGCAAACTGCCCCTGAATGTCTCTTTAGAGAGCAAGTTTGGTGTAATGATTAAGAGCGGCAGGACTCTAATCTGAAGAGCCAGGTTTGATTCACCACTCATCTGCTTGAAGACAGCTGGGTGACCTTGGGTCATTTACAGCTTCTTAGAGTTTTCTGAGCCCCACCCACCTCACAGAGTAATTGTCGTGAGGATAATAAAACACTTTGTAAACCACTCTGAATGAGGCATTATGTTGTCCTGAAGGGCAGTATATAAATCGAATGTTGTTGTTGTCTTGAAGACCATATGGGGCTGCCAAAAGTTAGCTGCAACTTGACAGCATCCTACACACACTTTTATTCATACTTCCTGTATTTTTTACAGATTTCCCCATTCAGAAGCTATTTCAACATAAATGGTTAAATTTAGAATTCAGTTAAAATTAGAACTGAACCAACTTTTACGCCCCCCCCCTCCACCATTTGAGCCAAAAAAAAATGTTTGGGTATATAAAAGCTACATTTTTGCTGCCATTATTCTCCTGGACTGCTGCTGCTCCTCCAGTGCCAGTTTTCCCAACGTGAACATGTGGAAAGGTGGGGTATAAATGTTGTAATAAAAAAATAGGCCAACTTTCTCCTTTGTTACATGATCCCAGCCAATCAGGGACCACGTAGTACTATGATAATCTGGATCTAATGTAGTCTGATGCTAGTGATGGTAAATTAAGCCATACTGCCATCTCTCTGAACTTCTTGTCCAACTATCGCTGCACCAGAGTAAACATCAAAATCCTCACCTGATTACATTTTTGAGCATGAATCTCATCAATAGCAATAGAACTCCGATAAACAGGCTAGAGACTTGAAATATTTCAGAGTCTCCACTTCCATTATTGAATAAATCAAGATTCTAAACCACAAAGCAATGTCAATACTTTCCCCTTCCCCACTGCAATATCTAGATTTTTTTTTCACATAAGGGAGCATGTGATTTATTTTTCATAAGGGAGCACGTGATTTTTTTTTCACGTAAGGGAGCACGTGATTTCCCCACATTTGATACACAATGACCTCTTTACATAGAATGAGCCTTTCTAATGTTACTGTTCTTCTAATGTTCCCTTTTGTGGTCTGGTTTCTGTTTCCGCACAATTTCAGGTTTCAGAGATGTGCCACCCTTTCTCCATTTCATTGGCTGTGCAAAGCGTGAAGGCGACACCAGCAGTTGTATCCATGTGCGTTCGCCATCCTGCATGCATAGCCATTATCTTTGCCGCAGTTGCACAGCCACCTTTGGGCTATCAATTGCCGCTGTCCAAAGGCCACCTGCCCAGATGGTTTTACAACATAACTGCAGAGATCCATTCATCCTGCCCTTTACACCGACGCCTCTGAATTTTTACCAAGTCAGCAAGTAAAGTAATGAAGCGCTCGCATCTACATCAACACAGGTTGTTCTTGTTTATGGTCGCATTAAAGGAGCAATAAATTGTGCGCTAACTTGCGAGCCTGACTTTTTGAAAGAAAATACTGTCTCTGGGTATGGAAATGAAAGACGTCGCTTCAGTGCCACCTGGTACCTTTGCACTTTCAAGGTAATGCATGCAGCCTGTAGTCAGAAGAGTGGGGCACAATCCCCTGGCTAGGTGTTGTTTGTAAAAGCCCAATCGGAGCCGAGAGAGCATGAAACACCAGTGCTTGGTGGATATTGATGGGGTCTGAACAAAAGGGCTTTCTGATTCACTGCACCCCAGATGTGCTATTTCAGTACTTCCAAGTCTCATAGTGCAAGCACATGAGATGTTGTGGTCTGTGGTAGAGCTGCTAAGGGGGAGAAACTGTGGTATAGAGCTTAGAGTGTCAGACTAGCATATGGCAGACCCAGGTTTGAATCCTCACTCTGCAATGGAAGCTTGCTGGGTGACCCTTGAACCAGTCACACACTCTCAGCCTGACCTACCTAACAGGGGTGTTGTGAGGATAAAATGGAGGAGAGGGGAATGATGAAAGCTAGTTTGGTTCCCCATAAGTGAAGCAGGTAAACAAACAAACAAAGGGGTTGAGCTAGGATTGGGATAACCCAAAATCAAACCCTAACTCGATTAAGCTAACTGGGTGACCTTGTAACCTATCATACAGGCGTACCGTGAGACTAAGAGCCAAGCTACAAGTGATGCCTGACACAGGTTGGACACTTAGCTTCCTTCAAGTTTTGATGGGAAATGTAGGTGTCCTGGTTTTACAGCTTGGCTCTCCATTTAATTGATGTTTACAGAGCGATAGTCTATGGGAGGGAGAACATGCGGTCGGGAGGGGAGTGCAGGTGTCGGGCTCTCACCGGACACCCCTCTTCTCCTCTGCTGTGTGTGTGTGTGGTGGGGTGGGGGGGGGGGTCTGTAAAGTTCAATTAAATGGAGAGCCAAGCTGTAAGACCATGACGCCTACATTTCCCATCAAAACTTGAGGGAAGCTGACAAGTGTCCAACCTGTGTCAGGCGTCACTTGTAGCTTGGCTCTAAAACAGAGAGTCATGCCCTCAGTTCCTTGGAAGAAGGGTGAGTTCTTTTTTAAAAAATCAAATGTCATTCATCCAAATATCTTTCTGGGGGTTTGCCAGCAGTGCTGGAATTCATAAACCAGCAAAACTAGCACCATTTATGGATAAGGAACATGAACAGATTGATTGAGATCCTTGATTCCTCTAACCCATCGACCCCCAGCATGGCACATGTGGGGACCGCAGTACCCACCAACATGTTTTCTAGTGCTCACTTGCTTCCTTAGTTTTAGGAATAAAATCCCAAGATTCCTGCATGGAACAGAAATAAAACCAGGGAGTTGGGGGTTGCTGCCCACCTGATGGCTTAGGAGCAAAGCTCTGAGTCCATCCCGGATAGGTGCATCACAGCCATGCTCTCTTGATTTGGCCATAGACACCACATTTCTTATGACTTGGAAATGTTTCCCTGTGGCCACACGTGGAAGATGCCTACCCCCTTTCTTTGGAAACTGAAACCAAGCGACGTTTCTTCTCCCAGACAAAGGAACTGATCCTAGCTTTTTTTCCTGCCTCCTTGGTGCAGGAAGCGCTCCAGTAGAGCCCAGAAACCATAACCTTTGTGTCTGCAGGAAATGCCCATTCAAAAACAGCAAATTGACCATTAAGATAACCGGGGGAAGAGCTGGTGGGCCAACAGCCTTGCGGCTGCCGTCTCATCATGGCAGCCCCATGTAAAGTGGGTGGGTGGGTGGGTGGGAGCCACTTCTGTTGCAAGCCAGCAGCCCCCTCCCCCCACAAGGCTCCCACATTGCACAATGCAGGGGGTGCGAGCTGGGCAGAAGCTACAGCAAGCTTGATCCTATCCCTGCCCCCTCTATTGAGGGGGCTGTACTACCTTCCTCCTTCCCACCCCCCTACATTGGGTGAGCAGCGTTGGGAGCAGACTGGGGGCAGATCATAATCCTTAGAAACATTAATGGGTGCTGATTTGTTTGGATCAGCAGTAGTTTTACATATGAATGGCCGGCACGCCCATTGAGGCAGGTCCGGCCCCCGCCTCGAGTGCTGAGGCACTGAAGGGGGCGCTGGAGGGGGCGCCAGGGGCAGGGGCGTGAGCCACAGAGCTGGCATGCCTGGTCCTCAGCTGCTGCAGCTGGCCAGCCCCATGCCGCCGCTGCTGCCAACACACGCCCCCGGCCAGGCGCAGCAGCTGCGGGCCAGGCACGGCAGGCATCTGGGGCAGCATGCAGAACCTCCCCAGACTCCATGCGCCGTCCCAGCCACCTGCCGGCCAATGGGGCCGGCTTGCTGCATGATGATGTCACACGCAGTGACAATATCACGCAGTCCGGGGGGGGGGGGCGTGTGTACACTCTGTGCATGTGCACATAGGGGCAGCCACGGGTGCCAGAAACCCTGGCACCGCCCCTGCACATATGTGCAGTTTTGCAAAAAAAGAAAGGAAAAGAGGCAGCAAACTTGTTTGGTGGGAGATGTTGGGTGCCACCTAAACAGAACAAATGCCCTGCTTGTGCTTGCGTAACACAGTCAAACATGCTAAGTTCGAGGGGTGGACATACTCATGGCAAAATTTGCAGCCTCCCTCTTCCTGACCATGCATCTAGCAGCGACTCCTTTTTCTCCCTTTCTGCACAAATACATTGTGTGACCCTCTCCCTTTCTCTTGCATTTGAATCTCAAACTATAAATTACGTACACTTCCATGTTTCTTTCCATAAATGTACATTTAAATAAAGATCAAACCTAAAGCCGTCTGAGGCCGCATTTGAGCAAAAGACAGCTGGTGGGAACAGCCCATTTAGCCCTTTCCCCTCCCCAAGCAGCTTTTTCAACCACAGAAAGACAGACGCAGGAAAAATTCCATTTTTCCCTTCTGGTCCCCCTCCGCGTGCACATCCCTGTGGATGAAAAAGCAGCTCTAGGAAGGTGATTTTGAGCTGGGAAAGGATTTGCAGGGACAAAACCTGCATCTGCACAGATGCAGCTTACACAGACTGCTTTGGGTTAAAAACATACAGAGAAATTATGGAAATCCACATAATGTGCAGTTTGAGCCATGATATGGGAACAAGGAGAATGAAATTAGTATTTTTCTTGTTTTAATTTCTTGCCATCTTATGCCCCCTAAGGGCATCTTGACTAACCTGGCATATAATTTGCGATTCTCTTTTTTTTTCCCGCCTGCCCATCTTGCTATGCTTCAACTGTATGAGTTGTTGTGATTCTTCATATCTCAAGGCGTGCCATGTGAATGAAACGTCCATATTTGACCTTGTCATCTTTGCTCTTTTGATTAATAACTCTCCAACCAGAAACCAAAGGGAAGAATTTCCACGGTAGACTGTTGTTAATGCCGTTAGACATTTAAAAATAAATTATAGTGTTTCTCTTCGCCTGACAGCTTACATGGGAATTTACTCAGAAGTCTGTAAGTTTGTTTGGGGGCTGTCAGAAGGCATTTAAAATGTATTCTATCATTCTTGATTAGGGGCAATAAGTTTCACTCAGTTTCGACCACAAGATCATTGGAGGTGTTCCTCCCTGGTGGGACAACTTGCTGACCATTTTCTTGGCCTTTGTTGTCCCGAAACTTTGACAAAGCATTTGGACACTTGTGTTTCGAGAGCTTGGTCACACTCCAGTGTGACCAAGAAACAGAGTAAACAATGGGATATTTAAATAAAGAAGCATGGCTCTGAAGTCTTGATTGTTAGTGGCCGGAGTTGTGGGACTCACAAGGACTGGGGAGGAAATGGAGTCCATTCCCTAATGGGTTGAGTGTAGACATGGGCATGAACAGAAAAAAAAAACCACCCAAATGTGGTGTTCGTTGTTTGTTGTCATCCACAAACAAAGAACATTGATGAATATGATCCTGTTCATGAACATGTTCGTTGTTTGTGGGGGCCAGCAGGCTCTCCTCCAGCCATCAAGATCCCTACCGCACCACTCCCAGAAACCCTACCTGAGCAGGCAGCAGGAAATGTACCAATAATAAATAATAGCTTGGCCCCAGAGCCTGGCAGCAGCCCTGGAACTTAAAGGGGTAGATCCCTACCGCATTACTCCCAGAAATCTTACCTGAGCAGGCAGCAGGAAAGGTACCAGTAATATATAATAGCTTGGCCCAGAGCCTGGCAGCAGCCCTGGAACCCGAAGGGGTAGATCCCTATCCCACCACACACAAAGAAAATTCAAGCTCCAATGCACTCACCCTGTCTCTAACAGCAGCTGTCTCTCCCTGAAAGCCAGAGCTGGGAGCCCCCCTGCCCCCTGCTCTTTGTTTCTTTGTAACAAATTTGGAGCTCCAGTCCACACTTGGAAGGCAGACCTGCCTATTAAACTAAATTGGGCTTAGATTGAGGTTTCTAGGGCAACAGCAGGACTTCAGACAGAGTTCAGACAATCCCTGCCTAAGTTGCCAAGGGAATTGCTTGCAGGTGACAAACAGCAACAAACGAGGCTTGCAATGACCACCTGTTCATTTCGAATGGGGCCTCACAAACAGCTTGTTCGGGAACAGCAGATAGGGCTGTTCGTGGGTTCTTTTAGTTCGCATTGCTGTCCGTGCCCATCTCTAGTTGAGTGCAACCATTTGCTCTCTCCTATATAAGTGAATGGTTACCAAGAAGATTGTTTCAGGTGGGTAGCCATGCTTGTCTCCAATAGGACAGCAGGATTCAAGTCCAATAGCACCTTAAAGACCATCAAGATTTTAAAGTTATAAGCTATTGAGAGTCAAACCATCTTCTTGGTCTTTAAGGTCCAAATCTTGCTGGTTACCAAATAGTGTAAGACACTAGTTCTGGGGACACCAGAACAGTGTCAGTAAATCTTATCATCCAAATCTTATCATCCAAGTCCCTGTCTTCACTAAAGGAGATCCTTCAGAGAATCTAATTCGTACTGCCCATGCCCAGAAACAAACTCCAATTTCTAGGTTTTCTTATTCTTCCACCAGGAAGCTGTTCCCGTACAGATATTTTGCCATCCTTAGATGTGTTATATATTAGTCATACATATGTTATATTTATTTATTTATTATATTAGATTTTTAGTCCGCCCTCCCCGCCAGGTGGGCTCATGGCGGAGTACAACATTTCAAATTACATAAATACCGTTAAAAACAGATAAAACAGTATACAAATAACATTAAAACAACTTTATACAATACAGCTTCTCTTCAGATGGTAGTGATAAAATACTGCTTTTCAAGCCCTGGCTCATATGTGGGGTGGTGGACAGATCTTTAGTGTGGCCAGTGGGGGCCCAACCTAGCCTCCACCATATGCCTGGTGGAACATCTCTGTCTTACAGGCCCGGTGGAAAGATAATAAATCCTGCCGGGCCCTGGTTTCCTCAGACAGAGAGTTCCACCAGGTTGGGGACCAAAAAGGCCCTAGCTCTGGTTGAGGCCAGGCAGGCCTCCCTTGGGCCAGGGACCACCAACAGTTGTTTATTTGTTGAACAAAGCATCCTCTGGGGTACATATGGGGAGGTTAAGGCAGTGAACATAGGGTCCCTGTGAACTCTCCTTTTTAATAACCTTGTGCTTACACACCACTCTTCTGGACAAATTATTGCCACACTCAGAGTAGTTTACAATGTCATTATTATCCCCACAAACAGACACCCTGTGCGGTAGGTGGAGCTGAGAGAGCTCCGAGAAGCTGTGACTGACTCAAGGTCACCCCGCTGGCTTCAAGCAGAGGAGTGGAGAATCAAACCTGGCTCTCCATATTACAGTCCTGCCGCTCTTAACCACTATACCAAACTGGGTCTAGTCCCTGGCCTACTTAAATGCAGCATCGCACACCTTTGACTCATGCCCTTTATGGCTTCATGCCCTGCTAGTGCAAGAATTGAAGTTTTCTTGGCCATACCAACCTTTAACCAGGGATAGGCAAGGCCATCCTCCCTAACAACTGTGCTCCAAAAGTTACTCTTTGCTGCTCATCTCTTTTGCAAGTGCACACGTGATGCTGCCTTATACTGAATCCGAACATGGCTCCATCAAGGTTAGCATTGTCTACTCAGACTGAGAGTGGCACTCCAGGGTATTTGGCAGAAGCCTTCCACATCTCTTAGAGCAGAACCACAAGTGACAAAAGGCACAGGTTGGACACTTGTCAGCTTCCCTCAAGTTTTGATGGGAAATGTAGGCAGCTTGGTGGAATGTTGGACAAGTGACAGTTGAAAAGTCCACTGGACAGCAGTCGGAGAGCCAAGCTGCAAGACCAGGAGGCCTACATTTCCCATCAAAACTTGAGGGAAGCTGACAAGTGTCCAATCTGTGCCTTTTGTCACTTGTGGTTCTGCTCTTGTTACCTGGTCCTTTCAACTGAAGATTCTAGAGAATGAACCTGGGAACTTCTGCATGCCAAGCAGATGCTCTACCACTGAGCCACACCTCCTTCCCTGATCACACAGGGAAACTAGGAGAGAGAGGACACTTGCTTGTTCCAGGTAGCACCTCCCTTGGCCTCCAGTCAGCTCACTGGGGCCTGCCTGCTCAGAGTTTCTGCTTCTGATATCCTTAGGCCAAGGTAGTAAAGAGTCCAGTAGCACCTTTAAGACTACCCAACTTTATTATAGCATAAGCTTTTGAGAATCACAGTTCTCTTTATCAGATGCATCAGCCAAGGTACAAAGGGAGAAGAGGTGATGTCACGGCCAAGAGTGTCTTGACCCCAAAGAGTTTGATTGGGAGAGATCCTTTCTAGACAGATACAATTGTCCACATTTGGAATAGTGGCTAGAGTACCAGACTAAGACCGGGGATGTAAGGAACAGGCCTATCCAACCCTTAAGATTTTGGTCTGTATGATAAAATTGAAACCATTGAACATATAGAGTGTCCCATATTTAATGAGCTGAGGGCTAACTTAATCATTCCTCTCTTTAAAAATATGGAACTATCTAATATGAGAGCCCAGGTGATGTGGTTACTATCGGATACAAGTAACTCCATTACTCTTTCCGTGGCAAAATATATAGGGGCGATAATTAAACATCAGAGGCATGATATCAAGTAAGGTTCTTCCCATTTTAATTTCTGCTTAAGGCAGTATCTGTAGGAGTAGAGCTAGACGGATGGATGGACGCAGGGCTTTTTTTCTGGGAAAAGAGGTGGTGGAACTCAGTGGGTTGCCCTCGGAGAAAATGGTCACATGGCCGGTGGCCCCGCCCCCTGATCTCCAGACAGAGGGGAGCTTAGATTGCCCTCCGCGCCACTCAGCAGTGGTGTGGAGGGCAATCTAAACTCCCCTCTGTCTGGAGATCAGGGGACGGGGCCACCAGCCATGTGACCATTTTCAAGAGGTTCCGGAACACCTTTCCACCACGTTCCTGCTGAAAAAAAGCCCTGGACAGACAGACAGCCTAGCTGAGAAAAAAATGTCCCGACCTGTTAACTACCAACACCTGCAGGCCTCTGCCAATTCTCAAGAGAGTCGCCTTCAAAGGCTGGAGACGTGGGTTAATATCCAACTTCACTGTGTGACCTGGGACCAGTCACTCTCTCGCTCAAAGTCTAACTTACCCCACAGGTTGGTATGAAGATAGAATGGGAAATGGGAAAATGTCCCCCTCTCAGAGCTTGGTTAAAAAGTTTCAAATGAATAAATACTGCTTCTCCTGAGAGCCGCTATATCTTCTCGCCACTTGATCTGAGCCCACCCACTGCTTACCCCATTTCTTTTTTGTCCCCAGTCAGTGAGCGGGGGGGGGGGGGTGTCAGACATGATCCTCGCTTTAAAATGCTGTAACTTTTGCCTAAGATTAAAATGCGATTAGAAAGGATTTAGCTATTTCAGGGCATGAAATATTAATAACTCGTTTAGTTCTGCGCCTCGTGCTTTAATCACAGCGTCATGCAGCAGTCAAGGGCTTTGCCCTGCAGCAGTTGACTTTTCGCGTTTCTGCTCATCCTTTTTGCCCTTCAGAAGCCGCAGGAATGGCAGGAAAACAATGTGCATCCTGCATTGCTGCTTATGGTATTGTAGGTTGCCGAAATACGGGTCTGGCACTCGGCACCCAGAAGAGGTGGACTGGCCATTGAATTTACTGGGAAAATTCTGGGTGGGCCTGTGCCCTGCATGGCCACAGGTAGAGCCAAGGAATCAGCAGATCCACCAGCATTGCATGGATCACTTATCACAGGTCAGGATCATTGTCAGCTAGCCTTATCACTTGCCCAGCCTCAGCAGCAGGGTTGCCAGCAGGAGTCTGGGGTGGCAACACAGAGGGCACTGTCAGTGTGACAGCATTTCCCCCCCTTTTTCTCCTGTCAGCCATTCCCTTGTGCTCACTCAATGGAACACCAAGAGGGTGATGTCATCGTGCTCAGCAACTCTCTAGGAATTTCCCCAATCTCTGTGGTTTTTTACCGTAGAGATTAGGGGAATTCCTAGAGCATCACCTGATTAGGTAATTCTCCTTCCAAGTCTTCACCCGGAAGTAATGCCACTGTGTCGCATCACACCTCCTGCAGCCTCAGAGCCTCCCAGGTTCTCAAGATGCAGGTCTGGTGACCCCAGTTTCACTCACCAGTTGCTTCATCTCATGTTGCTGCCAGTTGTGAGAAGAGGAAACTGCTGAGCTAACACTAATGCTTGTTGCCACTGAAGAGCCTATGCCAAGTGGTCCCTGCAGTGTTGGCTGGGAACTCAGAGGGCTAGGCTTGTCAGAAATCTACCTTCAAATCTCCACTCATCTCCAAAACACTTTGATGGCCTTGGATGAATGACCTGCTCTCTGCCTCATCTCCCTCACAAAGTCACTGTGGGGCTCTGATAACTCAAAAAGATATATATATATGAAACTGCCTCATCGTGAGTCATTTGTTTATCAAGGTCAATATTGTCTTCTCTGACTAGCAGTGGTGCTCCAGGGTCTCAGGTAGAGACTTCCACATCACCTGTTTCCTAAACCTTTCTTTAAACTGGAGGTTCTGGGGACTGAACCTGAGATGGATCAGCGTTGTGACAAAGAGGTTGGTTTCTTCTTTGTAGACGCTGAAAAAGCGTTTGACAATTTAAACTGGGACTTTATGTTTGCCACTATGGAAAAGCTACAATTGGGAGAAAGATTCATCAGAGCAATTAAGGAAATTTACAGAGACCAGACTGCAGCAATCGTGGTGAATGATGAATTGACCAAGAAATTGACGATAAGTAAAGGAACAAGACAAGGTTGCCCGTTATCTCCATTGTTGTTCATTCTAGTGTTGGAGATTCTGATGATACAAATACGTCAAGATGAGGAAATTCGTGGAATAAAAATAAAGGACTATTCATATAAGGTCAGAGCATTTGCGGATGACATAATGTTAATTGTAGAGGACCCATTGGAGAACATGCCAAGAGTGATAGATAAGATCAAGGAGTTTGGAGACTTGGCAGGTTTTTATATTAACAAAAAGAAGTCAAAGATATTATGTAAAAATATGACTAAGCAGAAACAACAATTATTAACGGAAACAACGGACTGTGAAGTAACAAGTAAAGTGAAATATTTGGGAGTCGAATTAACTGCAAAGAACATAGATCTATTCAAAAACAATTATGAAAAACTATGGACTCAGATAGAGAGAGACTTGATTAAATGGAATAGACTGAATTTGTCATGGTTGGGCAGGATTGCAGCAGTTAAGATGAATGTGTTACCAAGAGTAATGTTTTTGCTACAGACAATACCAATCATCAGAGACTCTAAACAATTTGAAAAATGGCAGAGGAAAATATCAGATTTTGTTTGGGCAGGCAAGAAGCCTCGAGTGAAAGTGAAAGTTTTACAAGATGCAAAGGAAAGAGGCGGAATGCAACTGCCCAATCTGAGACTTTATCATGATGCAATCTGCCTAGTTTGGTTGAAAGAATGGATGACATTAAAGAACAAGAAACTACTAGCCCTAGAGGGATATAAAAAAATATTTGGATGGCACGCATATTTATGGCATGACAAAGTAAAGGTCAACTCGATGTTCCTGCATCACTTTGTACGGAGAAGTCTATACATAATCTGGAAGAAGTACAGAATTTATCTACAAGAAGGAACTCCCTTGTGGGTGGTTCCGTATGAGGTGATAGACCCGAGAGCTGTTGATAATGAACAACAATGTTTAACGTACAAAGAAATAACTAAAACTGAAGCATCCAAACTCAGAATAAAGACACAAGAGGAACTATCACCTAACTACGACTGGTTCCAGTATAGACAGATCAGAGACTTATATAATTCGGACTCTGTAAAGGGAGGTATACGAATAGAGAATTCGGAACTAGAGCAGACCCTTCTTAAAGAAGATAAGAAAAGAATATCCAAGGTATACCAAGTACTGCTGAAGTGGTATACCGAGGATGAGATAGTTAAAACACAAATGGTGAAATGGGCTATAAACTTTAATAAAGAAATAACAATGGAGGCATGGGAATACTTGTGGAAAACTACAATGAAGACAACGACATGTACTAATATCAAAGAGAACATCTACAAAATGATCTATCGTTGGTACATGACACCAAAGAAGATTGCGCTAGGGAATTCGAATACTTCTAATAAATGCTGGAAATGTAAGAAGCATGAGGGCTCCCTCTATCATATGTGGTGGTCGTGTGAGGTAGCTAGGCAGTACTGGGGGGAAATAATAAGAGAAATGAGTGAAATTTTACAATTTCAAATTAATAAGAACCCAGAACTCCTGCTACTGAACTTGGGAATGGAGGGAATTCCAGCCCAATACAGGACGTTGATATTTTATATGACAGCTGCAGCTAGACTTTTGTATGCGCAAAAATGGAAAGTACAAGAAGTGCCAACTATTGAAGATTGGATTTACAAATTGCTGTATATGGCTGAAATGGATAAGATGACAAGAAAACTGAGAGATCTGGACTCAGGGCAGTTCAACACAGACTGGGAGAAGCTGAAACAACACCTGGAGAAGAAATGGGAGGTGGGAGGAAAACTGTGGCAGTTTGAGAACTACTGAAGCACTGAAGTAGAGGGGGGAGACTTTACCGGGGGGAGAAGAGATAAATGTGAATTAATAAGCAGTCAGATTAATAGATTGATATATATATATAGATATATATAGGTTAACAAACAGAACATAGATAGAAAATAATTAACTATAAGGATTAAATATAAGGATTGATTAACTAACAATATTTTCTTTCTTTTTGGTAAGTTTTGTACCAAACTGAATGTCTGAAGATATAGATGAGTCAAATTGATTGACTACGTGATGAGAGATATATAGAATTATTACAAAAAGATAGAATGAGTAATATATAGAGAATAAGTCAAATTGTTTGATATAAATGAATGTATGATCTATATGGTTTATGATATATAGAAATATTTGAAATTGAAAAATGGGATAAATTGTTTATCTAAGATGGAAACAAAGACTTACAGTTTGGGCATACAATGTTAAAAATAGTTAAGGATGTACTGCTTAGAATAATGGAGAATATATATTTGTTTTAGATAGAGGAAGCTAATAAAAGTAAGGGAAAGGGGACAAAGGGTTGGAAAGCTGTTGGAAGTCAACAAAAAGGGGGGGGAAAGGGAGGGGGTTAGAGATGAAAAAATTGGGGAAAATTGAATGTAAATGTAAAAATAATGGATTCTAACCCAATAAAAAAAATTTTCAAAAAAAAAACCTGAGATGGATCTCCTGCATGCAAATTATATGCTCTACTGTTGTTCACTGACACTTCCCTAACGGGAGTTCCTTTGCTTTGGGCCGTCAACCCATGTGCAGAGAGCCAGAGACAGACCCCATGTAGCTGGAAGTAGAGAACAGGGTTTTCTGGTGAGCTGACGTATTCCCAGTGGACTTGAACCTTGGAAATATCCATTTTAGAAGGAAGAAACCAAGGGGAAACATGACAAAAAAAGTTGAACAAAAGGGAGCCTTTAAAGAAGTTCATGTTGCTGAAGGGCATAAGTGGATGTGACTGGAATGTATCTCGAGAGAGAGGGGGAAACAGAACCGTCCCCAGCATTTTTTCTCAATAGACGGCTGACACAATTCCAGGTAAGGCTGCAAAGAAATGAAATAAATATTCCTGATTTTTAAAAATCCTCTATAACTCTAGGGGACAGCCATGTTAGGATGCTTCCACACTCACTGTTTGGCCCACCATGGATATCATCATCATCATCATCATCATCATCATCATCAGGGCTTTTTTTTCTGGGAAGAGAGGTGGTGGAACTCAGCACCACACAGTGATGTCACTTTGGGTCAGCTGGAACAAGGGGGGAGTTTTTTAAAGTTTAAATTGCCCTTGGCACCAGGCGCGGAGGGCAATCTAAACTCCCCTCTGTCTGGAGATCAGGGGGCGGGGCCACCGGTCATGTGACCATTTTCAAGAAGTTCCGGGACTCCGTTCCACCGCTTTCCGGCTGAAAAAAGCCCTGATGATGATGATGATGATAAACATTTGATTTATATACCACCCTTCAGGACAACTTAATGCAGTTTACAAAGTATGTCATTATTATCCTCACAACAATCACCCTGTGAGGTGGGTGGGGCTGAGAGAGCTCTGAGAAAGCTGTGATTGACCCAAAGTCACCCAGCCGGCTTCAAAGTCACCCAGCTGGCTTCAAGCAGAGGAGGGAAGCAAATCTGGTTCTCCAGGTTAGAGTCCCGCCACTCTTACCACTACATCAAACTGGGTAGATGCTAATAGATAGTGGGTTTTGGGAAAGATCACAGCTTTGTCAGTGTGGCTGCTGTGTAGAAGGGAAAGTCCAGATCTTTCCCAGTCCTACCCATATCCGTATTATTTTCCTTGCCCCAGCTGTTTGCTGAGACCCCCCCCCCGATACTACCAAGAGGACTTTAAAAAATTAATGATTGATTAATCACTATGGATTGATTATTGATTTTAAAGTACCTTTTAAAAGCCCCCAAGTTGAATAGAGTAGGAGAATGGCTGCTGTGAGACTTAGGAGCAGGGAAAATGTAGGGAAACCTGCCATGTGGAAGCCGATTGGCAGCCACAGCAACAAGAAAACCACAAAGCACTGCTGCTGCGTAAACATCACCATAGCTCATTGTAACAAAAATAAAGACTCTACTGACAGTTTTAAAACTATGCTGGGATAAAAACTTGCTCGTGCTTAAGGTGCCACTGGACTTCTGTTTATAGTCTCTATAACCTGGTTGCCGAGCCGAAGTGAATATTTCTTCGAGCATCTACAAATTCTTAGTGTTAGGAATATCCAGGGCTTTTTTTCTGGGAAAAGAGGTGCTAGAACTCAGTGGTGGAACTCAGGACCACACAATGACATCACTTTGGGGCGGCTGGAACAAGGGGGAGTTTTTAAAAGTTTAAATCGCCATAGCGAAAATGGTCACATGGCCGGTGGCCCCGCTCCCTGAGCGCCAGACAGAGGGGAGTTTAGATTGCCCTCCACACCACCCCAGTGGCACAAAGGGCAATCTAAACTCCCCTCTGTCTGGCGTTCCACCACGATCCCACTGAAAAAAAGCCCTGGGAATATCTACATTGAAACCTCTAGTGCCAGAAATATGAACAAAAGTAATAAAACTGTTGTTTAGTTCAGCTTTTTAAAATCAAACAAGCTTTTTTTTTTAAGGTCCAAAGCTTTTATCTACTTACCATCACTTTCTTTAAGGAAATGATCAACTGCAGTCCTAGTCATTAAAGGGGATTTTTTTTTCATGACGGCTTAACTAAGGGGGATAGTCATTTTGGAAAATGTATGTCGATTCAGTGGGAAATCATAGGTGGGCACAGCAAGACAGACAGGGTGGGTGGATGGAATGTGAAGCATGGTTGTTTTGGAGATTTTTTTAAACCAGAACATTTCCTCTTTTAAAAACAAGTTCTTTAAATAGGAGCTTCAGTTGTGACATCACACCTTTAAAAAGGCTGTTTCTCAATAATATTCTTGGATGGGGTCAATCAGTATCCTAGGCAGGATGGTGTACCCTCCCCCCTGCCCCCGTCTTGGGGGAAATAACCCCAGATTGGGCAGTGGGGTGACTTTCGGCCAGGTGATTTTTGGCGTGTGTTTTTGACTGAAGAATGTTGGACAGCTCTGGAGCAGAAAGCTATATTTGTATCAGAGGATAGTTTCAGGGTATGTAGCCGTGTTGGTCTGCGGGAGAACAGCAGGATTCAAGACCAGTGGCACCTTAGAGACCAGATTGGGCAGTGGGGTGACTTTCGGCCAGGTGATTTTTGGCGTGTGTTTTTGACTGAAGAATGTTGGACAGCTCTGGAGCAGAAAGCTATATTTGTATCAGAGGATAGTTTCAGGGTATGTAGCCGTGTTGGTCTGCGGGAGAACAGCAGGATTCAAGACCAGTGGCACCTTAGAGACCAACCAGATTTTCAAGGTCTAAGCTTTAGAGGGAAATCTGGATAAGGGAGCTTTGACTCTTGAAAAATTATACCCTGAAAATCTTGTTGAGTCTCCAAGGTACAACTGGAATCAAATCCTGCTGTATCTGGGAAGCGTGTACTCAAATCCCAGCACAGCCGGAACTGGCTGGGTAGCCTGGAGCACCCTTCTGACCCCTCTTTGAATTCTCTGCAGAGGCAGCCTGGCAGCAGGTGAATTTTGACACAGCAAGAGACAGACAAAGCCGCTGACCCAACGGGGCGCAGTCCACCCTAAAGCTCTCCTGCACAAGTTTCACTGAATGAATAAGAACTACACAGGGACACAGCATCCATTTTGGTGGCTTATGGAGGAGAACTTCCGTCTATTGTTCTCCATATTAATGAGTGTTTTAGTAGAATGGGTTCTTCTAGCCAACAGGGCTCAAATGCTACAATTGATTCATTTATTTACTTTGTTTACACCTTATGTTTCTCCCCAGCGGGGACCTAATGTGGCTTATTACACGTCTCCATTTTAGCCGAGTGTGTGTGGCTGGCCCCAGGTCTGCTTCCATGGCAGAGTAGGAACTCAACTGAGGTCCCTAGTTTGACATTCTGTCTGCAATACAGCACTATTAGTCTTCAAAGTGCTGTGTGAGATGACCAATTTTTGCAGCAAAAGGCTAACATGGCTTTATCCCTAGAATCTGAGTTCACCCTCAGTTACTGTCTTTAAAATGGGCATCATGGTGGCTTAGGTCTGATCTTCAGATGGGGGAGAATGAGGCAGGAAGAAAGCACTAGAGGACCTTTTCTAATGTGCCATGTCAGGTAGAGGGTCCTGGAGGCTTGGAAAACTCTGCTATGTTAAAAGTTCAACATAAAGAGAAAACTGGCACAGAAATTTAAGAAGAGGAGGTAGAAGCTTTTCCCTTTCATGCTAGTTTCCTGTTCGGAAGAAGTCTTCTTGCGCCAAAGGAAATTCAGATCCAGTTTGGTGTAGAGGTTAAGAGTGGCAGGACTCTAATCTGGAGAGCAAGGTTTGATTCCCCACTCCTCCGCTTGAAGCCAGCTGGGGGACCTTGGGTCAGTCACAGCTTCTCGGAGCTCTCTCAGCCCCACCTACCTCACAGGGTGATTGTTGTGGGGATAATAATAGCATACTTTGTAAACCGTTCTGAGTGGGTTTTAAGTTGTCCTGAAGGGTGGTATATAAATTGAATGTCATCATCGTCATCATCGTCGTCGTCGTCACCATCATCATCATTCATCACCGGCAGTGCAAAGTGAAGCACTCCATTCCATCACCTCCAGTCTATTCTACCATCTCATTCTTATGGCATGGGAAATCAGGCCTTTGTTCCCAAGAAATGAGCGTCCCAGGGCGTCTGGTTGGCCATTGTCAGAGAGACTCCACAGGATTCAGGATTCAACTGGGGACAAAACATAAGGAATGTTGGCTACACCTTGCTCTTGGCAGCTTGTTCAGAACAGACAATGAGGACGGAATTCTTCACAAAATTAATTTGTGGAATTTGCTGCTCTGGAGATGAGACAAATTCAAAGCTGCTAGTTAGCTGCAATTACTGAATGGATCTTCCAGATTCAAAGGCAAGCTATCTCTGAATGCTGGAGTCAAATAACGATTTGTTTCACTGTTATGGAGGTGAGAAGAATTCGAGGCCAATAGGTCAATCAAGGCCAATCGGTCGATCAATGGCAGTTAGCTGTAATGACTAAATGGAACCTTCAGGTTCAGACACAGTCTATCTCTGGGTGCTGGAGCCAAAATAATAGTTTTATGACATGCTTAAGAGAGCAGGATTTGGCTGGCCACTGCTGGAAATTGACTAGATGACCCGTATTCCAATCCAGCAAAGTAATTCTTAAACTTTTGTGCCACAAGTGACCCCATACATCTCATTTTATACCCTGCATAAATGTGAATGTAACCAGCATTTATCTCTCTATTATTTTTTTCTGAGACCCTGGCTGGATAGAGGATTTTTTAAAAGTCCCCTTTTACCTTATATTAATAGAGAAGGCCTTACAATAAACTAAAAATGGAAAACTTGTTCCAATTCCACAGCCGCTTTTATTAGCTTGCGCTTGTCCCACCTGATTAACGATCATTTCCCTTTGAAAGTACAGGAGGCGTTTCTAGACACCGAGAATAAGTGGGTTCCTTTAAATGTCCGGCTTCCTCCTGGATTTACTGTAGAAAGATTTAATACAATTCAGCACAAACATTTTAACCTTTCTGTCTAAACTGTTGAATTCAACCATTTCCTGAATGGGCATAATTTAAAAGGCTTGTCCTTCCTTAGGTCATGTACTCTAAAGCATTTTGCTGGGCTCGGCTGCTATCCAGTCCTTTAAGAAAACATGGAGCAAGCAGTGTAGCCTCATTCAGATAAATCAGAAATGTTTATTTTATGAATGAAGGAGGAAACTAAATACCCAAATAAAGTTCTACATCTCCATGCCAGGAGCTAACTGCCCTTTTAAATTTCCCTGTGCTCTTGAAGGGGGCTTTAAAGGCGATTTATGATGTAAAGAACCTTTTCATACAGCTGACTGAAATCCTTGGGGAGACTCCAAGTTAAAATGCAACATTTTCACCTTTGTTTGCCTGGGCAGAAAACTGTCAAATATTGAAGAGTTTGGGAGAGGCATTTGTTGCAATGTTGCACTTCCTGGGGTCATCCCTAGAGGGGGACAGAGAGCTAAATTTATTACAACCATATGGGTAACCAATTATTTTCTGGTGGGCAGCCATGTTGGTCTATAGCAGAAAAGCAAGATTCGGGTCCAGTAGCACGTTAAAGACCAACTAGATTTCCATCTGATGAAGGGAGCTCTGACTCTAGGTATGCCAGTACCCCACCCAGAGTGGGGGATCCCCCACTCCCACCCTCCACCCCCTGCCCCTGCTTACCTGGCCAGTGGGGGGGAACACTCCTCCCAGGTGGCGCAGAGCACTCCTGGACAGCAGGGCACATTCCTGGGCATCGCAGCGGTCCAATTCAGCCAGATTTGGGCCACTGAGGAGCACTGCTGCACTCCACAGCAGCTCGATCTGGGCCAATTTGGGCCCAATTCAAGACGAATCAGGACAAATTGGGTCGCTGTGTAGCACGAGAGTGCTGACATGCTCCACAGTGGCCTGATTCAGGACCAAATTGGGCTGAATCGGGCCTGAATTGGGCCCGAATTGGCCCCCTGGGAAGCATGGGAGCACGATGACCTGCACAATGATGTCACTTCCCAGAAGTGAGATCATTACACAAGCTCGGAAAAGGAAAAGGAGAAGGTAGGAGCCAGGCCCCCAATCTCCCACCGGGGGAGGGTGTCAGGGGACCTGGCAACCCTATCTGACTCTCAAAACCTCATACCCTGGAAATCTAGCTGGCCTTTAAGGTGCTACTGGGCCCAAATCTTGCTCAATTATTTTTTATTGATGTAAATCGATAGGTTAATTTATTTGCCTGAGGGTAAATTTACCTGAGTTTGTTTCATGGTTGGTTGGTTTGTTTACCTGAGGGATCAAGATCTCAGTCACGGCTCTTTCCTAGCACTGCTACTAGATATCTTTTTAACTGGAGATTGAACCTGAAGACCCCTCCACGCGTAGAATGTGCTCGAGTCTCTCGCCTGGCTGCAAATCTGGGACAAATCTTCTTGCTTCTTAGGGGAATTCCATATACAAGGCAAGCAGCTGCAGAGGTTAACATCTGAAGAGGCCCTCTGGCGAAGAAGGGCCTGGTGCAATCCAGTGACACCATTCTTCTGACTTGCTGGTCCCAGGCATTAAAGTTTAAATCCTAGCACGATAGACCCAGTTTGTAACTGGTTACGGTGCCCACCCAATGCTGAGATACAACTCATAATCATCAGCTTACTAACAATGCCTAAAGATTATGCTCAATGCAAAAAATAATAGAAAGAAGCAAAGTCTGGCCACAGACTGATAGTTTAATGCAAGCAGGCTATGGGAATACAACAATTAGGGTCACGTTAGAGAGGGAAGAGATCAGAGATCACTGTTCATATTGCTAAATTATAGCTGTGTGGTGTCCCGATCTATGTCTCAGCAACACAGAGAAGAGACAGAAGATTGAACCCTTCCACTTACTCACCGCTTCACTAATCAAAACCAGCCTTCCACTGAGCTAAACAAGAAAAATAACAGGCCTGGGGGAACGAAAAAGCTCGAGGCTGGATGATATTAATTTTGGAAACTGATTTTTTAAAGTTAGGTGAACTGTTTAGGGATGCAAAGAGACTTTAAACTAGTTGGGGTTGTTTTTCACGTTGGATCAACTGAGCTGCCTGCAAAAAGCTTTACTGGATGCAAGAGTCACAATCCTCTCTGAAGATGAAACTATCCGGCCCTGGGAAATATCATGGCTTTGTTGCTGGCATCTGATCTTGCTTTCTTATCTTTAGGTTGTCCATGTTCACAATTATGCGCATATTTTTTCCCTTGCTGTGATAGAACATAGCAGTGGTCCTTTCCTCCAGTTTTCCTCTTCCTTTCTCTAGTCTATTCAGTCCTCCTCCGTTCATCAGAAAGAAAACAGGTACTTCAGAAGATAACATGCATTCCCTCCATTTACCAGAAACTACTTCTTATTTCTGGTCCCTGTTTTTAATAAAATGTGCCTAATGTGATTTTGGGAAGTGGGACCTTTTTAGTGGGCACACACGAGCATCACGTTTTAAAGGCCTTTCCCTACTTCCTCAAAAAGTTACCTGTATGAATGTAGGGGGCCGTGACCTGGATAGCCCAGGTGAGCCTGATCTTGTTAGATCTCGGAAGCTAAGCAGGGTCAGTCTTGGTTAGTAATTGGATGGGAGACCTCTAATGAAGACCAGGGTTGCAGAGGCAGGCAATGGCAAACCACCTCTGTTAGTCTTTTGTCATGAAATTCATGCCAGGGGTTGCCATAAGTCACCTATGACTTGATGCCACTCTCCACCACCATGACTGCAGGGGAGGTGCCTTTTGATCCAATGTGGATATGTTCAATGCGTACACATGGATCCCAAATGTGCTGCTTTCTTTCCTTCAACTGCCTCTCCAAGATAGAAGATATGTCTGAGTTTCAATTGCTGTGTCTCAAATACAACCAGTTCCACTATGCCATCAGATAGAAAATCACTGTCAGCTAAAATTCTCTGCTACAGGACCAAATATTACTGAGTAAATGATGCCAACATACAGCAGGCAGGGCGGGTGGGGGGGGGGAGTCTTTATCATGTCTGATGTTAGAACAGGCAGTTTCCAAGCATGCCCTTTGTTCTTATGCAATGTTAGGAGGTAATTGTTACATTTATTTTATTTTATTTACTTTATTTAGAGTAAGCAATACTTTCTTTGGGGTGGTGTGCACCCCAAAAATATTTTGGTTTCCGGGGTTCGGGTGTTTGAATCATTTCAGTATGCTCTATAAAGATTCAGAGTACACTGAAGCTCAAAGCCACCCTTTTCGTGCCACTTGCAAGTGGCATGAAAAGGAACGCTTTCAAACACCCCACCGCTTCTTCACCCGATGTGAGGGGGGAGCCTCCTCCCCCTCCCATCTGATGAAGCAAGTGGTGGGGCATTTGAAACTTAAAGCGACCCTTTTTGTGCCACTTGCAAGCAGCACAAAAACAGGCACTTTCAAACACCCTGCCGCTTGCTTCACCCGATGCAAGGGGGAACCCTCCTTCCTCTCCCATTGAAGGAAAAAAGCAGCGGGGTGGGAAGTTTGAAAGCAAGCAGCATTTTTCTTGCTGTTTTCAATGCAAACAGCTGCTGCCACTTTGCCCGAAACTTCTCGAAGCGATACGAATCTCTTCAGAAAGCTTTGATTCAGTATTTCCAAATGTATGCATGTGCTCTCAAACTGCAACCAACTTACGGTGCTATCAGCAAGGGGCTTTCAAGGCAACTGAGAAGCAGAAGTCATTTGCCATTGCCTTTCTCTGCAGAGTCTTCCCCATCCTAGTACCAATGCTGCTTAGCTCTAAAGATCTGATGAGACTGAGCTAGAGGCGGGCATGAACCAGGAAAATGGTGGTTCATTGTGGTTCATGATTCATCATGGTTCATGAACCACAAACCATGATCCGCCATGAACTTGCCCATTTGCGAACTGGTTCATTTGGTTCATCCGTTTGTCACTGCCGGGGCTGCAGAAGGTCTGCAGAAAGCCCATCCCCCCGTTGCCTACGTAACAGATTGTTCGGTGCCAGGCTGTCTGCAGTGACAACTGAAAAATGAACCATGCAAACCACTCTAAAAATCACAGCGGTTCGTCATGGTTCGTCAGAAATGAACTTCGATGTACCGCTGGTTCATGAACCAAAAACCGGCCTGGTTCATGATGAACTTTGGTTTGTATTTTGGTTCGTGCCCATCTCTAGGCTGGGCTGTACTATACCACTCCACATCCCAAAGTTGCTACTAATTTATGATATTCTGAATAGTCCTAATTAAATGTATTATGCTGCTGCTGGGTTTGGGTTTTTTTAATTAAAAAATCAAGTGGACTTTTGATCTTTTTTTTAAAAAAAACTTACCAGTTCATCAGAACAGCATTTTTTTTTAGTAAATCAAGGCAGTTTTAATCAATGTTTTGGATCCCACAGATGCATTTACAACTGAAGAAGTGAGCTCTGAAATTTTATGAATCTTTAAAGTGCCGCTGGACTCCTGTTTTATTCCACTAACAGTGGCATGTCTCTCTGGTGAAAGTCTCTTCTGTGATACCACAGGATTCTTGTGCTGGGAAAGCCTTGGTATGCCAGATGACAGTGCTAGTTAGCAGAACAGGCCCAGAGGATCCAACCATATGAGTGTAATCAGTGAACTGATTAAATGTGACAAGGCTGTCTCCATAGTTTTAGGGGACAGAGATGTGACATTCTGCATATGCCTAACCTATATAGGTCTGGTACTGGATGCCCTTTGGCTGCCAGTAACTGATTTTATTCTAAGATTCAAGTCCAATAGCACCTTAAAGACCAACAAAATTTCCAGGGTACAGTCTGTCAAGAGAGTCAGCTTATACCCTGGAAATCTTGTTGTTCTTTAAGGTGCTACTGGACTAAAATCTCGCTTTACTGCAGGCTGACACAGCTACCCACCTGAACCTGGTTTTATTCCATTCTTATCGAAACTTCCTAATCAGGTTTGGTTCCAAGCTGCTGCGCTAATTTAAAATTAAAATACAGACTGGGAAGGATCCAACTCCATCCTGGCCATTGCCCTTACTGGAAGTTTTCATGCAATATCTCGTGCTGTGATTGACATGTGAAATGGCTCCACTTGAGCCAAACAGATTATGGGATGATAGATAGCCAAAGGCCCATGTAAATGGTTTGGATTTCCTTCTTTTCCAGCCCCCGTGGCTCGGCATGCTACATGCAATGGGGTCAGGCTGGGTTCGCTCCTCCACTCTCCCTGCCAAATCTCCAGCAGAGCTTGGCGGATAAATGA
Organism: Eublepharis macularius; assembly: GCF_028583425.1. Lineage (NCBI taxonomy): Eukaryota > Metazoa > Chordata > Lepidosauria > Squamata > Eublepharidae > Eublepharis > Eublepharis macularius. Next base: position 161,805,954 of record NC_072794.1, on the reverse strand, counting down.
GGCTTCTACAGTAACTCCAGAGTGGTTTGGCTGCAGAGTTCCTCGCCGGCGCATATGGCTTTAATGTTTATAAGCTCGTCATTTGGCACACGATATTTCAGCTCCGTGTCCAAACACAACACTTTGACATATAGCCTTATTTATGTAAAGAGATGGTTTCAAAGTCTTTTCCCGTCCCATTGGCTGCCAATGACTTATGCTAGCAAAAGCGGGTGGGTTTCTCCTCTGGGGTCAGACCCTGACACTATAGCTGCAGTTCCCAGAATGTTCTAAAATCCCTCCATGGATGCAATAAAAAAGTTGATTTTTTTTAAAAAAAGGTTAGAACTGCATTCACCCAGACAAAAGCAGACGAGTGTAAATATTTCTGTTATTCAGAAAAAAAATGAATTCCTGGACTTCTCCTCCTGGAATTATAACTGATCTCTATACTGAACTCAATAGTACAGAGATCAGTTCCCCTTGGAGGAAATGGCATCTTTGAAGGACAACCTATGGCATCACTTCCTCTCTGAGCCTCTCTCCCCTTCCCAAACTCTATCCTCCCCAGGCACCCCCCCCCCGAATCTCCAGGAATCTCCCAAGCTGGAGTTGGCAACCTTTATTCTGAATCCATCCTAAAGGGTAGAACCCCAGGTATGACACGGACCCTACTCAAACAGAAAAGTCATGTGCCCCCTTTAGTGCTGGGGCATCCTGCTTTCCATGCAGAGAAAAGTCCTTCTATGGAAGCTCTATCAGCCTTGCCTACCTCACAGGACTGTTGAGAGGATAAAAGGGGGGAAGAGAGTATGAAGGACAGGATACAAATGTTCCCTATAGGTCCTTGAATGCAGAGTGGGATAAAAATGCAAGGAAAAAAGTGGTGGAGTCTCCTAGCTGAGTCCACTCTCCTCCGGGCTTTTTTGTTAACCACCACCACCCAAATCAAACTTGTTTTTTGGCCTTGGTTCACTATTCAAGTATTTCTTTTGGCCTCTTATCCAAACTGGTGAAATGTGTCCCACCAGTACCAGGAACTAGTAGCCATAAGCCATCAAATACCATTACACAACCAAATCAGCCAGCATTCTATACCAGGGGTCCCCAACGTAGTGTCCATGGGCACATCTGTCCCTACTGGCACCTTTTCTGGTGCCCAAGTGCTTTTATAAAATGGGAGGAGCCAGTTGGGGCTTTTGGAAACCATGGCTTCTGATTGGCCATTGTATTGTTTGTCTGTGCAGATTTTTAAAAACATCACTCTGGCAGAAGCTGCTTCCACAGCACAAGGATCTTCACTGTGTGGCAGCCATTTTGTGACTGGCTCCGGCTCCTGCAGCAACCATTTTGTGGCAGCCATTTTGTTGCTGCACCCACCACACTGTGTCAGAATTCCAGATGGGACTGAATGCTCAAAAAGTTTGGAGAGGAAGCCTTTTCACTAACTTCTGCCTGAGATCCTTAAAACAGGATTGATTCTGGGAAATTTAGCAGGCATACAATTGCCAGCCATGGCCCGACAACATGTGGGAGATGAAGGGTGAGGACTGTTGGCAACTTCCCAGAGGGTTGCCAACCTTCAGTTGTGGCCTGGAGCTCTCCTAGAATGATAGCTGATCTCCAAATGACAGGTCAGTTCCCGTGATAACAATGGCTTCTTTGAAGGGTGGACTGTATAGCATTATGCCCTTCTGAGCTTCCTCCCCTCCCCAAACCCTGCCCTCTCCAGGCTCCATCACCTAAATCTCTAGGAATCTAGGACTTCCCCAATCCACCGTTGTTGTGAGGTCACTTCTTGGGAAAACTAGAAAGTGACATCAGCTCTGTCTAGAAATCTCTGGAAACTCTATGGAACTATAGAGTTTCCAGCAATACCCAGAAAGGACTGATATCAATTCCAGGTTTTACCTCAAAGTGATGTTATGCATTTGGGCTAATGGTTATGTTTTGCTTATTTTTCTTGGGAGCTCAGGTAGGGAGCATATTTGTCTGCTGCAAAACATGCAACACGGTCCAGGAACAATCTGACCGTCTTAGCCATCTTAGCAAGACCTAAAACCATTCATTTCCCCATGAATCCAAGAAGACCATATTTTAGAGACTTCAAGCCAGAGCAACATTCTCAATACCCCTCACTGAAGGGCCAAACTCCCCAAACTGAGAACAAACAAACAAATCCCCCATTTCCATTCACGTCCCCCCAGGACTTCCTACTTAAAGCAATTAATTTTTAAAAAACTGACGGGCCTCTACAAGTCTCAGTTCACACTGTGCGCCACAATGTCAGGTCAGACAATAGCAGCTAAAAATATCCCCATGACAGGAATTTGTTAGTAATGCATTTGGGCTTGGTAGACAGAGAAGTTAAATATAGTCAAATCATGGAGAATAAATGGAGATGGCTGGTTGTCTGTGGAAGAGATATTATTTTTAGGTGTATGGAGTTAGTAACTTTTTAAAAAAATTTGAATAATGCTCACCGCTAGGTCTTTCTGAGAGAAACCACAGCAATAATTCCTCGGGCTGCCATGATATTCCACTCTGCAGAAAAGAGCCAGTTTGGTGCAGTGGTTAAGAGCTGCGGGACTCTAATCTGGAGAACTGGGTTTGATTCCCCACTCCTCCGCTTGAAGCCAGCTGGGTGACTTTGGGTCAGTCACAGCTCTTCCAGAGCTCTCTCACCTCCACCCACCTCACAGGGTGATTATCGTGAGGATAATAATAATGCTCTTGTTAAACCGCTCTGAGTGGGTGTTAAGTTGTCCTGAAGGGCAGCATATAAATCAAATGTTGTTGTTGTTCTCTTTATCTCTACAGGCTTATAGAAAGGGGGCATTTCCAAGCAACAGAGTTGCCAGCACAGGGGTGGGAAATCCCTGGGCCGTTTCCACACGGCTTACCTTGTTCCAGAAAACAGCAAAATCGCACAAGAAGACACTGTTCTCTTCTTGTCTTCTTGCGCGATAACAGCGTCTTCTTGTGAGATTTCATGTGAGATTTTGCTGTTTTCTGGAACAAGGTAAGCCGTGTGGAAACGGCCCTGGAGAGCTGAGGATGGAGCCTGTGTCCAGCAGGGACTTAGTAGTGGAGGGACCACAGCAGGGTATAAGGCCATAAAGTCCAGCTGCCATTTTCTCCAGGATAACTGATCTCTGGAGTCTGGTGGCCACACAACCAAAAGGGCAGTCCAGTAGAGCAACTGATCTAGGAAGCCTGATATGGCCAGAGAGAAGACTCTCCTGGTGCCATTACCTGAGCGTATGAAAATCTAAGGCCAGTCCTGGATGAAATTTATCCAAGCCTTGATTGTTTTCTTTGTAATGTGGTTTTCCTAGAGGCAGAAGCAGCAAGATAGATATAATACAACTGGAGACCAAGCAGGGGGAAAAGTTAGAAGCAAAGAAAAGTTTGGAGAAGGAATTTAAATGTGCAGTTTGGGGAGAGGGGAGCATTTCTGAGAACCTGGTTACAGACCAGTGCGAAGAAGTATTTTTCAAAGGAGAAGAAAATTTCACGGAGAATAGGCTGGATTCAAAGGATAATTTCTTCACAGTAGGTGGACACCTGCAGGAGTCAGCACAATGTGACCTGCCACCCAGTGCGCTGAACCTGTGGCCTGCGTGTTGTGTAAATGCAACCTTGGGACAGTTTGGTATTTCAGCCTCAAAACTTTCTTTGGACCTAGAAAATTAGCTCAAGTCTCCCTCTGCTGGCTGGATCTGAAAGAGCTCCAAACACAGGAAGAAAACTTTCTCAATACACATTAGGTGTGTACTTTTGAAGCTTTATTATTATTATTATTATTATTATTATTATTATTATTATTATTATTATTTCTGTTTGTTTTCCTATGTTGCCATTGTGAGCTTTTTCATTATGTCCATATCATGGCTGGCATTTCTCATTTATCTTGACAGGATTTACGTACTTGACACGTAAATAACGTTGGAACTCTGCTCATTTTAATGGAGAAGTTAAGGTGCCAGTAAATAGAAAAGGACGTAAAAATAAAAACGTAGAGGATTGATTTGCATAAGGGAGAGGCAAAATCAAAAAGATGATGTTTCCAACTGATACAGTAGGGATGAGAAATTAATTAGCATCCCTAATGCATTTTAACAACTAAGTTGAAAAGAGGGAGAACAGATAGCCGTGGTACCCAAGAACGGCTCCTTACTGTTTCTTAACCTAGACAAACAACAATTACAACAGTGTAGTTGGAAAATTACAAATGATGTAAAGGGTAAGTAGTCATAAGTATCTAGTAACAATCCTATCAGTGCCTCATAGAGGCATATTGAACTGTTGTTTTCTTGAATGGACAAATGGGAACTAGTGGTAAGGGTCATTTAATAGGGTCACTCTCCCTTAGCCTAATCTACCTCACCGGGCTGTTATCGTTAGCATAAAATGGAGACAAGGAGAACAATATACTCTGTGGTTCTTGGAAGAAGGGCAGGATAAAAAAGGACTAAATAAATAATGGATACATTAATTCCTCTTACAACAGCATGCAAGACCAAAAATCACTTCATAACATTAAACAAATATCTCCTTTAACTTGTAACACCATTGATTAATTTTGTAACATATTAATCACACCCCAAGTGCTTCACCACAAAGAGACCAACCCTCTGAAACTTTGTATACAACTTTTTATATGCAACCTTATATGTCGAGAAAAGGCCTGTGGGAGTGAACTTGCTTAAGGCTTCCCTCTCCAGCCATTTATAATAACTGTGCTTATATACTGCTCTTCTAGACAGATTAGCGCCCCACTCCGAGCAGTGAACAAAGTCAAAGTTGTTATTATCTCCACAATACAGCTGGGGAACTGGGGCTGAGAGGAGCGGCTCACCCAAAGCTACCTGCAGAGCTCACGGCAGGAGTGGGAGTCGAACCAGCAGAGTGCTGATTGGCAATCCAACCACATAACCACTATCCTATAGCAGCTCTCTACTCAAACTCCCCACCCCAGCTGTTTTTCACATTTCCCCCATCTTTCTCTGGCAAAGCAGTTTGGGAAAGTGATTTTGAGTTCCTCCACCCAAACTTACAAGTCTCCCAAGGACTGTTTAGGATTTTAAAATATGTCATAAAGTTGCCCAACCTCTTGTGTGTCCCTAAAACTTCCCACTATTTGGGGATAATAGGACAATGAACCATGGTTTAAAAGAACCTTTTAAAAACTGTGCTGGTCCAGTCTCTTTCCTACACCTCTGGGAACACCCTGTGGGCAATGGCTTAAGAAAGATTAGGAAGATAAAAGAAGCAGTTTTCCATTGTGGTAGAGCATGGAATACTGGTCTTTTCAACAATGTTATGAATCACACCGCGTATTAGTTCAAGCGCAAACACATTCTGGGTTCATTATCGCTTCTATGCACACAAAGTCAGAGACACGACAGCCCAGTCATTCACCTGTATATTGGTTGCGTCTGGCATTCCAGAATGTTTGAGGCATGCTGGGACTTTTACGTTGGATGCTTGCCCTTTCATGCATATATTTATTTAGTTGGTACACTTTTATGCCCCCTTTCCAGCAATAACTTCTGCTTTGGCTGCCTTTTGCCAGTGAAACTGACAAAGAGATAACAGGAGCAACCAGTATTCTAGTCCAGCTACCTTTAAGGACAATTCATGTCAGTTACTAATAGAAGCAGGTTGGCACAATGGGACTAGGCCTGGGAAAACATGGCATTGAATACATACCCAGCCCTTAAGTTAAGAGTACTTGGACTAGTCCCTCTGATTCTCAGTCTCTCAGCTCTCTTTCTCAGCCCAACCTACCTCACAGGGTTGTTATGTGACTAAATGGCAAGAAGCAAGAGACATGTATGCTGACCTGAGTCCTCGAGGGCAAAAAGAAAATGTAATCAATAATTATGGATCAGGGAGCTCCATTTTATATGTAATGTGCAGGATTTCTCATAAAAGGATTGGACAGGTGTGGGGAATGCAGATACAGAGAAATGGGTTCTCTATGTTCCATAATACTAGAACATAGGGTCACACTGATGAAGTGCATAGGCCAGAGATTCAAGGCAGAGAAAAGGCCATGCTACTTCACCTAATGAGCAGTTGACTTGTGGAACAGACTGCCACAAAATGGTGGTGATGGCCGCCAGCTTAGATGGATTCAGAAAGAGTTTGGGCACATTAATGGAGGTGAATTCTATCACTGGCTATCATGATAGTTAAATGAGACCTGCTGGTTTAGAAAGATAACAGCAGCAGCAGCAACAACATTCAATCTATATACTGCCCTTCAGGGCAACTTAACACCCACTCAGAGTGGTTTACAAAGTATGTTATGATTATCCCCACAACCAAACACCTTGTGAAGTGGGTGGGGCTGAGAGAGCTCCTGGAAGCTGTGACTGACCCAAGGTCACCCAGCTGGCTTCAAGAGGAGGAAAGAGGAATCAAACCTGATTCTCCAGATTAGAGTCCCGTGCTCTTAACCAAACTAGCTCTCCGCACCGAACCGGCTCTCCAGTTTGCCTTTGACTCTTGGGTGCTGGACAGTAGACAGCATAGGAGCCCTGTTGTCCGTAGATTCTGCTTGTGGGTTTCCCTGTGGTATCTGGCTGTGGCCACTGTTGGAAACACGATGCTGGAACAGATGGACCATTGGTCTGATCCAGTGTAGCCGATGCTTATGTTCTTAGCATGCTTGTTACATTGTTAACCAGTCAACTGGGGATTATGGCTTTATTGTTCACTACATTAATATATGAACCAGTTTGGTGTAGTGGTTAAGAGCGCGGGACTCTAATCTGGAGAGCCGGGTTTGATTCCCCACTCCTCTGCTTGAAGCCAGCTGGGTGACCTGGAGTCAGTCGCAGCTCTCTCAGAGCTCTCTCGGCCCCACCCACCTCACAGGGTGTTTTGTTGTGGGGATAATAACAACATACTTTGTAAACCGCTCTGAGTGGGCGTTAAGTTGTCCTGAAGGGAGGTATATAAATCGAATGTTGTCGTTGTCATTGTTGTTATATAGTTTTTCAAATAATAATAGACCGTTGTGCCCACCTGTGCATGGGATTGATTCCCCCCCCCAATTCCCCCCGTGCACATTCAGCATGTGGAAAAGGCTACTTGTGCACAAAATGTAGGCGCATGGGTTCTATTGATGCAACTGAGAACTTGACAAAAAGTACGCCTATCTGAGCATGCACACCATCAGAACCTAAGAGCACAGTCGCTTACAGGACAGTCAGGAGTAGTTCCCCTGCAAATTGGTGGAGTTTGCTTGATAATTGCCACCTCCAGCCTCCACCCAATAGCCTCCAAATACTTTTACCCACAGGAAATAATTCAGAGTGACTTGGGGCACCTTTGGGAGCCCACAAAATTGGCCCACAAAGTCCAAGCCATGAAACTTGGAGTTCTTTAAAGGACAGTCAGGAGTGGTTTTCCTGCAAAACTGGTGCAGTTTGGTTGGAAAATACCCACCTCTGCCCACCAGATAGCCCTTAGATCGATTTTCCCATCGGAAACCATGGCCGAATTTTACCGGAAAAAATTGGTAAAAATTCAGAATATGCTTTTTTTATTCGGAATACCCAGATTTTACCAAATCAGCCAAAATTCGGTATTTCAATCCGAAGCTGCACACCCCTAGTTGTTTACTGAGCATGGGGGTGAGGGCAGCAGTCAAGACAGCACTCCCCTCTCTGCTTGAGTTTACTCAACACCAGCATTCGCACAACCTTGAAAACGTTGTAAGGCCCAAGAGGCAAATTGATTATATAGCTGCTAACCAACATCTTAAAAGCCTAGTTCACACATGTAGGAAAACCAGGAGTGGATAAGGTGGTAGACTGGATTGCACGCTTACAGGTAGTGGATTCCAGCTTGGAATGTCCGTTTGCATTGAAAGAAAATCTCCCTGGAAATAGAAAAACAGCACCGTAAGCAGAAGTAGTAGAAACTTACTCCCTGTTGTGCTAGCATTCCAAAATGTAACCTTCCATCTGTGGTCTGAAATTATTAAGGCTATTTGGTTCTCTGCCCCTTTATTCTCCTGGATGTGTGAACCAGATAAATCCTGTTATCTGTAAATTAACTCAACTGAGGAAATGGGTGAGGAAAGCAGCAGGTAGAGGAAGGATATGAAAATCTTCCTCCAACAAATCCCATACACACACCAGTCTAGCCATTTTAAACACTTTCATTGCAACCAACATTTTAAGGGATACATTTGGAGCAATATTATCTAAGTGTTCTGATCTGAATTCTGGTCTCTACCTTTCTAACACTTTCTCCATAGTATCACATCGAGACTTTTTAGATGCGGAAGAACATTCTCAGCCACATGGAGGCAGAATAGAGGGTGTAGTTTATTTCCCAGTGTGGCTGGGGAAATTTTTTTTTTTCATTCAAAAGGCCTTTCCAAAAGGACATCTGCAGAAATGTAAGAAAGAGATTTGTGTAGGCTCCACAACAGTATTATGGAGAGACGGAATAAACGATGCAGTTAAAAGGCCACCGAAGCCAATGCTTTGGACATTGAACCACACAAAAATAAATGGCAAATGGTGAACAAGGCCTGTTCTTCGTGTAAATAATTCATCTGAGCTCCGTGCTGGCTGGTAAGTCCCTCCGCTGCAGAACTCACTGCAAGAGCCCGCAGTTGGCCCAAAGCAATTATATGGATTCCCCCCACACACACACACACACACACTGCTTTTCACAATAAACATCTACCCATTAGCTCTGCAAGCGTTGCACTGGATCTGGGCCCAGTAACACCAAAGAATCTTCTTTACCAGCCAGGGTCCAAGGAAACCTTAACAAACCTGTACTTCTCGAGTAAAGATGTTGCCAAAAGCACTTGGCAAAACTGATGCCAGATGGTGTGCGTTCTCTGATGCAGTGGCACAGAACTGAGAACCGTCAGAAGCAGGGGTTTGCCACCTGAAGGGCTCCCAAATACGGCACATGTTGTGGGTGATCAGAAAATGACGTCTGACATTTAGTGTGTCAGAACTTGCATTTATGTATTTATGAACTGCGTTTCTCCCCAAGTAGACTCAAAGCTGCTTAGAACATCATTCACCCTTTCTCCATTCTCTCATAACAACAACCCTGTGAGGTAGATCGGGATAAGAGTATGTGACAGGCCCAAGGTCACCCAGAGAGCTTCCATGGTAGAACTGAAACTGCCTTCTACTAAATTAGACCCTTGGTCCATCAGTCAGTATTGTCACTGAGACTGGGAGAGGCTGTCCAAAGTCTAAGGCAGAGGTCTTTCACATCACCTATTTCCAGATCCTTAAAATGGAGATGACGGGGATTGAACCTGGGACCTTCTGCATGCCAAGTAGATGATCTACTCTGAGCCATGGCCCCTCTCTGAAATTCAAACCCATGTCTCCCAGGATCCTAGTCCAACACTCCATCCACTACGCCATGCTGGGTCTCCATTGTGGTGATGGTAGAGAGTGCCTTCAAGTCATAGCTGACTTATGGTGACCCCCTAGTGGGGTTTTCATGGCAAGAGACTAACAGAGGTGCCTGCCTCTGCAACCCTGATTTTCATTGGAGGTCTCCCATCCAATTACTAATCAAGGCCGACCCTGCTTAGCTTCTGAGAGCTGATGAGATCAAGCTCCCTGGACTATCAGGTATTATATTCAACCTACCTGTTACAGTTGTGGTCATGCCTAAGATAAAATCTAGGCAGTCTAGGCAAAAAGAGGTGGTGGAACTCAGTGGTGGAACTCAAGACCGCACAATGACATCACTTTGGGTCAGCTGGAACAAGGGGGGAGTTTTTTAAAGTTTAAATCGCCCTCGGTGAAAATGGTCACATGGCCAGTGGCCCCGCCGCCTGATCTCCAGACAGAGGGGAGTTTAGACTGCCCTCTGCGCCGCTTGGCTTGGTGGCACAGAGGGCAATCTAAACTCCCCTCTGTCTGGAGATCAGGGGGCGGGGCCACCGGCCATGTGGCTATTTTTAAGAGGGGGCGGAACTCTGTTCTACCGCACTCCTGCTGAAAAAAAGCCCTGCCTTCAAGAATCTGAGGTTCCAATTGCATGTACCAAAACTGGAAAATCCATTGCTCTATTCACACAAAATCATGACCGCTTCTTCACAGGAGTGACTGAATGACACAGTGTCAGGACAGAATTTTGCGAGAGGCACGCTAAAAGTAATGAAGCTTATTGCATTGCAGTGGGCACCTTCCTTTGTGGGTGGGAACTGGAGTCACAGAAGGTTAATTATTTAATTGATTCCACAAGTCACAGTGGCTGTTCTTTTATGGTACACCAGTGTGACTTGGCGATCCAAAAATTCCTGTGCTGATTCACAGACACTGTTAAACATTAGTGACAGCGCCATCCTATGCAAAGTTACACCCTTCTAAAACCCATTGACTTGAATGGACTTAGAAGGACATGACTCTGTTTAGGACTGCACAGTAATCAGCTAGCAAAGTGACCTACCAGCGCTACCAAACTTGCAGATAAGAGAGGACATGGTCTGCATGTAGTACCAAATCCTTCCTTTACCCAAAGTCTGTTCAAGGTGGAGTTTGCAAGCATGGCACGGTCCCATTTGCCGGTTGATCTCCTGGGAATCTCGTGATCCCGTGGCACACTGCACCCAAAAAAGCCCCCGTAACGTTCTGTCTCTTGCAGTCTCCCGTGCACTTCCAAGATGATTAAAGAGTCCTGTAATATTTATATGCCTGCCCAATTAATTGTGAATTCTTTATTATAGCTATAAGCAACTAACACCTTCTGGAATTACATCTGTTTTCTTTGGAGGGCCACTTGTTTTAATTATAAATGGTTCCTCTGGCCTCCCCAAAGCCACTTAGAGTGAAATGTGTTGCACTTAAAAGAAAAGGAAAACCTTGGCAGAGTGTGTTCAGTTGCCATAACTGTTTGTCTTAGTAACGACTAGTGCCAGAGTTGCATTGTTCCCCTTCCAGGTTGGCTTTACTGTGAGCCTTTTTATATGTACCAGGCTTGGTATCTCTCAAAAGGACACAGAACTTCAGATGCAAAATCCCAGGACTGCTCACCTGTCAGTGTGACAGATGATCTGTACTATACTGTCAGTGCAATCCTAAACAGCGTTAAACCAATTGGGCTTAGACTGGTGTAACTCTGTTTCAGATTGCATCCAGTACATAGAATATATCATCTATTTGCTATATGTATTATATTGCTTTCATTGCAGTATTTTCTACCTATATAGAAAAGAGTCCAGTAGCACCTTTAAGACTAACCAACTTTACTGTAGTTCTCAAAAGTTTATGCTACAGTAAAGTTAGTTAGTCTTAAAGGTGCTACTGGACTCTCTTCTATTTTGCTACTATAGATTAACACGGCTAACGCCTCTGGATCTTTTCTACCTATGTAATTCCACTTTTTGCCATACTAACATACTAACATACTAACATGTCACTTGTAGTCCGCCTTTCTCACTGAGACTCAAGGTGGATTACACAGTGTGAGATTAGCACAGTCAGTATCAAGGACAACTTCATAAACAATGTCGTAGGGTAAATAAACACAAGTTTTACAAAGGCATAACATTAGCAAGAATCCAATACAGAGTTGAAGAAGTGCTGGAACAGAACATAAGCAATTCTAGGGCTGACATAGGAACACATATTTAAAGCAACAGATAGTACGTAAGACAACACAGTTGTGATGCCTATGGGTGAAGTCTATGGTCCCCATAACTCATTAGCAGGGCATCTGAGACCCCTCCCTACAATACAAAAGCCTTTTTGAATAATTCGGTTTTCATCATTTGTGGAAAGCTAGGAGAGTCGGGACTCTCCTGACCTCCTCAGGCGGTTATTCCACAGGGTAGGGACAACCAGGGCTCATTTTGAGGGGGAACGCTCAGGAACGCAGTTCCGGTAGTTCTCTAAAGAGGTCACATGTCAGGTGGCCCTGCCCACCTGATTTTTGGTCATTTCGGGCCCGTTTTGGCCTGAATTGGGCCCAAAATGGCCAGGATCGAGCCTAAAACAGCCAGGATTGGTCCCAAAACGGCCAGCATCAGGCCTCTGGTGGGTGGTGGTGGATCACTCTCCTGCTCAGCAGTGGCTGAATTCTGACCATTTTGGGCCCCTTTTCAGCCATTTTCAGCCCCTTTTTGCTATTTTGGGCCCAATTTTGGCCCTGGGTGGCCAGGATTGGGTCCAAAACAGCCAGGATAGGTTAGGTCAGGGGGTGTGGCATATGCAAATCAGTCATGCTAATGACACACTTCCAGTGATGGCAAGGGGTGTGGCATATGCTAATGAGTTATGCTAATGAGTTCCTGCAGCTGTTTTTCTACGAAATGACCCCTGGGGACAACCACAGAGAAAGCCGGTGTACAGGCTGTTGTTGATTTTGCCCATGTGCAGAGTGGCACCTGTAGGAGACCCTGTTCAGATGAGCAAAGTTGCTGTGGAGGAACATAGGGAAGGAGGCGGTCCCGCATGTATGCCGGACCAGGGAGGGGGAGGGAGGAACTGGCAATGGGTGTGGACAGGGAGCTACAGAAATCTTCCTGTCCACATTGGAGGGAACTCTGATATGACTCCAGTGATTCTGGGAACACTGGATCAAAGCAGGTTTCAGAAACGTCAGAGCCAAGGAAGGGAAACCACAGAAGATGATAGGAGGAAGATGACGTCATGTGGATTCTATGAAACATTGCACTTTAGTTTGAGAGCACGTGTCATGCATTGTTAGCATTCAAGCGTATATTTCGTGTGTGTGTGTGTGTGTGTGTGTGTGTGTGTGTGTGTGTGTGATGTGCCGTCAAGTCACCTCTGACCCATGGTAATCCTATGAATGAAAGACCTCCAAGTCGTCCTATCATTAACAGACTTGCTCAGATCCTGCAAACTGGAGGACGTGGCTTCTTTTATTGAGTCAAGCCGTCTCTTTTTGAGTATTCCTCTTTTCCTGCTGCCTTCCACTTTTCTGAGCATGATTGACTTTTCCAGAGAATCCTGTCTTCTCATGATGTGACCAAAGTATGATAGCCTCAATTTTGTCATTTTGTACGTTTCACATACATTACCAAAAGAATATCATGATCAATGGTATTGAAGCCAAGGACAAGGGGCTATGCATGTGCTGTCCACTGACGTAAATATCCACCTACTAGGAAGTTTTCCATTTTATTAAACATGCCATGTAAATTAAGTATGCTTCATTACAGAAATATTTCATCTTTATTCTTGGCTTTATGCTTGTTTTTTTAATCTGCTGACTGCTCCCATACCTTATTGTATCTCTTTCACTTATATCCTAACTGATGTTCATTCTTGTACTTTTCTCGTTGTCCTTGCTGTTGCTTATATTATATTTTCACTTGCACTGTGTAACCCGCCTCGGATCTCAGTGAGAAAGGTGGACTAAAAATCAATCAATAAATAAATTAACACAGCATTCCCAATAAATTATCACAGCACTCCCAGATTTACGTTCCCAGCAATACATACAGCAAATAGGAAGTCCAGCATTATTATGTCCGTGGTACAAATAGGGAGTGGATGGCAAAGCTTGCCTAGACCCACCAAGCAAACTTGCCCTCGAGAAAGAATCTGAGCCAACAATCTTTGGATCAAGCTCAGCCTATCAAGTCACAAAGCTACAGCAACAACTGAAATGTTAGCATCCTTAAACAGATAACATACCACCATGTGTTCATGTAGCACAATGTACACTCGATGCCATCCCACCTGACACTAGCAGAAACCATTTATATGTCAGAGAGACTACTATTATCTTTGATACGAGAAATTTTCATTCCCACCCAACCTCCATTTGGCATCAGTGATGATCAGGGAATGTTTCATCCCCGCAGCTCTCCGTGTGATGATGGGGTGGTACAAATAATCCCTTTTGGCACCACCCTGGAGAAAAGTCAGGATACAAAAGTGAAAGATTACGTTCCCATAATGGAATCTCCATATTACAAAAGTGCAGAAGAGTCCACCCTCAGGCTGTCTTGTGTTAAAGGTCAAAGCCATACTCCCCAATTTTGGCACTGTATTGTACGTCCCTGAGGGATATTTGCCTGCAGCTATCTGTGCAATCTTTTCGGCACAAGGCAAAATCTGTCCTGTTTATCCCAACCTTTGATGATTAAATATTGGGAGCAGCCTTGGTAACGTAATTTTGTAATGAATTTTTGTCTGGCTGCTTTTTATTGTATTGCGTTGCTGCTGTTCAGTTTTATATCATTGCTGTCTTTGACTTTATATATTGTAAGGCACAGTGAATGGCTGATGAGGCTGAAAGATGACATAATTTCTTTTTAAATGAGAAAAGATCACAGGATTTACCATCCAACCCTGTCCTGAATTGGCTCTTCTTAATTTGTGGGATAACTCAGAGATTCCAGAAATACATAAGTTGATCTCTCTTATGTTAAATGCTGCCAAAGCCATCATATCAAAATTTTGGAAGTCCAAAGTTCCACTCGCAATTCTGTCCTGGTTCAACAAAATGTGGGAAAATCTCACTATGGAAAAAAATCACAGACTGCATCTCACTTGCTGAGAACCAGCACTATCAATCCAATTTCTACAAGAAATGGTCACCTTCTCTGGAATTTATGGAACGTCAAGATAAAGTTTTAAAACAGGTACCAGATAATCTTAAACTTATCGTCATTTATTAAGACCTTATCTGCCATACATAATTGCATCTTCTCTGGTTGGTATATAAATGTCAATGTTATGTGTTCTTGTCCATGCCGTTCTGAGTATATTTTCACACGGTTCTGAGTATATATTTTGGTTATGTCATTAAAAAATTCAAAATAATTTTTTTCAAATAAATGAATACAATTCATTTCAGCCTATGGATGTATGTGAATGGACACACGAAGCTGCTTTATACTGAACAAGACCATTGGTCCATCAAAGTCGGTAGTGTCTACTCAGACTGACAGCAGCTTTTGAGAGTCTGGTAGAAGATTAAACCTGGGACCTTTCGTATGCCAAGCCAATGCTCTACCATTGAGCCACAGTGTTCAGTTTTTGGATTCGAAACTTCTACTACATCCTTGTCCCAAAGATGCAGAAGGCTGGACTTTTCAAGAGGTATCCAATGAATTCATGGTAAGTGTGGATTTGAACTCGGTTCTTCCTGTCTCTATTCTTCCATAATTTCTTCCAATCAATAAGCACCCAATGAAAGCTGCAAGAATGAAAATCACAACAGCACACATAGCCTCTTCACAATCCCACAATTAATTATTTCATTTTATTTTATTTATAGTCCGTCTTTCTCATTGAGACCCAAGGCGGATTACACAGTGTGAGTCAGTACAGTCAATTTCAAAGATATTTCAATAAACAATGCAACGGGGTATATACATGCAAATTTGCAAGATTTAAAACCAGCAGCAATCCAATACAGAGCTGAAGAAATGCAGAAACAGAGCATAAGCAATTCTACGACTGACGTATTAAACAACACAGAAATTATCCAGTAGGATTATACTTACACCAGCTAACAGTACATAGTAGTAACATCTATAGTCCCTATCCCTTTTCTGATGGAACTCTTTGAGACAGTTTCCTTACAGAACAGCCCTCCTAACTTAGTGAAAAGCCCTCTTGAATAATTCAGTTTGCAGAAAGCTAGGAGGGTAGGAGCTTTCCTAACTTCTTCATATTAAAAAGCCCAATCTAAACTTTTTTTAAAAAAAAATTGAAACCCTCTCTGTAGGATAGGTAACAGAATTTGCTGCTGTAAAATGGATTCTATGCCCTGTATAAATTATACAAATGGGGATAATGTGCATATATGTTTATTACTTTACATATAACCTATCCTGCTTCTGCTAGATATGAGGAGGGGAGAAAACTAAACACAAGGTTGACATGTCTTCTCCACTGCCCACGCCCCCGTTGGAGGTTTCACCAGACATTTTCAAACCTATCTTCACAGTCTTAAGCACTAGAAACTTTTAAATCATTTCCACAGTGCTTAATTCTGTACCACGAACCAAGTCCCAGCCCTGCCCCTGAGATACAAGCTTTTCATTTGATGACTTATGAGGCACTTTCAATGAAGTGGTCCTAGCATATGCATTCTGAAGTGGTACAGTCATATGAGAGGACTGCACCACATTCGCACCAACATGATTGGATTGGCCTTTGATGTGAAGAACAAAAAAAAAACCACAGTGGCCCAGGGGAACAAGTTGTTTTATTCAAATATACTGCCCCGTTAATGATAGGACGATTTGAAGAGCCTTCATTCATAGGGTTGCCATAGGTCAGAGGTAACTTGACGGCACATAACACACGTGTTTCACTGATGCTTCTTCGGGTGGGGGGTCCGTAGCAGGTGCTTTCCGCAGCAACAGTTTCTCGTAGAGTCTCTTGCTCTCAGGATTCAACGGCCGAGTCGTTGTACTCTTGAGAGGGTTAAACTTCATTCTCAGAATCCCAAGAACGTCCTTCGGAGGGTCTGTAAAACAAGTTCAAAGGTTTCATCGTACATACTCAAAACACACCACCATAAACCAAAGTGCAGTGCCAACTGGGAGCTGCGTTAATTATCATCAAGGTAGCTGTAATTCCTTGTGGGTTAATAACAGGAAATTAAGGTTTGTTTATGGTAGCACAATGGTTCATAAACAGCCCTTCTCAGTGCATGGGGAAGTGATCAGTAGCTGCAACAGGCACACAGGGTTAGAAAGAGGCAGAATTGCTCACTGTGCTGGTTTTCTAATGGACCCACATTCACAGCCACCTTCCCGATGGACTTTGCTTTGCTTTTAAAACTAGGGGGAGATCCTTGCATAACCTCCTTCCCTTGTTGCTAAATATATGCTAGAGCAGTGTTCTCCAACATGGTGCCCCTGGGCACCACTGTGCCCGTCATCACCTTTCCCGGTGCCCGCCAAGTGTTTTTAGAAAGTGGGTGGGGCCAGGAGGGGATTTTGCCAAGCACGGTTTCTGATTGGTCATTGGAGATTTGATTGGCTGTGCAGATTTTTAAAAACCTTGCTTGGGCAGAAGCTGTTTCCACAGCACAAGGATCTTCCCTGTGTGACTGAAGGTAAGCTGCGGCAGCCATTTTGTGGTGGGCTCTTCCTACTGAAGCAGGCATTTGTGGCAGCTAATTTGTGGCTGCGCCCACGCCCACCATGCTAGGTCAGAACTCCAAATGTGCCCACAGGCTCAAAAAGGATGTGGACCCCTGTATATGAAGGTTTTGCTCACATTAGACATCCCGTGTGGTGCTGGGGGTGGGTGGGATGGAAAATCTGTTAGCTGAGTGCAAACAGAGCAGAGAAGTTACGCTGTGCTGATTAAAGAGGCAAAAAAGTTTATTTGAGGAAATACATACTTGATAGTGAAGAAGAGAGAGAGAGAGAGGTTCCTTGCTATCTGACTACATCTTGCAGAGAGTGTGAAGTAAGGCAGGAGAGAGAAGAAGCAGGATATTGCCCTGTTTAGCCCAATAGGAGACAAGACAAGGAAATGACCCCCAGGAAACAAGAGAGATGCTGTTCTCACAAATTACACTTGCCTGGCAAGTGAACAGACTCACGTGTATTCCCCCCTGTTGACTTGCCATTCACTTGCGCTCCTCTTGATCAAGTGGAGAGCAAGTGAATGGCAAGTGAACAGGGAGGAATACACGTGAGTCTGTTCACTTGCCAGGCAAGTGTAATTTGTCGTTTGTAGCTTAGCTTTAAGAGCCAAGCTACAAGTGATGCCTGACACAGGTTGGACACTTGTCAGCTTCCCTCAAGTTTTGATGGGAAATGTAGGCATCCTCGTCTTGCAGCTGTAATGGAGAGCCAAGCTGTAAAACCAGGACGCCTACATTTCCCATCAAAACTTGAGGGAAGCTGACAAGTGTCCAACCTGTGTAAGGCATCACTTGTAGCTTGGCTCTAAGTGATCCTTGCTGCCCCCTGCATAGAAGGCTCATCTTCCCATTGCTGCTGCAGTACACCAGAAATTGCTATTTCCAACAAAATCTACATGCCATTTCCACCAGTGGTCCTCTTTCCAGGTTTTCCACTGCTTTGATATAATTTCTCTCAGACCCGGTTTAATACCGGGTCTCTGAAGAATGCAGCCTGAGCATCCTTGCACATGGGGGGCGCGAGAAGGTGCACAGCTCCCACACACATACTCATGCCACCATTTTAAAATAAATGGCGACGTCTGTCAAGCTATAGCATTACACTGTAATATTGACCTTCTGTCACAATTTACTATTTCTCTGATTTCCTGGCTTTCGACCTATAGAAAAAGACATCTCTAGTCTAGCCGCTCCCCCTTTATATTTCTGCAACAGAAAGGACCACAAATGTTTTAAAAGTAAGTCTCTAGTTCCTTTTTTGATGCAGAGATATAAGAGGGAAATGGCTAGACTTCTTTTTTAAAAAGAAGGCTAAGGATTCAAAGGAGCTAATAGATCACCAAAATAGATAATTATATTATTATTGCACTACAGCTGCCTTTTGCGGGGGGGGGGGCACCACCATTAAGAGACAGCTTTGAAGTCCAGTAAGGATAAAGCATTCACATCGACAGAAATACTGGAGCAGTGATCCCAAAAGTGGCATCCACCAATATGGTTCTAGTTGTCTATTCCTTCTCGCCAAAAGTAAAGAGAGAATCTTGGCTCTTTTCTGCCATATTGAAGCAGGAGTACATAATAGTATCTATCTATCTATCTATCTATCCAGGGGTCATTTCGTAGAGCCGGAGGAACTCATTAGCATAACTTATTAGCATAACTAATTAGCATATACCACACCCCTTGCCATCCCCAGAAGTGTGTCATTAGCATAACTGATTTGCATATGCCACAACCCCTGACATCACCTATCCTGGCAGCCCCAATCCAGGCTGAAACGGGCCCAAAATGGCTGAGAGGCAGGTAGGTGAAGCCACCTGACATGTGACCTCTTTGGGGAACTGCCAGAACTGCGTTCCTGCGCATTCCCCCTTGAAATGAGCCCTTTACATACATAAATCTGTAGACAGAACCTGGGAGGGGGTCCCTCAATGGCTATTAGCCATGCTGAGTAAATGGAACCTCCATATTCAGAGGTCGTAAATCTTGGCAGTGCCAAGTGAGGACCTTGGCTTCTGTGCCTGTTTGTTGGCCCTCCAAAGCAAGTTTGGTGTGGTGGTTAAGAGCAGCAGGACTCTAATCTGGAGAGCCGGGTTTGATTCCCTACTCCTCCACTTGAAGCCAGCTGGGTGACCTTGGGTCAGTCACAGCTCTCTCAGAACTCTCTCAGCCCCACCCACCTCACAGGGTGTTTTGTTGTGTGGGGATAATAATGACATACTTTGTAAACCGTTCTGAGTGGGTGTTAAGTCATCCTGAAGGGCAGTATATAAATCGAATGTTGTTGTTGTTATAACTGTCTGATCATTCTGTAAAACAGGATGCTGGACTAGATGGACGATTGGTCTGATCCAGCGGGGCTCTTTTTATGTTGTTATGGTTGTACTAGTGATTGCAGCACAAGAGCACTGCCCTGCACTATGGATGTTCCATGCATCACCAAAGGCAAGTCGCAAGTCGCTCAGATTAAATATCAGCTTTGCTGGCTAAGCCATTTCCCCTCAAAGATTCACACTGAAAAATATCCATTCAATGATGAATTGGGTAAAATCTCTGTTAGTTTTAAAGTTCAGCGAGCCCGCACCCTTCCCCCTTGCTTTAAAATTAGGAGTAATGCATTTGATCGTACTCATTTGGAATGCGGAATCCTGTCTTCTCCCCAGAGAGTCATTTATATTGCTCAGCCTTGCCTTGAACTGATTAAAACGAACAGGCTTGCCAACTTCCATTATCTCAGAGAGCCTAAAAGGTAATGCTGAACTGGAATGAGGGCTGGCAGTGCTGAGTGATCCTTACCAGGTGCCCTCCTACCATTGTCCAAGCATGCGAGATTTTCCTTACCCTGATTGTCTTGGGATATATTCCCAATGAGGTTGTGTCTTCCACTGCCAACGGACGTGTGGGAATGCCACTTGTGCAGACGGCAGTGGCAGTGCCTAATGGCCACTGGACAACTGTCTCGCCAGTCCATTTGTAAAACTCTGCGGTTATATATTATGCAGACAAAGAACTATTTCCCCCCTTTAATGGTTTTAGCATGTCTGATGTGATGTTGCTGGTTATCAATGGAAAAACCTTCTTTCCTCTTTTCCCTCTCTCGTTCAAAGGTACAGAAAAGAGCTTTGTCATTAAGGGCACTCCAGTTTTCCTCCTTGGTAGCCTTGACAGTCAAGGTATATTAACTAAGCATGGTAACTGGGAAGCTGGGTAGCTGTCAAAGTTACATCAGCTCTGCCCATCTTTCTTGTATAGGTTGTTATGAGAAAGTGCTTTGGTGATTTTGTTGGAAGAGGAGGATTCAGCGCTGTCCCTTTGCTCAGGTTTCAGAGGGGGACAAACCAAAGAGTTAGAAAGATAGAGAGGTCAGGGCACTCAGTTTACTGTTCTGACTATCCTTTGATATGTAGATTGCTATTCTCAGGATTTCCTTCTCCTGACTTCCTTCCTCTCACCTCTTCTCTTCCTGACATTGTTCCAGGCAACATCTCTTTCCTCCGCCTCCCTCCATCTTGGCAACATGGACGCAGGCCTTGTCATAGCATCCATGCCCATCCTTAGACTAGATAGATAGTTAGGATCTGTCTCTCCTCCTTTCCTATCAGAGTATGGAGTTCCTACAATAAAGAACTCGTATTTCTTTTCTAAATATAAGCAAGCATATGCTTTGTTATTTTTTCTCCTGCACACACACACACCAGCCAGCAGAACCAGCTCACAACACCCTATAATCACGCTTCCTCTGCTAAATGATGGACTCTGCTAATGGTCCAAACATGGAATCCTTTAATTAGATTTCTGGGGCCAACATAAGATTTATTTATCAGATTTAAACTCAAGCACTCTAAACTCATCTTTCTTTTCCACCACCACATCATCGCCCTTTTCACCTTGCTGTGCTCTCCAAGTGCCATACCTCATCACAATGTTTGTGAGTCATGGGGATGCACAACATACAACTTCCACGAAGATCGTTCCAGGTGGGTTGCCATGTTGGTCTATAGTAGAAGAGCAAGATTCAGGTCCTGTAGCACTTTAAAGACCAACTAGATTTCCAGGGTATGAGTTTCATGAGATAACTTAACAAAGGGAGCTCCAACTCTCAAAAGCTCGTACCCTGGAAATCTAGTTGGTCTTTAAGGTGCTACTGGACCTAAATCCTGCTCTTCTAACATACAACCTGTGAGCCACACATGCAGCCCAGTGGAGCCATGTTGTGTAGGTTTCAGAATGCCACCTCTATCTTAGCTGGGATGGGGCATTCTGAATGCCCCCATTGAAACTTGTGCTGCTTCTAGGGTTACCAGCCAGCAGCTGACAATATGCAGGAGTCTGGGGGAAGATGTGTCAAGAGAAACTTGGAAGTGACATGACTTTGCTCTAGGAGTCACCAGAAACTCTATGGTTTTACTAGAGCAGAGTGATGTCACTTCCAGGTTTTTCCATAGAAGCAGATTGCTAGATCCCCTGTGGCAACTGGCACGAGATAGAAATGGGGAAGCAGGAACTTACCAGGGGCATGTGCGCAAGCATCCACCCCGCATGACGATTTCACTTCTGACATGACCCGTAAGCGAAAGGATCACTCTGGGGCTGATTCTTTAGGACTCAGCAAAAAACATAGTATTTCGGCTGAGTGTTAAAGAATTAGCCCTGACACAATGTCATCACTTCTGGGTCAGGCTGGTAGTGATGTCATTCAGCAGAAATGACGATCTTGCACGCCCCTATTTCATTGGCCTTCTCCCACCATCAGCTGGAGATTGGAGGACAGAGGCATTAATCGCCGGGAGATTGCTCGCCATAAGTGGGTACCCAGCCATCCATCCTACTAGGAAGTGACATGACATCGTTATAACAACTGCAGTGACAGGCAGTGGGGGTTGCTGGTGGGAGATCTCCCACCATTGTTGAATACCCGGCAACCATAGCTGCTCATCTTGTCTGTAACACTGCAAGGTGTGTGGCGGGCAGGATGGAATATCAACATTTAGCTGTTCTCTGGTCCGAGAGTCGGCATTTTGACCCTTCCCCCCTTCTCCACAGACACACACACACAGGAAATCTCCCTATTTCCCATCAGGATTCAACAGAGAACTTTCCCCTCGCAAGAAATTTCTTTATTGCATCTCAGGGGAAATTATTATTATTATTCATATAACACTGTCAACCTTCAAAGTGCTGGGTTGGAAAATTCCTGACGATTTAAGGGTGGGAAGGGTGGCGTTTGGCGAGGGGAGGGAGTTCAGCAAAGATGTGATACTGCAAAATCCATCCTTTGAAGCTGCCATTTTCTACGGTAGAAATGCTCTTTGTAATAATAACAACAACAGTAACATTTGATTTATATACCTCCCTTCAGGACAATTTAATGCGCACTCAGAGTGATTTACAAAGTGTGTTATCGTTATCCTCATGACAATCACCCTGTGAAGTGGGTGAGGCTGAGAGAGCTCTGAGAGAATTGTGACTGACCCAACGTCTCCCAGCTGGCTTGAAGTGGAGGAGTGGAGAATCAAACACAGTTCTCTAGATTAGAGTCCCGTCACACTTAACTAGAGATGGGCACGTACCACAAAAGAACCGAACCATGAGGTTCATGGGTTTTCACAAACCAGGAACCTCAAACTGGCACGAACTGGGGCAAGTTCACGAACCAGTTTGTGGTTCGTGGTTCGTGGGGTTTAAATGTCCCTTTCTGGCTGCTTAGCAGCAGCAGGGAAAGGGACATTTGACAGTTTAAAGGGCCCTTTCCTGCCTTGCAAGGGGCAGGTCCCTTTAAACGATCAGCTGACAGGCGGGGGAATCCCCCCACCATCTGTCAGCTGATCGTTTAAAAGGACTTGCTGCTTGCAAGTAGCAGGGCCCTTTAAACAGCCCAAACCCCAGCCCCCAGCCCCAGCCCCACACTTACCTTGCCCAGCTGCCCTACAGGTCCACGGCGTCCTCCTCCTCCTCCTGCGAGGGGCAAGAAGGCCATTTTTGGCCTCTTCCCCCACTGCTCAGGCCCACAGAGCAGTAGAGGAGGCCAAAAATGGCCTTCCCATTTGACCATTTGACCATTTGAGGGGCGGGAAGGCTGTTTTTGGCTTCCTCCGCTCCTGCACAGGCCCATAGGACAGCAGAGGAGGCCAAAAAGTGCCTTCCCACCCCTCATGGGAAGAGGGCGAGGATGCCGCGGGCCCACGGGACAGCTGGACAAGGTAAGTATGGGGCTGGGGCTGGGGCTGGGGGCTGGGGTTTGGGCCATTTAAAGGGCCCGGCCACTTGCAAGCGGCAAATCCCTTTAAACTATCCGCTGGCAGGCGGCAAGGGGGGGATCCCCCTGCCGCCTGCAAACTGATAGTTTAAACGGACCTGCCACTTACAAGCGGCAGGAAAAGTTTATATGGCCATTTCCCTGGGGAAATGGCCATTTAAACTGCCCCTTTAATACAAACCAAACAAACCAGTAGACCAGTTTCCACGAAGCACTGGTTTACGAACCACGAACCACAAACTGGGCTGGTTTGTGGAGGGGGGTGGGTTAGTTCGTATTTGGGTTCATGCCCATCTCTACTCTTAACCACTACACCAAACAGGCTCTCTATCTCCATCTGTAGTCCGGAGATCAGTTGTGATTCATGGAGAACGACAGGCCCAACCTGGAGGCTGTTAACCCTTCCATAATAATTCTTCTAACACCCTTACAAGGTAGACCAGTGTTATTATCCCTATTACACAACCCCAAAAAAGTGAAAATGGTTAAAAGACCATTTTCTTTTGCCCTTTTTTCCTTTCCAAGAGCTCTTTTAGAGCGATTACAATAGGGTGAAAAATGTCATATCAGAATCAAATATCCAC
This sequence comes from Eublepharis macularius, assembly GCF_028583425.1. Taxonomy (NCBI): domain Eukaryota; kingdom Metazoa; phylum Chordata; class Lepidosauria; order Squamata; family Eublepharidae; genus Eublepharis; species Eublepharis macularius. Next base: position 161,782,041 of record NC_072794.1, on the reverse strand, counting down.
ATGGAGCTGGACTTTCAGGAACATCTCATTAAATAACAGGAACCTTATCACGCCAGGACTAATCCCAAGCCAAAATACAATGTGCTTCCCACTTCCCTGTCACATGATAAGATAGCAGACACCATCTTGCTGCAGGAGATTTTAAAGGCACTCAGTATTGAGAGCAAGACAGAAACAGCCTCCATGTTAGCTGAGATGACCAAACCGTAAAAAGCCCCCTGCCTTATCATTGTTTAGCGTAATAGTGAATACAGCTCATTTTTCCCATGTGACAGAAACGGCAAATAGTAGACTGCATGGGTTTTCAGTCACTTGGGCCTGGAGGGCAGGGAGCAAAGTGATTTCACAAATATTCCTTGAAGATGAAAGTCTGTGACTTATTCTACAAATAGTCTGGGCCTGCCTGACATCAGACAAACACAACATCCATTACATTTCTGCTCCGACATACGGGCAGTGTAAGAGCTGCAACAGCTAATTAAATAACATCTCTTGAAATATATCTGAAAGCTTACCAATCTGTTGTAACCAAGAGTTTTGAAACGTCGGCGGTGAGCCGCATCCCGGAGAAATCAACAACAAAGCCTTAGTGGAAATGAGTACATCTGAATTGTACCTTCGTCTTGAACATGCTATAGTTCTCTGTCCATATGTCTTTCCAACAACATTTTTTTCTAAAGGGGGAAAAATGAAACAAGGGAGCTATTAGGGAAAATCCATGTTAGTTTCTCTTTTAGGTGGGTTGTATATTTAATGGTGCCAGCCAAATCCAAAGGGGGAGGGGGGGACGGCTAGGAGCCAGGCTCTTATCTCTGGTGATAAGACTCACAAGCTGCTTTTGGCTATTACACACAAAATAACCTCTATGTTTTATTCCTACCACTTGGATCTCTGGTTCATATCAGAGTTCATATCAGAAACCAGGCTTGAAACTTGTTTTTTAAAATGAGAGCTTTAGGAAAACAGGAGAAGCTGCTGTATTGGATAAGTGAAACCAAGGGAGTTGTTAAAGCAACACCGTTCCTTTCTTTTATTGTGAGGGGGCTGAGGTTCAAGGATAGAGATGGTGTGCCTTGATTAAATCAAAAGTTTCCTCTTTAAATTTCATCCCAGGCATCAACTGGCCAGGTGGCCTCTGGCAACCTGATAGCCTCTCCTTTCCATCTGCAATAGTACCGGCGTACTACAAAGACGTACCGTAAAAGTTGCTGAACTAGAGTTGCCAGGCCGAGCCTACCAACCAGTGTGAGGATAGGGTGGGACAAGGGGACATGTGTGTGATGTCACCAATGTCACTAGGTCACTTCTGGGAACAACCCAGAAGTGATAACGGGGAGCTCTAGGAATCACTGGAAAGTTGATGGCAAAACCATGGAGTTTCTGACAATTCCTAGAGCTACCCACTGTCACTTCCATGTTGAAGTGATATAGCAACATCACTGATTTTTTTTTTATTTTGACCCCACTAAGCAGCAGTGGGCAACGGTAGGCCTCCCACGATTACAGGAGGCCTGGCAAGTCTGTGCTGGACCGATTGATATGAAAGAGGCTAAGTACTTAGGAAAGCCACGTTATCTATTTCCCTAGTTATTAACTTTTTTTAAATCCTGCCTTTCTCCAGGGATTGAAGGCAATTTACTAACACAGACAGACAAGACGGATTTCATTGGAGTACAGGGTCAAGAAGGGGCAGATGTTTCTTTCTTTATTTGTTTGTTCAAAATATTTATTGGCTGCTATTCCCAAGTTACAAATAAGCAACAGCACACTGAAGGGAGCCTAGAAGCAGCAGATAGACTCCTTTCAGAAGAACAGATTAATATGTTCAGATTGGCTAGCCCGGACAAAGGGGAAGCTGCAGTCTGCCCTAACTGAAGCTTCGGAACTGTCTTTAAGGACGGCCCCATACAGAGCACATTGCAGTAGTCTAACCAGGAGGTTGCAGTAGTCTGCCTAGCTAGGTTGGAGAGTCCAAGCAGAAGCAAAGCATAATTGAAAAACAGCACGCTTAGTAACTGTCTAGTAAATTTTTACCCTGCCTTTCCTCTAGAGAGCTCTCGGTGACCTATAAGTTTGGCCCATTCCCATTTTATCCTCACAACAACCCTGTCAGGTGGGTTAGATAGTAGAAGCATGACCAGCCCAAGAGAACCTGGTGAGCTTTTTAATGGCTGGGTGAAGATTTGAACCCAGTTCTCACAGAACCCAGTCTTACGCTCTAACCACTGTACCACAAAGATATCAGCCTGAATCCGCAGCACAAGGCTGGACTGAAGAGTTGCCAAAGCTCTTAACACAACTTGCCAGGGATGACCTCACACCATGCAGGACTAGGAGCACCTTTAAGACTAACCAACTTTATTGTAGCATAAGCTTTCGAGAGCCACAGTTCTCTTCATCAGATGCATCTGACAAAGAGAGCTGTGGCTCTCGAAAGCTTATGCTACAATAAAGTTGGTTAGCCTGAATGGTACTGCTGGACTCTTTACTATTTTGCTACTACAGACTAACATGGCTAACTCCTCTGGATCATGCAGGACTCACTATAGGACCCTTCCTCTTCCCCCCAAAGTACCCCCTTCTCCAGATTCACAGACTACCCAGCAAGACCTTAGCACCCAACAGGCCAGAAGAAAAATATCCTTTCCCTTGAGCTTTTCATAGCATGGGAGTAAATAGCATCACCCAATATTTGCTGCAGATCAAACTTATATTAAAGGGCCAGCTAGAGGGACCTGTTTAAAAGTTGGCATCCATAGCCCGTGCTGAATTCTCCCACTGGAACCAGTAGGACTTATAGGGGCTCGTGTTTGGCTCTAACATTTATATAACATTCCAGAGTGTTCAAAGTACATTTCATACCTTATCTCAAAAACTCTTTTGAGTTGTGTTATTATTATCCCTGTTGTTGAGATGAGTGGCTGAGACCAAGGAGCTCAGAGCAGCAGACATGGCCTCTCCGCCCCGCTTTTATCTTCGCAATAATCCTGTGAGGTAATTCAGGCTGAGTGAGAGTGAGCCGCCCAAGGTCTCCCTCTGAGCTTCACGGATTAGAGGGGAACCTTTGAACAAGGGATTACCCAGTTAAAAGCTCAGTCCCTTGATTATTACATCTAGGGTTTCCAGCCGAGCAACCCCTGGAAGACACAGTAGGTAGAGCGGCCCTGTCAATGGGCATCAAAACAACACCACGACATCACTTCTGGAATGAACCCGGAAGTGATGTCACCAGGTCAAGGTCTCACTCTAAGACTCACCCAAAATTCTAGAGTTCAAGGTGAATCCTAGAGAGTCGCTCTGAGCCTTGTCATGTTGCCACAACACTGATTTTCCCACCAATTTTGCTCCCACTGCTCCAGCGGCAGAATCTGGGGTGGAAGGTGTCCTGCCCTAACTGTATCCCCACTAGCTCTCAGGGCTACAAATCTATATTTTTTAAAAAATGTGTTCCTGATGACGCACTTTTATCTTGGTGTGCCTATGCAGGAGCACCAGGATAAAAAGTGTGTCTTGGCCAATGCAGTTTCCAGAGGTCTTGGTCCTCGCCCAGGACGGCGAGGACCAGAGAGAGACAGGACTTAAGTCTTCTTCCCTGCATCACTTCCCTTACCTGAAATGGCCCCACAAAGCCATTATTTGCCCCACTGGGGAAATTTATGTCGTAGAATTGCCATCCCCCAGTGGGACACTCACTTCCCAAAGTGGGTCATTGCCAGCAACATAATGATGTCACCAGCGATGTACTGGCCTTGGCCAAAACTCTATGGCTTACCTTTTATTATCTTCGGCAGGCCAGGCAGCTTGCCCCTTATTTGTCTCCCCGTGACATGACTACAGTGGTCCAAGCAATGGTCACCTCTAGGTTGGATTACTGTAACGCGCTCTACGCTGGGCTTCCCATGGGCCTGATCCGGCGGTTACAGCTGGTACAGAATGCAGCAGCGCGGGTCATTGCTGGAGCACCGGTGTGGGAGCATATTACACCGGTGCTACGCCAGCTGCATTGGCTGCCAGTGGAGTACCGAATCAGGTTCAAGGTTTTGGTGTTAACCTACAAAGCCCTACGCGGACTGGGACCGACGTATCTGAGGGACCGTCTCTCACCATATGAGCCCCGGAGGACTCTCCGCTCTGGCGGAAAACATCTTTTAAGTGTCCCTGGCCCTAGGGAGGCCCGCCTGGCGTCGACCAGGGCCAGGGCCTTTTCAGTCCTGGCCCCGACCTGGTGGAATGCTCTGTCTTGCGAGACAAGGGCCCGGCAAGATTTGCTTGCATTTCACCGGGCCTGTAAGACAGAGCTATTCCGCCAGGCATATGGCTAACGCCGGGCAGTGCCCGCCCGCCCCCCCCGTGAAGGGGGGGTTAAACCATCACCCCTATGCAAACACAGAGGCATGTATGAACCACTGGGCAGCATGAATTGTTATATTTAATGTTTTTAAATGTTTTTAAATGTATTATTTAATGTTTTTAAATGTTTTTAAACATGTTTGTATTTGTTATCCGCCCTGAGCCTGCGAAAGCAGGGAGGGCGGAATATAAATATAATAAATTAAATTAAATTAAATTAAATTATCTATAGAGTTTTGACTAATTGCTAGAGCATCACCAGCAACATGTTAACGTCACTTCCAGTTGTGTAGGAAGTGATGTCAGCATGTTGGGCCACTGGCATCCCCCTATTTTCCCCCACTGCCCAGCCATGCAATTAAGTTTCAGGGACAGAACTCTAAGCATTTGTCTGATCAAAGTTCCTCAAGGCAGCCATGAGGACCTTATAATGTATGGCTCGGTCCTATTAATTACAGCCCCTTGCTTCCGATGCCAGCTTTAATTAGGCTGCATCTTGGAGCTAGTGGGTGTAATGGCTAGAGTGTCAGGTTGTGGATACTCAGTTCTTAACTCTGCATACCATAGGGTTGCCAGCCTCCAGGCAGTAGCTGGAGATCTCCTGGAATTACAACTGATCTCCAGGCCAAAGAGATCAGTTCCCCTGCAGAAAATGGCTGCTTTGAAGGGTGAACTCCATGGCATTAGAATCCACTGAGGCCCCTCCCCAAACCCTGCCCTCTCTAGGCTCCACCCCCCAAAATCTCCAGGAATTTCTCAACCTGGACCTAGCAACCCTAGCTTACTGTGAACATTACTGAGTAGCTGTGGGCCATTCTCTCTCTCTCTCTCATTCTCTCTGAGCCCAGACAACCTGACAGGGTTGTTTAGAGGATAAAACAGAGAAAAAAGGACTACTGTATGCCAGCCCTGTGGAGGAAGACTGAAATAAAAAGGTGCTGGTAAAATATGCAGAAAATACTGTTCAAAATGCCTCCAACTCTTGGTAATTGCAGGGCCTAAAATACAGGTTACATTTCTTCCATTTCCTCCCTAGGACATTTCATCAGACATCTTGGCGGGGGGTGGGGGTGGGTGGGTCTGTTCTAGGAATCTAGTTCAAAAATGTGTGGATGTCTGATTCAAACAGAGATGTGAGGAGAAGGGAATTCACCCTTCTCCCCCACACTGTTTTCCTGTCCCACTCTTAGAAGTGGAGGTGAAACTGACAGAGCAGTCAGGAGGCAAGGAGGAAATTGACAAACCCTCTCAGGAGTGATTTTCCCCTGAAATTGACACAGCCGATCTCTTTTCAACTCAGCTTCCCGGCTAACATTGTGACTCCCTTCACGTGCTCCTCCGCGTGTAATTCGTCTCTTGTTGCTTGGCTCACAGAGCCCCCACTGAGGCAAACAAAACCCACCCGAGGCCATTTCACATTGGGAGAATGGCGCTGGGTGAGGGAGGTTGAAGACCCTTTTTCACACGCAAGGCTGTCCCAGTACAAACTGGGCTTGTGATGAGTAGCCACTGGAATTCATCTCCCATCACAAACTCATAACACCCATCTGATAGGGTAGCCAACCTCCAGGTGAGGCCTGGAGTTCTGGATTTACAACAAATCTCCAGTCTCCAGTCTCCAGAGATGAGTGCCACTGGAGGAAATGGCAGCGTTGAAGGGTGGACTCTGTGACACCACATCCTGGCTGAGCTCCCTCCCTCCCTCACCTCAAACACAGCTCTCCCGGGCTCCTCTTCCATATCTCCAGGAATTCCCCAGCCCAGAGTTCGCAACCCTAGAAGTCCTGAGGCAACTCCCCTTGTTTGCATGAGTTTCTGCCTCACATCTCAGCAAGAAAGGGAGGCTATAAATTAAGTAAATCAGTCAAGAGTAGCTGTGCTCTCCTTATGTACACCGCAGTTGCTGATTCTTAGGAACCAAAATCAAATGTTGTTTCTGACCAGGCCTCGTAGTAAATGCAGCTCTTAATGCCTACGAATTCCTAGTACAAAATAAAGTGGCTGTACCTGTAATAAGTTATCAGTAAATAAGGGACACCACCCACAGGACGCCAAAAATTAATTTCATATATTGACAAACAATTCCAAATATTTTACAAAATATTCAAAGTGCAAGGTGCTCATAGCTATTTCAACATGTTTATACAAAATTCATGTCTTAGTACAATTCACTTCAAAGCCATTTATAAATAACCCGGAGGACGACAATTCCTACCAGACTCCTTAAAGTCCAAATGCTTCTCTTGTTCTTTCTTTACATCCCTTTACTATAAATATTCACAATTTCTTCTCATGATGGAAAGGTGTAATTCCCATGGAGTATGTGATGCCAAAATAGATCTCTCCCTTGAGGTAAGGTTGTGACAATAGGACGTACTCCGATGGAATGCTCTCCTTATGTACACCACTGTTGCTGATTCTTAGGAACCAAAACCAAGGCCGTCGTCACACGGGCTTTTATTTAGCGCTAAAATGGCGCTATTTCCCAGCAAACACCCACCTTATTCCAACACTGTAGCGATTTTCTCTCTTCTGCTTTGTGCTTGATAGTCGCGCTATTTTGTGCCTCAGTGTGAATGCCTCACATCGATGTATTTCGCCTCGCAACGTCCTATGCCCTCCCTTCAATCCCAGAATCCATTTCTTCCTGCGACTCCCCTTTTTTTAATTTTATTATGTCCTTATAACACCATAATGACATAACACAATGCAAACTTTCTGCTGAAGTAAAAATGACTCAATCGCCATGGCAGAGTCGTCAGCGATGGGGATCACGCCAGACAGGGAGTTTTCTGCGGGCAAAGGGCTATTTATATAATTTCAAAGTTGGAAAAACAAAAGGGTCGTAATGTTTTGCTCTAACGGAATGTTTATATGCTGTTATTCTGTTATAGCAGAATTAAACGCCAGAATAATAAAAAAAGGGGGGGAGGAGCTACTTCTGCGCGGTTAGAGAGAACAGAACAGAGTGCTTCGGTGTGGACGGCTGGTGGCGCGAAGAGCCGTTAGGTGACCCAAAGAAACGTTACTGTGCCGATAACAGGTAGGACGCTATATGCTGTAAATTTAACGGAAGAGATGCCCGTGTGACAACGGCCTATATGTTGGTTCTGACCAGGCCTCGTAGTAAATGCAGCTCTTAATGCCTACGAATTCCTAGTAGACAGCCATTCTGTCTTTGCGATCCCCCCCCCCACACACACACACTACATTGTTCCATGAGAGCAACAAGACAAAGGGTTAAGTCAATGTTTTGAGAAGATAAGGTGCCTTGTTGACAACCTTCAGGCACCAGAGCCCTCAAACCGGAGCTCTCCCAGCTGTGATAAACTGGGGAGGATTTCCAAGCGGCATCGGTAGGCGCCATGAGAGAAGACAGTCGTTCCTGGCACTTAGGATGGGAGTTGGGGAGCAATCTGGAGCTGGTTAAAGATCCCTCGCTCCGGGATTGCTGTCTCTTGTATAACATGGCAGGGAGGGAGGGGAGGAGAAAGAAAGATTGCATGCTGAGGTACTGAGGGAGAAAATTCTCACATCAGCTTTTAGGTGATACACTGTTTTCCCCCTTGTCGTATGTTGACATTCATTAAGGAACGGTCCTGCTAAGGTGCTTTCGGGGTCCCTGTCTTCTGTCTCTCAAGATAATTCCAGACAGCCAGCAGTCACACAGCCAATGCTACTAAAGTATTCTCCCAGCCAGGGGAATATTGTATATTCTTATCTAGTTACCAGGCAAGTATCGTATCAGCCCAAGAAGTCGGAATAACGAGTGGAAACCCACAAGTTGGGGGATGTACTGGGAAAGACCGTATACAATAAATATCGAATAAATATTTATAAATAGATTTTGAATAAAGTGCAAAGTGTACAAGCGCTATAACAATATAACACTTGTACATTTGTAATATTGAATACAATCTTATCGAATACTATCAGAGAATCCACATACATCAATAAATAACTATATACGAAAATATCTATACACAAAAATGTTTATCACAAGGTAAGAGCTATGGCCTGAAAGTCCAGGAAAGTCAAGCAGACGTAAGTCCAACAGCACAACTTGGAGTAGTGCTTGTTCTCTTTTCGCCTCCAGGTGTATGGACAGAAAATAACATGTAAGAATCCAACATGTAAGTATATGTTAATGCAGTTCTAACTTGTTTTTCTGTATTTTCTTTGCACTTTATTCAAAATCTATTTATAAATATTTATTCAATATTTATTGTATACAGTCTTTTCCAGTATATCCCCCAACCTGTGGGTTTCCACTCATTATTCAGTTTACTGTTTGGGTGAGACTTCCTTGTTTTTTTTTCCAAGAAGCAAGTCTACCTCGACAACTTTACTACCCCAAGCAGCATCCTCCCCTGTTGTTCCCACCTACCCCAAGGAGGGGTACATCCTGTCCTGGATTTGTGTGGCCGTGGCATAAATGTGGTGGTAGGACACTGCTCCTTCCGTGCTCAGCCTGTGATTCCAGGGTGAGCTTCCAAGATCCTCTCCAGTTCACCTGGCACCCAGCAACGACAAGCATAAGCTACATCCATCCATTGCCTTCTTTCATTGCTGCCCTCTGCCACTTGGGTCACTTGGATGGTAAGCAAGTTTTCCCATTTCTGCTGCCGCATGTGTCCATGGTAGCAAAGGAGAGAATCACGGGAAAACCACAGAAAAAGACTCACAGAGCACCGAGACCAACTAACTAAGGTCAATGAACATAGAACAAAACAGTAAATACAGTATCAAGTCTTCATTTAATACAATTCAAAAATCACAATACAGCATAAGATGCCATAACACTCAAGGCACAATAGAAGGCACAAGGCACAATGAAATCTTAAGTTCACCATACAGTGCAGAATACAAGGGTGATGAATAACCGTTTTATAGAAACTAGTACAATTTAAAGTGACCGTGCCTGGAGCAGCAAAACATATGAAATGTAGTCAAATCAGGAGATGTCCATAAATATCCACTCTTAATACAAGTGCAGTTCTGTAAAAAAACCACTGAAGAAATCCATTGAAGAGTAACTGCATGTGTATGTGGAGCAGACAAAAGGGAAAACTCTCTCCCCGCAATGCTTTTGCACAAAGCTTAGAACAGAGGCAGGAGCTCTCCCCCCTGCCCCCAGCAGTAGTTTTTTGAGCCCATTAGGGCTCTTTTTTTAATGCAAGCCATTCCCCAGAGCTGTGTGAGTCTCGGTTGGCTCCACGGCAAATTCAGGTGATACGAGTAACCCTCGTATCACCTGTATCTGAAGAAGTGAGCTGTGACTCACTAAAGCTCATACTGTACCACAAATTTTGTTAGTCTTATAGGTGCTACTGGACTCTTGTTCTTTTCTACTGCTACAGAAAGTCTACCCATCTTGATCTACCTCATATTACCTGCTCCTTTTAACTGGAGATGCCAGTTAATGCCCATCAAACTAAATCTGGGCCCTTCTCCATTGCTCTACCACTGACATGGACTGAGAGTTATATCAGTCAGCATGGGTCAATGTTATATGTGGGCTTGAGTTCAAATCCTTTCTCAGCCATACTGCTGCCGACCCAATTTTCCATCCATTTGGTCTTCAGGAAGCATACTAGACAGCTGATATATATATTTTAAGCTTTCCTATAGCTGTTCTCTGGGAAGCCAGCCAGGCAAGGTTAAAGTTGAGCATAAATAGGATTTAAAGATCACAGGAGGGGAATGCAAAATTGCCTGAAGGAATTTTGATTGAAATTTTATAAAGTAAAGCAAATTGACTGCAGATAAATTGGAAGGTTGTTTAATAAACAGTGGGAGAGATTAACATTGAAATAAATCCTACGTTAATTCTGCCCCTACGAGGAAGAAGGGTAATAAGAACACTGTGAGCTGAAGCTTGCCAGGAGGATTTCGGGCACAAAACAGAAGGCATAAACAGTTGGGGAAGGAGGTGAGCATGTAATACAAAGCAGAACCCCATAAAAAAGGATAAAGGAAGGAAGGAAGAAGAGCAAATATTGAACTGAGTGTATGAGCCTCGAACAAAGGCCGCAGGAAATCTCTGTAAACGAAGCAAAAGTGGGAGGCAGATCGGTCTCTAGAAACCTGAGAATGAAGCGAGAGTCGAGAGGAGCCCCATGGATTAAGATTTTTTTGTAACTGGCTTTGCTAGAGCCATGGCTAGGCTGAGTTTATATTTCTTGGCACGGAGCAGGAGGAACTGCAGAGTGTGAAGAGACGGCAACACCAAATACTTCTCTCCAGATGAAACCACCTGATAAGGAAGTGCCACAGGACCGCTCTGCAACCCATAGCCAGTGGAGACGGGTGCGATATCTCCTAGGATCAGCAACTTTGCTAAAGACCATCATATTTGTGGGAAGTGATCACAGTTAGTGCCTGCATAGCTGAGGGCACTTCATGTGCATCAGAAACGGTTACAATGACCCTGTACGGGTAGATCTGTACCCATATGAAACTGCTTTCTGTGAAGTCACGTGCCCTGGGGACTCAGAGCCAAGCTACAAGTGACGAATGACACTTGTCTGGCAGGTGAACGGACTCACGTGTATTCCTTCCTGTTCACTTGCCCTCCACTTGCCCTCCACATGATCAATCTCAATCTCTTCTGCACCACAGCGCCCTCCTGAAGATGGCCTGCAGAAGAATTACACCCTGTCTGGAAGGACCAATGAGAGCTACTGGAAGCAGCTGACTGGAGGATCCAATAAGATCTAGCCTACAGTAAAAAGCTTGCTGTCTCCAGATCGGGCTCTTCATTCTGGATGCCTCATTCATAGAATAGTAGAAAAGAGCAAGAGTCCAGTAGCACCTATAAGACTAATAAAATGTGTGGTAGGGTATGAGCTTTCGTGAGTCACAGCTCACTTCTTCAGAAGAATGCTAGAATTCTTCAGCAAGAATGTTGGATGTGGTGAACGGGCACCATGATTTAAGAAGGCTATAGATAAGATGGAACTTGTCCAGAGGGCAACGAAGATGGTGAGGAAAGGTGAGCTCAGAGCTCGATATGTTTAGCCTGGAGAGGAGATGACTGAGAGGTGATATGATAACCATCTTCAAGGACTTGAAGGGCTGTCAAATAGAGGATGGCATGGAGTTGTTTTCTGTTACCCCAGAAGGTCGGACCAGAAGCAATCGGTTGAAAATAAATCAAAAGAGTTTTGGGCTAAATATTAGGAAGAATTTCCTGGCAGTTAGAGCGGTCCCTCAGTGGAACAGGCTTCCTCAAGAGGTGGTGGGCTCTCCTTTGGAGGTTTTTAAGCAGAGGCTAGTGACCATCTGACAGCAATGCTGATTCTGTGAACCTAGGCAGATCAGGAGAGGGAGGGCAGGAAGGGTTACATCAGCACTTAGTTCTCGTGGCACCTTCTTATATGCCCAGGGTAATGCCAATCGCCACTTTTGTGTCAGGATTGGAAGCAATTTTCCCCAGGCCAGTTTGGCTAGGGATCCTGACGGTGTTTTGCCATCTTCTATTATTGATGAAAGAACCACAGAACTAAGGAAATGGACTTACCTCTTCCTTCCTATTCACCAACATCCTTTGATCATGGGAGACTTACATTTGGGCTGCTTTGTACTTAGGGTTGCCATCTCAAACTTGGGAAATATCTGGAAAGTTGGTAGTAGAGGCTGGGGAGGGTGGAGTTTGGGGAGAGACCTCCAGAGGAACTGATCTCTGTTGCCTGGAGATGAGTTGTAGTTCTGGGAGAACTCCAGCCCTCACCTGGAAGATGGCAACTGTATTTGTACTACAGGAGACCAACTCAGCCCAAGAGACTGAGTAGAAGCACGCATCTTTTGGAGCATGTCCCTCCTTTCTCAAGGAGACGTTCACAGCCGTGAGTAATTCAGCTGTCTTTAATTGTGCGACTTGGCCAAAGAGTGGAGTCTCGTCCCACTGCCAACAGAGCCGCAGTGCTGGGTTGTTTTAATAGCGCAATTACTCATTTGAGTGTTCCATACATCTTGGCTCCAAAATCCCATCTCCTCGGGTGAATCTATCGATTAGCCAGCACGAGCCGAGACTCATTCCCACTTTATCAACTTGGTGAAGCTGTCACATAGAGGAGACGGGGAACTAATTGAAGCCCTCCTTGAAGGAGGAAGCGTCGGGCTTTAACTAACTCAGCGCTTCATCTATTCTCTTCTGTGAGATGATGATCAGCAAGTCCTAGTTCAAACTTTGCTTCTGGGCTCAGAAAGCAATACAGGAAATGGGGGCTTGTTCCGCCCTGGCTGGGCTAATAGCGCATCAGAAGGTTTGATTAGGCCCAGAATCTGAGTATTGAGGGATGTTATCATTTCCTGGTTCCAGAATCTCCCTCGAGGAATTGGATCCTACTACCAGCCTCTGATATCCACAACAAATCTCAGCACCAGCCTCTGATTGGGAGAGAGAACTGAAAGAGAATACTCAATTGCTTCCTGTTGGCATCTCTCTCAAACAGAAGTGGCAGCCCTGAGAAAGGGCCACTGAGATCATTAGAATGGCACACAGAAAGGGTTAAATACAGGGCTTTTTTTCTGGGAAAAGAGGTGGTGGAACTCAGTGGGTTGCCCTTGGAGAAAATGGTCACATGGCTGGTGGCCCCGCCCCCTGATCTCCAGACAGAGGGGAGTTTAGATTCCCCTCCGCACCGCTCAGTGGTGCGGAGGGCAATCTAAACTCCCCTCTGTCTGGAGATCAGGGGGCGGGGCCACCAGCCATGTGACCATTTTCAAGAGGTTCCGGAACTCCATTCCCCCGCGTTCCCCCTGAAAAAAAGCCCTGGTTAAATATACTGTGCGTAGGGTTGCCAGTTTCAGCTTGGGAAATTCCTGGAGATTTGTGGGGTCGGAGCCTGAAGAGGGTGGGATTTGGGGAGGGGAGGGACCGCAGCAGAGGATAATGCCTTAGAATTCACCTTCCAAAGCAGCCATTTGTTCTAGGGGAACTGAGCTCTCTAACCTGGAGATCAGCTGTAATTATGGGAGCTCCCCAGCCACCACCTGGAGGTTGGCAACCCTACATGCATGTGCAGCCATGGTGACTCTTAGCTAAAAGAGGGGGCCCAATATCTTCCATTTATGGTACAAATGCAGATCCATGAATCTCCCACTATCATATCTTTCTCCCAGGGCTCCAACTCTGGCACGAGAAATTCCTGGAGACATGGGGGGCAGTGCCTGGGAGAGGAGTTTGGGGAGAAGGTGCCTTAAAGTTTTCGCTCTAATGCTGCCATTTTCTCCAGCGGAACTGATCCTGTAGTCTGGAGATCTGTTGTAATTCCAGAAGAACTCCAGGCCCCACCTGGAGTTTGGCAACCCTACGTGATTTGGCCCCTGTATGAATGGCCAAGAGAGTCGGGCATAAGAAAGAGTGTCTGAATGGCCCCAGCTGTGGTCAACGATGGCTTCACAACTCCCTCTGAAAGCCACAAGACGTTGCCTGGGAAGGCATGGAAAAGATTAGCTTGTTCATGCAGTCCTGACAATGTCCTTTCCCCTCCAAGGTGACAGGAACGCCCCACTGCCCGTTGGTTGCCGAAGTGTCTATTCTTTCCAAATGACGTTTCTTGTGGAAACAGCTGAGTGGGAAAGGGAGACAAGCAAGGCCTTCTGCCTCCTTATCTGAGACCCTGGTCAGTGTCCTGCCGTCAAGGACGCCGAGTAATTTATGTCAGAGCTGCCCAAGTGTTTACTTATCTGCCCTAGTGACTGGCTCAGCCAGACTGGCTCCTTTGCAGCTCACCAGCTTTTTCCTGCTAGTGAAGGGGGAAGAGGGGGCGGTGGCGGGGCTGGATGCTGTTTCCACTCCGCAGGGCTGTGTCGTAATCTGGAAAAAATAACACGAAAGGTGTAAGAAGTCCAGCCACATACAAAATAGCCAAATCTCTGGCAGCCAAGTTGGGCTTGACATGAGAAAGCTGATAGCCGCTCCTATCGGGATGTCAGTGCCTTGCCAGAACAGAAGAGAAACAGAAAAGACCAGTTTCCATCAACCGTTCAGCCTCACGTCACACCAAACCACAAACGAAAATAAGAAATCCGCCATCGAGGGAAGGACAATAGCAGCAGCATTTGCCTCAGCAGTTCTGCGTCTTGTTTACAGGGAAGAACTGTGGCTCCGTGGGAGAGCATCCATTTTGGATGCAGAAGGTCCCAGGTCCCTGGAATCTCCAGTTTTAAAAAGATCAACTGGTAGGTGATTTGAAAGATCTTTACCCAAGGTCCTAGAAAGCCGCTACCAGTTGTAATAATAATAACAATAACAACAATATTTGATTTATACTGCCCTTCAGGACAACTTAACATCCAGTTTACAAAGTATGTTATTATCCCCACGACAATCACCCTGTGAGGTGGGTGAGGCTGAGAGAGCTCCAAGAAGCTGTGATTGACCCAAAGTCACCCAGCTGGCTTCAGATGGAGGAGTGGGAAATCAAACCCGGCTCTCCAGATTAGAGCCCTGCCGCTCTTAACCACTACACCAAACTGACTCTCTGCTGCTCTAAAGCAGTTTTGCAGCTTCAGACCCATGGTCTATCAAGGTCAGTATTGGTTGTTGTGGATTTTCCGGGCTGTATAGCCGTGGTCTTGGCATTGTAGTTCCTGATGTTTCGCCAGCAGCTGTGACTGGCATCTTCAGAGGTGTAGCACCAAAAGACAGAGATCTCTCAGTGTCACAGTGTGGAAAAGATGTTGGCAGGTCATTTATATCTACTCAGGAAGGTGGGTCTGGGCTGAGTCATCCTGTAAGAGTTTCCCAGGGTGTGGAATGCTAATGGAGGGAGGCTTCACTGTATCCTGAGGAGGTCCTTTTGCATATGGATTGGTGCTTGATATGCTAATCTTCTCTGCAGGGCTATTGTAGGATGTAGGGTATTTTATTAGCCTGGTGTTTTTCAGGACTGGAAACCATGCTCTATTCATTCTTAAAGTCTCTTCTTTCCTGTTGAAATTGTGCTTATGCTTATGAATTTCAATGGCTTCCCTGTGCAATCTGATGAAGTAGTTGGAAGTGTTGTCCAGTATTTTAGTGTCCTGGAATAGGATACTGTGTCCTGTTTGAGTTAGGCTATGTTCAGCCACTGCTGATTTTTCTGGATGGCCAAGTCTGCAGTGTCTTTCATGTTCTTTTATTCTTGTCTGGATGCTACGCGGTGTGGTCCCGATGTAAACTTGTCCACAGCTGCAGGGTATGCGGTATACTCCTGCAGTGGTGAGGGGGTCTCTACTGTCTTTTGCTGATCATAGCATATGCAAAAGAACCTCCTCAGGATACAGTGAAGCCTCCCTCCATTAGCATTCCACACCCTGGGAAACTCTTACAGGATGACTCAGCCCAAACCCACCTTCCTGAGTAGATATAAATGACCTGCTTCCAGTCCCAGCTTAAAGTGCTGAGTCTTGGATCCATTCCAGTTTCAGGACCCTCCTATGTAATCATATCTCCTGTTATACTCATCTGTACTGATTTCATTCCTTGAGTAACTTCCTCTTTGCTGTGCCCTCCTACAAACTGGTCTCCCCTCTTCAATCCAAGCAATGGCATGTTCAGCTATAGGACTGTGGAATAGGGTTGCCAACATGTAGGTGGGATCTCCTGGAATTACAACTGATCTCAAGTCTACAGAAATCAGTTCCCCGAAAGAAAATGCCTGCTTTGGAGGGTGGACTCTATGACATTATACCTGGGCCGTTTCCACATGGCTTACCTTGTTCTGGAAAACATTGAAATCTCGCAAGAAGACGCTGTTATCGTGTCTTCTCGCACGATAACAGCGTCTTCTCAAGTGATTTTGTGCGAGATTTCACTGTTTTCCGGAACAAGGTAAGCCGTGTGGAAACGGCCCTGGCTGTGGTCCCTCCCCTCCCCTCATCGCCTTCTACACCCAAATCTTCAGGAGTTTTCCAACCTGAAATTGGCAACTCTGCTATGGAATGATGTGCCCAAATAGGTGCAGGCCTGACCAGGTCACTTTGGAATGAGGGACTGGCACCATCTGCCTGGGGACGTGTGGAGGATGTCCACATTCCTTGTTTGCCTTAGAGTCTCTCTACACATTACTAAGTACCTAGGGATGCTCAAGGGATGCACTCGCTCACACAGTAACACTTCAATTTACTCAAATTTACGTATCAGTTCCTCCTCAACTGCAAAAAGTATCCCAGTTTCCCCCGCCTCCATTCATTGAATTGCAGATCTTGACACTTTCTCACTCGGTTGGAGAAACGCAAATTGGCAATTCAAAGGAGCCTGCAGTACTTGTTCTCACAGCAAAAACAGAGCTGAATTGGCTGTTTGCCCTTCGGAATCACTTGCCGGTGCAGTCACACAAAGGGAGCTCCCATGAAAGCGGCATTCGTGTGCACTGAGCTAGAACAGCCTGCACATGAATTGAGGACTACACTACACATACAATCTTGCACTTGATCGTCCCTAGGTACTTAGTTATGTGTAGCAAGACCCTCAGTGCCAGTTTCCTTTATCAGAGGCTGGGAGAGTTGGTGGCTCTTTGGTAGATAACTTGGGCTGATGCGTATATTGCAGCAAAGGCTTTCTGTGTATGTTGTTGGAATCACTGGTGTTGATTTGGTTGTTCTCCTGCGACCGTGTGATGTCTTTGTAAACCACCTTGAGTCTAGAGTTGTCACCTCTGGCTTAGGGAATTCCTGGGAAGAGTGGAGTTTGGGGAGGGGAGGGATCTGTTGCCATAGGGTCCACCCTCCAAAGGTGTCATTTTCTCCAGGGTCATAGATCCAGAGGAGATAGATCCGTGTTAGTCTGTAGTTGCAAAACAGTAAAGAGTCCAGTAGCACCCTTAAGACTAAGCAACTTTATTGTAGCATAAGCTTTCGAGAGCCACAGCTCCATGCATCTGACGAAGAGAGCTGTGGTCCTCAAAAGCTTATGCTACAATAAAGTTGCTTAGTCTTAAGGGTGCTACTGGACTCTTTACTATTTTCTCTGTCATCTGGAGATCAGTTTTAATTCCAGGGAAACTCCAGACCCCACCGAGAGGTTGGCAACTCAACCTGAGTCTGGAGAAAGGCAAGGCATATTTTAATTAATCAATAAAATACAAAATTTTGCAGGCCCAAATGGACAACAGAAATGGGACATTTATAAAGCCCCTAGTGGATACATGGCTGGGAGTTGAACATTTAACTTAGTGGGTCCCCAGCTTGAAACCACAAATTTATGGTTATTTGGAGATGCATCCAACTTTTCTTCTTGGGAAGCAAAGCTATGTAGATATTAAGTCATCATTTTATTTATTTATTTATTTTTTCAATTTATATACCGCCCATCCCCAGGGGCTCTGGGCGGTGAACAGTTAAAATCGATAAAAACAAAAACTAAAATCAATATACAAATAATAAAACAAATTAACAAGGTGCAGTGGTGGGGAGAACCTTCCCCACCCCAAAGGTGGGAGGCCAACATGGCACCGTCCCCTTCAATCACCAAACGCCTGGCGGAACATCATCTCTTAGGATCCCAGTCACTTCTTTTAGATTCCATTCCAGAAAGTTTCCTTTCAGGAACCGCAACAGAGGAAATATTTTTATGTTAGACATTTAGTTTATCTCACTGAAGGCTGCTTGTGTCATCTCAAAGGGAGAAGACCTCCCCTCCCTTCCAATAACCACCTCAGGCATTTCTGCAAAGGGAAACAAGTGTGTTATCGGACTACCATGACAGTCTCTTTGGAAAGCTCCATCTTGATATGCACCGGTGGAAAAATAAATACGAATCGTTGGTTTCTCCCTTTTCTCAGCTCAGTCACTTGTTATCATTGCCAAGCAGGGAAACATTTAACTATTTGGAACTTTTAAAGACAATAGATTAAAGGCCCATGACTATCTCTTGCTAAGTGAGCATGATTTTCAACTTGTTTCCTCTCTAATCCAGGCTATTCCTCTCACGAATATTCCTTTGACGAAAGGCATTTTTTTCCATGACAAATATTTTTGTGACCTGTCTCCTCCCTCCCTCCAAATGATCAAAGCGCCTTTTTATCTCCACCAGTAAAATCCCTCCACACAGCCAGCCAGAGCGCCATCTAGAAGTTAAGGCAGGGAACAGAAGGAAAACCCAAAGTGTGGTCTCGGGTAGAACGATGATTCAGTGGTAAAGCATGGACTTTGCTTGCAGAAGTTCTCCAACCCTAACCGGGTACCTCTGAATCGTAAGAAGAGGAGGACTTTTATGCGGCCCCTTTCTCAGGTTTCAGAGAGGGACAATCAAAGAGTTGGCGGAGAGTGCCTTCAAGCCATAGCTGACTTATGGCGACCCCTGGTGGGGGGATTATGGCAAGAAACTGCTTCCATACACATTGGATAATGCACTTTCAATGCTCTTTAGTGATCATTTGGAACTGGGTTTTCATGTGTGAAACAAAAAATCCACTTCCAAAGGATCGTTAAAGTGCTTTAATAATAACAACAACAACATTTGATTTATATACTGCCCTTCAGGACAACTTAATGCCCACTCAGAGTGGTTTACAAAGTATGTTACTATTATCCCCACAACAAAACACTCTGTGAGGTGGGTGGGGCTGAGAGAGCTCTGGCAGATGTGACTGACCCAAGGTCACCCAGCTGGCTTCAAGGGGCGGAGTGGGGAATCAAACCCGGCTCTCCAGATTACAGTCCCGCGCTCTTAACCACTACACCAAACTGGCTCTCATTATCCAAAGTGTGTAGAAACGGTGGTTTGCCATTGCCTGTCTCTGCAAAATTGGTCTTCATTGAAGGTGTCCCATCCAATTACTAACCAAGGTCGAGGCTGCTTAGCTTCCAAGTGCTGTATAAATCAACAAAAGGACCACAGTGTTAAAGCTAGTATAATACCCAATCATCACCATGTTAATGGGTATTACACTAGCTTCCAAGTGCTGGCAAGATCAGCTTCACTTATGCTATCCAGTCAGAGCAATCAAAGAGTGAGAGGTAGAAAGGTCAGGGGTCTGTCCAGCCTTGCTTTCTACCATCCTGACACTACCCTTATATTATCAGGGACTTCCTCTTTCCTACCCCACATCTTCCTCTCTTCTTCTTCTCCAGAAGCACAGCCTGCATGTGAACTGAGAACCACGCATAAAATCCTGTACTTGAGCATCCCCAGGTAATCCGCAATGAGTATTTCCGTTCATAGTCAGGGATGTGAAAGATCTCAGCTCAAGACCCCAGAGAGCCACTGCCAGTTTGAGTAGACAATAACAAACTCAATGGACTGATAATCTGATTCAATATACGGCAGCTTCATATATCGTATGTTCATGTGTCCATGGGATAACGATTAAGTCCTACACCAATGTGATGCTAAGATACTCTGACTTAAATCTAATGGATTCCTCATGCCCTGTTCTATGTCTCTCTGCTGTGTGCCTAGTTGTGTAGTTGGAAGACAGCTCTGAAATACGTGAAATATGTGCCCTTGTGCTATCTCTGTTTTCCTGGTGCATGTCAAAAAGGGTGCTTTCCTCTCTTAACACGAGGATAGTTTAGGTGGGTAGCAGCGTTCGTCTGCATTATTTTAGTCCACTGGCACCTTAGAGACCGACAAGATTTTCAGAGTGTCAGAAGAAAGACGCTCTGACTCACAAAAGCTTGCACTCTGAAAATCTTGTTAATCTCTAAGGTGCCTAAAACCCCGCAGCCACACAAGCCTTCTGTTTGCTTCATGGGTGGTCTCATAAAGCTACTTTATACCAACTGAGGCCTTTCAGGGTCAGTATTGTGCACTTTGACTGCCAGCGGTTCTCCAGGGTCTCACACAGAGGTCTGTCACATCACCGACAACCTGGTCCTTTTAACTGGAGGTGCTGGGGATTGAACCCGGGGACCTTCTGCATTCCACGTAGATGTTTTACCACTGAGCCTCAGCTCTTACCCCAGTGCTTTCCCCCAGTGAGCTATTTGGGAGATGGTGGGAATGATGTGACTATGGTTGTGTGCACTGCCGGCGTTATAATAGAGGCGGGGTAGGCGATGGCCGCGAGCGCTTCTTTCCGAAGGAGGCGCCGTTGCCTGGCCCCAGCCCCGCCTCCAACAACACCTCAGCCTGACCCAGCACTAGAGCAGCAGCCAGCGACGCTTCATGCCGTTTGCTTGTGCCTCTCAGTTCTCCCCGGCTGGCAGCCAATCCCCTCCCTGGCTCTCCATGTGGTGTTCGTGTACACACCGGAGCCCCGCTCCACCCTGCCCCGCTCTCATTGTGAGCGTCCTGGTGCACGCGCAGGCGGGCAGAGGCTCTGGGGCGCAGCAGCCGCAGCCCTGCCCCCACTCCAAGCAGAAGCGCGTGCTGGCCTCTTGGGCTGATTAGCAGCACGAAGCGCAGAGGTTGGGCAGGGAAAGTCTGCAGTTTCTGCAAGAGACGGGACCTGCCTGCATTGTGGGGCCTGGCAGGGGGTCAGGCACAGCACAGCGTGAGCATATTTGGAAAGTTTATTATCTGTCTGTGTTGCATCCCAGGGTTGAACTAGCAGAATGATTCTGCTCCTGATGTAATGAACAGCTTGTAAAGCATTTCTGGAAACTCCCATTCACATTCAGTGTACAGGTGGAACAATGCAAGGTGTATGGGATTTCCATCCTTCATATTTTCCCTTGCATTCCTGCTGTACAAAAGGATGAATGTGCTAAAAAACAAAATTTCACCTTAGAATGACACCTTAATGTCAACCTGGATAGAAGCTCTCTTGGTGATTCACAGCAAAAGAAGAATCCAGGCAAAGTAAATTTCCAAAAATAGTTTTATGAGAACGCACACACAGGTTGCTGACATCCTCCTCCTCCTAATCTCCTGACATCCCCATTTTCATCCTGCCAGGAAAAAAAAGCATGCAATTGGAAGGGGTGTGCATGTTTAATACAGGGTTTCCATGTCTGTGTTGTGTTTGGACAACCTTCTTTATTTATGGTGTTTAAGACATGGTAGGTGACAAGATGCTGCTCCCCCAGTTTGCTCAAAGGAGAGACAGGCAGACCTTTTAAAACCTGGACTTTCCTAAAGCTTTGGTTGCCAACAGCCAGGAGGCAGTAGCAGAATATAAATTAGTGCTGTCTCTGCCAAACCATTCTGTTCCTTGTGCCATTTATGCTTCTGCAAACTCCTGCCACTGTCCAGGAGATCAAAGTTTGGACAGACTACTGTCAGTTCATATTCAACCTTTCTCACTTGGCCTCACCTTCCTCACAGGGTTGTTGTTGGGAGGATAAAAATATAAAATGAGGAAGAGAGAACCTTGCATGCCCTGTGAAAACCTTGCAAGAGAAAAGGCACGCAAAGTGAGATTTTGACGTGCCTGAAATGAAAACATGCAAGAGACATAATTTTGACATCACAGTTCACAGGTTTATTCAAAGTTATTTGTGATTTGTTATCTGTTTCCTGTTTAAGAAAGAAAAACAAAAGATTTATTGTTATTTATTCTCACACTTATTTAAAAATTTAAATTTAAATTAAGAAAAAATTAAATTAAAAATGTAAAAAGTTTTAAGTTTTGCAATTTTCATTTTTCCTACATTTCTTCTGTTTTTTATAATTGGTTAGTGGGGGGGGGGCGCAAGTAGGTATCTTGCCTCAGGCGCCAGAAACCCTGGCACCGGCCCTGGTTGTGTGTGCCCTCATTTCTTGCCAATCTTGCCGGGCAAGTCTAATGTTCTTATGCACACCAATGGAATTACTATTACTAAAGAAGTCTTTCCTTTACATATTTCCCCTCAACTGAGCAAACATGCCCCGACTTGGACAGCTCAGGTGAGCCTGATCTCATCAGACCTCAGAAGTTAAGCAGGGTCAGCCTTGGTTAGTAATTGGATGGGAGACCTCCAGTGAAGATCAGGGTTGCAGAGGCAGGCAGTGGCAAACCGCTTTTGTTTGTTTGTTGCCTTGCAAACTTCAGCAGGGGTCACTATAAATCAGCTATGACCTGAGGGCACTCTCCTCCACCACTGAGCAAGCATAGGATATCAGTGGACAGCTCCAGCACCATACCAGATCAGTAATGTATCGGCGTCTGGGTCTTAGAATTGTACTGCTAAAGGGTTAACACAGTGCCTCACACTTCTGGCGCATTAGGCTTCATTTGCCAAGCTGCTTGCATGGCTAGACAACAGCATGTGCTCCTCAAGACACTGACAAAGTCTTGCGTGCTCAGACGCACAACTTCTCCCCCTCCCTCTAGGAAAAGAGATATTTATGATGTCTTTGATCTTTAATATATCTTTGCCTGGTTTCTGTTTTGTCTCCAACATCCAATCACCCATTGTTTATTCATTTTGAAATAGCTGAAATTCATGTCAAACATTCCACATGTTAGGAAAATGTTTATGAAATATTATCACAGTTTATTGAATGGTGAATGTTTGGGGAAACCCATATAAAATAATAGACCACACAGAGTTCCAAGCTGAGTCTTCCAAAAATGACAGACACACAGGCTGAAGTGTCTATACAAGCAACTTTATCTTAAGCCTAAGACAAGTAAGAAGAGCGTGAATTGCCATCCACCTATAAAATGCAAACTGTGGGGTCGTTTGACCTCGATTTGCCTTGAGGCCATGCACAGAAAGGATATCCGTTTTAACCCTACATCTTCCACTTTGTTTAGCTTCATCCTTAGCATTTTGAAGGAGGGAAAGACATACTCCGAAAGGAGGAATGGAGATTGAAAGATTAAATTCATACCCCCAAGATCCCTCCAGACAATTCATAAAGAATACTTAATGGTATCTTTGCCAAATATTTAAAGTTTATTCCGAAGAGGTTTACTGATTGAAAAGAGGGGCCATAAATCACTGGTAGTGCTAGGCCAGGCCAGGGCAAAGCATCTCCGGGAGGATTTGGAGGACAAGGATACATGTGCTAGCATCATGCTGATGCATATCACTTCCAGCAAAAAAAAAAAAAACAACCAGAAGTGATGTCATGAAATTAGAGGCAACACTCTAGGATTCTCCAAAGCTCTATGGTTAAACCATAGAGTTTTTGGCAAATCCTAGAGCATCGCCTCTGGAGTCATAATGTTACTTCAAGTTTTCACTGGAAGTGCCTTCATGCAATGGCACAATGCTGGCACACCTGTCCCTCCCCCTAGGCTTTAAGGTGCTGGTGGGCAATGGAAGGGACGGTCCACTATGACAGGAGACCTCCCAGGTTTGAGGTTCAGTCCCCAGCATTTCCAGTTAAAAGGAACAGGTAGTAGGTGATATGAAAGATCTCCTTCTAAATGAGAACTTAACAGAGCAGCTGCAATTCAGAATAAACAATACTGACTTTGATGGACCAATGATCTGGTTGAGTATCAGGCAGTTTGATGTCTTCAAGAAGTAACAAGCACAGGTATTGTTAGCCCTTAGATGGAATCAAAATTTTTAGAAAAGAAAACATAACTAACAGAAAAATAACAAAAGAAAGAATAACAGAAAAAGAATAACGACTAACAAAGAAATAACAAACCAAGAAAAAAGAGAAAAGGTTATAAACTAAAAGAGGGTTCTGATTTTGTCCGCGACAAATATAAGTATGATTATATAATTTTCTCATACTGTGTTTACAAAGAAAAGCTCTCTTTTTTTCTGTTGTCCAAATTCCTTATTCAGCAAACCCACAAAAATCATCAAATCATTATTATCTGTTTCATGCAAAAAGTCTATGAGGGGTTTCCAATCAGCAATAAATGAACTTATTGTCTTTTCTCCAATCAATGAAGTAAGTTTAGCCATCGTTGCGTGCTCCAACACCTTCACCACCCGTTCCTCTATTGATTCCTTAGATGGACTCAAAGGCCATATCAGCTCAAGAAACATGTGCCCGCTACACCAAGCCACTTCAGCCAACATTTTCCAAGCAAAGAACTTCAGTAGTTTCATCTCTACTACAACAGCATGAAAACAACCCCAGAAATGAAGAATTTCAGGTCCGCAGTTGCTGCGTGAATAAGCTGGTGCAGCTGCACCCTTTTACTCTATGAAACTGGAAGACATAACAAGAAGAGGACAGCAAAATCTACAATTACTCTCACCCACACAAGCCCATCAAAATATCAGCAGTGATTCTCAAAACCGTCAGTGCTTTACGATGTGAATATTCATGCCTTATTAATATTTACAATATGCAAATGCAGTTTGCGCTGCATTAATATTTATAGCAGCTGCACCATGCTATATTCAGATTTCCCTCCCCCTCCCCTTGCAAAGGTGAACTAAAGGCTAATTCATATCAACAAGCTTGGGATTTACAAGCAAACGGAATTTTGGTGCCCATTTGAAGAATCATAGAATCACAGGGTTGGAAGGGACCTCTAGGGCCATCTAGTCCAACCCCCTGCACAATGCAGGAAATTCACAACTACCCGCCCCTACACACACACCCAGTGACCCCTGCTCCATGCTCAGAAGATGGCACATGTGCGATTGTACGCAGCTACTGTTGCAAGCAGGCTTCTGTGGATGAATGGAAACGTGAAGAAGGAAGGGCAGGAGCTTCAGGAAAGAACTGGGTGGAGATTGTGAGGAGTAGGAGGTTTCTTCAGAAACGCTTCAAATTCATATGCCAGAAAATGCAAAATGCAAAAAAAAAGCCTCACTGGAAAGCCACAACAAAAGAAAATGGAGCAAGCGTGGTCCCAGTAAAGATGCAAAAAACCCAGTAAAAAAACCAATATGCACATGTTTGGCAAACCATAACATGTGCATGCACGGGGAAAAGCCACCACAGTTCTGAGGGTGAACTGTATCTCTAAGGATGTGCATGAACGGCCGTATAGTATGCTTTTGTAGACATTCATACACACCACAACTTTTAGGTGTTTCAACATGAATTGGGTCTTACTTGTATGCATGTAGGCTTTCTCTAAACAATTCATTTATCCCCTTTTTTTGGTTACACATCAAAGTGCAAGGCTCAGGCCACATGAAATGAGCAGGGCAAAAAACACAGGACATGTTCTTGTGCCCATTCTGTTGAAATAGCTGAGGGTTGCAAAAGGAAGAATGCCCAGGGATTGTGCCTCCAAATAGAGAAGGATTTTTAAAAAAAATTAAAATAGCACCCACAAGATTCTCCAGAATGTTTCTACAGGCTGCGTGCTCATAGACAGACTTCCCCAGCTGAGAATCTTAACCCACTCTTCCGGACTGTGTGCAGCTCTGTCTGGTTTTGTTTTACCTGCAGATATTATAAAGAAAAAATGTGAGAAAGGAGTTAGAGAACCGAGCGACTAAGGTTGACTCACCCTAAAGGGGTTGCCAGGTCCCCTTACCCTCCTGGTGGGAAAGGGCCTGGCACTTACCTTGTCTTCGCTCCTTCGCTTCCAGGAAGTGACATCATCATGCAGGCATGGGAGGATGCACGTTTCACAGCGGGCCGATTTGGGCCCCAAACAGGAAGTGACATCGTCGTGCCACCCCGGGAGTGCACCCAAGCGACCCATTCCCGCTCCTTTCCCCCCGCTGGCCAGGTGAGGGGTGGTGGGGAGCGGAGGGTGGGAGCAGGGGTTACACACACCCACCCTGGGGGACCTGGAATCCCTAGGCCTCAGTGGGATATACAGCCTACTTTCCAAAGCAGCCAGCTTCCTCCAGGGGAACTGATCTCTTCAAGCTGGAGGTTAGTTGTAATTCTGGAAGGTCTCCAGGCCCCACCTGGAGATTGGCAACCCTATGTTGTACTTGCACTGAGACCAGTTTTTCCCATTGGCTACAATATGATCAGAAAATGTGAGAGCCAGTTTGGTGTAGTGGTTAAGAGTGGCAGGACTCGAATCTGGAGAGCCAGGTTTGATTCCCCACTCCTCCACTTGAAGCCAGCTGGGTGACCTTGGGTCAGTCACAGCTCTTTACAGCTCTCTCAGCCCCAACCACCTCAACCGTTATAAGTGGGCGTTAAGTTGTCCTGAAGGGCAGTATATAAATTGAATGTTGTTGTTGTTGTTGTTGTTGCTGTCATCATCAAACAGGCTTGAATGAACACAGTGGAATTTACATGCATTGAAATGGGGGTGTTAATTCAAGTGGGTTTTGCATCTGGTTAACAAACCAGCTGAAAAGGAATGTTTCCAGGTCACCTTCCTACCCCACAAGGAACACAACACAATTTAGCTAATGGAAAGTCCAGGGGGGGGCGGCGGGGGGGGGGGAGGCAAGATTTTTCACTAACCAAAAAAGAAGAACAGTGATTGATGAGTCCCAAACTCCAAGAAATACACATCGGCTTTAGCTGTAAATCCTTAACACTCTGCTACCAACATTAAAATAGCTATATTAAGACCTTTAAAATATACTTTAATAGCTTGCATTTTTTTAAAAAAAAGAATTTCTGAAAGCCAGAGGAACTCTTCCCAAAAGATTTGACTTCATTAGTTAAAGGGAACACAAGGTGATTTATAATAATAAAGCCATGGCAAATGATCACCTAATAAAGAAGACACATTGGCTGCTGCTTCTGTTAAATTTGCTGCCCAGGTAATAGCAGCGCCATTAATCTACAGAGCAGCCACCTTCCAAGTGGAGAATCAGCTAACTTATCACCCTTAACTCCCAACCATCAATTTGGGGGGGGGACAATAAAACAAACCTACCTTGCAAGGTTGTTGTAAGAATTGCAAGAAGATGAACGCAAAGCTCTTTGGAAACTCCAAACAAACCTACCTTGCAAGGTTGTTGTAAGAATTGCAAGAAGATGAACGCAAAGCTCTTTGGAAACTCCAAACAAACCTACCTTGCAAGGTTGTTGTAAGAACTGCAAGAAGATGAACGCAAAGCTCTTTGGAAACTTGGGGCCGATTTACACAGGACTGAAGTTCTGGCCGTGTGTAGAACTCATAGGCTGGAGTGATTGTCCATCCTAAAAAGTACCCCCAGGGGGTGAATATTGATCAAGGCCATGACCACGGGGAAGGGATAATGTAATTCTTCCTGCACCAATTCCCAGATCAGAAATGTCCCTTTTGGCTAATTTAAACCCCAGTAAGGGGGAAGGGGGGAAGCCCAGTCTCGTCAGATCTCAAAAGCTAAGCAATATAAGCAATATAAAAGCTAAGCAATATAAATTCTTACAACAACCTTGCATTCCTCGACTGGAATAATGACACTTTCATGTTTTCCCCTGAAGTGACATAACAGCATTCATTGACGCGCCCCCCCCCCATGTCACCACTCACACCCAGGCTCCCACCAGTTGCTGGCCAGCGGCTGGCAACCCTACCCTCAGTCCAACCTACCTCATACCACACTGGCTTTAAAGTGTTGAATAATCTAGCCGTTTATGTGTGTGTATGAATGAGCTTTAAATTCAGCAGTAGAAGAAGAGAATACAGAGTCTCTCTACACGAGACGCCTCAGCTCGTGTTTGTCAAGTGTAGGGAGACACAGTGTTAGTCGGGAAGCATAGTTTAAAAACACAGAGCCCACAGAGATCATGCCTCAGAGGGTTTGTTAGTTTCATCGTTGCCGCCCTGAAGGCTCTGTCAGTTTCACCTCTCCAGTCTAAAACTATGTGGGATGGCAACCAGAGGGCAGGGACGAATGGAAATGGGCTGGAGCTTGCCTTCCAGAGCCCAGCTTGGACCTGGAGAGGTTATAATGGGCTGAAGTTTCCCTTCTGGCATTTCACAGCCCCTTCACACAGCTCCAGTGTGTAGCAATGCCTTTGTTCTGCCACCGGTTCTGTCTTTTGAAACTCCTCTTCCCGGCTAACATTGCATCTCCCAACACATGTTCTTCACACGTCAGATGTCTCATGTAGAGAGACTCTCAGTTAAATCCACACGATAGAAGGTTCCTTTACATGGATCAAAGGATATCAATTTCCCCAAACAGTTCGTGTCAATTACTCTGAGATCCCTTTAAAGGCGTCTGTCTTTTTAAAACAATCCAAGGCCCTGTAGCACCTTAGAAATTAACCCGTTTACTGCAGCATAATTTTCATGAATCCGAACCGGCCCCTTTTTTAAAACCTCATGTTTTGGTGGGGAAGATATAGACAGAGCTCGTTATCTGGCCCACGTTTTCCATGCCATTCTGCCATTTCTTTTTCATGGAACAAAAGTAAACAAAAACCGAGTGAGGACCGTCTGTGAGGAAACATTCCCGTCTCTTTCAGAAGTGCAGCTGATCTCTGTGGATAGAACAGCAGTGACTGGTTTACCTGGCCTCTTTGCCCTTGCGGCATCTGCAAAATAAATTTTACTTGCGTTTGACACAATAGCCTTATATGTTCAATAAAGTCATTTTTATTACATGTGATGTGCCAACAGAAACCTGAGCTTTTTTATTTTTGCATGCCTCCTGATATCTTGATCTTTCCCCTTCTGGATGGCTCTCAGTGTCCCCTCCTCTGCCTTGTCTCTCACTCATCCCACATTTACACACACACACACACACACACACACAAATAAACCTATGGACTCCAGACTGACAGCAATTTACAATCGCTGTTAACAGTCATATAAATTCCAGTGGATCTAGTAAGTACTTTTTTCCCCCAGAAGTAGCTAACAGGTCTGGAGAGGGAAGCCATCGCTTGATTCTGCGCGTTGGCTGCTGACATCTTCAGGACTGCTACAGAATTAAAACAAGCTTCTACAGTCTGAAAGCCACCCAAAGAAACCTCCCCCCTCGTAGCACCTTGAACAGGGTCAAGGCCACCGTTCACTATCCATGTTTCCAGGGGTCATTTCATAGAAAAAGAGCTGGAGGAACTCATTAGCATAACTCATTTGCTTAACTCATTAGCATATGCCACACCCCCTGACATCACTGGAATGTTTCATTCGCATAACTGATTTGCATATGCCACACCCCCTGGCATCACTTATCCTGGCTGTTTTGGACCCAATCCTGGCCATTCAGGGCCGAAATTGGGCCCAAAATGGCAAAAAGGGGCTGAAAATGGCCGGAAAGGGGCCCAGAATGGTCAGGATTGGGCCGCTGCTGAGCTGGAGAGTGATCCACCAACCGTCAAAGGCCAATCCGGGCCATTTCGGCCCCAATCCAGGATGAAACGGGCCCAAAATGGCCGAGAGTGTTCAGTTAAGCTCTGCACACTAGAGGAGGAAGGGGCACAAGAAGCCACCTCTGAAAACCCCACTGGGGATGCCATAAGTCATCTGTGACTTGATGGCAGTTTTCTTCACCACCTCCTGGCTCACATTCTTAGAGCTAAGCTAAAAGTGACACCTGACATGAGTTGGACACTTGTCATCTTCCCTCAAGTTTTGATGGGAAATGTAGGCATCCTGGTCTTGCAGCTTGGCTCTCCATTTAATTGAAGTTTACAGAGCGGCAGTCTATGGGAGAGAGAACATGCGATCGGGAGGGGAGTACAGGTGTCAGGATCTCGCCGGGTACCCCCCTTCCCCTCCACTGGGTGTGTGGGGGGGGGTCTGTAAACATCAATTAAATGGAGAGCCAAGCTGTAAGACCAGGATACCTACATTTCCCATCAAAACTTGAGGGAAGCCAACAAGTGTCCAACCTGTGTCAGGCATCACTTGTAGCTTGGCTCTTCGTTATTGGAGATCTGCCGCTTTTACAATGGCTCATACTGGCCAGTGGCCTCTGATTGGCCCCTGCTGTGACAATACCAACAGTTATTGCAGAGAAATAGGTCTTCTCTTCATTCTATCTAAATCTGCTAGCATTTGGACTCTATATAGTTTTAGAGGAAGGAGAAAAGGAGGGACTCGCTAGAGTGCAACTGTGTTTTTATAACATAATGCAAGCAGCGGCCCCCGTGGGACATTTTGCTCTTTGAAAAAATGCAAACTTTACAAAAATCCGCAGCAACTCACAGTATTGCAGGGAGTAATCTGGTTCCGGCACAATGAAGCCTGACAAGGTCAATATATGTTCTTACGGAAAGCTTATAAAGCACTTCTTTTTCGTAAAGTAAACAGATGGGTCTGTCCCTCAATGGAGAATCTGCAACAGCAGGGAGGCCACAAAGACAGAAGTGCCGGCTCTTGTGCTACATCCCCTGTTAGCCTCTATACCTGGTGCGCCTGCCTGTCTTCTCCTGTCTCCACTGTGTTTTCACCACAGCCATTAACAGTTCAATATTTTAAGCATCACTTATTCCTT
The DNA here is from genome assembly GCF_028583425.1 of Eublepharis macularius. Taxonomy (NCBI): domain Eukaryota; kingdom Metazoa; phylum Chordata; class Lepidosauria; order Squamata; family Eublepharidae; genus Eublepharis; species Eublepharis macularius. Next base: position 161,751,606 of record NC_072794.1, on the reverse strand, counting down.
ATTAGGTCTTCTGTTTACACACCTGGGGATTTCCCAATTTCCTGTTCTCCAAAGAATTGAAGAGTGGGAGAAAAATGACCTAGTCTCAATGATATAGACCATAGAAACTAAGGGAGGCATTACCAGGAAGTGACATCACATCCTCTCTAAACTGCACCCTCCCTAAGGCACCAGTCTCAAAATCTCCAAGTGTTTGCCAAGTCAGTTTTGGGAACTCTATCCTTAATGCCTCCATATGACTGAGAGCCAGTCTGGTGTAGTAGTTACAGCATTGGACTAGGAGAGCCAGTTTGGTGCAGTGGTTAAGAGCAGCAGGACTCTAATCTGGAGAACCAGGTTTGATTCCCCACTCCTCCGCTTGAAGCCAGCTGGGTGACCTTGGGTCCCATTGGATAGATGTACAAGCACTGAGCTGTCCAACAGGGTGAATAATGCCCCCTGGCATAGTTTCACATATGAAGCCACTTCATACCAAGTCAGACCATTGGTCCACCAAGATCAGTTTTGTCTACTCAGACTGGAAGCAGCTTTCCAGGGCCTCAGGCAGAGGTCCTTCCCATCACCTATTGCCTGGTCCTTTTTAGCCGAAGATGCTGGGGATCGAACCTAAGACCTTCTTCAAGCCAAGCAAGGGCTCTTCCCTTGAGCCACAGCACCTCTTCCCTGTTTTCAGGTCAGGAAAATGGCACAGGAGAGGAAGGTAAAAGTGTCTCCTACTCCATGCCACAGTCTCAACTACAATCGGATCCCGCAGCACTTTAGAGGGAGTTCTCCATGGAGAACAGCAGTTTGTGTATGTCAGCCAGTCTCCGTGGATGTGTCACATTTCGTTCAGCCTCAGCTTTTCTTCAGTAAATTGGTAATAACACCTGACTGGCAACTTGGGTCCCACCTGCGCCCTATCTACCTCACTGCCCTGCTACACATCATCTTTTTGCATTGCAAGTATCCCACATCTGGAGACAGTGTCTCTTGCGGCACAAAAATGTCGACCTCTGAGCCAGTACAGAGTGATAAGCTGTCATAGTCTTGCATTCCTGCTTTCTTTGCCAATGTTTCTGTACATGGGTTTTCTGATTCATTGGTCTTGGCTCTTATGTTGCTGTTGTTTGAAGGTATAAATGCATATAGAGATGCCTTGATTTGGAATGTTTCTTATATGTGTGACTCCTTGAAGGTCAAGCAGTTTATAACTCTCACTTGGGCTAATAATCATCTCAACTCGGAAAACAAAGCTTTGTACTTTACTTCTGTGGGTCCCATCAACGTCTGTAGCCTTTAAGTGGATGTCAGGAGTTGTTTGTCATTTGATCCGGATGCCTCGGTCCATTTTCTAACATCTCACTTTTACTTCTGACAGGTTCTTGGATTTACACAGTATTTGAGGAGTTTCTGTTGTGAATCCATGGAAACGTACAAATGCACACAAGCAAACCATTCCTTTTGTTCCCAAGTATAAAATACGATTTTAAAAATTCTACCACATATCCAGGAAATTGCCCTGACCTGGATAGCCCAGGAGAGCCAGATCTCATCAGATCTCAGAAGCTAAGCAGGGTCGGCCTTGGTTAGTTATCGGATGGGAGATCTCCCAGGTAGACCAGGGTTGCAGAGGCAGCCAATGGCAAACCACCTCTGTCAGTCTCTTGCCAGCTGCCTAAATTGACAGCAGTGTTTATGCAGGCTGGCATAATTGACAGGAGCATCACCAAAACAGGATGCTGGCCTGTGGTTGGAGGCTCACGTCTCGTCCGTGGCATGTAGTGCCTTTTATCATTTCCAGCTGTTTCACCCGCTACAGCTGTTCCATAACATGAGCTGGCCACAGGAATCCATGCTCTAACCACATCCAAGTTAGATTAATGGGCTCTACGTGGGGCTGCCTTTGAAAACGGTTCAGAAAGTTCTCCTGGTGTAAAATGCAGCAGCCAGGCTACTCTCAGGGGCTGGTTACAGGGATCGTATCACCCCTTGTGCTGGAAGATCTGCACTAGTTATCCATCTGTTTCCGGACATGATTCAAAGTGCTGGTTCTTCCCTTTAAGGCCATAAATGGCCTTACCCTCTGCTTTTTTCACCCGATGTATAATTTTATAAATCTCTATCATCAGGGGGTCATTTTGTAGAAAAAGAGCTGCAGGAATTCATTAGCATAACTGATTAGCATATGCCACACCCCTTGACAGCACCAGAAATGTGTCATTAGCATAACTGATTTGCATATGCCACACCCCCTGACCTCACCTATCCTGGCTGTTTTGGACCCAATCCTGGCCATTCAGGGCTGCAATTGGGCCCAAAATGGCAAAAGGGGGCTGAAAATGGCTGAAAAGGGCCCCAAAATGGTCAGGATCGGGCCACTGCTGAGTAGGAGAGTGATCCACCACCTGTCAGAGGCCCGATCAGGGCTGTTTTGGGACCAATCCTAGCTGTTTTAGGCCCGATGCTGGCCATTTTGGGCCCAATCCAGGCCAAAACAGGCCCAAAATGGCCAAAAATCAGGTGGGCAGGGCCACCTGACATATGACCTCTTTGGAGAACTACCGGAACTGCGTCCCTGCATGTTCCCCCTCAAAATGAGCCCTGTCTATCGTGTCTCCACTTAGCTGTCTTTTCTCTAAAGAGAAACACCTCAGACTCTTTCGCCTTTCCTCATACAGAGGGTGACTTGACCCCTTTGGGCTGCCCTTGTCCACACCTTTTCCAATTCTACGCTATCCTTTTGGAGACACAACAGTCAGAACTGCGTATTGTAGATGTCAATTGTATATGTTAGCAAGAGGCTCATATTCTTTCACGCAGCCCCGTCAAAGGAAGTTGAAAGATCAGCAGAAGATGCCTGCAGATGGTTTTTTGGTGAGCTGTCGTCCGGAATGACATCTGCTCAGGCTAAACGTGCTTCCTTCGACTGTATTGACTAAGAAATAAATAGAACGTGCTACAGGAGAGCAAATTCAGACGTTAACTTCTTGATTTTGCAGTAAACCTCAGTTCTGCAAATTGATTTTCAAAGCCATAAAAGCCAAACGCTCATAACCCCAGAAGTGATAAACATTTTACAGCAGTTTAGAATTTATATTTTATTACAGGTCTTTTTGCCTCCCCCTTTCACAGAGACCAGAGCGGGAGAAAGGGGTCTTTTTATGTGCGGTTCTGAGAGCAAATATTTTTATTACTTGCTACTTGGCATCAAAATTTCCATGCATTCTTCCGAGACCAAGTATACTCTTTAAATTATTCAGCACAATTGGATGGCACTTAGGAGACTTCAAAGGCCTTTTGGTCCTTGAATTGTTAAGTTCCGAAATAGGCAGAAGAAGAGCGAATACACGGGTTTGTCTGTTTTTATAGACAGAGAGAAATCTCATCATGTCCCAAAAAGGCTGCTTTATTGAGCCGTTTTAGTAGGTGCACTTACAGCAGTTTACACTGTTCAAAGGTCCTCACAAGCACTACCTCCATAATCCTTACAACAGCCCTGTGAGGTAGACCGATATACAGGGGTCATTTCGTAGAAAAAGAGCTGGAGGGACCCATTAGCATAACTCATTAGCATAAATCATTAGCATATGCCACACCCCCTGACATCACCAGAAGTGTGTCATTAGTATAACTGATTTGCATATGCCACACCCCCTGACATCACCTATCCTGGCTGTTTTGGACCCAATCCTGGCCATTCAGGGCCAAAATTGGGCCCAAAATGGCAAAAAAGGTTCTGAAAATGGCCAAAAAGGGGCCCAAAATGGTCAGGATCAGGCCGCTGCTGAGCGGGAGAGTGATCCAGCACCTGTCAGAGGCCCTATCCAGGCCGTTTTGGCCCCAATCCAGGCTGAAACGGGCCCAAAATGGTCGAGAGTCAGGTGGGCAGGGCCACCTGACATGTGACCTCTTTGGGGAACTGCCGAAACTGTGTTCCTGCACGTTCCCCCTCGAAATGAGCCCTGCCGATATATATTATCCTCATATCACAGATTAGGAGCTAAAGTTAAGAGAGAAGTGGGTTGTCTGAGAGTCAAATGAGATGATGGAACAGATAGATGAGCTTTTATTGCAAAATTGTAGCTGCAGGCCTCATCCACGTACACACCAGTTCAGGTTAGGGCCGTAATGAATTAATCATTCCCCCACAAAATCTGTTCCAAAACAGCAACTCCACAGGATTTTTAAGATTGGGGAAATGGAAGAGGGGAAGTTCTTCCACAGTGTAGTTCCAGTCCAAAGTGGTACCCCCGTCCCTGAACTTCTATTCAGCTGTTGAAAAGACATACGAGAGATAACAGTTCATGGATTATCTACCCATTGCAGTCTTCAAGAGATAACAACAATAACATTTGATTTATATACAATTTAACACCCACTCAGGACAACTTAACACCCACTCAGAGCAGTTTACCGAATATGTTATTATTATCCCCACAACAATCCCCTGTGAGGTGGGTGCTATGTCCGACCCAAGGTCACCCAGCTGGCTTCAAGTGGAGGAGTGGGGAATAAACCAGATTAGAGTCCTGCTGCTCTTAACCACTACACCAAACTGGATGATCTACATAATGCTTGATCGGAGCCAAGACTGATGCAGAATCCTCCGTAAAGCACATGATATTAGGCCATCTTCAGACTGATTTAAACGCAATGTCAGCAAGGCAAAAGAACACAGCTGCGTGACTTTGCATTTGGATGGCATCTCATTTAAACTGGGTTGCTACTCACAGCTCAGTTGGTTAATCAAAGGAGCTGTAATCCATTGACTGATGAAGTTGTCAATTTAAATTGCAGAAATTTCTACATGAGCGAGGTAGGGATGCTTGAACATTCATTGGCTCACATTCTGCTCTGCTCTCTGGATCCTCAGGTGCAGATGCCTGGCTCCTGCCTCTTCTTCTGGCCTAGCAAGCAGGAGTCAAGAGAGTCTAGTGATTTTGGAGGAATAAGCTTCAACAGGAGTAAAATCCATGTACTACCTTTTACAGGGGCCAAGCAATTTGAAACAAAACATTGTGCAAGCTTTCGAGCTCATCAGCACTCTTCATCAGGCCAGATGTTAGCCCACCTTGTGGGGATAATTATAGCACTGACCTTGTTCACTGCTCAGAGAGTGGCACTAATCTCTCCAGAAGGGTGATATATAAGCACGTTGTTGTTGTTGTTGTTGTTGTTGTTACTGGGCCCATACAGATCTGGGAATTAAGTTATTAGCACAGAATGCCCAACATTTGATCAATAGGATCTGTGGGACCTGTACTTGGACCTCAGCCCTTTATTTTCTGGTCCTTAGAATCATAGGGTTGGAAGGGACCTCTAGGGTCATCTAGTCCACCCCAGTGCACAACACAGGAAATTCACAAATAGCGCCCCCCCCACACACACATATACACACATACACCCAGTGATCCTTGCTCCATGCCCAGAAGATGGCAAAAAACCATCAGGATCCCCAGCTAAACGGCCTGGGGGAAATTGCTTCATGACTCCAAAGTGGCGATCAGCCTTACCCTGGGAATGTAAGAAGGTTTGCGACCTTGTTTCAGAAAGTACTGCTGCTCCTCCAGTTGTGCCTAAAATTTGTCAATCCTTTTTTAAAGGCCCTTCAACAGCTGCCTGGCCCCCAGAACTAAATTAGGCACAGATTTATCCATCACCCATCTCCATTACAGGAAAAGCTTGTCCTCGTGTATTTCTGTATGCCAAGCTACTGTTAAAGACATGGGTGTGCGGTCAGCACCAAAGGAAATAAACCTACCCATAACACTTAATACCCCAGAGCTGCAAACTCCTGCCTATCCAGAAATCTTGCAAGCTTCATTTGGATTAAAAGTGCCATGGATTTTGTAAAAATTTTATTTTATCATATTTATATCCCGCCTTCCCCCGGAACAGGCTCAGAGCAGCTCACAACAATAAAATACAAGGTACAAAGTTAAAACACAATAAAATACAGAAGAGCAATCGCAACAATCCAAAATTCCAAAACAATACAAAACAAAATAAGCCAAAACTTTGCTCCATGTCGAAGGAGAAAAGTACAGGAGACCTAAAAGTCATGCTCTAAATGAGCATCATAGGGAAACTCCCCCCCCCCACACACACACACACACAACCACCCAAAAAACCAGGGACATCCAGCTCCGGGTTGAAGTATTTATATCTCCGGGTTGAAATATTCATGGGGGCCAAATGAACACATAAAGAAGTCTCGTTGGCAGCAGAAATAGCCTTTTGCGCTTGGACCATTTCATTTTGGATATGCTGTAGCTCCTTTGCTTCTGACTCTAAAGTAAGTAGTAATAAACTGCCCTGGTAGTAAGAGCGTTCTGTTCAAGTTCATTCCAAGTCTGAAATCTCCGTTTATGTTCCATCACTGGCTTGAGACTATTATTTCCTTCTGCTGTTTCTACTCTTGATCCCTTTCTCTTTTTTTTGTTTATAAAGGTTCTATTTAAAGAGAAAAGATATAACAATAGAAAGTGCATAAAAACTTATACAAGCACTGCATTTGAAATTAGATTAAGCTGATAGAAGAATACATTCAGAATACATAACAGCACAATATATATAAACATATAGTTTAATAGTTTATTGTTATAAATAAATTTTTAAAAAGAATACATAACAGCACAACATAAACGTTTTGTAGCTCTTATTCCCTCTCCTTAGTCACTTACTCAGGGCTTTTTCTCTGGGAAAAGAGGTGGTGGAACTCAGTGGTGGAACTCAGGACCGCACAATGACATCACTTTGGGTCAGCTGGAACAAGGGGGGAGTTTTTTAAAGTTTAAATTGCCCTCGGCCAAAATGGTCACATGGCCGGTGGCCCCGCCCCCTGATCTCCAGACAGAGGGGAATTTAGATTGCCCTCTGCACCGCCAAGCGGCGCAGAGGGTAATCTAAACTCCCCTCTGTCTGGAGATCAGGGGGTGGAGCCACCGGCCACGTCACCATTTTTAAGAGGTGCTGGAACTCCGTTCCACCACATCCCTGCTGAAAAAAAGCCCTGCACTTACTTATACCAAACTTTAATATCATTATTTTTAATTAATCCTTTCTCCTGTGTTTTGACCCTTTATCAACCCACTAGTCTCACACCGTAGGCTCAACAGCATTTAAATAATACAGCGTGCAAATAATAAGAAACAGCCCGGAAGGGTTCTCCAGCCAAGTTACGCAGGTGGCTGCTTGGGACAGCACATTGACGAAGGCAGGCCCTGATACATCTCAAGCACTCAGCAACGATCAACAGCACGGAAAGAGATTGCTGCCCTCTCCTTGGCTTGTACCACCATTGGCTGAGTCTAGTCCAAGCCCTTGAAGAAACACTGCAAGGATTCGTCTTTCGGCTGCTTTCGCACACTTGGGATAATGTGCTTGAAATGCACTTCGGTGATCATTTGGAAGGGGGCTTTCCTGTTTCGCACAGGAAAATCCAGTTGCAAATGATTGCTAAAGAGCACTGGAAGTGAATTATCCAACATGTGTGAAAGCAGCCTTAGTGCCAGGTGGTGGCAGCATAGCACAGGAGGGGCTGAGCATATCTTCTGTGGGCCAACAAAGGTCTCCTTCTGGCCCAGGAAATAACTTTTTAAGTCCATGAAGCTGCAAAGCTGGTGAAAAAGACAGACTCTGAAAGAGGGAATTCTAACTATATTCAAAAATCCATTAATAAGTCACTCATTCATCTGATATGGAAAACAAGTGCTGTTTGCAAGTATTCGGCCGCACAGCAATTCGATAACACCACTCTGCCTTATCTATCAATCACGTAACACAAACATTTATGAAACTACATTTTCTAAGGCTTTTAAAGGTGTATTTAAAATGTGTTTGGCTTTGAAGCCTTATCTTTGCAAGCTCACATATGCTGATAAAGGCTATGGTTGAGCTGTTCTCGGGGAGCCGGCTCGAATCCCATCTGTGCCAAAGATATTTCATTCTTGGAGGCTGGAATGATGGGCGTGAAGAGCAGTCCACAAGTAATGGAAAACTTGATGAAGGAATTCCTTGCAAGGGGACATGTGGTTCGTTGGGGGAAATGTGCCCTGCAATGGATATCTTGTGCCTTTGGGAGAAGCTTATTGAGCTTGTAATAAGGAGTGAAACATCGAGGGACTAGCCTAGCACTGTTAACATTAGATTGCAAAACCTGTATCCTTACATTTATTAATTTATTCAATTCAATTCAATTTATTCAATTTCTAGCCCACCCTTCTCGTGAATGGGCTCAGGGTGGGTTACATCCAAGTATAAATACAATTAAAACCACAATAAAATCATGACAATCAAAAAGACAATTTAAAATTTACATTTTACAATCTCCAAGATGGTGGTCCATATATCTATCATCCACCCCTGCTGATAGTGCATGAGGAGGGAGGGAGGGAAGGAGAAGGCAACCAATCTGGTTGGATTGGCTCATATGAGAGGGGGCCAAAAGGACTATACAGTTCCCCCCCAAACAGAAGACTGGTAGGGAGGTTCACCAGATGACACAGAATGGCCTCAACCATATGCCTGGCAGAACATCTCTGTCCTACAGGCCCTCCGAGAGGATAAAAGATCTTGGCAGACCCGAAAAAATTCGGAGGGAGCTGGACACTGCAACATAATTTCAGGCAAAAAACCCCCCTGATGTGACATCACCATTTTGCACAGTGACCTAGGAATCTCCCTGATCACTATGGTTTTTGTCATAGAGTTCTGGAAGATTCTAGAACATCACTCAACGTGATGACATCACTTCCAGCTTTTCAGCTGGAAATGATGTTGTGGCATCACCTGGTGCAATTTTTCCCAACATTTTTTCTCCATCAGTCCCATTGAGGGGTAGTAGGGTACAGGGGAATGCCAGCAAGGGTCCCTCCACCCACAGCAGGAAAATGGTAACATTAAAGAAAAGACTGAGAAAGCTGAGTAGATTTCACAACTGACTGGGTCTGCTGGGGAAATCTCGGACCCTAGCCCCAATCTCCCACTCTTGAGAGATTGAGGAGCCAGAAGAAAAAATGGCCACCCAGGTGTGACACCATTGCTTCTGGGTCATGCCAGTAATGATAACATCAGCTAGGGATGGCAAGTGTGCATGCATTCATTGGTAAGTTCCCACCATCCCACCTCCTGCTGGTTGCCAGGGAGACCTGGCAAAGAAAATTGGCATGGACTATGTTTACAGATTTACTATTTTTGTCACTCACACATGTGTATTTTGCAATGACCTCTGTTTTAGATGAGAGTGAAAAATCAGTATGACTTCAGCTATATTGGGTCCACCAATATGAAATGTTGCTACCTTTTGATTTTTAAACAAATATTCAAGCGTTGATGTTAAAATGTGCTATTTTGAGACACTTGAAAACAATTACGCCCATTTTAAACTTGCCAATTTGAATACTTTATTTTCCTTTATTGTCCTAAATTGGACATCTGCAACAAACCTCAAAATGAATTAGAAGTTTACAAACTCTGATTTCTGTAGCCAAACTTGACCTGGAAGAATTTTCGGGAGCCTTTGGCTCCCAGATTAACTTGACATCTATGAAAAAGCCATGTTCGTGCTGACATGTAAATGTACTGTAATTGAGCATGGATTAGCATGTAGACCTCATCACATGCCAACAAACACATTTTGCAGCCAATCACCCTCCTGAGTGTATTCATTCATTCTCCCCCATCCCTCCAAATGGTTGGACACAATTTGTCTGAACATATGCTATTCCTGATAAGCCTTTGACAGGCCTTCAAATAAATTGGTTTATTCATCATGAAAGCTTTCTTTATGATTCTCGAACGGAAAGGAAGGGGTTCGCGATGACAAGGAGGAGACGAGTGAATCAGTAGCCAAATAGTAAAATAATACACGGGCAACAGATTACATGGCTCTTTGACAAAGGATCTCTTAGACCCAGCTAAGCAATCAAAACTGGTCCCTGCCAAGCCCTTAAGGTGTTCACCTTGAGGTTCTGTTTACACATTCATTGATTTTCAGAATTACAGACATCGGCTACATTTGCTAACGGATAAGATAGACTCAACGTGAATGAAAGGCCAAGCCAAGGGGACCCCCGAGGTTATCCTTTGGCTCGTTCACCCAGAGCAAAGTAGCCTTCTAGGCCAGAAGGAAGCATTGTCAGGAAATGATTAGAGCCCCATTGACACAATCAGTTTCCCTTTATTACATCTGGATTAAGAGCTACTAAACAAATTAAAGACTGGGGCATTGGTTAACCTGTGTAGTGATTTTCAGAGGAGTTTCTCGATATGACGAGATCTGTCTGGTACCAGACTTTCATATCATGACATGTTTAATTACTTATTCGTTGCAGCAGTTTTTCATCTCTGTCTTCAGATTTATGCTTGTTTTCAAATGTCTGAAATCCATACCCTACTATATTTGTTCACACATGTCCCAGCTGTCAATCGTGTTATATTTGTTCGCTTACACTGCAGTCCTTAGCAGAGTTACTCCAGTCTAAACCCATTGATTTCAATGGGCTTAGACTGGAGGAATTCTGCTAAGGATTGCACTGTTAATGTCCTAGCTGCTGACTTACACTGTATAATCTGCCCTCATCTCAGTAAAAAAGGGGCACTATAAATGAATACATTTTTAAATTGTATGACAGACAGACAGACAGACAGACAGACAGACAGACAGACAGACAGACAGACAGACAGACAGACAGACAGACAGACAGACAGACAGACAGACAGACAGATAGATAGATAGATAGATAGATAGATAGATAGATAGATAGATAGATAGATAGATAGATAGATAGATAGATAGATAGATATTCAATGGGGGCTGCTTCCTATAAAATAAGGTTGCCAATGTCCAAACAGGGCCCGGAGATCTACCAAAATGACAACTGATCTCCATATTACAGAGATCAATTCCCCTGGAGAAAATGGCTGGATGCTATGGCATTATACAAAGCTGAACTCCCTCTCCTCCTCAAACACTGCCCTTCCCAACTCCACCCCCAAATCTTCAGGAATTTCCCAAGCCAGAACTGGCAACCCTACTCTGAAAACCAACAGCAGGGGTGTGTCACTTCCGCCTGTCCTCCTCAAATACACCCTAAAGATTTGTTCTGTTTCCTACCACCTAGGATTCAAAACCAGGATATGCATCCAAGCCCAAGGATTTCCAAGGCTTGTCCTCATTCCAAACAATTCCTGGGTTTGCTCACTCTATCTCCAAAGCTGGAATGTTCCATTAAATAGTCTCCTTCTGAAGCCTAATATAAAAGATTTTTGTAGGTCACACCCTCGTGCATTCTTCATAACCTTAGGAGCACAAGGTGTGGTACTAGGAGGGGGTAATGGAGTGCCTGGGAAGCTTGAAGGAGTCAGAAGCAAGATGGAACTGCTCAGTGGGCTAATTTACACATTAGAAAGTCATTGTGTCCCCTATGTGTTTACATAGGCTTCCCAGGTGCCCGCTGGTAGCAGGCAAACTCCCAGGGATTAGCCCCGTTGCCTGCTGATCCACCAGCAATCGATGGGAGGTGGCAAGCCCGCAGGAGGTCGCCCACTACCAGCAGGCACCCCAGGAACACATGCAGCACACGCACTCCCTGGTGGGAGCATGGCAATGTTGCGCTGTCTGCAGGGAAGCTCCCATGCTTTGTTGGGGCCAATTTTGGCCCTAAACGAGCCAGAATTAGTCCAGTGTGAAGTGCGGGAGCTCACCCATGGCTGGTGCAATGATGTCCCTCCCTAAAGGTGGACCACAGAAGAGACACAAGGTGAGTGTCAGGTCCACCCCCCTCCTTCCCATCAGGAGGGTATAGGGACCTAGCAACCCTGTGCGTACCTTGGGCCCTATATATTACACGTGATCTGGGGGTTCTGAGTTCAGAATTTAATTACTAGGTGTTCATGGGCCTGGTTTGGATTGAGACCACGATGAATTGGGAACGAGGGTTTAAGCCTTTCCCCCTTGATCTGAAATGGCCCCAGGGAAGTGATGCTGGCCTCACTTCAGAAAATTACATGCAGTCCATTATTTTATATATATATATCCAATGGGATAAATAGTGAGGCCCCAGGTAGAGTTACCAACCTCCAGATGGGGCCTGGAATTCTCCTGGAATTATAGCTGATCACCAGACTACTGGGATATGTTCCCCTGAAAACAATGGCAGCTTCAGAAGGTGGACTCAATGGTATAGCATAAAGTACAGGAGAAACAAACATCCTAGAGTGACATCGCCGCTCCACTGAACTCCATTCCCTCCTCAAACTCCAACTTCCCCAGGCACTTCCTTCAAATTTCCAAGAATTTCATAAACTGGAATAGGCAGCTGTGCTCTCCTGGGCCATTTTGAAGTCGGAAAAATGAATAAGGGAAAGCTTAATGAAAGCTGGATTGGACCCATGCACACTCAGGTATGAAGTTCCAAGCTCAGAATTCCCAGTGTATCTGATCAACACAATCTGGGGCTGCCCTATGGGCAGGAGGTCACTAGGACTTTGTAACGTGTGAATTGACCCAGACATGTTAGTTTTCTCCAAACAGGCTGCAGAGAACTAGACTGAACAGCTCCTTGGCCTGTAGATGGAAAGCTGCAGAGATGTGGGGGGAAGTAGCTAAGAAATTAGCTTTTGATTGAATCTTACAGACCCTCAGATTTACTGATTTGTTGAAAATCTTTTCATAGCAGTCGCAAAATCTGAGCATGCTAGCAGGATAAGCCAGTTAGAGAAGCGGTGCAGAGCAAGTGCCAACAAGCCTTTGGAGAGACGAGCTTTTCATACCGGGAAACAAAACAAGACAGCAACTTTTCAGTGCTTTTCTGCTGCTGATCTCTGAATGCTGAGCTGAGCTTTGGAGAACTTATTGACTCTTTAATAAGGGATCAGATAATCTCAGGGGTTTATCATTTACAAGATGAAAGGCAGAGGGCTAGAAAGTCTAGATCACCCTTTGGCCATGGCAACTGAAGAGTACCAAGTGGTGGAAACCACCCAAAAGAATGATACCACCCTATTGATATATTGCAGAAAAGGGTCTTGGACTGAGGCTATGAACAGAACTGCTGCTGTGTGCGGTAGGCAGAGTACTGGGGGCAGAAACGCTGCCAAAGACAGAAAGCCAAACTAGGGCCATTTCCACACGCCCTTAAAGGGATGGCCCCCTCACGGAATGCTGGTGACGTCTCCATTTGCAAAACATGTGCAGACTGTTTGGCTTCCATTTTCTCTGTGCCTTTTCTGTGATCGCAGAAAGTGTGTTCCCAGAAAAGGCGCCAAGAAAACAGAAGCCAAACAGCCTGCAACTGTTTTGTAAAAGGAGACGTCTGGATTCTTGAGAGAAAACCGCCAGGGTTCGGTGAGAGGGCCGTCCCTTTAAGAGCGTGTGGAAACAGCCTAGGCCTCTTGTGACAGATCTGAGGGTCTGGTTACTTGTGTGCTAAAGGCAACATGTAGGGTTGCCAGGTGCCCCAGGGCTCAGAGTGGGGAAGGTGCAATGTGGATACCTACTACGTCATTCCCAGTGCAACACAGAGATGGGTCATGCCAGGTGCTGATTGGCTAAATCTAGCATTTGGGGCCAATTATTATCAAATCGGCCCTTGGCATGACCCCGTGTTTCTGTGTCACACCAGGAATGACATCGTTCTCGGTGCTAAGGTGATCACTCTCCCAAGAAATATAAATTCAAATTGTAATCAATGACCATAAATGGTTATATTAACAAGTAACCAAAGTGCAAAGTGCATACAGTGTAATAAATAGTTATAAATAGGTCATACAATAATTATATATCCAATAAATACAATACATATAAACTCATCTCTTCTTAAAGGTACACAAACAATCAATAGTACAATCTGTGCAAATTCATCATTACGTGAATATAGCAGTAAAATAGATTTGTCTCTACTTTCAAGTTCTCGTCTAATTCTTTCTTGTTCTCTTTTGCAGGTACAATGAAAAAAGTCCACTGGAGGTTCCCTACATAACTGATTTGCATATGCCACACCCCCAACATCAGCTATCCTGGCTGATTTGGACCCAATCCTGGCTATTCAGGGCCGAAATTGGGCCCAAAAAAGCAAAAAGTGGAAAAAATGGCTGAAAACGGTCCCCAAATGGTCAGGATCAGGCCGCTGCTGAGCAGGAGAGTGATTCACCACCCATCAGAAGCCTGATCCAGGCTGTTTCGTCCCCAATCCAGGCTGAAACAGGCCCAAAATGGCTGAGAGTCAGGTGGGTGGGGCCAACTGACATGTGACCTCTTTGGGGAACTGCCGGAACTGTGTTCCTGTATGTTCCCCCTCGAAATGAGCCCTGGTAATAAGTATAACTACAATGCTCTTTATCTTTACTCACATAACTGTATGAGACTCTTTGGGGCTGTATCATTCCCGGTGTGACAGGTAAGTGTTCAGGAGCTTGCCACAGCATGTTCTCGGAGGGTGGACCATTCCCACTTCTTTCCCTTCAGCGACCAGGTGAGAGGTGGGGGGAGCGAGGGCTGGGATCAGGGGATCCTCTGCCCCTACCGGGGGAATGGGTTTAACATGTGACCACACCCACCTTCAAAATGATGGGGGGAGGCTCGCAAGCATCCAAAAGACAAGTGTCTCCAGTAGTAAGACGAACAGCTCAACTCCCATGGCACTCTTCTGTTTGCAGAAGCACACTGGGTGGAAAGCAGGGACTAGACCGACGAGGCTGCTGCTACCTCCACATGCGCATGTGAGCCCGTTCCCCTCCCCACCCAAACACTCACAAACCATTTTGAAGGTGAGAACAGAGAAATCTGCCATGAGAACGTGGGATGGAGAGGAAGATTCTGTAACATTCTCTTCAGTAGAAGATTCTGTAACTCCTTCCCACGTTTTCATGGCAACTTTTTGGTGCTGCAATGTATTTCAATGGAGCCAATGCAAGTCAATTGGCAATGGAACTTTCCTGGGGGCAGCCACTTTGGGGGTGTATAACTCGGACAGCCAAAATCCAGTCTTCACAAACTTGGAGGGTGGCTGGAGGAGAGCCTGTTGAAGACTCCCTGTGAGTTTGGCATCTCTGACTGTCAAGGGGGCCATTCTATGGCCCCTGAAAGTAACGAACCACGAACCAAATGAACCGCTCTAAAGTTCATCACGGTTTGTAAGAAATGGGCTCCCACGAACCGCTGGTTCACGAACTACGAACCAGCCCAGTCATCACGAACTTTGGTTCATATTTTGGTTCATGCCCACCTCTACTGGTAAATCTAGACCTACCAAGTTGTGAACATGGGTCAGAAGGTAATGTACATCACAACCACATAACAGCACAGTCACATGATACAAAAAGAAGCACTCTGCCTTTGCTAAAACTAAATCAAGTAATTTTATCTTGCTGTCCTGCTGTAGTTCGCTTTGTGAGTACAAAGAGAGGCAGGAGGTGTATCAGTCTTGCCATCTGATGTGTGCGTTTGTGTGTTATATGCCATCAAATCACCTCTGACCTATGGCGACTCCATGAAGGAAAGACCTCCAAAACATCCTAGCATTAACAGACTTTCTCAGATCTTGCAAACTGGATGATTTGGCTTCTTTTATTGAGTCAAGCCATCTCATTTTGGGTCTCATTTTGGGTTACTTTTGTGTAGTACACTTCTACTGCCTTCCATTTTTCCCAGCATGACTGACTTTTCCAGAGAGTCTTGTCTTCTCATGATGTGACCAAAGTACAGTAGCTTCAGTTTTGTCATTTTAGTTTCTTGGGCGAATTCAGGTTTGATGAGATCTAGAAGCCACTTACTTATCCTTTTGGCCATCCGTGTTATCAGCAAAAGTCTCCTTCAGCACCATATTTCAATTGAATCAATTTTCTTCCTTTTGGCTTTCTTCATTGCCATGCATGATCAGCACCAAAACTTTCAAAAAACAGTTTAAAAATAATGGTGGCTATATGGGAAGGGAACTCATGACCAGCAGATAGGTCTCCATCAGGGCTTTTTTTCAGGGGGAACGTGGGGGAACGGAGTTCCAGAACCTCTTGAAAATGGTCACATGGCTGGTGGCCCCGCCCCTGATCTCCAGACAGAGGGGAGTTTTGATTGTGCGGAAGGCAATCTCAACTCCCCTCTGTCTGGAGATCAGGGGGCGGGGCCACCAGCCATGTGACCATTTTCTCCAAGGGCAACCCACTGAGTTCCACCACCTCTTTTCCCAGAAAAAAAGCCCTGGTCTCCATGAAGCACCTGAGGGTCCAACCCGTGTGTTGTAGGCCACTGCTAGAGTGGGTATATCTGGATTAAAATCCCCCCTTGACCTCAACATTTGTTAAGAGTGAAGTCTTTTTAAAGAAAGCATCCACTGGAAGGAACAATCAACCTCATACTAAAGAGAGTTGTGTAGCAAAGATATCAAGGAGTTGAAGAGCAAGCTGGAATACTTTTAGGTAGCCTAAAATGAAATGTTCTGAGCAGGCAAAAGCTCCCTGCATTTGTTGCCTCATTAACAATACAAAGGTCACTAGTTGGTCAGCCGCATGCTTTTTGGAAGTTTTGCAGTAGTTTTACATATGATAGATGCTATTTGCAGCAATAGTAAGTTGCTGTTCTCAATTCAAAGGATTCAGGAAGGGTTAAATCCAGCAGACCAGCTGAAACAAGAGAAGTCTTTTGTTATTTGATTGCTGGGCTTTAGCCCTGCCAGATACTTCTTGTAAATAAACAGTTGCTTGTTAAACACAAAGGTGTCTGCCATTCCCAGAACACTGCATGAGGTGCACACAGGGAGGTGGCTCATACACACCCATGCATATGGTGTCCACATATGATATCCATGCAAAATGTTGCAGGACACTTTGCACCTGACCCTTACTCACCTGTGTCCTTCACAAGGACCAAATGCTGGTCTTCCGAAGGTCATGAATCAGGTGAATTCTGCTAAGCCAGGGTTCCCCCAAAGTTGCCCCTGCCAACACCTTTCCTTGCACTCACCTAGAGTTTCTAGAAAGTGGGTGGGGCCAAGTGGGGTCTTGTCTAGCAGGTCTTCCGATTGGCCACTGGAGATGTGATTGGCAATGCAGATAAAATAAAAGTGGGTGGGGCCAAGTGGGGTCTTGTCCAACAGGTCTTCCGATTGGCCACTGGAGATGTGATTGGCAATGCAGATTAAAATAAAAGTGGGTGGGGCCAAGTGGGGTCTTATCCAACAGGTCTTCCGATTGGCCACTAGAGATGTGATTGGCAATGCAGATTAAAATAAAAGTGGGTGGGTCCAAGTGGGGTCTTGTCCAGCAGGTCTTCCGACTGGCCACTGGAGGTGTGATTGGCAATGCAGATTAAAATAGCATTGTTTCAATGGCAGCTCCCACCCCAGTGTTGGTTTTATTCTCTCACTCCACTTCCCCAATATATTTTTTCAAATCACCACTCTTTTTTTTTTCAATTCATTTCAAATTTCTATTCCACCCTTCCCACGAGCAGGCTCAGGGCAGATAACAACATATTAAAATACAAAATACAATAAAAACAACATATTAAAATACAATAAAATCCATATACATTTAAAACAGGACGGTGGACAACCTTCACAGGGAGGGTTAAGATTTTATACACCCCTTTTTTCAGGCTGGCGAAGGCCCAGCCTCAGCCATATGCCTGGCGGAACAACTCTGTCTTGCAGGCCCAGCGAAAGGATAGTAGGTCCTGCCAGGCCCTGATTTCAGCAGACAGAGCGTTCCACCAGGTAGGAGCCAGGACCGAAAAGGCCCTAGCTCTGGTCGAGGCTAGGCGGGCCTCCTTGGGGCCAGGGACCACCAACAGCTGTTTGTCCCCCGATCAAAGTGTCCTCCAGGGAATATATGAGGAGAGACGGTCCCATAGATACGCTGGTCCCTGTCTGCATAGGGCCTTATAGGTTAATACCAGAACCTTGAATCTAATCCAGTACTCCACTGGCAACCAATGCAGCTCACGTAAGAACGGTGTTATATGTGCCTTATTTGGCACTCTTGTGCCGCTGCATTTTGTACCAGCTTCTTCCCTGAACTTGGGCTTCTTCTGTGTACATGGCTCCGCTTCCTGTGGGATCCATTTTGTGGTTGCGCCCACCACCCCCATGTCAGAATTCCAAGCTCAAAAAGGTTGGGAACCCCTGCACCATGCCATATGTCAGAGCGATTAGTCTTTGGGAGCCAGAGTGGTATATTGATTAATGTGGCAGGCTAAAGGTATGGAGACTTGGATTCAAATCCCTACTCAACTACAAAGTTTTCTTGGCAACCTTAGGCCTGGTCTCTAAGCCTAGTTTACCTCACAAGGACATTGTGAAGATAAAAATCGAGACCAATTTCTAGGGTTGCCAACCTCCAGGTGGTGGATGGAGATGTCCCAGAATTACAAGGCAGCAGAGATTAGTTCCCCTACCGAAAATGGTGGCTTTGGAGGGTAGATTCTATGGTATTCTGGTCTGCTGAGGTCCCTCCCCTCTCCGAACCCTGACAGCTCCACCCCCAAAATCTCTAGGAATTTTTCTACCTGGATTTGACATGCTTACCAATTACCCAAATTTCAGGGAGGAAGGATGGGGTGAAGTGAATGGCCATTTAACAAACTAATGTCCTTCTTGTAGCAAATATATGTGGGCAACCTCCCTAAGTAAACCAATTATACGAGGCCTCCCTACGTGGGCATTCTGCCACGGAGAATCTTGCCGGGAAGCTGTGCGAACAGGAGCTCCGAACTGGTTTGTGCTGCATTTCCAGCCAAAGCGCTTCTGTACTCGACTTAATCTCTTTTAGAAAACAGTTAATATTTTAATTGGCACCACAGGAGGGCACCCGGTTCCTAGTCCTGTAAATGACAACTTGATTTCCCAGTTCTTCCGAGTTTCGCTGCCAAAATTGTTCCATTCCACTTAACTATCCAATTGTTATTGGCTTGTGGGCTTCTTGCTCAAGGTAGTGTTCTTGTTTACAATCCAGTTTACATCGGAGGCAGCTCAAATGCACCGTGGATGAAAGCACACCTGACAGTGTGCCTGGCATATCCATGAGTCATGGGGTAAGTTGGCTTCACAAAAGAAAGGACAGGCATGCAGACCAGAAAATAAAACGCTTGCTTAGCAGTCAATCCAGTCTTGCCTCTCCACCCATGCTTTGGGCATGTCATCTGTTGAAATTATTCTCAAAAGCACTGCCCAAATTCCAAGTATTAATCCATTTATTCATCTTCTTAACTGACAAAAATCTATACAAAGTATTAAAATTGCTCTAGAAGTTAGAGGGAGTCTGGAACAGCCTGGTATAGCTCCATGAGAGCCAGTCTGGTGTAGTGGTTAAGAGTGGCAGGACTCTAATCTGGAGAGCCAGGTTTGATTCCCCACTCCTCCGCTTGAAGCCAGCTGGGTCAGTCACAGCTTCTTGGACCTCTCTCAGCCCCACCCACCTCACAGGGTGATTGTCATGAGGATAATAATAACACATTTTGTAAAATGCTCTGAGTGGCCATTAAGTTGTCCTGAAGGACAGTATAGAAATTAAATGTTGTTGTTGTTGATTCAATCATGCACGTCTTTTATTTGCAAACTCAGATATGTATGGATGTTAAGAGAATTTGTTCAATAGTTAACCAAAGGAACTGTGAGTTGGGAAAATTCAGAGCTGACCTCAGCTATGCACTCTATGGGGGCTTTCCATCCCTCCATCACTATTCATAATCGAAAAGAGTCCAGTAGCACCCTTAAGACTAACCAACTTTACTGTAGCATAAGCTTTCGAGAATCACAGTTCTCTTCGTCAGATGCACAGTTCTCTTCGTCATGCATCTGACAAAGAGAACTGTGATTCTCGAAAGCTTATGCTACAGTAAAGTTGCTTAGTCTTAAAGGTGCTACTGGACTCTTTTCAATTTTGCTACTACAGACTAACACAGCTAACTCCTCTGCATCTATCACTATTCATACTATCTCTAACATATGGGCGCTACTGACTGCTTATTACTTCATCTACCATGCAAGGGTGTTGTAATAAGGATTAGTAAATCTAAGGCCTTGGTGAAAGTGCTATATAAATAGGGAGCATTATTATTAAGACTTGGCAAACTATTTGCAAGCACTGTTCAAATACAGGAAATCCTGCTTGCACTCGAGACGAGATGTCCGTACCAGGCCTCCTTCCTTTGCGGCTGCTACCGATCGAAGCTAATAGAAAAGGCTTCAAATGACTACATCAGAATAGCGCAAGCTACACCAGAATAAAAGAGGGAACATTCGCTTGCCAACTCTCATGATCACATACAACATCAGAAATTCTGATATTTTAATTTAATTTTAATTTATTACATTTATATTCCACCCTCCCTGCTTTCACGGGCTCAGGGCGGATAACAAAAATACAAATGTTAGTACCATTAAAAACATTAAAAAACACTATATCTAATCATTAAAATTACAGCTATGTATATAAATGTCATGTCTACATACAAATAGATAAAAGCAGCACATAATTGAGATTTGATGTTCCATACAGCGGTTTTTCCAGAGCAACTATGTACAATACCAAGTGTAGACAACAATTATAACATCTGCATCCATACAGGAGGGCATATGGTTTGGCCCTCCCCTCCACAGAGGGTGGGGAGCAGGGGGAGCACTGCCTGGCGTCAGCCATATGCCTGGTGGAATAGCTCCATCTTACAGGCCCGGCGAAATGCTAACAAATCTTGCCGGGACCTGGTCTCACAAGATGGAGCATCCACCATGCCAGGGCCAGGACCGAAAAGGCCCTGGCCCTGGTCGACGCCAGGCAGGCTTCCCTATTAAAACACCATTAATCGTCGGAAAGCGTAACAGAATGAAATCTGTTTATCAACTTCCTACAATTGACAGGGCTTTCCACAGATTGCTTCTGCAGTTGTCCCTTTGATAGTGTTTTGCACATTGGTTGTGAGTGACCCCCCCCCACCCCCGATCTTGCATCTTGTATTCTAATGATGATGACCTGTCAAAGACCACATTTACACATGCCATTTAAAGCAATTTCCGACCATTCCTCTCTTGCTTTTGGCATGAATGAAAAACGCAGTGGTTGTTTCTATTGTGCACGTACCACATTTGCAATATGCAAAGAACAGGCAGTTTCGAACAAGCTGTCGGGCTGCTGAATCCACTGATAGCAAAGCGAGGTTTGTTTTACAGTCGCATCTAAACTTTCCTGCACTTTACAACTCATGTTTGATTTTGATCTCTGTGATAAAATCCGATGGTGCCACTGGTATATTGCTCTTGAAAGCATGTTAAAACATGTTGCTGTTTAAAACAACTGTATATCAGTTGGCAGGACGCAGCAGACAATAAATTGGACAATATTCAAGCGTTTGTTGCCATAAGGAAGAAAAAGCATGTGTCCTGGCTTCTTCTTATTCTTCTTTTTGCGGCCTCAAAAATATTTTTACGGGGCTAACAGAGCAGCCCAGCCCTTTATAGTTGTGGAGAGTGCCATCCAATAGTTGTGGAGAGTGCCGTCAAGTCATAGCAGACTTATGGTGACCCCTGATGGGGTTTTCATAGCAAGAGACCAACAGAGGTGGTTTGCCATTGCCTGCCTCTGCAGTCCTGCTCTTTGTCAGAGGTCTCCCATCCAATTACTAACCAAGGCTGACCCTGCTTAGCTTCTGAGATCTGATGAGATCAGGCTCTCCTGGGCTATCCAGGTCAGGACTACCTAGTCCAATAATTACATGCAAAAGCATCTCACCCCTTTCCATGCTGGAACAGACCAGCTTCTTAACCATTATCCTGTTTGCAACGCCAATCAAACAAAGGCCTCTGCAATTTTGCAAGTAGGACATGAAGACAATGCAAAAATAACAAAAGCAACTGGAATCTGACAGTACATTATTTGATTTCAAAGTTTATCTGTACATCATATAGACAGTGATTATATACAAGAAGTCATTAGCATTGCTGACAAGTTCAAGATTTTACGACTTGACTTTATGAAATGCTTCAATCCATCAGTTCCACCGTTCCGTCTGTAATGAATAAAGTTAAAATGTATTGCGCATGAACTGAAGTCAAAGGAATCATCAAGAGCACATCTCCATCCCATAATACCATAATAGCTTTGGATAAGTTCGGATTCTTACAGCATAAATTGGGAGCTTGAGGACAGCAGCTTTGGAAGGAAGGAAAGAAGGAAGAAAGGAGGGGGGGAGAGAGAGAGGAAGGAAGGAAGGAAGGAAAGGGGAGAGAGAGGGGAAGGAAGGTAGAGAGAGGAAGGAAGGAAGGAAGGAAGGAAGGAAGGAAGGAAGGAAGGAAGGAAGGAAGGAAGGAAGGAAAGGGGAGAGAGAGGAAGGAAGGTAGAGAGAGAAAGGAAGGAAAGAAGGAAGGGGGAGAGAGAGAGAGAGGAAGGAAGGAAGGAAGGAAGGAAGGAAGGAAGGAAGGAAGGAAGGAAGGAAGGAAGGAAGGAAGGAAGGAAGGAAGGAAGGAAGGAAGGAAGGAAGGAAGGGGGAGAGAGAGAGGAAGGAAGGTAGAGAGAGAAAGGAAGGAAGGAAGGAAGGAAGGAAGGAAGGAAGGAAGGAAGGAAGGAAGGAAGGAAGGAAGGAAGGAAGGAAGGGGGAGAGAGAGAGGAAGGAAGGAAGGAGCCCTTTCAAGAATCTTCCAGCATCTCAAACTCCTGGACCGTGAGGATGGAACTGCACGTTGCAAGGAATTTCTCTGTCCTGTTTTCCTCCTTTTGCTGATACACCGGTTGATGCTGGTACTGCATGCATCTGCTGAGTTCAGCCTGTATCTGAATCTCCTTCCCTGGCCTCTGTTTTTTGAAGTAACTGCAGCTATCCATGCATAAGCCTCAGGAAAATGGAGCGAATGAGGGTGTTCCACTGCGCTACTGAAACCCTCACTTTCATCGAAAACCACATTCTAATAATGTTCAGTCCATCAAAAGAGATATTTTGTGCCCACTGGCAGAGTGGAACTGCAGGTTTCCCTTTGGCAAAAGCATGCTATCTTTTGAAATCATGTGAATGGTGGGGGGGGGCAGGTTGCAAAGGATAATATGTTGTGCCAGCGGTCCTTCTGTGCCAACTAGAGTTGCCAACTCTGGATTGAGAAAATCCTGGAGATTTGGGAGGCGACAGGGAAGGCAATGTAGCCGCTTCCTCAAGAGGAACTGGTCCCTGTCGTCTGGAGATCAGTTGTATTTCAAGGAGATATCCAGGTCCCACCTACCCTACACATACACTCAGATTAATTTTGCATCCCAGTCAGCAGGGAAACATTTAAAACAACGTTTTCCAGGAAGAATTGGTAAGCAGTGGAAGGGCTAAGCAATTTCCCCTTACAGGCAGTCCTTTGCATTGGCAGCATGGGCGAGAAGATGGCATGGTATAGCCGGATCTTGTCAGATCTCAGAAGCTAAGCAGGATTAGAACTTGGATGGGCAACAATCAAGGAAGACTCTGCAGAGCATGCAAAAAGGGGGGGACAGACCACCTCTGCTTCTTACTAGCCTTGAAAGCCCCTTGTGAGGGCTGCCATAAGTCGATTGCAACTTTGATGGTGCACACACACACACACACATTTGCAGCACACTTCATAGTGCCCTAAATGACTAAACTCTGAATATCAATAAGTAGGACAAACATCAGGTGTGACTCGCTTCTAAAACTGAGCATTAAAATGAGGCACAAACATTTTATGGGGTTATCTGCAGAAAAGAAAATGCCTTCCTCTTCTTTCTCCATTCTTCCTCCATAGCTGCAGTCTGTACATCTCAATTTCTCTTTGGGGCAAAGAAAACAGACACTATTCTTTTTCAAATGTGCAGTAAAAAGCAAAGTTCTTTCCATTTCAGTGAGTTTCGAAGCTGACTAGCAACCTCTGGTGGACACTGATATACAGCCCCCCACAAATGCTACAAATAATTAATATTTGACAAGTAATATACTCTCTCTCAAAGCAATCTATGTATTGATAAGTCTATATATAAACTCTCTTTTTTCTCCATTTACCTGTGGGGGGGCGGGGGTAAACATATGCTAAGAATCAATTTGTTGTGCATAGTTCTATGAGAACTACACTGACTTGGAAATAAAAGGCGTGCAGGATTGAATCAATCCCTCAAACGCCTGTGTTTTCCATTTTGGGAAGCCATGCCTTGTTCTTACAATTGTCCTTATATAATCAAATTGTGCAACTCCCCACCAGTGGAGGCAGCAACGACCAAAACATAGATGGTTTTGTCTGAGATTTCCACTTAGTAACAGATTTTGCAAGTCAGCCTATTACAGCCCTGACCTAGATAGCCCTAATTGCGTCAGATTTCAGAAACTAAGCCGGGTCAGCCTGGCTTAGTACTTTGAAGGGGGACCACTAAGGAAGTCCAGGGTTGCTACACAGGGACAGGAAATGGCAAACCAACTCTGCTCATCTCTTGCCGAGAAAACCCTATGGGATCACCACAAGTCAGCTGTGACTTAAAGTCACTGTACACACTCATGAAGCAGCATAAAAAAGAACTATTTTGTGCAAGAATCATATAAAGATACTAGACCCCGAAGAAGACTTTTACATCCAAATTATCTCCTAAATTTCAAGAAGATTGAACAAAGGGGGGGGGGGTGTCAGTTTTACAGAACCCAGAAGTAGGTCCCTCTCTACACTGCTGCACTTATCTCTACTGATTTCTAAAATGGTGACCGCCCAGGAGAACTCCAGACCGGGTATTGGCATAACCTCACCCCATCTGCATTAATTTAATTTTCCTACTCTTACAGTGACAGATTGATAATTTTAAAAAAGTATTCCTTTCCACTGAAAACTATCTGTTTGCTAGGGTTGTCAGGTCCCTTGACTCCTCTGGTGGGAGATTGGGAGCCTGGCACTTACCCTGTCGCTTCCTGAGATTCTTTCCTTGCGTGTGCAATCCCAGCTTGCATGATGATGTCACTTCCCGGAAGTGATGTCATCATGCAGGATCAAAGGGCAGAGCAGCAGTTCAAAGGGCGCTCCTGCGCTCACTAAGGGGCACCATTCAGCCCCAAACAGGCCCCAAATGGGCCTGCTGCAGGGCGCAATTTGGGCCGCTGTGAGGGCAGGAGGCGTACCACCTGGGGGCACTCCGTACCTGACTAAGAGAGCTGTGGCTCTCCAAAGCTTATGCTACAATAAGGTTGGTTAATCTTAAAGGTACTGCTGGACTCTTTACTATTTGTGCATATTGAAGCTGTACGAACATGGGAAGTGTATCTGTTGTCCTGTTCACAAAAAGCAGCAATTGCACAGCTTGGGTGCACTCTCATTATGCACTCTGGAGCCCAAAAGCAAATGTCTGTATAGGCATTTGAATAAATATGCTTTCCAGAAAAACAGTTCAGGGTCCAATCAGTGGCATAGCCACATATAGCAGGGGCCCACAACATTTTGGACACTGCAGGCACTTTTGGAATTCTGGCACAGGGTGGTGGTAGGGCTTCCAGGTCACCTGTGGTGGTGGGGGATCCCCCACTCCCATCCTCCACCTCCCACCACCACTCACCTGGCTTGCAGGGGGGGAAGCAAGGGACAGGTCTCCTGGGCACACTCCTGGGGCAGCACATCAACGTCACTCCCGGAAATGACATCATCACACTGCCCCGGGAGCATGCGTGCACAAACCACACATGTGAAGACAACAAGAACGGTGAGTGCCGCCAGGAGCGGCACAAGGGTTTGCGGTGCTCGCAGCCGGGTGCCTGGGCACCCCCCCCCCCGCACGCTTGCACGCGTGCCACCACCGGCCCAATCACTGCGGCAGGCAGCCTCCAAGCTCTCTCACTTGGTTGCCTGCGCCGCTGCAGATGCCTGTCAGTGGCGGCTGCGCCCGACCGGGGGCTTGTGCTGGTGGCAGCGGGGGCACGGGGTGGGAGGGATAGGAGGCTACTGCTTTGTGGTGTGCGCTCCTACCCCCCGTGCCTCCTCCGGCGCTCCCTCTGGCACCCCACACCTGAGGCCACCGCCTACCTGGCCTCAATGGGCACGCCGGCCCTGAGCACCGCCCCCTCTCCCACTAGGAAAGTAAGGGGACTTCGCAACCCTAGGTGGTGAGTACAACCACATGATGGCTGCCACAGGAAGCCCAAGCTCAAAGGACAAGAGGAGTGATTTTTTTAAATATCATGAGAAAGAGAATCAAGATGGCTAGCCATGTTAGTCTGTCTGTAGCAGTAGAAAAGAGCAAGAGTCCAGTACCACTTATAAGACTAACAAAATTTGTGGTAGGGCATGAGCTTTCATGAGTCACAGCTCACTTCTTCAGATACAAATGTCTTACAGGTGCTACTGGACTCTTGCTCTTTTCTACTGCATGAGAAATAGAAGTGAGAGCGAGAATAAAACCAACACTGTGGTGGCAGCTGCCACAGAAACATTATTTTAATCTGCACAGCCAATCAGATCTCCAATGGCCAATCAGAAGCCCTGCAGGGCAGGAGCCCCACCCACTTTTAAAAAATACTTGATGGGTGCCAGGAAAGGTGTTGATGGGCACCAAGCACACATGGGCACCACCAGGGCTTTTTTTCTGGGAAAAGAGGTGGTGGAACTGTGGGTTGCCCTCGGAGAAAATGGTCACATGGCTGGTGGCCCCGCCCCCTGATCTCCAGACAGAGGAGAGTTGAGATTGCCCTCTACACCAGCAATCTATGCTCCCCTCTGTCTGGAGATCAGGGGGCGGGGCCACCGGCCATGTGACCATTTTCAAGAGGTTCCGGAACTCTGTTCCACTGTGTTCCAGCTGAAAAAAAGCCCTGGGCACTGCACTGTACACCGCTGACTTAAAGGGTCTCTGATAGCGTATGCTGGGAATGACCTTTCTGTGCCCGAGACCAGAGAAATTTTTGTCAAAGGACACAATATTGAAGTGGCATCTTCAGTTGTTCCACATTGACAACATGTGCACACACATTGCAGCTGGTGACAAAATAGATTCTGGCTATAGAAAGCTAATGCCCCAATAAATGTGCCATATTTTAATGGGACAAGGACTCAGTAGTCTGAGACTCTGCCTCCATTCTTTTTTAAACAAATATTTTTATTGTTTTTCACATATATATATAGAAGAGACATGAGACAGTCATCATTATGCTTGCCTATATCCATTATCTGGTTCTTCACCTCCTGTATTTCGTCCTACTACATCATTAACTGTGAATTCTATTGTATCATATACTATTACCCTTAGTATTATATTACATTTAATCATTATATTTATTTGTCATCCATTTATAGAAGGGATCCCATGGTGCAGAAAAGTCTTCTTCCATTTGCCCTTTCATTAGAGAAGTTAATTTGTCCATGTCTGTAGTTTCCATTACTTTCACTATTAACTCTACTTGTTGTGGAATTCTTTGTTGTTTCCAGTAAGTCACTAGTAAAATTCTAGCCGCCGTTACTATATGAATTGTCAAATGTCTTTGCTCCTTGCCAGGGCTTTTTTTCAGGGGGAACGCGGGGGAACGGAGTTCCGGAACCTCTTGAAAATGGTCACATGGCTGGTGGCCCCACCCCCTGATCTCCAGACAGAGGGGCGTTGAGATTGCCCTCCATGCCATGTGACGCAGAGGGCAATCTCAACTCCCCTCTGTCTGGAGATCAGGGGGTGGGGCCACCAGCCATGTGACCATTTTCTCCAAGGGCAACCCACTGAGTTCCACCACCTCTTTTCCCAGAAAAAAGCCCTGCTCCTTGCTCATATCCGGCATACAATTTAATAAAAAAGTTTCTGGTTTGAGAGGAATTGATAACTGCAAAATAGTTTGTATTAGTTTGAGTACCATTATCCAATATCTATGCACCTCTTTACAGGACCACCACATATGAAAGAACGTCCCTGTATATTTCTTACATTTCCAGCACTTATTTGACATATTTTTAAACATTTTAGCCAATCTATCTGGTGTTAGGTACCATCTATGAAACATCTTATATATGTTCTTTTTAAATGTAGCAGATTTAGTTATTTTAATATTTACTTTCTTATCTTATTTCACTGCGCCGGGTCAATATTATTACCTAAATTCCGTGTTTAAAGTTTTACATTTCTCCACCCCTTCATTTTCTTTCATTTGCATTAGGAAGATATACATTTTCTTAATCTGCCTGCATTTTCAATGTCTGTCAGGTCTTTCCAGGTAAATTCCCAAGCACTTCACTACATCACTCAGGTGTATGAGTTAAAGTTACTTTATTGAAGAGAGATACCAGTATCAAGATAGTCAGACAGGAGCATTGGCAGAAGTTGTGCAGGGTGGCAAAGCAAGGTTAATTATAGGGGAACGTTCCCACCCCTGGGAGGGAAAGTCCGTTAGGGTTTTGGCACAAAAGGTCCAGGATCTCGGAGAGGAGGGGGGGAGGGGAACGATGATCTCATCCCAGTCCTTTAGGGAGGGTGATAGGGCTCCGACTGGAACTTCAAGGCCACGGTCTCAAGCCGGCAAATAGCAACCAGACACCTGCAAGATAAGCAGCTAGCAGCCAAGTAAGCAGACGTGTTCCCTTTACATATTCTCAGAGGTTCAGAACAACATGCAGTAAAACAGACATGGCAGATCTATATCAAGACAAACATGGCAGATATGCTGAGGTGTATCTGACAATGTCTCTGAGCTGCTAAATTGCACAGGGAAAAGAATTTTTCCGGAAATGGCAGCTCCAGTCTAGACTTGTACGAGCATTACTTAGTACTATGTACAAAACATAAATATGTGGAAATCCTAGAAGTCTACCATACCATACGGAGAACTGCAAAGCACTAATATTAACAGAAAGCTAAAGCCACAAGTTCATGCTTGGAAAGGTGCCCGTGGCAGAGTATATGGCATGAATTGCAAGTTTAACCCCTATTTAACCAAATAGGAAGATGCTGGGAGTTACAGCTATAGAGCTCCCAAGCTTTTTTTGAAAAATAGCAGGTGTTTGGGATCTTAACTGGGATTGGGATTGCCTCCTTGACAAGTATTTCACCTCAGTAAATCATCTGTAAAATGGGTATAAAAGGAGACTACAAGGTACATTTGGTCATAAAGATTTGTTTATTATTTGAAGCATGATCTTGCCCACCTGTGCACTAAAATCTTTGAGATGGTTCCCCAAAAAAATAAAACAGTAATAAAAAAAATCAATTTTAAATGTAGTCAGTTTATCTACCTTAAAAGCCAGTTAAAAATAATGACAATAGCAAGCAAGGAAGGGAAGCAAACAGCAAAAAATTAAAAGCAGGTATAGACTGAAGACTGAGCCAGTCAAATAAGCTATAAAACACTGGTGGTTTGCGGAAAATAAAGATGTCTTCGCCTGATTGCCTCATAGTCAGCAGAGCAGATTCCAAGTAAGAGGATTTAGATCTTCTCTGATCCTGGATCCAGAACACATTCCTTGTTTTTAATTTCAAAGCTTTCCAAGGCCTTTGACACATTTAACTCTGCTCTAGGGTTGCCAACTCCAGGTTGAGACATTCCAGGAGATTTTGGGGGTGGAGCCTGAAGATGGTGGGGTTTGGAGAGGGGAGGCACCTCAACAGGGTATAATGCCATAGAGTCCTTTCTCCAAAGCAGCCATTTTCTCCAGGGTAACCAATCTCTGTAATCTGAAGATTAGTTGTAATTTCGGGAGCGCACCAGGCCCCACCTGGAGGTTGGCAACCTTACACTGATTTCATATCACAGCGGAACTGTTGTGTACTGGGCCGAGCACAGCCTCTAAAGTAGTTATTGTATCGATTGTAACACACTCTACTGTGTTGAGCTTGAGGTTCAGTCAAGGCTCCCAAAGCCTGCATTCTCATTGGTCCATAATCCCTGCAATATCTCTGGTTACTTAAAGACAGCAGCCAATCGGTCCTCTATAATAAAGACCAATCAGTGGCCTGTCTACTTCAAACAGTGTATATAGTTTATGAAAATGACGGTATTCTAAAGTATGTATTTTCATTGGCTATCAGTTATTCTGGGGATGGAGCTGCTGTATATATATTGAGGGCTTCTGTTCAGTCTGTCAGTGTGTGTTGTGTGTGTTATGCTGAATAAAGAGATGTTGATTTACCTCAAGTCTGAACCCACTAATAGGAACTTTCACTACTCTCACTTTATCCTTGGCCATCTGAAGGTCTCTTCTTCCCTCAAGAATGCAATCCTGTGCTGCCCCACAGGCCTAGAACACCAACCTAACGCCCCCTCACTTCCTCAAACTCTCTTGTAATCTGCCTTCCCCATGAAGTCTTTTGTGCACACACACACACACCATCCCTTTTGAAATCAGGACTTAACCTTGTATTATACCATTTCCAGGTCAATCCTGGATTCTCTGAAATCAGACATGCACTAGGAGTTCCGTGTTCAGAGCTCCCAACGTTTTTTGGAAACTTAATTCTCAAGTACGTGGAATAGGCATTCACTCCATGTAAGTAGCAGGGCTCATTTCGAGGGGGAATGCACAGGAATGCAGTTCTGGCAGTTCCCCAAAGAGGCCACATGTCAGGTGGTCCCGCCCACCTGACTCTCGGCCATTTTGGGCCCGTTTCGGCCTGGATTGAGGACAAAACGGCCCGGATCGGGCCTCTGACAGGTGGTAGATCACTCTCCCACTCAGCAGCGGCCTGATCCTGACCATTTGGGGCCCCTTTTCAGCCATTTTCAGCCCCTTTTTGCCATTTTGGGCCCAATTTCAGCCCTGAATGGCCAGGCTTGGGTCCAAAACAGCCAGGATAGGTGATGTCAGGGGGTGTGGCATATGCAAATCAGTTATGCTAATGAAACACCTCCAGTGATGGCAAGGGGTGTGGCATATGCTAATGAGTTATGATAATGAGTTCCTCCAGCTCTTTTTCTACAAAATGGCCCCTGGTAAGTTGTAGTAAGTCAGTAAGAAAGCCAGCGTGGTGTAGTTGTTAGAATGTCAGACTAGGATCTGGGAGACCCAAGTTCAAATTCCATCCCCCACTAGGCCACCATGGAAGCTTGGGTGACCTTGGGTTAGTCAGACATTCTAAGCCTAACCTGACTCACTGGGCTGTTGTGAAGATCAAATGGAGGAGAACAATGTAAGCCATTTTGGTGGAGGAAAGTGGGGATAAATGAAGAAAATAATATATAGAGTCTCTCTACATGAGACACCTCGGTGTGTGTTTGTCAAGTGGAGGGAAACACAATGTTAGCCAGGAAGTGTAGTTTAAAAAGACAGAGCCGGTGGATATCGCTCCTCAGAAGGTTTGTTAATTTAATCTTCACCTCCCCAAAGGCTCTGTTAATTTCTCCTCTCTGGTCTAAAACTCTGTGGGATTTCAACCAGAGGGTAGCAAGGAATGAAAATGGGCTGGAGCTGCTTTCCAGAACTGGGCTTGGACCGGAGAGGTTATAATGGGCTGAAGTTTCCCTTCTGACATTTCACAGCCCCTTCACAAAGCTCCAGTGTGTAGCAAAGCCTTTGCCCAGCTGCCAGCTCTGTCTTAAACTACTCATCCCATCTAACATTGCATCTCCCGACACGTGTTCTTCACATGTGAGATGTCTCATGTAGAGAGACTCAAATAAATAAGCATTTGGGGGATTTTTCCAAGGCTAGAAAACTGCCCAGGGGAGGAGATATAAGCCCTCTCTCCCTGCATGCTGCTGTGCTGCTCTGAACCAAATCCCCATGTGCCTGAGAATTAAATTTCCAAAAGCGCTGGGAACTCAGAAGGTGAATTCCCAGTACACCTCAGGTTTGACAGGCCCCACAGGTGCGGGCTTGGGACAGACCTAGAAACAGCCTAAGAATCTGTATTTAGCACACATCTATTATACCCTTCCTCTGAGGAGCTCCAGGCAGCATAAACCAGTCTTCTGTTCTCCATTTGATTCTCACAATCCTGTAAGGTAGTATATGCTGAAGAGAGAATACCTCAAATCGCCCCGCAGGTTTTATGGCTGAGAGGGGATTTGAACCTGAGTTTCCAAGATCCTACTCCAACCCTCTAACCACTACACCATGCTGTCATGCTTTATCACTGCCTCCTTTTGTAAAGTACTTTTAAATATTTCTCTCTACTCATACACCGAAAGACTGTCACTGATGTATTTTTTATCACCCGTATTTTGACATAGAAGCCTGAATAGCCCTGACTAGCCCAATCTTGTCAGTGCTTGGTGTATTTGAATGGGAGACCACCAAGGAAGACTGGAGTTGTTCTGCAGAGGAAGGAAGTAGCAAGCTGCCTCTGCTCACCTCCTGTCTTGAAAACTCCATGGCCCTAAGGCCCCCATGAGTCAGTGGTGACTTAATGGCACACAATTATTATTATTACTAGCATAAAGCTCTTTGTGGGGAAATATACCAGGCTCTAGAAAGGGCAAGGCAGGCTGGCCGGGCATTGCTCCCTCTGCAGTGCCCAATCGGGGTGGGGGAGGACAGGGTGGCCAGGCAGGCATGGCCCCCTCCCCTGTGCCCCATCAGGGCCGGAGCAATACAGAGCAGCCAGACCTGGCATGGCCCCCTTCCCTGCACCCTGTCTGGGTGGGGGAGCACAGGATGACTGGGCCAGGCATGGCCCCCTCCTCCATGCCCAGCATGGGGCCAGGAGCACTGAGGGGGGGTGGAAGGGGCCCAGAGTGCTCCTGTGCCCCCCAGCCATGCCATTCAGTCCTGATTTGGGCCAAATAGGGCAGCTGTGGGGCCTGGGAGTGCTTCCCCCTGCACTTCCCCCCCCCATGGCAACAATCAAGGAGGGGATCAGGAAGGGATAGGAGGGCTCCTGCCTCCTTCTCTGGCCCCTCAGCTGCTGCTCCCAAGGCCCTGCAGAGGCAGTGGTGAACCCTGCCCCTCCAGCTGCCACAGGACCTTGGGAGGGCTCAGTGTAGTGACAGGTTCCTCAGAAGCCCTGGGGCAGCAGGAAGGCTTGAAGTTGTGGTGCTGGATCTTCCCATTGCTAGGCCAGGGCTTCCTGGGCCTCTGGAGGCCCCAGGAGGCAGCAGGGAGGCATTTTGCCCCCGACTTGCTCCTTATCCCTGCATACAGAGCCTGCAGGCAGGGATAAGAAGTGAGTCATCAGCAACACAGTTTGCCTTTTATGTTTAAGGATATTTTGACTTGCCAGCAAGGTGAAATGAAATCCTGCCCTCAAGTCATAGCTGACTTGTGGCAACCCCTGGTGGGGTTTTCATGGCAAGAGACTAACAGAGGTGGTTTGCCATTGCCTGCCTCTGCAACCCTGGTCTTCATTGGAGGCCTCCCATCCAATTACTAACCAAGGCTGACCCTGCTTAGCTTCTGAGATCTGATGAGATCAGGCTCACCTGGACTACCCAAGTCAGGGCTTGCCCGCAAGGTGATTCCAGTACTTTGAACGCTTCTCTTTTTCTGCCTTCTCTTTCTTTTTCTAGGCAGTGTAGGACGGAGCACAAGCAGAGCTGACAGATCTTCAAGGAAGAGAGCAGCGGACAGGAGACTCTTCAGTTGTTCACCGACCTATTATTTACATAATTTGAATGTGAAGTCACCAACCGAGGGACGGTTGTGCCACACCATCAGGTATAACTGGCTGATGGGAGAACCACGCAGGGCAAAGCCAAGAGATTTACATCAGAGTGTTCCATAAGAAACTACTGGAGATTCCACTCGGATTCTTCATAACAAACGCTGAGCTGAAGGTCTAGCCCAAAAATGCAAACACAAAAACCGTGTAATAATTAATCCCTTTTATTGAGACCAATGAAGGAAACACAATGCCGGTAGTCATTCATAAAAGACCAGCGTCATCACTGTGTTCTTAATTAATTAATTAATTAATTTTTAATTAAATTAAATTTCCAGAAAATGGAATGGAGGTTTGGGGTGTTTTTTTAACATTCAGTGCACATCTGCCCATTGTGCCAACTTTACTCCTAGTAACGGCTTTTCATCTCAGTATCTTTTCATTGGATCTAAGGAACGGGCAGGATGAAAACCGCACACATCGCCAAAGTTTTGTTTGTTACTTTTATGGGAGAAGTGGGGGGCGGGAACCCTGTACTGTTTGACAAGTGGCTTGATTCTTCAGTGGTGGGAACAACTGATGCATACACATTTTCCTTATTGGATCAGACCAACATACAGATTTCCTCACCCTTCGTTAAACTCACAAAGCCAAAGTTTGGTTTGCGTCCGGTAGTATCTGGTACTTCTCACTGGTCGGTGTAGTGGTTAAAGAGGTAGGAATCTAATCTGGAGAACCGGATTTGATTCCCCACTCATTCCGCTTGAAGCCAGCTGGGTGGCCTTGGGTCATTCACAGCTCTCTCAGAGCTCTCTCAGCCCCACCCACCTCACAGGGTGATTGTTGTGAGGATAATAACAACACACTGTAAACTGCTCTGAGTGGGTGTTAAGTTGTCCTGAAGGGCAGTATATAAATCAAATGTTGTTATTGTTGTTGTTGTTGTTGTTGTTGTTCCCTGTTACTGCTGTGGCTGCAATGGGGCCTCTAGATGACGTTTCCCTACCCTTGTCCCCCAGCAGCAGCCATCCCCCTTTCCCCAAGCCACCAAGGCTTATTCAATTTTTTTTAAATCTGCAATCCGATTTTGTTAGTTGGATATACTATTATAACCAGGGGTGACCCCGGCGTCCTGGGCAAAAGTCCAGAAGGGGAACCCGGAATCACTGCCACCCTTACTACCCCCCCCAAAAGCAGGTTCAAGCAAAGGCAACCCTAGCCACAAGTGAGGCAGGCAGCACCCATCACCAGGAGCCATCGGTCCAAGCATGGCTTGGAGGGGTTGCAAGTGTCTTCTGGGCCATATATGGGCGTACCTCGCCCCCAGCATGGGGATCAGGGCAGCTTCCCCTGTTGCCCATTGGCTAAGGCCACTCTTGATGATGTCAAGCTGTATAACAGGTTCTCTGACTTCCCAGGTTTCATTTTTTTAAGTATGTCTCTAGTCCCTTCCATTGCAGAGGCATGCCTTTCCCCTTATATCTCTACAATGGAAGGGCTACTTACTTTTTTTAAAAACAATGAAACCTGGGAATTCAGGGCTCCTGTTACACATATTGTAATAATATTATATCAGTATCACAATAATAAATTCCTAGGTTTTTTTTTAAAAAGCACCTGCATGGCAAGGTGAAGGAATGGCAACCACAGAGAAGATGGCTGCCATGTGGAGGGGAGGGGGAGGCTAATCTTAATTTTCTACCCCTCATGGCATCCATCCAGGATTTACTGTGATTTTCCCCAAAGCTTCACAAGAAAGCAGGTTTGAGAAATATTGGACATAAGCTGGGAAAACCACGAGCAATGCACAAATGCACAACAATGCTGTAAGGAAACGGGGGGGAAACCCGAGGAGTTAGCCGTGTTAGTCTGTAATAGCAAATTAGAAAAGAGTCCAGTAGCACCTTTAAGACTTTCCAACTTTACTGTAGCATAAGCTTTTTGAGAACCACAGTTCTCTTCGTCAGATGCACGAAGGAAAAAAAACAATTCCCAACAGTATTGAACCCTGGGCAGATAACTGAGGTTGCAAGCCAGCAGCTGGCACCCATTACAAACTGGGGCGGGGGGGTGCCATCACATCAACAACATAATGTCATTTCCAGATTGAACCAGGTTGTGATATTTCACAGCTCTAGGAGCCAAAACACACGAGAAGAAATACCTAGATTCAGCATGTGTTCTCTTACCTCAAGGTTTGCCGGGATCTGTAGGCGTCCTGGAAGCTTAAAGTTTAGCATTTACAGAGCAGCAGGAAGGGAAATACAGGCGCCTGTATTTCCCTTCCCCTTCCTGCTGCTCTGTAAATGCTAAACTTCAAGCTGCCAAGACACCTACACTTCCCAACAAACCTTGAGGTAAGAGAACAAGTTTAGCATTTACAGAGCAGCAGGAAGGGGAAGGGAAATACAGGCGACTGTATTTCCCTTCCTGCTGCTCTGTAAATGCTAAACTTTAAGCTTCCAGGACGCCTACATATCCCGGCAAACCTTGAGGTAAGAGAACACATGCTGAATCTAGGTATTTCTTCTCGTGTGTTTTGGCTCTAGGATTCAGAGGAAACTTTATAGTTTTACCATAGAGTTTCCACCAAAACCTAGAACAGCACAATGTCTAGGGTTCCCATTTGCCTGCTGGAGAATTCCCTTCCAGGGGCCTCCACTACCTGCCACCCCTCAACTGGGCAGCATGTAGAACCTGGCAAGTCAAATTGGGAGGGGGAGTGCAATAATTATCCTTGCACAATAACACAACTTCTGGCATGACCTGGAAGTGATGTTATCATGCCGCGGGCGATATTCTAGCTCTCTCCCAGAATTCTATAGAAACCACACGGTTTTGGTGCAAGTGTTAGAGTGTTGACCCCCGTACAATGACATCACTATTGGGTCACATCAGAAGTTGTGTCATCGTGCAGGGAGAATGATCCCCCCCCGCCCCCACTGAGTAAATTCCCAGGTTCTCCAGTCTCCCACTGCCAGGCAATCCTAGATGTAACTTCCAGGTTTGTCCCAACAATGCAATGTTGATTTTTCCCTTACTTTCCCCCCAACAGCCTACTGAGCAGGGAGTTGGAGGGGGGGCTGTCAGCAGGAGCCCTGGCAACCCCACAGATAAGACAGGTAACCCCAAAAGTTGAGAAAAACAAACCAAAATAAAGTAAATGCAGAAGACAATGCAAAAAGTAAGCAAACAATAAAATTTAATAAAATGGCAAGCAATAAAACTATGTAGGTAAAACAATATCATTTTGGTTCCCCTTTTATGATACAATTGATGAACAAAATATACCCATACACATAAGGATGTCATACGGACTAATATCTTTCAAATGATCAGGTACTATTCTATACACAACACAACATACCTGTCACCAAATACATTTCAGCCCAGAGGCCTTCCACGGTGGTCTTAATTTACTTAATATACATCCTTGGTGGTAGAGAGTGCCCTTAAGTCATAGCTGACTTATGCTGACCCCTGGTGGGGTTTTCATGGCAAGAGACTAACAGAGGGCCCTTCCCATTGCCTGCCTCTGCAGCCCTGGTCTTCGTTTGAGGTCTTCCATCCAATTACTGACCAAGACCAATCCTGCTTAGCTTCTGAAATCTGATGAGATCAGGCTCACCTGGGCACACCATTAAGATACTCCTAAAATACAATGTGCCTGACCAAGCACAGAGTGAACAAAAAATGACACAAATGATCTTGGAATGGAGAAATCCCAAACTTTCATTAGAACAAAATGTGACTAAGGCCACTTCTGCATGTCCTTAAAGGGACGGCCCACTCACCAAACGCAGGTGGCTTTCCCCCTTCAGACGTCTACATTTTCAAAACGGTTGCTGGCTCTTTGGCTTCTGTTTTTTCGGCGCCTTTTCTAGCACCGCACTTTCCCGCGATGCCAGAAAAGGAGCCAAAAAATGGAAGCCAAACAGCCTGCAACCATTTTGAAAACGTAGACGTCTGGAGTGAAGGGGGAAAGCTGCCTGCGTTCAGGGAGTGGGCCATCCCTTTAAGCATGTGCGGAAATGGCCTAACATGGGCACTCTAATAGCAATGACGGTTTTTCAATTGCTCGTGTCCCTTTCTAGGCCAAGTCAGAAACAATTACACCAAAGATTCTGTGTATAGCCAAAGCAGAGAATTTACCCCCAATTAACTCCTGCCCGAATAACCTTAATGGCTTCTCTCAGTCTGAAGCCCAGTCTTGCTATTCCCCGCACGATGTGCTTATCACTTCTTTGGATCGTAGCTATTAAAAAGGCCTATATAACAACCCTTATGTTTTTGTACTGCATTCAAATACAAGTAGGGAAACCTCCCAGAACCCGACAAAGCACACTACCCGGTGTGTCAATTAATTATATCATTATATATGTACCAATACATGCAATAAATAACTTATATACCAATACATGCAATAAATAACATAATATAATAGTCCTCCTCCTACAAAAGGCAGTCCATAGCTCAGTAGTAGTTGCACTCAATTTGAAAGCCAGTTCTGTGCTTCCTACTGAGCTATGGACTGCCTTTTGTAGGAGGAGGACTATTATATTATGTTATTTATTGCATGTATTGGTATATAAGTTATTTATTGCATGTATTGGTACATATATAATGATATAATTAATTGACACACCGGGTAGTGTGCTTTGTCGGGTTCTGGGAGGTTTCCCTACTTGTATTTGATTGCTTTGGACCCCTCCGCTTTCTTGTTGGGTCTAGTCCTTTGTACTGCATTCAACAATTCTAGCTCCCAATTACGATCCTTTTCAGGATCGTCACGGCTCAATGTATCCCTGCAAAGTTGTCCGTTTGGGTACCAGAACAAGAATGCTAGTATTGAGAAAGTGAAGAAAGAGGGCAGTGTGAAATGGGCAAGTATGAAAAACTAGCCAAACTATATGGGAGGAACGTATAATCCACCTTGATCACTGATTCGTCAAGTCAGACAGGTATCTTTCAGTGATGCGCCATGTAAATTAGTGTTCCAGCAGCAACTTATATCTCACAGGAGATATAAGATATCTCACAGGAGATATTTAAAAGCAATTGCATTAAGACTGTGCTGAGAGTTTCTCTATTTTGATTTGTACTGGGGATTTAATGCTTATAGGGGGCCCAAAACACTGTCACCCTCCCTCTAAAAATCATTGCAATTGAGTATTCACTACTTAAGCCTGTTTCTAGTTATTTCCCCCCCAACTGCTGCTGTTTCAATGCAAATGTTTCCCTTTCCTTAAGGCTTCTTTTGCCCTCATAGAGAAATCCCAGGCAATCGGAGATCATGTGATGGATGTAATAATGACATAGCACTACATAGCCAAATAGATTGGGCTACAGGCGATATAATGGAAGGCAAACTAAGCCAATATAGAGTGATACCAATGCTTCCTGCGCTAGTCACATAGGATGTTCTAGTCAATCAGGGATCCTGTGGTGGCTGTAATGATGTCACAGATAGATTGGGCTACAGGCTACATAATGGAAGGAAAGCTAAGCCAATTCAGAGTGAGAGCAATGCTTCCTGTGCTAGTCACATGGGATTTTCTAATTAATTAGGGATCCTGTGGCAGATGTAATAATGTCGCAGCACTACATAGCCAAATAGATTGGGCTACAGACTATATAATGGAAGGCAAACTAAGCCAATAAAGAGTGATACCAATGCTTTTGGTGTAGTAGTTAAGAGCAGCAGGACTCTAATCTGGAGAGCCAGGTTTGATTCCCCACTCCTTCTCTTGAAGCCAGCTGGGTGACCTTGGGTCAGTCACAGCTCTCTCAGAACACTCTCAGCCCCACCCACCTCACAGGGTGATTGTTGTGAGGATAATAATAACACTCTTTATAAACTACTCTAACTAGGCATCAAGTTGTCCTGAAGGGTGGTATATAAATCAAATGTTATTGTGATTGTCGTTATATTCTTCTAAACAGTACACAGGGCCGGCGCCAGCGTTTCTGGCACCTGAGGCAAGAAACCTGTTCTGCGCGCGTGCACTCTGCACATGCGAGCTCCATCCCTGCGCAATGACATCACTTGTGATGTCATCACGCAGGAGCGTCCCCCTCGCCTGAGATGGGTGGCAGGGCCAAAGGGTTGGAGAGGCGAGCGGGGATGCAGCCAGCGTCCTTGTTCGGCTCTCTGCTCGCTGTTGTGCCCGGTTCGCTGGGAGCCAAGGCGGGCAGCAGCAGCGAAGGGATGGAGAGGCGAGCGGGGACAGCACCTCCTTCTAAGTTCAATGCTCGAGGCAATTGCTCCCATCGCCTCAATTGATGCACCGGCCCTGACAGTACAGAGCTCCTTGTTTAAAGAAATGTTGCTTAAATTACTTTAGCTTTTCAAATTCCATTCCTGCTTTATCCGCATAGAATCCACAGAGGTTATACGAGCACTAACCTGCTCAGGGGGGATGGAGTAAATGCCTACTCAAGAATAGGTTGAAAGATACAGGAGGGAGGGGTGGCAATAGGGTAGAATTTTGGAGATTTGGAGGCGGAGCCTGAACATGGCAGGGTCTGGGGAGGGGAGGCAGCTCAGCAGAAATGTGCTTCCATAGTCTGCGCTCCAAAGCAGCCATTTCTTTCAGGGGAACTGATCTCCGTAGTCTGGAGATCAGCTGTACTTTTGTTTTTGAGATTTGATTCCGAGGCACATTTTAAAAGACACATTCTTCTCGATGAACAATGAAGCAATTAACTACTTTAAATCAATTTTGTAAAATTTGATGCTTTTCCAAACACAGAAAATCTGTTGAGAATTTTCCTGCAGAGCTCAAAGTAGTTTATTTATTTGGGGAAAGACATCAGCCTCCCATTCTCCAAAAGTGCTGGGAGCACCTCAGAAACCACAAAATCTGAATACAAAAAAGAAAGAAATCATGAAAAGATCAAACCAATTAAATCATAAGCAGCAGAGGAAAATTGGCAGAATAAAAGCTGCTTTAAAAACAGGCCAGTAGGCAAAAAAATTCCCCAAGGAGGGCATCAAGATTTGTTTTAAAAAACTGATAAAGCTATTTAGTACATGGTTCTAACACTGGGAACAAGTGTACAGCATTACAGAATAATTAACAGAATGCCTGGACAAATAAAATGGAAATAAACTTCTTGTCTAAAATTAACCAGCATAGCAAGGCAATCCTATGCAGAGATACTCCAATCTAAATCAATTGAAATAAGTGGACTTGGACTGGAGTAACTCCGTAAAGGATTGCAGTGTTAGTGCCAAGTTACCCATTGCGGGAAGGGCATTCCACAGCCAAGATACCACCGCTCAAAGACACAATCTGGTTATCAGCCACATTATTTAAAATCAGAGACACTGATTTACTGGCCAGCAATGTCATACTTAACAGGCAAGCAATGTCATACTAATAATCAGGGCTTTTTTTCAGCAGGAACGCGGTAGAACGGAGTTCCGGAACCTCTTGAAAATAGTCACATGGCCGGTGGCCCCGCCCCCTGATCTCCAGGCAGAGGGGAGTTTAGATTGCCCTCCGTGCTGCCGCGTGGAGGGCAATCTCAACTCCCCTCTGCCTGGAGATCAGGGGGCGGGGCCACCGGCCATATGACCATTTTCTCCAAGGGCAACCCACTGAGTTCCACCACCTCTTTTCCCAGAAAAAAAGCCCTGCTAATACTTGCATGGAATCTTCTCTTAGCAGTATATTAAAAACATCCAGTGAGTGTTGCATAAAGTACACAGTTGCTTGAGAAAATGTGCAAAACTGTCATGTCTGAGCCCGATCCATGCCCATTTTGATTCTGTGCTGCTGAACACAGTGTATCTAGCTATAGCCCAATGTCACTTTGCTAATGTCCTATTCTTTCTGAGAGCCTCGCTACAAGTGACATCTTCCACGCGAAGGGCACTTGATCATTTTCGCAAGTCTTTCTGGGTACTGAAGTCCCTCTCCCACACCCCTTTTCCTTCTGTTCCTTCCCGTCTCCGTTAGCACGGCTGCCTGAAGAGACGGAGAAAGCCTACGAGAGCAGCTTTTGCAAATCGTCTTGCTGGGGGGTGGGGAATGCTCTAGAGAAAGCTGACATGTGAAGTCCTCCCCTCTCTGTTAGAACTGTTAGGATCGCTGCCTTAAAAGTCAGAGAAAGCCTGCGTTTGCAAATCGTTTCTCTAGTCGCAAGCCTGCTCTCAATGATCTTTGGGGGCGGGCAGCTGCAACTTTCTAAGCTTTCTCTAGAGTATTTCCCCCCCTCCCCGAGCAAGACGATTAGCAAAGTTGCAGCGGGCAGCTCGGGGAGGGGGGGAATACTCTAGAGAAAGCTTAGAAAGTTGCAGCTTTCTCTCTCACATGATGTCATTCCTGTCGATTTCTACTCACTGCTTAGATGCCTGCCTTGCTTCTAAGTAGCCCTGTGGACCTGCATATGGAAATGATCTGATTTCTGAATCAAATCCA
Source organism: Eublepharis macularius (assembly GCF_028583425.1). Lineage (NCBI taxonomy): Eukaryota > Metazoa > Chordata > Lepidosauria > Squamata > Eublepharidae > Eublepharis > Eublepharis macularius. Next base: position 161,709,745 of record NC_072794.1, on the reverse strand, counting down.
TCTGACTTGTGTCTTACTGCAAATGGGCCAGAGATCTGTCTGCTGTATCCTGTCATCCATAGCCTGACAAAAACATTATGACAGAGCGTTAACTCGGTAGCTGGGCATATTTTTTCCTTATCTATGCAAGCTGCAAATATGAAAAAGGAAACAAGAGTTCCTATCTTCATGCTGGATGCCTTACTGAGAGAGAGGCAAAAAGAAAAAGTAAGAAAGAAGAAACGGGCCTGTTTTGTTAAGGTGATTGACTTTGACCAAATACTCAACACTGAGCTGTAATTATGGGAAAACAATCAAATCTCTATGTGGAGTTTGTGCCAAACCCGTCTGGCCAGTTCTTTGTATTATAGCAAAACCTGTTCATCAGCTTTAGCTCCACTGAAGCGCCTTTCTATTGCTGGGTTAAAGAAAAGCAAACCTGTACAGCAAGTTTGACCGAAATACAAAAAAAAAAATTATGGCTTATTGTCTGTGCAAATATACCCACACTGTTCTCTCCTATCTCTACGGCATTCACTGGGTTTTTGCTTCTCTATCATGACCTGATACTGAGTTCCAGGAATCGAGAGAGAAAAAGGACGGAGACAGAGAGGCAGAGAGTCCATCAGTCTGATGTGAGTATTGCTATTGTATTTGGGATGGATTTGGTCCAGAGGTTTTCCACTAAGACAGCATATGGCTTGGAAGAAGAGAACTCGTGCCCTGTGTCCATGTAGTGAGGTCTTCTCCAAGAAAAAGTGCCTTCAGTAAGGTGTAGGCCGCTCAAATCCAAAATTTCTTTCCTTCTAAAGGACTTGGGGGGATTTATATAAGCAGGGGGCTCTAGAGGCGGTCGAAAGAAATTTGAATTGTGCCCCTATCAAATATGGTTGTCATTTGACAGGTTCTTTGAATGATTTCATTGTTTATTATCTGGCTGACCGCTGTTGGAGACCAAATACTAGACTCACGTTCTTCCATTTGCGTGTTCCTGAGGTTGCTTTTGTCAACGTTTAAACTTGCTTTATTTCAAAGCAACCTTTTCCTTATGCATGCAGAAGACTTAGGGAGAAGTCCGAAGCAGGTCTGCTCAAAAGTAAAGCCCATTATATTCCATAGGGCTTACTCTCGGGAAAGTGTTCTGAGAACTGGAGCTGTAACTGCCTAGCACCATTTGGCTGTTGACTCATTCTGTGTGATACGAAAGATCCTACGTTCTTGTGTGAGCAGATGTGAACAGACGGTATTGCATGTGGCTGTTCTGTATGTCTGTTGGTACTGATGCAAAATTATTTTAATATAATCTCTGCCCTGTTAGATCAGACCAAGGGTCCATCTTGTCTGGCATCCCATTTCCAACAGCTTGATGCTTCCAAGGAAGCCTTCCTTCGTTCTTTACCCCATCCAAGCAGCAGCAGTACACCCCCTCTGAATATAGGTGTTCCGTTTAGCTATCTTATCAGGATTTGAATCCAGTGGCACCTTAGAAACCAACACAACTTTCAAGGTGTAAGCTTTTGAGAGACAAAGCTCCCTTCTGCAGATACTTGAAGAAGGCAGCTTTGACTTGAAAGCTTCTACCCTGGAATCTTGTTGGTCTCTAAGGTGCCACTGGACTCAAATCCTGCTGTTCCACTGCAAAGCAACGTGGTTAGCTACGTGAAACGTAGCTATTGAACTTAGAGTAGCCAAATAACTGTAACAGTCAAAGTTTCTCCATGGAGGAAGGCTGTGTGTAAGTATTAACACGAGCTGTCAGCTTCGTCCCAAATAAATCCTGATTTTAAAAAAAAAGGTTTTGGACTTTGAAGTCTCGTTGGGAAGAAAATGTACCTGTCATTCCCTTTGTGTGTGTGTGTATGTTTATATCAGCCTTTGAACTGGTTGTGAACATTTTCATTAGAAGTTCGTGTTGGGAAGACTCGTTTCTTAGCACAAGGCTGACACAAAAGAGGTGTGAAGTACTAAACAGAAGTGGCAAAGTTCATGCCCAGCTTGGACAGTCCATGTGACAGAACGGCGTGGGTCCTTAGCAATTCAGATCCATGGACTTGGGGCTTTTACTATCAACCGGATACTGTCTTATGCAGTTCATTATCATTTTCTGTGACGAATCCGAGAGTTAGCCCTGTATCATCCCTTGTTTAGCTTTCCCAGGATTTGCTCTAAGAAGTAACTGGTCATTCCACATTGCGCATTAACATGAGGTGAGTTCATGTACAGAGAAGGTGGTGGCTGGTGTTGGAACACTTCTGCTTACTCTGGATTTCAGACTTGCTGCACAACTTTTCTCTGGCTTGCCTCCCCGGGTATCATCAAGGCAAAAGATTGCCCCAATGCTATAGGCAGTACCGAGCAATAGCAAATACAAAGGGTGGAGACCAATGGAAAGAAGTTCCACTCTCTGCTTTACTTGCTTGGCGACTTGGCGCAAAGTTCCTTTATCGACTACCCTTTTTGATGTCAGACTGGGAAGGGTTGTGCAGTTAGCCGGAGATGGACAATCTAATGGGTGGCAGGTCACTTCTGTAGCCTAATCAGCATATTTTCAGAAACATTGCAGGTGCCAAGACACAGACGGGAAGGGATCTCTGATTCTGTGCCATGCCTATCTCAGAATAATTTTCTATGAAGTCCTTGGATAGAGAGTTTCCCTACCTATTAGGCTGTGTTGGGTTTCAACTGTAGAAATGTGGTTTCCAGTCTCTGTTCAGCCTTGAAAATTTGCTGAAAGCCCTTGGGGAAGTCACTTTTTTCTCTTTTTCCTATATCAGTAAAATGGGAACGAGTGGCTGATTCCGCACACGTTGGATAATGCACTTTCAATGCACTTTATCAATCATTTGAGGTGGATTTTTTTTGTTCCACACATGAAAAAATCCATTCCAAATGATCTATAAAGAGGATTGGAAGTGCATTATCCAACATGTGCGGAATCACTCAGTATCCGCTTACTCTCTTTTTTTATTAAGAGTTTTATATAATAAATAATATCAGCTCAGCTTCCAGGGCCCTGACCTGGATAGGCCCGGTGAGCCTGATCTTGTCAGACCTCAGAAGCTAAGCAGGGACAGCCTTGGTCAGTAATTGGATGGGAGACCTCCAACGAAGAGCAGGGTTGCAGAGGCAGGCAATGGCAAACTACCTCTGTTAGTCTCTTGCCATGAAAACCCCACCAGGGGTCGCCATAAGTCAGCTGTGACTTGAGGGCGCTCTCCACCACTCTCCAGGACAACTAATGTAAGGACTTATAGCTCTTTGCACACTAATAGACCTATAAAAATGTTTGCGCACTACAAGCTGCCCGGAAAGTCCTGCTGATTTGCATAAAAGAATGTGCAGCTCATTTGCATTTAAAAAGTGCAGCTGCTTAGCATAAAGGTGTCATTTGAAAGGCTCCCAATGATACTTGCTTACCAAAAGTTGCAGGTGGGCCTTGAAAGTTACATTCTAGTATCTCTGTGCAGAGCTTCAGCAACGTCACAGCACAGCAACATCACAGCAACTAAGTCAATGGCAGCCAGAGGAGAGGTGATTCTCCCCTGTGAAGTCAGAGCAGATCAGCAAATGATATGAAGAGAGAGGATGGCGGACTTAACAGTCAAGAGACTAAGACAGCAGAGGGTGGTAGTTGATTCCACCAGCCTTCAGCTCTTACTGCTTACCTTGGGATGATCAGTTGATTCACTGCATTTTTTTCAATCCACCACACATTTGTGGGTAAACACTTAGAGTCTCTCTACACGAGACATCTTACACAGGGATACTCAAGTGTAGGGAGATGCAACGTTAGCTGGGAAGCATAGTTTTAAAAGACAGAGTGGGTGGAGATCGCTCCTCAGAGGGTTTGTTAATTTAATCTTCTCCTCTTGGAAGGTTCTGTCAATTGCACCTCTGTCAATTTCACCTCTCTTTGGGGGAGGCAAAGATGAAATTAACAAACCCTCTGAGGAGCGATCTCCACCCACTCTGTATTTTAAAACTACCCTTGTGTAGAGAGGTGGAATTGACAGAGCCTTTGTCTCTGTCTTTTTAGACTACGCTTCCCGTCTAACATTGCGTCTCCTTGCACTTGAGCGTCCCCATGTAAGATGTCTCGTGTACAGAGACTCTTACATATATGGTTGCCAACTGCCTGGAGAAAAAAAATGTCCTGTCCATTTAATAGAGGCTTGGTGCTGGGAAATGCAAGTAATTTATGGCAACCCCATAGCATTTTCAGAGGAAGAGACTTCAGAGGTGGTTTGCCATTGCCAGCCTCTGCATAACTGCTCTGGACTTCCTTGATAGTCTCCCAACCAAGTACTAAGCAAGGCCAACCTGGGCTGTCCAGGTCATGGAAACAGAGGTTTAATCAGAAGTTATTTACCCTCATGCCATGAAAAAATTGTCTGCCCATTTCCACACTGCAATCCTAAGCAGAGTTGCTCCAGCCTGAGCCCATAGAAATCAATGGGCTTATACTGGAATAACTTTGCTTAGGATTGCACTCTAAGCCTCAGTTAAAGGAACAGGATATTTTTCTTTAGGCCTGTTGGCAACCCTACTCACTGATGACTTTTTCCAACTATAAATCCAGCAGGATCAAAGACTAGCTCCTTTGATCTTTGGAGAACACAAAGGAAATTGGGATCTGCAGGGTTTTAACCAAACCACAAATTAGTGTCTCGGGAGCAGTAAATGTACACAGGACTTCTGCTGCTAACCTATCTCAAAATCTATCCTGAGCAGCACATCTCATATGTCAGACAGCCTTATGCGGCCTCCAAAAGAAAGCACTGAAAACAAGCAACAAAAAGAGAGCCAGTTTGGTGTAGCGGTTAAGAGCAGCAGGACTCTAATCTGGAGAGCCAGGTTGGATTCCCCACTCCTTCTCTTGAAGCCAGCTGGGTGACCTTGGGTCAGTCACAGCTCTCTCAGAGCTCTCAGAGCTCTCTCAGCCTCACCCATCTCACAGGGTGTCTGTTGCAGAGACACTTTGTAAACAGCTCTGAGTGTGGCACTAATCTGTCCAGAAGAGAGGTATATAAACACAAGGAGATTATCTATGAAAAAGCAGAGCTCCACCCCAAAATCTTCATAGATTGTGTTAGTTATTCTTGCTGCAGTTTCCAGACAGCCACTGCCCCATCAGTTGATTTAGTGCTCCAGTGGTAAACAGAACCAGTAGTGAAGTGATATAAGATGTACAAACAAGCTTAGATTTGATAATCAACTCTCTCTTAATTGTGCAACTTAGTCCGATGCTCCCAGTCTTCTGTAACATGCCATTGGAACTAGGAGTGACCAATACAGGAGCCATCACAACCCTGTATACCTTTCAGGTGTGAAGCATGCTGAATCCTTGCTCCCAGCACTGGATTATAGTAAAGAGTCCAGTAGCACCTTTAAGACTAACCAACAGATGCTTCAGACGAAGAGAGCTGTGGGTCTCAAAAACGTACGCTACAATAAAGTTGGCTAGTCTTAAAGGTGATACTGGACTCTTTACTATCTTGAAACTACAGATTAACATGGCTAACTCCTCTGGATCTATGAACATTGGATTAAAAAGCCTCCATTCGGTAACAACTAAGGACTTCCCAATTGTATTGCTGTAAATGAATGTTTTACATCAAAGGATGAGCCCACACAGGGAGGCTTATGTTTTGCATTCTTCACCACTGTGAATGCAGAGGTGTGCGCATTCACAACAGAGCATCCACATGTCCTCTTTCCTCCATCAGCCATCATTTTCCCAAAGGGCCTTATGAGGTCCCCCCCTTTTATTAATAAATGTCATAGTGCTACAGCAATTACCATTTCTTTTAAAATAGCCTTCCAGTGGTGCAGCAGGGAAATTGGTACAGGTAGAAAAATGGTTCTGGTGGGGCTACAGAATCTTTGGAAATGCGTACGTTCCCATCCAGACTGCATGATAACAGGTTTGGGGGGGAAGAATATCAAAGAAAGGGGAGAACAATTGGGAGCCCTATTGGATCACGATATTGTATGAATGCTTCCACCCCTAAAAAACATTCCATTTGGGATGATAAAGCAAAGAAAACCACCATGTGGAAGCAAGCCAAAGACGTAAAGGACTGGCCTAAACCAAAGCAAGCCCTGCGAGAACTGGACTGTGTCTACATTTGTGCAAATCCTCGAAAGCCAGTATAATGCAGTGGTTGGAGAATCAGAGGACGATCTCCCTGCTCTGCCACGGAAGCTTGCTGAGTGACCCTAGGCCAGTCGCACTCTGTCAGCCTGACCTCCCTCGCAGGGCTGTGAAGATATAACGGAGGAGAGGAGAATGACGTCAGCCACTTTGAGTCTCCATTGGGGAGAAAGGCAGAGTCTAAAAGAAGTACGCAAATAAATAAATCTGTTTCATATTGCATGTGCACCGAGGATCCTCCCGCATCCACGGTAGTGTGGGGGTTGCTTCTGCGCGCTGTGATTCCACGCTGCTGTATGCGTGCGGTTACTGAAACCATGTGGGTGATGTCAATTAAGCAGGCGTTTTCTATCCAATTATCTGGGAGGGCAATACTCAGAAGGGGAGAAGACCCACGGGATCAGCTCTGCCCACAGGGCTCCAGTATTCACATGCATACCACATAGCATAGGATTGTGCAATGGGGTGTTTCAATGGAGCTTTTATGCCTGGTCTAACCAGAAAAATGCACGCGATTGCAGAGTTTAGTCCTTCAGTTGGATCCATTCTGGGATCTACATTTTTTCCCTATTCAAAGGAGCACAATCCACTTTACCATTCTTCCTAATGCAACCTCTATCCCAGTAGTCTCCAGTTTGGTAGCCATGGGCACCATGGCACCTACCAATTATGGTTACCAGATTCCCTTACCCTCCTGGCGGGAGGGGGCAACACAGCACTCACCTTTTCTTTGCTCCTTGCGCACAAGCGAAATGCAGGAGCACTCTTGGGCCTGTGTGATGACATCGCTTCCAGGAAGTGATGTCATCACGCAGGGGCCAGGCGCACTCCTGTGTTTCGCAGTGGGCCGATTTGGGCCCCAAACAAGCCTGATTCAGCCCGTTTGGGGCCTGAATTGGCCCACTGCAAAGCGCAAGAGCTGTCTTGGGAAATGACATCATCACACAGGTCCAAGAGCATGCCCTGTTCCCCCACACTCCCCCCTCACCAGCCAGGTGAGTGGTGGGGAGTGGGAGTGGGGAATCTCCTGCCCCTAGCGGGAGACCTGGGATCCCTGCCACCAATAGGATTCCTAGTGCCTGGTGCTGCTTCTCCCAAAGCAAAGATCCAGTCCTGGCTTTCCTGTAGCTTATTGGAACAGGAAGTCCCAGAAAAAACTGACAATTCTAGGAAGATGCTTGGCTTGCAACTTTCCAACTTTTTCTTATGTGCCTCAGTACCCAAATGTCAGCCATTTTCTGGCCCTAGCCCTCCATTTTCTGGAGGCACGCTAGGGTTGCCAGCCTCCAGGTAGTGGCTGGAGATCTCCCAGAATTACAACTAGTCTCCAGGCCACAGAGATCAGTTCCCCTGGAGGAAATGGCTACTTTTGGGGGTGGACTTTATGGAATTATGCCATGCCCAGGTCCTTTCCCTCTCCAAACCCCACTTTCTCCAGGTTTCTCCAGGTTTCACACCCCAGATCTCCAGTAATTTCCCAACTTGGAGCTGGCACCCCTAAGGCACGCATTCCCTGTTCTCAAAATTCTAGAACTGCTCACATGCTCAACAAGCTGGGGGACCCCTGCTCTAACCCATGAGAACTTGCCCGACAAACACAGTCAACCTCGTCTTGACATGGGAACGGAGAAGCTAGTCTCTCCACCCCACCCCACCCCACCCCATCCCCGTGCATTACTTAAATCAGTCCATCTTTCTTCCTGGATGAGATCACGTTGCTTCCCCCACCCACTACACATAATGATGCAGCATCAAGTGTCACTGGCCGCTGTTACGTTTAGGTGTGCCAGCTCCAGGTTGGAAAATTCCTGGAGGTCTGGGACTAGAGGATGGGGAGGGTGGAGTTTGAGGAGGGGTATATTGCCATACAGACTACCCTCCAAAGCAGCCGTTTTCTCCAAGTGATCTGATCCATGTCGTCTGGAGATCTGTTGTGATTACGGGAATCTCCGTGTCCCACTTGGAGTTGGAGGTTGGCACCTTAAACACATTGCAAGTTCAAGATTAGCAGCTATTTATCCTGGAGTGGGATCTGTCAGCTTCCAACAACAGCTTCAGTGTCTGTGTTGGTGACCTGGACCTTTAGTGGACATCTTGCCCAGTTCTATGGCACATTATAGTAGAGGACAAGCCGTGAGTTCCTTCTCAATTAAATTGCTCCATAGGCTTGGGGTAGATAGGGCACTACAGAAAGAGATAGGGCGTTCTGCTGCCCTTCCACCACCATAAAAATGGCCACATACTTTCACTCAGTCAGCATTACCCACTACTAGATTTCGATAAGTCCATTATGAGGATTTCGTAAATGGAATCTGGCTATGAATTTAAAAATATTTTTAAAAGTATTTCGTCATCTGACAGCAATGCTGATTCTGTGAACTCAGGCAGATCATGAGAGGGAGGGCAGGAAGGGTTACATCAGTGCTTAGTTCGTGTAGCCTCTTCTTACACACCCGGGGTAAGGCCGATTGTCACCTTGTGGTCAGGTAGCAATTTTCCCTGGGCCAGTTTGGCTAGGGATCCTGGGGGTGTTTTGCCATCTTCTGGGCAAAAGCTAGCCAGCTTTCAACCAACGTGACCGAACCGATAGTTTTCAACCAACTTTTGTATGAAAAACAGAATGGATCGCTTTTAAAGTACGTTACACGGCCCATGAAGAAGAACCCTGAAATGGGCTGAACAAAAAGCTGGCAATCCCATTGGCCATTTTCCCTTTTGGACCACAGTCTACGTTTAACGTGGGATTTTCCATCTGTGAGTCTTTATGCCTGTGAAAAAAGGAAAAAAGAACAGATTTAACCATTTGGACTATACCGCTAAGCAACGCTTACTTTCCACACTTGTCTGTCAGGAGCTGATTGGGGGACCCGGTAAAGAGAAAAATTATGCAGAGGTTATTGTTAATATTTTGGAGATGGCAATGCTTACCTTCTATATGGCAGTTGGTTGTTAGATCCTGTAAAAGAAAAAAATTTAATGGATGTAACACTGTGAAGATCTATACATATATTGTGGCTTGCACTTACAGCACTTTCAATTTGATTATGTAAATTATATACGGAGTAATTGTTGTAGTCTCTGGTGGAGGTTTCTCCTGTTGTTTTTCTGTATCTTCTGGACATGGAGCAGGGGTCTCTGGGGGGTGTGGGGAGGTGAGGTAATTGTGAATTCCCAGCATTGTGCAGGGGGTTGGACTAGATGACCCCAGAGGTCCCTTCCAACACTATTATTCTATGATTTAAAAAAAAAACTCACCAAAACGAGGAAGCTCTATTGAGTAGATCAGTTCCTGGTTTTTTTCCCCCTAGAGCACTGATCATCCACTTTGGGTCCATAAACACCATGTTACCCACCTATGAGTTTCCTGGTATCGATTTGCTTCTGTGTCAAAGCAAAGAACTCGTTCGGGCTTTCCTCCAACTTGTTGGAGCAAGGAGTACTTCACAGGAACTCAGGAAGCATCTCCGTTGCATTTGCAGGGCCCGCCTATTTGGAATCAGTTGTCTCCACCGTTAAAAAAAAATGCTTGACTTACAGATTTGTACCATTTTGTGTTTGGTGCTAGCACCAAACCATTTTATGGTGGCATCCACTCTCCATTCTCAATTTTATAAAAGTGCCCACGTGCTCAGTCATATTGAGGATCCCTGCCTTGGAGCAATTTGACACATTTTATTTATTACTTGTGTACAAAACTTTTATAACAGTTTTCAACTAACGTTTGAGTGTCAAACTACAACCCGGGAAACCCTGGTTCAAATCTTCACTCTGTCACAGAAGCTCACCTTGGGCCAGTTATTCTGCTTCAGCCCAGCTTACCTAGCAGGGTTGTTGTTGGGATGAAAAAATAGAGGAGAGAAGAATGATATAGTAAGTTACTCTGGGTCCCACTGGAGAGAAAAGCGGGGAGTGGATATCTAAATACATACACAAATGAAAACACCACACCCACTAGAGAGGGATAATTTTTATCGTTGTAGTAGTAGTAGTAAAAACAGTGTGCTTATATGACGCCTTTCTGGGCAGATTAGTGCCCGGCTCAGAGCAGAGAACAAAGTCAGTGTTATTGACTAGGGAGCTGGACTTAGAGGAGTGGCTTATCCAAGGCTGTCTGCAGAGCAGGAGGACATGGGATTCAAACCAGCAGACTGCTGATTCACAGCCCTGCCACTTAACCACTATGCTACAGCAGCATTTACCTCCATGTCTTGAAAAAGATTCCCCTGCTTCCCCCAGGCCCTGACCTGGATTTCCCAGGTGAGCCTGATCTTGTCAGATCTCAGAAGCTAAGCAGGGTCGGCTTTGGTTAGTAATTGGATGGGAGACCTCCAACGAAGACCAGGGCTGCAGAGGCAGGCACCTCTGTTAGTCTCTTGCCATGAAAACCCCACTAGGGGTCACCATAAGTCAGCTATGACTTGAAGGCACTCTCCACCACCATCACCTTTCCGCAGGTCAAGCTGCTTTAAAGGCAGAAGAGTAGGCCGGGCTGAATTCTTCCCGCCTACTCCAATCAAGTGGCAAACTCTCTCTACCTTGTAAATTAAAAAATATGCCCTTTATTTGTCTAGTGCTGTAAGAGGATCTGGTGTCAAAACTAGAATTTGCAGTTCTGTGTTCACTTGAATCAACCACACCTCGTCGTCTGCCCTCCAGGCAACCTGCCGTACGGGAAGGATGACGGCCGATGCAGGAAGGCTTTCTTAGCTCCCTTCACCCTCGCCTCTCGTTGCATGCAAGGTGCACCTGATTGCTTGCAAATGCATACTCTGTCCATGCAGAGGTTTTAGTATGCCAAGCGGGGAGAATGTGTACAGGAAGACTACTTCCAGAGCTGAAAATCAGGCATGCACTGAAGGGTCTCCAACTTTGCTGAGCCTGTGAGAGCTTGTGGAATTTTTGAGAAGAGGTAGTGGGAACCTCGACAAAATGTCCGGCATGTGGGTGGGTGGCTGGCTGGCTGGCACCAAACAAAAAATGTTGGCAGGCTGCAGGCCAAGCATCCTCCTATGAGAGAGGCGCCTGTTTCCCAATAGACCCTCTCTGCAGGAGCAAAGGCAATGCCCCCAGGCCCTTCTAAAGCACCCCCTACCTTGTGGAGGTGCAAGGGCAGGATTGGCTCTTTGCATTGCTTACAAAAGCTCGTGCTGTAATAAACTTTGGTAGACTTTAAGGTACCACTGGACTTCTGTTTTCTCTGCTTTGCAACTGATGCTCTGAGGAAAAGGCAAGTGGGCGCCAGAAAACACATTGGTGGCACCGTTCTGGGGATCACTAATTTAAAGACTTTCCCAAATGGAGTGCTGCTATCTGCTCTCCAATGATTAATTTATATCTAGACTCAGCACTGGCACCAGTGGGGTGTAGTAGCAGGGATTTGTAGGTCAGAGAGAGAGTGAATAGACTTACATCACTTTCAGGAGAAACCCAGAAGTGATAGAGGGTGGCTCTCTGAATTGCTGGAAGTGCTACAGTTTTACCATAGAGTTTCCAGTGATTCCTAGAGCTACCCTATGCCATTTTCAGATTTTCATAGGAAATGATGTAATGGACCCCCCATGTCCTCATGCCAAACCCCTGTCATTTGCCAGGCATGGCCTAGCAACCCTATCTGTCGCTCATCAAGGGAGGGAAAAGGAACTGGAAGAGACATGCCATCCTGCCAAATGCCCTATATGTCTGGAGTTTTGCAAAAAGGTGACAGTTGCTGCTACAGGAAAACCATGAGGGTCAACCGTTCTCTGCCTTCTGTGTCACCTCAAACAAAATACAAGGCCTGCAGAACTGATTTTGGTTGCTTCTTCAGATGCATCTAGACTTCCTAAGTACCTGCTTATGGAAAACAATCTCCCACCAATTGCATCTAATGCCTACCAGTGCCTTGGGCATCAGCAGGAGAAATTGGGGAGGGAGAGAGGCAAAAAGACCTGGCATATCCCTGGCATGCCAGCAGAAAGGTACTGGCTGGATATTAGGAAAAACTTTTTCACCGTCAGAGTAGTTCAAAGCTGCCTAGGGAGGTGGTGAGCTCCCCTTCGCTGGCAGTTTTCAAGAAGAGGCTGGATGAATATTTGTCAGGGATGCTTTAGGCTCATCCTGCATTGGGCAGGGGGTTGGACTAGAAGGTCTGTATGGCCCCTTCCAACTCTGTGATTCTGTGATTCTACTTCCATTTTAAACTGGAAACAGCAAACGATACTCTGGCAATTTGCAAAGATTCCATGGTAAAACCATACAGTTTTGGCGGGGCGGGGGGGGGGGGGCTTGGCATCCCCAGACACGTGCTAACATCGTTTCTGGCCACACAGGAGTGATGTTAATTTGTCACCAGCAACATGAGTACATTGCCAGTGACATGAGCACGTCGACACTGAGTGGCCTCCAGCAGCAGGTATGTCTCCTGCTGGTTGCCTGGGGGAGGGGGCTGGTAGCCCTAGATCCATCCTTTCTTGGAAAAGATGAGATCTAGCTACTATTATGGTGATAACATCCAGGGCTAACTATTACAGTGCAGAGCTGCCTTTAAAGGCTGTTCAGAAATTTCTGTGAGTGTGGAATGCCTTTGCAAAGCTGTTACGGGCCGGGTATTTGTCAAATAAGGTTGTTTGTTGAGTTGGCTGCCTATTATAATATGTTTTGTTTTTATCTGGCACTGAATTGGATTCTTATCTTTTTCTAGTTCGTAGATTCAGGACAGACAAAAAGAAAGTACTTCATCCCAAGAATAATTATCTTGTGGAACTCACTGCCACAGGAGGTAGAGATGGCCCGTAGCTGATTAAACAAACCCAAGAGTGGATAGGTTAATCAGCAGCTAGTTGCTATCATGTGGAACCCCCATGTACCACAGCAGTAAACCTGAACACCAGTGATAGGGAATAACAACAGAGGTTCCCCTGCTTATATATCTCCAGGTGATATCAACTTAATCACTGTGTGGAAAAGGATGCTGGGCCATTATTCTGACCCATAACGGCCTCTTTGTCTTCTATTGTCTCTTTTAAAATGCTTGTTACTGCTTTTACTGTTTGTTATGTTAGTGTTGTTTTTACTGCTCTTCTATTGATTTAGTTCTATTGATTTTTAAATTGCTGTATAATTGTATCCTTCTGCATTGCCTTGTGGCTATGAGATGGTATAGAAATCCTGTGAATAAACAAGACCATCCTGCCAGGACCTGAACAAGTTTGGAGCTCTAATTCCATTTTCTTTCTTCCACTGCATGTGAAAAAAAGACTACCTTTGAGGAAGGAAGACATTTTGAAAGTCCTTGTCGGCTTGTTCCCTCTAAGCCCCACCTATGCATGAGTGAGACTTGAACAGCATAAACAGCTATCTGAAAGTTTAAGTGAGAGCAGCATTTATACTCAGACAAACCATCTGTGTCACAGAAACTGCTGAGATGCTCTGCTTTGTCGCTGCTGAAAATGGATTTTAAAATGGGCAAATTCTTCCTCTCTTGTCCTGAAGTTTTCTTAACTGTGTCAGATGACAGATACTCATCTGCTCCCGAATAACAGGCTGTCTCCCAAGAGACCATTTAGAGGGACTCACCATGAAATTTTTAACACCGTGCCTGGCTCTAATGGGCATCTCCAGGTGTTAAAAAATAGGCAAGTCAAGTTCACAAATGCCCACCTCCCAGTCGGAAATGTGTCATGGAAATCTGTAGCTCGCCCGAGGTATTTTGTTACAATTCTGCCTTCTCTTTTGACAGCATTAAAAATAAGGGTGAGCTGTAACTTTCCAAGGTTCTTGAGTTCTGAGTATCAATTGGCAAATTCTTCTGCTAAAATCTTCTGTCCCACCCCTTTAACAAAGGCTTAATGGGATGTTATTTATCAGGTGATGTTATTTACCTACCTGCCATGAAAAGCTTCACCTGTCAATTTCCCTGCATCCAGCCTCTGTTAAAGGGGCAAGACTTTTTTTTCTCCAGGTTACTGGCAACCCTAGCAAGGGCTTGAAACAAATGCTACCAGAACATGTTATTTTCACCCCCCTTATGTCTGAGTATCAGTCCATTTCTCCACACTCAGTGGCATTTGCTGACTTCAGAACCATCCTCTATATGTTCTTTCTGGGATATTTCTCTGCATCTCTTCCCGACAGGCTAGACTACACTCAGTTTTCCATAAAATACTATCTGAAGTTTACACTCAGAGCCAAACTAGACGAGATGAATTACACGAGTCTATGCAAGTGCCCAGATTCGGTTTTTTCCTCACCTTCTCGTGTCTCTTTTACCCCCGATGAACTCCTGTCCGTGGCTCTGCTCTGTGAAAAAAAGTGGTTTACATTGGCAAGTGTCCGAGGACCATATCATCGAGTTGCCGTTGCAGAGTGGTGATTCTGTTTTGCGTCCGCTTCCCTCTTCCCTCACAGAAAGGGAATAGAGGACAGGGGACGCTTACAGGGGATGGTTTAAGCATGCGGAAACTGGCAATGCATGATGGGATACCATTCCTGCGTCTTGGAGGAGCACAGAAGAAACCCGTGCCAACACAGACACGGGGTCAAGTGCAGTCTGTGTACAGGAAAGCAATGGGGAGACACGTGTAAATCCATTCGCGTGTTCTTCGCGTGTCATTTGTATGGTGTAGTTCAGCTCTCAGTTGTTTCCTTATTGTTCTAGTACTGTGCTGGAAGGATATCTTCCCCATAGGTCAGTCTAGATGTTCTCAGGATGTGCCTGAATGGTGGCAGCGGGATACCAGGGGGATTTACGGGGAAACTTTAGCCTAGGGGAGTTCTCAGCATGGAAAGTAACATTCCCCCTCCCTTCCTAGCTTCCTACCTTCTGCAGGTGCTCTCCTATATATGCATTCTCTGTGGTGGCCCCCACCTTATGGAATAGCCTACCTGAAGAGGTCAGGAAAGCTCCCTCTCTCTTGGCTTTCAGCACATTATGCAAAACTTGATTATTAAGGAGGGCTTTTTTACACAGGTAAAAGGGCCGTGCTGTAGGGAAACAGTTCAGAGAGATTCTTTGGTAAAGGGATGAGGACTGCAGACTATACTACTTTGTACTATGTGTTACTGCAAATATGTATCTGCTGGGTAGTTTCCATGTTGTTTAATATGCAGTTTTAAATTGCTTTTATTTCACCATTGTTTCACCTCTGTATCATATTTCTGCTTTTTTTCAAATTTCTGCACCCCACATGCTATTGTATTGTTTATTAAATGTCCCAGCTGTTATCTTCTTGACTTTCACTGTGTAATCCACCTTGAATCTCGGTGAGAAAAGCAGACTATAAATAATGTAAACGAATGCCCCATTAAGAAGAGTTTGATTTGCAGCAATTAGCAGGTAATAATGATTAGCCCCATGCCACAAAAGCCTTTGCTGAATTTTCTCTTGCGTACCAAAGCAATGGTCTTTTTTTTTCCTGATCAGTTGGCACCTGAGTGTTTAATTTGTATACTTGTGATGTATTACCAAAGGAATCTTATATCATATGAACCTAAGAACATAAGAAGAGTTCTGCTGGATCAGACCCGTGGTCCATCTAGTCCAGCACCCTATCTCACATACTGGCCAACCAGTTACTCTGGAGGGCCAATAACAGGGCGGGGGATCCCCCGCTCCCACCCCCGACCTCCACTCACTTGGCTGGCAGAGAGGAGATGGGGGAATAGGCCTTCTGGGAATGCTCCTGAGGTGGCATGATGACGTCACTCCCAGGTGTGACGTCATCATGTTCCCAGGCTCTGTGTGTTGATATCATTTCCAGGAACTGATGTCATCCTGCAAGCACATGAAGAAGGTGAGTGCCAGGTTCCCCTCCTCCCACCAGGAGGGTAAGTGGACCAGGCAACCCTATCACTGATAGACATGTCCTCCATCTCCAGTAAACTTTCATCCACAACAGCAACGTTGTATTTATATAGCACCCTTCAGGACAACTTAATGCCCACTCAGAGTGATTTTACAAAGTGTGTTACTATTATCCTCACAACAATCACCCTGTGAGGTGGGCATGGCTGAGAGAGCTCTGAAAGAGCCGTGACTGACCCAAGGCCACCCAGCTGGCCTCAAGAGGAGAAGTGGGGAATCAAACCTGGTTCTCCAGATTAGAGTCCTGTCACTCTTAATCACCACACCAAACTGTGTTGCCAACTATGTTGCCAACAGTAATTGCTAGGATGTCTAAATGAAATAAGCCACTCTGGGTCCCCATTGGAGAGAAAGGTGTAGTATAAAGGAAATAAATAAGGAAATAAAAAATAAACCCTTCTGTAAGTAGAGCCTCTAGAATTGCTGCTTGGGGGCGTGGGAGTTTGTTTGACATCATTTTAAAGGCACCAAGGCATTGCAGCAGGTCCTTCACTTGGCCTTGAGGTGGCCTCAGTAGGCAATGCCTAGCCTACTGGTTAATCCAGACCTGCATGCTCAGTCTGGGAAGACGGGAATGCCAAGCCATGCAAGCAGCCTGTAGTCATGAGCTGCTTTAGGACTGACTCAGAAGTGCAAATACTGCATGCCAAATTAGGAATGCGACATCCGCCAGCATCACAACATTCTTGGGTCTAGTCCCAGCCCAAGGCTGTCCTAGCCTGACCCTACTGAGCGTGTGAGATTTGACAAGATCGTGGAGCAGAGAGGTAATGTGGGTAGAGGTGAAGTGTGAGAAACAGCATCGTCAGTGCCTTCGAAAGGCAGCTGCCAGTTGAGGATCCTCATCTTTCAAAGCAGGGACACTTCCTCAATAATCCAGGGCAGGTTTCTTTTATTCCAGTAGCTACACGCAGGACTTGCTGGGAAGGGTGACTGAGACAGGCGGTGTCAACAGAAGCAGTTGATGTATCTTGCTCAGCCAACATTATAATTGGAGCTGAAATAAACTGGCCTCACTGCATTGAAAGATAAGAGTTTAGAGTATGCAGATGAGTTGACTGACTTCCAGAGATGCTTGACCAATGCTGCCATTGCTGAATTAGGGACAGCAAAGACTGATTTTTTTCCATTTGGACCCCACACCGCTTCCGTACATCATCAGAGATCTGCTCAGTTATTGGGTACACTTTTGGAGAGGGAAAGGGGGACGCAGATTAACAGACTCACATCTTTCAATGTTTCAACTCCAGACTAAAAAAAATGGCCTGAGTAATAGAAGAGCCAGTTTGGTGTATTGTTGAAGAGTACGGGACTCTAATCTGAAGAACTGGTTTTGACTCCCCACTCCTCCGCTTGACCTTGGGTCAGTCACAGCTCTTTCAGAGCTCTCTCAGCCCCACTTACCTCACAGGGTGATTGCTGTTGTGGGGATAATAATAACATACTTTGTAAACCGCTCTGAATGGGTGTACTGTTAAGTCATCCTGAAAGGCGGTATATAAACCAAATCTTATTATTATTTATTATTATTATTAAGACGACAAGTTTGACATAGGGAACCAAATAACAGCTGCTCTCCTGCTGTTGGCATGCACATGTGAAAGCTTTTTTTTAAAAAAAAGCTTTGAATGCATTTGTGACAGTGAAAAACAGAAAGATAGATTTGAATGTGCTTTATTGAGTTTCCAAATGGATGGATGGCCCTGCCGGAAGGTTGATTTACATTTGCATTTCAGCCTCCCTGCATTTTCCAGTACATGTTTGATTTCAGCCTGGAAATCAGTATTGTTGAGGTTGCCTTCTGCACACTATGAAACATTCATAAATATCTGTCAATGGGGAGTGGGGGCCAGGAATGCAGGGCCTTTTTGATTGCAGGCAAGGGAGGCCTTTGTGACTCTGACAAAAATTCAAGGATGCCCCCCTAGGGTTGCCAACCTCCAGGTGGTGGCTGGAGATCTCAGGGAATTACGATTGATCTCTAGGCCATCGAAATCAGTTCCCCTTGAGAAAATGGCTGCTTTGGATGCTGCTACGGTCCCTCCCCTCCCTGAATCCTACACTCTCCAGTCTCTACCCCCAAAACCTCCTGGAATTTTGTAACCTGAAGTTGGCAACCCTATCCCCCATGCCCCCTCCCCAGTAGTCCAAGCCTTGGGGACAGGAAATCACTACTCCACACACAAGTGCAGTGCCCCCTCTGCCTTTCACTGTATGCACGTTGCCAACAATGGGCAAGGCAGCTACCCGGCCATTGGGGGGGCCCTCGCTTCTGTGCCTCACCATTGCTTCTCAAATTATTATGGTGACAGCAACCGAGAGGGCGGCAGCAGCCAGGGAAGCCGCCCAGTTGTTCCATAGCTAAGACCACCAGTGACTTGCAGGGCTACTCACTGCCACCACGTCCTCAGTAGCAGTGGCTTGTTTTCTCTGGTCGGATGAATGGAAACCCTTCCTTTGATATGAGAGGCAGGGTGGTGCCGTGGTGAGTATGCCATGCTAGGATGTGAGAGACATGAGGGCAAACCATTGGGTGACCTTGGGCCAGCTGCACTCTCTAAGGTGTTTGTGAAGACAAAAGCAGGGAAAGCATTGTCTGCTACCCTGAGCTCCTTGGAGGAAGAGGATGATGGAATGATGGGTGCACGGGTGGACGGAGGGACAAACAGATGAACAAGGATGGATGACAGACAGATGGATGGGCAAAGAAATAGATAGATGAGCAAAAGAGGTACTGTCAGAATCATCCTTGGCATAAGAGCTGGATATAATGCCAGTATGTGATGAGAATCAGTTTTGCCTCTTCCATCTGTCATTTTTATTCAGCCTGTTTACCTGGTCCCATAGAATTCAATGATAGCCAATGGAACCCACTGAACTGTACTCCATCTACATAGCCCCGCCCCTTAATCTGCATAGCCAGGTCCAATTAAGCCATACTGAGGCACTAAGCCATGTTGGTTTTAAGAGGTCCAGTAGCATTCCCAAAAATATATAAATTACCAGAAAAGGAAAATTCAATTTAAAAACTTGTATTTAGGGGTCTCTCATTATCTCAGGCCCTGACCTGGCTACTGCAGGTGAGCCTGATCTTGTCAGATCTCAGAAGCTAAGCAGGGTCAACCTTGGTTAGTAAATTGATGGGAGACCTCCAACAAAGACCAAGGTTGCAGAGATAAACCACCTCTGGCAAACTACCTCTGTTAGTCTCTTGCCTTGAAAATCCCACCAGGGGTCACCATAAGTCAGCTATGACTTAAGGACATTCTCCGCTGCCACTCATTATCTTAGACCCTAAACTGTAGCTTATTTAGCTTGTATGTAAATCCAGTTCTGTTCATAGCTTCATGCTGGGATCCTTTTTCATGGCGTAGCAGAATTTGAGTCCAGTGGCACCTTAGAGACCAACAAGATTTCCAGAGTATAAGCTTTTGAGAATCTGAGCTCCCTTCTTGAGGTATCTGAAGAAGGGAGCTTTGATTCTCGAAAACTTAAGAAGGAAGCTTGGACACTTGAAAACTCAGAGCGGAACTACAAGTGACAAAAGGCACAGGTTGGACACTTGTCAGCTTCCCTGGGAAATGTAGGCATCCTAGTCTTGCAGCTTGGCTCTCTGACTGCTGTCCAACGGACTTTTCAACTGTCACTTGTCCAACATTCCGCCAAGCTGCCTACATTTCCCATCAAAACTTGAGGGAAGCTGACAAGTTCCGCTCTCATATCCTGAAAATCTTGTTGGTCTCAAAGATGCTGCTGGACTCAAATCCTGCTGTTCTACTGCAGCTGCCTACCTGAAACTATTTTCTTCATGCGACACTATCGATGTTGATCTCTTTGAAATATTTATATGCCACCTTTCCAGCCCACTCTTTTCAAGATGACTTACAACTTCCAGGTTGAGGGGTCATGGCTACTCCCGCCACGTAGTTTGATTAGAACCCTCACAAGAGGAGGCTCATTGAGAGCACACACAGCACCATAGCTAAGAGAAGGAGCTGTGATACAGGAAACTCTGGTTCAAATCTCACCACTGCCAAGATCTCACCAACTGATGCTGTAGAAGGTAATGTTCTCTCATGCTCACCCTCTCTTTTGCAATATCAAAATGATAAGAGCACTTTTCAGACATTACAGTCCCATGTGCCAAAACTGCAGCACCTGTGCATATCAGGAAGGCATGATGCTCCTGATATAAACAGTCACCATGCTGTCTGAACAGGAGAATGCACATATTTTACATGTGCATACAACTTTAGCGTGCATGAATGTATGACTACTGGCTGAACAGTCCAGTGGTCACTTGGTAGATGTTACCTAACATCTAAAAAGAGCTACAAATACTGCCTGATCTTGCAAGTCTTAACAAGAAGATAATAGCTTGGCAACCTTTTCCACTAGTATTAGCATTAGAAGTTTAATTGTATATGGCCAAAGGCCATCACAATACAGAGTTAAGAACAGTAAAAGTAGAAGTTTATCATACAGACATAAAATACAGTTATTAGAATAGCAAAATAAAATACAATTAAAATAGAATCTCAGAGCCAAGCTACAAGTGACGCCTTACACAGGTTGGACACTTGTCAGCTTCCCTCAAGTTTTGATGGGAAATGTAGGCATCCTGGTTTTACAGCTTGGCTCTCCATTACAGCTGCAAGACCAGGATGCCTACATTTCCCATCAAAAATTGAGGGAAGCTGACAAGTGTCCAACCTGTGTAAGGCGTCACGTGTAGCTTGACTCTTAGTAGATCCAATTGTTCAGACCAGTATTAAAATACAGTACAGTTATAAGCATCTGAGGTGAGACCAGTTAGTTATGAAGAAAATTAATTTTCTGAAGAAACAATCTTGGCCCTAATCTTTTTTGCAGCTAAGGCAAACAAGGATACTCTGCTACTGACAAATGGAATCAGTATCAGATAACAAAAAAACCAATTTGTCAATATCAGAGGTAAAGTTGCGCCCTACTAACAAATTAGCAAGAAATTTAGCTCTAGCCTCTGCATGCATGGGACAAAATAAAATGTAATGCAGGAGATCTTCAGGAACTGAGGCACCACATATACAGAGTCAAAGAGCCATTGGGGTTTTCCACTAGCAGAAAGCACTTCTGATTTTTTGGTTATTCCTCCTTCCCACGGCAGGGCCCTGCTGTTCTCGGGGGTTCACCGGGGCACAATTTCAGGGGGCACAAGAGGCTGTCACTTGCACTCAACAGAATCCACCCCAGTATATGTGAAGAGCTTTGAGCAACGAAATCGTTTTTTAAATGCTAATTATTACAATCCTTAAGACTGCACATAAACAGTAAAATCCAAATTGTCTTCTTGTGGAAACAGTGGCTGCTTTTATTTGTTTTCTGAATGGCTGGGGTTTGGGGCAACATTTCTTTGAAGAAAAGTTGGCATTTTATATTCTCAAAAAACGGGGAAAAGAAATCCGTCGAAGCTTTGAGGGTTAGCAAAACAAAACAGCCTGGCTTTGTTTTCCCAAAGTAATGTATTGCACCCATCCGAGACCATTGTTATAAATAATGCTTAAGACAAAGGCCAACTCCATTAAGGACCTCATTATTTGCTTCTTGCCCAGAAGTCATAAATAAATTCTCTTTATTTTGCATGATCATTATATCAAACTGAGAAGCACTGACCCCCCCAATCATCGCTCAGAGGAGGTTGCGAGTTTATGGTGATATCATTGCAATTCATTCCCAGAGATAATTTGTGTCCTTCCATTATGCGGTTCTTTAATCTCAGTTTAGAGAACAGAATATACATCAGGCAAATGTTACGGAAAGATAAAGGGGACTGCATTTTGGAAATCTTTTTTGAATGGATGTTTCTATAGGAAACTTCTCTGCCAGCTTGCGGATACATTTCAAACAGAAATCCAGCTTGGTTCTTTGTAGACTTGCCAAGCGTTTTGTGCTTAGTTCCAACATGCCCTGTATTCATAAATTATCTTCATACGCATTGAAATAAAAGTTTATCAGCTCCCACCTTCCCTCTTCCCTCATGTCCTAATATATACCTATTTGTGACCTTTTACCAAAGGTGATATTCTCACTTTTTGCCTCCTAGGACTGGGGTATCTGTTCAGAATATGTACCTGGTGTCACCTCCAGTACCATCTTCATAAATCAGAATGGTCGGTTGCCTATTGAGACCCACAAACTAATAGAGGAACCAGTGCTTAGCATAAGAATTAGGGTTACCAACCTCCAAGTGGGGCCTGGAGTTCTCCTGAATGACAACTGATTTCCAGTCTACAGAAATCAGTTCCCTCTCCCCCACCATGCCTCTTTCTCTTGTCAGCCAGATTATGGGGGAGGGGGCAGGAGGCAGGGCTGGGGTTCCCCCATCCTGGGTGGGGGGGAAGGCTATGCTAGCAATGCTACCCCCTGCCCCATTCCCCCCTCCACGTCCTCCTGCCAGTTGCCAGACTCGACCTGGCAAGCCTTTCCTGAGATCAGTTGTAATTCCAGGAGAACTCCGGGTTCCACCTGGCTGTTGGTAACCCTAACATCCTCTGGTAGGGAATTCCAAAACGGAATGTATTACTGAGTTTTCCTCAGGAATGACATCACACCACAGGCCCAATAGTCATTTTTTTTTTTATTTTGCTTCCACCATCACTCTGAGTGGGCGGAGGGGACTTGAGAGTCAGCCATTGGCTACGGCATGACATCACTTCCAGGGAAAATCCTAGAAGTGATGTCTAGGAATCACCAGAATCTCTATGGTAAAACCTAGAGATGTCTAATATCACTTTTGGATTTTTCCAAGAAATTATATCATACCATTGGTCAAACTATCTTAAAAAAAAATATTTCTCCTGTCTCTCTTCCAAGTGGCAGCTACAAGATGCAGAGATGGGGTACCAACCATCCCCTCCAAGGGACTAGCGACCCTAGCTTGACACGTACCAGGCCACCTTTTCCTCTCTGCCCCCAAAGCCACTTTCTACCTCATTTTTATCCTGCCTGCTTAGGGCTGCTTACAACGTTCCTCCTTCCTCTATTTGCCTCAGCAAAAACCCTGAGAAAGAAGGTGAGGAAAAGTGACTGGCCAAGACCCTCTAGTACATTTCATGGCAGAGCAGAGATTTGGACCCTGGCCTCCCAACTAGGGTTTCCAACCTCCAGGTGGTCACTGGAGATCACCCAGAATTACAACTGATCTCCAGGCCACAGAGATCCACTCCCCTGTGGAAAAAGGCTGCTTTGGAGGGTGGAGCCCATGGCGTTATACCCTGCTGAGGTCCCCCTCCCTAAACCCCACCCTCTCCAGCCTCCACCCCCCCCCAAATCTCCAGGTATTTGCCAACCTGGACCTGGCAACCCTATGAGTCCCGGCTCTTATTCTGACATTAACCACTGCACAACACTATCCCATCCTCAAAACCTACCTCTACTGTGAAACCTCCAGCTTAGACCTCCTCCAGTGCTGAAACTAAACTTTGTATGAGTAACTGCAACAACACCTGTTTTCCTTAGTTCCACTACCTTGTTTTCCTCCCTCCCCTCCCCTCCCCTCCCCTCCCCTCCCCTCCCTGTCTGTTCTCAAAATTTATATTGTAGTTTTCTCAGGGCATGGCTCTTCCTTTTTGCTTACAGCCCTGAAAAGCACCATCTGTACTGGCGTTGCTGTTATAAGTGAATAATAAAACTGGAGAGTTGATAACAATAACAGAAGCAGGTTCTTCTCTCCTTCCACGGCTGGGAGATCCTACATGTGCCTAGCCAACGAGAGCAGAGCATTACGTCCCCTGGGCAGTTCAGCCTTTACGGTGGAACTTTTCTTAGCTGCCAAGAGCAGACGATCCTGTTTAGCAACCAGGTATCAAATGGCTTCTCTTTTGTATGGGACACAGAAATTTTGTTCACAAATCAGAGAGCGCCGCTACGGAAGATTAGGAAACACCTGAAGAAAATGCCACACGGATGAAGTGATTCTTTTGAGTGCGGTTAATGCTTTAGAGCCTTG
This sequence comes from Eublepharis macularius, assembly GCF_028583425.1. Lineage (NCBI taxonomy): Eukaryota > Metazoa > Chordata > Lepidosauria > Squamata > Eublepharidae > Eublepharis > Eublepharis macularius. The sequence continues at coordinate 161,685,784 of NC_072794.1, read as the reverse complement.
TAAACTTCAAGGTGCTCCCCGCCCCCTTCCCAGAACCCTCCCTTTTGCTATAGTGAACCCGCAGATGCTATATCTCTTTGAGAAAGCCAGCTGTATCATGAGGACGAGTTCCAGGCACAGGCATGCATGCAATTTGAGCTTCCTGGAAGATTTGTCCTCCTAAAGCCTTTCCCATAGGACCCTGTCACTCACCCTGAATGGGACTGGCACCGCCGCTGAAACTAATGACACCCTTAGAAAACCACCAGAGAAATAAAACACCACTTAAGGGTCATGGTTAAGGCAGGTGTCTAAAGGGCAGCTGCAAATGTGTTAATTGCCCGTGTCAGTGATAGTTTAGAACATAATCCGTCCGTCCATCCGTCCAGTCCCTCCCAGGCTTGTTGACTTCTAAATAGACACTTGCCTGTTCACCTAGGGCGATTAAAAATCATCGCCAAGCAACTAGGCACAAAAGTTCTGTAAACTGGGAATAAGGGGGTCCTTTTTTTCTAAATTTGCTGTTTAGTAAGCATGTTACATGAATGTAACAGGATCCAGTCTATCTATTCCAGGTCTATCCATGGCTACTGACCCAAGTGATAAAAGGGACCTCCATGTTCAGAGAGCCAGAGGAGTTAGCCATGTTAGTCTGTAGTAGCAAAATAAAAAATAACCCATTAGCACCTTTAAGACTAACCAACTTTACTGTAGCATAAGCTTTCAAGAACCGCACTGATGCATCTGACGAAGAGAACTGTGGTTCTCAAAAGCTTATACTACAATAAAGTTGGTTAGTATTAAAGGCAGGGCTTTTTTTCAGCTGGAACGCAGTGGAACGGAGTTCTGGCACCTCTTGAAAATGGTCACATGGCTGGTGGCCCCACCCCCTGATCTCCAAACAGAGGGGAGTTTAAACTGCCCTCCGCGCCTCTGTCTGGATCTCTCTGTCTGGAGATCAGGAGGCGGGACCACCGGCCATGTGACCATTTTCACCGAGGATGATTTAAACTTGTTGATGATGTAAACTCCCCCCCCCTTGTTCCAGCTGACCCAAAGTGACGCCATTGTGTGGCCCTCCTGAGTTCCGCCACCTCTTTTCCCAGAAAAAAAGCCCTGCTTAAAGGTGCTACTGGACTCTTTTCCACGTTCAGAGGTAATAAACCTCTGAATACTTGTGCCAGGAGTCAATGTTAGGGGAAGGCCTCAGCCTCTATGCCCAGTTGTTGGCTCTCTACAGTAACTGGTTGGCCACTGTGTAAAACAGAATGCTGGACTAAATGGACCACTGGTTATGTTCTTATATTCTTCTTGCAATATTCCACTCTATATGTAAGAAACATTAACCATTGCTGAAAGAACCAACTAGATACTATTTGCCCATTTCTGTGAAGAACCTCCCCTATTAACGTATTCCTTTGTGTCTTTTTTTCTTTGTTTCGCTCCACTTTTTAATGAGATCTGTGGATTTTATTTTGGTTTTTGGTTTTTTATTATTTGAAGTATTTATTGCATTTTAAATTGTGGTTTTTATGATGTTGTGAGCCACCATGAGCCTGCTTGCAGGGAGGGCGGGATATAAATCCAACAAAATAAGTAAATAAATAAATTTTCTAGAACTTCAAGCAGTCATTGTGTAGCTCTGATCTGAGAAGCCAATTTCCATTGTCAGATCAGAACAACACTAGCAGCCATGTGAGATCCAGAGATGGGTCTGGGAATAATGTATTGTGTAGTTAGGTCCTAAGAAACACACCTGCAGATGTCTACACTTGGGAAAAAAATTATATAAACTAATTCATATTTGTATTAGAATTATTGTTATCTTCCTTTCCAAATAACACCTTTGTTCCCGGCAGCTAACAAAGCTCAAAAACAATGGGCATCAAAAATTAAAATACAAAAAAAATATCTAGAGAAAATGTAAATTTGACACGAAACGAATATTTATTTCAGAGAAAATCAGAAACTTTTTAGTTTAGATAGTTTGTTTTTCCATCATTGTTGGGGTTTTTTTTATATTATGTATATTTTGTTATTTTTGTTTGTTGACTAGTGTTTTTGTTTGTTTTATTAATGTGTGAAATTGTAGTGTTTGTATGCTTGTCTTTAATGATATAAAACTCTTTTAAAAACCTAAAATACAAAATAAATCCAATATGTTAGTACAGCAGCAAAAAAACTCCAAACTGATGAAAAACAACCAAGTAAGCCAGAATAAAACAAGAAACCAACTTTACAGGGAATAAAAAAGTTATGAATCATCTCATTATTGCTTTTCTGTTATAGATTGCAAACCAAATGGAAAAATAAAATTGATTTGGGAGGATCTAATTTCATAAACGTCAGACCACGCCCATGTGACAGCGCACAGAATATGGCGGCTGAAAATTTTGCTGAATTCTTGAACAAACTCAAGGAAATGCATGAGAAGGAAGTCCAAGGTAAGAAGAAACTTGAGGGGCCTTATTAAAGCCGAGCCACCCAGTCCCTTGCCTACATGCACCCCACAGAAGTTCATGGGATCAGAGGTTGAGTCTTCTCTGTTGGCACTCCACCACAAAGGGTTGGATCCCACCTGCTTTTCCACTGGTACAAGAGCAGCAGCGATCTCTCTCCGTTCAGTTCCTTCAGGTCAGCTCCCATCATGCATGGCTTTTTCCCCACAGAGGTCAATATGATCCAGGCATAGCCTTTTGAGGTTCAAATGGGTGGCTCCTCCTCCCTCTTACACCAGTAGAAAAACTGGCAGAATGCAACCCAATCTCTTTTTGCACCAGACTGATTGTTAGCAGTACTGTACAGACGCCCTGTATAGTTTTCTAGTGAGCATAGAAACGAAGGTGAAAGAGGTCAGATTGAAGCCCTATCCATTCCATATCATATATACCTAAGAAGAGCTTTTGACACCACCAGTCACAACAATCTTATGCAGCAGTGGGAAGATGGCTATACTGGGAGACCTGACAACTGTGGGTCTACAAATTGTTGGATATTCCACTGTTGTTATCGTTCATCTTCTGGATTTTCCTAATTCAGGTGGTGAATATTTGGTAGTGGAAAGTGTCATCAAGTCATAGCTGGCTTATGGCGACCCCTGGTGGGGTTTTCGTGGCAAGAGACTAACAGAGGTGGTTTGCCATTGCCTGCCTCTGCAACCTTGGCCTCCATTAGAGGTCTCTCATCCAATTACTAACCAAGGCTGACCCTGCTTAGCTTTTGAGATCTGACGAGATCAGGCCTGCCTGGGCTGTCCAGGTCAGGGGTATGAATAATTACAACAAAATAATATCTAAGAATGTGTAGATCTAACCTAGGTGAGTAGCTCCAAGGGACAGGGCCTTTTCTGTCATGGCACCTCGATTACGGAATAGCTCCCCAAATGTATTGCCCTTGTGCCTGATTTCTCCAAGGCATTTTGCACTGTTGAGGGAATGAAGTAGTTGAGCTCTAGTCTCTACATCTTCTTCATGCCCAAGGCTGATTCATGGTTCCTTTCAGTCTTTTTTATTTTGCATTGTTTTGAAATCCTTGTGTCATTTTATATTTCTTTGCAGAAGTTGCCTTGGAGGACAGAATAGAAATCTTTTAGATAATTGAATGTTGTACACTCTTCAGAATTAGAAGAGTTCTTTTTTTTTTTAAAGAGGAGGAGTTAGTTCAAATAGGTGAATAGAAGAAGCCTTTGTGGTTTCCCTCCCTGTATGGACTCTGATGAAACTCGAGATAGTCCTACTTTGGCACATAGGCCTACTGTACCTAGTCATTTACCCTGCCCTGGATAGTCCAGGCAAGCCTGATTTTGTCAGATCTCAGAAGCTCCGAGGAAAAGAAAAACATCACCGTAACTATCTTTGTTGTGAGCTCTCAGGAGCTCGGCAGGGTCAGCCTTGGTTAGTAATTGGATGGGAGACCTCTAAAGAAGACCAGGGATATCATGCAGAGGTAGGCAACGGCAAGCCACCTCTGTGAATCTCTTGTTTTGAAAACCCCAGCAGGGGTCACCATAGGTCACCTATGACTTGATGACGCTTTCCACTACCAAGAAGTCATTTGTTGATTGCATTTTGGGAACAAGGATGTCATCCAAACAACCAAAATGACTAAAGTGTCATGTGATCTGCACCAGGGATCCAGCATCTTACTGAAATGTTCTTTATTTCACTCCTTCAGGCCTGCAGGCAAAACTGAATGAGCTAACCAATGAGAAATGTCGGTGAGTGAAGCAGCTAGGGTCCTGTTCAACATGCTGTGGTGTTTGGGCAAAGATGGGGCTCGGATTGTTCATTTTAGAGGATTCTGGGTCATATTCATGCATACGGCACTCCACACAATAGCTATGGGAAATTAGGAGTGGCAACTGGACTCCAGTCTGTAGTATCGTGATTAAGAGGTTGGGTTGCAAATCAGCACTCTGCTGGTTCGAATCCCACTCCTGCCAGCTCCTGAGCTCAGCAGGTGGCCTTGGGTAAGCCACTCCTCTCAGCCCCAGCTCCCCAGCTGTATTGTGGGGATAGTAATAACATTGACTTTGTTCACCACTCTAAGTGGGGCCCTAATCTGTCTACAAAAGTGGTATATAAGAACTATTATTATTATTATTATTAATTTGAACAATCAACAATAAACAGAGGTCACATGTTATTATTGATAGGCCTTGCTAAGTTGATACAAGTTTCCACCGGAGACTTAAGTATCAACCAGATATCAACGTAATACGTACGCTGTTCCAAGTAGCGCTGTCTTTTGCAGTTCTGTAGGTGTTATGTCAGAAAGCTGCAGTTTTTCCATATGAATTGGAATGAAGTTTTTCAAGATGGTTCCAAGTGCCCTGATGATAATGGGGACTACTGTTGCATTGTTCTTCCACAGTTGGGTGGTTTCTATTGCCAGATCTCTATATGTAATAATTTTTTCTTGTTTTTTTTCTTCAACTCTGGCATCCCCACGAATTGCAGTGTTGATTGTTGTTGTTGTTGTTGATGATGATGATGATGATGATGATGACGACGACAACAACAACAACAACAACAACAACAACAGGGTTTATATAAAGGTCATAATGTCCATGACATTAATTGTAAGCAACAAGTAAGAGGTCTCTTTTGGGGTATCAAAATCCACCAACCTTCTCATTTTCCCCTTTGTTCTCCCTGGAATTAGAGACACCCAGCGAATAGAAGAGCTCTTTGCCAAAAACCACCAATTACGAGAACAGCAGAAAGTCCTTAAAGACAATGTGAAGGTGTTGGAAAACAGGTAAATCGTATGCATCCATGTGACAACTAAGCCCAGCAACCTTCTGGCTTCTCTCTATCGCCAGCTACCATGTCCCTATAGTGGGCTCTGGCCCATCAATGCTTATGCAGAAATCTTCAAGACTCCTCGTTGCTCTGCCTGTATTTGTCATCTTCTTATTAACACTTTTTTAAAAATCTCCTCCAAAAATGGGGTTTCTTGGAGACATCACAGAGGACTAGCCAGTCAGCATGATGTAAACCCCAGTATTATATCAGACTTGTAGAACTAATTTTACCCGAGTTCATCCCTTGAAAGACCCCTGAGCTCCAAAAATGTTACATCTGTCTTCATCTATAGACGACTCCTCTTAGGGCCAAGCTACAAGTGACGAATGACACTTGAATGGCAAGTGTATTTCTCCCTGTTCACTTGCCCTCCACTCAATCCACTTGCTGTTCAAGTGTCATTTGTCACTTGTAGCTTGGCCCTTAGGCTTGCCTACTCTAAGATAGGGGTGGAGTCTGGGGAGGATGGGGTTTGGGAAGAAGAGAGGCCTCAGTGGAGTATAATGATCTTTATCATCTGGAGATCAGTTGTAATTCCTGGAGATCTCCATGCTACCCTAGCCCCTCTGCTCTAAAAATTTTGCATTTATTCTCATATGGAGAGAACCCCTCTGTTGTAAAAACGTTACATCGGTCTTCACCCTCATCAGATCTAAAAATGTTACATCTGTCTTCAGCCTTCATTATTTGTATTCCATTAAGGTTGCGAGCTGGACTCTGTGACAGATGCCAAGTGACTCAAGAGCTTGCCAAGAAGAAGCAGCATGAGTTTGGGAAGGCCCATTTCCAGAGCCTCCAACACCTTTTCATCCTCAGTAAGACGAGCAGAGATCTGAAACGCTTTCATGCTTCCAGTTGTGAGAGAACTGAGCCCCCCCAGGGTCTTTTTAAAAAAGAATCGGGAGCTTATTTTGCTTTTGAAAAATCAGACGTTTTTGGCCTTGTAGTACCAAGCGGTTGATATGTTTAGTCTTCCTTTGTCAACAACACCGTTTCTGTTATTTTCTTGGTGTCAAAAACTGACAGCCTGCATGTTCAAAACTGAAACACAAACACAAATAAGTAAATGAACCTAACTGGGACAGAGACAAAATTCAGAGAATACATTTCAGAGAATGTGAAAGCCTTCAGATTGGATGTCACCATCTCAAATGAGAAAACCTATTGTTTAGTTTAGTTCAGTTCAGTTCAGTTTATTGGACTGCAGTTTAGTTTAGTTTAGTTTAGTTTAGTTTAGTTTAGTTTAGTTTAGTTTAGTTTAGTTTAGTTTAGTTTAGTTTATTGGACTTATAGACTGCCCGCCTGCCTTGCAAGTGGACTCAGGGCAGGTCACAACACAAATCTATAATATAGTCAGGGCCGGCGCCACTGTTGTGGTGGTGAGGCGGGGGCCACGGGCGCTGCGGGGCCGGAGGGAGCACCAGAGGGGGTGCCGGGGGTGGAGGCATGCATCCCGTGCCACTGCTGGCCAGCCCCGCGCCGCCGCCTCCCGCCCCTGGGCAGGTGCAGCAGCCACGAGCCAGGGATGACAGGCGGCCGGGGTGGCATGCGGCATGCGGGAGGCCTCTTCGCTCCACCCCACCCACCCACCAGCAACACTGCGTGATAACATCATCACGTGATGATGTCATCATGCAGTCCGGGGTGCATGCACGCGCCCAGCAAGCTCACAAGGCTGGCCTCCGGCGCCAGAAACCCTGGCGCCGGGGCTGAATATAGTAAATGAGTAAAAGCTTAAAAGCATATAATAAATACGAATAAAATGTAAACAATTACAGTACAACATAATTTAAAATCAAATCACCAAAGATGCAGCATTTATAATTCCTCAGATAATATATTCAAACCCCTGTGACATGGCAAGTCGCCCAGATCAACCAGCAGAGTAAGGTGGGCCAAAAATGGCCTCAGCGTGAAGGCTGGCCGGATAGTTCACCTCCCGGTTGGTCTGTTTTAGGTAGCAGAAGATGATACAGCCAGCAGGGCATAGTCAGTGGTCACAGTGTCAGATTAGGATCAGGGACAACCAGGTTTGACTCCCCGTTTTTCACGGAAGTTTGCCAGGTGATTCTGGGCCCATAACAACCTCTCTAACTAATCTACCTCACAAGGTTGTTGTTGAGCGGGCAAGGCAGAAGAAGAGAGAATGATGTGATAAGTCACTTGGGATCCCAATTAGGGAGAAAAGCAGAATATAAATTTTAAAAACTTCTTCCTCTTGACTCCCTTGAGCAACATGCTTCTCAGAAGCAGCAGAAACCAATACAATCAGACATTGGGCCAGACTACAAGTGACAAATGACACAGGTTGGACACTTGTCAGCTTCCCTCAAGTTTTGATGGGAAATGGAGGCAGCTTGGCGGAATGTTGGACAAGTGACAGTTGAAAAGACCATTGGACAGCAGTCGGAGAGCCAAGCTGCAAGACCAGGACGCCTACATTTCCCATCAAAACTTGAGGGAAGCTGACAAGTGTCCAACCTGTGTCATTCGTCACTTGTAGCTTGGCCCATTCTGAAGATACATATGTTCTATGCTTCCACAATCCTTTGCCCTGATCTCACAAGAGCCCATACATGCACCGAATCAAGCATCCACACCCATGTGCCTAGCTGGATGGGCAAGTGTGTGTTTCATGTGCAGGTCTGCAACCTGATCGAGTGCATGCATGGTGGCAGAAAGTGCTATCGAGTCATAGCTGACTTGTGGTGACCTGTATTGGGGTTTTCAAGTCAAGAGACTAACAGAGGTGGTTGGCCATTGCCTACTTCTAGAAACCTGGTCTTCTTTGGAAGTCTCCCATCCAATTACTAACCAGGCTGGCCCTGCTTAGCTTCCAAAATCTGACGAGACTGGGTTTGCCTAGGCTATCCAAGTCAGGGCTGTGCATGCATAGCCCTGTTAAAATAAGCTGCAGTCATGTCCATCAAATGATCAAGAGGGAGAGCTCAAGGACTGGGTTGCGTGTCCTTCTTGATATCCCACCCACTAAATATTTGATAGGGCCAATTATTTGGACAATGCTCTGTATGCACAACCCCAGTTGCTACATATGTGCACTGAAGGAACCAATGTGCAAGCATGGGCTACGGTACCAGCAGAATTCAGCATCCTTCGCATCTATCTTTCTTTAACAATTTTTATTGACAAAATGTGTGGGCGAGGCCTTGAGAAATCTAAGAACCTAAGAGGCGGAGGGTATCAATCAGTGCTTATAGGGTCACATCAATGCACTGAATAGCTTCTCCCCTATGGCTGACAGAAGCAGAATCAATTACTTTAAATAAATGACTATATGGAGTTATACTCAGTGGTGATGGTAAAGAAGAGTTGGTTAGAGAATGCACCCAATCCAGAAGTCACCTGCAAGACTGAGAATAAAAGAGATGCTCAGAAAAGAAGTGCACAGCTGAGATCCACCGAGGGCCTTATTTGGTGTAGTGGTTAAGAATGCGAGACTCTAATCTGGAGAACCGGGTTTGATTCCCCACTCCTCCACTTGAAGCCAGCTGGGTGACCTTGGGTCAGTCACAGCTCTCTCAGAACTCTCTCAGCCCCACCCACCTCATAAGGTGTTTGTTGCTGTGGGGATAATAATAACATACTTTGTAAACCGCTCTGAGTGGGTGTTAAGTCATCCTGAAGGGCTGTATATATTTATTATTATTATTTCTGGCACTGCTGCAGGAGACAGGAGGATGGAAGCAAAAGGCCCAACTTCTGGAGACAGAAGAGGTCACTAGACTTGGGAGTTCTAGGCAGGAATGGGGAAGTCTCCTTCTTAATAGGCTATCCCTCAAGTACCTGTGGCTACCTCATTTGGGCAAGTGTTTTCCTCACCTCCGAAAGTTTATTCTTCACTTAGGGATGCTTACTTAAAAAAGATTCCAATGAAGGGAGCTTTGGCTCTTGAAAGTTTATACCTTGGAAATCATGTTGGTCTTTAAGGTGCCACTGGACTCGAAGCTTGTTCTTCTACTGCAGTGCAGACCAACACGGCTACCCTCCCGAAGCTCTCTTTACTAAAAGAAGGCTGGCGTTTCCAGTCCACGGGAAGCTGGCAATTCACTAGAGGGAGCTAGACTATAACCTGTTTCTTTACAGATATAACGTTGAAGCCAACGTGTTTTTTTTCCGCAGAAGTGGAGAACTTAGAATATTTCAAGGGGAGACAAACCACCTCTGCTAGTCTCTTGCCTTGAAAACCCCAGTTGGGGTTGCCATAAGACAGCTATGACCTGATGGTACTCCCCACCACCACCCCTAGAATACATGCCCTCAGCAGATATTGCATGTGTTGAAATCAAAGTGCATAGAGGAGAAGTGAGTAGAAGCATATCGGCCCTCTCACACACTATCGCCAGCACATGAGCATGGGAGTTGGTGCACACGGAACGTGTGCATGCCCATTTGCTGTCTCCATGATTGTGAATGCTGATTTGTCGGACATTCCTGATCAGAGAAATGATGCCCACATATCTATACTTCCTACGCAGGTAGACTCCATGCTCATAAGCTGGTGACCATCTATAGACAGGGTTGGAACCATCAAGCTCTTGCTCTCTCCCCTGTATGCGCTTTGATTTCGGTGTGGAAGGATTTGGCTTAAGGGAGCAAACAGATAGGAAGGAGAGAAGACGGGAAAGAGTGGAGAACCTGCAGGAATAGAAATACAGTTTTTATTCTTTCCTAACATGTAGCGCTTCAGAGCATCAAAAGCATTTTGCACAGGGCTTTTTTCAGCTGGAACGCGGTGGAACAGAGTTCCGGCACCTCTTGAAAATGGTCACATGGTCGATGGCTCCGCCCCCTGATCTCCAGACAGAGGGGAGTTTAGATTGTTTAGATTGTTTAGGCAATCTAAACTCCCCTCTGTCTGGAGATCAGGGGGCAGGGCCACCGGCCATGTGACCATTTTCTCCGAGGGCGATATAAACTTTAAAAAACTCCCCCCTTGTTCCAGCTGACCCAAAGTGACGCCATTGTGCAGTCCTGAGTTCCACCACTGAGTTCTATCACCTCTTTTCCCAGAAAAAAGCCCTGATTTTGCATATAGTTATCACAATAATCTTTACTATAATTATCCTCTAAGGCTGGCCAGTATTAATTCTTCATATAGTAAATGAGGGAACTGAGGCCACCTGGGCTAAGGAACCTTAGTGAGACTATGGCCGCTGATCCCACCGCTGAAGTACTCTTAATGTGAAGTTTTTCCTAACGGCCTCCAGAACTGCACACACTACTCCAGGGGTGACCTGACCAACACGGTATGTAGTGGGACAATGACATCCTGTGATTTGGATGTTATGCCTTTCTTGACACACCCCAAAATTGCATTCACCTTTTTTGCTGCTGCATCACACTGACTGCTCATATTTAGCTTCGCATCCACCCGTACCCCAAGATCTTGTTCACACACACTGCCACCCAGAAGTGTATCCCTCATGCAGTATGCATGCTTTGCGAGCATGGTTAGCCTCACCCACCTCAGGGTTACACTACATTACAAGGGAGAAGAGCCACAACATTACAATATGCCTACTGGCCTAGTAACCTCCCTGAACCAATTCCCCTCCCCCTCTTTGGTTTCTTCTTCCCCCTTTTCTTCCTGGCTGGCTTGGTTTTCTCTTTCTGCTTCTCCTCCTGCACTCTTTCCCTCCAGCCATCCCCTCCCCACTTCCCCTTCCTTCCTATTTATAGCCCCAGCTCCACAACTGGGCCTTGTGCTAAGCTCCAGCCTCCTCTTCCTTGTTCCCTGCTCCTCAGAGTGTATGACTGACCCAAGGCTATCCAGTAACCTTCCATGGCACAATGAAGATTTGAACTCGGGTCTCCCAGATCCTAGTCTGAGAGCTAAACTACAAGAGATGAATTACACGAGGATGTTCATGTGAAGAGAGTCACAATGTTAGCCAGGAAGCCGAGTTTTAAAAGCCAGATCAGAAGGCTCTGTCAATTTCCCCTCTCTACAGAGCCAGCAAAGAGGGCTCCTCAGAGGGTTTGTTAATTTCCTCTTTGTCTTGGAAGGTTCTGTCAGTTTCACCTCCCCTTCTAGGAGGCAAAGAGGAAACAAACAAACCCTCTGAGAGCCATCTTAGCTGGCTCTGTAGAGAGGGGAAATTGACAAAGCCTTCCAATCTGGCTTTTAAAACTCGGCTTCCCAGCTAACGTTGCGACTCCCTTCACATGAACATCCTCGTGTAATTCGTCTCTTGTAGTTTAGCTCTGACACTCTAACCGCTACGTGACATTGGTTCATTTTGTGGTCCTGGACTTCTCTGTCACTCTCAGTTTTCCATCAATAAAAGAGAAGCAGTAGAAATCAGCACCGCAGGGATGGTGCAAAGGGGGGCACGCTTAAAGATCGTAAAGCGCATTGTAAATTTAAGGATGCTACTTAAATAATTACTGCACACCCGTGAAGTGCCACCTGGCATTCTTTTGAGCTTATTTCGTTTAGGAAAAGCCAAGTTCTACTTGGATCTCTGAAATGCATGTTTCCTCCTATCAACATCCACCCATGAACACATGCTGTTACCTCTAGCCCAGCGGTCTCTTTCTTTCCTCCATTACAGCTAATGAAATGAATAAGATGAGAGAAGAGAACAAGAGTCTGAAAGAAGAACTGAGGAAATTCTGCAGCATGGAGTAAGTTGTCCTTTTGCCTCTGTTCATCCCTCAGTGTCCCAGCATTCCCAGAGGTCACTATGTGGGCAGAATTCCCAGGGACTTCTGTTACATGAGGGTTCTCTTGTCCCTGGACTAGGTTTCTTGGATCATACCTTGAGAAAACAGCCCCCAGGTGCCTTTCAGCCTCAAAAGGAGATCAACTTATCTGCGTTTCACAGTATGATTTTCTCCCTACAATTGTAAGTGATTATAGCCCCACACTGCCCCAGTTCAAATCGAGGCAATGTACAGAAGGGAAAGGAGGGGTTAATGTTCTCATCCCTGCAAAGTTTTTCAGACAGATCAAAACCAGGCTCCCTATGATGTTACAAGGCTTAAAAGGAAAAAGACAGGCATAAACCAAGCACCTGTCTTTTTCTTTTAAAGGACTAATAACAGCACGGAGAGGGGAGGTGGTTCTGATTTGCAAAACAATGCATGGATGGGACCATGAATGCCCCTTTCCCCTTTCCTGTATAATCCTACTCCAAATTGAGGCTTTGGGTTACTGTGTGTGTGTGTGTTATATGCTGTCAATTCACCTCCGAACTATGGTGGCCTTATGAAGGAAAGACATCCAAAGCATCCTATCATTAACAGACTTGCTCAGATCCTATAAACTGGAGGACGTGGCTTCTTTTATTAAGTCAAGCCATCTCCTTTTAAGTCTTCCTCTTTTCCTACTGCCTTCCACTTTTCCTAGCATTATTGACTTTTCCAGAGAATCTTGTCTTCTCATGATGTGACCAAAGTACGATAGCCACAGTTTTGTCATTTTAGCTTCTAGGGAGAATTCAGGCTTGATTTGATCTAGTACCCGCTTATTTGCCTTTTTGGCTGTCCATGGTATCCACAAAACTCTTCTCCAGCACCACATTTCAAATGAATCAATTTTCTTCCTGTCAGCTTTCTTCACCGTCCAACTTTCACTTCCGTATATAGTAATGGGGAATACCATAGTCTGGATTATCTTGACCTTGGTTCCCAGAGAGACATCTTTATCTTTAAGAATCTTCTCTAGCTTTGTCACAGCTGCTCTTCCAAGTCTCAATCATCTTCTGATTTCTTCATTACAGTCTCCCTTTTGGTTGATGATTGAGCCAAGGAATAGAAAATCTTGAACAATTTCAATTTCCTCATTGTCAACTTTAAAATCGTGTAATTCCTCAATAGTCATTACTTCTTCTTTTTTTTTTACCAAAAACAAAATAAACTTTTATTTTTTCAAGAAGCATATCGGTTTCATAAGAGTAGTTCTCAATTCTTAAAGTTACTTCACTTAAACTCATTCACACAGATCTCTTCTAAGGCTTCACACACAGTTGCCTGCTTTTCCCTGACTGAATGTTCTTTCACAAACATACTCAGATCAGGTTTTCACATAGGTTAAACTTCTCTCAATAATACTTAAACATGCTCAGGCAGCACACAGCTAGCCTCTCTTTCTCTGACTCAATATTTCTCACGGGCGTGCTTAAAGTTACTCAGGCAGCACTCAGCTGGCCTCTCTTTACCTCACTAAATATTTTCCATAGAAATGCTTAAACTGCTCAGGCAGCACACAGCTTGCCTGCTTTCTTCTGACTGAAACTTTCTCTCAGAACTGCTTAAATTTACTCAGGCTGCACACAGCTTGCCTGCTTTCTTCTGACTGAAACTTTCTCTCAGAACTGCTTAAATTTACTCAGGCTGCACACAGCTTGCCTGCTTTCTTCTGACTGAAACTTTCTCTCAGAACTGCTTAAATTTACTCAGGCTGCACACGGCTTGCCTGCTTTCTTCTGACTGAAACTTTCTCTCAGAACTGCTTAAATTTACTCAGGCTGCACACAGCTTGCCTGCTTTCTTCTGACTGAAACTTTCTCTCAGAACTGCTTAAATTTACTCAGGCTGCACACGGCTTGCCTGCTTTCTTCTGACTGAAACTTTCTCTCAGAACTGCTTAAATTTACTCAGGCTGCACACGGCTTGCCTGCTTTCTTCTGACTGAAACTTTCTCTCAGAACTGCTTAAATTTACTCAGGCTGCACACGGCTTGCCTGCTTTCTTCTGACTGAAACTTTCTCTCAGAACTGCTTAAATTTACTCAGGCTGCACACGGCTTGCCTGCTTTCTTCTGACTGAAACTTTCTCTCAGAACTGCTTAAATTTACTCAGGCTGCACACGGCTTGCCTGCTTTCTTCTGACTGAAACTTTCTCTCAGAACTGCTTAAATTTACTCAGGCTGCACACGGCTTGCCTGCTTTCTTCTGACTGAAACTTTCTCTCAGAACTGCTTAAATTTACTCAGGCTGCACACGGCTTGCCTGCTTTCTTCTGACTGAAACTTTCTCTCAGAACTGCTTAAATTTACTCAGGCTGCACACGGCTTGCCTGCTTTCTTCTGACTGAAACTTTCTCTCAGAACTGCTTAAATTTACTCAGGCTGCACACGGCTTGCCTGCTTTCTTCTGACTGAAACTTTCTCTCAGAACTGCTTAAATTTACTCAGGCTGCACACAGCTTGCCTGCTTTCTTCTGACTGAAACTTTCTCTCAGAACTGCTTAAATTTACTCAGGCTGCACACAGCTTGCCTGCTTTCTTCTGACTGAAACTTTCTCTCAGAACTGCTTAAATTTACTCAGGCTGCACACAGCTTGCCTGCTTTCTTCTGACTGAAACTTTCTCTCAGAACTGCTTAAATTTACTCAGGCTGCACACAGCTTGCCTGCTTTCTTCTGACTGAAACTTTGCTCTCCACTCTCAGTCTAAACTGCATTCACTCCGCCCACACTCTCAGTCATCAACCAATCATATCACTCGCTCATCCCTCTGCTCTTCACCTATCTCACACCTAGCATTTAAAGATACATGCACACATTTACTTGGCATCATTACAAATTCCACCCCACCCCTCCCGTCCTTAAGCAGAACGCATCTCTTTTTCAGAAGAGTTGTGTGCAGCTTCCTCTGACTTAGGGAATGTTTTATTGTCTCTGCAGTTCCTGTTAACTCTTGTCTTCTTGATGTTCAGCTAACAGAGGTCCAAGATCTCTGCCATGTCTAGGTTCAACCACCTAAAAGATTGAATGCTTCAACTCAAGGAGAGCTGCACATTTCCATTGAGAAATGTGGCAAAAGCATGTTTAGGAGGTATGATTTGAGACAGCATTCCTCTGTACAAAACAAAAAGAGTCCAGTAGCACCTTTAAGACTAACCAATTTTATATATGCTACAATAAAATTGGTTAGTCTTAAAGGTGCTACTGGACTCTTTTTGATTTTGCTACTACAGACTAACACGGCTAACTCCTCTGGATCTGTACAAAACAGATTCCTTCCACATAGAAAACTGTCACCTCAGGAAGAAGCATGCCCCAAAGAGTTTATAATTCAGATTTTGACTGTGATAAAGACAGCAGAGGAAAAGAGGGGGAATGAGTGACAAGAGAAACAGGGGATGAGGGTGAGAAAATGTTGCCATCCCATAACCTGTTACACCAGTCTAAGCCCATTTATTTCAATGCGCTCAGACTGGAGTAACTCTATGCAGAATTCTCTACAAGATTAGGTTTCTATTGAGGGTGAATATTAAACGGTTACACTAATTTGGGTAGCCCAGGCAAGCCCTATCTCATCAGCTCTCAGAAGCTAAACAGTGTTGGCCTAGGTTAGTAAGTGGATGGGAGACCTCCAAAGAAGACCAGGGTCTCTATCCAGAGGCAGGCAATAGCAAACCCCTTCTGTTAATTTCTTTGCCTTGAAAACCCCAGCAGGGGTCACCATAACTCGATGGCTTTTTCCACCTCCATTAAAACAAAAGAATGTCCTCCAGAACCATTAATAATCACCAAAAGCTGTGTTCAAAGTGCACTAGAGTTAAATGAGCAGCACTGAAGTGCATTACGCTGTTACAATTATCTTCTAACTAATAGGTGGGGTGTTGGCTTGACTTAAATGTAGCGTGAGGATTGTATTGGAGCAGTAATACTGAGGATGAAAAGAAGGTCTACTTTATGGTCCTTTCTGCATGGTCACTCTGTCGTATATTTATTTATTTATTTTTATTTCAGATTTCTATTCTGCCCTCCCTGCAAGCGGGCTCAGGGTGGATAACAACATATTAAAATACAATAAATTCATCTACATTAAAACAACAGTGTATTGATACACATTTAAAACAGGATGGTGGACAGCCTTCACAGGGAGGGTTAAGATTTTATACACCCCTTTTTTTTTCAGGCCGGTGGAGGCCCAGCCTCAGCCATATGCCTGGCGGAACAACTCTGTCTTGCAGACCCAGCGGAAGTAGGTCCTGCCGGGCTCTGATCTCAGCTGACAGAGCATTCCACCAGGTGGGAGCCAGGACCGAAAAGGCCCTGGCTCTAGTCGAGGCTTGGTGGGCCTCCTTGGGGCCAGGGACCACCAACAGCTGTTTGTCCCCTGATCAGAGTGTCCTCTGGGGAATATATGGGGAGAGACAGTTTTATGATAAAAACAGTGAGCCTCTATTTCTCCTAGCTGTTATTCAGAATATATATTTAGAGCCAGCTGTGAACTGCTGCTGCACAAACCCTTTTGGATGAATGAAAGTCATGGCAGGGAATGTCCAGTCTCCGTTAATTCAAGCAATGCTCTTAAGTAATTCCTGTTTCAGGTCAGCATGGCTTTTGTGGAAGGCATTTCGGTGAGATTACACACTGTGTTTCTGCAGAGCCTTCCACGTTTCTCTTCGGAGATGGCCAGACAGTACGACAAAAGGAGGCTGTGAAAAAGGCCAATATCAGATAGGTTTCGAGTCAGCTGACAAAATTGCTCTCCGGGATGCCTGCAGGGCACGAGAAACCCTTTAGCCTCCAAACGTGTCTTGCAAGAAATGATGCGCCCAGACAGCCCTGCGAATTTTGACACCTACTCTTTAGGGGCTTTTTTTTTCTTTTCAAAATTCCAATCAAACTTTCCATGGTTAGCTATATCGCTAGGGCCGTGTGATTGATACGGGTGAGTTTTTGCACTGAGGAAATCCAGATATGCATCCAAACTCTACATTAGGCAAATAAAACACATTTGCATTTATTTCACTGGCTTGGCTTCTATCAGGGTTGGGATGGTTTTGAACAGATACTTTAAGAGAGGGAGAGAGGGAGGATATGGCGGCAAGCAGAAGGGGATTGCAGGATGTTTAAATGGTGGAAGAACAAGCTAGGCTGAATGGCTCTTGTAGACCTGGCAGCCCCATGGAGGCTGCTTGACTTGAATCCGGTATAGATTCAACTATCATTTCCAAGCCAAGTGGTCCCCGCAGTGGTATAACCGGTGCTGGGATTCACCTCAGTTTGCTTCTGGCTCTGGCATTGTCTGGATGCTTCCCTTTACTGTGGGGATTTCTGCTGTCCGGGTGGAGGGAAATTCCTATGTGGAAGCAAAGAACTCTTTTTTTAAAAAAATAAGATGTTATTAATACAATAATACATTCATAACATGATAAGAACAAGAACGAGAACAACTAAGGTGATGTGCAAAAGCCATTAACAACCATACATCTGATAACTGTTTTCTCAAGAAAGGGTAGACTAAGGTCCATAAAGTAGGTATCCAGAGTGGTTCCTATGAATTATTTAAATAAATCTTGACCAAGAAGAATTATAAATCCAGATTAATTGATGTTTGGTATGGAAGCTTTGTTAATAACAGGTGAAGCAAAGAACTCATTAACATGTGCAGATCGCCTTTCAAAGTCCCAGCCTTTTTTTGTGAGCCAATCAGGGTCAAATTGCACATTAACTACACAGTTGAATTCCCTGGTGTATTTTTATTTTGGCTTTAAAAGCAGCTGGGGATGGAGGTGGGCATCCGGGTTGGCACTGTCTTGCTGAGAGAGAGGGGAGGCTATTTTCCTGAGAGAATTCAGCCAGACTTTGAGCTGTTATTAGCCCCACTAGGGGAAAATGACAGGCTCAGTATATAGACCTGTCTTTTTCCTTTACCAGGCCTAATAGCAGCTGGCTTGGGGGTGATTTCTATTGATAAGATGTGTGGGTAAGGGACACACTCCCACACACCAGTGTCATGGTTCTGATTTGAGTCCTTTCTAAGGTTAAAAAAAATGAGAAGATCCAATCGGGTTAGCAGGGATTTGATATGAGAACTTTAAAAGGGGAAATAGAGGAGAAACTGTGCACATTCTCTAGCACAGCCTTCCCTTCCCCCTTTGGAATGCAATGGAAAAATGTTCCAACACCTTAATGACTGGTTCACGGTAACACAAACATCGTTAGCAACTTTCTCCTTTGGATGCAAGAGCGAGTTAAGGATCATAAAAGGCTCTGCAGGTTTTTTTTTTAAAGCTCTGTCCAGAGGTAAAATAAAAACACCGTCAAGGGGGGAGGAGGATCAGTTTGGTCCCTGCAATTTGCTGGAGGACCAACAGCTGCTGAGGTCTTTCTAGGAATGGCAGGATAAAAATGTTCTACATTCCCAATCTGTCATGGAATCCCACTGGATGACCTTGGGATCACACCGTTTCAACCTAGCCTACCTCAACAGGCTGTTGTGAAGGAAAAATGGAGGGCAGGACCAAGAGTGTTGTCTTGAAATCCTTGATAGAAGGGCAGGATAAAAAATATACTAGATAGATAATAATGCTGTCCCACCTTACAGGGATGGTGTAAGAATCACAATGTGTGAAGATAGCTACATGTGCAAGTGCTAAATAAATGCTACTTATTATTATTGTTGTTACCTTTTTGTTAACACAGGGACAGGTCAAAGCCCCCAAGGATGTTATCCAGAGATGGGAGCTCCACCCCAGACTCACCTTTGCCCTTGCTCTCCCCAAGGAACAGAAAATCCAGCCCTGAGAAAACGGCTGGTCACAAATCAGAAGACACACCATTCAGTTATCCAATAGGAGAAGGCAAGTTCTTCTGCGTTTGGGGCCCAGTTTGTTCTCTATGTTCAGGTGCATCAGAACCGCAGGAAAATTATCCCTTTGGGGAAAGTGTCGAATTCATGTGAGAAATGCTGTAAATTGTCGTTGCCGGCAGGTATGCACAAAATGAAAAATCTGTGCATATGTTAGAATCCACATTCAGGTTTCTGATACATTCCTACTAGAGAAATGTTGCAATATGTGAAACAGGTCTACTGGACAAGATCTGGGTCCAGTAGCAACTTAAAGACCAACTAGCTTTCCAGGGCATGCGCTTTCAAGAGTCAGTGCTCCCTTTGTCAACAGCAGAAGACCAAGATCGGCTCCTGCCTGCCCCACCCCAGCCAGAGGGGCCTAGCCTACAATTTGAAACAATAGTTCTTCACAGGACCTCTGCATACCTCCCAGATCTGCTCAGAAAAATTTACCCCCAGGGGTGTTTGGGTCTGGCTGGGAAAGGTGTCTCCTGCATGCGGCTTGTGTGGAATTGCAACACGTAAAGGAATTTCTCAGCTGCAGTTCTGTGGAGGAATGCATCCCTCCGAAAGGAGGTTTGGTGTCTTGGTGGGCCAGGCAAATCAAGAATGAGAGATTTGTGCTTTCTGATTTTAAAGTTACCGCCTTAGCCTTATAACTAGGGATCAAACCACCCGTGATGCTGTGGGGAAGCTCTGATTGGTTCCCCCAGATGGTAAATAAGCTGTATAAAAACACGTATTGAGAGGATCATGTACGGCACATTGTTCTAGTAGGTGAGGTAGGAGCACTAGAAATATAACATCTGACAAAGGTTTTTGTTGATTGGATATAGGCCAGTGTACCCCTCAAGGCCTGAAGCGTCGAAGTCTTGGTTTGGATAGTATCACCATGCCAATCTGATCTGTCCCTTGCTAACATCAGGAGGAGATCAAGCTCAGCAGTAGAGCACCTGCTTTGCTTGCAGAAGGTCCCAAGTTAGACCTCTGGTATCTCCAGTTAAAAGGGTCAGGTAGCAGGTGAGGCGAAACACCTTCAGCAAACACCTTGTAGAGCCACTGCCAGGTAGAGTAGACAAGACGGACATATGATATACCACCAGTGGCCTGATGGCAACCATGTGTTCATGTGTAATACATTCCTGGCTTTAAAAAAAAACTGTCTTCATCTGGAAGTGCCCTTAAAGCAGGGCTTTTTTTCAGGTGGAACACGGTGGAACGGAGTTCCAGCACCTCTTGAAAATGGTCATATGGCCAGTGGCCCCGCCCCCTGATCTCCAGACAGAGGGGAGTTCAGATTGCCCTCCATGCCGCTGGTGGCGCAGAGGGCAATCTAAACTCCCCTGTGTCTGGAGATCAGGGGATAGGGCCACCGGCCATGTGACCATTTTTGCCAAGAGTGATTTAAACTTTTAAAAATCCCCCCCTTGTTCCAGATGACCCAAAATGACATTGCATGGTCCTGGGAACATGGTGCACTTTGCGCATGTGCATGTGTTACCAGGCACACCACCTCCCACCAGAAGTTGCCCCCTGTGCTGGCAACCCACTGAGTTCCACCACCTCTTTTCCCAGAAAAAAGCTCTGCCTTAAAGAAAGAAAAATCTGAAACGATGGAATATTGTGAACTGTAAAATGAATGACAGTGACCGTCATCCTTCTTATAGGACAGAGAAGCTCTCCAGATACCAGGATCTCTCCTAATGTGATTTTCCAGGGAGAACATGTTTCAGAGATGGTAAGAGGATCCAGGACTAATCTGTCCATATTAATCTTGTCAGCAGAATTGCACGGTATGCCGAGAAGCCTGAGCGTGTGAGCCTGCGCTAGCCAGATGGTGTGTGGGTGTGGGTGGAGAGAGAAACAAACTTACACCCAGAGCCTTAGTTAAGCTTTAGAAAATAAATATGAGTTCATTTATTGTAAGCACGCCATACAGGGCAGGAAAGGGAACAGATGGGATTCTTTCTAGCTGTCTAGTCTAAAGATGCCAGTGGATGGCAGGATGGCATATTCTGCATCCATGGTGTCAAGATGGAGAAGAGAGAGTGACAGTGATTGTCAGGCTATGGATGACAGGATACGGCAGACAGACCCCTGTGCCATTGTCACAAGAAATCCAGGCTCCTGGTTAAATGGTTTTATTCAGAAATCCAATCATTTCCATATATATGTCCATAGGATTACTCAGAGGCAAGAAAGCATCTAAGCAGTAAGAGTAAGATTGACAGGAATAAAGATTCTCAGGGAAAATCACCCTCTTAACACATAGGGGGGCTCCTTTCCACCCCTCCCAACAGTAAACAGACTTTTGGCACGAGTTTGCCCTGAGAACAGCTTTCATAGCTACCAGGTTGACTCACTGAGCAGCCAAGACATAGCAATGCAGTACACGAGGTCGGGAACACCGAAAATCTCTACCATCCGTTAGATAAGCACCTGCAAGTAGCCTGGGGAAGAAACAGTTATGGCATTGGCAACATGACATCCAGTTACAGCATGAGACATTGGTTCAGCTTGAGTATTGGCATGGATGGGGTTCAGACATAACAGTGACAAAGAGAGGAAGAAGTGGTGCAAGGAAGGAGGGAGTCCCTGAGAACACAATCGGCCCATCAAAGGGTTGCAGCAGGATAGTCAAAAGCAAGAATTAACCAATCCCTGACCTAATTCTTTGATTGTCGTCCTCTGAAACCTGGGAGAGGGACAGTGGAAAGAGTCCTTACAGCTCTTTCCCCATCAAGTGTAGTTCTGGACTTTCTACTGACAGCTTTCCGGATCCTGGACCAGGGGTGAGCAGAATAGAATTAGCAGGAGACATGCAAACCATTACGGTCACAACTTTCCATGTGTCAGAAGAAGGGTTAAGCACTCCCTTCCCTTCTCCTCCTTTCCTACAGTAAGGTGCTCCCATTCAAAGGATGCTTTGCAGTGGGGAAGGGGCAGTTGGATGCAAATAATTTGTCCTGATCTGATGGGACAATTTGAGTTCAAACACCAGGTAACAGGCCTTTAAATCATTGCACCAGTTACACTGTTGTGCATATTCAGGGACTGGATTGTGAGAATGCAACAGGAGGTCTTGGGTGAGAGTTCAGTATTCTTCAGGCTCTAAACATGAATATTTTATTTTTAAAAAAATAAGTTTCTAGTCCTTAAGCTTTCAATGCATACACCTGGAATGATGTGAGCAAGGAAGAACTTTTTCACAGTCAGAGTCGTTCAAAGGTGGAATCAGCTGCCTAGGGAGGTGGTGAGCTCCCCTTCCCTGGCAGTTTTCAAGAAGAGGCTAGATGAATATTTGTCATGGATGCTTTAGGCTAATCCTGCACTGGGCAGGGGGTTGGACTAGAAGGTCTGTATGGCCCCTTCCAACTCTATGATTCTATGATTCTAAGGCATGGAGGGCAGAGCCAAGCAGGATTTCTGCTGTCCTGTATTACTCTTTCTCCATCCCCTTGACTAGCAGAACTAGGAAAATATACATAAAAGATGCAAATTTCATTTGCATGCATAGACTGGAGAATTCTCTTTCCATGGCACAAAACCTTTCTCAGAGTGTGTCTGCAAGATCGGAGTTTAAATTGCTTTTTTAAAAAAACAAAGACCTTTGTTCCAGACGGGACCCCAGTTTTGACGTCCCGGAAATTTTCAGCATGACTTTATTGCTCCCTTGAGCTGCTTTTTAATATCACATTATCCAGACCCTGAAAAGGGGTAATAATTTCCCTGCCTCTTCTCTCATCTTCTTAGACTTCTCAGAAGATCGCAAACCAGCTGCACGGAACCATTGCTTTTTTAAGGCCCGGCTCAAGGTCCAGCTCTCAGGAAAGAGACTGCACAGGAAATGTGAGCCCGCCCCCTGTGAGCAAAACTCCGCCCTCCCTTCAACCTGCTCGAAGTCCCAGCTTGGAGGTGTAAGTAAGAAAGGATAGCAAAAGGGTTTGGAGGAGGGTTGCCACGCCAGCCTTCAGCTGGGTCTTGGGATTCTCCCAGAATTACTAGAGATCAGAGATCAGTCCCCTGGAGAAACTGGCAGCTTCGAAGAGTGGACTCCATGAGATCATGTCCCAGCTGAGCTCTCTCTCCAGGATCTGTCCCCCAAATCTCCAGCAATTTCCCAAACCAGAGTTGACAGCCCTGGTTTGGAGAGTACAGCATTGACACAGTACGCACAAAATGTTGGTTTTGTTGTACGAGATCCTTGGTGTGGCATGAGAACATTTGTTCCTAGGAAGCTGGAGGTTTAACTGGACATCTGCCCAGCAAGGTAGAACAAAGAGTAAGAGAAAAGAAGAATTGCCCTTTGAGATGCCTCCTGCACCAAGAATCAATAGTTCAAAGAAGACTTTGAGAAAGTCTAGAAAACTAGCTAGCTCCAGGTAATACTGAATCAAATGGGTCTCAGAAGATCATCCTGTCCACTAAAAAAGTGCAAACTTGTTGGAGGTGTAATGCAAAGATCTGACCCCGATAAGAGTATTGTAGGCTATTTTGAAGGGACTGTGGCTCAGTGGTAGGGCATCTGCTTTTGCATGCAGAATTTCCCCGTTTCAATCTCTGGCATCTCCAGTTAAAAGGACCAGTTAGGAGGCAATGTGAAAGAGTTTTGCTTGAGACCCAGGAGAGCCGCTGAGTAGACAAGACACACCTTGATGGATCAACGGTCCCATACAGTGGCCATTTTCACATGTGCACATAACCTCACAGCATGAAGGATCTTCCTAGCGCGATTTCCTGGCATGATCCCCTTTAATGGCATGATGACGTCAGAAAATGTGCCATTAAATGGGATCATGCCGGGAAATCGCTCTAGGAAGACACTTCATGCCATGAGTTTTGCGTGATTTTCCGAAGGGTTAGAGCATGTGAAAACAGCCAGTGTAAGGCAGTTTCATCTGTATTCATTTGTTCCTGAATTTCATTAAAAAGAAGAAAAGCACATTGCTAGCCCCTTTGTTTCTAGAGATACAACATAAAAACACTGAAACTGGTTCTAGGTTGGAAAGCATATAAAGACAGTAACACCATGAAAGAAGACAGGTGGGGTATAAATGAAATGTATAAATAAAGTGGCATTCAGTTGTCACCAGAAACCATCTTTTACCATGTCCTGAACATGCATGCAAGGATATTGGAATAATTGGCAAGCTCTTGATGTTTATTTTTTTTATTAATACTTAAAATATAGAAAAAGGAATATATGAGATTGCTTGCATTTAGATTTCTTTGTGTTTCAAATTGACCTTCATGCCTCATGGGTACCATTGGGCCCTTAACCTGCACAAGATTTCTGGGTTTTGGCTGGTCTAATATCAATATATCTTCTTAGTGGCCCCATCTGTAGATACTTAAATCCAGAGATGGTAACCATGAACAGACAAGGCAGATATTTCTACAAACCTGTGAAAAAAACCAGGTTTGCAGAAAATCTGAAGTCTTTAAAATACATTGTGGATTAAAACTCTTCAAAATAATAGAAGGACCTGTACTTTTAAGAAATTAATGCCCTCTGAGATCTCAGTAGCCATTCTGTGGGTTGCTAAGCAACTACAATATTGCCAGATTTCACACCTTGATTTCTGTCAGTAAAAGACAGGGAAGAGGAATGTCAGCAGCTCTCCAGATTCTCAGGCAGAAGTCTTTCACATCACCTACTACCTGATCCTTTCAACTGGAGATGCCAGGGATTGAACTGGGGAACTTCTGCATACCTAGCAGATGCTCTACCACTGAGCCATAGCCCCTCTCATAGCCTGCCCAGTTGGTGCTTTGACCAGGGCTTTCTTCAGGCAGATTCTCTTCTACTTCCAAAAAAGCACCCACCATCGATGGAAATCTGGCACCCAAAATGTGATAAACCAAGTTATTTGGAAATGGGACTCAAACAGATATTTGGGAGATAGGGGCAGAGCATTGTTCTGAAAACTGACTTGAGTCCTCAGAAATGGCTGTGTATAGATATTTTAAATAAGTAAACAAATCTTTGTTCCAGTTATTCAAGAGCAAGCAAAACGGAACACCATGAAATTGCATCATCTTACGAAATGCTGAAGCTCGCTGCCCGGAAGGAGCAGCTCTGCCTCCTCAATCAGCACTTTGCCCTCCGCCATCTTGGTCTCCGGAAAAACTCTGGAAGCAGAGATGGCATTTTCCCTCACCACTTGTTAACAGCCAGGGAAATGGGAGGCAAAACACGGTCACAGGATGAGTGGGAAGACCAGGCCTCCATCTTGGATCTCCCAGGGGCCATGGTATACATGAAGGACCACCATTTGGAGAACAGACTCCCGTTTCTTAATCACCAAGAGAAACTCCAGTATTTACTGGTGCAACAGCAAGAACTGAAGGACAAAATGGAGGTCTGCTTAAACCCCTCCCAAGTCAGATCCCCCTCTCCATCGCTGACAGCCGACAGGGAGTGCAAAAAGGAAAGGCTGCGCTGGGAAGATCCTGCCGAGGGGGCAAGAGAGAAATGGATCTTGATTAACAGGGAAGATCTGGAGCAAACCACAAAGGCAGAGACCATGAGGGAGTACCTCACAGAAGTACCACTAGACCTGTCAGACTATGGAAGAGGAAGGGAGACTCTGAAGGTGGCTAAATGGCAGCAGCTGCCCGTGAAACATGAGGCTGAGAGTCCCAGTCGAGAGCTGAGGGAGGGCCCACTTCTCCAGAAAACTTCCTGTTCCAGCCAGCTCTCTGTAGCTAGACACCTCCATGCGAGCAAAGAGTCAGAGAAGCTCCTTATCAAACCCCAAGAGGACACCGCAGCATCATTAGTAAGAAAAACTTGTCATAATAAATGTATTTATATACCACTCTTCTGGACAGATTAGTCCCCACTCAGAGAGGTGAACAAGGTCAGTATTACTATTATCCCCACAATATAGCCGGGGAGCTGGAGCTGAGAGGAGTGGCTTACCCAGGGCCACCCACTGAGCTCATGGCAGTAGTGGGATTCGAACCAGCGGAGTGCTGATTCGCAGCCCAACCATTTAACCACTATGCTTGCTAGACTTTTTCTGTACTATCCGCTTTCCTCTGCGTATATGTGCTCTTTTTTCTGTCTATGTCTTTATGGCACTTGAGATATGCAAAATGAATTAGAATGCTGCGCTGTTTGTTATCCTAGTAGCCTATGGTATGGTATGGTATGGTATGGTATGGTATGGTATGGTATGGTATGGTATGGTATGGTATGGTATGGTATGGTATGGTATGGTATGGTAGTTAAGTGGTTGGGTTGCAATCAGCACTCTGTTGGTTTGAAACCCACTACAGCCATAGGCTCAGCAGGTGTCCTTGGGTGAGCCACACCTCTCAGCCCGGCTTCCCAGCCGTATCGTGGGGATAATGATACACTGACTTTGTTCACCACTCAGAGTGGGGCAGTAATCTGACTTTAATTGTGATATATAATCACTGTTGTTGTTGTTATGCTTATTATTATTGTCGAAGGCTTTCACAGCCGGAGAACGATGGTTGTTGTGGGTTTTCCGGGCTGTATTGCCGTGGTCTTGGCATTGTAGTTCCTGATGTTTTGCCAGCAGCTGTGACTGGCATCTTCAGAGGTGTAGCACCAAAAGACAGAGATCTCTCAGTGTCAAACTTATTATTATTATTCTATTTCTTGCAGCTGCAAGCTGCATGTGTACACTTATCAGGAGCTGCAGCCAGTCCTAGCACTGGTCTAATCTCTGGCTGTTTTCACACTGCTTACCGGCCACGGAACATTGCACCAAGCTCCCGGAACAAGAGCATCTTCCTGGTACAATTTCGTGCAAGAACCGTTCTCGCGCAAAATTGTACCAGGAAGATGCTGTCGTTCCGGGAGCTTGGTGCAATGTTCCGTGGCCGGTAAGCAGTGTGAAAACAGCCTCTGTGTTTGCAAAGGGAAGCATGTTACGTTCATTGCAACTTGCCCCATTTAAAAATCTGACATGCAAGCTATCCCCAATGGTAATTCCACACACTTTATGGCAGACATGATTGATGTGGTAGCCAACAAATCTATAAAGGCTGGTCCATGGCTTTGGGGTGTTTGCAGTAGAGACCACCCACTAGGCTTGGGAGCACCTTCTGGGACTGCTGCTTGACCTAGTGGGCGGTCGGGTGGGACTACAGGAGTGGTTGCCACCCTCTGGCATCCTAGGCTATTGCCTAGGTATATCTAGTAGACAGATTGGGAGACCAGTGTGGTGTTATGGTTAGAGTGCCTGTCTAGAGTATGTGACCTGATCTGGATCAGTACCCTGCATGCATGGAGAAAGGGCTTCAGTCTTTCTTCACATCATTTTCCTAAACCAGTCCCTGATGGACAGGGGGGTGCTAAATGGGGAGTCCCATGAGTTCCACTGAGTATATTTGGGTTTCCTCAGCAGCTTTAGTTTATACGAGGTCCCATTATAGTATTTATACTTGAGAATATGCGGCATTTCTTGTGGGAGATCAGTCTCTGACAGATGAGTCCATTTTGATGTCCTGCAGACCTCGTCAGTACAAGAACTTCCCATTTCCAAGACAACCTCAAGTGATACAGCTGCTGGCCTACAGACAAAAATGCTTTTGGGCACAGAGAAGCAAGATTCAGACCGACCAGGTAAATAAATATCACATCTAATACAGAATCTGTGCTTTTCTTTCTTTTCTTTTCAAGTTTTTAGCTCTCATGGCTGCAAAGCCAGGTCCAGAAAATGGTCCAAACGCCCATGATACTTCAATCTTGCTGAAGATAAGCAGCCTGGTTTTAGTCAATCTACCTAAATGGGAAACCTCTTGGGAATTATTCATGCATTTGCCTTGAGTGCCAAGGAAGATATGTGGGATATAAATGTAACCAATGGAAAATTAATCATGCTTGATGTAAGACTAGGTCAGGAAGTCACAGGAAGATATTCATCAGTAGATCTGGCCCCTATTATCCATGACCTGATTCCATCCCAGCTTGACTACTGCAATGCAATCCACATGGGGTCTGCCATTGAAGACTGTCCAGAAGCTTCAGTTGGTCAAAACACAGTTTAAAAAATGCTTGAAGGCATGAACTAGAGGTACTATAGCTCAACAATTTTCAAAGATTTCCATTGGCTGACAGTTTGCTTCTGGCACAGTACCTATAAAGCACTCCATGTTCCAGGACCAGGGCCTTTCAAGTACTATGTCCTATCGTATGATCCTGCCTGTTGGTTAATAACAATCTCTGAGGCCCCATCCAGTGTTGCTCCTAGTTTCAACAGCAAAGACTTTTTCTGTTGTGGTGCTGAGACATTGAAATTCCTTCCCCACTGAGGCTGTCCTGGTACCAAACTGTTGTTCTTTAGACACCGGTCAAAAAAGGATTTTTTTCCCAAAGACTTTCGGTAGTTTCTTTTTCCCTGCTTTGTTTTTGTTGGATCTTTTTGTTCTTTTGTTCTTTCGTTCTTTCTTTTTACAGCTGAAGTTTTATCTCTGCCGTCTCTTACTGGATTTTTTAAATTAAGGGTTTCAATTGGGCATTACTGTTTTTAGGTTTTCTGCTTTTAATGATCTTACTGCAATTTTCTTTGGGTTTTGTTTTTATTGTTTCAATGAATATTTTAAGCCACCTCAGAAATATTTTGTGGGAAGTATGAGGTATAAATCAGTAAATGGTCAGTAAAGAAGGAGTAAGCAAGGGAGCCGTGTTTGGGGAAAACAGGTGAGGCGATTTAAGGTAGAAATGTCCATGCTTGCCAGCTGCAGTTATGAGCAGTATGTTCACACCTGGAGACTAACAAAGTTTGAAAAATTTCAAGCGCGTTTTTATCTTGTTGCTTCCCTGCCAAGAGCTCAGGGTGGCACACTTGTTTCTCCCAACCTCACTAAATCCTCAGAAGAACCTGGGAGGTAGGTTAGGGAGCGAATGGCCCAAGGTCACCCAACCATTTTCATGAATCAATGGAGCTTTCAACCAGGGTCTGTAGGATCCCAGGCCAGCCAGTGTGAATACTGGCTAAGAACGTTACTGGGAGGTAGTGAATTAGTTAAAGTCCAGGGACAAATGGCAACAAGGATAGTGTCAGGAAAGTTGGCCCCATTCCATGAAAGCTAGATTTTGGTTCTTTTAGGAGCAAACCACCTTGGGTTTCCAACTTCTCTCCACGTCTGTGAAACCTAAACACATGATCTTTTATTATACCCTTTTTTGTGTGTTTCTACAAAAATTCTGTCTGAAGAAGGGAGCTCTGACTTTTGAAAGCTTGAAACTAGAAATGCCACCAAATCTGCTGGCTGAGCCAGATAGCAAAACTAGCCTAGATGGGTTGGTCTCTGAATGTGTCAGAACATCTTGTGAGCGTCTAGTCCACACCAAAGAATCAGGATTTTGCACCAGTGCAAAGAAATTGTTGTTGTTGTTGTTGCTGCTGCTGCTGCTGCTGCTGTTGTTGTTAAAAGTACCTGTGCACTGATCTAATATGGAGATTTTAATAAGGACAAAATGATTTATTTATTGATTTGATTTGATTTGATTTGATTTATACCCCACCCTCCCCACAGATGGGCTCAGGGCGGCTAACAACATTCAAAAAATACATTAAAAGTCACAAAACCATAAAATCAATAATAATTTTTTTTAAGTCATTAAAATAGTCCAGGAACAGGCTATTTAAACAAATATTGGGAGTCTGTATATGGGCATAGCAGATGGCTGAGGGCAGCCCCAGAAAAAGTGGTGGTCTTAGATGGAAGAAGGAGGACACCCGCTGGCACTCAGCCGAAGGCCCGGCAGAACATCTCCATTTTACAGGCCCTGTGAAACTGTAACAGGTCCCGCAGGGCCCGGATCTCCAGCAAGAGAGTGTTCCACCAGGCTGGGGCCAGGGCAGAAAAAGCCCTGGCACCGGTTGAGGCCAGACGGATGTCCTTTGGGCCGGGGACCACCAGGAGTTGCTTGTCTGCAGAGCGCAACACCCTGCAGGGGACGTGATGGAAGAGGCGGTCCCGCAGGTATGCAGGTCCCAGTCCGTTAAGGGCTTTAAACACCAAGGTTAACACCTTGAACCGGATCCGGAACTCCACCGGGAGCCAGGGCAGCTGGCACAGCACAGGATGAATGCGCGCTCGGATTGGCGTTCCAGTAAGGACGCGTGCCGCTGCATTCTGGGCCAACTATAACCTGGGTCAAGCCCAAGGGCAGCCCAGCGTAGAGTGAGTTGCAGTAGTCTAGCCTGGAGGTGACCATTGCATGGATTACTGTGGCCAGGTCCTGGGGCGAAAGATAGGGCGCCAGTTGCCTGGCCTGTCAAAGATGAAAAAAGGCAGACCTGGCAACGGTCGTGACCTGGGCCTCCATTCAATCAATTGAAATTGAGCTGGGAGGAAAACACAAAAGGGTTGTTTTGTTTATTGCTTGAATATTGAAACGAAACCTAAATAGCAGCCTCATGTTTTTTTTTACTGCTCCTTGACCCATTGAGCAGTTCCTGACCTAGTTAGCACCAATAAATACTAATGCAGGGCAGATCTATTTACTTACTTCATTTATACCCAGCCTTTCTCCCCCAAGGGGACTCTGACTGGCTTACATCGTTCTCCTATCTCCCATTTTACCCTCACAACAAGCCTGTGAGGTAGGTTTGGCCGAGAGTGTGTGACTGTCCCAAGGTCACCCAGCTTCCATGGCAGAGTGAGGAGTCGAACTCGGGTTTCTCAGATCCTCGTCCAACACTCTAACCACTGCGCTACACTGCGACTCTATAGCGTATGTTGGTTCCTCCATCACCACTGCAATAGGACACTTATCTATTAGAGGGCAGGGGTTAGTCCTACCTACACCTCTGTTCAAGCCTTCCCTTTTCAGGAACACTTGTGCGAAAACAACTGAGCTCAACTGTTTTCTCACTATAGGTTGGTGGCTCTCCACTGGCCAGGAAAGTGCAAGGTCTCTCCAACCCATCTCTCTGCAAGCACCTTAGCTTTGCTTCTCCTTCCATCTTCATTTTCTCCAGCTTATAGCCACTTCCTCCCTTGCCTGCCTTTACATTGTTCTTCCACCATCCTTGGGTCATCCCCCAATTAGTGTCTCAGGTGCTTGTTTATCTGGTTCTCACACCTCACCTGGATTCACTGGTTTTCTTAGTTAAATTCCAGAGATTGCAGGCTGCAGCTGCAAAACTGCTTTGGCTAGATGCAGGTGGCTTTCCCAGATTCGGAAGGGATGAAATGAAGTTCTTTTGCATGCCATACACAAGGGAGTTATTGTCATGTTTGACTGTACCCATTCATCCATGCCAATATTTCTTTTGTCAAGCGTATGCTCAATTGCCATAACTCTATATGCTTAATTGTATAACTTCGTTTCCTGTTGCCGGAGTTCTAGTGGGTTCTCACACATTCCCAGGTGGCTGTCTGTTTACAACTTCGAACTTTCTTCCAGACTATGATGTGTCTTCTCTCTTCGTAGCGTGATAGCACAAATATGCACAATGTTCTCACACAGAAAGAACAACAATGAATTGTTTGGAAATTGGGAGGGGGAAGGAAAGTCGGATAGAAAAGGGGTGTGTGTTTTCCATGTTGCCATTCTTGTCAAATTTCTACTAGCACTACTTAGTTACTTACTCCTAAGTAGACCTTTGGCTCTGAGTATGGAAAGAACTAATTTCTGGATAAAAATCATTTAACCAAGGACCTGTGTCTTGCTATAATGAACCAGGGATTGGTCTGCAGTTATAGAACGGGCTGCTACAAGGGCTGCTTCCACACACATTGGATAATGCACTTTCAATGCTCTTTAGTGATCATTTGGAACTGGATTTTCATGTGTGAAACAAAAGATCCACTTCCAAAGGATCACTAAAGTGCATTGAAAGTGCATTATCCAGCGTGTGTGGAAATGGCCAAGATGTGATGGTGGCCAGTTCTCAGGCCAAGCCATCCAAGCGACTGCATGAGGCAGCATAATGAGTAAAGTATCAATCCACCTCAAGGACTTAGCTTACCCCCAGCCATCAGTGACATTGCCACACAGGCTTGGCTTGGACCTAGCTGGTGGCAGTGAGGGCCTAGGAGGGGGTACCTTTCTTTGAGTGACACCTTGAATCAGCCCTACCACTAGGTCAAATGGCTATAAAAGGGGAAACAGACAAAGTCATAGAAAAGGTCGATCAACAAGGGTCGGAACATTCACAACTATTATGCTGCTGAATACGCATTGCTGGGAACCAGCTGTAAGGTCTGGCTCTTGCTTTCATGCCCTTCTTACGGCCTTCCTAGAAGCATTTGGTTGGACACTGGGGAAGCAGGATGCTGGACTAGGTAGACCATTGGTATGATCCATCATGGCTGCTCTTAGGTAGCTGATAGTGGAGGGGTTGTATTTTTAGCTTACCACTGTGTTTGCATTTACCCCATCGTTGCTCACTGTTCCATCCACATGTGATGGATGGGGGAGCTTGCTAAAGTGGGGGGATGAGTATGATTATGGGGGGTCGATCTGTCTTGGGGCTCGGGCTAGGACTTGGAAATGGTTCCTTTGCCTGCATGATAATCTCTCGGTCTGAACCCCTGTGCCAATTGTGTTCCTTTGGGCATCTTGTACTTTCTGTGCCTACCCTTAGGAGCATAGGCTTGGATGCTGGATTTCTCACTATTAGAGAAGGGCAGACGGGAAGAGCTTAGGAAGGCACCATCATTAATGGCTTGCGAGAGGGAGAGAAAAAAAGCAGGTTATATTTCAGAAAGTTTTGGATACAACCTCTTTGTTTAAGATGAGGGCTCGTGTTCTGCAGCAAATCTGTCGAAGGCGATTTATTTACAGGCATTATGCATAATTCTGAGGCTGACTTTTTAAATGTAAGGTTGATGCCCTTGGCATCTTTGTTGCAAGCCACATTAGGCCCTTTGAGAGAAAGGCAGGAGATACCTATTTTAGGTAAATATTTTAAGGGAGAGGAGCCGTGTCATTGAGTTCCACTTTCTTTGCTTAGAAGGCTCGATGAGCGCTCCTGCCTTTTAATGATATAGTAGAGGAGCACAAACTTCCAAAAACAGTACAATATCACTTTACAAAGATGGTCAAAATGATGACCACATGGAGGAAGAAGATGTCACAGCCGCTGGCCAATATATCTCTGCAGTGTTGATTTGAGTGCATTCTAAATGGCACTGTCTTATCCAGGCCAGGGGGAGAAGCGCACTGGGCAACAGGGTGGGGTGCTGAAGCAGATGAGACCAGTTATTGGCAGCAAGGAAAAAAGAGAGGGAATAGGGCTCAAAAGCAGAGGTTACAAGCAACAGGTCCCGGTCATGTATGGTCAAGTCTCAGCAGCAGACAGAGGTGATCAAAGCCCTGTGGAGTTCATATAGCCTGATGACTTTTCTAAGGAAAGGCTATGGCTTGGGTTTGGCCGTGGCACAGTTGGGTGGTCCAGGATTGGGCCTGCTCCAATGGACAACCCCAAGACATTGGACAGTTTTGGATACTTGGTAGGCCGATGTACATTCTTCTCCCAAGAGAGTTGAGCTACCCATCCCTTCAGAAGGCAAAATCCAGTAACTCTTCCTTCTTTCCATGGGGATCAACTCAAACACACAGAGACTCTGCGTCCGGGAGATGATTGAAAGGATAAAATGTGGAAAGTAAAACCAGGTGCAGCACTCTGAGCTGTTTGGAGGAACAGCAAAATAAAATGTACTCCAAAGCAAATAAATAGCTGCTTTCATTCAAATCTGATCTTGCCCTGCCCTTTCTTTTCTTTAGACGATGCCGATTTGGAGTCAGTGAAGGAGGAGTCTGAAGAACCCAACACGTCTGACAGTGAGGTTGGTCTCCTTCTCAGTATCCCATCTTTCAGCCTCTACCGGCACGTAGCTCAAACCCTGCTTAGCCTGTCCCAGACAGCTAGCAGTGACCAATTTTCAGCACGGGGCTTTATTAGGAACCAACTGAATAGGACTTTGACTTATGGAAGTTTGTACCCTGGAAATGTTTTGTAAGCTTTTAAAGTGTTACTGGGCTAAATGCTCTTCTGCTACAACAGGCTAATATTGCAACCCACTCGAAATTATTGAGAACAGGAGAAGAAGACGGAAAAGCAGGAAAAACAGGGTTGCACCTACCTGCAACTATTGTTCATTAAGTGTTCTTCTGTGCAGACGCACGTGGGAACTGCGCATGCACAGGCATGCACAGTTCCCATGTGGGACTGCACAGAAGATATGACAATGAACTCTCAGTTCATTGCTGAGTTTCCAGAGGCAGACCTACTAGGAAGGGCACATGGAGCCAGAGAAAACGGGCAAAAAGTCTCCCGCCACTCATTCTGTTGTTAAAAGCGGGGTAGGAGAGGAACCATAAGTTCCTTCTCCCTCTTCACAGCACTTCCTCTCAGAGCTGAACTACACGAGATAAATTACACATGTAGAACACATGATTGCACTTACACGTGTTTCTCCCGTTACTTTCCTGATCACTCGCACGCTTCAGCCATACAGCAGTCGATCCCGTGTATGGACTGTCATGGGTTTCCTCCCTGTTTCTCTGAGATGAGGGATGGTATCCCATGATGCACCTTCTCTTTGTGCATACTCAGCAGTACAGAGCAAATTCGGTAAAATTTGGCCATTTTTTCCAATGGGAAATATGATTTGGGGCTTTTCGGGGGCTTGGGGGGCATTTTTGGACCAAATTTTACCAAATTTTCTGAGAACGTACTCCTAACTGTCCTCTAACTACCTCCAATTTTTCTTCGGGGGGCCATTTTATTCCCCTCCAAGAATGTGCCCCCAGCCACCTCCAATCTCCATTATTCCCTTTTGGGAAAACTAGGGGAGCTATCTAGAGGTCTGGTGAGGCACTTGGCAAGCAAAATCCACCAAATTTGCTGGGGAGCTATTTGTAACTGTTCTCTAAAGACCTTCCAAGTTTTAGAGTGACTGGACCCTTGAGGGCCATTTTATAGCCCCTCAAATGACATGCCCCCAACCACTCCATTTGTTTCTATTGTAGGAAAAAACTAACTCCCACTGCTGAAACACATGGATCATGGCTGCCATGGCCAGATGTACACTTTCAATTACAATCTACACACCAGACAGCCCAACAGAACCAAAGTGAAGCCCCCTGCCAAAAACCAAGCACCCCTGAGCATGCTGACCAGCCACTCTCCATTGGTTTCTATTGTGTGTGGGGGGGAGGCTCCCACTGCAGAAACACATGGATCATGGCTGCTGTGGCCACAGGCACACTCTCAATCTAAACATCAGATAACCCAACAGAACAAAATGAAACCATCCCCCCAAACTCCAGCACCCCATGAGCAGGGTGACCAGCCACTCTCCATTGTTCCCTGTGAGGACCAACATCACACCAGAGAATCACCCAAACCAAAATGAAGTAAGAGGCAGTCTTGCCGGTGCCAAGAGAGACAGTCAGTGCCAAAAGATCAAGTGCATTTTAAAGTGGTTTCCCCCAATGTACATATGACTGCGAGTCTGGACATACACCTGCACCCCGACATGTGTCGAGCATATCATTTAGTTATGCCCAGAGAAAGGAAGAGAAGAAGAAAAGAAGCAAACTAGAGACCTTTTCAGATGTTACATCCACATGTATTGGGAGCATGTGCTACCTGCAGCTCTTGTGTGGACAAAATGGAGGAAGGGAGAATGGTGTTGTATGCCACTTTGGGTCACACCACCAGGTAGAAAATATTAAATAAATTAGTATGGTTGTCATGTTGTCTAAACAGAGACAACACATGTATTTTGCATATGCATAGAAGTTCAGTATGTACGAACCGGAACCCTGAAAAATCTATTGGTCAGCTTGCTCATTCCAAAGCTATGCCCATTCAGACAACATGACATCCACACATATTAGGAGGGTCTACATGCTGCTGGAAGGCTCCCGGTACATGTGAATGTAAATTTTGAAAAGAATTTCAGCTTCTATATGTCTACTTCTGAACAGGCACCAGAGTGTGAATCAAAAGATTTGCACAATGGGGCCAGAGAGAGATGTTCAAAAAAACCCCTGAAACATTCAATATTGAAGGGTTTACCCCTCACGCACAAAACTGAAGGCATTAAATGCAACACTGTGTCATGAAACGTTGGCTATCATTTTGAAAGTTGTTAGGCAGTCTTGTGTAACACCAACATTCTGACTGGGGAAGGCTTGGAGATTAAAATTTGTGCACTTCCAGCTTCAAGACCCTCCGCATCAGCAAGCAAGTGGTGAAAGCTGGCTACCCCATCACCCTCCATCCTGCATGGATGTCTGGTTAGGGAGGGGGAAAAGAGGGGAGGAAACAGAAATAGAGGGAGAATGTGATTTCCCTTCTCCCATCACTCACTGCAGGTGTACTCTTTATCAGGGGTCATTTCGTAGAAAAAGAGCTGGAGGAACTCATTAGCATAACTCATTAGCATAAATCATTAGCCTATGCCATGCCCCTTGACATCACTGGAAGTGTGTCATTAACATAACTGATTTGCATATGCCACACCCCTTGACATCACCTATCCTGGCTGTTTTGGACCTAATCCTGGCCATTCAGGGCCAAAATTGGGCCCAAAATGGCAAAAGGGGGCTGAAAATGATGGAAAAGGGGCCCAAAATGGTCAGGACTGGGCCGCTGCAGAGTGGGAGAGTGATCCACCACCCATCAGAGGCCCGATCTGGACCTTCAGCCCCAATCCAGGCTGAAATGGGCCCAAAATGGCCAAGAGTCAGGTGGGTGGAGCCACCTGACATGTGACCTCTTTGGAGAACTGCCAGAACTGCATTCCTGTGTGTTCCCCCTTGAAATGAGCCCTGCTCTTTATGGTTATCTTTAGGGGTTAGAAAGTAGTGACCCCTGGGGCAATCTCAATGAGCCCTCTTTAACTCCTGACAACTGCTATAAAGATGACAACTACCTCCCCCCACCCTTTTTGAACTCATCCTTGGGCAAGATGAAACAATCGACAACATTTAGTAGCAGGGCCCTACTTGCAATTTAAAAATGATCAGTAATGATTAGATGGAACAGTGGCTGAAGGAGACAATACTGGGAGGGGAGGAGCTGAATAGCAGGTGATCCCCGAGAAGGAGTCCTTGCTGCTTTAATGTCTTATTTGGGGAATAGAGTGTTCTGATCAGACCTTAGCAGGACAATGTTTTGCATAAGACCAGAGCGCAATTTTCGTTAAAGACGAAACAGCCAGTCGCATACAGTGCGGAGGGATGATCCTTTTCTCCCCACTCATTTGTGCAGGTGACCGGCACTGGCGATGATGAAAGCTTCCAAGGCTCTTCCATGAAAGAAAAATATCGCTATATAAAGGAGAACAACCAGGCATTGCCGAAGAAGCGGAAACGGGGACAGGATTCGGGGCAAAAAGGTACGAATGGGAGTTTTTTCTAATTCTGCGTAGCAAAATATGAAGCCACCAGAAAAATTCAGCTTTTGCAACAGAAATTGATGGTGCAAAAATTGCCCCTCTTTACAGAATGGAATCTGTCTCCCCACCACTGTTGAGCCCCACAAAGCCAGATTTAAACCAATTGTACATGGCTCGGGGAGGGGATTATCTTACTATTTGTTCAGAAGATCTATTGCACCCGTGATCCCTGAGGCTTAGGATATACTTTTCCTTATTCAGCCTTGCAACAAACTTGGCCCAGTGATTGGTTGTTTCCGCACATGTTGAATAACGCACTTTCAATACACTTTAGCAATCCTTTGGAAGTGGATTTTTTGTTTCACACATGAAAACCCAGTTCCAAATGATGGCTAAAGAGCATTGAAAGTGCATTATCCAACATGTGTGGAAGCAGCCATTGTCTTATTAGAAGCAGGGAGGAGATGGAGAGACCTTTGTCCAAGAATCTAGGTCTCTGGCAAACATCTATGAAGGAAGAAAGGGATGGCACAATTTGGAAGAGGAATGCAGCAGAGAGTGTAGAGGGCTAGAGGGTATTTAATCCTTCTTTTATCTGGCATTTCTGTCCTGAATTCCCCTCCCCTGGCTGATTGTTCCCTGCTGGAGTTCCCAAACTGGACCCCCCTTTAGTTGAAATATTAGCTGGGGAGGTGGAGTGCAGGCGAAATGTGGTGGAAGAGGGAAGGGTTAAGTATGTACGTCCCCCAAAATACACAAATGCCCTTTTTGAAGTTCACTATTTCGTTTAGGGATGGGAAAGTGGACAAGACATCACCCGATCTTGTCAGATCCCAGAAGCTAAGCAGAGTTGACCCCAGTGAGTATTTGTATGGGAGACCACCACCACCAATAACAACAACAACAACATTTGATTTATATACCACCCTTCAGGACAACTTAATGCCCACTCAGAGCAGTTTACAAAGTCAGTGTCATTATTATCTCCACAACAGACACTGTGTGAGATGGGTGAGGCTGAGAGCAGAACTACAAGTGACAAAAGGCACAGGTTGGACACTTGTCAGCTTCCCTCAAGTTTTGATGGGAAATGTAGGTGCCCTGGTCTTGCAGCTTGGCTCTCCGACTGCTGTCCAATGGACTTTTCAACTGTCACTTGTCCAACATTTCGCCAAGCTGCCTACATTTCCCATCAAAACTTGAGGGAAGCTGACAAGTGTCCAACCTGTGCCTTTTGTCACTTGTAGTTCCGCTCGGAGAGAGCCCTGAGAGAGCTGTGACTGACCCAAGGCCATCCAGCTGGCTTCAAGAGAAGGAGTGGGGAATCAAACCTGGCTCTCCAGATTAGAGTCCTGCTGCTCTTAACCATTACACCAAACTGGCTGCTGTGCATAGGAAGGCACTGGCAAACCACCTATTCTCACATACCATGAGAACCCCTTGACGGGGTCACCTTAAGTCAACTTGATGGCACTCCCATACATATAGTTTGGCTAAACAACTGACACTGAATTTAGGCTCCCAAAGTATCCCTCTGTTGTCATCTCCCTCTCCCCCGGTCCTCAGAGAATTATTGCCTCTAAAGGAGGAGGTCCCACTTTGTCATTATGGCTAATAGCCACAAATGTGACCTGTCCTCCATGAATTTATCTAACCCACTTTTAAAGGAAACTCGTCAAGTGGCTATCACTCTATCCCATGGCAGTGAATTTCACAAGATAACGATAATTACTCATTGAGTGAAAAAGCCTTTCCTTCAGTCTGCTCTGGTTCCTGACAATAAGACACACCGCACTTGTGAATCTCAGGCCTTCTGCAAATAGACAGGCCAACCTAGGCTGCCCTGGCTTGGTTTGGGATCCTTCGCAATATTTAACATGAATAAGTGTTCCAGGTATACACCTGAATGTTTACTGAGCCGTTCCTGAGAAATGTTGACTGAGAAAGCAGGCCAAACACTCCTTGTGAGAGCTATCCACACGCGGGGAAAGCTTTTCACACACAAGAAATGTTTGTTTTTTTAAGCCAGGCCCTGTCAAGGTGGCGATTTGCGAACAATGGACTGTCTTGTTCTGGTATTTCCTACAGGTGACTAAGCAGGAAATTGATAAGGCTGGACATAAAAGCAACCTGCTTGTTAACAGTTCGAACACTTTTCCACCCCAAAAGTGCTGTTCCAAGCTCTGTTTGCACAGTCAAAAAAGTGTGTGGGTGTGTGAGTGTATGCATGTGAGAGAGAGAGAGAGAGAGAGAAAGAGAGAGTAGTGTTGACCAACTGTAAGAGATATTCTCTGTTGTCACAAAGACTTAAAAGGAGGGCTTGTTTAACAAGCTTCTGTTCCCATTGCTTTGCCTTCCTGATGAATCTGACAAGCCTGGAAATGAACTGTTGATAGAACAAGAAAAAGGAGTTTTCAAAAACCTCAGCCCTGCCCTATATGGGTAGGGCTTGAAGGTGTCAAACTCACAGCGCTGAGGAAAGGACAGTTATGGCTGCCACCAGCAGACACCAATCCTGGACTGGCTTAGGCCAAAATACATTAACCGTTCATAATACAATAAGGGATTAACTGCCAAAAAGACAAATAAGTGGGTCCTAGATCAAATCAAGCATGAATTCCCCCTAGCAGCTAAAACGATTAAACTGAGGCTATCGTACTTGGGTCACGTCATGAGAAGACAAGATTCTCTGGAAAAGGCAATAATGCTAGGAAAAGTGGGAGGCAGTAGGAAAAGAGGAAGGCCCAAAACGAGATGGCTTGACTCCATAAGGGAAGCCACGGCCTCCAGTTTGCAAGATCTGAGCAAGACTGTCAACGATAGAACATTTTGGAGGTTGTTAATTCATAAGGGCCCTGACCTGGATAGCCCAGGCAAGCCCAATCTCATCAGATCTCGGAAGCTATGCGGGCTGGCCTTGATAAGTAATTAGATGGGAGAGCTCCGAGGAAGACCAGGGTGGCTATGGAGAGACAGGCAATGGCAACCCACCTCTGTTAGTCTCTTGTCTCGAAAACTCCAGTAGAGGGTCACCATAACTCGGCTTCGACTTGACAGCACTGTCCACCACCCAGTCATGTAGTCTCAATAGGTTGGAAGCAACTTCACTGCACGTAACACCCACAAATCGCACCAGCATCTCTCTGCCCTTGATGCAATCCCAGCCCTATACCCCAGCTTTATAAGTCCGGATGTGGCGATTTGATTTCTCTCTTGTCTGTTTTTATCCTGCCCTCCCTCCAAATATATGTGCACTCAGGGTAGTATACCTGGTTCTCCTTTCCCCAGTTTTTCCTCACAACAACGCTGTGAGGAAAGTTAGGCTGAGAGAATGTGACTGGCCTGAGGTCACCCAAACTTGATGGCAGAGTGGGGTTTTATATTCGGATCTCTCAGGTCCTGGTCCTGGTCTGACACTCTATCCACTATGCCCGGCACACTCCAGAGAGGGGAAGGAACACTGCAGTATTGGCAGCTGGGGAGGAGAGGGTGGGGAGACAGAGGGCCAAACTACAAGTGACGAATGACACAGGTTGGACACTTGTCAGCTTCCCTCAAGTTTTGATGGGAAATGTAGGCAGCTTGGCAGAATGTTGGACAAGTGACAGTTGAAAAGTCTATTGGACAGCAGTCACGCTGCAAGACCAGGATGCCTACATTTCCCATCAAAACTTGAGGGAAACTGACAAGGGTCCAACCTGTGTCATTCGTCACTTGTAGCTTGGCCCAGACTCACCAGTAGCCTTAGGCAAACCACATTTATACTCTCTGTGCTCCGTGCCCCCACATCCTAATATAGGGTTAACTCTACCTTACCTTGCAAGACTGTTGTGAAGATAGTTGTGATAATATCTGTGAATCTCTTTTTTTATTAAGAGTTTTATATCATTAAAAAACAAACCTAAAAACACTACAATTGGAGCCAGTCTGGTGTAGTGGTTAAGGGCGTGGGACTCTAATCTGGAGAACTGGGTTTAATTCCCGACTCCTCCACTTGAAGCTGGCTGGGTGACCTTGGGTCAGTCACAGTTCTCTCAGCCCCACCCACCTCACAGGGTGTTTGTTGTTGTGGGGATAATAATAACATACTTTGTAAATCGCTCTGAGTGGGCATTACGTCATCCTGAAGGACAGTATATAAATTGAATGTAGTTGTTGTTACAATTACACATACACCAATAAAACAAACAAAAACAACTAATCAGCAAACAAGAATAACAAAACATAGATCATACAAAAAACAGCAATAAAAGAAAAACAAGCTATCTAAACTAAAAGGTTTCCCATTTTCTCCAAAACAAATATCCGCATCATGTCAAATTTACACTTCCTCTAAATAATGATTAAAAGCTCTCTTTTTTCTAATGTCAAAATCCCTTAGTCCATAAACCCACAAACCATCAAATCATTATTATCTATTTTATGTAAATAATCTATGAAGGGTTTCCACACATATATATTTAACAAATACACATATATATTTAACAATTCAACAAATATATTTATTTATTTCTAATCAGTGAAATAAGTTTTGCCATCTTTGCCAGCTCCAGCATCTTTGTCAGCCAATCTCTTGAAGATGCAAACTCTATACATGCGGAGTATTATTATGTTAATACACGTTAGCCATTAATGTATGACAAAAACAGGCCGTTTTCACAGGACCAAAGCCTCCGGAAGATCACGTGAAACTCAGGGAACGAAGCGTCTTCCTAGCACAATTCCCCGGCACGATCCCTTTTAATGGTGCAATTTCTGACATCATCATTCCATTAAAGGGGATCATGCCAGGAAACCGCGCTAGGAAGATGCTTTGTTCCATGAGTTTCACACGATCTTACAGGTGCATGCGAAAATGGATTATTCGTTGACACCTGTGAGAGATGACGTCCATGTCAGTTACCTTTTGATTGTTGTGATTGTATGTAGACTGCAACCATAGGAACCCCTGAGGAAGCTCCGCGAAACTGGCTACTTGCTAGCAGCCTGTTGGGGCCACCTTGCACTTCCCAGCTTCTTCTCTGGACCTGGGGTGAACTGAAAAAAGAAAAAGAAAAGAAATAGAGTTATTAC
The DNA here is from genome assembly GCF_028583425.1 of Eublepharis macularius. NCBI lineage: Eukaryota > Metazoa > Chordata > Lepidosauria > Squamata > Eublepharidae > Eublepharis > Eublepharis macularius. The sequence goes on along the minus strand of NC_072794.1, from coordinate 161,643,522 downwards.
AAAGACTATGTTTATGAATTTATTACTTACCTCAGACCCAGGGTACAGCATTTACCGACTGCAGGATGAGAATTTTCTCTTACATGTATTGTACATGATTATTGACTGTGTATTGTATTATCTTGGTCATCATTGATGATATTTATTGATGTTTTTAATAACTATTTATAAAATTGTTATTTATTTATTTATTTATTGTATCATAGCACTTTGCACTTTTGCACTTTATAAATCTCATTTATATACTTGTTAGTCTTATTTACTGTATACCACAGGGGCATTCCCTTTGTTACAGCGTTTCAAGGGCCAAGTGCTAGAAAGCCCCTTCCACGGCGCCTCCCTGTTTCCAGAATCATCATTATCCCAGAATGTGCTGCTGTCTGGCTAATGCGACCTACATTTCTCTTCCTCCTCACAGCCTGCAAGAAATCGGGAAGAGGCAGAAGGAACGGCAAAGCTTCGCAGCATCCAGACAATGTGCAGGAAGTGATACAGGAAAACAACAGCCAGAGTCCGGCCTCCAGTCACAATGTTGCCACTGGAGAAACATAGCTGGAACTGGCTTTCTTGGCGCAGCCGTTGCCAGGCCTTTCGGACATGGATACAAAGTCCTTCAGTAATTGCAAGATGGCTTTTGACATCAAGAAGGATTTCCACCATGCATACAACTATCAGGCACCATTGGTCCAAACCTTGGCCTTCATGAGGACTAGTAACTCACCAATAATCAAAGTACTTGGAAGATCTTTGAATCCATTCTTGTATAAGTTCTGTATTTTCAAGGTGTTAGTCATAGAATGGTCCACTGGGTTGGTTCTACTCCCTCACTCCATGATTCTGCTTGTTCAGCTGCAGATTCTGCCTGTCCAATTGTATTTTAATAACAACGTGACAGTACATCTTATCTGATGCATAGCAGTTGAGTAGATCTCTCAAAGCATAGATTTTCCCCCAAACGTGAACATCCATCATGACCTGAGATTTGTACAGAGAGATAGCTATACGTTACATTTCTATAAATAAATGGGACCTGCAAAATGAAGTTATCAATGGCTGTATGACCAAGAGTGATTCCGCACACGTTGGATAATGCACTTCCAATCCTCTTTATAGATCATTTGGAACAGATTTTTTTGTGTGCGGAACAAAAAATCCACCTCAAACAATTGATAAAATGCATTGAAAGTGCATTATCCAACGTGTCTGGAATTTGATTAATCAAATTAATCAAAAGTTAATACATTTTGTGAGACACGTTTTGGAAAAGTAACATCTCTGCGACAGAATTATACAGTGCCTTTCACTTCTGTTTGTTACTATCAGGTACTCTTGCGTCCAAACTCTGGCCTTACTGATAAGGTTGCCAGTCTTGTTCATTTGGGGTGTGGTGCCTGGGGAGGGTGAACTTGGGAGGGTGGCACCACTTCTTCTGTGCCCCTCTAGGCATTCTTCCAATCTCTATGGGCCTTGCCCACAGGGGAGATTTCTAGAGTGTCTCCTGAAAGTGAAATCAATACTGAGTGGAGGGATCATTGGAAGTGATGTCACTTCTGAGTGATGCTCTAGGAAAGTCACCCAATCTCTAAGATCTTTACCATAGAGGTTAGAGGAAATTCCTAGAACATCATCATTTACACTGTTTCCCCTATCCTTTTTTTTTTATTTTAACTGCTGGTAAAATTGGCAAGGATGGAGGACTGAGAGTGGAAACAGGAGATTACCTGCTCCCATTGGGCAAATGGCAACCTTACTAACCAATGAATACCCTGCTAAACATACAGCAGGCTGGGAAATTACACCAAAATATAACAGCCACAGAGAATACAGGCCCGAGAATGGAGTTACCTTATTATAAAATGGCCACATGGAGATCAGAGATGGTGACATTGAAGTAAAGGGCCATTGGCAGGCTGAAGGAGGTATCTGCACATGGCACTTAGGTGGTTGCACTTGCAGATCTCTGGTTCCTTCTGTATTCTTCACATGCTGGGAGCTCCCCCCTGCTCAGGGCCTGATGCTCTGGCATCATGCCTGCAGGACCAGTTTGCAGAGCTCTCTCCTTGCCACACCCCAGCTGAAACATCCCCCAGGCTGTTCCCATCCTGAAGTGGCCCGAGGGCTAGGAAGGGTCTGACAATCTCTGCCGCAATGATTATTCCCTCACCGTGCCCTAAGGGAAGAGCCTTCCCCAGCAGCAGAGGGGCACTGGCAGGCCCTATAGGCAGCGGAGCCACAGATTTCAGCCACGTTCCCTCCAGGTAACCTGCTTTCATAATCAACCAAGTCAATAAACACAGCATCCAAGTCGCCAGCCTCCAGATGGGGGTGTGAAGATCTCCCAGACTATGGAGATTGGTTCCCCTGGAGGGAACAGCAGCTTTGAAGGGTGGTCTCTATGGCACTATACCCAGCTGAGGTCCTTCCCTTCCCCAAATTCCACTCTCCCCAGGATCTGCCACTAAAAGTCTTTTCTACACAAGACATCTTACATGGGGATGCTCAAGTGACTGACAGCCAAGCTACAAGTGACGCCTTACACAGGTTGGACACTTGTCAGCTTCCCTCAAGTTTTGATGGGAAATGTAGGCATCCTGGTCTTGCAGCTTGGCTCTCCATTGCAGCTGCAAGACCAGGATGCCTCCATTTCCTATCAAAACTTGAGGGAAGCTGACAAGTGTCCAACCTGTGTCAGGCGTCACTTGTAGCTTGGCTCTCACTTTCTATGTGGTCTTATATTCAAGTGTACTTTGTCTCCCTAGCAATGCACGTGTATCCACAATGGGAGAACAAGTGTAAGATCTTTCACATGAGCATCCCTGTCTTGTGCAGAGAGACTCTTAATCTCCAGGAATTTCCCATCCCAGAGTCTGCAGCCCTAATTACATTATAGATAAAAATCTGGGTTTGGGTACATTAAAGCCTTTGGGCAAACAACACCTAAGCATCTATTTTGTTGAACAAAAACGCTGTATCGATTTCTGCACAGTTCACCTGAATCACGTACATGACCGTTTTATATTTATTTGTTGAGCATATGAATATAAAATCACTATCAAGGATTTCACACGTCACAATTGCAAGACAAATGTTTTTTTCATTCCATACGTGCATGCCGGGAACCCAGACTGTGGCTGATTGCAGCTTCTTGATATGTTGCACAGAGAGTGCAAGACACTCCAGAGCGATCCTCATAAAGGAGGGCCTACGAGCAAACAAGGTGCCTTCCATGTAGGGACTTTGTAACAAACAAAAGAGTTGCAAGGAGGGGAACAAGGTGACATACAAGGAAATGGATACTTGCTGGAAAACAGCCACTTGTTTGCCAAGCTGCAGTTACACCACGCAGCGCACAGAAGTTCACGCTGACCTTGGCAGTGTCATTTATGTGGATAAACAGTTCCTGAACATTTCCAGTGGGAGAGGACCAACAGGCTGTTCTTCAGGAGCCGGTGGGCTGGATTCCAGTTCCCAGTCTTTACGCAAGGGGGAAAGTTTACCTGAGGTTTTGCTCCTTCCAGAACCCCCAGGTGGCAGTATTAGGGTCCTTCTTATTTTCAATTTTTAGCAACTCGATCAGGGCGCACCTAAAGCACAGAGAAAATCTGGGCTCCAGGCTTTGCAAGGAGCGTTTGGCAGAGACCCAATGTAATACGCAAGCCTACAATAACAGCACGACTTTTTTCTCCGTAGGCTCAACTGGGGAGGGGAAACCAATTCCGAGTATTTGAGGTATCAATCCTACCTGGAGCGAAGTCTCTTTCTTACATGCAGCATCAATTAATCAGTGTTTACTACGGTCATTGACTTAGACTCAAACAATTTGTTTATCATCAGGTGTTAAAAGCAACCACTAACAGGTTGGACTAAAGAAAATGAATATACGTATTTATTTTTAACATATATATATATATATATATATACACACACACACACAATATTCAGAAAAAAAATGTGCCCAGTAATTTTTAACTAGGGATGTGCACCCCCAAAAAATTCAGAACAATCCAAAATCCAAAGCAGTAAGCAGCTTTGGATTCGGGTGTTTAAATTGCTTTGATATGCTCCGTAAAAATTCAGAGCATACTCAAGTGAGAGGGAAGTTTTGTCCCAGCCCCCCCACCCCTACTTAGCCCCCTGTCCCCCACCCCCCTCACCCGACTTACCTGGCCAGGGGAGACAGACAGGAAGGCCAGCTGAGTGGTAGGGAAGGCCGGAGCCACAGCCACCGCTGCAGCCAGCTGAGTGGCGGGGAAGGTCAGAGCTGCCACCTCCACTGCCACAGCGGCCAGCAGGAAGGCCCAGGTAAGTGGAGTGGTGGGAACTTGGTGGGGTGGTGGGGTAAGTAGGGTGGTGGAAACTTCAGCTGGCCCATGGGGAAGAATTCCCTATGGGCCAGCTGAAGCCCAGGAAGGGCCCCGAAGCTTCTCGAAGTGACCCGAATAGCTTCGGGAAGCTTTGATTCTGGATTTCCGAATGTTTACAGATTGGGTCCGATTTGGGGATTTTTCCCAAATCGGAAACCCAAAGTGCACACCCCTATTTGTAACAACAGCAACTGCAAAATTTTGTACAGTTATCTGCAAAGCCCAACAGAACACCCGAGATATAAAAGGGACTAGTGGCCAACTTACTTCAAGCCACGTTGAGGGGGGATACATGCAGCATCTAGAAATGCAAGCAGAAATAGACACTTGGAGATGGGGTTAGGTCTGTTATTGTGCCACTAACCAGTGTTTTTGGGTAGTGGTTAGAGTGTCAGATTAGCTTTTGGGGCCCAGGACCCAGGATCAAATCCCCTCTGTGCCATGGAATCGCTAGGTGACCTTAGGCCCGCCACTCTCTCTCTTCCTAGCCTACCTCACAGAATAAACTGGAGAAAGGAAGAACAATATCATATGTCTCATTGGGGAGAAAAACTGGTCAGGAGCTTGTTGCTTAGAGGTTTGAGTTTGGTTCGACTGCTAAAGGCAACTCAGGAGTCCCCTGAAGGGCTCCTTCATACCATGAACCTGTGTAGATGAATGTCCGTGTAATTAAAATGTCATATGCTTGAAGAAGGCTACGACCTCTAGGGCATGCCTGAAAAGCCTTCAGATGTGCGTGACTCAAATCATGTCAATCTTTGTTCATTCATTTGCTTAGCTAGCACGGGAGTTGCTGTACGGAAATACCACCAGCCTTTTGAGGAGCTCACAGTCTAAATTTGGACTGAGGTGCTGGATACACGGGGACACTGTTGGAGGAAGGGTACCCTAGGAGTATTTTCAGCTGTGCAAATGAACGTTGGGAATGGGATGTCCCTATCCCCCTCCTCTTCCCACCATCATTGTCCCATGACACAGTCTATCACTGTGGTTGCAACCAGTCTCTCTGGGCCTTTATTCCAAGGAAGTAACTGCAATTTCAAAGCAGTTTCCTGTTCCCACAAAATCTGACACGAGTCTCTCTCTGCATGAGACATTTTACACAGGGAGGCTCAAGCGTAGGGAGATGCAATGTTAGCTTGGAAACATAGTTTAAAAGAAAACAAAAGCTCTGTCATTTTCACCTCTGTACAGGTGGGTAGTTTCAAAAAACAGCTGGCAGAGATCATTCCTCAGAGGTTTGTTAATTTCATCTTTGCCTCCCTGAAGGCTTGGTCAATTTCACTTCCCCTTTGTGTAGAGAGATGCATAGGGCTCCAATTCTGCGTGCACTTATCACTGAGTAACTCAGAGAGCTTACCTCTGCACAAGCTAGGATTGCCATCCTCTAGGTGATGCCCGGAGATCTCCTGGAATTACAACTGATCTCCAGAGGACAGAGATCAGTTCTCCTGGAAAAAATGGCTGGTTTGGAGGTCATTATACCCTGCTGAGGTTCTTCCCCTCCCTAAACCCCATCCTTGCACGGCTCCAACCACAAAATCTCCAGAAATTTCCCAAACCTGAGCTGGAAATCCTACAGCAAGCATGTGGAAGATTTGGTGCACCAAATCACCCACATGAACCAGTTTGGTGTCGTGGTTAAGAGTGGCAGCACTCTAATCTGGAGAGCCCCACTCCTCTGCTTGAAGCCAGCTGGGTGACCTTGGGTCAGTCACAGCTCTCTCAGAGCTCTCTCAGCCCCACCCACCTCACAGGGTGATTGTTGTGGGGATAATAATAAATACTTTGTAAACCACTCTGAGTGGGTGTTAAGTTGTCCTGAAGGGCAGTATATAAATCAAATGTTGTTAGTTTTGTATTATTATTAGGGTGTATCATGCATGTAAAACCAAGAGAAAAGTCGGCTGCAGCATTTAAAGCTGCTGGGAGCTTTTAGTAATGTTTCCTCACCCAAAAAGGTTGCCAGCAGGCCTGGAAAAAAAATCCTATCCCTCTAATAAAGGCTTAATGTGCAGAAATAGGCAGCTGAATTTTTTGATGGCATGGAGTATAATGCCACTGGGTAGATAACATCCCAATAAACTTCTGTTAAAGGGACAACATTTTTTTCCTGCAAGTACTTGGAAATCCTAACCTACAGCCAGTTTTCAGCTCACAAACTCCATACGAATTGGCCTAGAGTACAAACCACTCTGCATTCCATGTTAAGTAACCTGAAATATCTGCTAAAAACAAGGGTACAAAATTCCATTGTTAACCTGTTCACCCTTCCTGGCAAGGAAAAAAAATGCAGTTCTCTCTTTTGGTCTGTGGCTGCCACCTAGTGGACATTGAAGTGTACTTCTCAGCAGTGGTCTCTGGCTTATACAGAAGGTGGGCCAGATTTCATACAATCATAGAATCATAGAGTTGGAAGGGGCCTTACAGACCGTCTAGTCCAACTCCTTGCCCAATGCAGGAACAGCCTGAAGCATCCGCAACAAGTATTCGTCCAGCCACTCCTTGAAGGGTGAACCAGAACTTGATTCTCAAAAGCTTATGCTACAATAAAATAAAATTGGTTAGTCTTAAAGGTGCTACTGGACTCTTTTTGATTTTGCCACTATACCACTAGGGAGCCGATTTCATGGCTGGGTTACACTTAACATGAAGAAGTTTTTCCTAATATCCAGACGGTACCTTCCCTCCTGTAGTTTAAACCCATTGTTTCAAGTCCTATCCTCTGTTGTCAATAGGAACAGCTCCCTTCCTTCCCCTAAGTGACAGCCTTTTAAACACTTAAAGAGAGCAATCATGTCTCTCCTCAACCTCCTCTTCTCCAAACTGAACATTCCCAGGTCCCTTTCCTTGCAGGGCTTCGTCTCCAGGCCCCGGATCATCCTGGTTGCTCTCCTTTGCACCCATTCCAATTTGTCCACATCCTTTTTGAAGTGAGGCCTCCAGAACTGCACACAATACTCCAGGTGGGGCCTGAACTATGCAGCGCATAGTAGGATAATGAATGACATCCTGTGATTTGGATGTTATGCCTTTATTAATACATCGCAACATTGTGTTCACCATTTTTGTTGCTGCCTCACAGTGACTTCTCATATTTAGCTTCCCATCCACCCGTATCCCAAGATCTCATTCACACACTCTGCTACCCAGAAGCGTATCCGTCATCCAGTATACATGCTTTGCATTTTTGTTACCCAGGTGGAGAACCTGGCACTTATGCATGTTAAATTGCGTCTTATTCAAATCTGCCCTCTTTTCCAGTGTGGTCAGATCTCACTGAATTCTATCCCTATCTTCAAGGGTATTTGCTACTCCTCCCAGTTCGGTGTCATCTGCAAATTTAAGGAGTAATCCCTTCACATCCTTGCTTACATCATTTATAAAAAATATTGAAAAGCACTGAGCTCAAGTCACAGCCCTGTATCTACTGGACACCTCCATCTAATCGGATGCCATTGACAACTTCTCTTTGGGTACAGTTATCCAGCCAATTCCCTATCCATCAAGTTATTCTAGAGTCTAGTCCATAGTCCATCACTTTATCCAGGGCTTTTTTTCTGGGGAAAGAGGTGGTGGAACTCAGTGGGTTGCCACCAGCCATGTGACCATTTTCAAGAGGTTCCGGAACTCCGTTCCCCCGTGTTCCCCCTGAAAAAAAGCCCTGACTTTACCCATCAGAACATCATGAGGAACCCTGTCAAAGGCTTTACTGAAATCCAGATAAACTGCATCGAGAGCATTCCCACCACCCAGTAAGCCTGTACCTCAATCGTGGAAGGAGATGAGGTAGGTCTGACAAGATCTGTTGGGGACAAATCCATGCTGACTTCCTCATATCACCATGTTGTTTGTCAGATGCTTGCAGGTTGATACCTTTAATATCTGTTCCCGTATCTTTTCTGGAACAAAGGTCAGGCTGAGTGGCCTGTGGTTCCCAGGATTGTCTTTTTTCCATTTCTTGAAGACTGGGATGACATTTGTCCTCCTCCAGTCGCCCAGCACATCACCTGTCCTCCAAGAGGCCTGGAAGATGATCAACAAAGAGTCTGTGAGCTCTTCTGAAAGTTCTTTAAGCACTCTTAGGTGCACCCCATCTAGCCCAGGGGAATTGTACACATCAAGTACAGCAAATGCTTCTCCACAACTTCTCTGTCCATGCAAACCAGCAGCCTCGAACCCATGCTTTGCCTACTGTCATCTCTAGGTGGGCCTGTTCTCTCCTTCAGGGAGAAAACCAAGACAAAGTAGGCATTGAGCTTTTCTGCCTTCTCTCTGTCCTCTGTCAGAGTATCTCCATTTTCATCTAGAGATTGAGGTATCCTCTCCTTCAGCTTCCGTTTGCTCCTTACGTATCTGAAGAACGTGTTTTTGTTGTGGCAAGCCCCTCAGGCTCGTCTCAGCTCATTCTGAGCTTTGGCTTCTCTGACAGCTGCCCTACAGTGCCTAGCTAACCCTAGATGCTCCTCTTTGGATACATTTCCTTCCTTCCATTTCTTGAAAGTCTCCTTTTTCCTCCTTAGCTCATCGCAGGGCTCTCTGTTCATCCACATCAGCTTCTTAGATCCTCTACCGCATTTCCGTCCTGCTGGGACAGTGATAGCTTGAGCCTGCAAGGAGAGCCCACCCTTCACTCGCTCCTTTCCTCTCCAGCATTCTTGTCCATGGAATAACTCTCATCTTATCTCTAAGTTTATTAAAGTTTTCCCTACTAAAATCTAACCTCCGTGTTTAGATACAAGCTCCTTTGGTATCCCGCAACTTAAGGAATTCTAAGGGGACGTGATCACTTCTACCTAAGGGTCCCACCACCTTTATCCCATCAACCAACTCTTTCTTGTTGGTTAATATGAAGCCCAGTATGGCCAAGCCCCTTGTCATTTCCTCCACCATTTGAGAAAGGAAGTTGTCAGCCACGCAGGTTAGGAAGTTGTGTGACCCTGGACACACAGCAGAGTTGGTCTCCCTGCAATCATTGGGGAAGCTGAAATCTCCTGTAACTACAAGGGCCATTTCCACACACGTTGAATAATGCACTTTCAATGCACTTTCGCAATCCTTTTGAAGTGGATTTTTTGTTCCACACATGGAAAATCAGTTTCAAATGTTCACTAAAGAGTATTGAAAGTGGATTATCCAATGTGTGTGGAAGCAGCCACGGTCATGTTTCTTGGATACCCCATTAAGCTGCTCTGGGAGGGCAGAATCCACCTCATCTCCTTGGTCAGGTGCTCTATAACAGACCCCAGCCACAATACTGCTCGTCGTTCCCTCCCTTATCTTCACCCAGACACTTTCCACTGGGTTTTCCCTCTCCTCCTCCAGTATTTCCTGTCAACTAAGCCCTTTCCTCACATACAGAGCCACTCCACCTCCTCTACAGCACTTCCTGTTCTTCTTGAATAACTTCCTATGACACTTCCTGTTCTCCTTGAATAACTCATGCCCGTCCACTATTGTATTCCAGCCATGGGAATCATCCCACCAAGTGAGGCCTACTAAGTCATATCTTTGTTGATCTTGTAAGGAACAGGGTTTGATTCCCCACTCCTCCACTTGAAGCCGGCTGGGTGACCTTGGGACAGTCACAGCTCCTTCAGAGCTCTCTCAGCCCCACCCACCTCACAGGGTGTCTGTTTGTGGGGATAATAATGACATTGGCTTTGTACACTGCTCTGAGTGTGGCGTTAAGTTGTCCTGAAGAGCGGTATATAAGCACAAGGTTGTTGTTAGGATGCTCACCTGTGACCTTTTTGCAAAATCAGGCTGCCGACTGTAGATTCCTCAGTTGCATCTGGGGGCTCTTAAGTTGAGTGCCCAGATTTTCCCAAATCCCCAGCAATGCCTAAAGGAGGTGGTTGTTGTGTGTGCATTTTCGCTGCCTTACACAGATATTCGAAGGGAACTTTGACTCTCGAAAGGTCGTACCCTAGAAATCAAGTTGGACTCTTGCTCTTTGTGTTTCTAAGTTCCCTCAATCCTAAGCAGCCTTAAACACTGGAAAGTTTAAGAAAGGGACATTAAAGACACTTTTTGAAGTGGGCAGATGGCCAAGAACCAGCATCTACTACTGCAATGACTTCCTTCATCGTGTCCCCGTACTACAAAAATCCTATCCCTATCACAACATGGGTTGCATCTACCCCAGGCTTTCCAGGCCTCCCATGATGGCAGGAGGCCAGGGAGAAAAAACTTTAACAAGCAGCTTTGCCAACTTCTCTACATCACTTCTGGATGCAGAGCTGCTGTAGCACAGTGGTTAAGTGGTTTGGCTGCAAATCAGCACTCTCCTGGTTCGAATCCCACTGCCTAGCATTGGGTAAGCCACTCCTCTCGGCCCCACCTCCCCAGCTGCATTCTGAGGATAATAATAACACTAACTTGTTCACTGCTCCGGGTGAGGCACTAATCTGTCTAAAGGAGTGGTACGTAAGTGCAGTTATTATTATTATTCTGATTATAAAGCCCCAAAGTGACAAAGGGTAACTCTAGATTTTATCATAAAGTTTCCAGCATTTCCTAGAGCTAACCTTTGTCATTATGAGGTTTATTCAGAAGTGACTCTCCCTATGTCCTCACTCCAGTTCTCCTGCCAGTTGCCAGGCTCTTCTAATCTGCACAGGGGCACAAAAACATGCCCTGGCTACAGCAGCAGCAATTGAAGTGGGAATGAGCATGAATGGGGTCTGCACACCCCAGTTCACGCGTCACATGCTGCTGCCGCCATCACCCTGTCTTCTCCCCCTTTCCTTCTCCACACATGCCCCACAGGGCTATCACACCGGAAAGGGAATACCCACGATGCAGAACATTCCCCCCCTTTCCCCTCACATTTCCTTTCCCAGCCCAGCTGCCCTGTAGCAATACAGGTGACCTAGAGGGGGGAAATGTCCTATCCCTTTAATAAACATATAATGGAATGTCATGAGGTCCCAGACCCGCATGCCCTGGAAAGCTACAGCCGCCCATTTCCACACATTAAGTTTTTTCCAAACAGAGGAAATTTTCCTCCAGCCCTGTTGGCAACACTCGTTACAGGGCAGCTGGTCTGGGGAATGGGGAGTCTCTTTTAAAGGGCTAAAGGAGAAGGGAATGGCCTGTGGCAGCAAGCTTCCTTCCACCATTTCGAAAGCAGAGTTTAGCTCCCCGCACCCTCACAGAGTTTAGCATCCCCTTACCTCACAGTTCCTCCTTTGACTGGGATCCAAGGAAGGTTTTCTGTGACCCTGTTTTAAAGGGGAAGCCCTGAGAAGCCCAGGAGCGGTGCTCAGAATTAGGAGGATGTTGTGTGTCGATGGAGGGGTTCTTGCTCTCCACATGGGGCAAAATCTCTGTGTAAAAGGAGCCGAGGAGAGCCCCCCTCCCCAGTTCCTCTTCTCCTCCACGGAAACTCTCTCTCTGCCAATTTCTCTGAGGCCTGAACTGGACGAACCGTTGAACCAGAAGCTGGACTGGGCTTCTCCTGCCCCACCTCACCTTCCCTTTAGTCAGATCGCTGCTGCAGGGAACTTATTTGGATCGGAATCGCGTTGTGAGGAGAAATGGGCCTGCTGACTTCCCGCCCGTGCTGTTTTCTGGAACTGAAACAACTTCAGCAGGGGCAGAATTTGCCTCACTGTGGAGCTGAAAATTATAGAGGCCAGGGTGGCAATGCTAAAACTCCCAGAAGAGTTTTTGCTTGAGGTAAGGGTCAGTCACACCTCTGTTCAATCTGCCTTAAAAAAAAAAAAAAAAGCTTTTTGATTTGTGGAGTCAGGTGACTAAAAGTTCCTGAACTTGGGTTGCCAATCCCCCTCTGGGGGCAGGAGATCCCCCAGCCCAACCCTCCAACTCCCACCCCTGCTTACCTGGCCAGTGGGGGAAAGGTGGGGGAACACGCCTCCTGGGGCATAGGTGCACTCCAGGGCCTATCAATCCACCCCAGCAGCGATTCCATGCTCCACTGAGGCCTGATTCAGCCCCTTGCAGAGCACAGGCCTGTGGCCTGTGTGATGACATCACTTCCTGTAAATGACATCATGCATATGAGGGGACCAACAAAGGTAAGTGCCAGGTCTCCGACCTCCCGGTGGGAGGGTAAGGGGACCTGGCAACCCTATCCTGAACCCTTTGCAGAATATTTTTCCCTTAGTCCTGTTCTTGTTCCCTCAACAGAGACCTGCCGTGCAGCAACATCACAGATGAACTGAGGGGGAAAACTTCAGGTATAACTTCTGTTAAAAACACAGGAGCAGAGCCAGTGAAAGAAAAGCAGCAACCTGGTGCCCGAAGAGGAAAAAATTTTACCTGATGAACTTTAGCCTTCTGTGCAGGGGCTAAAGACAGAGGAGCCCTGATAGAGCAAAAGTTGGTAACCCAGTTTGCCTGAGACCAATTGCCGTTTGGCTTCTCCCGCTGCTTCCATCACTCCATCTGGCTGCTTCCAAGGGACAGCAATGACCCTTCCCATGTCTACCAGGGTCCAGGTATCATTTGGTTCCTCCCTTTCCAGAAGCATCTCTGCAGCAACAATTTCCTCTGGTCATTATTTTTATTTCTCTTATTTACTTTATTTATAGTCTGCCTTTCTCACTGAAACTCAGGGAGGATTACACAGTGTCAGTGCAATCAACTGGATGGGACATCCGATAAGCAGTGTAATAGGATTAAGATTTGTAGAAATCTAAAACCAAGCAGAAAACGGAAACAAAGTGTGAATATTAACATGACGTGTTAAAGGATGCAGAAATTACACGCTGGGATAATACATCCAGCAACAGATAATAGTGCAGTCCACAGTCTCTTTCCCTTTAACAAGCATCTTTCTGAACTGTTCCATTATAATATAGCCCTATTATCTGTATAAAAATGCCCTTTTGAATCATTCGCTCTTACGTATATTGCGGAGTGCCCGGTGAATGGGAACTTTCATACAATATTATAGAATACTTTACGAAAATTTCTCTTTGGGTTCCTGAATTTGTTCTTTTTCCTCCGCACTTCACGCCCCTTCCTTTTTTTGTGCTGTGTGTACTAGTTTGTAGGCAGCCATTGTACTTGCAAACCACCCTGAATGCTTTTCCAATGTGCACAAACACAAAATTGCCTTTCTCTGTGCACATTAATAGCTGGAGAGGGGCAACAGTCCTACAGTTTACTCAGTCTTTGGTGGAATACAGGATGTGTGTGTATGCTGTTTATACTTCTCCCCTCCACCTCTCTTCCCCACACAAAAACCCTACAGCTATTTTGTGAGACTCCACGGAACACCTCCGGAGGCTGGTGGTTGAAGGGAATGTTTTTAATTCATTCATGTCAAGGCTGCCAGCGCCTTTCATTAGGAAGAGTCAGCAGCCTCCGCAGGCTGGATCTGTATGATTAAATCAATCCACTCAGCCATTCTTAAACACTTAATGTCATAATAAAAATCCTGATTCATTTCCGAAGGCAGAGAGCTGCTGGCGCTGCGTGTGCCGTCTTCTGTGGCAATTTCGCTCCCCGAATCGAGATAGCTCGTCATCCTTTGGAAAGGAAGGCTTGCGGCACTAGAGAAAGATAAAGGCAGCTTGACTGGTGCACGTTTCTCACTTCGGATCCAAGGAAGAGCATCCTTTCCAGGTGGAATGGTTAAAGTAGAAAAGCGGGGTGCACTAAAGAAGCGGGTGTGGCAACTGTTGTGGGGAGGGGGGAGTAAGATGACTTCTCTAATGTCGCTCACCAAATTGTACTTCCTGATCTTCCTGTGACAGTAAGATGTCACCAGGGCTTTTTTTCTGGGAAAAGAGGTGGTGGAACTCAGTGGGTTGCCCTTGGAGAAAATGGTCACATGGTTGGCGGCCCCGCCCCCTGATCTCCAGACAGAGGGGAGTTTAGATTGCCCTCCATGCCGCTCAGCGGCGCGGAGGGCAATCTAAGCTCCCCTCTGTCTGGAGATCAGGGGGCGGGGCCACCAGCCATGTGACCATTTTCAAGAGGATCCGGAACTCCGTTCCCCCGCGTCCCCCCTGAAAAAAAGCCCTGGATGTCACAATCACGTAGGGATATGCAGAGGGTCTTCTTGAGTAAACAAAGTATAGCTTTATTCAGAATAAATAAAACAGCACAAGAGCCCTACCAGAGTCCTTCATAGCAGCTTATAACCAGCATATGCAAAGTTCCACAAATGATGCAAAACCAAATTATTCAAAAAGGATTTTTACTCAGATAGGAGGGCTATATTGTAGGGAGGGGATCTCAGATGCTCCGCTAATGAGTTAGGAACCATAGACCTCACCGCTATGTTGTATTGGATTCCTACTAAAGCTATATCTTTGTGAACTTGTATCTATTGACCCTACGGCATTGTTTATGGAAATGTTCTGATATTGGCTGGACTAGTCTCACACTGTGTAATCTGCCTTGAGTCTCAGTGAGAAAGGCGGACTGTAAATGACATAAATAAAGTCAGAAACTACTCTAGATTCTGATACCCGGTACTATAATGAAACATGAAGTGGTATTCTAAACAATACAGAGACCAGAATACCTTAAGGACTATCTCCTCAAAAAGCCACATGAGCCTTTAGGGGTGCCGACCTCCAGGCAGAGCCTGGAGATCTCCTGGAATTACAATGGCTCTCCAAGCTACAAAGATCTGTCCCTCCCCAAACATTACCCTCTGCAACAACTGACAGCACTGCCCATTGGAAACCATCGGGGAGACTGGAAGGACCATTTGATGTGATGGGAGCAGCCAATGCCCCTTGACTTGCAGCGGTGTAAGGTGTAAGGAGAATGCGGGGTGGACCTCACGAGCCATGTTCCAGTCCCGGGATGATCCCCCCAGAATGGAGCGGTGGCCTACAGGACCAAAGAACCTGCTCTGGGGCCCACCATCCCACTGCCCAGCACAAGATTTCTGGAGTCCATCCCTGGCTCTACAAAGGGCAAGCAGGAGAAGTGTGTGGCCTTGCAGGGGAAGAGCCCACCCCCCTGAGATCCCAGGACGTTGCTCCCATTTCAAACCTCCCGTTTCTGGGTAAGGTGATTGAGCGGGTGGTGGTAGACAGGGCCGGTGCACCAACTGAGGCAGGTCCGACCCCCGCCTTGAGCGCTGAGATGCCAAAGGGGGTGCCGTATGGGGCGCCGGGGGCAGGGGCACGCGCTGCGGAGCTGGCAGAGGCAACACTGGCGGCTGAGCGGGAGGGATGGGAAGCCACCCTCAAGCCTCCCCAGCCACCTGCCAAGCCTGGCCCGCAGCAGCTGCAGCATGCCAGCCCTCCCGCCCCGTGCTGCCGCCACCGCCAACACACATCCCTGGCCAGGCGCAGCAGCTGCAGGCCAGGCGCAGCAGGCATCCAGGGTGGCATGCGGAACAATGGAGCGGAAGGGCTGGGAGGATGCATGTGCACCTCCCCAGCCACCAGCTGCACCCGACTGGGAGCACGGGCAGTGTCCGCATGCCGTCCCAGCTGCCTGCCACACCAATGGGGCCGGCTTGCTGCATGATGACATCACATGCAGTGACATCATCTTGCAGTCCAGGGCACGCGCGCGTACTATGTGCGTGCATGTAGGGGCAGCAACAGACCTGACGCTGACCCCAGCCTCAGGCACCAGAAACCCTGGCGCTGCCCCTGGTGCAACAGCTGCAGGTTTTCCTGAAGGACTCTTCCATCCTGGACCCATTCCAGTCCAGCTTCCGCCTGGGCCATGGGATGGAAACAGTGCTGGTCGCCCTCATGGAAAGCTTCGCAGGCATCTGGATCGAGGTGGGTTGGCGCTGCTGATTCTGTTGGATCTTTCAGCAGCATTCAACACGGTTGACTATGAACTGTTGACCCGCTGCCTCGCCAATGTGGGGATTTGAGGGACTGCCTTGTGGTGGCTTGTCTCCTTTCTCCACGGTCGGGGACAGAGGGTGGCACTTGGGGAGGGCTTGTCCGCATGCCAACCACTGGCGTGTGGCATCCCGCAAGGGGCGATACTCTCCACTCTGTTATTCAACCTTTATTTGGGCAGGGCTGGGTGTGGGGTGGGGGGAGCCAAGTTTTCCTGTTCAATGGGTGCTTATGGGCTATACTGCCCTTTTTCACAGTGTAACTTCCTGCTACTGCAGGGGGGGTGCCTGGGACTGGAGCGGCTTAGGGAGCCAACTAACTCATAGCCTGCCTCCCAGCCCACCCCCTCTGGCACCTGTGCAGGAATTTACGCCACGCTTATACCTCTGTCCAGCCGCCTGTCTTGGCCGCCGCCAGGCCACTCACCCGGGGTTACACCTGTGTAAGTCCGAGTTATGTCAGTGTACCCCTTACTTTGCTCCCTAAGTATTTTCCTCCCACTCAGGATTGCACTGCAAGACGCTAAAATAGCATTTAAAATATAAGCATGCATAACATATTTGAACTGAATCAAGCATAAACACAGAAACTCACCTAACAACACCATCAAGGCTAATAATAGTTAGTAGGGGGTACCAAAAAAACAAAGAAGTATTCACTTGCTGGTGAACAACAACAGAAGGAGAAAGACGAATCTCATTAGAGAAGGAGTTCCAAAGTTTTGGCACCAGGACCAAGAAAGCCCTTTCTTGGGTTGCCACCCACCTAGGATAGAGTGATTCCGCACACGTTGGATAATGCACTTCCAATCCTCTTTATAGATCATTTGGAATGGATTTTTTTGTGCGCAGAACAAAAAATCCACCTCAAACGATTGATAAAGTGCATTGAAAGTACATTATCCAACATGTGCAGAATCAGCCTCAGATAGCAGGGGCAGTAGAAACAGGGCCTCCAAAGATGACTGAAAGGGATGGGTAGGTTCATATGGGAGAAGGACATCTTTAAAATATGCTGTAATGCCATGTAAGGCATTAAATCTCAATACTAACACCTTGAATTGAACCCTGGAAGTCAGGCTGCCAACCTCCAGGTGGGACCTGGAGAGCTTCCAGAATTACAACCAACTTCCAGACCACATAGATCAATTCCCCTGGAGAAAATGGTGGCTTCAGAGGGTAGACTTTATGGCATTAAACTCAGATTAGATCCCTTCCTGGGCTCCACACCAAATCTTCCAAAAAATTCCCAGCCAGGAGTTTGCAGCTCTACCTAGAAGCCCAATTTTATGTAGAAGGGTGTTTTTGTGGAGGGCAGGGAAGCAAGCAACAGAGTCCAGGGGTGATGAAATGCAAGAAATTCAGGTTGAAATGCAATTGTGCACAGTTCAAACTAATCAGGAAAAAAACAGAAACCATGCAGTATGCTGAGCTGGTTATAGCCTGTCATGTGCGTGGAGTCTAGGCTTTGTTGAAAGTCTCATAGATTTATTTTGATAGGTCCTCTTTTCTCTCCACTGAGGACTCAAAGCCGTATATACACAAACACCACAGCTGCCAACCTCCACGTGTGGATGGAGATCTGGAATTATAGCAGATCTCCAGGCCACAGAGACCAGTTCCTCTGGAGATGGTGGGATCCAGGGCCTTATACCCCGCTGAGCTCCTCGCCCCCCTCAAAAAAACCCCTGCTTCACCCCCAAATCTCCAGGAATTTCCCTACCCGGAGCTGGGAACCCTATCACACACACACCTGTGTAAAAGACAATCAATGCAAACAAAGAAAAAGAAATATAAACATCACAACTCGAAGGTTCAGCGAGACAGAAATCCTAAATTTGCAGATTGGAGAATCCCCCCTTCTGAAGTCCTTTTGTTGATGGTTTGCGACTTCCCGGTCCAAACTCGGCGGGCCTTAGGACCCAGTTTCCATTCAATTTTTTTATGATGGGGAAAGGCCCGGGCGAGTAGCTGGCGGAGGGGGCGTGGTCCAAGGGCAGGCCTAGACAATGGGAGCGGAGCCGAGCCAATGAACGCCGCCGCCGGGCGTTCCATATTTGCATACCGGCGCGACGCGCCCAATGGCCAGCCAGGCTCTTCCCGAGCGGCCTCTAGCTCGGGCAGAGCGCAAGGGGAAGCCGAGTCAGCTCCACCCGGGCGGGCTGCTCCGGGGCCAGCCAGAATGGCCGCGGCTGCCTGCGGCTCCCCTTCCAGCCAGCCGCCCAAGGAGCAGCCGGAGCACCCGCCGGCGCTGCCGCTTCCCCCGGCCCCTGCCGCTGCGAGGAAGCGGGGAGGGGACTCGCGGCGAAGGCAGGCCGCCCTCTTCTTCCTCAACAACATCTCCCTGGACGGGCGGGCGCCCTGCCTGGCCTCGGAGAAGCCGCCGCCGCCGCAGCCCTCGCAGCCGCCGTCCTCCGCCTCGGCCCCCGCTGAGCAGCCGGACGAGGATGCCGCTGCCGAGCCCGGCCCCCGCCTTCTGCTGGCCCCCAACGGGCCCCCGCCGCAGGGGCTGCTGCTGCCCGCCGAGCTGGACCCTGCGCGGGGACTGGCCGCCGCCGCCGCCCTCCTGCCCCAGTTGCTGCTGGGCAGCCCCGCCACGCCCGCCGCCGCCTCTGCAGCCGCGCCCGCCGCCCTGGCAGGGGTCCTGGGGGGCACCCCCAAGCCGGGCATCGCGCCCCCGGGGCTGCTGAGCCCCACCCAGAGCGTCGCGGCCGGAGGAGCCTTCCCTTTGGAGGTCCAGAGGCAGAGGTGAGCTGCTCGGACGCCTGGGTCCTTTGGCGGGAAGTGGGGGAGCTGGCCATTCCGGTGAACAGCTGCTCGGACACCTGGGTCCCTTTGGGGGGAGGGGGGGAGCTGACCATTCGGGGTGCTTGGCTTTGCAGAAGCGAATTGCAGGATGTGGATCCAGTGGCACCTTAGAGGTCCACAAGATTTTCAACAAGAGAGTCAAAGCTATCTGAATACATATCTGGATATAGATTGGGGTCCAATAGCATCTTCAAGACTAACTAGAGTTCCAAGATGTGTAGCCGTGTTAGTCTGTCTGCAGCAGTAGAAAAGAAGAGTCCGGTAGCACCTATAAGACTAATAAAATTTATTGTAAGGTATGAGCTTTCGTGAGACACAGCTCACTTCTTCAGATACCTGAAGATGCCAGCTCCCTGAAGAAGTGAGCTGTATCTCACGAAAGCTCATACCCTACAATAAATTTTGTTAGGCTTATAGGTGCTACTGGTCTATTGTAGATTTCCAAGGTGTGAATTTCGAGAGTCAAAGCTGCCTTCATCAGGTACCTTGGACATCTAGTTGGTCTTTAAGATAGTATTGGGCCCGGATCTTGCTCTTTGACTGCAGACCAACGCAGCTACCCACCTGAAGCTATCTGAATATAGTTTCAGGTATCTGAAGAAGGGAGCGCTGACTCTTGAAAGCTTACATTTTTGAAAAATCTTATTAATCTCTAAGGTGCCGCTGGACTCAAATCCTGCTAGTCTACTGCAGACCGACATAGCTTCCTACCTGAAACAGAAGAGAATTGTCTACGACGCTCTCTTCCTTTCAGAAACATTTCAGAAATCTTTCTGAATGATGCCTGACCCTCTGCCACCTCTGTGCCCAGCCGATTACTGCTCTTTCTCCAGAATTGTTTCCCTGCGGGTTGGAAAGCGGTGTGTCGTCTTGTGACTGTGGTTACTGTTCGTACAGAGCAAGACTATTTATTGTTTAAAAAAAGTTTTCCCACTCCTATTTCTTAGCTCTAGGATAACTGCTTCTCTGTTACCTCTATGCCCTGTAATCGCTACTAGAATTATTTTCCTGAAGACTGCAAAGACGTATTTCTTCTTGTTGCTGTTCATTTGTATTGTGCAAATTTCTTATTTCTCTGTCACCTCCTTCAGCCCAGTTTTCACCTCTTCCTTATTCTTCACACCACTGTATCTTCGTACAAAGGGGACACCAGCAACATAACCTCCCCTATATTACTTGGAAGTCCCGTTGCCCTGTAGAGTGTTCATTTTAAAAAAATGCATCTCTGTTTGATAACTCTAGAAAGTGGCGTATGAGGAAGTTGACAAACGTTGCAATAAAAGCCACAGTCCTTTTAAAAAAACAACCCTATAAACCTGCCTGAATGGAGAAGGCTCTCAACTTAATAGAACCAGGATTGCGGCCTTGAGCTAGGAGTGGCAATCTAGATCTTTGCTGAACCTCCCTGGATTCTCGGCTTTGTTGTCGAGGTCCAAAACTGGAGACAAATCTGAGACAAAAGTAGAAGTTGGTGCCAAAGGAAGATGAGTATAAAGCTCTGTTTCTTCAGGAAGCTCCATCTTTCTTTATGCACCTGTCTGGGAATTGGGACAGGGCTAAAGAAAAGCTGATAGGCATGACCAAGATGGACTAAGACATTGCTTATATATTCCTTATTTATTCCCCCTTTTCTTTCTCTCCCTCCCCTTTTTTTCTCATCCTCGTGTCTCTATTAGTAAATTAGTAAAGAGCCTGTAAACAGAGAGGAACTTCTGTTTACAATTCCGTTTTTGCATGACACTTTCAATGTTTTTGCATTCTTTAAATAATGAACTTTCGCTCTATTTTCAATGCACTTTACCAGTTGTTTTCAAGTGGATTTTCCAATTTCACACAGTAAAGTCCGCTTGAAAAGTGCACTAGGATTGAAAGTGCCTTATTCCGCATGTGTGAAAAGCAGACTTTGAGGAACTTTCTCACTTCTGAATTTTCAGACTGCCTCTGTGTGCTCAGCGGAAGTGACCGTGAATTCCTATGGGGCATAACTGCTGTTTTTGGCTTTGGGTGCTTGACTGAAGCTGGGCTTGGATACATCTTTCAGTCCCAGCTGGGCTGTTGCTTAAAGCTCTTTTATTCACTGTTGCCCGGTCAGAAGCCCCTCTAAGAAGCCTTCTGTATGTTGGGCAGACAGAGGTCTTTGCAGAAAGAATAGCCAGGGTTGTATTTGTGGACGGAGGAATAATGCACTGTAATCAGAGAAATGTGCTGTTGTGCTCGGAGGTCAGTCCGATAGTTTAAACTAGAAATGGAGCCCTTAACCCGGGAGTCGCGCTCCCTCTGAAGGAGCAGGTCCGTAGCTGTGGCCTTTCCTGGGCAGGAAAGATCCGGCTGCTGCCTTGATTACATCCAGATTAGATCACTGTAATGTGCTCTATGTGGGGCTGCCCTCGAAAAGTGTTATGAAACTTCAGTACGGAATGCTGTAGCCAGTTTGCTGACAGGGCTGGGTCATATCACTCCTGTCGGGGCACATCCGCAGTGGCTCCCGGTCTGATTCGGGGCACAAATCTGGTGCGGACTTTTAAAGCGCTATACAGTTTGGGACCAGCGTACTTTAAGGACCACCTACTCCCATACGACCCTACCCAAGTACTGCGATCATCTTCTGGTGTGGGGCTAGTGGCAACCTGAACTGTATAACATGATAATAACATTTATTTATTTTTTGTTTTTATGTCATTTATAGTCCACCTTTCTCACTGAGACTCAAGACAGATTACACAGTGTGAGATTAGTACAGTCAATTTCTAGGACATTTCCATTAACAGTGCCATAGGGTAAATAAACATAATTTTACAAAGACATAGCATTAGTAAGAATCCAATACAGAGTTGAAGAAATGCTGAAACAGAACATAAGCGATTCTAGGGCTGACATTAGACCACGTGAAGCACAAGTAGCTCATAGGAATGCATATTTAAGACAACAGGTAGGACGTATGGCAACATAGTGGTGAAGTCTATGATCCCTAACTCATTTGATGTATATACTGCCCTTCAGGACAACTTAATGCTACACTCAGAGTGGTTTACAAAATGGGTTGTTATTATCCTCACGACAATCACCCTGTGAAGTGGGTGGGGCTGAGAGAGCTCCGAGAGAGCTGTGACTGACTCAAAGTCACCCAGCTGGCTTCAAGTGGAGGAGTGGGCAATCAAACCTGGCTCTCCATATTAGAGTCCTGCCGCTCCTAACCAGTACACCAAACTCTAATTCTCAGTCATAGTGCCAGAATTGTGGGATGCTCTTCCCAGGGGCATTCATCCCTTCCATCGTTGTTTTCTGCTTGCAGGTGGAGACTTATATTTCATCGAGTGTTCTCCCAGTGTCTCTTCCTTCCTACCCTATATTTTAACTGCGGGTTTTGTGTTTTTATGAATCTTTTTTACTTTGGGTTTAAATTGGTTTGTTATGATGTGTTTTATTGGTGTTTTGCTCTTATTTGTTAGATTATTTGGTGTCTCCGACTAGGTAGAAAGGCAGGATATATATTTTGTAAATGAATTCTAGGGTTCAGTCCTGTGGCGTGAAGGGTTCCACGGGAAGGTTGAGGAAGCTTCCCCCATGTCGCTGTTCCTATTTTATCCTGGCGACACAAGTACGGTAAGCTGAGAGGAACTGTCCCGTTAAACTTGACAGCAGAGCAAAAAGTTGAACCCAGTCATTGCAGTGTTATCCTGCCACTACAATGTCCCTTTGTGAAAACTGTAATAGTGAATCCAGAAATAATGAATTAGATCTCAAAAATGACTTTCTTAAGATGACAGTTCTGGAAACGTGATGGAGTATTGTACCTCTTAAAAAGGAGGATAGTTGTCTGCCGCATAGAGAAACGCTTTTATCTTTAAAGAATATCTGCCAGAGTTTGACCATAGTCAGCTGATTCATATCTATACTCCCTGGCAGGGCCGGCGCGGCCATTGAGGCCAGGTAGGCGGTGGCCTCAGGCGCGGGGTGCTGAAGGGAGTGCTGGAGGAGGCGCGGGGGTCGGGAGTGCACGCCACAGAGCTGCAGCCTCCTATCCCTCCCGCCCTGCGCCACCGCTGCCGCCAGCACATGCCCCCGGCTGGGAGCAGCAGCTGTGGACAGGCGTCTGCGGCGATGCAGGCAACCGAGTGGGAGAGCTCGGAGGCCACCTGCGCGCCATCCCAGCCACCCACCGTAGTGATCGGGCCGGTGGCGCACGTGCGCCCATGATGACACCACACGTGACGTCATCACGCAGGCCGGGGCGTGGGCACGCATGGGGGCTCCCAGCCGGCCAAGAGCGCCCCTGCTCTCTGGTTGCCCTGACCTGGATAGCCCAGGAAAGCCCGATTTTGTCAGATCTCAGCTGCTAAGCAGGGTCAGCTTTGATTAATAATTGGTTGGGAGACCTCCAGTGAAGAGCAGGGTTGCAGAGGCAGGCAGTGGCAAAGCACCTCTGTTAGTCTCTTGTCTTGAAAGCCCCAGCAGGGGTTGCCTTAAGTCAGCTATGAATTGATAGCACTTGCCGCCGCCGCCACCACTCCCCGGTCAAGAAACACAAAAGAAATACCAGCATCTCTGCTATGGGGTTTTTTTATCGTTCCAAAACGTGAGTGGCAGAAAAGGGTGGACAGCTATTGCAGAGCCGTAAGACTGATGGGAGCTCCTTGGGAAATGGATGGGATTTTTTTTTAAAGTCCCATTGAATTCAGACCGTTGCCCTCAAGTGTTTGACCAGTCAGTTTTCCAAGTCTTCATCAGTCAACTGCCAACCCCAATGGAGCATGTTTTCCTTGAATGCCATCTTATAATAATAATAACATTCGATTTATATACCGCCATTCAGGACAACTTAATGCCCACTCAGAGCGGTTTACAAAGTAGGTCATTATTATCCCCACAACAAACTCCCTGTGAGGTGGGTGGGGCTGAGAGAGCTCTGGAAGGGCTGTGACTGACCCTAACGTCGCCCAGTTGGCTTCAAGTGGAGGAGTGGGGGATCAAACCCGGCTCTCCAGATTAGAGTCCCACACTCTTAACCACTACACCAAACTGGCTTGGTCTTCAAGCCAAACGTATGGCCAGTGGATGTGCCCTGGGTAGACTGTACTTTTTTCCTACCCAGACACAAACATCCTTGTTGATTTGTTTTGCTGTGTTTGTCCCTTCTCAAAAACCTTAATATGGACAGGTTTGAATGTGTTTGGGGGGGGGGCTCAGTAGAAAATAAACGAGATTGTTTATTAAAAAGAGTAAATGTGGCTGTTCTTAATCAGTCGGGTTGCCATGTTGAGAAATGAAGTTGTCTTCCAAATTCGTTTTTTTAGAGATGCTGTTTTTTCTGAATAGCGTTTGCAGTGGACCCCTTTGAATTATTTTTTAAAAAATCTTGTGCTGGCACCTTTTTTCCCCTACAGCTGATAAAATAATCAAGAGATCTGTAGCTCAGCTGGTCAAGCATGTGCTCTGTGTGGGTGAGACCCAAATTCCATTCCTGACATTGCTAGTGGAGAGCTCTTTGGTAGCAAAACAATATTTGCCAGAGATGGAATAGCTGGGATTAGGGCTCAGTCACTGATTCCGCACACATTGGATAATGCACTTCCAGTCCTCTTTAGAGATCATTTGGAACTGAATTTTTCATGTGTGAAACAAAAAATCCACTTCCAAACGATGGCTAAAGTGCGTTATCCAATGTGTGCGGAATCAGCTAGTGTCTTGCATGGTGGGTGATACTATGGTGGAAATGATGTATTGGTTTGAATTGATATAATAGGGATGGTGGTGGAGGAAAGTGTCATCAAGTCATCACTGACTTATGGCGATCCCTTCTGGGATTTTCAAGGCAAGAGACTAACAGAGGTGATTTGCCCCTGCCTGCCTCTGCATAGCTCCCATGGTCTGCTTTGGCAGTCTCCCATCCAATTACTAACCAAGGCTGACCTTGTTTAGTTTCCCAGATCAGATGAGTCTGGGCTTGCCTGGGCTATCTGGGTCAGGGCGTAGTACAGATAGTGCTGTAATTTACGGGAGCACAGAAAGAATACACAATGTGGAATGGGGACCAGAGTACATTTTTCAGAGAACATCGCAGTTATTTGTCTCTTTTTAAAAAGATCAAGTTTCTAGCCCTCAGGGTTGCCAAGATATTCTTGGAAGTATGTGGTTGAAATGGTAGATGCTGGAGAGGTGGATGAATGAATATTCAGAGGTTGAGAGTGGAGGGTGTTGTCCTGCCTGGCTTCTAATCTCTTTCATGATCTGCAGAGCTGGTATACGTCACGCCAAACAGTATGAAACAAATTGGCTGCATTTGCATAATGTACACAGACGTTTGGACTGCTGAAGCATCAAATTCTATTTTTTAGTATGTTGTACACCAACTTGAATATAAGGCAGTGGTGTCATTTTGTGTGGGTTTGATATTGCGTGTGTCATACAGGTACAAGCACACCCTACTCATCTCTTACCCTTCTGAGTTTTTGCTTTCTGAGATCGCTCAGAGTTATTCTTTTAGTACTGGCACAAACAGGAGCAAGACTCCAGCCCTCCCATAGTGACCCTGTTTCACACTTCAGTTTACCGTGCGCATGAACAATCCCTAATTTTTTTTAGGGCAGTTCAAACTTGTGACGCAGTACCTGTGGCAACCTTTTTGCTTGTATTAAATACCTCCCAAGCTTTCTGCATCCATCCAGTCCCCTGTACAGTCTGTACAGGAAGTGCTTGACGCATATAAATTATCTTGGCAATTGATGCTGCCACCTCCTACCATGTCGTGCCCAATCATAAATCAAAAGGAGCCATCACAATAGACCCGTGATGCAAATGTCTTCTTTGTGACCTTTTTGGATCTGGAGGCTTTGCTTCTTCCTCTTTCTGCATTGGTAGATACGATCTCTCTGAAGCTGGTGAGCAGTTCAGGCTAGAATTTTACTGGGTAGGTTCTTCTGTATAAATCATGCCACGTATTTCTGTAGCTCGTGTAAGCAGCGATCTGCTGTACGTAAGGATTTTTAAAAAAAAGAAACCTGGCAAGGTCAGGTGTTGTTGTTCACCGACTCATAGGCATGTGTGTCAAATTAGGACTGGGGGCGCGAGTTCAAATCACAACGGTTTGGGTTTAACTCAACTTAAAGGATTTTTGGTCTCCCTTTGGTCACCCCAATGTCATCCTATGAAGGTGCTTCGATTTCCTTAGAAGAAAAGGATAAATATGATTTTTTAAAAAGTGAATAGTAGATTAGGAGAAGCCATAGTTCAGTGTTGGAGCTATTGGATGCGTAAGATCCCAGGTTCAAGTCCTAGTATCTCCAGTTAGAAGTCCAGGTAGCTGGTGATCATGGAAAAGGCCTTTCTCTTTCTGAGACTCCTGGAGAGTTTACCAATCAGTGTAGTTTTTCCTGGTCTAGATGAACTAATAGAATCATAGAATCATAGGGTTGGAAGGGACATCTAGGGTCATCTAGTCCAACCCCCTGTACAATGCAGGAAGTGCAGAGTTACCCGCCCCCCACCACCACACACACATCCAGTGACCCTTACTCTATGCCCAGAAGATGGCAAAACACCGTCAGGATCCCTAGCCAAACTGGCCTGGAGAAAATTGCTTCCTGAACCCAAAGTGGCGATTGGCCTTACCCTGGTCATGTAAGAAGGGGCCGCGAGAACTAAGCACTGAAGTAATAGCCCCACTCAGTGTAAGGTATCTTTGTGTGAATGTGTAGCTCAGACTGATGCATGCTGTGTGTACACAGTTTCCCCAGTTTTCTTTGCTTCTCTAAAGGGTGAAGCTCTTTTTAAAAGTATGTTCTAAATAAGCCTATACGTTGTGTAGAGGTGTGAAAGCCCAGGAAAGCTGGAATTAATGGCGAGGAAAAAAATTATGAAATATTTTCCCCTTTAGAATGTAAGATGATTTTAAATAAAAGGTTTTACTCGAAATGTGTAGCGTGAAGGTTTTTTAATGTAAGACAGTCTATAGTATTAGATGATTCTCATGTGTCTTGTAGACTCCCAACTTATTTTCAAGGACATATTGTCTAAATGTGATAGATTTTGTCCACATTGCAGTGTGCGATAACATGTTCTTGAAGAGTTCATTGTTTTCAGTGTTACAATGTTAAACCTGATATCCAAATAGCCTGCTAATCTTACGTGTCTGTATCAGACTCTTTTGGGGTTAATAATAGGCTTCATTTTTGTTCCCTTCAAAAATTTGTATCTCCTATTTTCACCTTTTGCTTATCCAGCCTCTCAGATGACAAAAACTAAGATACACGCTTTATGGCAGCAGAGGGTGCTAAGAAGGAATGATAATGCTCATTTGTAGTTCATAAATAACGAGGATATGCTCTGCTGTTCCCTGATGGCAAAATGGAACCTCCACGTTCAGGGGCAGTATATCTCTGAACACCATTGCTGGGGTAACAACCGGGAAGCCTTTGACTTTTGTGCCCATCTAGTAGGGCTTCTGGGGACATCCGTTTGGCCACTGCATAAAGCAGGATGCCCCGCTGAGTGGACAGACAGCTGGTCTCATTCTTCAGGGTTGCTCTTAAGGTTGTTGTGTTTGTTTCCACTGTGACTAGCAGAGGCTATGCCTTTGAGGGGTAAGCTAGGTGAAATTATGCTGTGTTGACTTTGACTTTGATGCTGACGGCTGCTGCTAGAATTGCAGAACCCAAGCAAAATACAGTTGGGAGAAATGGCTGAAAAACAAAACAGCGTTTTTGTCTGAGCCTCACTGGAAGAGATGAGCTAGCAGACATCCCAGCTTATCATCAAACAAGGAAAAGTACATTATGATCTCGTCCCTGCAGGGTTCACAATTAATGAGTGTTAGGACTGACATGATATTGACTCAGTCTGTTCTTACATAACAGGTCAGGGTAGCTTTATTTCACGTGTTTGGCTTTTTTGTCTTTCGAGAGCAAATATTCAGAGCACTTCGTTTTTGTTTTTGTTTTAAGCGACTCGGTTTCAAGATTATAAAAAGAAAATAGGAAAGCTATACTTTAGAATTAGTTTTGAAGCAAAATCAAAGTAATTCTCTGCAGGATAACAGACAGGCAGACTAGAGGCTTTGTGCTCTAAGAAGTTGCTGTTGAGCGTTCGTAGCCAAAAAACCCAAAAGAGGGTGATATTTTTAGCCCCTTTGAGAGATGGGATGGATAACTTTTATCTGGCTAGATTAGAATATCTGCATAGTGGCAAAGGTTGGCAGAAGGTTACACGATTCTCCTTCCCTTCATTTTTTTCCTCACAAGAAACTGGTGAAGAAAGCTAGGCTGAGGGTATGTTGACTGCCCCAAGTCACCCAGCAAGCTTCCACAGCACAGCAGGATTTGAACCTAGGTCTCCCAGATTCTAATCCAGTCCACTAACCACCATATCACACTGGCTTTAGATGTACATTTACGTATATGCCTGAAAATCAAAAGTATGAGCAGGCAAATATAATAGTTACTTGGCTTACAATGTTACTTTCTACTAAAGTTTTCAACACTGTTTAATAAGCTTCATACTAGTAAAGAAAAAAAAATCATCAAACGTAAAAAAAACTGTTCGGAGAACCTTGCTAAAATGGCAGCAACAATAGTGTTTTCTCATAAAACTAAAACTCCTTCACCAAAAGCCAGGTTGGGAAGAAAAGAATCACCTGCTTTGAAATGTGGCCAGGTGAGTGTCTTGAGTAGTGGTCTTCAACTCGTGGATTGGAACCCTCGAGTAGATTACAGATCCTTCTTATTGGGCTGTGGATCCCTACTGTTTTTTCCTATTACCACTTTTTGGAAGGATTTGCATATGCATAGAGAGTGCAAGGGATCCAACCCCGTGCAGCAATGTCTGTGTAAAGGAATTCCGTGGTGGAGAGGGATTTCTTTTTAGTTGGGCTCCTCCTCTTCCTGTCACATGTTATGTTACTTCCTGTCACCTATTCGTGATTCAGTGGGTCCTATGCCGCCTTTTGCAAGTTAAAAGGCTGTTTCAGGTTTGGAAAATAAGGTTTCTGTATCCAGTGAAGGAGCTAACTGGGCTTGAACAAAAGACAGATCTAATAAATGGATTTTGGGAAAGTCAAGTAAAACCCTGCAGAGCATGATAATTTAAGGTTAGAGTTGACTCTTGGTGGTGGAAGGCTGTCACTAAAAATTGGCCCTATGTTTGAACACTGCAAATAAAAACCATGGGCTTGTTTTCTATGGATTTTTATACCCAAAAGATTGCTGTGGTTTCTAAAAAGATTCCGGATCTTTAATTTAAAAAAGCTTCTTTGGGCTGACCTCCCTCCATGCTTCTCTCTTGTTCCATTATTTTGTTCTAAGGCTGACTAAAGAAAGGGGGCACGGCATTGCCAGAATTGTTAATGAATTTCTGCAGCTGGCCTTGAAATTGGCAGGATTTGCAAAGGCATCCAAGATCACTGAAGGCTCTGCAAGCTGACAGGCTATGAAAGCATGAAAAATGGGAGGAAAGCAGGTGCTCGCCTGGCTATTCAGTCATATCCCTGGGAAGGCCTGCTAAAGCACCGATGTAGAAATGGAGTACTGGGGCAAGAAAGGCTACCTGGCAAAAATACTTCCCAAGGACTGGGGAACACCCACGACAAGTGGACACTTGAATAGCTGAAATAAGAAATCATGTTTAATCTTCATGATTATGCAAGCTGCAGCTTTTTCTCAGAGCAGCCGCTGGTTCAGTTTGGTGAACACACAGCCCAAAATACATAGCTGGTTTCCCAGGGCAAGCTGCCCTTGTTCTAACAGCGCAAGGGCTAGAAAGCTGTCAATATTTATTTTACACAATACTGAAGATCCTTGACCTGTATGGCCCAGGCTAGCCCAGGGCCAAGCTACAAGTGACGAATGACACTTGAACGGCAAGTGGATTGAGTGGAGGGCAAGTGAACAGGGAGAAATACACTTGCTGTTCAAGTGTCATTCGTCCTGTGTAGCTTGGCCCCCAGTCTCCTGACAACTGGGAAGCTAAGCGCAGGCAGCCTGGTTAGTCCTTAGATAGGTGACCGCCAAGGAAGTCAAGGATCGCTACGCAGAGGCGAGCCACCTCTGTTTATCCCTTGACTTGAAAACCCGACAAGGTTGGCTGCAACTTGACAGCACTTTATACACACAAAAATCCTTGCCACAAAGACCTTGCTACTTCCAAGTTTCTTAGTAGAACAGTAGGATCCTTGTGCGGCGACGCATTCTAGGCTTTGTTGTGGTTAGTTGTCATGATCTGGCTGTGCCGGGAAGGCCTAGCAAGGCCTCAGAAGCCTGTTAGCAGTGGGAGTGGGCCTGCATACAATTCCCAGGACCCCCTGGGCCATTTTGGTGCCCTTTTTGGCCAATCAGAACACAGGGGGCTAGTGCTATATAAGCCTGAGAGGGGCAAAGCCTGTGTTCTTTATCCCAGGGAGCAGGCCAGGGGGGGTTTCTGCTAGGGGGGAGAGGCCCTCATCCAGGTAGGGTGAGAAGACAGGCCTGGCAGACAGAGGGACAGGGAGTTCAGTCACGCTAGGGCCTTTTGTTTATTTTGCTTTCACTCATCTATTGTTGCTAATGCACCTTGCTTCTTGTTTGTTTGATATTAACTGACTTCCTTGTAAATAAACTATTTTGTTTGTTGTTACTCTGCTGGGTCCTCACGCCTGTTTATTGGCCAAGCTACGGAGGTCAGAAGGGTTGGGAGGGGACTCTGGGCCTTCCTGAGGGACCCTAAATCCCAGAGCGGTGGCAGCGTAAGGTGGCTCACCCCACCTGAGGCATGACAGGAGTAAAGTTTGGGGGGGAGGTTGCAAGGGTTTTTTAAGAACATTGAGGTTTGAGGAGGAGCATGAAGTGTGAGGAGACGTAGTGGTCAAATGCATGTGTTCTGAGACGGGATTCCAGTCGTAAGTAGCAGCAAAGTAAAGGTATGTATTTTGATACTTGTACCCCACTTTTGTTGCCATTGGCGAGTCAGAGTGGCTTCGTTCTCCCCTCCTCCATTTCATACTCAAACAGTCCTGTCAGGTAGGTTAAGATGAGAGAGGGTGACTGGCCCAAGGCCACCCTATGGCACAGTCAGAACTAGCTGGGCTCTCCCAGGCCCTAGCTGGACTGTCTGACCACTGCACCATATACTCTATTTAAATGAGCAAGCTGAAAGAAGTGCTTAGACGTGATATTCCAAAAACAAATGAACCTACTGACGCTTGTTAAAAGACTAACGCAATTTTATTCTGGCACGAAGTTCTCATGGGCTTCTTCAGATACACAGCGGATCCTCACAGCACTGTTGGTACACCTGACAGCCAGTGTAGTGGAGTAGTTAGAGTGTCAGACTTGGATCTGGAAGGCCCAGGTTCGAATCCCCACTCTGCCACAGAAGCTTGCTGAATGACCTTGGGCCAATCATCCAGTCTGACTAAGCTACCTCACAGGAGGAGAGGAGAATAAATAACCTGCTTTGGTTTCCACTGTAGGGAAAGGCAGGGTGTAAAGAAAGTAAATAATATCTGAAGAAATGAACTCTTGTTATAAAAGATTCTGCTGGGTAAAAGGTCGTTAGTCCTTAAGGTGCCACTAGACTCTCGTTTAGGGGTGTGCAAGCCAAAAATTTTCGGCTATAGCCGAAAGTAGAAAGCCGAAAGAAAATTCTCTATCGTTAAAGCTGAAAGCCGAAACAAGAATCTCTTTCGGGATTCGGGATTCGGGATTCTTTCGGCATTCTTTCGGCATTCTTTCGGCTTTTTTCTATGGGAAAATGCCTCCGTCTTCCAGGACGCCTGGAGGAGGCATTTTCCCACCGAATAAGCCCAAAATTGGTGGGGACCTTCCTCTAACCCTTCTCTAACAACCACCCAAGTTTCAGACAGATTGGACTTTGGGGGGCCATGTTATGGCCCCCCAAAGCAGGTCCCCCCATCCTCCCATAAAGGAGCATCTTCTTCATTATTTCCTATGGGGAAAAAATGAAGAAGCAGGCTTCCTTTGCCAGGGGTGGCATTTTGCATGCAAAATGCCCCCTTACCCTCAGGGGCCCTTCTCCCACCCCTCCTCCCACCCCCCACCAAGGCTCAGCCTGCTCCCACTTGGGGGGGCCATTTCATGGCCTCCCCAAGTAGGTGCTCTAATCTCTACCACTGACAGCTGGGGGAGGCTTGTGTTGCCAGGGGTGGCATTTTGCATGCAAAATGCCCCCCAACCCTCTGGGGCCCTTCTCCCACCCCTCCTCCCACCCCCCACCAAGGCTCAGCCTGCTCCCACTTGGGGGGGCCATTTCATGGCCTCCCCAAGTAGGTGCTCTAATCTCTACCACTGACAGCTGGGGGAGGCTTGTGTTGCCAGGGGTGGCATTTTGCATGCAAAATGCCCCCCAGCCCTCTGGGGCCCTTCTCCCACCCTTCCTCCCACCCCACACCAAGGCTCAGACTGCTCCCACTTGGGGGGGCCATTTCATGGCCTCCCCAAGTAGGTCCTCTCAGCCCCTAAAGTCCACCCCTTACAGCCCCACACAAACCCAATTCCCCCCCAGCTGCCGCACACAGACCCAAATCCCCACATTAGCCCCTCACAGACCCAAATCCACCCCCACCTGCCCCACACCCATAACCCCAGGAACAGGCTGGCAAAGGCCAGCCCTCTCCCTTTGTTCCCTATGCTGGGAACTTCTAAACTCTCTTTCCCTGGGCAATTCTGCACAGCCCAGGGGTGCCACAATGGTGGGCACACTTCTGAGTGCCAGCTGGTCCCTGTGAAAGAACACCTGAACCACAGACACCCTCCCTCAAATTCCCCCACCACCTACAGAGATAGCTGGCCAGCCAGCCCCATTGTTCCCTATGATGGGAACCAACTGCACAACAAAGAATAAAACAAGAACAACACAAAATAAAGTTTTTAAAAAATTATTTTCTCCCTTCCAAAGTACAAGTAGGCAAAGCATTATGACACATTACACCAGCAGTCCCCCACACAGAAAAATAACACAACTCACTTAACATCAGAGAATCACAAAGCACGATTCCTGTCAAAAACACTTTATTTCTTGAACAGCTTTAGGTTACACAGCAGGGGGGAACACCAAAGGGCTTGGCAGCAGTATCTTACACAAAAATAACACAACTCACTTAACATCAGAGAATCACAAAAGCACAATTCCTGTCAAAAACACTTTATTTCTTGAACAGCTTTAGGCTACACAGCAGGGGGGGGACACCAAAGGGCATGGAAGCAGTATCTTACACAAAAATAACACAACTCACTTCACATTAAAGAATCACCCCAAAAAATTGCTGTCAAAAGCACTTTATTTCTGTAACTGCTTTAGGTTACACAGTAGGAAGGCACCACAGAGCAGGAAAGCAGTGTACTACACAAAAATAACACAACTCACTTCACATCAGAGAATCACACAAACACAATTGCTGTCAAAAACGGTGAAGTGGGTTGTATTATTTTTTGTAGTACATTGCTATCATGCCCTTTTGTGCCCTCCTACTGTGTAACCTAAAGCTGTTCAAGAAATAAAGTGTTTTTGCCAGGAATTGTGTTTTTGTGATTCTCTGATGTTAAGTGAGTTGTGTTATTTTTGTGTAAGATACTGCTTCCATGCCCTTTGGTGTTCCCCCCCTGCTGTGTAGCCTAAAGCTGTTCAAGAAATAAAGTGTTTTTGTCAGGAATTGTGTTTTTGTGATTCTCTGATGTTAAGTGAGTTGTGTTATTTTTGTGTAAGATACTGCTTCCATGCCCTTTGGTGTTCCCCCCCTGCTGTGTAGCCTAAAGCTGTTCAAGAAATAAAGTGTTTTTGACAGGAATTGTGCTTTTGTGATTCTCTGATGTTAAGTGAGTTGTGTTATTTTTGTGTAAGATACTGCTGCCATGCCCTTTGGTGTTCCCCCCCTGCTGTGTAGCCTAAAGCTGTTCAAGAAATAAAGTGTTTTTGACAGGAATCGTGCTTTGTGATTCTCTGATGTTAAGTGAGTTGTGTTATTTTTCTGTGTGGGGGACTGCTGGTGTTATGTGTCATAATGCTTTGCCTACTTGTACTTTGGAAGGGAGAAAATAATTTTTAAAAAACTTTATTTTGTGTTGTTCTTGTTTTATTCTTTGTTGTGCAGTTGGTTCCCATCATAGGGAACAATGGGGCTGGCTGGCCAGCCATCTCTGTAGGTGGTGGGGGAATTTGAGGGAGGGTGTCTGTGGTTCAGGTGCTCTTTCACAGGGACCAGCTGGCACTCAGAAGTGTGCCCACCATTGTGGCACCCCTGGGCTGTGCAGAATTGCCCAGGGAAAGAGAGTTTAGAAGTTCCCAGCATAGGGAACAAAGGGAGAGGGCTGGCCTTTGCCAGCCTGTTCCTGGGGTTATGGGTGTGGGGCAGGTGGGGGTGGATTTGGGTCTGTGAGGGGCTAATGTGGGGATTTGGGTCTGTGTGTGGCAGCTGGGGGGAATTGGGTTTGTGTGGAGCTGTAAGGGGTGGAATTTAGGGGCTGAGAGGACCTACTTGGGGAGGCCATGAAATGGCCCCCCCAAGTGGG
This sequence comes from Eublepharis macularius, assembly GCF_028583425.1. Taxonomy (NCBI): domain Eukaryota; kingdom Metazoa; phylum Chordata; class Lepidosauria; order Squamata; family Eublepharidae; genus Eublepharis; species Eublepharis macularius. The sequence continues at coordinate 161,609,062 of NC_072794.1, read as the reverse complement.
AGCAGGCTGAGCCTTGGTGGGGGGTGGGAGGAGGGGTGGGAGAAGGGCCCCAGAGGGTTGGGGGGCATTTTGCATGCAAAATGCCACCCCTGGCAACACAAGCCTCCCCCAGCTGTCAGTGGTAGAGATTAGAGCACCTACTTGGGGAGGCCATGAAATGGCCCCCCCAAGTGGGAGCAGGCTGAGCCTTGGTGGGGGGTGGGAGGAGGGGTGGGAGAAGGGCCCCAGAGGGTTGGGGGGCATTTTGCATGCAAAATGCCACCCCTGGCAACACAAGCCTCCCCCAGCTGTCAGTGGTAGAGATTAGAGCACCTACTTGGGGAGGCCATGAAATGGCCCCCCCAAGTGGGAGCAGGCTGAGCCTTGGTGGGGGGGTGGGAGGAGGGGTGGGAGAAGGGCCCCTGAGGGTAAGGGGGCATTTTGCATGCAAAATGCCACCCCTGGCAAAGGAAGCCTGCTTCTTCATTTTTTCCCCATAGGAAATAATGAAGAAGATGCTCCTTTATGGGAGGATGGGGGGACCTGCTTTGGGGGGCCATAACATGGCCCCCCAAAGTCCAATCTGTCTGAAACTTGGGTGGTTGTTAGAGAAGGGTTAGAGGAAGGTCCCCACCAATTTTGGGCTTATTCGGTGGGAAGATGCCTCCCCCAGACGTCCGGGAAGACGGAGGCATTTTCCCATTGAAAAGCCGAATGAAAGACGAAAGAATCCCGAAACGTTTCGGCTTTTTTCTTTCGGCTACCCGAAACGTTTCGGGATTCCCCGAAACGTTTCGGCATTCCCTGAAAGAAGCCGAAACACTTTTGTTTCGGCATTCTTTCGGCATTCTGAATGCCGAAACGCACATCCCTACTCTCGTTTTATTTTTGAGGCAGTGGATTGACTTCCTACTTCCAGGCACTGTGTTCCTCTGAAATTACTTAATATTGCATATCTAGATAAGCAGTTGCATAAAATGGCAGTCTTTGTGACTTTTGCAAGGTCTTAGCCTCCCATCTAAAAGTGGCAGTGGTAGCACTAGGGTTGCCAGCTCCAAGTTGGGAAATTCCTGGAGATCTGGGGGGTGAAACCCGGAGAAAGTGGGATTTAGGGAGGGAAAAGACCTTAGCATGGCATAATTCCATAGAGTCCACCCCCCGGAGCAGCCATTTTCTCCAGGTGAACTGATCTCTGTGGCCTGGAGACCAGTTGTAATTCCGAGACATCTCCAGCCACTACCTGGAGGTTGGCAACCCTAGGTAGCACTGTCCCATCCTTGATCATTGGAGACAACAGCAGAAGCTCTGAAGGTAGACATTGGAAGTCGTGGCAATAAATGAAATTATTTATCCCTGCAAATTCCTGTTCCAGCTACAGCAACACCACTGAGGCCTGTATGTATTCTGTATACGTTGCAGAATCTGGTACTCTTGTTGTGCACGTTGCTAGACCTCATGATAGCGATTGGAAACATCTGGGCTCTGTGAAAGCACAGATTCAGGAACAATTTTCCAATATGTCTGCCCATCTCTGTGGCTCCTTAATTCTTGCCCTCTTTTCTTTTCTCTCTCTACCATCCCAGTACTCAGGATTTATTCGCCACTGTGCGGTGCAAATTATTGAGTCCTTGTACCTTCTTTTCTCCCTGAAAGGACCTTTGCAACAGAAACTCTCTGTAAACAACAAAGTATATCTTTGGTTGGTCCAGGAGTCATTGGCTGGTTCATCCATGGGGCAGACTATGAGGAAGAGCCCTTCGGCTTACTCTTCTTGCCATATCAAGCTTTATAATGTGCCAGAAACAGGAAAGGAGAATCAAATCCTCAGCAAGATATTGCAGCTGGTATCGCCCCATTTTGTCCCTTCACTCCTTTACAAACATAGTATCTACTCTGCCGCTGTCGCAAAGTGGTTGGGTTGCAAATCAGCTCGCTGCTGGTTTGAATCCTACTACTGCCATGAACTCAGAAGGTGGCCTTGGGTAAGCCACTCCTCTCGGCTCCAGCTCCCCAGTTGTATTGTGGAGATAATAATAACACTGACTTTGTTCACTGCTCTGAGTGGGGCACTAATCTGTCTAGAAGAGCGCCGTTATTATTTCCAAGGAAGGTTTGGCTGGTCCAGTCCAGTCGAGCTCTTTCCCTCCTGTATAACTCTTACCCAACCGAGTTCTCTTTTCAAACTCCACATTGTGAAGAGCCATCTTGTTTGGGTTCATGTGGTAAAAGATCGAAACTTTTTTGTTTTACTTGAGGGTAATGAGTAATTGTTTAGACTGCCGGATGACTGCTTACCACTGTGTTTCTTACTACAAGGATCTCCATATTTGTAGATAAACTGTGGGCTGTTTGGGTCGGCAGCTGCTGACCTAATGGAAACTGTCATCGTTGCTTTTAAAAACCTCTGATTCAAGGGCTATTTTATTGCTTTTGATGCTGGATTTGTGAGGCGGTGGTGGAGTTGACGTGGAACCGATTCAGTGAAAATGTTCCCTTTAAATACATGTCAAAATGTTTTATGCACACGCCCTTCTTCTAGTTCATGACAAGCTTCTTGCAAATATGCAGCTCGAATACTGTGTTTATAAAGAACTTTGGCCAAAGGAAGGATAATGGAGGGGCGCTAAGCATACATTAAACCAACTTTCAAATGCCATTTTTCCACGGGTGTTGGGTTGGGGGAATTGAGATTATGCTCAGAGTGTGACTTTTTCATTGTTCAGTTATTGTGGCATCAAGACTTGGGGTATGTGAATGTGGCCATTACAAAGACTTCCATTAGACGCAAAGCCTTTTGATGGAGTCAATTCATACAATCACCACTCTTCCCGTACAATCCTATCTACTATGGATACTTGGTCTAGACAGAGAGAGGCTCAATAATTTGGAGATGATAGAATAGGATGTACCACTTCAGAGTGCAGGTGGGATAGTTGATTTAAAGGCATTAACAATACCATTAATTGAACCCAGAAACTAACTGGTAGCTATGCAGAGTTCATTGTGGTAGTCTAGCCTTGATGTTTCTGTAGGGGAGGGAAGAACCATGGGCGCCACCCTAAGGAAGAGAGAGATTAAAATGTTGGAAGCAGAGAACAGGTGTACCAAGCCACAATGTCTGCAGATGCATAGCTCCCAGTGAGGCAACTAGCCAAATCATACTTGGCAAGAAAGGCACTGAATATTACTCTGAATCGTAGCACTGCCTAACTTGGTGGGAAAGCTTGTTCCCACACCAGAAGCCAATAGATAACTAAATGCTGACCCATCCCCAGGGATATTTGGTGGTAGTGCTGGGATGGGGTGGAAGATATGCAACTATTTCAGTATTGAGTGTTCATTCCCTTACGATGACAGTTGAGATTAAAAAACAGGACCATAAATGGGAAAAGGAATTATCCTCCTTCCAGTAGCTCACACAATTAAGATACCAGTTCAGTTGTGCATTGCGATCAGGACACAACTCACCGTCTTGATGACTAGGCTTCACAGCCAATGACTAGAGCCCAAAGAATCACTTAAGCTGCTTTCTCTCCTTTCTACCTCCCAGCTGTTACGGTGAATTCAGAGATGGAGCCTGCCTTCTGTTGTGCCAGTTCAAACACAGAAGTCCCCTAGAAGTGTTTGTTTGTTTACAGTATTTATTGTCTGCCTGTCTCACCGAGACTCAAGGCAGACTACACAGTGTAAGTCAGTCTGATCAACAGCTGGAGCATTCAATAAACAATGCCAATAGGGTGTGCAAATCCAATACAGAGTTGGAAATAATGCTGAAACAAGCATAAGCAATTAAACATAACATATAAAACAATGCTGGTCCACTTGTTTTACATTCTGGCAACCTGCCTGCCCTACTTCCATGATACTGGGGTGCGGGATGTATTATGGTGAACCATCTCGTGCTGCATTTTAGATTGTGGTTTTATCTTTTGTATTGGAACTATGAACTTGTGTATTTTGTCTTTTGTTGTGTATTGTTGTTTTAATTTATTGTATTACTGTATAATGGAGGAGCCCCGTGGTGCCGAGTGGTAGGCTGCAGTAGTGCAGCCCAAGCTCTACTCATAACCTGAGTTCAATCCTGGCGGAACATCTCCGTCTTACAGGAATGTAAAGTGGTTGGGCTGCAAATCAGCACTCTGCAGGTACAAATCCCACTACTGCGGAAGCCAGGTTCAGGTAGCCAGCTCAAGGTTGACTCAGCCTTCCGTCCTTCCGAGATCAGTAAAATGAGTACCCAGTTTCCTGGAGGTAAAGTGTAGGTGACTGGGGAAGGCAATGGCAAACCACCCCGTAACAAAAAATCTGCTAAGAAAACGTCCTTATGTGACATCCCTTCATGGGTCAGTAATGACTCGGTGCTGGCACAGAAGACTACCTTTACCTTTTACCTACTGTATAATGAGGTGACCTGCCCTGAGCCTGCTTGTGGGGACGATGGGCAAGAAATCTAATAAATTAGAAGTATACTGAAAGACCTGAACAACAACAACTGAAAGTAGTATAATCAACAGTCCCTGTCACTTTACCAAATGCATCTCTTTGGACCATTTCCTTACAATGCTGCCCTTCTACCAATGTAAAAAAGCCCTCCTGGTTAATTCAGTTTGCATCGTTTGCTGAAAGACAGGAGAGCAGTTCCAGGTTCTGTGAACTCCAATCCTATTTCATTATAAAGGTTCCCTCCTGGGATATTCATTCTACTACAGTTCTAATCTTTTCCTTAATGCCTATTTGCAACATTTGCTTGTAATGTTCCCACAACTGGTATTTGGGTGTCTTTATTCCTAAATAAGTGTCCAAACATGGTTGTTAATATTGTAGAGGCCATCTGTGTATTTTTGTTGCTGTCACAAGGACGCCTGCACATTTTTTTCTCTTCAACAAAGGGAAGCGGATGAAGTATGGTTGTGATTTTACCTAACAGGCAGGCATAAGATGGCCAATGTGTGTCCGCCAAGGGACTCCTGGTCAAGGAGATGTTGAGGAGTTCAGATTTGGGCCCCTTGAAACAAAATTCTTTTGGCTGTCATGGTTGCAATGAGAGGCAAACCACATCCGGCAAAATAATAATAGTAACTGTGCTTATATACTGTTCTTCTAGACAGAGCAGTGAACAAAGTCAGTGTTGTTATTATCCCCACAATACAGCTAGGGAGCTGGGGCTGAGAGGAGTGGCTTACCCAAGGCCACCTGCAGAGCTCGTGGTAGTAGTGGGAGTGGAACCAGCAGAGTGCTGATTTGCAACCCAACCACTTTAAATCACTATGCTGATCTCAAACCAGAATGCAAGTGACAAAGAAATCTGTTACTTTTTGGACTGTCAGGTATGATTTCCACTTTTCTTTGAAGGATAACATTTCTGGAATAAAAACGTACAGGGGGTGTCAAATGCAAATTATGACTTGGCGTGAGTTTTCATTTAGCGAGAGCTTGCATAATGGCTATGAGATGGGCTGTGAATCGAAATCCCTCATTCAGATCTTACCTCTGGCATGGGCTCGCTAGCTGGGCTTCTGCAAGCAGTTTCCCTTTCATTGACCCCTCTGCAATATGACAGTAATACTGGTCTGCTTTATGTGGTTCTAGTAAGGATTACCCACAAAGGCAAACATTCCACTGGGCAATCTAAGTCTTCTGCATCATTTGGTGTATCTCATTAGATCCCAGCCAAGATGTCCCATCCTAAATCATATGGAGGAAATGAATCTGCCGGCAATCTGTGACAAGATAGGACAGAGATAAAAATAACTTCCGTTTAATTGGGTGCTGACATTAGTGCAGCGACTCAGCTAGTAAGCAAGCTGGATAAAGGAAACTGTAGACATCTGGAAGGACAGTGTGGTATAGTATTTAGTGTAGGACAACAGATCTGGGAGATTCGGGTTAAGATCCCAATTCTGCTGTAAAGCTCACCGGATGACCGACCTTGGGCCCAGGTACACATTCTTTTGGCTCACCTGTCCCACACGGTTACTCTGAGGCTAGACTGGGAAAGGGAGAGCCATGTCCACTGCCCCTGAGCTTCTCAGAAGAAGGGTAGAATAAATATTGGCTTGGATCCCACCCCAAATCTCTGCTGATGAAAGGTTTTCCGTCAGCCGATTATGACTTTATTGATTCTCGCTGCCGCCCAAAATACCTCCCCCAGTGCTGTTCCCAGGGAATCCTCAGGAAAAACAACAGAGGAGATTGGAGAAAATTGCTCCCTTTCCATCAGTGGGAACCCTCCACAGAATACAGCCTATTACATGAGGTGGATAGATCTTTGCAGTGGCTTAAGAATTCTCAAGTTTTCAGATGAAAAGCAGGGATTTTAAAGTGCCCCAGGCTGCTTATTTGTTCAAAAGAGCTTGCGTGTCTTCTGTATTGAGAAACCGATGAGTGATAATAATAACTGTGCTTATGTTCCACTCTTCTAGTCTTCTAGTCTAGTCTTCTAGTGCCCCACCCAAGAGCAGTGAACAAAGTCAGTGTTGTTATCATCCTCACAAGACAGGTGGGGAGCTGGAGCTGAGAGGAATGGCTTTCCCGAGGCTTACTGAACTCATGGCAGCAGAAGGATTCGAACCAGCAGAGTGCTGATTCCCAGCCCAACCATTTAACCACTGTGCACTCTTGGAACTTCAGGCACCCCAATAAAGATGTTCTTTCCATCTTGTATGTGTTTGTCAATGAGGCTTGAGGTTGATATCTAGTGCAGCTGAAATATAATATCCTACCGCTACATATTCTTTGGAAAGGGCGGGTGAAAAATAAACCCTGCTGGTCACCAGTCCATTTCTGCTAGGCTTCCCACTGTCTGTTGGTGGTTATTATCCTTGTAAGAAAGGTGAGTTAAGTGAACCATTGCTATTGTTATTCATGTGCAAGGTGTTCTAGAGCTGGAGAGGACCGATCCAGCTTTGAGCAGTATGTGGACTTAAGATTTGACATAAGGGTGACAAAAGAGGACAGGCGGGAAGCATTGATTCTGGCTGTACTTAAGCTTAGGTTCGGTAGCAAAAGGCTGTTGTGCTTAAGGCTTTGTAGAAAAGGTGGGTTGTGAGGAGGAGAGATTTGAAGGCAGTGATAGAGGTGGGTTCATATGAATCCAGGGCTGGATCTAGGGTTGCCGGCGGCCAATACAACCCTTGTCCAGCCCTCACGCTCCCAGCGCTGCGTGATGATGTCACTTCCATGACGTCATCACGCAGGGGTGGGAGATGTGCCGCCCATGCGGCAAGCCGATCACCCAAGCGCCCGGTGTGCTGCGGTGCTGGTGGCGGTGCTGTCGCTGCCGCACACTGGGGCAGCTGGCACTGCTGTGCAGGCACTACGGGGCAGTGGGGCAGGTGAACCGTGCAGAGGGCCTCCTAGCCCTGCACTCAGCCACCCGCACGGCAAGCCAGCCGCCCCGTCAGCAGAGCAGACGAGAGCCTCCCAACCCTGTGCTCAGCCTCCCGCATGGCAAGCCACAGCACGCTCCCGGTGGTTGGCAGCCATGCCTGGCGCCCCCTCTTTGGCAGCACCGGGGGCAGGCTACCCCCCTGTGTGAATCTGAGGGGAATCTGGCCCTGTGTGAATCTGAGGGGAAGTACTTCCGGTATCTAATCCTGCAAGGTGGCACTTCTTTTTTTAAAAAAAATTCAAAGAAAACTGTACATACGGTTTTACAGAATTGTGAAACTTTCTTTTCAGTATTCTATAAATAAAACCCAGTTCGTTATAAATGTATTCAGTCGATGTCTTCCTATTTGCCTTTTCTAAGCAGTTAGCCAATGAAGCTGCCATTCAAATTGTTTCATGCCAGTCTCTTACTGACAACAAAGTCTTTGTTTTTCATGCAGCTGCTGTGTGCGTTCTTGTTGCAATTGTCAAAGCTATAACCAAATCAATATCATCAGAACAGATACTTTTGTTTGGAAAATTCAAATGAGGCTACTGTAAGGGAAAAAATATGAGGGTCAGGTTACAACCTAAAATGTAAAATATATTCCAAGATGGTATTTATTATGGATGTGCACAAAATATAGGTTAAAAACAAGTTAAAAACATAAGGCCTGATTGGCAGGCTCCGTGCATATGTTAAAAATTGCTAAAATGTTCTCCATACACAGATGATGATACAGTCCAATGACCAACACAAAGATACACTATACGCATTTCAGCCCTAAGGCCTTCTTCAGTGGTCAATTGTACAATATTTATAATCAAACACACCCACAAGTAGAAATGCTCCCGCTGCTTTATCTAAAAATGCAAAAAGAGACAAGCGGGAGGGAAAAAATTGTATTTAGTGTTGGCAGCTATGATGCTCTAGAAACAGACAACCAAGTCTTTGTTTTTTCATGCAACTGCTGGGTGCGTTCTTGCTGCGATTGTCAAAGCTATAACCAAATCTATATCATTATAACAGATACCTTTTTTGGAAAATCCAAATGAGGCTACTGTAAAGGACCACAACAATTCATAAACAGTTGTTGGTGAATCAGTGGATTGGATCTAGTGGAAAGAAGCCGTTGTTAAGACGGCTAGAGTGTAAATGGCGCCAGACTCGAGACGATGCGATGAGAATGTGTTATAGGGCTCAGTTGAAGGCCTATAAAGTGGCGGTGAAGGCAGCAAAGAGAAATTACTTTTCCACCTCCATCATATCCACTAGGGCTGAATCCACACTTCCACTTTTCTCTCGCAATGATTACGTTATTTTCTATTCCGCAATTACTCAGTAGGTGTTCACATTCCCGCCCAAATAGCATCTGTGTGGCGCTATCATTTGTGCACATTACTGTGTGAAATGCGGGATACAGGGAGGAGTGAGACCTACCATCACCAATGACGACAGTGGAATTTAAAAAAAAAAAACCTTCAGTTTTGCGCTATATTGCAATTCTATCAAAACCCAAATAAATAAATAAATAAATAAATAAAGATCAGGTTTGAAATTCAGCAAAGAGTGATCTCAGAGTTGAAATCCTACCGGTGGTGCCTGAAGATCTCACAGGATCACAACAGATCTCCTGATGACAGAGATCAGTTGCCCAGAAGAAAACAGCAATTTTGGTTAATGGACTCCACTGCTCCATTCCTCTCCAAACTCCCCACCCATATTCACCTACTAAAATCACCGTGAGTTTCCTAACCTCAGGCTGGCAATCCTACCTCACCATGAGGTTTTGCTTTTAACAGGGCGCCACATTCAAAGCAGCAACGGGGATCTGAATTAGAACGCAAGGTCGCAATAGCGCAAGGAGAGCACTTTTTTAAGAAAAAAGGGGGAGCAGGAGAGCTTCGGACACAGTCCTGGTTATAAGCATCCCTTTACACAGGGAAACTTTGTTCCTTTAAGGGGAGGCACTCTGAAGGAGGGGTGGTCTCTTGAGATGCACTTGTAAGCATTCACACTCATACTGAAAATAGCGCAAAAGGATCGTTTCCAAGCAGGAAAGAGTTTATCAAGGCGTTCTCAACTGAAGCGCAACCATAGCGAGAGAATGATGGAATTGAATAGAGAATGTGTGAACAGCAGTGAATATAGCGCCACGGTAGCAAAAAAGAGGCGCTAATGTAAGGACGTGTGGATTCAGCCTAGTTTGCGTCCAGCTCAATTGTTTAGAATTGATTCAGCGGTTAACTATTTTTTCTACATAGTCAAAAGTAGTAGATGATTCGATTTTTAGCTGTGACTTATTTCCGGCTTATTTTACGGATAAAGTCTCTGTGCTTTATCCCAACCTGGTTGCCAAATGTGTTGCTATTAGCATTCCAGCGGCTCTGACTGCATTGTTAGGACCCATCTTAGACTCCTTCAGTCCACTTACCCCCCACAGATGTTGAACTGTGATGGTTTAAGGCCTACCACCTGCTCGTTGGACCCCTGTCCCTCTTGGCTAATTAAAACTTGCCATGATGTAGTGGGAAGCCCCTTGTGAGCAATTAACTCTTCCTTGGGGTCGGGCCAATTTCCTAGCTCCCTCAAGGAGGTGATAGTGAGACCTATGTTGAAAACGCTTGGATAAAAGAGAGCTAGCTCTTGATCCGTTCCAGTCTAGGCTTTGGGACGGAGATTGCTTTAATAGCTCTGGTTGATGACATTCGGCTTCAGCTAAATAAGGGCAGTTGTGCGCTGCTGATTTTATTAGATCTGTCAGCAACATTTGACACAATTGACCATTTGGTCTTGGTTGACCGCCTACCGTCACTGGGGTAAGAGCTACAACCTTACAATGGTTTGCCTCCTTCCTCCTGGGACGCTCAATGTGGGTGGTCATTGAGGATGAGGATTTATCCTGATGGGAACTACCCTGTGGGGGCCTGCAGGGATCAATCTTGTCCCCGATGATGTTAGGAGATTTGGGGTTGGATGCCACCAGTATGCTGATAATACCCAACTCTACCTTCTTCTTAATAAGCAACCAGAAGCCAATATCTCTTCCTTGGCCCAATGACTGGATGCCGTAGTGCTGAGGAGTAGCCGGCTAAAGATAAATCCGTTGAAAACTGAGGTCCTGTGGGTGGGAAGGACTTGTCACTCCCATTACTCGACAGAGCCCAGCTTTCTGCTGTGAACTCCATGAAGAGTTTTGGGGTTTGGCTTGATTCTTCACTTTCCATGGACAAACAGGTGTCCATGGTGGCTAGAACAGCATTTTCATCTTCACCAGGCCCAACAACTTTCCCCATATCTATCTCCATCTGACCTTGTCGTATTAACCCATGCGATAATCACCTCTTGTTTAGACTACTGCACCTCTCTCTATGTAGGGCTACTCTTGAAGACACTCCACAGACTTCAGCTGGTGCAGAATGCGGCTTCTAAGTTGCCGACCAAGTCACCATGGTCAGCTCATATAACTCCAATATTGAAGCAGCTGCACCGGTTACCAATTAGACTCCGGATCTAATTCAAAGTGTTGATCCTCGCTTTGAAAGCCCTTCACAGTCTGGGACCCCCATACCTTTGGGTCTGCCTCTCCCATTATGAACCCCCCACACACACCTGCTTCGTTCATCTTTGCAGGGCTTGCTGGTGGTTCCTGACCCTGGGCTGGCACGACTTTCTTCCACCAAGAAGAGGGCTTTTACAATTGTGGCGCCCTCACTTTGGGATGCACTGTCAGAAGGCACTCATGCTCAGCAGGACCTGTTGATGTTTCAGAAACTCTGTAAGGCAGAACTTTTCCATCATGCCTTTACTATCTAATATTCTTTTGTAAGGCGGAGCAGATTGCTGTACCTTTTTATCTACCTGCAATTTTTATATTGTTCGCAGGGTTTTATAGGCTGGGGTTGGAACTAGAGTGTTTTGTAATTATTTGTACCAGGCTGTTTTATTGTGGTTTTGTTGAATGTTGTTTTTATACGGTTTTTTAGGGTTGTAATTGTTGAGAACCACTTCAAGATCTTAACTGATGAGAAGTGGTATAAAAAATTGAATAAATAAGCAAATAAAATAAATTTCCATCAGCAGAACAGGAATTTGCACTTCCCTCATCTTACGGCAAAGCAATGGGCTTCTTGAAATGTTGTTAGGGGACAGGGAAACCCTGAGAACAGTATGACAGTTGTGACAATCATATCTCAAATGTCCTGCCAGTCCTTCTGATTTTGGCCTCATGCAAAATCCAAATGATTGCCTACCAATCTGAGCCCATGGGCCTCCACTGGATTGGAGGGGGGAGCAAGCTTTAGTTTAAGAAGGGGAGAACTTTTTTCCCTCACAAAGGGACTTGGAGGTTCTGGTTAAGAGCATCAGATTAACCAGGGGTTTTTTTTAAGGTATGGTAGGTAGGCTTAAGGAAAAAAGCTTATTTTATGGGTGATCTGGTAAAAGCCAGAAGCACCAGCACCAAACCTACCTAGGCAGTTTCTAAGAACCAGAGACTGAGGGGTGAAAGGGGGAAATCTGCACTTTTGAGGGAACCTGTTGTGATAATCAGGTCCATTTTAAACTGAACTATTCCACATATAACACCTACACTTTTGAATACCTGTTTTGTTTTCTGTTAAATAAAGCATGTTGTTCTGCCTTCACCTGTGTCTTATCTGTCCAGTCAAATATTTAGTAAAATAAAGACTAAATTTACCTCATAGGTATATCCAATATTATTATAAAAGTGTGTGGAGAAGAAAGCTGTGGAAGCATGCCATTTACATGCTACCAACACTTCATCTTAAAATCTTGTGCCTAGGGTATGTTTGCCTCAGAACTAGAGATGGGCACGAACTGAAATACGAACCGAAATTAAGCACGAACGAGGCCGGTTCATGGTTCGCGAACCAGTGGTTCGTCAAATCCCATTTCTGACGAACCGCCACGAACTTTAGGCTGGTTCGTTTTTGTTGTTTTGGTTCGTCACGGCAGACAGCCTGGAGCCAATCAATGAGTTTCCTAGGCAACAGGGGATGGACTTCCTGCAGACCTTCTGCTGACCCGGAAATGATGATTTTCTGACCTGGCTGTGCCGTTTTCACGAAATTTGACGAACCACATGGTTTGGGTTTTTTCCGGTTCATGCACATTTCTACTCAGGACTTCATTCTACCATCGTTGACCGCCACAAGGGTAAACCTTGGAGGGTGAGGGTCCAGCAAAAATCCCCCTGCTTCTGTTGGCAGAAATCTCCTGCTGAACCCAATCCAGTATCTGGGTCTCTTTTCAGAAAGGCATAGAGCTGTTCAACCACTCCAACACATGCATTATGCCTGCATTTGGGGTCCAACAATAGCAACAATCTGCATTGCCCAAATGATCGATTCTGCAAGGCGCTTCTTCTGACCTTCTGCACGAGCGCATTGTCAGCAGCTCTTAACTGTTAAAAATGCTGAATAGGCGTTCTTGTCTCTGGTTTTGAAAAATTCAAAACTCATTGGTGTGGGCCATGGGGTTTCTGAGTATTTTGAAATAAACCACACAGGAATGAGGATGCACACAGAGTTCTATAGCGTAACACTCATCGCCTGACTTAGATGCAGAAGACGCATCTGTGCTCTAATACCTTGAGAGATAATATCAGCAAGCCACATCTGCTTAATTGCTCATCCCGAGCAGAAGGCAGAAGCAAATGAGCTGGTGGTTGGTAAAGATATCTGCAGGCTAGGGATAGTTCTTTAACTGTCTGGCACCACCCATTTTACTGGAGGTGTAGGGTGGGAGAGCCTGTTGGAAAAGAGCTGCCTTATTCCCGCCAGTAACCTCCAGCATTTATATAACTTTGTGTGTTCTGTTGTTGTGATCCTTATTTTCCATCTTTGGCAATGTAGCCAGAAGATTCCCATGACCCTTGCACCATCCAGTGCTGGCATTTTTAGTTTCCTGAATAAAATATTTAAATCAATACTTACTTACAGGGCATGCCTGCAATTTAATAGTCCTTTCCCACCCATCTCTTTTGGTTTTCGGTTCAGTAGATGACCAATAGGTAATTGAATGTTGTGTTTTTGAGGTCAGACCACACATTACTTCTCCCCAGTAACATCTAGTAAAGGAAGGTGTGTGATGTGAAATTGTTGTGCTCAGTTTCCCCATCTCTATGCCCCCCGTCCCGGGCTTGGTGGACTGCCCCTTGTAGAGCAGCAAGGATGTGGAACGTAACCAGGGCTCATTTAGTAGAAAAAGAGCTGGAGGAACTCATTAGCATAACTCTTTAGCATATGCCACACCCCTTGACATCACCATAAGTGTGTCATTGGCATAACTGATTTGCATATGCCACACCCCCTGACATCACCTATCCTGGCTGTTTTGGACCGAATCCTGGCCATTCAGGGCCAAAATTGCGCCCAAAATGGCAAAAAGGGGATGAAAATGGCCAAAAAGTGGCCCAAAATGGTCAGGATCGGGCCACTGCTGAGTGGGAGCGTGACCATCACCTGTCAGAGGCCCAATCCGGGCCGTTTCGGCCCCAGTCCAGGCTGAAATGGGCCCAAAATGGCCGAGTCAGGTGGACGGGGCCACCTGACATGTGACCTCTTTGAGGAACTGCTGGAACTGTGTTCTTGCACGTTACCCCTCGAAATGAGCCCTGAACATAACTGCTTGTACCATATTGGCCTCTCTGCTTGATTTTAGCCATTTCCCTTCTTCACCGCAAGTCCAATTCTGTGTGGCTTCTATCCACGTGGATACCACAAACCCCAGAAGAGTCTTGTCAGTAGTGAAAGGGGGCCTTTCCTTCCACTAGCAAAAAAGCTGGTAGGATGCAACCTAGAGACTGGTTGTACTGGGCTATTTTAGCAAAAAAGTTTCTAACCTCCAAATTCAGGTGAAAGCATCTGATCTCCTAGCGGATATGCCCCAGATTAGTACTGGATCAACCTGTAATGAACTGTGACAGGTAGCATTTATGCAGGCATACAGTCTGAAATGCTGTAGTCCAGCAATAGCAATGCCACCATACTGGCTGTTGTGTGAACTGGTTTCAAAATACTGTGGGAAGCAACCACCTTAAGATATAATCAAGACAGTGTTTGGATGTATCGCTGTGTTTGTGCTTGCCTATACAATTTCTCAGTTTGTGCATGCATCTGTGGCAATTGCCTACTACATTGTAATGAAGAAAACACACAATACCAGGACACCACTATAACGAATGTACATATATTCCTGTCCACATGTGAGTCCGTTAACACCACCTTCTTCTCAAGCCCTCAGAGAATGAGTTTGGTTCTTGCAATTTTCTTGTATCCAGTCTGAATTTTTGTATGCCCAAGATGAAGTGAGTTCTCTCACGAAACGGGTTAATGACAATTGCCTGCACATCCCCGTCGGCGTTGTTGGACAAATCTTGAATTTTGGGACTGGGAATGTGATTACATCTTCCACAATTCTCTCCATGGGCTTCCATATAAAAAAAAAAAAAATTTTTTTTTGCATGTTGCACTTTAAATGAAAGCAAGGAACTATACGGACTGTAAAGACTTGTTTGAACAACATATGTGCTGTATATGATTATACTGTGTATTTCTGTATTGTATATATTTGAACACATCGCACTTTGCACTTTTACATGTGGACAGGAATATATGTACATTCGTTATAGTGGTGTCCTGGTATTGTGTGTTTTCTTCGCAACAATTGTTCCAGGGCCGCCCGTGGTTTTTCTACTACATTGTAATGTTCAAAAATGCGGGAGGGAGTAAGTTTATGCTTTGAAGTCGTACTGGAGTGTTGAAACGGAAATCTACAGGCTGGGAAAATAACAGACCTTTTTTTTAAAAGACTGGAATGGCCCTCCTTGATTTTAGAAGCCTGTTTTAGTATGTGTCCCAGCTACCCATTGCTGATATTAATCTGCTGCTAAAGTCTTATTCTTCATGAAGTTTGACATTTATGTCCAATGTACAATATGCCATTAAATTTGATGAGCAAAAGCTTCATTATGGATATGGCTTTCTGTGTCTCGAAATAAAATCCCTCTTGCTTTTAATGCTTCACTTGCCAGAACTGCGGAGCTATAACAGTGATATATTGGCACCCTTGCCTGGTGTTTTAATTAATATATACGCCTCTCTCCTTCCCTCCTCTCTCATTCCATACAGGTTCTCCAAACTCTGCTTGTACAGATTATATGGGGTGTGTTATTGCTGTAACAAACTTTCTGTTTCAGCGGCACTTTCTAGTTATTTCAGCAGGCATTTCATAGGATTCTAGGGTGCCTCTTGCAGGATGGAGGGGGGACGTGACTTATATTACAGTACATCCAGGAGTCATTTCATAGAAAAAGAGCTGGAGGAACTCATTAGCATAACTCATTAGCATATGCCTCATCCCTTGCCATCACCGGAAGTGTGTCATTAGTATAACTGATTTGCATATGCCACACCCCCTGACATCACATATTCTGGCTGCTTTGGACCCAATCCTGGCCACTCAGGGCCCAAATTGGGCCCAAAATGGCAAAAAGGGGCTTAAAATGGCCAAAAAGGGGCCCAAAATAAGCAGGATCTGGCCATTGATGAGTGGGAGAGTGATCCACCACCTGTCAGAGACCCGATCTGGGCTGTTTCGGCTCCAATCCAGGCCGAAACGAGCCCAAAATGGCCGAGAGTCAGGTGGGCGGGGCCACTTGACATGTGACCTCTTTGGGGAACTTCCGGAACTGCGTTCCTGTGCATTCCCCCTCGAAATGAGCCCTGAGTATATCTCCCTTCCTGCTGCATATAGTAGAAATCCTTTTATTCCAGACTCCATGGCTCTAAAGAATTTCTAGCATTATTACACCGTTCTTCTAGACAGATTAGTGCCTCACCCAGAGCGGTGAACAAGTTAATGTTATTATTATTCCTCACAATACAGCTGGGAAACTGGGGCTGAGAGGAGTGGCCCAAGGCCACCTACTGAGCTCATGGCAGTCGTGGGATTTGAACCAGCAGAGCACTGATTCGCAACTGGACCACTTAACCACTGTGTTCCAGCAGTTCTGTGGTTCTGCTTGTGGGACTGGTGATAGTGTTCTATTTCTTGTTTCTTTCTTTTTTTCTTTCTTCCTTCCTTCCTCCATTTAGTGACTGTTTCCTTTTTACCTGCGTCACATTCTTGAATCTGCAAATATCCCAATTTTGCCATCCTCTGTACAAGCAATGAGGATTCGAACATCTCGGACGCTTGCTTTGAACTTGCTGTGTGCCATGTGCAGGAGCCAGAAAGTCTCTCTGATCTCTAGTACGTGCCACTGGGGGAGGAAATCTCCAGTTTCACATGCTAACAAGACTCTGTGTATTGCAAGAGACTCGATTTGGCAACCTGCTGCCCTCATCGTGTTAAATGTCAGTCTGCATTGTGTCTTGCCAAGGCAGTAAAAGTGGGGTTAATACGTAAGTGGAGAATGTTCTTGAAATTTCTGCCACATTGACGTATGTTTGTCATTAAACTAGATTGGGGGTAGGGAGTATATCTCCAATCAGGAGCTATATTTTTAAAAGCGGAGCAAGAAAACACTGCAGATATTTGTCCTGAGGGAAGAATGATGCTATAAAGTAGAATTGGTGGGCCGAAACCAAGGATGCTTTTGAGGGTTTCGGTGCCGGAGGATTAATAATAATAACAACATTCGATTTATAAACCATCCTTCAGGACAACTTAATGCCACACTCAGAGCGGTTCACAAAGTGTGTTGTTATTATCCTCACAACAAATTAGAGACAAATTGTGATAGGGAAGAATGAGGAACTTGGTGAGCCGGTGAAATTCCACAAGATTCTAGAAGAAGCAGCAAAATTATCTTACCAACTCAAAGAGGCGAATGTCTCTTTTTTAAATGCTGAAGAAACAAGAAGGGTTGAGGGGGTACAATAAGACGAGGCAGCCGGTATATGTACGTTTTGAGCTGAGTAGTTAGCAAAGGGAGACCTATTAGTAAAAAGAAGCAGCAATAAAAAAAATATTTAGAACATTTTTATGCTGCCTAAGAACCTACTCGAGATGCCTTACAAGATAAAAAAAAAGATAAAAACAACACATAAGATATTAATTAAAATCCAGCATTAAAAAGCCACAGCCCAGCATAAAACCCCATATATCATAAAAACAGACTGCAGATAGTTTAAAATAAAGTTTCCGGGCTAAAATAGTGTCTAAAACTCCACTGCCTAATTAAAAGCCTCAGTGAACAGAAAACAATGTTTGTGCCAGGTGAGCCTCAAGTGGAATGACATTTATTGAGAAAGGTGCCATTATTGAAAAGGCCCTGTCTCTGTTTGCCACCCACCTTAGCTCTGAAGGTGAGGGCATAGAGAGCAGGGTTTGTGAGGCAGATTTTAACTGGTGAGTGGGACAATATGGGAGGAGGCAGCCCTTTGGGTACCCAGATCTGAAGCCATTCTTCTTGGAACAAAAAGCTGTGGGTTTGCAGGAAAGGGAACCTCAAGCTGGGGAATTGAAGGCTGGGGAAGTCCGGCTGCTTGGAGCAATTTCTGTTTGCCCCAGGTCAGTGTTAGTTCTGACTTTGATAGTGCCAGAAATGTGCCTGGTGCTGTACAGATTAGAGTGATGTAGCCTCTGTCCACAGAGGACTTGTAGTCAAGCCATATGCTACATTCAGTGATTCACAAGCCCAATTTCAAAGCTGGTGATCCAGACTAGAGATGGGCACGAACCAAAATTAAGCACGAACCAGGCCGGTTTGTGGTTCGCGAACCACAGTTCATCAAATCCCATTTCTTCCTGTACATAATTGTATATAGTTAACTATTACTTTGTTGTTCTTTGTTAACTCTGTTCACTGATTTTAGTATGTTAATAAAAATATTACTTAAAAAAAAAATCCCATTTCTGACAAACTGCCACGAACTTTTAGGCTGGTTCATTTGGTTCGTTTTTTGTTTCGTCAGTGCAGACAGCCTGGTGCCAATCAATCAGTTTCCTAGGCAACGGGGGATGGACTTCCTGCAGACCTTCTGCTGACCTGGAAGTGATGATTTCCTGACCCAGAAGTGGCATTTTGAGAACTGGTTCGCGAACTAGGGGTAGATTCATGAAAGTTTGTAGTTCATGAAATTTGACCAACCACGAACCACATGGTTCGGTTTTTTTCTGGTTCGTGCCCATCTCTAATCCAGACCTTAAAAACAGAATCTGAGTCTTTCATGTGATGATCATGGTTCACATATCAGCCCAGTATGTAGACTGCTCATGTGAAGGAGGAGACAGGGGCATATCCAGATGGCCTGCAAAGTGTGTGGTGCAATGAGTTGCATAAATTCTTAGGCATGTACACCTTGCCATATGGTTCATCCATCAGGGATGAATATGACAGGGTATACATGATGCATTGTACTCACATTGGGGGCAAAGTTGCAATGACACTTACTTGCGTGGGCCTCATCAGGAACAGTCTATGATTCAGGGCAGTGAGTAAACCAACACAGACTGCTAGATATGGGGCCTGCAGCCTATGGCTCAAGAGCCAAATATGGCTTAGCACAAAACCCAGTATGACTCCTTTTAAAAAGACAATGAAATGTTTAAGTTAAGGTATATTGGAACGGTATAGGGGTTGCTGCCCTGACCTGGATAGCCCAAGTGAGCCTGATCCCATCCAATCTCAGAAGCTAAGCAGGATCAACCTTGGTTAGTACTTGGATGGGAGACCACCAAAGAAGACCAGGCTTACACAGGGAGGCAATGGCAAGCCACCTCTTTTAGTCTCTTGCCTTGAAAACCCCAGCAGAGGTCACCATAAGTCAGCTGTGATTGGGCAGCAGTCTCTACCACTGCCATATGGGATGCTAGAATAGCCAGAATGTGAAGGAAATGGCTGGCCAAAATTTTAATAAGACCAAAGTTGTTCTTACAGAGGAGCTTTAAGGAAAAGGAAATTATAGAGGTGAGCAGTGGCCAGTGATCCACCGTGCACAGATTTATGATGATGTACTAAAACAATAGCACAGGGTGCTCTTGTGTATACTTGTGTATATTTAACATATTGTGGTCTCGTGTGTGATACAATCTAACAAGACTTGCAACGTTTGGGCTGCAAAGACTTCATGGATTATGAATCGGCATATCAATCATTAGTAAAATTAAGCTGCATATTTTCAGTTATGCAAATAGACTTCCTTATTCTGGCTCTTTGTTCTTTTCCTGTTCTGAATTTTGATGGGGTGTGGCTCTTTAATTGTAAAAGGTTACAGACCCCTGTGATAGATTTTTCTCCACTCGCTCTTAATAATAAAAGAGATGGGAGATGTGGGCTGGGTCTTGAAGCAGCCGTGGAAATCCTGTTGTAATGTTCTTAGGACTTACAACCCCTTTTTCCTGGGGCGGAGTAAATGGGAATGTGTGGGAGCCAGAATTAGGTATTGGGTGCAGAATTCAGTTTCCTGATGCTCTCAGCTTTGACCACTTTTGGAAAAAAGGGAAATTTCGAAGACGTGACTGCAAAAATGCATGTGAAAGACAGAGGGCACATGGCCTGGAAACAACAGGTTCCATATTCAGTCTTTCATATCTCAAGTTTTAAAAGATCTCAGCTAGCAGGACTGGGAAGACCTGCCTGCGATCCTGGAGTCCTTTTCCACCTTACTGGGCTGAATGGACAAATGGAAATGTTATTCAGCCAGTATGAAAACACCTTCATATAGCATGAGAGAGAGAGAGAGAGAGAGCACTTTGGATGTTACAGGGGAGACAGAACAAGGTTTCCAGGGCTGCAGCGTAGTTCCTCTTCACTCCCCGTGACCCGAAGAAATTAAACAAAATAAGAGAAATTCCACTGACTTACTCAAGTTGTATAATTTTATAAAGGCCAGCATTCAGCTAATCTTGGCTCTGAATCTGTTTGCTGAGAGCAGGGGTGTGTGTGTGTGTGTGTTTAATTGGCATGGAGTACACACAGCCCTGGGAATAGAGATCCAGTGTCAGTCTCACGGCAAGGAATAAGAAGCCGCTGGATACACCAAGCCAAGTAGGAATCCTGTTTGTGTATTTTTTTGCTCAACAGGGTATCGCTCCCCGTTGCTGCTCTTTGAGCTCTGGCTTTCTTGTAGGGGCTCTTGGGATAGCTGGACTTTTGTCTTTCACAGTTCAAGCATCTCTGCGTGCTCCATTGTTTTCCCCACCCATCAATTCTGTCTTCTGCTTGCCAGACCCCTGGCTATTTCTGTGGCTAGGGCCAGCGCTGCTTCTTGTAAGCCCCAGGCCTGCTTCCCGGGCATTTATTTACTTACTTACATACTTTATTTAAACCTGCCTTTCTCTCCAGTGGCCCCAAAGCAGCTCGCGTTGTTCTCCTCTGCTCTATTTTATCCTCACAACAGCCCAGTGAGGTAGGTGTGATTGGCCCAAGTCTCCAGGCACGTTTCCATAGCAAAGTGGGAATTTGAACCTAGATCTTCCAGATCATAGTTGAGCACTCTAACCACTAAACAACGCTGCGTAGCCATGGCTAAGACTGGCTTTTGCAGTCTTTTATTCCATAATATTGTATTTCACTCCTTCCAAAAGAGAACTTATTTCAAAGGAGGTTTTTTCCCCACAGTCTTTCCCTAAATTTCCCCAAATGGTTAGCCATGTTTGTCTGTAGCAGTGGAAAAGAGCAAGAGTCCAGTAGCACCTTTAAGACTAACAAAATAAGTGGTAGGGTATGAGCTTTTGTGAGACATAGCTCACTTCTTCAGATACCTGAATCTTCAGGTATCTGAAGAAGCGAGCTGTGGCTCACGAAAGCTCATACCCTGCCACTATTTTTGTGAGTCTTAAAAAGGTGCTAATGGACTCTTGCTCTTTTCCACTCCTAAATTTCCCAGTTTTGCTGTTCAAAAAGTCGGGATAGTTTTTTTTTTTTTTTCTTTTCAGGCCTTACACCTCTAGTCCCTGGGCTGGGCTTCCCCCGCCCTTGCGTCAAGGGACTATGTTTAAGGGGCAGGGGGGCAGCTTTCAAGGCAGAATAATTGGCGATGAACGTATCAAGTATTGAAATTACCTGAATGGAAAGTGGAAACTGTATCTGTTTGAAGAAACACGATGGTGAAAATGGAAAGGAGAGGGGTTTTTTTACCACCCTGACTTTTTATCAAGTGATATCTGAGAAGGATTAGAAGAACGGTGCCCTGAATTAGACCATTGGACCACCATGGTCCGTATTGTCTACTCAGACTGGCAGCTGCTCTCTAGGGTCTCAGGAAGGGGTCTTTTACATCACCTACTTTTCACTGGAGATACAGTGGAGAGGACTGAACGTGGAACTTTGCACATACAAAGCAGAGGCTCTTCTGCTGAGCCGCACCACCTCCTCAAATGTTACTTAGAGCAGAGTTGTTTCTGGCAGGAGCGGGTGGGGAAGCCAGCTCTCTGGAATTACTTGGTTTGAGATCAGGGCTCGTGCTGAGGTCTTCCTGGGGGGGTGGAAGGCACTCAACCTCCTAGTCGCCCTCTGCCACTGGCCAGAGGTCTGAGAATCCTTCCACCCATTCCCACAGCCTCGGATCAACTGGCCACTGTGTGGAAGTCTTCAGTAATAATTGGAAATTGCTCTGTGTTTTCCTTTCTTGGCATGCATGATAGGAACAAAATCTCTCAAGGGGCTCTTTTCTGTATGGATCTGTCTAAAATGCCTCTGCGTGCCTGTAAAAATAAAGAAATCATCCACTGTCCCTAATACATATTCTCTCCTTCCTTGCAACCACCAAAATTGGCTTCCAAAGCAAATCTCAGAGTCTCTCTACACGAGGCATCTGACACGTGAAGAACACGTGTCGGGAGATGTAACAGTAGCCAGGAAGAGTAGTTTTAAAAGACAGAGCCGGCAGCAGGGCAAAGGCTTTGCTATACACTGGAGCTGTGTGAAGGAGCTGTGAAATACCAGAAGGGAAACTTCAGCTTATTATAACCTCTCTAGGTCCAAGCCCAGCTCTGGAAGGCAGCTCCAGCCCATTTCCTTTCCTAGCTGAACTCTGGTTGCGATCCCACACACTTTTAGACTGCAGAGGTGAAATTGACACAGCCTTCAGGGAGGCAAAGGTGAAATTAACAAACCCTCTGAGGAGTGATCTCTACCGGCTCTGTCTTTTTAAACTACACTTCCCAGCTAACATTGTGTCTCCCTACACCTGACGAACTCATGCCAAGGAGTCTCAAGTGGAGAGATTTCTCATTTTAATGCAAATAACAACCAAGGGTCAAGGCAGTTTTCTTGTGCAGAGGAGCTAGATGCAGGGAGAATGGAAGGTGTTGCTTCTCTCTGCCCTCAGTGATGGTAGTTTATTGATGATGACCTGTGTGGTGTGGTGGTTAGCATGTCAGGTTAAGCCTAGAGAGATTCCTGCTCGGCCCTAAAGCTCACTAGTGAGCAGGACTCCAATCTAAGTGCTTTGAAATCAGTGGGTTTAGACTGGAGTAACTCTGTATACGATTGCATATTTGTGACCTTGGGCTAGTCACTGCCAAGCCTACCTCACAGGGTTGATGTGAGAACAGAAAACTGGGAGGGAGAAATCCTGAGCTCCTTGGAGGGAAGGAATGATGAGAATGGACGGATAGATCTATGTATTTTTCCCCAATTTGTGTTGTAACAATCGATTAGCTTCAGTTTTGTGTTGTGGTTTTTCAACTAGCTAACAAAACAAGATTTTTCTTAAAAACAAACACACAAAAGGTTAACTGTGACCTTTTGTGACTTGCACATTTTTTTGTCTGTGTCCTTCTAAAGAGCACCAGAAGCTAATTTTAGCTAGTTGTATGCTCTGGGGGTCCACATGTGTGTGCATACAGTGGCCTCTGCCCCTTCTGGGCGAAGTGAGAAAAAATGTCCCCTGTGGAAGTCGATCAGCATACTTTATCCACTTGCCTAGAGGGCACTGATAAGCAGCCATACAGAATTTCTGCTATCTAAATTGCACTCCGCTGCCGTTTCTGTAGTTGCATAGCAAAGGGATCAAATTCTCAGAGCTGTCAGTAACATTTTCTCCTCCTGTGATACCCCACCCCCACCCCCATGTTTTTGGGTTTTGTTTTGCCTATTCCCATTTATCACAGTCAAGGCTGTGTGTGTTGCATGCGGAAATTGACATTGGATGAGATGAGCACGTGCTGGGACTCTGCTTAAAAATGTGGGGGTGAAATCCTGATGAAATTTCAAGAGCGGCATAAAAGGAGGAGGGTTTCCAACAGCCTAGGCTATGGCCTCGGTGCCCTTCGTGGTAGCAGAAGGGGAGTGGGTTATTCAAAATAAGCATGCACACCCCAGTTTGTACAAACTGTACTAAGCTTGTATTGTCGAAGGCTTTCACGGCCGGAGAACGATGGTTGTATCCTCCTCAGGATACAGTGAAGCCTCCCGCCATTAGCATTCCACACCCTGGGAAACTCTTACAGGATGACTCAGCCCAAACCCACCTTCCTGAGTAGATATAAATGACCTGCCAACATCTTTTCCACACTGTGACACTGAGAGATCTCTGTCTTTTGGTGCTACACCTCTGAAGATGCCAGCCGCAGCTGCTGGCGAAACGTCAGGAACTACAATGCCAAGACCACGGCAATACAGCCCGGAAAACCCACAACAACCATTGTACTAAGCTTCTCTTGATGCAGATTCTTTCATGTGTGCAGAGTCTATATACCCTGGTGATAGTTTCACTGTCGCGTCACAGCATAGCAGTTTCAGGTGGGGAGCCTCGTTGGTCTTTATTAGAGCCGCAAGAGGCACAGAGTATATTGTGCTGTTGGTTTACAAAACACGAAGGAATCAGCACAAATTTATTACTTCAGTTATGCACTACTTTTCTCCCTGACGAGACTCAAAGCGGCTTATGGGGCTGATGCGGTTGAAGGAGTTAAAAACTAGAAGCAAATCCAGTATCTACTACTGACCTATGGTGGCCAATTTTGGGGATAATTCCATTAGTCAAAAAGAAAAAAAACAGGCATTATGACTGGGAATCAGGAAGCGGGGATAATGGTGTCTCCTATTATGTTTTGCAAGCATCTCTTTTAGTTGGCTTAAATCAATCTTCTGGGCTTGAACAAAATAAGTTCTGAAGGAATCATCCCCCAAGTGAAAACTGCTGCAGTTCTTTCGGGGCTTAGGAGACATAATCACGTTCCTGCTTGAAGATGGGGGTTGTGCACATACATCGTTGCGCTATAACAATTCTATCTCTGTCGAAACAGCTTAGCTGTTTGTGATGAGTTGCAAGAAAGGACGTCTGTTGGTATGCATCAACTAAAAATAAAAAGAAATTAAATCTGTAGACAAATGCCCGTAATCAAGCCAATTGTTGCTAGCTTCATGGCTTGCAAAAAGGAAAGATGCTGTGATCTGATCAACTAATTTTTGCTGAAAACAAAGATGGATTTCACAAGACATATCTTTTTTTTCTGTCCTGTAGGCAGAGATTATAGGTAGCTGCCTTTTTCCAAAGTAAAAACCCAAACACAAGTCATGTGAAACCTTTTATTAAAACCAGCCGCAGTAACCCAAGGTGGTTTTGCACACTCAGTTGTGTGTTATGCGGCTTTTGTGCTTGGATTTTATTTACTCTTATTTTGTATTTGCGTACAGTGTGTTTTATAGTAAGAAGGGCTACAAGGTTTAACTGAACAACTGGTCAGTTAATTTATCAGTAAGAGCATGTTTTCGCTGGTGAGAATGAAAGTTGAGGGTGTCTTTGCACGTGGCTTCCTTTGGAGTAAATTCTTGTCATGCAACTGATAGCTGGGTCAAGATGGGTAGCCTTGTTAGTCTGTCTGTAGCAGCAGAAAAGAGCAAGAGCCCAGTAACGCATGTAAGATTAACAAAATTTGTGGTACGGTATGAGCTTTTGTGAGTCACAGCTCACTTCTTCAGATACCCATCTGAAGAAGTGAGCTGTGACTCACGAAGGCTCATACCCTACCACAATTTTTTTTTAGACTTATAGATGCTACTGGACTCTTGTACTTTTCTGCAACTGATAGCCAGTGAAATATTCCTGCGATCTTCATTGGCCCCTGACGTACCTTACAACTTGTTAAATCTCTTTCAAGGCTCAAAGCAACAGTGGGTTGGGTTTTTCTGAGTGGAGGGGTGCAGCGCGAGAGAAAGGGAGCCTGTCTGCTATTTTTCTCCTCATAACAGTGTATGAGGCGATTCTCCCCCCCCCCCCCCCCCCCGTTTTATCCTCGGAATACCTCTGAGGTAGGGTAGGCTGAAAGACCGTGGCAGGCCCAGCCTTGCCCAACAGGCTTCATAGCAGAATGGGAATCTTAACCCATTCGCCCCAGATCCTAATCTGACACTTTAACCACTCTAACCCACTACCTCCCAGGCCCCACCTTCTTCAAGCTGTAGCCTTAATCTGGGTTGTCCGTTTGTCTCCCTTAACAGCTGTTTCCCCCCCCCCCCCCCGGCTGAAGTGCACCTCTTGGGAAGTTCAATATTCTAACAAAGATGCTTCACTGTGAAAGAACTGATTTCACATAGAGAGAGCGTGACGAAAATTTCCTCTTATTTACCATGAAGTCTGTTCAAAAAGCGACCAATGGGTGGTGCTACTCTTGAGGCCAGTTCTTTTACACTGCTTACTCACACTTTGTCCACTTCGGTTGCACGGGGATTCGAGAAGTTGTTGGGTTTGCTTTCTAGTGAAAATATCAAGGCCCTCAACCAGAGGAATAACTCACGGCAGACTCCCTGAAGTAATAAATAGCCTTCACTTTCCACAGCTGTGTATTTTACCCTTTACTGCCAAAGAGCGAAAAGCTGCTCTCGGTGGGGAAGTCGGTCTCGGAGTGCTTGACGTGCTGTTAGGAAAGGAGAGTAAAAATAGTAAAATTGCAGCTTTTCAAAACATGGTTTTCAAGAACAGGATTCGTAGGACTTTAATGGCAACGCTCTGTGCAGCGTGATTGATTGTGGAAACTGTTCTTTTGACGCTCTTGCTCCAGAGAGCAATTTTGTATAATATCATAGACTAATTCAGAGACTGCCGTTCTCAACGCAGAGGCGGAATTGGACTTGAAACCCGTTTCCAGCATGGGTGCCTGTTTACCATTTTCTCCTCTCTAGAATCGGCAGCAAATGTCACTTGTATGAGTTCTAATTACCCAGCAGAAATAGCTGTGCCAGAATTGCCTTTGATGCTCAAATATAGTTCAGGGTTTGTGACTTAGGCTGCAATTTACTCATTTTTAAAGTGCCCATCCATATATATGCACCATTGCACCTATTACCTTAAACAGGCTCAAAAAGTCATAGATTGCTCATCTTTCCATCTATAAAATGCAAATTACGTGGTTGTGCCAATTCAGGTTTGCTTCTGGGGTGGGAAGGAGGGGAGCAGGTTAACCTTTCAGCCCTGTCAATTTCATGGTTGGAAACTAGGCTCCCTATTTCCTTATTAGCATTTTTTAAAAGGAGAAAATCCATATGATGCAATGCATGGCCTATTCTCTGAAGCACCTATGTTTGAGAGCCGAGACAAGATTATATCTCTTCTCTTTGCTTTGTGTTCCCTCTTTCTCTTCAGAAGTTCTTAACATTAGGGGAATATGCCAAACTGCAGTTTTCCACCTGCAACGTGAAGAAGTACAGTCCATTCTACCAAATGTTTTTCCAACAGAACTCCGAAAAACACAAAGGGAATCTAGGGAATGTTCTCACAGAACAAGGCTACTTAGAGTCTCTCTACACGAGATGCTTCAGCGTGTATTCGTCGAGTGTAGGGAGACGCAATGTTAGCCGGGAAGCGTAGTTTTAAAAGACAGAGACCGTGGAGATCACTCCTCAGAGGGTTTGTTAATTTCATCTTTGCCTCCCTGAAAGCTCTGTCAATTTCACCTCTAAAAGTGTGTGGGATCACAACCAGAGTTCAGCAAGGAAAGGAAATGGGCTGCAGCTGCCTTCCCGAGCTGGGCTTTGACCTGGAGAGGTTATAATGGATTGAAGTTTCCTTTCTGGCATTTCACAGCCCCTTCACACAGCTCCAGTGTATAGCAAAGCCTTTGCCCTGCCGCAAGCTCTATCTTTTTAAACTGCCCCTGCCGGATAACATTGCCTCTCCCGACACGTGTTCTTCATGTGTCAGATGTCTTGGGTAGAGAGACTCTTACTCATGAATCAAACTGTGTAATAGTTTTGGTGCTAGATCAAGCTGTTCTGGGAATCCATTAGACACTTACCTGGGGTTCTCTATTGGCAGGCAAGCTTATCTGGTACTACTGGTCTCCTTCTCCAAACTGGGCAACTGCCAGAAGTGGTGTGTGTTTAGGATACGTAGTTCATGCAGGATAATTGTGAGGTCCCCCGTGGCTGATCTTTGCCTCAGAAGAACTGTGTGCCCCTTGCAGTGAGTCCCACAATCCTCTGCAGTGCTCACAGGTTCCATGGTAGGTGTTTAGAGAGCTATCAGCGTGACAGTTCAGTTAGGAAAGTGTTCCTGAAAGACAGAGGTCCAGCAACTTTAAACTGATTCTGTCAAGACATGGGAGGGGGAGAGAAAAATTACTAAACATATAGGTCTGCTGTTGTGCTAAGACAGCTTGCATATCTCGGAGGCCATGAACTAATACTGTTCGCTCTTCATGGTGTTGTACATTTTTGCAGAAGGCGTTTTATCTCCCAGCGCTGCTCTCTAGAGTTTTTAGAAGACATAGTGGAATGTGCCAGTGTCCGAAGGTACTTGTTCAAAAGCAGCATTAACCTTCTCTTGTTGCATGCATTGCAAGTCCTTTTTTCTCCCTGCACCCTCCTCCGAGCTGAAAACCCGAGGCCCTGCATGCGAGCGCATTCCAGTTATCCAATCCGCATTCTTTTGTCACATATCCTTCTATGTCCGGATTGCTTCATTTCATCTTTTTTTCCCCCTCTCCATTGCAGAACCAAGCACATATCTGGCTCGCCAAGACACAAAGGCTTGAAGAAGGTACACTTCATCAAGAATATGAGGCAGTATGATACAAAGAACAGCAGGTAACTTCTTTAATAAAATGGTTCTCAGGTGATTATTTTATGAAAACATTTTTACCTCACATTTCCTTGGTGTTCAAGGCCGCTTATGATAATAGATCTAAAACATTTACAGTTAAAATCAAAATAAAATCAAACCATAAATCCCTCCCACTTTCCTTAAAAATTATTCAACCCCTCTTAAAAGCCCTGGCAAACAGATAGGCAGGCCTTGTAGTGCGTCCTAAAGATCTGCTAGGGTGGGAGCTCCCCATACCTCTTCAGAGAGCCCATTCCACAGTGCAGCAGCCACAGTGAAAAAGGCCCAAGCTCTGTTTGATGCCAGACAGGCCACCCTAAGTGTGGGGTGATGGCAAATATTCCTATGCTGTGAATGTGCCGAATGTTCGGAGGAAAGATTTTTCGTGCCGAATGTTCAGAAGCAAGACCTTATTTGTACTGAAAGTGATTTTGAGAGACTAGAACTCTTGCCCACTGAGTTTTCTTGCTCCTTACTTTATTTTAGCCTCCTAGGGATCACATAGGTAACGCGGTCAAGTCTGAGAACCAATCAGAGTTCAACAGCATGATTTGAGTCCAACGGCACCTTAAAGACCAACAAGATTTTCAGGCTGTAAGCTTTCAAGAGTCAAAGCTCCCTTCTTCAGATACTCTCTCGAAAGCTTACACCTTGTTGGTCTCTAAGTTGCCACTGGACTCAAATCCTGCTGTTCTATTGCAGACCAACATGGCTACCCACCTAAAACAATCAGATTTGACTCCTTGGAGATGTCAGCGAGAGCAAATATTGCTATTAAGTGCTTCTAATCTGAGTGGGGTAGGAGAGAAAACCTATCCAAGGTAATAGAACTGCATTCCCTTCCTCTCTCCCACAAAATGTAGGGACATTTCTGTATCCCTGTACTAGCTGCTCAAGGAAATGATGGCGGGAACTTATTGGGGAAGGTGAGAGAACTTATTGGGGAAGCATGGTCAAACATGGCAGTCTCGGCAGGAGAGAAACTACAATTTTCTGGGTGGAAAGTGGTGGGAGTGGAGTGGCAACTACACAGTTGCTTACCAAGTGTGGTCTTCAACACTGCTATTCTGGTGACAAAACTCATCAAAGAACCATTACCAAATTAAATTTGAATTGTTCAGTTTCAGTTTACTCAGCTTAACAGCCCATAGGCCATACACTCTAACAAAGTTTAAGAATTAAAAATAACATTTAAAGAAAAGGTTGCCACATCTACAATGCAGCTTTTACAAAGGCTGCTCTTCATTTTGAGGAGTCGGGAATGTTTGAATGCCTCAGTAGCCATTTTTTAAAGAATCTCTCTCTAGCTAGTTTGTGCTTTTGAACGGTGAAAGAAGGTATGAGACAGCGAGTCAACTTCAGCCAAAGGGAGTCACAGAAGCGTTGATCCAATGGTATCCTGAGGAAGCGGTCCTTCATCTGGGCTGTCAGCAATGTGTTGCAACGTGCAACTATGTAAATTTGAACTGAAGCCTCACTGCTGGGATGCCTGCAGTGGTCATATGAAGTGGATGGAAATGAGTTACATCATTCGTCTGTCTAGGCTAGTATAGTCTAATCTGACCGGCAGCAGTTCTCAAGCAGAGCTCTTGCATTACTGGCTTTACTGCCCAGGAGCTTTAACCGGAGATTCCAAGATGCTGAATTCTTGGCAGTCTGTCTGCAAACCATGGGCTTTAGTGCTGATCTTTCTGTGTTAGACTAATGGGGCAGATGTGGTAACAGGATGAATGTGCTCCCATTTGCAACCAAAACAAAGACAGCGATCCGGAGGAGTTAGCCGTGTTAGTCTGTAGTAGCAAAATAGTAAAGAGTCCAGTAGCACCTTTAAGACTAACCAACTTTACTGTAGCATAAGCTTTCAAGAACCACAGCTCTCTTCGTCAGATGCATTGGACGAAGAAAACAAAGACAGTATTTCATTACTGGATTGCCCGAAGTTTTTTTTTAAAAAAGTTCCAACAGGTGGCCTAATGCTGTTCAATAAAAAATTTGAGTTAAGTGGGCAGTTAGGGAGGCTGCAGATAAATACAAAACATTACCGATGTTTCATGTTAATCTCTCTGTCTCCTTGTAGGATAGTATTAATTTGTGCTAAGCGAACTCTGTGCGTGGCTTTTTCCATCCTGCCTTATGGGGAGAGTTTGCGTATCAGGTGAGTGGTGTTTGTTTTTGAGTTTTGTTAAAACTGTTAACTTTTGAATATGTATTTGCATTTACACTCTTGCAAATGCAACATGTCACTTCTAAATGCAGTGCCCTGTAGGATATACTTACTAATTGAGCTGGGTGCATACATCTGCATGTGGGTCAGTCATGTAAGCGCACAGTATTTAATAGCTTGTGTATAACCACAAGATATTGCGTAAAACCGCAAGCTAACGACAAGCGAGTACAATATAGGAGGCCGTGACAAACTTCTTTGGCTTTAAAAGCCAGTCCAAAAATTTAGGAGCTAAACTTATTTTTTCAGTCTCTGGGGTTTTATATTTTAATGACAACACATTCTAGTTATTGCTACCCAAAAACCTACTCCTAAACTCTTCCCAGTAGCTTGTCATGTTTCAAAAGCTATAACACAATTGTTGTAATACATAAATAAATACGAAGTACCCCTAGTTGTCATCACGACAAAAAGCTGTCCTCTATTCCTCACCTAAATAAGCTTTGTGCTTCTACTGAGAATCACCAAGGGGCACTTACAATAAATGATGGATAAAAATACCAGGTGCCACAATGAAATTTCTAGGCACCGGGGAATTGTCAAGTTCTGTAATGTAGGTACCTATTTCCTCCCGCGACCCCTTCCAACAGTTTACAGGAGCAGAGAGGGACTTTCTAATGAAAATGGCACGGGGAGGGAAGAAAACTGCTTTTCCCAGCACCACACCTTTTGGTGTATATTGAACTCCCGGACAGCTCCTTTTTAGCATAAAATTAAGGGGGGGGGAAACAAAAGGGGTTAAGTAACAACCTAAAAGTATATATAGATATATATATATTAAATATTTTAAAGTATTTATTATAGATGTGCACCAATGTGAATAAAAACAAGTTTAAAACATAAGGCCTGAATGGCAGGCTACATATATATACTAAAACTTGCTAAAACGTCTCAAGATACAGATGATGGTACAGTGCAATGACCGACACAAATAGACCAAGGTACAGTACAAAACTGACCAGACGCGTTTCGGCCCTTAGGCCTTCCTCAGTGGTCAGTTGTCAACAATTTATGATCAAACACACCCACACATATGGAAACCAATCATGCAATGCTCCCGGTGTTTTATCTAGAGCTCTAATATTGTGTGATAAACTGCAAATATTGCAATAGACCCAGGACTGCGTTCACACAATGCTCTTCATTTATTGTTGCACTCTGAGGCTTGGTTTCCAATGTATAGGAGTGTGTTACATCAATCTGCAGTAAAGATCCTAAAATAGGTGCTGTTTACAGGGGAAGGTAGTTACCAGTTGTGGGTGGGAAGGGAACGTTCTTCAGAGGCAGTTTGGTGTCACTGCCTTGCTCCGGAGCCCTTGACAAAACAAGCGCAGCGTCTGGAGGTTGGGCCACAAGAATTGTTTAAATGTCGAGAGCCTTAAACCGTGCTGCTTGCTCTTGGCAACTGCATCCCCCCTTCTTGTTCCCCCTCAGAAATAATAATAGGTTGCAACTCGAAGCTTTCTTCTTTGTCCTCTTGTTCAAAACAGCAACCGACATTTGTTTGTCTGAAAATCTGCAGTGTTTGACATTTCGGCTGTTTTACCAAAGGGGGTGTGTCTCTGTATGTTTCTTTGCTTACAATATGAACTTGATTTCTCGCCACGGGGGTCTTGTTTGACAGCATTTGGGAGGTGAGAGGATTCCCGGCCAAACAGAAAGAAATGGGAACAAGCTCCTAAAACGTTAACATCCCCCTGTCTAAGCTTGCTGCGCTGTTGATTGCTATTTGACTTCCTCTTGCTCTGTTACAAAACTCTTCAGTGTAATGACATGTTCCTTTATTGGAATGGTACTGTTGATGCTTGCGTGGGAGGTTCTTAATTTCTCATGCCCTAGATAACAAGACCTGCTCAGAGAAGCAGTCTTCCCTGGGTGTATCGCTTGCTATTTTGGCAACGGCAGGTGTGAATTGGATTGGTTTCCAGATCAGCAACCAAATGTGGAAATCACATCCACCCGCATGCCTGTTTTCAGCTCAAAGTACATTGGGAAGCATCTCTGCATTCTAGAGCAGCTAGCTCGGTGCATGATTAGAGCTGGATTGGGGCACTTGAGGTTCAGTGTAAGGGAATGTGGGGGGAAGTGGTGGTGGTGGAGAGTGCCCTCAAGTCATAGCTCCCTTGTGGCGACCCCTAGCGGCATGAGACTCTTCATGGCGAGAGACTAACAGAGGTGGTTTCCCATTGCCTGCCTTTGCTGCCCTGGTCTTCATTGGAGGTCTCCCATCCAATTACTAACCAAGGCCGACCCTGCTTAGCTTCTGAGATCTGATGAGATCAGGCTCGCCTGGGCTGTCCAGGTCAGGACATATGGGGGAAGAGTTTAGCAATAATAGTAAAAAGTGTAAGGGAATGTGGGGCAAGAGTTCAGCAATAATAATAATAATAATAATAATAATAATAATAACAACAACAACAACAACAACAACAACAACTCTGCTGCATACCTGCCTCTTCCCATGTGCTGTCCTGCATTGAGAAGATGATTCTGCACCAGAAATGTTGGTGGTTTGGCCTGTTCTTAGCAAGGTTTTTCTAAGAGGAACCTTGTAGCACACGTATGTGCAGTTGTGTTTGGCATACGCTATACAGTTCTGATTACTGTGTCTAGAAAGGGATATTGTAGCACAAGAAAAGATGGAGAAAATGGATTCAGAGACCCATAGAGAGGTTGGAGCACTTTCTCTGCAAGGAAAGGCTAAGGATGGTTGTTGTGGATTTTCCGGGCTGTATAGCCATGGTCTTGGCATTGTAGTTCCTGACGTTTCACCAGCAGCTGTGACTGGCATCTTCAGGGGTGTAGCACCAAAAGACAGAGATCTCTCAGTGTCACAGTGTGGAGAAGATGTTGGCGGGTAATTTATATCTACTCAGGAAAGTGGGTTTGGGCTGAGTCATCCTGTAGGAGTTTTCCCGAGTTGAGTCATCCTACAGGATAACTCAGCCCAAACCCACTTTCCTGCGTAGATATAAATTACCTGCCAACATCTTCTCCACACTGTGACACTGAGAGATCCCTGTCTTTTGGTGCTACACCTCTGAAGATGCCAGCCACAGCTGCTGGTGAAACATCAGGAACTACAATGCCAAGACCACGGCTATACAGCCTGGAAAATCCACAACAACCATCGTTCTCCGGCCGTGAAAGCCTTCGACAACATAAAGGCTAAGGAGTTGGGGATTTCCTAGTTTAGGGAGAAAGGCAACACCGCAGGAGTGAAGATAGAGGTTTACAAAATCGTGCATGGGGTAGAGAAAGTGGATAAGTGAAAAGGATGAGAAAGTGAAAGAATGCTAGAATTCAGGGTCACCCAGTGAAGCTGTGTGCAATGAGTAATTCACTGGTGGAATTCACTATGCGCGTAGAGTGGCCGCTTGCATAGATAGCTTTAAGAGGGGATCAGATGGATTCGTGAAGGAGAGGTCCATCAATGGCTACTAGCCACAGGACTAGAGAGGAACCTCCCTATTCAGTGGCAGTAAACTGAATACCATTACAGGGGAGGGCAACCACTGGGGAAAGCTTTGGCTTTCATGCCTGGCTTGTAGGCCTGCTGATGTAACTACCTGGCCACTTTGTGTGAAACTGAATGCTGACTCTCTCTCATCTGAACCCACACATTTGGCCTTATGCTATGTTCAGCATTCCTAATGGGAATTTAAGTGCATTTGCTTCCGTCCAGCAAAAGGAAGTTGTGCATGAAAGAAGGCTTCTACATGAAACATCCCCTCCAGACAGAGATGCATGTGTCTGACGCCAGTGTCTCTCTCTCTAAGTGATTACTCGTCCAAGTTCCATTGGACTTAGTACATCTGCGACCACTGTTTTTGCATCTGTCGTACAGCTAGAGCAGGATTGGGGCCAGAATAAGTTGGAACTCCTCTGAGCATCAGTAGTGATGGTGAAAATTACACTTTAGTTACAGTTGTGCTTTGTAAGAAATTAGCACCACATGCGTAGGGTTGGCTACAGCCTTTTTTCCCTCCTGGATGTGGAACAACTTTAGGGAGTCATTATTTCAGGAGTCTTAAATGAGTTTCTTCCCTTACTTGAGCAAGATCTGGGTCCAATAGCACCTTCAAATCCTGGATCTTGCTTGACTGCAAACCAGCATGGCTACCAAATGAAACTGTCTTGCCTTACCTGCAGTCTGAAGTAGTATAGCCAGGGCTCATTTCGAGGGGGAACGCGCAGGAACGCAGTTCCCCAAAGAAGTCACATGACAGGTACCTGACTCTCAGCCATTTTGGGCCCGTTTTGGCCTGGATTGGGGCTGAAACAGCCTGGATCTGGCCTCTGACGGGTGGTGGATCACTCTCCTCCTCAGCAGCGGCCCGATCCTGACCATTTTGGGCCCCTTTTCGGCCATTTTCAGCCCCTTTTTGCCATTTTGGGCCCAGTTTCGGCCCTGAATGGCCAGAATTGGATCCAAAACAGCCAGGATAGGTGATGTCAAGGGTGTGGCATATGCTAATGAGTTATGCTAATTAGTTCCTCCAGCTCTTTTTCTACGAAATGACCCCTGAGTATAGCACATTATACCACCCTGTTCCACTGCATGTTTGAACGAGATGTTAAAAGGAGGGGGCAGCAAAGGAAAGATTCATTTACAAACCACTTCTGACATCTGCTACTTAAACCAATGACGGTATTCCTGATCTTGTCAATGCCTAACTTGCAGAGGAAAACATGTTTGTGTTGTCAGTCAAGCCCCCCTGCCTAGCACAGTAAAGAAGGAAGCGGATATTTTCATGATGGAAATCCTCATACAGATGTGTGCTCTATAAATAGGCTATGGGAAACTTCTTTTGAGCGCCATAGGAAAGTTGTAAGGTCACTTGAAAGAGCATAGCTTTGCTTAAAAAATATATTAATTTCTTTAAGGGAGGGGGGAGCTTGAAGCAGAGAGAGAGAGAGGTGTTGGTCGAAGCCAATCTTTCCAGTGTCCTCTGCTAGAAATCCCAGCTGACTTGCATAAATACGTGCTCCTGTCAGCAGCTAGCCAATATTTTGGAGGAGGAGGGAGAAGGTGCATGTTTAATGGGTCTAGTTACGACTTGAACACATTCACAGCTTTTCCTTAAGAAAGAAGCAGTACAATTTCTTGTTTGGTGTCTCTTTGATTTGAGAGCTGAAAGCTTCCATTCAGGGTCGTGAACCCCGAATTTCAAGGTTGCTGATATACTGTTGAGAAAGAAACGGATTTGTGTATAGTTGTCCAATTCATACTGGACCTGAAAACCCCACGTGGACTAGTAAATAACAGAAAATCTTTCCCTTTTTTGTCTTTTTAAAAGAACAAGGATGGCGTTTCTAGATCCTATTTCTAGGTATAGGGGATTCTTTGCAAATGGGTTCCCATAGCTGGATAAAATACCTGTATATCCTGTTAAAAATCTAAAGTCTCTGCGTGCTCCCCAAGAAACCGAAAGGCACTAGGCTGCGATTTACAAGCCGTTAATGTAATGTGCTCGATAGACGCATCCAGTCATGGGAACTGCTGATGGAAGTTGTGTTTTGTGTGTGTGCACTCACGTATACAAATAATGTGTGTACCATCTGGGAGATAAATTATTTTTAAAATAGGAAGAACTGGGGATGTCTGTTGCGCTGGTTCTGGAGGGGTTTCTTTTCTTTCTTTTTTTTCCGCGCACAAATCTATAGAGCAAGGAAGTGGTGGGAATTGCCCTTCTTAGCACTGTGGCTTTTTTAAAAAGTTTTGTCTGTGTTTTGTTTTTCTTCTTTTTTTTTAACTGCTGCGATGGTTTAGCCTAGGATAAAAAGCGGCTGCTTTAATTCCTGTCTCACCAACTTTGCTCTTCACAGTGAACTGAAAATAGAAGGACAGAAGCAGAGACACCCGTCTGGTGGCGTCTCAGTGTCTTCCGAAATGGTACTAGGAATGGAAGGCGTCGAGGTGGGAGCAGATGGCAAGGTAAGGAGCTCTGTGTGTCTGGGCGTGCACGCATTGCAGAGTCTTGTTGTTGAATTGCACTTCTCTGCTTATGGTTGGAAATAGCAGGGCATTATGAGTGTTGATGCAAACGGTGAGGAAATGAGGTTATTTAAACGCACACCTGCCATTCACAGTTGACGGCGGAAGTATGCACGTGTCGACACCCAAGTCGGCCCACTAGTCCACCTTGCTGAAGATTGCCAGTTCAGCCTGGCACCTGCTGTCTGAGATTTTTTGCCGAAAAGAAGCTTTCTCTACAGCTGCCCCGGGCATTCTTATAAATGAGGGTGGGGAAATGCTGGGCACTGAACCGGGGGGGGCTCACGTATGCCAAGAATGTGGTCTGCCGCTGAAGGCTCAACTACCTGTTAAGGATTCTTCTTCCGTGTTTGTTTGAGATTATTTGTTCTCCTTTTGCAAAGTTGCTTTATTAAGGAGGGGGATGGCGTTAAGAGAGAGGAAAATGTTTAAAAGCTTCCTTCCTTGTCGTTTTCCGGATTAAAAAAGAACCCCTCTTCAGCAGCCTTTAACAAAAGTGGGTACCTTTACACTTCCCTCAGTGGTGACTTTTTCCAGCTAGGAAACTGCACGGAAGGGAAAGGACCCTCTTTTTAAATTCCTTTTTGTTGTTCTCTTTTTTTGCACTTGAGCTACCTGGAAGCCAGCGGTTCTTCTCAGCTGTTTCCAGAATAATAAATTCATTATAGCTGTTGCATCCTTGCTTGAGGGAAAAAGGGTCCGAACAAAGGGAGGAAGAGGACCATAAACTTTTAACACCTTCACAGGAAGCCTACAATAAACTTCTATATTGGAGGGGGGACTACAATTCCCATGAGGACCAATTGTTAAAGGGACAGCACATAGTTCTGACTACACAGATACGAGGCTTTCTAAGCTGTGGTTACAGTACAGTCTCCCTCACACAGAAATGCCCATTCTCCTTAATAAAGGAATCATCCTGGGGGGGAAAACATTCTTCTTTCAAACATGGAAGAAATCTTAACATGATTTATTCTCTCCAAGCCTATTCCTCTTTGAAGATCTGGAAGGTCTTTTGATCTTCTAGTAAGACTGATGCTAGCTTTCTCTCCCAACTTTCCCAGGTGCTGAGAAGTTCCAGGGAAGCCTTTTATAGCGTTGGTTCCTTCATAAGGAGCGACTATGGGGGGCTTATGATAGTGGTCTCTGCTTACCAATGAGCATGGGGCAGAATGCAGGCACCGTAATGCAGTGCTGGTCTCGAAAGTGGACTAGCTGCCCCCACAACAATCCCGCCCCCCCAGGTAAACTGCATGCGATTGGAGATCCGGGAAGTTTCTTCTTCCCCACCAGCTGCAAAACTCTGACTTCAGTCTCTTTTATTGGTTACGGTCGAGCTGCCCAACTCTTTCTCTCCTGCTCCTTCTTGAGAAGCTCCAGTGTGTTGAGTACCTAGTAGTCTGCAGTCATCAGTGCCCTTTTCAAGCAAGCATCTGCACGTTAAGGAAGCATCTTTAGCTATTAGCTGAGTGAATATTTAGAGGGGAAATCATTTCTTGACTGTGAAAACCAGTACTTCCTACCACATTTGTCCAGCGTCACATTTTCTTGCTTTTACTGGCTTTGAGATCACGAAATGAAATGGAATCCTTGACACTAACTTGATCCGAAATATAACTTAATATTCTGGAATGCATTACAAGGAAGAACAGGAGCGGCTTAAAGGAATGCCATCCTGTTCTTCTTATTTGCCTTTCTCTTCCACCATACCTTTGAAAAAAACTGAATTACAATCATAAGGTCCGTTTATGGCAAGCTTTTCCCGATCTGATTTTCAAGGAAGTGGCTTGTAAATACAACTTTTTATGTTTCCAAATTGTTCTTGAAACCTTGGCAAGTTATGAGCTGCATTTGAGAACTAGCAGGAAAACTAAGCTGTGGAATCCAACCATACAGTTCCTCGTATGGAACGATGTTTCTGAGATCCCCACCCCCACTAGAGACCCTCACTCTGCTCCCAATACTGTCTTTGAGGGACTGCAGACCGCCAGAAATAAAATTTCAGAGGATACAGTGGGTTGCTGTAGGATGATTAAGCAGGAACGTCAATGTCATGAAGTCTGTGGATGAACATAGGCCATTGCTAACCATTTCAATTGCTTACCTGGAGCACTGAAAACCCTTTGTCAAAGGGTGCCTCTTTGCCCATGTTATTGGAACTCTCTCTTTCAGGTTGTGTCCTATGCAAAGTTCTTGTATCCAACCAATGCTCTTGTTGGCCGCAAAACCGACATCCATAGTGCCATTCCGTTGTGTCGAGCTGGCATTCCGCGGAGTGCTGGCGGGTCAAGGTACAAGACGACTGCCAAAACGATATCCTCGGCAACAGATATGGGTAAGTGAACCTGCCTCCTGCACTCACCTTGACATTGTTACTTTACTGCTGTTCTTAGATATTTTGGGGCATGAGATTTCAGGGAGGGAA
The DNA here is from genome assembly GCF_028583425.1 of Eublepharis macularius. Lineage (NCBI taxonomy): Eukaryota > Metazoa > Chordata > Lepidosauria > Squamata > Eublepharidae > Eublepharis > Eublepharis macularius. The sequence goes on along the minus strand of NC_072794.1, from coordinate 161,570,050 downwards.
CAAACCACATAGAGAAATGTGAAGGTTTGTACATAAAATCAAGGATACCAATTACTAATGCAGATTCCATTTTTAGTGTATTGTGAATGGCTTTCATACTTTGAGTGGTGGTTCAAGGTGCCTTTTCTAGTTAGTGCTAATTCTGCTACTAATAAATCACATTGAGATACATAATGCTTTATAGAGTTAGAAAAAGGCAAATCTCTGCTCCAAGGAGCTAGAATTTTCTAGTCTCACCCTATATGATGCCGCCACCTGACAGCTAAGAGTCAGTTCTAATTTTTAGCATTGCTTCCTGCCGATCTTCTTATTGTAGTTTCCAAATAATTTGGGGTTGGTAAATAAGCTGGACAATGGTAGCTTCCTTCCTACTTGGAAGGGAGAGGGGAGTGACTTCTGAGCTCTCAGTATCACAATTCCTCCCGTTGTTGCTAACATATGTCAATAAATCACATGTGCAAATATCTTATTTGCATTGTTTATTCTTTTTAGTTTTGGAATTTGGGAAGTTTTAGCAAAACCCAAAGGAATGGAGGAAAAGAAAAGTAGGAAAGTGTGGGGAGAAGTTGGCTGTAGGGGTCATGGAACAGCAGCCCTAGAAAATGGTACAGCAAGATGGTGAGTGCCCTGACCTGGATAGCCCAGGCGAGCCCAATCTCATCAATTCTTGGAAGCTAAGCAGGGTCGGCCTCGGTTAGCAATTGGATGGGAGACCTCCAACAAAGACCAGGGTTGAAGTGGTAGACAATGGCAAACCACCTCTGTTAGTCTCTTTCCATGAAAACCCTACCAGAGAACAAGGAGATCTCTTCCGTTATGTGGTGACAGCAGCAAGAGTATTATTTGCAGGAAAATGGAAAGCCGATGCTTGTCCTGGTCTCCCAGAGTGGAGAGAGAAGGTTTGTGAATATGCTTCAATGGCCAAACTAACCACCTACTTACAAAATAGGCCGATAACCGACTTTGTGGAAAAATGGAAGGATTTCTTTGATTATTTAGGTTAAGCTAATTGTTTTTTTTTTAATTTTTATTGGATGGGTTAACAAACATAAACATGATAATCATTATCATTTTCCAGCCCATTGCATTTTCCCCATCCTTTCCCCCCTCCCTTATCTGATGACTCCCAACAGTTTTCCATACCCAACTTATTAGGTTAAGCTAATTGATATAGTAGTTTAGAGGGAGGGAGGGAAGAAGAGAGAAGGAGAAATGTTATGTATCTAAGTTCAGGGAAGCCAAGTATGTAATAATTAGTCTATTCGCTTAAAGAAACTTAAATGTACTGCTTTTATTCCCAAGACTTTTATATCTGCACTCTTTATATACTTATTGGTTGTATAAGATTGCATAATTTTCATTTACTGTCTAATTTAGAATTTGCATAACTTTTATACTATGCGCTTACTTTACTCTGGTTTTTTTCATACTTTACTCTGTTTTCTTTAAATAAAATTTTTAATTAAAAAAAAGAAAAGAAAACCCTACCAGAGGTTGCCGTAAGTCAACCATAACATGACTGCACTCTCCACCCGAGGATGGTCAGCAGCCTAAGATTTTAGAGGTCAAGTATGACTCTTAAAGATTCTACTTTTTAAAGGTATATTGCAGCAGGAGGTGAAATGCTAGAATAGGCAATGGCAAACCACCTCTGTTAGTCTCTTGCCATGAAAACCCCACCACGGGTCGCCATAAGTCAGCTATGACTTGAGGGCACTCTCCACCACAAAGGGTGACGTAAGTATTGCAGGTGAAGATTTTGATAGGACTAAAAGGCCTTTTAAAGATGTGTTACAGACAGCAAACAGTTGATAGATGGGAACAGTTGCCAATAATCCAATGACAGTGCATTAAAATGATCCATGCAGGGAGCTCCTGTAGATATTTGTTGCTTATTGTGAAACTTCATAGGAGCCTAGGGTTGCCAGGTCCCTGGGGGGCCAAACCGGGGGATGGGGCTATGGGGGAAGTTGTGGGGGGGGCTTAATGCATGTGCATGCAAAGCTCCCGCATTGTGCCAACAACAACAACATTCCTAGCACAATGCAGAAGTAATGGGTTGCGCTGGGGGCCAACAGAGTGAAAATCAGCCCCAAACACTAAATTTGGGGCCGGTTTTCATGAAATTATCCCCCAACACAACCCATTATTTCTGCGTCATGCCAGGAATGACACGAGCATGTACAGGGGCACTCCTGAGCACGTGGGAGTGTGCTTCGCCCCCAGCATCATGTTCCTGCACCTTTCCTCCCCCTGTCAGCCAAGTGAGAGGTGGCAGAGGCCAGGGGTGGAGGATTCCCCACCCCCACTGGGGAATGTGCCACCTCCTAATGGTGGTGGTGGTGGAGAGTGCCCTAAAGCCATAGCTGACTTATGGCAACCCTTGGTGGGGGTTTCATGGTAAGAGACTAAGAGAGGTGGTCTGCTATTGCCTGCCTCTGCAACCTTGGGTCTTCCTTGGAGGTCTCCCATCCAGTTAGTAAACAAGGCTGACCCTGCTTAGCTTCTGAGATCTGATGAGATCAGGCTCACCTGGGCTATCCAGGTCAGGGCCACCTCCTAATAAAGGAGATGTAATAACCAGTCTCTGGGTGGTGGAAGCTTTATGGATTATTTATCAGTTTACTAATCAAGAGCTGGCATGGTTCACTGGTTAAGATTGTTGAAGTAGGATTTTGTGGGCCACAGTTCAAATCCCTCTATACTATGGAAACTTGCGGGGTGACCCTGGATCAGTCATACACTCTCAGCCTGGCCTAACTCACAGGGTGGTTGTGAGGATAAAATCAAAAATGGAGGAGAGGAAAACAATGTAAGATGCTTTGGAGTCCCCACTGGAGAGAAAGGCAGGGTCTAAATACAATAATTGTCAGTTATTGATAATATTGTGTATTTTTAGTTAAGCAAATGGACTTTCTTCTACTGTCTCTGTGTTGATCTCTTGCTCTAAATTTTGATGTAGCTTGACTGTTTTAATTATAAATGGTTCCAGAGCCCATGGTATGGGACTGCGCACTGTCTACCTTCTGAGATTTTTTTTTAACCATATGCTCCGTCCAAGCTTTTCTATCCAACAATAAGGGCTAGGAAGTTTGTTTTTTACAGCCAGATGAGAATCTCAGAAGGCAGAACTCTGCATCAAATGCCAGCTTTCAAAGGTCTGTTGCAAAAGTACAGGCGTGCAAACGACATCCAAATTCTCTCAGCCGCTACCGGTTTAATCGCATTTCTGTGTGGTTGCAGAGGAGGCAAATCTGCCCTTTACGGTGCTGAGTTCCAGCAGCTGAGTTTGAAAACGTTGAGACACGTCTAAATATAGAAAAGAACTTTCTTTGGTCTTCATAACCATGACTAAGCACAGGACTTGCACATGAGGCATTATCTGAAAAACAGGGGCAACGCCTTAAAATGCAAAAACCAAATACACTTCTTATGAGAATCTGGGCAAAGCACCAACCACTTTAAAGTCAAGGCACTGAGTAATTTACTGACGATGTTTCATGATTATTTTTACCTTTGTTACCAACCAGTGTTAGTTTTCTCCACTTTCCCAAGCCCATATCTCTGAAAGCCCCAGTTTGAATTTCCAGTCAGAATGCAGGCTTCCCTTATGATCTTGCAGTGTTAAGATAGCTACATAAAAATGCCAATGTACTTGGCAGACCTGCTGGCTTAGAGCTTGCATTGGTAAAACCCACAACATTTTTTTTATATTAAACCTCTACAGAATTAATAATAGCCCTGACCTGGATAGGCCAGGAGAGCCTGGTCTCACCAGATCTCAGAAGCTAAGCAGGGTCAGCCTTGGTTAGAAATTGAATAGGAGACCTCCAACGAAGACCAGGGTTGCAGAGCCAAGAAATGGCAAACCACCTCTGTTAGTCTCTTGCCATGAAAACCCCACCAGGTGTCGCCATAAGTTGAGGGCAGGATTTCATTTTCATTTCAGAATACAGCCATGCAGAGAGCAAACTGCGTTATGTTCCATAGCATCTGAGCATGTAAAAAACAAAGGCTTGTTAGTCCTCATAGCTGCAGATGAAACCAGATTGACTTTCAGAGTTGTTTTGTAACTGTCTCACTTGATCATCTTTGGTAAACAGCATTACAGTCCCCTTTGCATGTGTCTGCAACACTGTTGGAACCAGTTCCTTGTGTCACAGTCCCTTGCCGGGGGAGGGGGGCGCAAGTGAAAGCACAGAGCCAGGGGAGGGGTCCAGTTGTGTGGGTACCTCACCAACCTTCGCCCAATTTAATGGAGATTGTAAGCGAAATTTTCAAATGTGGGGGTGACTGCAGTGGGATTGGAAGGATGTGAGAAAATGTGGTGACGTGTATTTAAGCTTTGGCTTTGCTACAGGCTTATTTATAATGGGGTTAATTATGGAGGAGTGTTTTGTGGATACCGTGGACAGCCGAAAAGACAAGTGAGTACTAGACCAAATCAAGCCTGGATCCTCCCTAGAAGCTAAAATGACAAAATTGAGGCTGTCGTACTTTGGTCACATCATGAGAAGACAAGATTCTCTGGAAAAGTCAATAATGCTAGGAAGAGTAGAAGGCAGTAGGAAAAGAGGAAGACCTAAAACGAGATGGTTTGACTCAATAAAAGAAGCCACATCCTCCAGTTTGCAGGATCTGAGCAAGTCTGTTAATGATAGGACATTTTGGAGGTCTTTCCTTCATAGGGTCGACTCGGCATAGGTCGGGGGTGACTTGACGGCACATAACACACACAATTATGTTGTGTGAAATGGAGTCATGTGTTTAGGAAGAAGAAATGTTCAAAATGTCCTACCCTGAAATCTTCCTCCATTGGATTCCTCCATCACCTTCCCAAAGCACAGCCTCCAACTCTCTCTCTCTCTTTTTTTTTTTTTTTGCAAATGCTGTGATGAGTCCAAACCCTCAGGGCTGTCCTGGTTGGGTCATCAACTGTGGTTTTGGGTTGCAGGCAGTAGTAAAGACCCCCAGTTTTCCATTTCATGAAAACAGTTTCAGATGAGTAGCCAGTAGAAGACCAAGATTCAGGTCCAGCAGCGCCTTCAAGACCAACAAGATTTCCAGGGCATAAGCTTTCAAGACTCAAAGCTCCCTTTGTCAGACCCAGGAAATCTTGTTCCTCTCCGAGGCGCTATTGGACTGGAATCTTGTTTCATGAAAGGAGTTGTTTCTATGGCTGACTTTCTGTCCAGTTTAATATAAGGCCATCAGTGTGCATTTTAAAATGTTGGTATTTTTATTTATAGTCCGCCTTTCTCACGGAGACTCAAGGCGGATTACACAGTGTGAGATTAACGCAGTCGATATCAAGAACATTTCCATAAACAATGCCATAGGGTAAATAGATACAAGTTCACAAAGACATAGCCTTAGCAGGAATCCAATACAACGTAATGGTGAAGTCAATAGTGGTGAAGTCTACGGTTCCTAACTCATTAGCGGAGCATCTGAGACCCCCTCCCTACAAAAGAGCAACAGACGCAAGTCAGACTGGAAGGTCTCTTCTCCAAGGAGCTAGCAATCTGAATTCCAAATGCAGAAGAGATGACACAGGGCAAGGGGTGGGGGGAAGGGTGGGCAAGACCTGTAGGAAGGATATGCACAAGTATAGTTTTTTTCAGTCCCTCTAGACCTGGCTGGTGTGTTCCAACCCAAATAAACTTTCCATTCTTGCATCTCCAAAACACCTCAAAAAGACCTCTTTCGTCATCTTTTCCCTCTTCCCATTTGCAAATGACTTCTAGACTTAAAAGAGGGGAATTGATATGCTTTTCCCCCCTAAACGATCATGGGTATCTCTTTTTTGCTACTTGCAGGAAACGAACTCGGCGAGTTAATGGAGTACAATCCCAACCTCCTTGATGACCCCCAGTGGCCATGTGGGAAGCACAAGCGGGTCCTCATCTTTGCCTCGTACATGGTAAGGCACCAAGAGAGTCCAGCTCTGTAGTGCCCAGTGCGCCGTGGCACAAATCTGGAGTCCTGCAAATGCTGGCATCATATTTCCTTCAGTGAGGAAAAGTTTACTTTGTGGGGGGTAAATCCACACGTCCGTCCCTGAAATAATACCTTTGGAGATAGCTCACGGTGTGTGTCCCCTTGTGATGCAACAGGGCCCTCTTCCATCAAGGTTAACTTAACAAGTAACAGCTCAGTCCCGCTAGCAACGGTGACACATACTTGGGCATGCGAGGACACATGCCCAAGTAGGACAGCTTCTGTATCTCATTCAAAGGCTAATGGCTACTAACCTGGATGCTCTGTTGCTACTCAACTAACTGCAGTACATTTGGAGTGGATTTCCAGCTCAGCTCCAGGTACCATCTCTATTAGCTAGACCAGGGAGCTTTCTTATTTTTTTACTGCTTCAGATCTGCTGAGACTTGAACTGGCTTTGAATTAATTGCTTAATCCCAGATGTTTCTCTAATGAGTTTGAAACGATAGATTTCACCATTATGCTGCCTTACATATTATCTGTTGCTTTAAATATGTACTCCTATATACTACCTGTGCTTTATGTTATTCAGGGTAAGTCCTAGAATTGATTATGTTCTGTTTCAGCAATTCCTCAACCCCATACTGGATCCTTGCTAATACTATATCTTTGTAAACTTATATTCTTTTACCCCATGACATTGTTTATGGAAATGTTCTTGACACTGTATGGAAATGCCTGCCCTTGTCCTTGCTACTGATTGTACTAATCTCACACGACGTAATCTGCCTTGAGTCTCAGTGAGAAAGGTGGAATATAAATGACATTAATAATAATAATAATAATAATAATAATAATAATAATAATAATAATAATAATAATAATAATAAAGGATTCGGTAAAGTGTCTATATTTTCCTACAGAAGTCTGTTACTTTGAGTCAGACTACCTTGGAACCCAGCACAGATCGAGTGATTCCGCACACGTTGGATAATGCACTTCCAGTCCTCTTTATAGATCATTTGGAACGGGTTTTTTCATGTGCGGAACAAAAGATCCACCTCAAAGGATTGATAAAGTGCATTGAAAGTGCATTATCCAACGTGTGCGGAATCAGCCATTGTCTGATAGCTTTGCCAGGGCCTACAAAAGAAGAAAGGTTTCCCCTCTCTTCCAGGCTTGGGGAGTCAGAGAAGCTACAACAAACTCCTTGCCCCTCTCAGAGCCTAGGCCCTGCTAGGAGGGCAAGGGAACTTCTCACACCCCGTTTCGGAAACATTTTAAAGGATGCAGTGAGCATTAATCCTGATCGTCCCCAAATAGTTCAGGAACGTCCGGCTTCATTTCCTGACAACTCATTGAGGGTTTGACTGATGCTCCGTGCATTTGACTCATGCTCCATGAATCTGACAAAGAGAACTGTGGCTCTCGAAAGCTTATGTTACAATAAAGTGGGCTAGTCTTAAAGGTGCTACTGGACTCTTTACTGTTTTGCAACTACAGACTAACACGGCTAACTCCTCTGGATCTATTCTTAGGATGTGTCACTGACCGACATAACTAATTACCAGAGGACGTGGCTATGGGCCCACATGGCTTTAAAAAAAAAGGAATTAAACAAATTCATTGAAGACGAGTTTGTCCTTGGTCATTAGTGATGATAGCTAAGAATGAAACCAATATACCACTACAAGCTAGTGTGCTCGCTGAGTTTTATAAGGTTATTGTGTTTTGCTTTGTGAGCTGCCGCGAACAGGTCTTTGGAAAGGTGGCATGATTTTCTTTCTAAAGAGGTAGGATTCATCTGTCAACCTGGAAGTCTCTGTTTCAGATCCCACCTTGGCCACAAATTCCCACGGTGGCCTTGGGCAAGCCACCATCTCTCAACCCCACATCTGAAATAGAGGGTTACTAAAATCATCCTACATTATTATGATTTATTACTTGGATTTATAAACCACCCATCCTCAATGGCCTTTACAAGGTGGTTGTACAGATAATGTGTGTCAGTTGCTCTAAAGCAAGTACATAAATGCCCTATAACATTTCCAGCTGCTAGGAAATAGCTGAGGAAATAAGCAAGGCATGTGGGAAGTGGCTGCCAAGTAACTGGGTATTGCTGTCCTATCTGGTTTGTGCATTCTCCAGGGGTGCTTGGCTGGATGCTCTTTAAAATCAGCTACTGAGTTGGATGGCATTTGGTTTGGACCTAGCAGGAAACTTGTCGCAAATTCAGATTTCTTTCCCAGGTTCAACTCTTGTGCTGTAGCCTCTGTAGGATACTGCTTCCAAGCTAACAGTTGTTACTTCGCCTTCTCACACTGTTGAGACGTGTAGCCTCCCTCCAATGCCACATCTGGTAGTCACAAAATATTCTTGGGAATCTGGTGGTATTTCTTAGGGTGTGTTGCCAAAAAGAGAGAAGTGTATAAACTGTCAGTTGTGTGCCGCACTCCCAAGTGCCAAGGATCACGGGCTTAAGAGATTACCAGAGAGCTTTGGAAACCTTCTGTCCTCGTAAAGATTAAGACTTTTCTCATGTGGGATTCCTCAGCAATGGCCTAGATGCAGGAGGGCTTGATGGTAATCCTGTACAAAGGCAGTCGGTGTTGAGTAACAAACTTAGCATAACATGACACCAGCCCAAGAATGTCATCTTGCTCTGAAGTCACCCCTTTTAACAGCCAAGGCCACGTTTTGGAATGCTGATGAGAGAATTACCGTCCAGATTTTTGGCCCACTTAAAGTGTGTATAAACTTACCCTTGTACCATGGTTATAATCACCAAAACAGTGATACACAGAACCTGGCTCAAAAGCAGGCTGCGCGATCAACCAGCTGCGTGTGTGAACAAGAACACTCGGTGGAGGCTTGCTGTGTTGTGCTGCTTGGTATAGGGGTAGGTTAGAGTGCTGGAGGAGACACAAGACTGCGCATACTTTCCTGTTCTGCTCCTCCTTGTGAACTAGCATCTCATGTATTTTTGTAGCCTTGGTCTTTTTTTAGAGCCAGTTTGGAGTAGAGTGGCAGGACTCTAATTTGGAGAACCGGCTTTGATTCCCTACTCCTTCGTTTGGAGCCAGCTGGGTGACTTTGGGTCAGTCACAGCTCTCTCAGAGCTCTCTCAGCCTCACCTACCTCACAGGGTTGTGAAAATGATAATAACACACTTTGTAAACTGTTCTAAGTGAACGTTAAGTTGTCCTGAAAGGTGGTATATAAATCGATTGTTATATTTTTCTCCTGTCCAAACCAGCAATTTTTAAAGCCTTTTTTGGGAAAAAAAATTAAACCCTCTTCTTTTTATTTCAGACTACAGTCATAGAATATGTGAAACCCTCAGACCTTAAAAAGGACATGAATGAAACATTTAAAGAGAAATTTCCTCACATCAAGCTGACGCTGAGCAAAATCAGAAGGTAAAGAAAGACTGAGGCTGGGGAGGGCAGGGCTTTTTTTCAGTTGGAACGCGGTGGAACGGAGTTCCGGAACCTCTTGAAAATGGTCACATGGCTGGTGTCCCCGCCCCCTGATCTCCAGGCAGAGGGGAGTTTAGATTGCCCTCCGCACCACTCAGGCATGGAGGGCAATCTAAACTCCCCTCTGTCTGGAGATCAGGGGGCGGGGCCACCAGCCATGTGACCATTTTTCACCGAGGGCAACCTACTGAGTTCCACCACCTCTTTTCCCAGAAAAAAAAGCCCTGGGGGAGGGAGTGTCATTGTGGTTGTAAGCCACCTTTGGACAAGTCAGTTGCCCCTAAACTTGTCCTAAACAGTAAGTGTATGAATAAATATACACTGCTTTGTGTATGATTACTAGGTCGCAGCCACTTCTGTGGAATTTAAGCCTTATTCTTTGCGCATAGGATTGCAGCTGGAGCCTGTTAGAAACTGAGCACTCTCCCACACATGAAAATAATATCTCTTGGTTAATGAACTGATGATGATTTTCAGCAGAAATTGCTGCAATGGGTTGAATGACTGTGCTAGAAAACAATTTGTGATGGTATGGGAGTTTTGCCAAGTGATAGATTTGCATATGTGAATTAGCCCTGTTTACCCCTAGTTCAGCACCACTAGTATGCTAGGCACTACACAGAATGTGAACAGCTAAACCGTATGTTATCGCAAACACCTACAAGTCAGTAAGAAGCTGGAGCATGTCTAGTTTACCCTTCCAAAGTTCAGTAAAATTTGGTTCAGGTCATAGTGTCACAATCTGGATTTCTTCACCTTGCATTGTCATTGGCTGTCTGTCTGGACAAAGCAACACAGCCCTTTGTGACACCACAACACGATACAAGTCAGTTCTGGAGCGGGAGGAGAGAGACGGAGACAGCCGCATTGTAATATCTCATTTGGCCCTGATTTATGTGGGCTTCCATTTGCCGTCCGTATACAGCCTTACCTTGCTAAGTAGTGAACCTCAATAGTGGACATAATTTGCGGTAGAGTATGAGCTTTCATGAGTCACAGCTCACTTCTTCAGATACCATCTCAAGAAGTGAGCTGCGGCTCACGAAAGCTCATACCCTACCACAAATTTTGTTCGTCTTATAGGCGCTACTGGACTCTTGCTCTTTTCTACTCTTACAGACAAACTAACACGGCTACCCATCTTGATCTATCAATAATGGACATATTTGTTACGTTTGAATGTACAAAGTCATCCATAAATGTACACGTTGATCTGGGCTGTTGGTTTTTGCTGTTCTGGCCTTCACTTCAACAGTAAATCCTGAGCACAGGTATCTGAGGGGATCCCTGTGCTATCCTCCACAATCCTCCACAACTGGAGGGGAAAGAAGTGACAGAACTGACCATTTTCCCTCTTCTTGGGCAGTTCTATAAGGCCTGTCTGAACTTCCCTGTGGAATCCTCCTTGGTCATGGTCCCTCTGCCTGCGGGGTCTTCCTCCCCAGGCCCCATAAGCTTGGCTGTTTTTGCAACAACAAAAAAACCCAAAATGCTGTCCCTGTTGTGCTGCTAGAAACTCAGAGCATCTTCTGATTGCCATCCCAACCTGACCCTGAATCATGGGTGAGTTCTCCCTTCCTACATGCAACTGTAGCAGGATATCGTGTTCCCAAGAATTGAGACTAGACAGAATCTTCAGGAAGGAATGATGTTTATTGCCGGCAGAGCCCAGTGTGACTCGTGCCACAAAGAACTGAGCTCCAGTATAAGGAAGCAACCTCTCTGATATAGCACAGCTTACAGTTACGTCACAGAAGGTGGTCATTCACTAGCTAACGGTTATAATTTGTTTATCATTATCTAGCTCCATCATCAAGATCATTGCCCCAGACATGACCTTTTCTGAGTGTGGCATAAATTCAAACAAATTCTCCTAAATCATCAGTCTTATCTTTCAAGCAGTCTATTCTAAGATACACAATGCTGTAACTTCCTCTTTTCCCGAGCTACAGGCTTCCTGTTTCAACAGTATCTAGCTGAGTCAACCTCACAGCTATATTTTACTTTGAAGAAGGATTTTATTTAATCTTTCTAAATGTTAGTTTGTCAGAACAATATTATAACACTTATTAGTTAATAATCAATATAATATAAAACATTTTCCTTGAGGCCTGCTACACAACTATTCCAAGCCCAAGGAAGGAGATACTCTGTGTCTTACATACCAGTAACCTGTCCACCCACATCATGTTGTGATCTGGGTCAGCAATATTCCTATCATAGTAGAAGAGTGTGGAGGTATCCCTTATGAAAGTAAAAATCTTCTCCTTACCAGGGGAATAGGAGCCCCGTGGCGCAGAGTGGTAAGCTGCAGTACTGCAGCCCAAGCTTTGCTCACAACCTGAGTTGGATCCTGGTGGAAGCTGGGTTCACATAGCTGGCTCAAGGTTGGCTCAGCCTTCCATCCTTCCGAGGTCAGTAAAATGAGTACCCAGTTTCCTGGGGTAAAGTGTAGATGACTGGGGAAGGCAATGACAAACACCCCATAAAAAGTCTGCCAAGAAAACATCGTGATGCAACGTCCCCCCATGGGTCAGTAATGACTCGGTGCTTGCACAGGGGACTACCTTTACCTATCAGGGGAATATAATCTCTTTACAAACATTCTGATGAACTGTGTTTGTATAATAAAGAGGCCATCCAACAAAGAGGAAAAACAAGAATCCTGAGTTTAAATTTCTCCTTCCTGAACCGTGGAAATTGGGTTTGAAATAGATGTCTTTTCTCTCCTCCCTCCCACGGGCAGTTTAAAGCGAGAGATGCGGAACCTGAGTATGGAATGCAACCTGGAGCCGGTCACCGTCTCCATGGCTTACGTCTACTTCGAGAAGCTTGTTCTCCAAGGCAAGCTCAATAAACAGAACCGAAAACTGTGTGCTGGTGCTTGTGTTCTCCTTGCAGCCAAGATTAGCAGTGATCTCAGGAAACATGAAGTCAAACACCTTATTGATGTAAGTACAGCCAGAATAACTTCCTTATGTGCCTGAAAACCTTGCAGACCTTTTCCTAAACCTCTATGTAAGGTTTGCATCCTTGTTCTTCATCCTTGCGTATCATTTGCATGAAAACATCTAATGAAATTCCGTGTCAAGAGTACATTCCAGATGCAATTCTAGGGGCGTTTAGACAAAAGTGTTCTTCCCTCACCATAAAGCTGAGAAAAGACCAGAGTGTTGCACAGCTTTGTATTTCTCATTCTAAATTTGAAAGCTGCTGTTTCGATGTCAGGACCATGTTGCAGATAAGAACATAAGAAGAGCCCTGCTCTAACATCAGACCAGTGGTCCATCTAGTCCAGTATCCTCTTTCACACCGTGGGCAACTAATGGTCATGGAGGGCCAATGACAAACCAGGGCATAGAAGGCAAACAAACGGCATAAAAACTAAGATATTCCCAAATGTTGCCTGTTAGCACTGGTTTTCATAGGTTTAGTGCCTCTCAATATGGAAGTTCCTTTAACTAACTATGACTACTAGAGCCATTGATAGATCTGTCCTCTATGAATCTGTCTAATATCCCTTTAAAGCCAGCTGTGCTTAATGACCATCACTACCTCCACTGGCAGCGAATTCCACAATTAATTCAGTGAATCAACAAATGTTTCCTTTTGTTTGTCCTGTACCTTTTTCCCATCAGCTTCACTGGTTGCCTTCCAATGGGGGGAGCCTCTGTCTTCAGATCTCTGTGGGGCAAGCCAGATAGCTGGCCTTCATTTGGAAACTAGCAGGGCCACTCAACCTGCATTGGGGACTGGGACTCCTTGCTTATAGCCAAAAACAGCCTGAGTTCTCTGAGCATAGTCCAAAGGGAGAGTCCTTTGACAAGTTTTCTTGCCCCTAGATAACTGTCTTGGGATGGGGAGAGTTAACAATTCAAGGGGGGCATCTTTTCTACCTTTTCTCTGGGGTACGTTGTTTTAGAATGATCGTTCGTAGTGCTGCTTGCAACTCATCAACTCCTTTCTGCAGCCCAGACATTGGAAATGAATCTGTTAACCACTGACAAGGTGCTGCAAACTGTGGGTGTGCACTTCAGGTTTCCAATTCGGGTAGATTCGGTATTTCTGAATTCACCCCAGTATTGCTGAGCCGATTCAGAAATACCAAAACAAAGCTTTCCGACGTGCTTCGTAAAGCTTTGTATAGAGGGGGTGACTCACTACAACCCCCTCGTCCCCCTCCCATCGGGTAAAAATGGGCGGCAGGAAGCACAAAAGCAACACTTTTCTTGCCATTTGCAAATGGCAAGAAAAGTGCTGCTTTAAGCTTCAGTGTGCTCCGTAAAGATTCCCGGATCTTTATGGAACATACCAAAGCAGTTTAAATACCCAAATACCCAAATTTTGCATTACTTTGGATTGTTTTCAGGTGCACAGCCCTACTGCAAACCATACAAGCACCACTTCAATATTGAATCCACACAGGTCTTTCATCCTATTATAGAAGAAGTTACGTCACACGTGCAATCATTTCCCAAAAAAGTATAAGGATTTGTAAGGGCAAACAAAAGTTGGATCTCCTTTTCTTGTAACACTTTTTGTATGTTCAGATCAGCTGAGCAACCTTGAAGCTCCTCATCAGCAACATCAACAAACTCTACTGTTTGTGTGTGTGGATTGGGGATAACGTCTTTTTCAGTCATTCTAAAAGAGAGATCCCCAGCCTTTTTGAGTCTGCAGGCACCTTGGGAATTCTGACACAATATGGTGGGTGCAGCCACAAAATGGCTGCCACAGAGTGACTCCCGCAGGAGGTGGAGCCAGCCACAAAATGGCTGCTGCAGCTTACCTTCAGCCACATCGTGAAGATCCTCATGCTGCGGTGGCGACTGCTAATAAAACAACATTTTAAACATCTGCATTGCCAATCAAATCTCCAGTGGCCAGTCATAAGCCCAGCTGGGCAGAAGCTCACCTGGCCTCACCCACTTTCTAAAAACCCTTAATGGATGCCAGGAAAGGTGTCGGCGGGCACCATGGCGCCCATGGGCACTATGTTGGGGGAGCCCTGTTCTAGAACGGGTCAGCGCATGGCTCAGAGCCCTCAGGTATACTGCAAGGTCCCACCTGCTGGGTCATGAGTCCCAGTAAAACTACCATGCTTGTTCTTTATTAGAAGTACCTGCTGCTAAGGACCAAGCATGGTACACCTTCTGCCTCCCTTTGCACACACAACCGTGCAAGAGCACTCAGCAGTAGATTCCTTTTTAGCCCTGGTCTATACAAAGACTGTGTAGCTCCTCCTTTTCCTGTCATGTGACTCTGCCACTTCCGATGTCATATGCTTGCAGCTCACATCATCTCTGCTGCTACCTGGGAGTTAAAGGGTGAAGAGTCCTGGGTCTGGAAAGGTTGAAGAACATGTTCTAGAAGGATGGGGTTTTGACCAGTTTGGGGGTGGAATGGAATTACTGTGTAGTGGTTCAGATGTCGGACAAGGACAAGGGAGACCTAGGTTCAAACCCCCACCCCTCAGCTGTGAAGTTCACTGCTTGACCCTGGACTTTGTTGCACTGCCATCTGCAGCTACATCACAGTTGTGAGGACACAATGCAGGAGGAGAGAATGGTGGGATAAAAATGGCCACCTTTGACCTTGTATCACAAACTCTTGAATCCTAGGGTGTGATTGGAACTTGCTGAAGCTAAGTGGGTTTGAGACTGGTCAGTCGCTTGAAAGCAGACTTCCCAGAAAACCTACGCATGCTATCTTGAGGAGAGGCTGTAGCTCAGTGGAAGAGCCTCTGCTTAAGGTCTCAGGTTCAATCCCCAGCATTTCCAGTTAAAAGGAGTAGGCAGTAGGTGAAGTGAAAAGTCCTCTACTTTAGAGAGCCGTGGAAAGCCACTTCCAGTGAGTGGACAATACTGACCTTGATGGACTGATGGTATGATTCCACCACTTGATTCCACCACTCCTCCACTTGAAGCCAACTGGGTGACTGTGGGCTAGTCACGGCTCTCTGGAGCTCTCTCAGCCCCACCCACCTCACAGGGTGTTTTGTTGTGGGGATAATAATGACATACTTTGTAAACCACTCTGAGTGAGCATTAAGTTGTCCTGAAGGGCAGTATATAAATCAAATGTTATTATTATTATTCATTATAAGGCACTTGTGTGTGTGTGTGTGTTCGTTCGTTCGTTTGTTCAAGAGTCTGCTGTTCATAAACAAAATTATCTGACGGAACAAATTTAATGATTTAATCAGAAAGCTGCCAGCCATTCTATTTATTTTTTTATTTATGTCATTTATGATCCCCCTTTCTCACTGAGAGCCAATCTACAAGTGACGCCTGACACAAGTTGGACACTTGTCAGCTTCCCTCAAGTTTTGATGGGAAATGTAGGCATCCTGGTCTTGCAGCTTACAGAAGTTTACAGAGCAGCAGTCTATGGGAGGGAGAACATGCAGTTGGGAGGGGAGTGCAGGCATTGGGCTCTTGCCCTCCGCTGTGTTTGGGGGGGGGGCTTCTCTAAACTTTAATTAAATGGAGAGCCAAGCTATAAGACCAGGAAGCATACATTTCCCATCAAAACTTGAGGTAAACTGACAAGTGTCCAACCTGTGTCAGGTGTCATTTGTAGCCTGGCTCTCAGACTCACGGTGGATTACAGTGTGAGAGTAGTACAGTCAGTATCAAGAACAATTTCATAATCTTTGCTGCCTAGTGTTAAGTCTTTTTTTTTTCTTCTTGTTACAGAAGTTGGAAGAGAGGTTCAGATTCAACAGACGAGAGCTCATCGGATTTGAATTTACGGTACTTGTTGCTTTGGAACTTGCCCTCTATCTTCCCGAAAACCAAGTGTTACCTCACTTTAGGCGCCTCACACAGCAATCCTAGCAAAAGCTACGTCCTGGCCAAGTGCTTGTGTTGGCTGCTGACTTTTGGTGTTGGCTACTGGTCTTCTGTGCCATAGTATCAGACAAAGTTGTGAATATAACAGGTGTGAAGGCTACAGCAGGATGTTTGTGGAGCTACCCGGAAACAGGTGGGCCGTTACGACGTGTGAGAAGTAGCCAAAAAGAGACATTGAGCTTTGGACATTAAAGCACAGACAATTCTCATCCAGTTGTGCCAGAGCTGCTGGTCATACCATATAGACTTTTTCAGGTTTTTAATTAGTTCTTCCTGCCAAGCATTGATTGCTCAGTTGCATTTTTTCCCCTTGAAAACTTTTGTCATTCGTTTCTTCCATGGACTTAAAGGATAAATTCATTTCCATTCCAAAACATCATATATTTTAAATAGTATTACTGAGAACCCTTGTACGTTTTAAATCATGAAAACTTGTACTGCTTTGGTAGGGGGTAGGAAAAGACGTGCCTGGGGCTGGGCTGGGCTGGGCTGGGCTGGGACCAGTCTTGTATGTGTATTTTTTTAAAACAAATGTTGCATCATTTAGTGGAGAACTCTGAAATAGAGATTTATCATTTGCCTTGCTTTACTATGCCCAATAAGGGAAAACAATTCCAGTGGGTCCACACTATCACTTCCAGAGGGGATATATATTCTAGAATAATGTTTGTTTTGCTTGGATCATGAATAAGGGTTCAGGGTTTGTTTTTTTTAATTGAAACCTCTTTGTCAAATGTTGCACTTGTTGAGCAAGTCAGCTATAACAAAGCAATTCCCATATTAAACTTGTCTTTTGGTGAGAAGCTGAATGTGGCGGATTTAAAGTAATAATCTGATTTTCTTTTGTTGCTGATATCTTTTGTTGTTGCTCACTGTGTCCTGAAATGAACTGTTTTATTTATAACAACGTATTCCACGTATTGTCTTTCCTGAGCGTGCTTGACGCAAGTGTTTCAGCCGGTACAGCTGTTGTTATCTAAATTAAGCCAATGAAACTGAGCATGTCTGACTTTTAAAAAAAATGCTCTTTTTTTTTAAACTTGGACTTCCAAGCTTTTTGCCACTGTGATGATCCACATGAACCTAACCTTCATTGTACTTCCAAACCACCTTATTCTAAGAGGTTAATGTCTAGCACAGTAATATTTATACGGAGGATATAGCTTTTGTCACCTTTAGCCAGATGTATTGGCTTAAGCATCCAGATGTTAAGAAGATGCACTTTCATTTCCTGAATCTATAGCAGATGAATTGGTGGGCGTGGGATTTCTTTTCTAAGCAATATTGTGATACAAGTCAATGTGTTTTTTGCGTGTGGGTGTATATGTATCTATCATTTGCCAGGGAACAAAATTACTAGTTGAGTGTTGTGATTGAGATTTTCAAACTCTTTATTATTATTTTTTTACTGTGAGTTTGGCAAATTCTATATATTATGTTGAAGATAGAAGTCTGGACTGTGATTCTGGAGGAACAAGAGTCATATTTTTGAATGCTTCATCCCAGGTGTAGTAAACCCAGGTGTTAGATAAATGCTCTTCCTGGATCTGCTTATTTTAATACATTCAAGAAGTCCCATAGGGAAGCACTCAAGAATATGATCCATGCCCTGCAGTCTATTCAGAATTCTGGCACCATATTCTGAGTAATGTATAGATTGGTGCTTAGAAGCCTTGCCTCTTGTCAAAATTAGGAGGGCATTATGTCTTCTAACATACCATAAATTCCAACCTGGAATGGAGGGGAGGGGGGAAATCGCAAAGAGGAGCTGGAAGAATTTAAAAGGAAGAAGGAACATGCAGACAAAAACCTATTCATGCATTATTCCAGATGGAAATCTTAACTGTGGGAATCTCTTGAATTTTAGTTATCCATCTCTCTGGCCACCTATGCATAAAAATATAAAACTATTCCAATAGACTTTTAGAGATCTGGCCAGTTTAACATCATTGAAATGGCTACAATTATTGTTAAAAATGGCTCTCTAATCAGGGCTTGAATCTAGTGCATGTAATACCCCTCAAATAAAAATTACTACACTTTCTAGGTCATTTTAATACATAGATATTTGTATCTTAACTGCTATTGCCGTTCCTCATTTGAGATGTGATTGCTTATTTCTGAGCAGGTTTTTACGATGCAAACTAATATCCCAATTTCTACCCAAAGCAAGTTTGGACATTGTTTCATGGGGAATTGAAATATTTCACTTCCCATATGAACTTCTAAACATATAGAAAGTGTGGATTTTTTCATCTATCTGCCAAGTTTCTAAACAATAGAAATACAATTGACTATTGTATTACTACACTGTTGCCAACTTAAATATCTTCTGGCTAAGGTAGATATCACCTTAAGTTGTTTGAAACAGGTGTTTAAAACAGGTATTTCCAAATGGACTTTTGTTCCATTTGAGCTGGTAGAAGCTATAAGAACATACATAGAATATGTATTTGGAAAACTGTAAAGCTTCTAGGATGGAGGGGCACTCAGATTAAACTATTCAAGCTGTGGGACAAACAGGCAAAATTTGGAATAATCTTAAAGCTTGCTTTTTCATCACAACATTTTCATCCTTGTTTTGAAATTTATACGGGAAATGATATGACTGTATTCTTTCTAATGATTGAATTGGGTTTATAATTCTTAGGGAGAGAGAAGAGATCAGATTTAAGTTGAAGAGTCAATTCCCCAAGCCAGAATTTGGGCTTCTTTTTCTTAATTAATCTCTGTGTGTATTTCCAATATGCACAGTATGACAAATGGGCTCAATGTATTAGATTCTTAACAGTCGTGCGGACAGATCCTGTATTACATAACCCAGGAGACCTGAAGATGAAGAATGGAGCTTCAAAATATCACTTTCAGTTTTGCGACTTGATGTTGAGTATCATCTTCCTGTGAGTTAACCTGTACAGAAAAAAGATCCGCTGTAATGGAAGGTGTGGGGTTCGTTTGTATTCTTTTATGTTAAGTTTTGGTTTCTCAGTCAACTAAGACTCACAGTTCCTTGATTGTGCAAAAGCTGCCACTGTGTGGTAAAACTTTATTATTACAACCAAAAGTAGATGTAATTTCCCAGATTGTTTTCTTCAGAGACAGATGTTGGTCTCTTAACAGTGCGCGGGTGGTGGCAAGTTGTGTGAACTTGTGTAAATAATGGTGCTTGTTTAGTTTCAGCCTCCCCCCCCCCCCAAACCTTCCAGGTAGGAGTCTGTACATTTTTAATGTAAATAGTATTATGTCTGTGTTGCTGTAAATTTAAGTCCTTACTTTGTATATTGTCCTATTCTGTTCTTCCAATGAAATGAATGAATTTGTTAAGAAGGTGCTGTCTAATTGAATGTTTTGATACATATTTTATAACCACGCTCACCTGAAGGTACTTCAGGTTTGTGTCATTAAATATTCCTTTAAAAAATGCTTCAGTGTTTTTGTCTTCCCCCCCTTCCCTCTCAGTAAGAGACTTGTATTTTGAATTCTAGTACCCTTTGACAAATGCCAGATATGGGTGAGGGAGGATAGAACCACAATTGTACCTGTATCAAACACAACAGACACATTTGATACATGAAAGTAACAAATAGACTTTTCCCGATAAACTGAGTTTTGCATCCAAAACATCACAATTGAAAAAGTAATCAAGAGGCATACAAGACTATAAGACCTCCATTCATTGTTTTCCACGTTAATATATGTTTATAGTGAATAGCCCCATTTTGAATTCTACTACCAGGGCCCAACCACTATTTTGGGGGGCCCGGTCCCCAACAATCCTTCATCTTTAGGGTTGCCAGGTTCCTGCTGGTGGCAGGAGATCTGATGTACTTCACTCCCTGTGCAACCAGAAGTGACATCAGTGTATTTCCAGGGTCACTCTAACAAAACTCTATGGTTAAACAGTGACATGCTGACATCACATCCAGTCACATAGGGCGTAATGCCAGCACATGAATGACAATGTCATTACACTGTCAGCAAGGACCCCCTTCCACCTCTGGTCTTCTGCTAGCAGCCTTACATCCATACATAAAATCTCGAGCAGTGAAAAAAGTTTGTTTTAATTCTGAAATTACTGTTACGTATTCGACATTTCTGAAAATGCAAGTCTTTGCTTTAATAACAACACCCAGTCAGAGAATCCAACAAGTTTGCTATCTAGTTTATAGCTTTTTGATCATTAATGTCTCTGGTTTTTTTAAAATTCTAATGAACCAACAGGGCTGCAAACATTAGCCCAATTAATTTTAAAGCTTTTTTCTGGCCTTTTTCATTGTAATATGAATTCTCTCTCCAAAGTCAATTTCTCTTGCAAGTTCACACTTGTTAGACAAGATGACTAAGTGGCTTAACAGCTCCTGCTCTGTTGAAGAATGCTTGCAGTTTTAGATGATTGCCAGCTTGCTGTAACCTTCTGCTTCTGTCATAGTCACTGCAGGTGTGCAAAAGATCTGTAGGGCTATGGGCACTGCACCGAAGATGAGCGGCCAGACTCAGTCTCTACACTGAAATCAATTTCGTCTTGATTTTATTCATATGCCACCCCAGTTAATATGTTGTTGCCTGACTGCAGAAAAGCCGTGTCAGGTTAGAAAAACTGGAGGATAGATTGGTGCCCTTTAGCTTCCGCACTCTTTCTTTTACCCCCTTATGTTTCTGGCTGCTTGATTTTGTGTTTATATGCACCATCAGAAAAGGTAGCCGGGAGAGTGTGTGTTTAGGGTAAAGACATATTTTTTACCTCCAAATTCTACCAGAAAGAGCAGCAGCAGTACTCTTACAATTTGTTGTTGTTTATAGTTGCCTTTCTCATTGAGTGAGATCCAAGGCAGATTACATATAGCAAGTGAATACAGTATAATCAATAGCTAGGACATTCTCAGAGCAAAAATACAATACGATCAACAGATACAATGCTATGTCCTTTCACCATGTGCCCCTCCTACCTAGGTAAAAGGTAAAGGTGTGCAAGCACCCATGGGGGGATGTCGCATCACGACGTTTTCTTGGCAGATTTTTTACGGGGTGGTTTGCCATTGCTTTCCCCAGTCATCTACACTTTACCCCCAGGAAACTGGGTACTCATTTTACCAACCTCAGAAGGATGGAAGGCTGAGTCAACCTTGAGCCGGCTACCTGAACCTGGCTTCCGCCGGTACTGAACTCAGGTCATGAGCAGAGCTTGGGCTGCAGTACTGCTGCTTACCACTCTACACCACAGGGCCCCTACCTATGCCAAAGGAATTCTTGAACTGATGGTTCTTGCTGTGATAGATGCAAGAAGGCCTGGCAGTTCAGTACATTGCTTGAAATTGCTGCTCTAACACTGCTTCTGATTGGCTCAAATTTCACGATATAAGGACATTTTCTGTAAATATTCTCAGGCATGATCTACAGTTTATTCTCATTTTTTTCTTGTGATAATAGGGATTGCCATCTGTGCCATGCTCCTCTGGACCTCCACGTCCTAGTACAGTGTATCTGTTTTCCCTCCCATGTGAGCGTGAGCGAAAGCACAGCCATTTTTTCTTGCTAGCTTGACATCTTAGTTGCTTGGCCTTCAATGTATAACAATGCAAGAGAACAGCTTAGACAACAAGGCAGAAGCTGTAATCAAGAACTAGTTTGAGCTAGAGAGATAAGAGAAAGTTCCACTAGGGTACAAAAATGAAGAGGTTTTTCTCATAACAGAGCCTTTGTCTCAAGAAGAAAGGTATAAAAGACCCTCCCTGCCATATTTGGGTAGGTGCAGAGTGTTTTTACTTGTCGAAACTCTGTTCCTCATTTCACAAATGAAAGGTTTTCCCTCTTCAAAGTTCTCCAAGTCTTGTGGTAAATCACTGGGCAAAGTACCAGGTCATGAACCTTGCTATTTTTACAACACGGGCTATGATACCTCCCTTGTAATCTTGTAAAATGTGGGGTTTTTTTTCCTGTACGCTCAACTATATACAAAAGTCTTATCGTTGTGAGCTGCTTTAAAGGTGACAAAGTGGTCTGGGAACAGATGCATTATCTGATGATCAACACCTTTCCCAGTGCCTACCTAGTGTTTGTTGAACGTGGATGGGTAGGGTTCCCAGGTCCCAGTGGGAAGGGGGGGGGACCCAGGCCTTACCTTGAGTAGATTCTAAGCAGGGTGCAATGACATCACTTCCAGGAAGTGGCATCATCATGCTGGCCACAGTCTCTCGCGCTTTGCATGGGGCCAATGCTGGCCAGTTTGGGGCCAAAACCAGCCCTGGCGAAGTGTGGGAGCTCACTAGTGGCCAACGTGACGACTTCGAGAAGTGACGTCATTGCGCCCCACCAGGAGCGTGCCTGGTATGCACTTTCCCAGGTTGCCTGCAGGTGGCGAGCGATCACCAGGGCATTTGCCACCTCCCATCAATTACCAGCAATCACCAGGCAACAGGGCAAATCCCTGAGATTGCCCACCACTGGCTGGCAACTGGGAAACCTGTGGATGGGGACCTGATGAAGCTTTTGCCCAGCAGGGCTTCTGCTTGGCTGTACAGACTTAAAAATATTACTGTAGTAGCAGTTACAACAACACAAGGATCTTCACTGAAGGTAAGTCGTGTATATGCAAAAAATTGTATGTGAAAAGTGCTGTCAATCGCAGCCAACTTAGAAAAATAGATTTTTTAGGAAAATAGATTTTTTTAAAAAACATTTACAAACCTTTCTACATACAAAACATTTACATTTAAAAACTGAAAGAACGGATGTCTACAGATGGTTACAGAATTAAGAGTTATTAACATCAGAAAACCTTAATTACACTTGCAAGACACTTTGGAAACCTTTTGAAACTTTTAATATTAACATCTTAAGAAACTTAGAAGTCTTAGAAGCAGCAGCTGCCAACTTAGGGTTTTCAAGGCGAGAGACGTTCAGAGATGATTCGCCATTGCTTGCCTCTGCACAGCAACCCTGGACTTCCTTGGTGGTCTCCCATGCAAGTAGGGCCAACTGATGTCAGTCCCCGGCAGTTAGATCCCTTAGTTCTCCACAGCAACCACACAGGTGATTTGGATGAAGTAACATTTATTAGAGATTCATCAGTTCAGGTTGATCAGACAGTGGAATTGGCAGAAGTGACCTGTAGAGGAAAAGCCTGGTTAGTTATAGAGGAAAGTCCCACCCCCCAGGATAGTAGCCCAGTGAAAATCTGGCGTGAACACCAGAGACAAAAAGTAGCAAAGTTTAGACTACGATATGCAACAATATCAAGTGAAGAATGAAATCATCCTTGTTCTCATGGCAGATACGATTCAGTCTAGCTGCATCTGGCTCTCCAAGGGCATCGGCTGCTAAACTGAAAGTGTTTAACTTCAAAGGAGAGAGAACACTGAGCTTCTAAACAACAGGTGTTGAAAGGCCCTCAGAACTCTTCAGTTTCAGAAGACTACTGGGCAGCATACAACCTCCCCCATGGCATGTATCGCAGGCAATACATGACAACTATGTTCATTTTAAAAGGCAACCTGTTAAACAGCACTTCTGTTTAAACTGTATGGGTCCAGTCTTTAAGGTGCTACCATAACCAAATCTTGCTCTTCTACTGGGGAGGAACATGGCTACCCAACTGGAACTGTCAAAAATGTTGGATAACCTCGCTCTCTGACACGCTGCATTTGGCTCTACCTCTTGTGGCAGCCATTCGTAGGGTTGCCAGGTCCCCTTACCCTCCCGGTGGGAGGGGACCAGGCACTTACCTTTTGGATGTCCTTGTGCATATACAAAGTACGCATGCCATGATGTGGTTGCAACACATTTCCCCCCCTGGAAGCTGTGAGAGTAACAACACTGACTTGGGTCTCTGCTCTAGACACTAACCTGTTCAGAAAGGCGGCATATAAGCTGACTGTTGTTGTTATTACCATTGCGGGTGAAAAAAATCATTTTATTGTCCTACTTAAACATATATTAATTGAAATATAGAATAGTTGAAGGAATTTTAACCAGATAGGTATACCAATGGGATTGGGGGGGGTCACTGCATTGGTGTAAATTCCAGGAAAAGAGTTCAAATCCTTAGCCTAAGAAGCAGGGTGCCAACTGCGAGTTGGGAAATTGTTGGAGATTTGGGGACAGACGGCGGCGTTTGGGGAAGGGAGCGGACCTTAGCAGATTATAATGCCATAAAGTGCACCATATAAAGCAGCCATTTTCTCCATCGGAACTGATCCCTCTGGCCTGGAGATCAGCTGTAATTCTGGGAGATCTCCAGGCTCCAGCTGGAGGTTGGCAGCCCGCTCGCAGCTTTTTAAAGAGCTCGTTCAAAACGACTCCCCTTTAGCCGACAGGACAGAACGAAAGCGCATGCGCGTCCCCGCCTTTGAGCGAAACGCCGTTCTCTATCCGGGAGATAAAATAGGTGGGACCAACGGCCCTTGAGTGACGTCACAGCGCTTGCAGCGTCGCTCTCCGGTCTCCCTCCTCCTCTCCGCTGCGGGCTCTCTAGTCGCGCTGAAGTGACGTCGCCTTTCCTTTCCGGCCTGGGCTCGCGGCGTGTGAGGAGGTGAGGCGAGGCCTGGTCTGGCTTGTGGAGTTTTTCCTCTCCTGGTTATTAGGCTGAGGGGAGAGATTTAAAGTGGATTCGGGGGTTGTCGACGCAGGCCTCCCGTTTATATTGCTCCGGGTGTCTCCATTTATTCGCGGCGGTCTGGAGGGTCCTTATTTCGGGTGGGGGGGGGTTGCTGCGAGAGAGCTCTTTACAACGCTGCTTCTGTGCGCATGCGTGCGCTACACCATTTCTTTCCCCCCACCCCGCTGCCTATCCAAAGTCATACATTTCTAGCTGTTCTTCCAGAAGCCGGCTATCCCTTCCCCCTTCCGATTTTATCCTTGCAACAGCCATCTCCAAAATCTGTTCCCTACAAAAATAGATTTTTTTAAAAAGTTTGACTGCAGAAGCTAGGGTTGCCAACCTCCAGATGGTGGCTGGAGATCTCCTGGCGTTACAATTAATTTCCAGGTAACAAAGATCAGTTCCCTTGAAGAAATCGGCTGCTTTGGAGGGTGGGCAATATGGCATTAGGCCCCTCCACAAACCCTGCCCTATTCCACCTTCAAAATATCCAGGAGCCAGCAACCGTAGCCCAAGTTTTAGCAGAAAGATCTTGCTACTTAATTGTAGCAGAAGCTTTCGAGAACCACTGTTCATCATGCATCTGTCGAAGAGAACTGTGGTTCTCAAAAGCTTATGCTGCAATAAAGTTGGTTAGTCTTAAAAGTGCTATTGGACTCTTTACTATTTTGCAACTACAGACTAACACAGCTAACTCCTCTGCATATATTGTGGGTTGAGTTACCCGTGACGTTCCTGTTTGCCTCGGTGGCACTCTTGATTGGGAGGAAGAGGGACACATCTAAACCAAGTGCTCAGCAGTATCATGCTGTATCTCATCTGCATTTTACAAACTTGAATTGAGGCTGGCTGCCAGTGAATCAGAAATTAAGATCCATACTTGAGCTGAGCTTGTTTTAGTACATCATTCCCCCCTCTCGCACTACAGGGTCTCTATTTTTTCATATACAGCTTCCTGTCAGCTAAACCTATGAGTGCATCTTTGGTCTAGTTAGAAGACACTAGGTTCCCCTTTCAGGGAATTTTTTTATTATTTTCAGAATTATCCCTTTGCATTGGAACATGTTGCTGAGAAAATAGTGGAGCATGTCTGTGGATCATTATAATCTCAGGACTGACAAACTTGAGAATTAATAAGGTTTTATAACTCCATCACAGTTGTAGACTCTTCTCTCCCATTGAGGGGAAATCTCTGTACTTAGTAAAATTAATAGACAATGTGTCATTTTGTTGCATGAGTGCTGGAATATTTCCATGAGGAGGTATGTAGCTTTCCAAGACTGCTGGGGATGGGGATCTTCTTTAGTTTTCAGTCACTTAAGCATTGGACAAGTCCTGATCCATTGCCTTTTCTGCTCAGGAATTTCTTGGTGCACGTCACTTGTAGCAAGATCCAGAAACAAACGCACAATGCAGAACGACGCTGGGGAATTTGTGGATCTTTACGTGCCTCGTAAATGGTAAGTATTTCTCTGTTCTTTGGAAATCGGTCTACTCTCTTTCAATGAGAAAAAGATGATTACTTTTAAACTTCTAAAATAACTACATCTATTGCCATTCTGTATGTTCAGAGCAGCTTACAAAAGTGACAGTATAGTCAATACCAAAACTAGTAGCATACCAACTAGGTTAGACTCAGCCCAGCAGACAGTCAGATTACACTGACAAACACATATCTGAGACAAAAATGTTTTATGTGCCTTCCGAAAAGAGAGCAGAGATCTCTGCAAGTATGTAGATCCCAGGTCAGAAAGGGCCTTTAAGAAACATTACCAGATTAAGCCCATAAACAAACAGGCAGCCTATGAAGTTGATCTGAAATCCATCTTATATATATATGCACCATACCCCACAGTTAAATGGAAAGTCACCACATTCTGTACTAAGTGATACTTCTTGACTATCTTCAAGATAAGGCGGGAGGTAGAGGGTGGGGACATGGTGGGGGGGGTGACACCACATACACCATTATGTCACTTCCAGTGAAAACTTGGAAGTGACATGAAGTAGCTTTAGGAATCACCAGAAACTCTGTGGTAGAACTCATAGAGTTGCCAGCTATTTCTAGAGCTACCCTCTGTCACTTTCATGTTTTCACTGGAAGTGGCGTAATGGTGTTCACAATGTCATGCCCTCCCATGTCTCCACCCCTAAACCTCCCACGTCCTAATGGCTAATGCGGTGCAGTCAGGTTCTTTTTTCCATTCTGCAACTGCTTGGAACACTGGTGGGCAATGGGACCTGGAGGCAGGGAATCGCGTGCCCTAGCCAGGGACTAACAAGCCTACTTCAAGGGCATCCCTATATAGCAAATGACTGTAGTCCCAAGTCAGACTTACAGAAGCATGGATCAATTAAGGCAAAAAGGGAGCACTTTTGATAAAAGTTGCATATGGAGTAACAAAAATACTGGATTTTAGAAGATATTTTTTGTTAAATAACGTGGTATACAAATATTTTAAATATATAAGATACACCTGACAGCAACTACTGGTGCTGCGCAACTTGCAATAATAACTTCATATTTTTAAGATCCCTGGATCAGATGTCTGTGTAATCAATGATTGTGCAAATTCAAGCAAGTTTCTAGAAAGGCAGCGTATAAATTAGTCGGGTTTCTCCTGCTGCAGGGTCTGTTTTGTAATTACTGAAAGATACATACATATACATGTAGGGGCTGCCTTATACTAAATCAGATCATTGGTCCGTCAAGGCCAGTATTGTCTGTTCTCAGGCAAAGGTCTTTCACCTCACCTACTTCCTAATCCTGTTAATTTGAGTGGTTGGGGGTTTAACCAGGGAGTGATTGCTGTAATGTTGGTTTTCCCCCCTCAGCCACCTTTTAAGAAACAACCGTGTAATGAACTGATCCATTTCTTTCTTTAAAAACTGTCTTAATATTTTTATGGTACTGTTCAGATTTGCATTTTGGCTTAGATTTCTGTCTTAATCACTGTCTTTCTTTCTTGTTTTTAAACACATTTGGAAGAAATTCCTGTGTGGTAGATGGGTGTATCAAACGCGTACAACCAAAGTACAACAGTGATAGAAAAGGCAAGATAATTTTGAGTAGGATTTAGAATACAAGGATCTTATACTAAGTAATCCAGTGAGACACCCACAGCTGTGAGGACCTCAATGGTACCTTCATGTTTCTAAATTTTAAAAAATTTCTTGCCTTTCCTTCTTATAAAATAGCTGATGCCACACAGGTTATTAAACGAATGAATTAGTTAAAATCCACCAGAGAGCCCAAATCAACATAGTAAGCAGCATTTTTATGTGAGACGTATAATATTGTCATGTGGGTGGAGTTTGTGTCAAGGATATGTGCGAGAGGCGCAAGGTTTGTGTAAGTGTGCCATGCAGTGTTCTCAAAACAGATGTGTCCTGGGAGCGTGTGCCCTTGGCAGGATCTCCTGGACCACCTTGTCATTGTTGTGGGGGGGCTTGTTTCCCTAGACCTGCGCCTTTTTATTTATTCTTCTGGTGTCTTTTTTCCCCCTCAGCTCTGCTAGCAACCGGATAATCTGTGCTAATGACCACGCTTCCATCCAAATAAATGTTTCAGAGGTAGGTGAACTATCAGAATTAGTGGCCACAGGCCAGATGAAAGCATGAAATGTCTGGAAAAAGTTTAATCAGAGTCATGACGTACCAGTTGTGTGAACTGAGCAGCAGATACAGTTGTATGGGAAGATACAGCAGGAGATGAATTGCTGTTGCTTTCCTTGGGCTAGGAGATGCCAGGATGAGGAATTCCCCCCACCCCACCCACCCCTGTTTCCTGCTGCTGGGAAAGTTGAGAGAGGGATCAGTTGTTGCGCACCATCACATTTAGATCAAGATATCCCAGATCCAAAGGAAGAACTTGGCAGAATAGTGGAAGAGGAGCAGATGGTTAAAACAAAAGATGGGCAATCAGGTCATCAGTAATTACAAGAGGACTGTGTTTAATTTTGTGCATACCCTTGTGACCTGTTTGGCTGTGTAGGTGGGTGTGAATTTTTTGCTCTATTCTGGTTGTCTGATTTTTCCCATTCTGATAGTCTGTATTATCGTTTTCCATCATCTCATTCTTCTCTTTAAACAGAGTCCTGCATGTTGAGATGTATTGTGGCTTAGGAAAAATGAAAAAACAAATCCTTCTCCATACATGGGACAGTGTGGACTTTTGCCGCTCCCATGAATCTGGGCAAATGTATTTTTCATTAAAGCAGTTAATCCCCTTAATTTACGGCATATCAAGCCAGGGAGGCAGCAGAGAGGCCAAAAGATATTATCTTCTGTGCGTTCTGCGTTTTCCAAATCTCTGTAGCTGTAATTACTTTCATCCCATGGGATTTCTGTTAACAAACACAAGGAGAAAAATAAGCTCACCGTGTTACACTTTTTGACGTTGTCAACTTGTTCCAATTTCAGGTTGATAAGGTCACAGGCAGAGTTAACGGCCAGTGCAAAACATACGCAATTTGCGGAGCAATTCGTAGGATGGTAAGAATTTTCTTTTCTACGACTATGATAACTTCCAATGCCCTTGCATGTCAGGGCGGCGTTCTTGTTTTTGCAC
The DNA here is from genome assembly GCF_028583425.1 of Eublepharis macularius. NCBI lineage: Eukaryota > Metazoa > Chordata > Lepidosauria > Squamata > Eublepharidae > Eublepharis > Eublepharis macularius. The sequence goes on along the minus strand of NC_072794.1, from coordinate 161,540,611 downwards.
TTGCCCATTGAGGCCTGTATGCTGCGTGTTCTCAGGAATAGATGCCCTACATTTATGTGCCATCCAATTAGTCATTTAACTATGGGTGCTCAGACGGTGGTGCAAGAAGACGTTGGTTGATGTTTAAACAGCCTTCCTAAGTTGCTTCAGTTACTTGGTCTTCTGGACTGCAATCCTGTACACATTTTCTTGGGACTAAATCAGTAAATATGCCTTGAATTGGGGTTTTAGCCATCTGCCTTTATGGCAGAACCTATGAGCCTTTGTAGGAGTTATAAATAAGACAAAAAGTCATCCGGTGCAGAAACTGGATTTGGAAAAGAAGCCACAAAAATAAGACTATAAATCTATATTGTATTGATATAAACCAAGGTAAATGGAGTTGCAGAGATTGCAGCGTGCCTCTCCTCAGGATCGTTTCTTTGTTTTCCAAAAAGGAAGGCTGATGAATTATAGACATTGCTGGGGCTTTCCAGAGGTCCCTCCAATGTTTGTATTTGTGCAGTAATTCTTTGCAGGCCGTCTCTGACTGCACTTTATCCATTCACAGGAAACAACTGCTATAAATGTTTCTCCCGGGAGAGGATGTAATCCTCATTCACAGTACTTGCAGTTACTGTACAAGCAAAGTGGACCTTTTTATTTATATACTTCTTTTATATCCGGTCTTTCTCCCCAGTGGGGACCCCTTTTATTCTCCCAGCTCTTTAAGCTGAGCGCGTGTGACTGGCTCAAGGTCAATCGGCAAGCTTCCATGGCAGAGCGGGGATGCAAGCCCAGGTCTCCCAGGTCCTGGGCTGGCACTGACCGTTACACCACAGTGGGTCTCACCCTGTCTTGATGTCCTCACAAAGCAGCGGAGTGAATTTTAGGAGAAGCTAGTGTGATAAGATTAGGATCCAGAGGAGTTAGACGTGTTAGTCTGTAGTTGCAAATTAGCAAAGAGTCCAGTAGCACCTTTAAGACTAACCAACTTTTCTGTAGCGTAAGCTTTCGAAAACCACAGCTCTCTTCAGATGCATCTGACAAAGGAGGCTGTGGTTCTCGAAAGCTTATGATACAATAAAGTTGATTAGTCTTAAAGGTGCGACTGGAATCTTTACTATTTTGTGATAAGATTTGCTTTCTGCTGAAGATGCATTCACATCTGTCATTGCGTGTTGAGTGCTGGTATTTAGTACCTTAGGATGAAGAGTTATGACTCAGTTATATCAGAGGGCTACACAAAATCATCTCCTGAGCAGTAGCAGAGGTCTCTTGGAGATTTGTTGGGTTGACTATGTTTGCAAAGCCAGCCTTAGCCACTTGTGCGACTGAGGGCTGAGGGTGTGGCCCTGCTGCTGTTTTAAGGTGGTCCTGATGTGGCTCATATGCTCTTAAAAGCAGCTACCTCGTAGGCCCAGCCATCTCTACTTCCTTATTGCTGAGATTAAGCTAAAATTTTGTACCAGTGCCAGGTATTCCTGGTGGTGGTGGTGAAGAGTGCCCTCAAGTCATAGCTGGCCTATGGCGACTCCTGCAGGGGTCTTCATGGCAAGAGACTAACAGAGGTGGGTTGCCATTGCCTGCCTCTGCAACCCTGGTCTTCACTGGAGGTCTCCCATCCAATTACTAACCAAGGCCAACCCTGCTTAGCTTCTCAGATCTGACGAGATCAGGCTCTCCTGGGCTATGGGGATTTAAAAGGCTTCAAGAGGAAGAAAGGGCTGCACACATAGTTGCCTTAATACTGCTTATGCCTTTGTTTATTAATGTCCCACTTCAGCAGCAATGTTTGACAAAGCAATGTACACATAAAGAAGGGAAACAATAAAAAAATGAAGGGTCTGGAGATAGGAGCTGGGTTCAGAGATGCCAGACTACTGGCAGTTCTCTTGAAACATGTAATTTGCAGCTCAAACTCGGCCAGGAACAATTGCTTCTCCTTCCAGATAAGTGATACATTCCAAAGCTAACCCAAGTTGTTATTTTTTTTACCACTTTACAAAGTCATTTTTGACACGTCATCCTTTGCTAACAACTGCTGACCTCCTTTTCTTCCAGGGGGAGTCTGATGACTCTATTCTGCGCCTGGCAAAGAACGACGGCATCGTTTCCAAGTAAGTGTGGGTGGATGTGGGTATTCATTTTATTTATTTTTATTTACATCATTTATAGTCCGCCTTTCTCACTGAGACTCAAGGCGGATTACACAGTATGAGGTTAATACAGTCAGTATCAAGTAAGTACATTTCAATACAATACCATAAGGTAAACCTATACAAGTTCAAAGACATAGCATTAGTAAGGATCCAAGACGTAGTAGAAAATACTGAAGCAAAACATAATCAATTCTAGGACTAACATTAGACAACATGGACAGGAAGGTGTAGGTGAGGCGGCTTGCATTGGATCTTTGTCCCTTCCCCCACTCCCACCCCAGGGTGTGATCGAACTCTGTATATAGTCTGTTTTTAGTTCATGTTAGAGCCAGTTTGGTTAAGAGCATCAGGACTCTAATCTGGAGAGCCGGGTTTGATTCCCCACTCCTCCACTTGAAGCCAGCTGGGTGACCTTGGGCTAGTCACAGCTCTCTCAGAACTCTCTCAGCCCCACCCACCTCACAGGGTGTTTTGTTGTGGGGATAATAATGACATACTTTGTAGACTGCTCTGAGTGGGCATTAAGTTGTCCTGAAGGGCGGTAGATAAATCAAATGTTATTGGCTGATTCCGCACACATTGGATAATGCACTTTCAATGCACTTTATCAGTCGTTTGAGGTGGATTTTTTTGTTCCGCACACAAAAAATCCGTTCCAAATGATCTATAAAGAGGATTGGAAGTGCATTATCCAACGTGTGCGGAATCAGCCATTATCTCATCCCTTCCTCCAGGGAGCTCTTAGAGGCGTGCATGGTTTTGTTCTCGCTTCCCCATTTTATCTTCACAATCCTTCACTAAGGGAAGTCAGGCTGAATGGGACTGACCCAAGGTCACCCCACATATTTCATGGTGGTGTGGCAGATCTGAACCCAGTCTCCCTCCTGTAGCTGGCTTTATCTGCTGCACCACACTGGTATACTGGGGCTTTGTGTTGCCTAAGCTGTTGGAAAGCTGTTGGAAAGTCATCAGCATGTGGTTATTTCAGAAAGCCAGCCAGGTGGACTGGTTAGAGTGTTGGACTAGCAGTTGGGAAACTTGGGTTGAATCCTCAAGGCCAAACTACATGCTATGTTTTTTGGAAGAATTGGGTTTGGGTCCCCTGCTCCCAACTCACCTTCTCAACAGCCATGCAGCTGTAATTTTAAAAACTGGCAGGAGCCCAATTCTGATTGGAACTGCAGCATAGCGGGAGGAGGGGCTCCTTCCTTCCCCTCTCTTCCAGTCCCCCCTCCCCCTGAAATGGCCCCAGCAGGGAGTTATTTGCTTAACTTTTGAGATCCCCCTGCTCTCAGAGTACTCCACACGCAGCTCCAAATATATGCAGATAGTTTCCTACTGGGGCCATTTCTGCTCTGGAAAAGGTGCAGAGGGGAAGGTGGGAGCCTGTGCGCCCCCCCCCCCCGCAATTCCAAGAAAAATCAGGCTCATGTTAGTTTTTAAAGTGACATTGCTTGCAGCTGCTATAAGTGAACATAGATCCAGTTCTCCAAAAAAACTTTTAAGTGGTTTACCCCTCACTCTCCCATGGAATCTTGTTGAGTCACTTTCTTCCTTGGCATAACCTGCCTTACAGGGCTGTTGTGAGAAGAACAATTTTTAAAGAAATTTTGGGATCCTGTTGGGGAGGAAAACAGAGCATAAACATTTAAATAAACAATTTTTCCTCCTCTTCTTTTTCAGGAATTTCTAACTCAAAAGGCGCCATGATATGAAATTTCTCGTAAAATAAACTTGTTCAAAAAACATTTAACGTGCGGTGTCTCTTTTCAGTCTGGAATAAACAAAATCTAGGTGCTTTGCTCATTTTGTAAAGTTTTGTGGTTGCTGAATTGTTACCTGAAAAGGACTTGTGTAAAATCAGAACGAACTTGGACCTTTGAATGTCTTAACATTTGCATGTGAACAAGTGTAAATCACCTAGGCTGAGGATGGATGGCCACATTGAGGAGCAATTTTAGCTGGCTTTATCAGTTCTTTTAACCACTCAGTTATTGCCTTTACAATGTTTCAACTTTACATTATTCGTTCTAGGAGAGATTCAGATATTGGCACACTTCTGCTGGCTGCATCTTCAGCTGTCAAAGGTTTAGTTTGTACATGCCCTCATTTGCGAATGACTTGCAGAATTCATGGTTGGCCGTTTTTAAAGATGCAGTAGTAATTTGACTAAACTTACCCATGGATTATCAGTTTTTTATGTTCTGTGTTACAAGGAATAGTTTGCCTTCCTGCAGACTTCCCCGTCAGGAATCCTGTATCCATGGAACTGTAGAACGTACCCATTGATGGAAGGAGTTCCCTCAACAGAGCACATATTACTTGCCTACAAGAAATTCGTTGTAGAATTTCTCTTTGTTTGTTACAGTATCAAGTAGGGAAAATGCAGGATGTTGACGATGTTGCGGGGGGGGGGGAGTACAATTATTCCAAAATGTCAAAGCACATTTTATCAAATAGTTAAGCAGCTACTTCTATTCAACCTCGAAAAGAGTCCAGTAGCACCTTTAAGAATAACCAACTTTACTGTAGCATAAGCTTTCAAGCTTTCTCTTTGTCAGATGTGAACTGTGAGAACTGTGATTCTTGCAAGCTCATGCTACAGTAAAGTTGGTTAGTCTTAAAGGTGCTACTGGACTCTTTCCGATTTTGCTACTACAGACTAACACGGCTAACTCCTCTGGTTCTATTCAACCTGTAATTGCTTATGAATTTGGCAGCAGGTAAAAAGGTTTATCGCTAGGTATCTGCTTAGCAGAGCCCAGAAGGAGCACAGCTGAATGAAATGAAAAGCTGTATGTTGACATTCCCTGGTTTCTGGCTAGTATCCACCATGTTGTACTTTTGACCTGATGTGCACAGCTGTTCTTGCTTTTAGGTTTGAAAGTGGCTTGTTCTTAAACTTAACAGCAGTCAAGCTTTAATTTGCATCCAGGTATATTCTAGAGGCTTAGGATAGAGTAGCAATGGTTAGGTAAAATCTGTGAGTACAAATTTTGAAGTGCAGCGTAGGTAACTATAAAGGCAATATTATGCTGTAGGAAATGTAGATGACTCTTGCATGGCAGCAGCTTGTAAAAGCTTGGGACTTTTAATTGGGAGGGGAGGGGCTCAGAAAGAGGCACCTAGTTTAACACACCTGTGCTTGCATACCTGTAATAGTAGGGGTAATGGAAGTCATTGATCACTTGAGGAAGTCATTGATCACTTGATCACCCAAGACTCTTCTAGAAGCAGTAAGAGATTGGGGAGGAGAGTGCTGGTTAGCCAAGATACAGCAGGCAAAGCATGACAAGTCTTGAGAAAAATTACCAAGAAAGTATCCCTCCTGCACAGATATCATGTTCTTGGCCTGGATCCACAAACCATGACAAGTATAACTAATACAGCTTTATGCACGCGTGTATTGACTCCCGCCGGTTTTCCAGATAACTGTTTCCCTCTCCCCACCACCCCCAGTAGCCGGGTAATGATTTGTGATTAGCAAGCCTTTTAAACAACTCAAGGGATAATATTCAACTTTAAACAGATGTAAGATTTAATTAGAAAACCCGAAATGTAGATAATTAAAAAATGGAACGGTATACCTGCAGCAATAAGTGTTAAAGTGTCAGACACAGGTGCAAACCAGAGACTCCAAAAATGCAAATAGTTTTCTCAGGCCTGTCGCCCTTGAAATGGTGCTCCTGGAGTACAGAAGTCGCTTCAGGGGAGGGGGTTGTGTTTGGAGAGGGGATCTGCTAAAAATCCAAATGAGGTCCCCAACCCAATGGATTTACTAAATACTAGTGTTTTGCCCAGGAAATTTGTAAATGATTGACATTTGTTCCAGACAGGAAGGAGCAAATTGCAATTTAAAGGTGAAGGAAAAGTATTGCTGTGGAATACTCTGCATGCTGGGACAAAGAGTAGTGGGATCTAGAGGGTGAACTTTGAGTGTCCAGTATCTCGTTCCTTCGAAAAGGGAAGGGTGTATAGGTAATACATATTTCTGCCACACCATTGTATTTGGAATTGGTTAGATTCAGTAGAAACGGCTGAATGCCCCTACAATCTTACCCTACCTACTGAACTGAAACATATAAGCAGCTAGGTAAAATTCAGGTCCTCCTTGCGTAATGTTGCAGTATCAGCAATCAATTGAGCCTTTGTACCCAGTTTGAAAAATAAGCATTTTCATTGCTTTCCCTACAGCCTTGGAGCTTCTGAAAAGGAAGACAACCCTAAATGTAAGACAAGTCCCTTAAAAATTATACACGTGGGAAATTATTGGCCATAACACTGACTTACATGCAAATACAAGAATGTCCCCCTTTTTTTTAAATGTAATACCTGACCCAAAAAAAACCCCTACTCTTGCTTAATACTGGATCATATCACTATAGAACCACATTCACTCAAGATATGAATGTAAGATGATCCCCTTTAAAAAGATATAACGAGTTTTTAAATTATTGTACATTACTGTAAGAGCTGGCTTCCTCTTGATGGCAAATGGTAGAATAATAATGAAGAAAACTGAGCTAAATTAATTTTCAATATATATATAAATCCTGCATAGGTCCAGATGAAGCTGAAACTGAGAGCTTTATTACATTCATTTGCATGTTTTCAGTTTCCATATACAGGTTACTTATTCTTGGAAGTGAGTGTCCTATAACTTCCTGCGTTTTCATCTGGGTATCCTAATGTAATGGGGATTCATTGCGGACTGGGTCTACTTTTCTTAGGCAATATTTCTGCCGTCTAGCAGAGTCTCTAAAATCCTGCTTCCTTACCCAACTAAAACATTGTTGCTGGCCTGAGCTATTCTAGAGTGGTTTTTCAGATGTATTTTTAAGACCCCTTTTCAATGTGCAGTAAAATGACCTATGCTATTCTTGGACCAAGAATACTTCAGGTCCCAAAGAGCCATGAAAGGGAATGTACTCCAGTTGGATTGTACAAGGACTGCCCTGTTGCCCTTACATGGTTACATGAAGTCAACTTGTGAAATTCTCTGTTGCTCTCAGACTCGGCATTCGAAGGACATCTGTGTTGATTTAGACTGTATCAGGGTCTAGTGGCGAAAACCACACTTTGCTTTAGTAAGAATCCTGTCCAGGCTCAGAACTAACTACAGCTGCATTCCCCACATCACTGGATATTGCTGAACTGGTCCACTGTAGAGAGCATTTAGGACTGGATTTTCCAGTGTGGATAAGAGACTCCGGTGGCAAATGATTGCTAAAGTGCACTATTCTGCAAATTTATATACTTAGCACATTTTAATCCTGCCTGTTCTGCCAGGAGCTCAGGGCGGTGTTCCTAATTTTATCCTCTCAACAACCCTGTGAGGTAGGTTGGGTTGAGAAAATTTTAGCCTGGGCTTCCCAGCTCCTATTCTGACATGCTAACCATTACACCACGGTGCAGCCAGTTCAAAATACTAAACCACAAATGGGAGAGCAGTGTTCCCTGTTTTTCTTGCAGTCTTTTTAAATCAAACCAGCTGTGTGAGGAGTTATACGTAAGTGAAAGACTCTCGCCGGAAGGCTTGGAGTCTACAAAAGCATGAAAAGATTGGAGGTTTCCGGTTGGGAAGTGGAAGCACAGATGGGAATCACGAACAAGTACAGATGGGTAAGGCAAAACTGGATAGCAGCGAAGTAGAATATGGAGTAATGGAAGCTGAATAATATGGTATATCTTCCCAGCCTATTCCATTGGGAATTGCAAGTTTGAATATTCCCAAATGTCAAAACGAGCCCATCAAGGAGAAAGGTTCAGTTACCGGGAATGCCACTTTTCCTAGGAATAACTCAGGTGGGCTGAGTTAGAAGACAGCCTTCAAAGACTTTGTGCCTGTCAACATGTCTGGGTGCAGTTGCAGTCTTCTGTGGTTGACGATATCAGAGGTTCAGGTTCTACTGTGGTGAACACATGAATGAATACCTGAAGCTGCCTTATAATGAACCAGACCATTGGGTCCATCAAGGTCAGTATTGTCCACTCAGAGTGGCAGCAGCTCTCCGGGGTCTTTGGCAGGGGTCTTTCACATTACCTACTGCTTGGTCCTTTGGAGGTGCGAGGGATTGAACTGGGAACCACTGGTCCTTCCTCAATCATTGTTCTCGCCCTCCATGGAGCTCTGGGTGGAGTGCATGGTTCTCCTTTACCCATTTGACCACTGTAGTTCTTACGATGACAATTTTTTTCAGAGCCATTTGAGTTGGTTTGGGCAAAACAGCACCATTCACTTAACAACCACTAGAATCACTAGAGTTTGGTTGCAAGCTATATGTTTCTGGTTGAAGTTAAACTTTTCTCCCCCTTAGATTAATTTCCTTAATTTTTGCAGATAGCTTTTGCTCAAAGTAGATGGGATCAATAGAGGACAAACACTGCTTTTAGGTTTCTCTAGTACAGCACTCCTACATCTGGGCTATGGAGCCAAAACAAAAACAGAGACTGTGGGATATTTCCCTCCAGTTGGATAGATCTCAAGCTCGCCTTGTCCCAGCAGTGGGGAACTACAACCAAAACTTTGTTCTGCCCTCATATCTCCATACATTGGAATTCCCCAAACATCATAGAACGTTTACCCTTGTTTGACTTAATGTTCTCCCATCTGCCCTTCTAGATGGGAGATACACTTGGGAGAAATGTCTCTGTCCATGCCACTCTGGCATGGTAGAAACTATTGAGTGTGTCCTCTTACACTGTCAGTTTTACCAGAACATTCAGAATGTATATATTACTCCACTTCTGCACAATTACCCCGGTAAATCAAATCAATTTTATATTTCACGTTTGCTTGGTGACTGTTATAATGAAATATCTTTTAAAGTAGCTGGCTTTTGTCCCCTGCCATGCTTAATTAGGCAAAAGAATATGGTTTTATCCTAGCTATTTTAATTAAGAACCGTATTTTATGTAAAGTATATTTTTATAACTATAGCCTGACCTGAATCTAATGTATATGTCTCGATGACTTTGATTTTGACTTCTGCTAAGTGTATAACCATACACTTAGAACCAGATGCTATACACCACATTGTTCAGGCCCCACCTGGAGTATTGTGTGCAGTTCTAGAGGCCTCTGTTCAAAAAGGATGTGGACAAATTGGAATGGGTGCAAAGGAGAGCAACCAGGATGATCCGGGGCCTGGAGACCAAGCCCTATGAGGAAGGACTGAGGGAGCTGAGAATGTTAAGTTTGGAAAAGAGGAGGTTGAGGGGAGACATGATTGCACTAGAAAGCTGTCACTTAGGGGAAGGAAGGGAGCTGTTCCTATCGACAACAGAGGATAGGACTCAAAACAATGGATTTAAACTACAGGAGGGAAGGTACAGGCTGGACGTTAGGAAAAACTTCATGTTAAGAGTAATTCAACAGTGAAATCAGCTGCCTAGGGAAGTGGATTCCCCTTCATTAGCAATCTTCAAGGAGTGGCTGGCCGAATACTTGTCGGGGATGCTTTAGGCTGTGCCTGCCTTGGGCAGGAGGTTGGACTAGATGGTCTATAAGGCCCCTTCCAACTCTATGATTCTATGTGCGAGCTCTCCGAGATCTGCCTGCAACCTGAAGAGAGCCATGATAGCTGTGTACTTCTGTGGTCCATTGGAACTCTCATTTTTTTAGTACAATGTGTACATTTATGCTGAAATAGAATAGAAACCCTTTTTAAAAAATCTGCAGTGTGCATCCTTTGATACCTGAGTTGGGTTGCAGATTTTGGAACTTGTGCTGGAAACAACTTGGATTTGGACAATTCCCCGCTTCCATCATTAGTGCCACAAATAATCAAGCTGAAGTAAACAAAGGAAAGCAAATTAAAGGCTCTTTCCAATGCGGAAGTATACTATTGTTTGAGAACCAAGAGGAATTCCTCTTGATGAAATACCAAATGGGAACCGAATCCACTCTGAGATTAACTAAACTCTGGCCAAATGTCTTTTGGATTAGAGCAAAGGGTCTGCGTTTGTGTTTTAAATTGTCGTCCAGTGGGAATAGATACAACAGCTTAAAAACAGCACTAAGCTGAGGTCGGTATTTCATTTCCTCAGGATGCAAACACACTTTAGAAGTTTCTGCTCCCTTCTTAAAATCTCTTCTGGAGTGCCATGTACAAAGGGAGGGCATTTCAAGCCCCGTGCTTATACAGGGGATTCTGGATAGCTTTGTCATGTTACCCTGACTTTGTACTAGGTCAGCATGCTGAAGGCGCTATCCCTTTGCTTAAAGAACGTAAGAGTTCTTTAAGCAAAGCTTAATCCTTACATCCAGTGCTTTTTTTCTGGGGGGATGCAGGGGTACACATACCCCTAAACATTTTGTGAATCTAACGGGAGAAAGTAAAAATTTTAAAATGTTGGAATTCCCGCTAAACCAACTTCAAACGTATTATGGATATTTATGTGATTTGTTAAGTTTTATGTAGCGTATGTTGGCAACAAAGATGTTTAGTTATATTTAAACTCACTAGGAGCGCTGTTCGTCTTACAAAAAATGGAACGCCTTTGAGCATCGAACACGCCACCGAGATCGCTGGCATAATCGGTGATCGTTAGGGTGCAGACAAATACAAATAAGTCTTCTCTAAGCCACTTGGAGCTCTGGTAGTTGGAATCTAGCACTGTGATTGGTCAGTCTTGTTGCTACCCCCGATGGAGGCGACCAATTTGTGTATTTGTGTACGTTTTGCACAGAGTGCAAAGAGTTTGTCTATACCGAAACTCTTTGGTTGTGTGCACATGTCACTATAGAGGGGCTTGGTTGGCAATACCCATAATTCTCATCACCGACAGTCTTCTGATGTCATTTCCTTTCACAGTGTTTCCTGAGTCTCAGATGGAAGCAAGTGTTTAATCTGTGAAGTAGTGTGATGTTTTACTAATGAAAGTTTGGCCTATAACCTCATTGAGTGGCAGTATTTCAATATGAGTAGGAAAATTACTATTTTATATCATCACAGCCAGCAAAGAATTGTAAAGTAAATGATGACTCTGTAAAAACAAAAGATGTGACAACGGTGTTGTGTGATAACAGCATCTGCTGTAGACCACGTGGAGAGTGGGCCCACGGCCCCCTCTTCTGTTGACCACGTGAAGAGTGAGCAGGTTCTTGGTAATTTTGTCCATTGACTGCATTTATTTTTTCCGATTTGAACTATAAAATGGTGGTTTTCTTGAGTCAAACTGAGAGTACCCCTAAACATTTTTTTAGGAAAAAAGTACTGCTTACATCTGAGGCCACAGGTAAGTTCACCTGAGAGAATGCAGCCCCTCAGGTATACTGGACCCAGACTTTCAAGGTAGTAGCCACTACTTTGAGTAGAACCTGGAAGCTAATATGTAGCTAAAGTTACTGTACTGGAACCGGAATTCCTTGTTTCCCCAAGACTAACAGCCCAATCCTAAGAAGGGCACGGAAAGTGAACAGGAACCGAACTAAGGCTTGCGAGGGCGCATCTAGCCCGTACGCCCGCGTAAGTGGCCTTCCGCCCGCGCTGGGACGCGGCGCTGGCCCGCCGGCGGGCCAGCACCGGTGCAAGCCACAGGCGCCCGGGCGGCGGCGCAGAAGTGGCGTAGAGCCCTACGCCGACGCAGGGGGGGGCGGGGAGCAAGGCGGGGTCGGAGTTAGTCCGCTCCCTAAGCTCCTCCAGAAGCGGGAACGCCCACAGCGGCGCAAAAAAGCTACGCCACGGAAAAAGAAGGCGTAGCCCATAGGCGTCCATGGAACGGCGAAAAATCAGCCCCCTCTCTGAGCGCCTCGCCCCGCCCCTATGGCCTGAAGGAGCATAGGATGAGAACTATCCCGGGGACCAATCAGCGTGCGCGCCCGGCATGGACGAGCCCCCCTCTCTGCACCCAATCACCTGCGACCGCGCCCTACAAAACATCCGGCCAGCGCCGCCCAAACCCCCAGGTAAGTGAGCACTCGGCCGGAGGCTCTGCCCGTCTGCTGAGTGGCATTGCCCCTTTGAAAACCGAAATGGGCTGAGGGCATTCACATTGGCAGGCGCAGAATGCACTCGGGGGACTTTGCGAAAAACTGGGGGAACTTCGCATAAAGGGGAAGAGGTGCCTAACTGCCTAACTCTCTTTCTACCGTGATAGAAAGAATGACTCCACAGCTAACTGATGCATGCTAGTTGCTTCTAACTAAGCACAAACAAACTAACCCTTCCGTGGCAGAAGGGAATGACACTTTGCAAATTAACCGCATGCTCTCCCGTTTCCTTGCAGGTGCCCTGACTCTTGCGCTCCCACCTGGTGATGACCGACGGAGCGCTGACAGGTAAGGAGGAGGTGGGGGGGCATTCCGCAGATTAGTGCAAACCGCCCATTCACCTGAACCCACCCGCTCACTTGCCGCTTTGGGTGAGGCCCAGCAGGGGTGGGGGGCAACCATGGCCGCCCCTGGCTGCCTCAGAGGCAGGCGCCTCGAAAACCACATGTGACCAGGTGTTTGTTGTGACCAGCTCATTCTCTCCCTTAAAGGTAAAGGCTTGCCAAGGCCGAGTGCATCCTCACCAGACCGTCATGCATCAGCTGCTGCCCTCGACCATGTGCAACCCCCCCCCCCCGGATGGCGGAGTGTGGGGCTTGCCTTGCCAGTGGAACGAGGCAAAGCCCACACGTGTCTTTTTCCCCCACAGGCACGTCCAGGGCATGGCTGCTCCCCCGCGCCCCGCCCTCCCCAAACATCTCTGACGGACGGTTGGCTGCAGCCCAGGAAGCACCGTCGCGCCGCGGCCTGCATCCCAGCCCCGCCCCTCCGAGCGGGAAGGAGGGCTGTGTGGAATGCTCCGGCTCCCTCGCCAGCCTAAACGCAAGCCCGCTCTTTCCAGTGCAATAAAACGAGATGTACAACAACTGTTTTCTGTGTCTGCGAGTCTGACTTCGTCCTCCGCCCCTCCCCCAACACTCCCGTCACATCTCCCCACCTGCACATTGCCACAAATGTATCCGACACACCCCGTCTTGCCTCCCCGCCCCCTCCCTCCCTCCTCCTCCCCCCCCTCCTCCTCTGTATTTGACCAGTGTCTGTACCACCCATCTGCCGAAGAGAACTTGATTCTCAGAAGCCTATGCCACAATAAAATTGGATAGTTTTAAAGGTGCTATGGGACCCTTTTTGAATTCTACCACAGGCTAACACGGCTAACCCCCCTGCATCTATGGCCAGGTAGAGGGTTGGGGCGGGGCATGTGAGCGGGATCAATCCCCGGTGGGGAGAATAGCTGGCACCCGATAAGCAAGGGAGAGGGTGGTGCGAGCTGCCGCTGCAAGGGAGCGGGAGATGGCAGGGGAAACGGTCCACTCGCGGGAACCCTAGCCCCCACCAATGGAGAATCCAGGGTGGTGGCAGGCGGATGCCATATCCCGGGCAGGAGGTCTCGTGCGCCTGGGGAGGGTCGCCCCCATCGCAGCCGCAGCCCCAGCAACACAGTCCCATGAGCGGCCGCCTCCCAGAGTGGGTCCAGCCCCTCGGGCGTCTGCAGCAGCCCCATTGGTCATTCCAACACCTTCCACCCCAGGGCGTCCTGCCTCGCATCCAATCCCGTGGAGCAGTTGCCAGCCTCCCACGCCAACAGGCCATGGTTGTTGGGAGGGGTGGGGTGTGTCCGAGGCTGCGCGTGGCTCCGCCCTGGCTCGGCGCCGTCTCCTGCGTTCAGCAATTGTGGCCACTCGCGTTGCCCTGCCGGGGGGGGGAACCACTCCGAGGCTGCCAGCCCCGCCAATCCTGCAGGGAAGGCCGCTGGCCCCGCCCACAGGGGCAGTGGAAGAGCGCATCAGCTGCGCAAAGTGGCTAAAATGCGGGAGCCCGAGGCCTCCCGGCTGGCTGCCACAGCATGCCCCTTCCCCGGCCGGGCCATGCAGGCTGGGTGGCCACCCCAGGCCCGGGAGGGCCCCCCGATGGCAGGTTGCGTGACTGCCCCAGCTCAGGGCGGCATGCCAGGCAGGGCAGGTGCGTTAGGGCAATGTGGAAGACATGCCAGAGCGGCCCCTGGCCAGTCCTTGTGCATCCTAAGCCCCCCCCCCTTGGAAGGGATGCGCTGTCACCGCGGGCCTGGTCATGCGCTCATGGTGCCAGGGCAGGATATGGCTGGCAGTTCACCAAAGTATCGCAGGCAGACACGGGTCCATGTGTAGATGAGCTTTATTCCCAGTCCCACGGCGCAATGTACAGCCAGGCCCAAGGGTTCACGTCCCGCAAGGATGCACTTGAGCAGCACAGCATCCCCGCAAGGGAAGAGGGCCCTGGGGCCATAGGAAGCCAACCACCACGGCCCCCTCCACTCCAACCCACAGGTCTGAGACGGGGGGGGGCCTGTGCTGAACCTATCCATGAACTATGCAGCTGCCAGACAGAAGATAGGGAATTGTTACATCTCAGACCCTCCAAGGTCATGCCGGCGGGCGGTGTAGTTCGGTGGGCAGCACAGAAACACTATACCCACAGCAGTCCCGGCTGCATGGAGGGCGACGGGTGGCGGGAGCAGTGGGCGGCCAGGCTCGGGGCCCAGCTCATTGCCAAGGCTGCCGGGAATGACCTCCTGGCAGATGAGGGTGCGATGACTGCGCGGCCAGTTTACCTGGAGGAGCTCTTCCCTGGCCGTGCGGAGGAGGCCCACCTCATACGAGCGTGGCTAGACACGGCGCTGTGCGAGGTGGAGCATGACCTCCTGGAAGAGGAGGTGGCTGCGGGCCCTGCGCGCAGTAAGTCAGGGTCCTCGGCGCCATCCAGGGAGCCTCCTCCGCTGCCACAGAGGGCAGGCCATAAGGGCCCGGAGGCGTCCCAGCCACTTCCGTCGAGGCGCAGGTTGCAGGTGCTTGCAGCAGATGCCGGGCTGCCACCAACAGGTGCCCCCCCTCCCTCTCTCCCCCCTCTGCAGGGACCATCAATGACAGGTGGATGGCTGCCATGGACCGGGTTCACGGGGCATTCCAGCAGGCGCGGGCAGCGGCACCATGTGAGTCTCGCCAACAGGAGGGGCACGGGCATGTGGGGTGGGGCGGCCTGCGGCCGCGACAACAACCCCAGAGCCCACAGGGGCCCTGACGCTCCCATCCCCCACCTCTTGCCCCCACAGCGGCGCCCGCCCGGAGCCCCTCGCCAGATGAGGAGGAACTTGGGAGGGGCTTCACTGCCTGGTCTCCACCCCGCTACCCGCCACCCGCTGAAGACCCAGAGGGTGACCCAGTGGAGGGGCCTGGCAGGAAGCGGCCGAAGCTGGAGCCCGTCCCCGCAGACGGCCGGGCAGCTGCCGATATGCCATCCCAGGCACAGGCATCTTGGACCCCAGCCGGGCCCCTGCTCTGTAACGGGGATGCCGTGGCGGGGCCGCTGGCCTCCCCCTGCTCCGACGCGCTACCTAGCCCTCACCCTCCTGGCTGCTGAGGCCGGGGTTCTGGGTTGGCAAGCTGCTCTCTGGGCGCCTGATGCGGCCCTGGAATCAATTGGGAATAAAGCCAAGTTCGTTAACCGCTTTTCCCGTGCAGCCCGTCCATGGGGGGCGGTGGCTGCTGGCCGGGGCGGCTTTCCCATGCTCTCTACATGCAGGGGTTGAGGGAGCGGGGACTCGGAGGGGCTGCCTGGGACACCATAGGGGCGTAAAGGGCGAGTGTTTGGCCGGCCGAGCCCCCCATGGCCAGGCATGGCCCTCAGCGCGCAGCATGCCACAGGTGCTCCGCGACCCTGTCTCGCACAGCTCGGTCATGCTCCTGGGGCTCTGCAGGGGCGTCAGGAGAAAGGCGACCGGCGGGCGGCAGCCAGGGGTCCTCGCCTGGACCCTCTGTGGCTGGCAAGGGGAGCTGCTGGCGCACGGCAATATTGTGCAGCATGACACAGGCAGCCACGAGCTTGGCGACGGTGAACGGCTGCATGGCCAGGCGGCCGCCCGTGTGATGGAGGCATCTGAAGCGCATTTTCAGCTGACCGAAAGCACGTTCGATCACCATCCTCGTGCGCCGGTGGGCCTGGTTGTAGTTGGCTCTGTCGGCGGGCTCATCCGCAGGGTATGGCGTCAGAAGGTAAGGCAGCAATGGATAGCCACGGTCACCTGCAAGGGGAGGCGGAGTTAGGATCCCCCTTCCCATCCCCGTCCCCTCACAGCTCCCCCACCAACTCCTGACCTAGGAGCCAGCCTCTCCCCTCAGGCCATGATGACAGGAGCCTGTTCAGGCCGGAGGTGGTGAAGATCTGTGCGTCGTGGACGCTTCCCGGGAACTTGGCAACGAGGTCCGTGAAGATCCCCTGGTGGTCACAGGCTGCCTGGACGTTGATACTGTAGAACCAGTGCCGATTCCTGTAGACCTGCGGCTCCTCTCTGGGAGCGCATATGGCCACATGTGTGCAGTCGACTGCTCCAATCACATTGGGGAAGCCTGCAAAGGAGGAGAAGCCAGCCCGGATGGGTGCCAACTCTGCCTCCGAGGTGGGAAAGTGGATGTGCTCGCGGATCCGACCAACTAGGGCGTCCAGGAAGGCATGCAGGCAGCGGCTGGCGGATGACTGGGAGACCTCCAAGGCCTCAACCATGACTCCCTGGAAGGAGCCGGTCGCAAGGTAGCGGAGGGACAGCAGGACCCTCTGAAGGACGGGGATGCCCCGGGGAGCCGCAGCTTGTCCCTGAAGGGCGGGCGCGAGCTCCTCGCACAGAGCCTGTATGGCTGCCCTGTCCAGGCGGAAGCGGTCCAGGCAAGTCATGTCGCCCAGGAGCAGGGATGGCACCCTGGCCTGGAACCGGCGGCGGCGTCTGAGGCGGCGCCGCCTGAGGGCCGCTCGGACAAACACGGCTGGCAGGAGGTGGCTGGTCCGGATGGCTGGGAGCCGCGGCGGCAGTGGCGGGCACCAGGCGGGGATGATCAAGGTCCTGCCTGGAAGGAACGCAGGTTGAGTTTCAGCACCCTGAACCCCCCCCCCCACGCACAGCAGCAGGCCTACCGGTCTCAGCGGCCCGTTGCAAGTGGTGCTCAGGAGCAGGTCCTCTGTCCGCTGCATGGGCCGTCCCAGCCACCCTTCCCGGTCCTGCACCCCCTGTGCCCTCCTCCATCTTGCCGAGGGGATGGGTGAGCACATGACTAGGTGGCTGGTTCCCACCACTTATCTCGGGGACCGGACATTCCAGCGGGCACTACCCCCATGTCTGCTGAGAGCACTAGTGGCGGCGGAAGCCAGCGCCAGGCAAACTGGACAGAGGCCGAGAGAGTGCTGCTTTTTGGGCTCGTGGTGGAGAATGCGGAGGTCGCCCTGAGCACGCACAGGGGCGCCTCGTCCCGGTCTCGACGACGGGCATTCTGGCAGATGGCAGCTGACAGGGTCTCGGCTGTGGGCAACGCGCCCCGCACTGCTCACTCGGCAATGAAGCGCTGGAATGATTCTTTCGGGCCCGCGCGCAAACGAGTGCGCCTCCTCATGTCTCAGGGGGTTCCTTATGAGCGGGCCCTTGACGAGGGGCTCCCAGGCCCAGAGGCGGTCATGCGAGCGGTCATCCCGGAGGCGGTGGTGGGCGGCCTGGGCGTTGAGGTCCTGCCCGGTTAGTATTTGTGGATTCAGGGAGGCGAGGGGGGGGACGTATGGATCGTGGCACATGTGTGACAGGGCCTCTCCCGTGAGTAGGCACGGCCCCTGAGGGTCCAGACCCAAGCCAGGCGGAGGCAGAGGCAGCGGAGTCTGTGCCCCCCCTGGCAGAGAGCGGGGCCCAGGAACAGGCAGCCCTTCCACCGCCACAGCAAGCCCCTGCTGCCAGCGATGAGGAGCCTCAACCGGGCCCGTCGGGGGGCATGGATCCGGAGCACGGTATGTATCTGTGGCCCTGCTGCTGGTGGGGCCAGGGACCGGCTCGGCCGCCGGCCTCGGCCACACATCCAAGGCCACTCATGGCGCCGACCGGTCTCAAGACGAGGGGCTGCGGCCGCAGTTGGAATGGGTGTGCTTGGCCCGGCTCGGTGGCCTGTGGCAGCCCATGTTGGGCCGCTGCTCTTCCCTCCCTGGGGCCTCTTCCCACCCATGTCTCGCTCCAGCAGGGACCATGCGCCTGGAGATAGGCGGGGAGGTGATTGCCCAGCTGCGCGAGCTGCCACCCTCCCGGAGGACCTCTGCTGCCGGAGCGGCTCTCCTGCAGTCGCTCGGCTTCCCTGTGTCGGTGGAGGGTGAAGGTGGCCCTGGGACTCCGCCGGTTCAGGACACCTCATCGACAGAGCCGCTCGAGGAGCTGTCCCAGCCTGCAGCACCATCCCCTCCAGCCCCCCCGCCCCCGGGTGCCATGGGCCGTGTGCGGGAAGGACCTGGCTCCGCCTCTGAGGGGGAGGGGCCCATGGAGGGGATCCTTCCAGGCGCACGGGCTCGCGGCCCCCGCCCTGCCCAGCGGCTTCCCCCGACACTAGCCGCAATGTGGGCGGCGATCGAGAGGGAGCGGCTAGAGGTGCACGCTGCATGGGAGGAGGCGAACAACCGCGGCCGGGAGTTCATGGCTGCGGTACTGGAAGTGGGGGAAGGGGTCCGTGCCTCTCAAGTCCGTGCCGAAGCCCTGCTCGGGCGGCTCGTCGCCATCCTCGACCCTCCGGCCCCACCCGCTGCAGCAGCTCCACCCGCCCCAGAGGCACCCCTCCCTCGGGCCCAGTTGCGTGCGAGAGGCCGGGTCCGTGGACGGCCAAGGGGGTCCGGCCGCCGGCCTCGCCGGTGACCGCCGCTGCCGCCTTGGGGGTGGGGTGGGGTGTTTTGCTGCACAGGCGGCTCTCCTACACGCCTCCCCTTCCTCACGTCTGCTGGGGGAGGTGGGATGATATAATAATAAAGGCTGATTTCTGTGCAATGGGTGTCTGTGTTCTTTGCCTTGGGATGGGGACGAGGGGGCAGGCCCGCTGTGTCTGCCTCTTGGTGGCGGCCTCAGGCCAGCCCTCCCCTTCGGCGCCACTTGGGGGCTGTCCCCTTCTGCCAGAGACTGGCTGCTGCCCTGGATTCCTCATGGCAGGGCGCCTGCCAGTCCCATGCCAACCTCTCTGGACGCGGCCGCCAGGGACTTGGTGCTACATTGGGCAAACGGGGGAAAGGCTTCTCAGACTACGCCCACCCCTCTCCTTCCCGACTGCGAGCCCCGCCCGACACACGAGCCGAGGCAGTCTGCCAGCATGGGCGCGGTTTGCCTGCTGCTCTGGGGCCTGGCCGGGATCGCGTGCTGCCCATAGGCTGCGCCTTTCCTGGCCCCTCCCCCTGACGCTTGTCAGGAACAGCGCCCTTTGGCTGCGCCTGGCGACGGCCGTGGATCAGACCCGCCCACAACACTTTCTGGTTCTCCAAAATTGCATCTCTGCGCCGCTGCGGGCGCCGCTGCGGCCACACTTTGCTGGCACAGGATCCGGCCCGGCAGCGCCGCCACACCACCAGTGCAGCCGCGTCGGCGTTGGGGCCGGCCATAGGATTGCGCTGTTAGTCCTGCTAAGAGGCTGCCAGCCAAATTCTACTCTACCTAAAGATTCTGAACCATCTTCAATGTAAACCTCATGTAAAACAGCTTGCAAAACCTTTTAAAATTACTAGCACATGGATGACCACAGCCAGATCTCCACAGAATCACTGGCAGGGATTGAATAGTTGTGCCAAGATGCAGACACAACATGTGGATTTAAATTGTCGTTTAGTCTCCATTTGTTATTATTCCTCTTGGCCACTGTGTGGTTCCAGAGAGCTGTCTTCATTCCACCTGGAAAACAGGTGAAGTTGGATAGTCACACCTGAGTTTTATTTTTTTTCTCCGAAGCCCATAAAACCAGCCTCACAAGGTTGTCACTGTGTCCAGGCCTATGACAAAACTGGCTAATATGACTTTTCTTGGCACAGGATTAGACCTTGGGGCAAGCTTATGTTAGGTTACATTGAATCTTTTCAAGTCCCCCCACCCCCCCAAGTCCTTGGATTACTTTTTCCAGATTTCTAAATAGTTTCTTCTGATTTTCAGAAATTTGCTTATTCTCATCAGGCAAGATATATATATATATTTTAAAAGATGATATGGGGCTTTTTAAAAATTAAACACAATTGACACTGCAGATTCAATCTAATTAGTCTTAATTCTTTGTACCATAAGCTCAGTAATGTTATTTTTGTACTTTTTAAATATTTTAATATATAATACAGAAATCTCATGAGGTGAAGTTGAGGCTCGGTGGTAGAACTCTTCCTTTACAGAACACCCCTTGTCCAAAAAGATCTCCTGTGGCAGCAACTGGGAAAGACCTTTCTTTACCTCAGAGCCCTGAAAACTGCTGCCAATCAGAGTGGGTGATACTGAGCAAAATGGACCAATGTCTTAGTTCGGTATAAGGCAGCTTCCTCGGGTTTAGAGCTTGAGATTAGGATAGCCAGGTTTATTTTCTCCAGGTTATTGGCAGCCTTACTTAAGATCCATGGGCCACTAACAATGCAATCCTAAAGAGTTACTCTAGTCTAAGCTCATTGAAATCAATGGGCTTAGACTGGAGTAACTCTTCTTAGGATTGGACTGAAAATGTTATTTCTTTCCCTGTACTTTTCCTGAGGGGGTTATGCTCTGCAGATCAACATCTGCTGATGGTCCCTGGTCCCAAGGATGTTCGCTTGGCCTCAACTAGAACCAGAGCCTCCTCAACTCTGGCTCTGGCCTGGTAGAACGCTCTCCCAGTTGAGATCCAGGCCTACGGGACTTACTACAGTTCCTCTGGGCCTGCAAAAAGGAGATGTTCCGCCAGGCCTATGAAAATGATTGAGAAGCTGGCGAACTATCTTGCCAGTCCCTTGCCTGGTCGGTTCTGCTTTCAAAGCCTAACTGAGATTGGTTGTGCCCACCCACACAATGATACGTACTGAAGTTACTGCCTTGCCACATTTTAGAGGGTCTTGTTGGACTGTGTTTTATTGTTTTACTCTTTTATATGGTTTTAAATTGTATTTTGTAGTATTTTATGGCATTTATATATTGTTGTAATTGTTGTATCATGATGTTGTGACCCACCCACTTGAGGAAAGGGCGGGATATAAATCCAATAAATAAATAAATTTCAATGGCTAGTTGTAGAAGGAATATGGAGCAAACATGGAGATCCTTTCAATTAGATCCACTGAACGAGGGAAAGTTTTACAACACTCCCTCCAGACTTTTAGTCTAGCAAGAAAGTCAAGAAATTCCAGTGGTGATTTGGGAGAAGAAAGAAAATCACAAAGGTGCAGATGGGGCATTACAAGGACTTTGAATGGGGAAAGGGGTATGAGTGTACAAATGAGAATAGCTGGAAATGTAGCAGGGCCAGGTCTCCTCATTCCCTGTGGACAGACCAGCAGGGGGAAAGGGGGGAGGCTCTTTGCCATCACTTCAATGCCCGATGTCACTTCCGGCGCAAAACCAGAAGTCGTGTCACAGTGTTAGTGTTGACACTCTAGGATTTACCCCAAACACTATGGTTTACCCAAAACGCTATGATTTAAACACTAGGATTGACCCCAAATTCAATGGTGCATTCGAGCATCAGCGAGACGCCAAAGAGATTGTCCCCATCCAAAAATTCTCCCACTTATGGAAGTGTGTGTTTCAGAAAGGAATGGGTTATTTGGGAATAAATGAATTGGGGTGCTGGGAGAGAAAGGGCCAACACTCATGATGTCATTGGAAAGAAGTTACTTTTGAAACAAATGGGGTTTACTTCTAACTTGTTTACCTTAAAAGGCTTTTCAAATTTTGTTTTCATCATGTAATGATGCACACAGACCAGTGAAAACATGGCTCTGCTATTTTGGGTGGTCCTTGGTGGAGCAAAATTTAACTGTGAGAGGTCTGTGTTGTCGTTACTCATTTTTCCAATCTGCTATTTTAATAAATCAAACGGAATCGGTGTGGCAAAGCTACATCTGACAGAAGAAATGATGTTCCAGTAGAATTTAAACTGGCTTGTACCATCTGTGGAAAACATCTGTGCTTTCATGGTTTTATTTTTGTATATGAACGACTTTGAGAGCATTTGTGTCGATAACGTGTAAGTGCAAAGTTCGAGTCCAGTAGCACCTGACGGACCAACAAGATTTCCAGGATATAAACTTTTGAGAGTCAAAGCTACCTATCTGACAAAGTCTTGAAAGCGTATACGCCAGAATTCTTGATGGTCTTTAAGGTGTTACTGGGCTTAAATTGTGCTTTTCCACTGCAGACCAACACTGCTACCACTTGAAAAAAATGGGATAAATATAAAATCCTGGATTCAAATCAGCTACAGACTCAATAGGTGACATCAGCCTCAGTCCCCCAGCTATAGAAATGGGGAACTACGGTAAGCAACAGGGCAATGAATAATTCAAAGAAGCGTAGAGTTTTTTCATATGTTAAAAAGTGCTATTACAAACAACAGCCATTAAAATAACAATGAAATTAAACTGATTGGGGGGAGGGCTAAAGTGATTTTATAAGTTATGCTAGAAAGCCTTTATGCTGAGGAGTTTCACTTGTGAAAGTTGATGGCATGGGTAGAAAATGTAGATTTTAAAATGTAATATTAATTCTAGCGTGTGTTGCATTTTGCATTTGAATTACAGGCAGAGGAAAATGCAGAAGTCACGTTAAGCATGGCTTGTGAAACGTGCCTGAGGGTCCCAGTTGACTGCTTATCCTCCCTGGTTCATTGGACTGTTAAATGTAAATGAAGAAGATAACAGTAAACCCTCTAAAAATTTCCATCTTCACCCATCTTTGCAAAAACACCAGAACAAAAAAACATCCAGTTATGGTATCCAGGAGCAAACATCCTGGGAAACGCCATGAATAAACCAAGGGAAATTCCATCCGAGAGGGTGGTAACTGATTTAACTGGAGATTAAATGTTTTTAGAGATCGCATAAATCCCCAAGTGGTTTAAACAAAATGTCACGCAGCAGCATCCATCCGGACCAGGGTCTGATTTAGCTGATGAACCCAACAGAGAATGGCAGCTGCCGCCCTGAAGATAGCAGTTTCCTGGACTGTGCTGGTAAGGAAAGCGGGAAATGTGTTTCACCCACAACCATTTTGCATAGCACTTCGAGCACCGGCTGTGTGTCCCCAGTGTTGCTGACCACTGTTGGAAATGTTTACATGGTGACTCCAGTTGTTGCTAGATAAGGACATAAGAAGTGCTTCTCTAGATAAGACTGAGGTCCGTCCAGTCTTGCCTTCAGTTTCCAGAAGCCAGACACCTCTAGGAAACTCACAAACAAGGCCAGAAGGAAATATGTTTGTCCCCAGCATCCTGCATTCAGGGGTACATGGCCTCTGCGTGCACACATTCGCAGATCTGCAGACACAAGGGTTACAGATCTTTTCTGCAATCCTAGTCCCTGGGAAAGTTTATTCCTGGGATTGGGGGGGGGGGGGGTCCCGCTTGGACTAATACTCATATGGGTTGGGGGGCTGCAGTGGGGAGGAGGATGGAATCGATCCCTTTCTTTCTCTTCCATCAGCAGAACTGTGCTAATGGAAGAGGCAGAAAGGGTAATTTTATCCCCTTTCATTTCAGCCTCCTGATCCAGGTAGCCATTGGCTATTAATCCATGCATACTCTGCGATCCTGGAAATAAGCTTTCCAGGAGTTGGAATGGATAGCTGGGGAGAGGGGAACACATAGCGTTGCCAGCCTCCAGGTGATGGCTGGAGATCTCCCAGAATTACAACTGATCTCCAGACCACAGAGATCAGTTCCCCTGGAGAAAATTGATGCATAGGAGGGTGGACTCTATAGAATTATACCATGCCGAGGTCCTTTCTCTCCTCAAACCCTGCTTTCTCCAGGCTTCACTCCCCATATCTCCAGGAATTCCCAACTTGGAAGTTGGCAACCCTATCAACACAGGAAAGATCCACAGCCATCAGTAATCCAACTGCCCCTATTTAATGGTGGAAAGTGCCATCAAGTCAAGGTTTTCAAAGCCAGAGTTAAACAAAGGTGGTTTGCCATCGCCTGCCTCTGTGTAGCGACACTGGACTTCCTTGATGGTTTCCAGTACTTTGAAGGGTTGACTCTTTAGCGTCGTACCTCTGAGGTTTCTCTCCAAACCTCAGGCTCCATCCCACATTTCCAGGAATTCCTCAAACTGGAGTTGTCAACCCTATGATCTCATTAGACTCCCTCCTCTCCCCGGGTGCCATCTCCAAAATCTCTCAGGATTTCCCAAGCTGGAGTTAATAACCTTAGTTTGGAGGGAGAATTTGCTACATTTGCTTATCAAACAAAAATGTATTCATTAGGGAACCGTCCAAGACCCTTGAGAATTTTTCACCAAATTCTGCTTGATGAGAGTCCAGAAAAATTCCGTGCACTGGAATCTCAAGATCTGCAACCCAAACATGTTACAGTTTGCCAGGTTACAACCCAGACATTAAGCAGGAGACTCAGCGAGTTACTCCAGTCTAAACCCATTGAAGTCAAGGGACTTAGACTGGAGTAAGTTTCTACAGGATCACGCTCCGCTCAGTTCCTTCCTTCCATGCCTCCTCCGTTCCTTTTGTCTAGCTCTCTTCTCCCATCTACCATGCATTATGCCCTGCTGCTCAATATGCATGAGTAAGGGAAGAAGGTGAAAATACTAGGAAAGCAGGGTTGCCATTCTCCAGAAGGGGCCTGGAGTTTTCTGATAATCACAACTGTCTTCCAGGCTATAGAGATGGCATCTTCAGAGGGCAGACTCTATGGAATTATATCCCAGCTGATATGGATTTATATCCTCAGGTACTACCTCCAAATCTCCAGGAATTTCCCAAGCCAGAGTTGGCAACCCTACCTGAGGAAAGAAATGGGCAGGAGACGCCAATTCCTTCTAAGCCCCTCCCCCATCTATAATTTGTAAAGGGGACACGGCAACTCTCGAGATTTTTAGTCTGGAAACCATGTTTATGAATAACCCATGTGCATACCCTGGAGTATGTGTCAATGGAGAAAAAAATGTTTGTTTTACACTTGTGAGAGAACAAGTTCATTTTGCAGGAGAGAAAACTAGGAACGAGCAGAAATTATTTCCATGAATCCCAAATGCAAACATAGAGTCTCTCTACACGAGATGCCTTGGTGCATGTTCATCAAGTGTAGGGAGACACAATGTTAGCTGGGAAGCGTAGTTTAAAAAGACAGAGCTGGTGGAGATCACTCATCAGAGGATTTGTTAATTTCATCTTTGCCTCTTGGAAGGCTCTATCAGTTTCAACTCTCCATTCTACAACTGTGTGAGATCACAAGCAGAGGGCAGCAAGGAATGGAAATGGGCTGGAGTTGCCTTCCAGAGCCAGGCTTGAACCTGGAGAGATTCTAATGGGCTGAAGTTTTCCTTCTGGCATTTCACGGCCCCTTCAAACACCTCCAGTGTATTGCAAAGCCTTTGCCCTGCCCTCAGCTCTGTCTTTTTAAACTACCCTTCCCAGCTAACATTGCATCTCCTAACACGTGTTCTTCACATGTCAGATGTCTCATGTAGAGAGACTCTAATAGTTACTAAAATATAATTCATGTTGATTTCAATGGAACCTGCTTCAAAGCAAGGATCGCAGTATTAAATGTGCTTTGAAAGAATTTTAGCTTGTGTTTTTGCAGTTTAAGGACTTGAAGGTCTTATAATGTCATGTTTGCGTGGAGAAGATATTCTCCTTAGCCTTGGGGCAGAGCAGATCAACTAAATAATATCACTTATTTTATCTGTTTAAGCCATTTATATTCTCCTTTCCCGCTGCTCAAAGCAGCTTACAAATAAAATAAAAATATCAACAGATCTATAAACTTAAAACTAATTTAATACAGTAATAATTATTTAACAGAATTGGAAAACAGGTCAAGGCCACATTTCTAGAAAGCCTTCTGAATTTTTTTTAATCAAAAGAATTTCGCTGAGGCTGGAAGGTCTGCAATGAGGGAGCTAAATGTGATTCAAGTGGAGACAGTTTACAATATTTAACAAAAATGTTTTTAACAAAAATACCTGTATCTGGTTTCATAGAATATATATTTTTCTAAGCACCTGTTTTGACCTCTAAGAGTTTTTAAAAAATTTTTATTTTATTTACATTATTTATAGTTCACATTTCTCACTGAGATTCGATTCGGATTACACAGTGTGAGTCAATACAATCAACAGGATGGGACAGCCAATAAACATGTTTGTTTGTTTGTGTCATTCATGATCCACCTTTCTTAATGAGGCTCAAGGTGGATTACACAGTGTGCGTCAGTACACTCAATTTTAAAAACATTTAAAATTTAAAGACATTTAAAGAGAACCAGTTTGGTGTAGTGGTTAAGAGCACGGGACTCTAATCTGGAGAATCGGGTTTGATTCCCCACTCCTCCATTTGAAGCCAGCTGGGTGACCTTGGGCTAGTCACAGGGTATTTGTTGTGCGGATAATAATAGCATACTTTGTAAACCACTCTGAGTGGGCATTAAGTTGTCCTGAAGGGCAGTATATAAATCGAATGTTGTTATTGTTGTTATATTTCAATAAACAATGTAACAGAGCACACAAATGCAAATTTGCAAAGATTTAAAACCAGTAGAAATCCAATACAGAGTTGAAGAAATGCTGAAAAAGAGCATACGCCTTATGGTAGGATTGATTTAGACTTTACTTCTTAAACTTGAGTCCCCAAACTGCCTACTATGTTTACTCAAAAGGAAAATGACCCTGAATGTAAGTTGACCCCCTTAAAAATGTTATACACACAAAAACAAAATATTATTTTTGAACATTAAACTGTCTTTTGTATGAGGATGTAAGATGACCTTCTCTTTTTTTTGATAACATATTTGAGAAAAAAAACTGATCTTGTAAAGTTTCGTAAAATATTTCTAAAATAAAATATTGTGTGTTATGTGCAGTCAAGTCGCCTCTGACCTATGGCAACCCTATGAATGAAAGACCTCCAATACGTCCTATCATTAACAGACTTGCTCAGATTCTGCAAATTGGAGGACGTGGCTTCTTTTATTGAGTCAAGCCATCTCCTTTTAGGTCTTCCTCTTTTCCTACTGCCTTCCACTTTTCCTAGCAAAAATATTACTGGCTGCTTCAGTGCTATATCTCTCTGAGCACAAACACGCAATGGGAATTAAGTGGGCGAATTCATGACTTGATCTTTTATTGGGTAAGTAAACTTCCCATTCCATTTAAAACACAGGCAGTATTCCTGATCCAAATCAGGTCAAGAATGGCAAAATATATGCATTGCAACATCAGTTTTAAATGGCAGATATGAATTTAAATATCCAGGGTTCCCTATAATAAACCCAGAAAGGGACTGATCCTTTCCTGATCACCTTTCCATACTGAACCTTGGCCATTTAAATGTATTTAAAGCAATTACATTTATGGCTCGGTGCTTTGTCATTTAAATTCGGGTGTCTTTTTAAAATCCGTGTCAATTATGTATTGATGCTCCCCAGCTCACTCTAAAGAAAAACATGCACAAATCCATACCCCAAGGGCCAGGGGGTAATCAGTTTCTGACCTTCTGTCTGCGAACCCGTGATTCCTGTTTTTGATAGAAATCTTATAGCTTCCACATTCCAAAGAGGAAAGTTCTAAAGAATGTCTATAGAAAATAATACTTGAATCGTCGTATTCAAGCCTTGAGTAATCTACAATCGGGTTGTAACTGCTATGTCATCTTGAACAATACTTTTAGTTTCTTCTGCAACAACTCTATCATTAATGATTTGGGTCAGGAATAAATACCTTTATTGGCATAACAGGACATACATATGCACAGTCAGCAAGGAGACCAAAAAAAAAATCCCTTGCCCCATCACTTAAACCATTCTTCTCCTCTTCAATGCACAACAAAGAAATTTAGCCACAGCCTCAATGATCCCAGGGTTATGTGTGGATAGTGAAAGGCGTGTCTTACTGTCGTCCAATTGACCTTCATGATCTTGAAGCAAATGTTCTAGATAAATGCCGCGGATATCACAATACAATAAGCAGTACAGGAGACCATGTTCAGTACTTTCCATATCCCTCAAGCCACAGGCACAATACCTTGTGGAGTGAGGAATTTTCTTAAACCTCCCATGGAGTACCGCAGAAGGAAGAACATTAAAGCGTGCTAACATAAAGGCTCTCCGAAGGTGAGGGGAAGACAAACCAGAAAAATACTCTGCCAAAGAACCATTTGTTTTTTTTTACTCTATGTGTCTTAAATGGAAGAACATGTTTACTTACCCAGTTAAAGATGAATTTATGATGAATCATAAGATGAATTCATGATGAATCATGAATTTATGACGAATCATGAATTCGCCCACTTTTTCCCCATCCTGTGCTAGTGCTCAGAGAAATAGCACGAAAGCAGCTGGTAATATCTTAGCTATATCTCCTGCCGTCTCTGTTGTTTTGGGGGAATGTTTAAGATAAGTTCGCTGAGAGCGTAGGTATGACACAGCCATCTGGATTGTGTCCCTTTCTTATTTTTTATTTATTTACGTCATTTATAGTCCGCCTTTCTCACTGAGACTCAAAGTGGATTACCTAGTGTGAGATTAGTACAGTCAGTATCAAGGACATTTCAATAGGGCCATGGCGTATATAAATGCAAGTTTACAAAGATGTAATATTAGCAAAAATCCAATACAGAGTTGAAGAAATGCAGAAACAGAGCGTAAGCAATTCTAGGGCTGACATTGGACAACAGGACATAAATATGACAAAATGACATAAAAAAATAAACATACAACTACCCGATAGGATCATACTTGAAGCACAGGTAGCTCATAGGAGCACGTACTTAAAGCAACAGATAGGACATAAGGCAACATAGTGGTGAAGTCTCTGGTCCCTAACTCATTCGCAAAGCATCTCTTTGAGACAACCTACCTACAATACAGCCCTCTTATCTGAGTAAAAAGCCCTTTTGAATAATTCAGTTTTGCATCATTCGCGGAAGGACAGGAGAGTGGGGGCTCTCCTGACCTCCTCAGGCAGGCTGTTCCATAGGGTGGGGGCCACCACAGAGAATGCATGTGTACAGGCAGCTGTTGATTTCACCTATGTGCCCATGTCTAGGTACAAATGACACATAGGGTAGAATGAACTTAAAGAATAAGCATATATGACTATACCTCCTCTTGTGGACCAAAGATTTCCGGCCGCCCCCTGTCTTCTACTGCCTCCTGCCCCATCCCCAAAACTGTTCCTACACAATCATTAAAGTATCAGGCAGGGAGGAGGGATCTCTGAGGGAAAGCCAAACCAAACAAAAAAGTCTTCACCCACTTATGGAAGATGGCAACAAAAGTGGACAGACACATCTCCCCCGGGAGAGGGTTCCCAGAGTTCTTGTTTCATGACCGAGAAGGCCTTCTCCTGGGTTGTCTCCTGCCAAATCTCAGAAGGTGGGAGCACCCAGTAAGTAGGGCTTCCAAAGATGACCACAGTGGTCAGATAAGTTCATAAGGGAGTAGGTGATCCTTCAGTATGTTGGTGCCAGTTTGGTGTAGTGGTTAAGAGCGCAGGACTCTAATCTGGAGAACCGGGTTTGATTCCCCACTCCTCCACTTGAAGCCAGCTGGGTGACCTTGGGTCAATCACAGCTCTCTCAGAGCTCTCTCAGCCCCACCCACCTCACAGGGTGATTGTCGCGAGGATAATAATAACACACTTTGTAAACTGCTCTGAGTGGGCGTTAAGTTGTCCTGAAGGGCGGTATATAAATCGAACATTATTATTATTGGTCCCAAACCATATACGGCTTTCAAGGTCAAATTATATTTCCCAGGTTTCTCTTGGAAATGTTCTTTAGCTTATGGCGAAAATTGAATGAACCGTTTAAAAGTAGGACCATGCCCTCCGAACCCATGAGCCACAAGACTTGGGAAGGCTGTTTCACCTTGAGATTCCGCTTCATGCTCAAAACCTTGATGTAAAAGTGTTAGGGACCATATCAGGGGCTAGAAAGTGGGTGGGTTGCATCAGAGACATGCACTAGAGAAAATCAGAAGGATGTAATGTGGTCTCCTTCTAATACCCAGCACTAGATATACTTAATCTGGGGGCCTCTAATATTTATCTTGCCAATCTCTCATTTAAGGCTGGTGAAATAAGCATCTGTCATATGGATATATTTGAATATATTACAGAATTTTCAAATGGTTTCTTGCACTGAACTCTTGGTGTCTATAGAAGGGTTGCTTATCACTGTTCTTTGGGCCCAAACAACAGTTGAGGGAGATATGGATAAGGAAGGACCACTATGGTAGGGAAGGAGGGGTTTAACTCTCACCACCCACCTCACACTGTCCCTTACGGAGGTCTTCCTTTAAGATCTGTTATGGGGGAGGGGAGAAGCACAGTACCTATGTTATGAAGCACCTATACTACATAACATATGTTATATACCAGTGGATGTAATTATATCACCCATAGCTCCCTAGAGCAAGGCTCCCCACCCTTTTTGTGCCTGCAGGCACCTTTTGAATTCTGACAAAGTATGGTAGGTGCCGGAAACCACAAAATGGCTGCCACAGGAGGTGGAGCAAATAACAAAATGTCAGGCAGTGAATTTACGCATAACTGTTGAGTTGCCAGGGATGGGTTGAGAAGTTTCTGGAGATTCTAGGGGTAGAGCCTGGAGAGGACGGGGTTTGGTGAGGGGAGGGGCCTCGGTGGGGTATAATGTCATAGAGAGTACCCTCCAAAGCAGCCATTCTCTCCAGGGGTACAGATATCTGTCACCTGGAGAGATCAGCTGTAATTCCGAGAGATCTTCAGCCGCCACCACCATGAATATTAACATTTCAACATTTAAGGCAGAAGCTTTGCTTAACATGATGCCATAGAGATTTTGGCAATTCCTGGAGCTATCATTGTCACTAGGGGTGTGCAAGCCAAAAATTTTCGGCTATAGCCGAAAGTAGAAAGCCGAAAGAAGATTCTCTATCGTTAAAGCCGAAAGCCGAAACAAGAATCTCTTTCGGCTTTCGGCTTTCGGGATTCTTTCGGCATTCTTTCGGCATTCTTTCGGCTTTTTTCTAAGGGAAAATGCCTCCGTCTTCCAGGACGCCTGGAGGAGGCATTTTCCCACCGAATAAGCCCAAAATTGGTGGGGACCTTCCTCTAACCCTTCTCTAACAACCACCCAAGTTTCAGACAGATTAAACTTTGGGGGGCCATGTTATGGCCCCCCAAAGCAGGTCACCCCATCCTCCCATAAGAAAGCGAAGGAGCAGCATGTTGTTAGCATGCTGCTGCTAATCTTTCTTCATTATTTCCTATGGGGAAAAAATGAAGAAGCAGGCTTCCTTTGCCAGGGGTGGCATTTTGCATGCAAAATGCCCCCTCACCCTCAGGGGCCCTTCTCCCACCCCTCCTCCCACCCCCCACCAAGGCTCAGACTGCTCCCACTTGGGGGGGGCATTTCATGGCCTCCCCAAGTAGGTGCTCTAATCTCTACCACTGACAGCTGGGGAAGGCTTGTCTTGCCAGGGGTGGCATTTTGCATGCAAAATGCCCTCCAGCCCTCTGGGGCCCTTCTCTCACCCTTCCTCCCACCCCCCACCAAGGCTCAGACTGCTCCTACTTGGGGGGGGGCATTTCATGGCCTCCCCAAGTAGGTCCTCTCAGCCCCTAAAGTCCACCCCTTACAGCCCCACACAAACCCAATTCCCCCCCAGCTGCCACACACAGACCCAAATCCCCACATTAGCCCCTCACAGACCCAAATCCACCCCCACCTGCCCCACACCCATAACCCCAGGAACAGGCTGGCAAAGGCCAGCCCTCTCCCTTTGTTCCCTATGCTGGGAACTTCTAAACTCTCTTTCCCTGGGCAATTCTGCACAGCCCAGGGGTGCCACAATGGTGGGCACACTTCTGAGTGCCAGCTGGTCCCTGTGAAAGAGCACCTGAACCACAGACACCCTCCCTCAAATTCCCCCACCACCTACAGAGATGGCTGGCCAGCCAGCCCCATTGTTCCCTATGATGGGAACCAACTGCACAACAAAGAATAAAACAAGAACAACACAAAATAAAGTTTTAAATTTTTTTTTCTCCCTTCCAAAGTACAAGTAGGCAAAGCATTATGACACATTACACCAGCAGTCCCCCACACAGAAAAATAACACAACTCACTTAACATCAGAGAATCACAAAGCATGATTCCTGTCAAAAACACTTTATTTCTTGAACAGCTTTAGGTTACACAGCAGGGGGGAACACCAAAGGGCATGGCAGCACTATCTTACACAAAAATAACACAACTCACTTAACATCAGAGAATCACAAAAACACAATTCCTGGCAAAAACACTTTATTTCTTGAACAGCTTTAGGTTACACAGCAGGGGGGAACACCAAAGGGCATGGCAGCACTATCTTACACAAAAATAACACAACTCACTTAACATCAGAGAATCACAAAAACACAATTCCTGGCAAAAACACTTTATTTCTTGAACAGCTTTAGGTTACACAGTAGGAGGGCACAACAGGGCATGATAGCAATGTACTACAAAAAATGATACAACCCACTTCACCGTTTTTGACAGCAATTGTGTTTGTGTGATTCTCTGATGTGAAGTGAGTTGTGTTATTTTTGTCTAGTACACTGCTTTCCTGCTCTGTGGTGCCTTCCTACTGTGTAACCTAAAGCAGTTACAGAAATAAAGTGCTTTTGACAGCAATTTTTTGGGGTGATTCTTTAATGTGAAGTGAGTTGTGTTATTTTTGTGTAAGATACTGCTTCCATGCCCTTTGGTGTTCCCCCCCTGCTGTGTAGCCTAAAGCTGTTCAAGAAATAAAGTGTTTTTGACAGGAATTGTGCTTTTGTGATTCTCTGATGTTAAGTGAGTTGTGTTATTTTTGTGTAAGATAGTGCTGTCATGCCCTTTGGTGTTCCCCCCCTGCTGTGTAGCCTAAAGCTGTTCAAGAAATAAAGTGTTTTTGCCAGGAATTGTGTTTTTGTGATTCTCTGATGTTAAGTGAGTTGTGTTATTTTTGTGTAAGATAGTGCTGCCATGCCCTTTGGTGTTCCCCCCTGCTGTGTAACCTAAAGCTGTTCAAGAAATAAAGTGTTTTTGCCAGGAATTGTGTTTTTGTGATTCTCTGATGTTAAGTGAGTTGTGTTATTTTTGTGTAAGATAGTGCTGCCATGCCCTTTGGTGTTCCCCCCTGCTGTGTAACCTAAAGCTGTTCAAGAAATAAAGTGTTTTTGACAGGAATCATGCTTTGTGATTCTCTGATGTTAAGTGAGTTGTGTTATTTTTCTGTGTGGGGGACTGCTGGTGTAATGTGTCATAATGCTTTGCCTACTTGTACTTTGGAAGGGAGAAAAAAAAATTTAAAACTTTATTTTGTGTTGTTCTTGTTTTATTCTTTGTTGTGCAGTTGGTTCCCATCATAGGGAACAATGGGGCTGGCTGGCCAGCCATCTCTGTAGGTGGTGGGGGAATTTGAGGGAGGGTGTCTGTGGTTCAGGTGCTCTTTCACAGGGACCAGCTGGCACTCAGAAGTGTGCCCACCATTGTGGCACCCCTGGGCTGTGCAGAATTGCCCAGGGAAAGAGAGTTTAGAAGTTCCCAGCATAGGGAACAAAGGGAGAGGGCTGGCCTTTGCCAGCCTGTTCCTGGGGTTATGGGTGTGGGGCAGGTGGGGGTGGATTTGGGTCTGTGAGGGGCTAATGTGGGGATTTGGGTCTGTGTGTGGCAGCTGGGGGGGAATTGGGTTTGTGTGGGGCTGTAAGGGGTGGACTTTAGGGGCTGAGAGGACCTACTTGGGGAGGCCATGAAATGCCCCCCCCAAGTAGGAGCAGTCTGAGCCTTGGTGGGGGGTGGGAGGAAGGGTGAGAGAAGGGCCCCAGAGGGCTGGGGGGCATTTTGCATGCAAAATGCCACCCCTGGCAAGACAAGCCTTCCCCAGCTGTCAGTGGTAGAGAAAAGAGCACCTACTTGGGGAGGCCATGAAATGGC
This sequence comes from Eublepharis macularius, assembly GCF_028583425.1. NCBI lineage: Eukaryota > Metazoa > Chordata > Lepidosauria > Squamata > Eublepharidae > Eublepharis > Eublepharis macularius. Next base: position 161,506,542 of record NC_072794.1, on the reverse strand, counting down.
CCCCCCAAGTGGGAGCAGTCTGAGCCTGGGTGGGGGGTGGGGGGAAGGGTGGGAGAAGGGCCCCAGAGGGCTGGGGGGCATTTTGCATGCAAAATGCCACCCCTGGCAAGACAAGCCTCCCCCAGCTGTCAGTGGTAGAAATTAGAGCACCTACTTGGGGAGGCCATGAAATGGCCCCCCCAAGTGGGAGCAGGCTGAGCCTTGGTGGGGGGTGGGAGGAGGGGTGGGAGGAGGGCCCCTGAGGGTGAGGGGGCATTTTGCATGCAAAATGCCACCCCTGGCAAAGGAAGCCTGCTTCTTCATTTTTTCCCCATAGGAAATAATGAAGAAGATTAGCAGCAGCATGCTAACAACATGCTGCTCCTTCGCTTTCTTATGGGAGGATGGGGGACCTGCTTTGGGGGGCCATAACATGGCTCCCCAAAGTCCAATCTGTCTGAAACTTGGGTGGTTGTTAGAGAAGGGTTAGAGGAAGGTCCCCACCAATTTTGGGCTTATTCGGTGGGAAAATGCCTCCCCCAGACGTCCGGGAAGACGGAGGCATTTTCCCATTGAAAAGCCAAAAGAAAGCCGAAAGAATCCCGAAACGTTTCAGCTTTTTTCTTTCGGCTACCCGAAACGTTTCGGCATTCCCCGAAACGTTTCGGCATTCCCCGAAAGAAGCCGAAACACTTTTGTTTCGGCATTCTTTCGGCATTCTGAATGCCGAAACGCACATCCCTAATTGTCACGTCAGGGATGTACCCAGAACCGATGTGCCAGCAACTAGGCAGGAGCCTTGTTTTTACTTATTTTTCTCCTGCAGCCACTTGGAGCAGTGGTGAGCAACAGAAAAAATTACCTGGAAATTGCCTGCCATAAGCAGACAAATGGTAAGCCTGAGGGTTGGTGGTGGGGACATGGTAGGGGAGGCCAATGTTGTGAGTGTGGTGATGATGTCACTTCTGGAGGAAACCTAGTGGTAGCTCTAGGAATAGGGTTGTTGGGTCTCCTTGTCATCTCCCTGCCATAAAGCAGCTGGCAGATTTAAATTCATATCAAGGGCAGGGGTGGTGGGTAGAGATGGGCCTGATCTGAATTATGATTTCAACCCCCCCCCTGCCGCCATTTTGGTGTTTTCGCCATCGTGACTCAGCTAATCGGTTCTGTCCATGGCAACCGATCCAGCAGTCGGGAGTTTGCTTGTTCGGGACTTGATTAGATGGGTCAGTTTCTGTTCAGAATTGCAGACACTCTGGCGCTAGTAATTAATTCCCGGGGCAACGAAGCCAGGGAAATGAACTGTGTTTGCCCTCCTTCTGTTGCCCTCGAAACACGAATGGAAGCCCAGCTTTCCTTGATTAGCAGGCTTCCTTCCAAACACGGAGCAGCAACCCAGGGGAGGGTGGGGGAAGGGGGTGGGCACAAAGGAAAGGCAAAAGGCAGCACGGGAGGCTGGGAGGCCACCCATGCCATTCGCCTTTCCCCAGGACAAGGGGCATGTGGGCAAGCCAGCCGACCCTTGTCCTGGGGAAAGGCAAAAGGCAGCACAGGAGGCTGGGAGGCCGCCCACGCCGTTCGCCTTTCCCCAGGACAAGGGGCGCGTGGACAAGCCGGCTGCCCCTTGTCTTGTGGGGCAGGTGAAAGGCACGGGCAGCCTCCGAGCCAATCGTGCTGCTGCCAGCTCCGCAGCGCACCAGGACAGCCGGCTTGCTGCGTGGGCAGGGGCGACTCAGGAGCATGCGCACGTGCAACAGCCTGACTATGGTTGCCCTGGGCGCTGGCCTCCCCGATTCCCGATTTCGGACCGGAAACGAGACTTGATCGGTTAGAATCGGGAACCTGCATTCGGTGGCAGCCCAGAACCACCATCGGCTTAATCGGGATTTATTTTTGGATCGTGCCCATGTCTAGTGGTGGGACATGGGCAGTCAGAAGGTACGAATCGCCTCAGCCAAAGGCCCGGCTGTAATAGAGTCCACCCTCCCAAGGTGCCCCTTTCAATAGGGGAACTGATCACTGTTGTTGGGAGATCAGTTGTGATTCCAGAGATCTCCAGGCACCACCTGGAGGTTAACAACAAAACTATAATCCAGCTTTGAGTAACATTTGCGCTTCCTGTGGCAGCTCTTAAAATTCACTGCATCTCTTCTAGTTTGGCTGTAAGAACGCAAACCTGAGGTTTGGCTATATGACTGCAAACCTGAGGCTGAAACTGAGGTTAATCACAACTTGTCAATCATTTTTCATTGTTGCATTTCTGTTTCTGCTTCCCTTTAATGCTTCACGTCTTTTTTTTAAAAAAAATCCAAGGTTTGCCTTCTTACAGCATCTTTCAAGAGATTAAGCCTAGCAGCGATGAATTCCAGTGGTGTTTACTCCCACACAGGAATTCTCACGGCTTCACGTTCTCCTACCACCTTACCCCCGCTGTAAAATGACTGGGGGAAATGCCAGGGTCAGCGTAGGCACGAAACCAGAAATTTTATTGCATTCTGAGTTTGTTCACCATATTATCTAGGAAGAACGCGACACAGAGAGGCCTCTAAAATATAGTTTATGGAGGAAAACCCTGTCTAGGGGAGTCAGAGAAGGGTGAGCCGGCTGGCCCAGCCCAGGGGAGTGATTTCAATGCAGAAATATGTGCTTGAACCTCCCTTTCGGCCTTCAAGGCAGAAATTTGCCATCACTGAAGAAATAAGTCATTAATCAGTTAATCCTGTCTCCTTTGTGCTGACATTGGGCCTCTTTCTTGGAGAGGGCAGAACAAAAAGGGCATGCCTATATAACCTCTAAATTGATGCATTGTTTGTAGGGCTTTCCCTGGCATAAATTAAACGGGACAGTCTCTTTGTGAGCTTCCATCACAGGCAGTTATACCCGTAGGGGACAGAGAAGGGAAATGAGTTGCACAAAGAGGCAGGAGATGCCAGCATACGGGCAGCCTAGCTGCTCGTTTCTCCCACTGTGTGTTGCCTTTTTGAAAAATGATGAATACGATGAACAACAAAATAGTCCATGATTCTTTGAAAATAAGTATTTCCATGGAGAAAGGAATTTAAACCGGGCCAAAACAAATGCAGTCATTGATATCCAAATCGCACGAAGAAATCCAAATCACATGATTCCACAGCCAAGGGTGCCAACATCCAGGTGTGTCCCGAAGTTCTCCCAGAATTGCAACGGATACGGAGATCAGTTCCCCTAGAGAACATAGCAGAGTTGCGTAGGGCTGACTCCGTGGCATCACATCCCAGCTGAGCTCTTTCCCTTCCCCAGGCTCCACCTTCCATAGGCACTGCTCCAAAATCTCCAGGAATTTCCCAAGCTCGAACAGCAACGTGGTAAGGCCTCTCCAAGGCCTTGAGCAGACGTCGTTCCCTTTCCAGCCCCATTACTTGAGATACTTTAATGAGAGATATTAGAGATTGAACCTGGAGGCTTCTGCTTGCAAAACATACACTGTCCTTGCAAATCAATATCTTGCCAAGGGAGTGCCACCAGGTTACCAGGTCTTTGAATTCATCCATGGAAAAGGGAGAGGGGAGACATAAGGATGGAGTTTGGGAACCCTGTTCAAAGTAAAACAGCTAGCAAGGGGACCAGGCTGAGAGTGGAAATCCATGTTGCAAATTTCCTGGGGATGCTCAAGCGCAGGGTTTTATGTGTGGTCGTCAATTCCCTTGCAGGCTGTTTCTTGTTCGGCACACATGAATGTCACTTTCACGGGAGCTTTGTCTGTGTGATTGCATTGGCCAGGGAGTACAAATGTCACCTCCGAGTCTCCAGTTCAGCCCTGTTTTCGCAGGGATGGACACCATAAGGCAAGTATTTTAGGCTCCTCTGACTTGCCCATTTGCATTTCTTTAAGGTGTGAGAAAGTGTGTCAAGATCTGCATTTCAATGAATGGATGTGGGAGGTGTGGGGGAAGCTGGGGATTTGGCAGTTGTAAACAGCCTGGGATACTTTTCACAGTTGGGGAGGAACTGATATTGAACAGGTGAATGTACTGAGGTGGAGCAAATTGAAGTGTGACTGTGCGAGTGAGTGCATGAGATGTGGGAGAGGGGGCACCTGAAATGAGGCTCACTTGAGTATCCCTAGGTATTTCGTAATGTGTATTTCTACCCTGATTCAGGTGAGGAAAGAGGAGATCTTTGGACAACTGAGAGAGGTTGGAAGGTCACAGGTAGGAACAAAGTCAAGATGAAGGAAATGCAAAAATATTTAATAGGAATATTACACATAGGAATAAAAATAGAAAAGAGTCCAGTAGCACCCTTAAGACTAACCAACTTTACTGTAGCATAAGCTTTCGAGAATCACAGTTCTCATCGTCAGAGGCAACTGAAGAAGAGAATTGTGATTCTTGAAAGCTTATGCTACAGTAAAGTTGGTTAGTCTTAAAGGTGCTACTGGACTCTTTTCTATTTTTGCTACTACAGACTAACACGGGTAACTCCTCTGGATCTATATGACACATAGGAATCTCACATGTAATCTGCCTTAAATGGCTCAAAACACGAACTGAACACTAAACAGGAGCTTAGGACACTATCCTCCGGGGACTTTTTTGCTCAGCCCCTTTGAGGTAATAAACAACCTCACAGAGTTTTTACAATGGCAAATGCTCTGAGGAACAAAGTCTTGCTGGTTACGAGAAGTACAGAGTAAGTGAGGTAAAATCTTTTATTGGACTGGGTTTGTTTAAGCCGATAGGCAACAAACTTTCCAGTCATACAGGATTCTTCCTCAACTGGATGTTCAGGGGGCGTGGAGGGGAGGAAAAGAAGCCAGTGTTGCCCTCACAAGTCATGACAGTTATCTAGCGATGTCCTCTCTTCAGGTTTTGCCCCCCTGGTTGAAGAGGCTGTGAAAGGGAACAGTAGCAAAGTATGTCTGTGAATATATTCTCCTGTTCAGGTTTTTCACAGACCTTGGGAAGCTAAGAACAGAAAGAACGGCAAAATACGCAAGTTGTTACATTAGCTAAACCGAAGATTCACTTGAAAATACAAAGTTCCGGGCTGCTTCCTGATGGGAGTGCAAAAAGGTGTTCCTACCCACGGTGAAATGCAAGAGTAAGAGAGAATGGCATCCTCTCGTGCTAGGGTTACCAGGTCCAGGTTGGGAAATTCCTGGAGATTTGGGGGGTGAAGCCTGGAGAGGGCGGGGTTTGGGAGGGAGAGGGACTTCAGGTGGCTATAATGCCATTGGGCCCACCTTCCAAGACAGCCATTTTCTCCAGGGGAACTGATCTCTGTCACCTGGAGATCAGTTGTATTTCCAGAAGATCTCCATCTACCACCTTGGAGGCTGGCAACCCTACGCCCCACTCCATTTTTCCTCCACTGTGGTGTGGAAAGATGTAGATGTGACAGCAGTCAGGTTGAGAGGCCCCCACAAGTCGGTCGGAGACCATTCTTTCTTTTCTCCTCACTTTCTTTACCCCTGCTGAGCTGGGCTGTAATGCTACAGCGCTAGGCTTACCAGGTTGCCTGCTATGGCTGCAATCTCCTGCCCAGGTGGGTAGATGCCATTTCTGAGTGGCAATTAAACAGAAACCTCTCCATGTAAATCAAAAATCAGCACACCTTGGAGTGCTCATTTTTATTTGCTGGGTTTTTTTTAAACTCGAGGGAAAGTTCCAAAATGGTATCCATCACCGGCAGTCTGAAGCGGCACAGTCCATTTTACCTGGTACTCTACCATCTCATTCTTTTTCTTGTGTAAACTACGAGCAGAACCACAAGTGAAAAAAGGCACAGGTTGGACACTTGTCAGCTTCCCTCAGGTTTTGATGGGAAATGTAGGCAGCTTGGCGGAATGTTGGACAAGTGACAGTTGAAAAGTCCATTGGACAGCAGTCGGAGAGCCAAGCTGCAAGACCAGGATGCCTACATTTCCCATCAAAACTTGAGGAAAGCTGACAAGTGTCCAATCTGTGCCTTTTGTCACTTGTGGTTCTGCTCTAAGGCCTGATTTACACAAATAGGGGAATGAAGTGGGACAAAGAGGTCCTGGTGAAATGCAGGAGGTGGATTCCAGTTTTGAATGCTCCTAAACTTCAATGCAAATTGAAAACTAACACAACAAGGAGATAGCTTTCTCCTCTCTCTTTGCTTGCTGTGATGGTTTTATCTTTTCGGGGAGGTTTTAACATAGGCTAATGGGTGCATTTTACCACCTCCTTCCCACCTAGATATCTTGTGTATATAAATCAGGTCCCAACAAGTCATAAATTTCTTATCCTTCCTCCCTCAGCAGTTGGTTCTGTTATAGGTGGCCAACAGGAAAACGAAGTTATGAATCAGCCATTCCACTCGTCCCTCAGAGAAAGGCCAGGATTTGCACCCTGAATGCATTCTGAAGAGCACTGATAAGAAAGTTATGCAGATCCGGCAGAAGAGACATTAAGATAAGCAGAGTTTTTGCCGGAGTAGCTCACAGGCCCCTGGTTCTAATCCCTCACCCCGAAGTCTGGTTATAAATATGATGGATGGAATGTAAACTCTATAAAGATTAGCAAGAGCCAGAGAGAGTAGGCAAATATGGGTCAGAACTGGGTGGTTTTTCTGCATTCCTGAGGAAAGCTGCATTCTTCTTTTTTCATGGTGCTGCTAATTTTCTTTTCTACTCCTTGCCTAGGGCTATGAGTACAACAGGCTTTTACATAGGACCATGGAAATGGTTTCTGAAGCATTTCCTGGGTGTTGCCATTTGAGGTAAATATTTTATATCAGAGAAAGGCATTTATTTGATTGATTGATTGATTGATTGATTGATTGATTGATTGATTGATTGATTAATCGATCGATCAATTAATTAATTTTGTGTTTCCTCATGCCTAGGCCTCTCATTTACTCACCCGGGGGAGGGGGGGAAATGACTGTCACATACTGACATTCTAGGAATTTCACCTAGTCTCTATGGTAAGATCCATAGAGACTAGGGAGGCAGCCTGGAGTATCACCCAGAAATGGCATCACATCCTCTCCAAACTCTGCTGTCCTCAAGCACCACTCCCAAATTCTCCTGGGAGTTTCCAAGGCTGTGTCGGGAACCCTTCTCATGACTCAAGGTGGCTCTCAAGTTATACTTAGAACATTACAATTTAAAACCAATAGAATAAAACCTCAGATACTCCCTCCCCCCCAAAAGATGCATACAGTCTATATCCCATTAAAAGATCTAGGAAATAATGTCACTTTGCAGTGCCTCCTGAAAATTTCTATTTACACTGAGAGCCAAGCTACAAGTGACGCCTGACACAAGTTGGACACTTCTCAGCTTCCCTCAAGTTTTGATGGGAAATGTAGGCATACTGGTCTTGCAGCTTACAGAGGTTTACAGAGTGGCAGTCTATGGGAGGGAGAACTTGCGGTCGGGAGGGGAGTGCAGGCGTCAGGCTCTTGCTAGGCGCCCCCCTTCCCCTCCGCTGTGTGTGTGGGGGGGCGGGTTCTGTAAACTTTAATTAAATAGAGAGCCAAGCTGTAAGAACAGAATGCCTACATTTCCCATCAAAACTTGAGGGAAGCTGACAAGTGTCCAACCTGTGTCAGGCATCACTTGTAGCTTGGCTCTAAGTGGGAGCTATAATGGAAAAGGCATGGGTTCTGGTTGATGCCCACTTGTGGGGAGAGCAGACTATAAATTTAGTAAATAAAAATAGATGGCAGCCTGAAGACGGCATACAGCCACATATGGGAGGAGACAGTCCTAGCCCGTGAAGGGCTTTAAACATTTAAAGGTCATAAAGAACACCTTGAAGTGGACTAGGAAACAATTCTGGTTCTCCCTTCTGTGAATCAAGTGCATGGGTATTTTCATGCAAGTTCCTTGTGCCAAATTTCTATCCATAAAATTGTTATTTGTGTGTGAGTTATGATTGGAGATCTCCTAGAGTTACAATTGATTTCCAGACCATAAAGATTAGTTCCGCTGGAGAAAATGGCTGCTTTGAAGGGTGGACTTTCTAGCATTATGCCCCATTGAAGTCCCTTACCTCCCCAAACCCCCAAAATCTCCAGGAATTTCCGAACCTGGAGCTGGCAACCCTAGTCTCAGTTGCATATAAATAGCAAATAAGGTATAAATGCCTTAAATTAAACAAAAAAGGAAGTCTAGCAATGAAAATGTGCAGGACTAAAAGGGTAAGCTCAGCACCGTACAGAAAGAAAACCAGCTTAAAAGGCATGATCAAAGAGCGCTGGGCCTCTGTGACGCTGTGGTGACCGGAGGTCATGCTCAGAGGTAAAGTTGTTGTTGACTTTGGGCCAGTCATCCCCTCTCTCAGCCTAACCACGGGGTTGCTGTAAGGATAAAAAGTGAAAGGGGAGAACCATATACATACTCAGAGCCTTGCTACAAGTGACATCTTACACGTGAAGGATAAAGGATCATTTTCGCAAGGCTTTCTGGGAACTGAAGTTCCTCTCCCCCACCCCTTTTCCTTTTGTTCCTTCCCCTCGCTGCCTGAAGAGACAGAGAAAGCCTGCGACAACAGCAACTTTTGTAAATCGTTTCTCCAGTCACAAGCCTGCTCTCAATGATCTTTGGGGCAGGCAGCTGCAACTTTCTCAGCTTTCTCTGGAGCATTCCCCCCCCCCCCGCCCCAGCAAGACGATTTGCAAAAGCTGATGTTGCCGTACGCTCGCTCTGTCTCTTCAGGCAGCGAGGGGAAGGAACAGAAGGAAAAGGGGTGGGGGAGAGGAACTTCAGTTCCCAGAAAGCCTTGCGAAAATGATCCTTTATCCTTCACGTGTAAAATGTCACTTGTAGCAAGGCTCTCAGTCTTGATCTCTTTCCAGGAAGGATTTGATACGGAGTGTGGGGCAGCAATTGCAGTAAAATATTTTGTTTGCTTGCTTGCTTGTTTGTAGTCTGCCTTTCTTACTGAGACTCAAAGCAGATTACACAATGCAAGTTAATACGATCAATGGCTGGGACACTGGATAAACAATATCTGCCTCTTCCATTATGTCCCCTGCAGGGTGTTGCGCTCTGCAGACAAGCAACTCCTGGTGGTCCCCGGCCCGAAGGACATCCGTCTGGCCTCAACCAGGGCCAGGGCTTTTTCTGCCCTGGCCCCGGCCTGGTGGAACGCTCTCCCGCTGGAGATCCAGGCCCTGCGGGACCTGTTACAGTGTTGCAGGGCCTGTAAAACGGAGATGTTCCGCCAGGCCTTCGGCTGAGTGCCAGTGGGTGCCCTCCTTCTTCCATCTAAAACCACCACTTCTTGTGGGGCTGCCCTCGACCATCTGCTATGTTTTTGTGATTTTAATGTATTTTTTAATGTTGTTATCCGCCCTGAGCCCATCTGTGGGGAGGGCGGGGTATAAATAGAATTAAATAAATAAATAAATAAATATAATAGGGTACGGACTGCAGAGATTTGAAAACAAGCATAAATCCAAACACAAAGATGAAAATTGCTGAAACAAAACATTCATAATTTGACACGTATTAAACAACATGGAAACTACTCAGTAGGCGCATACCTACATCAACAGACAGTACCCAGTAGTATAGGGCTTTTCCCAGTGGAAATTATCCAAATGTGTACCACCTTACTGAGAATATGTGTACTGTCTGTTCCTCTTAAGATTCACATGGGATTCACATGATGGAATATTCCCCCATACAAAAAAGATCCATCTTTATATGTACAGCAAGAACGTCTGCGAGAAAACAAACTTTTCTCTCTGACAAGCTAACTTTTTGTGTGGGTGGATTTATTTCTGTGTATTCTATTATGGAGTTACCCAGTCATCAGGTTCTTCCCTCTGCAGTTGTCTGCAGTTGTCTGATGTCTGCAAGACATCAGGTTCTTCCCTCTGCAGTTCTTGAGGGGCGATACAGAAAAGGTTCAGATGGAAGATAGGTTGTGTCCTTGTGATATAGGGGAAATTGAAACTATAGATCATGTTTTATTACATTGCCCCTATTATGGGTAGCCGTGTTAGTCTGTCTGTAGCAGTAGAAAAGAGCAAGCATCCAGTAGAACCCAGGGCTGGATCGAGGGGGGGGCAGGGGGTAGTCTGCCCCCGGCACCGCCAGGGAGGGGGCGCTGGGAGCGCACGAGCGGCAGTGTGGGCAGCCTCCCAACCCCCTGCGCTGCCTTTCGCCTGCCTCGCAGGACAGGGGGCGGCCGGCCACCCCCTGTCCTGCGGGTAGGCGAATGGTGTGGGCGGCTTCCCAGCCCCGCATGCTGCCTCCACCGGTGCACCGCCCGGGCGGCACACTCCGCCCTGCATGATGACATCACGCAAGGGAGGCAAATGGTGCAGGTGGCTTTCCAGCCCCACATGCTACCTCCACCAGTGCACCGCCCGGGCAGCACGCTCTGTCCTGCGTGATGTCACAGAAGTGACGTCATCACGCAGCGCCAGGAGCGCGCACGCACTGCGCGTGCGTGCAAGGGGTCAGACTAGGGTTGCCCTGGGTGCTGGCAACCCTAGATCTGGCCCTGGTAGAACCTATAAGTCTAACAAAATTTGTGGTAGAGTATGAACTTTCATGAGCCACAGCTCACTTTTTAAGATCTGAAGAAGTGAGCTGTGGCTCACAAAACTTCTTAAGATCTGAAGAAGTGAGCTGTGGCTCACAAAAGTTCATATCCTACCACAAATTTTGTTAGTCTTATAGATGCTACTGGACTCTTGCTCTTTTCTACTGCTACAAAATTGGTAAGGTACTTTTCCCAGTTCTGAAAAGCCGAAATTTGTTCCCACACCATCCAATATACTTTGGAGGAATAACTAAAACTATTCAAAAATGGAACCTTTGTATGTCTCTTGTTGGGACACAGCACAAAATTGTGAAGGCACTTCCATCACAGCAAGCTACCTAAAGCTCATAATTTACCTCATAACAATTTCTGAGATAATCTCCTATAATTATTTACCTCACAGATGGGCATGCCTCATAAAAGAAGCCTATACGCCAACAAAGACAAACTGCACATAGTCTGGCCTTTAAGAGTAACTGAGGGAAGGGAAACTTCCATTATCAGCCAAAAACTAAATCCAGCATTCAAAGAGCTTCAGTATTTTTGCCCCTAGGTTGTGCATTGTTGCAAGGGGGATTGTTTGGGAGATGAATAGATTTGGGCATGACTCATTCTGGGTGGTTGCGTTAATGTGTCCTTCCTTTCCTCTTGCCTCAGAACAATGTACCCAGTAAGGTGCGCGTCAGTTTTGGCCTACATTTCTTCATGTCTACAACTACACAGGCACTTCCTTCATGAACTTAACTCAAATCAGCTCAAAGTTGTTCCTGTTAACTGTCTTTGCCTGTGCTTAAATCCCACAGAAAGGGTAGTTATCAATGAATGACTCTGTTGATCTGAGTAGGTAATGGGAGAGAGACTTTTAGATTCCTTTTCCTGTCCCCACAGTTTGAGTAGGGCCAGTTTTCTTTATGATGAGTTAACGGGATGCGGCAGATGCCGGGACTTTCTTGAGGCTCCTTGTGAAGCAAACTTCTAAAGTCTTTATGCTCCAGCGAGGCACTAAAATGACATCCGGCCAGTCAGCCATTTCTTCAGATGCTTAACTGTACCGGCCAGTCCTTCAGACATACACAGCAGGCTCAATGAGGAGTCAAATCCACAAGTCTGAGATTTGTTCAACAAGATGTTTGGCATTAATTGGCTTAGCACAGTAGGTTGTATCCGTTTCGCTAGCGCTGGCACTTTCTTCCATTAAAAGGGCCTTCCCCTGATTCAAGCAGAGCCAACCGTTAGCTTTAGAAGGCAGAGGTTTGTGCCACCATGCATTTGAACCCAATTTCATTATTTCTGCTGCCACATACCACGAGAACCGTTCTCAATGGAGTTTTGTTATCAGCAGACCACCCAAGAGCATTCCCACTCCAAGCACTCCCTAAGAATTTAACTGTACATCATAAATCCTACCAAAACAACTGCTTTAAAAGGTAGTTGGTGTATGGGGGAACTCCCCTCCCCCAAATTTAAATCCGGACCTTTCTTCTCCTGGATCTCCTGATTATTGTAAAACACTGGTTCTAGAAAATTCCTCCGGCATAATGAGGAAAATTGTCTTTCTGAAGAGATCCGTAAAGGTGGCCTAAGTACATTAACTCACTTTGAATTAGCAAATCATGTAAGCAGAGAATATGTTTTTTGTGTGTGTGTGTGTGTGTGTTTTCCCCTGTATTTTCAACGGAGGCATATGATCAAACAATGTAAAAGATGATTGATATACACAAAGTCTGAGTCTTCAGGTAAAAAGAATTTTAATCCAAGAGAGGTTCTTTCTAATTCATACAGAACACAAAGAAAATGGAAAGTAGACAATGGAGAAAATATAGAACCAGGTGGGAATTAAGGTTGAGAGTTCATAACATATATATTTAAAACAAGCCAGCAACATCTCCACTTCTCTGCTTGAAGCCAGCTGGGTGACCTTGGGTCAGTCACAGCTTCTCGGAGCTCTCTCAGCCCCACTCACCTCACAGGGTGATTGTTGTGAGGATAATAATAACACGCTTTATAAACTGCTTTGAGTGGGCATTAAGTTGTCCTGAAGGGTGGAATATGCATTTGAATGTTGTTGTTGGTACTGTTGTTATCTTTGTGTGAGCCTCTATTGAGGTAAATCGCTCGTTTGTATCCTACCAATCTGCTCAACCAAGTCGGAAGACTTCCTCGAGCCCGAAGAAGGCTCTTTGGACCAGAGGAACGCTACAGACATACCTGAACATAGCAGTAGGATACAAGCCAGTGTTTTATATTAATAGTGTGTGTAAAGTGTCATCAAGTCACAACTGATTTATGGCCACCCCCTCAAGAGGGTTGTCAAGGCAAGTGAGAAGCAGAGGTGGTTTGCCAGTGCCTTCCTCTTCAGAGAGTTCCTCGGTGGTCTCGCATCAAAGTACTGACCCAGCTTAGCTTCTGAGATCTGACAAGATTGGGCTATACCATGCCGCTTTCCCTCTGTATTAATAGTACTTCATCTTTGAAAGAGTCAGTAAAACTGGATAATGGGAGATGCTGAATATAAGGGTTGAATTGAGTGGATTTTCTTTTCTTTGCACATTTGGTAGTGATTTTGTCCCAAACCGATAGAGGGAAAAATTCTGTAATTCAGTGGGTTCCCCCCCCGGGTCCCCCACCCCACCCCAAGCACTAAGGATGTAACTAAAGTGGATTCCGAGGGTTCTCCTTGGATATCTCAAACACTGTATTCTCAGTAGCTTGGTTCAGATGTACCATCAAACCGTCATTTGGTGCTACAGGAACAATCTTCCTCTCCCTTCCTTCCCCCTTCATCCTTTGCAAGCTAATTAGTTAATTCCTGGTTTTCAGAAAACTGTATTTTTGGATCATAGGGTCTGTTCACCCCAACATAAGGGAGAGTCTATTGGCACAAACAGAGGGCAGTTTTTGCTTATTTTCCTCCTCTCATAGCAGAGTCTCACTTTAGCTTAAATGCAGATTCATAAGGATCCTTGACTGCCAGAAACACAATTTCAGGGGTCTTGGTGGGCTACACTGGGACTGGAAAATGGGAAAATCCAAATTTTCAAGCTCTATTTCAGTCATGAATCTCGTAGAATCCAAGCTGTAGTTTGCCATTACATCTGAACAATCTCAACACTGTTTTAGTTTATTTATTTATTTTATTTATTTTCGATTTCTAGTCCGCCCTCCCCGAACTAGCAGGTTGAACTATAGTGTGTGTTTGTTCTGCACACCAGGATTATAAACTTTGTTAGTCCTTGCCAGGTGGATCCCCGAGCTCTCCACAGCAAACTCGCAGGTGTATTGGTTGAAGTAACTTTATTAGAGATCTATCAAGTTCAAGGTGCTCAGACAACTGTATTGGCAGAAGTGATGTGAATGGGGTTGGTAAGTGTTAGTTATAGGGAAGATTCACGCCCTCGGGATAGAGACCGTTAAAGTTTGGGCATGAAGGAGTCGGGGTGTGTGTGTGTGTGTGTGTGTGTGTGTGTGTGTGTGTGAGAGAGAGAGAGAGAGAGAGAGAGAGAGAGAGAGAGAGAGTGAAGAGGAGAAGCTAGGTTTAGGCTAGACAGAACAAAGAATGAAATCATGTCAGTTCCCAAGAAGGATACATCTCGAGCTGGCCGCAGCTGGCATTCAAGGACGAGGAAAGAGCAAGTAGATACTTGCAAGATAACCTACTGGCTTAACATCAATAAGAAACTTCTCATGCCCTCAGAGGACCAATACATAACACAGAATACATTCATGGCAGATATGCAGACAGGCATATATAATACACTGCTCTTTGTTCCTGGTTTGGAATTCTGGCCTGCCAGGCAAGGTGGGATGCCAGGTCAAACGATGAGGTTTTTTGAAAAAACAAGATGCAATTAATTATCTTGTGTTGTCTGAAGAAAGGAGAAACAAGGATTCATTAGCAAGGTGAGGCTCTTCCTGAACCTGTTGAGTTTACATCAAACTATTATTTAGAGTTATGTCTAGACAAATACACTTAACTAGGTGAACATATGTTGTTAACATCCAAAAGTTGAATTAAACAGTGGCTTGTTCATTCTTGTCAGGAAAATCTGCCAAGGAAGGACAAGAATATTACTTAGCTAGTGGCCAGAAAACCAGTTTGTGGTAGTGCTCAGGGAGTGCTAGGCCAAGACCTGGGGGATCCAAATTTGAGTATTCTACAAGTGGAAATACACATTGCAGATTACCTGGAGATGCTCAAGTGCAGGATTTTATGTGTGGTCCTCAATTCACGTGCAGGCTGTTCTTGTTTGGCGCATGTGAACAGGGGCGGCGCCAGGGTTTCTGGCGCCTGTGGCCAGTTGCACCCACGCACCACACTGTGTGATGACATCACATGTGACATTATCACACAGCATGCACTGCAAGCCAGCCCCATTGCTGCAGCGGGCGGCTGGGATGGCACATGGGTGGCCTCCCAGCTCTCCCGCTCAGTTGCCCTGCGCTGCCCCAGACACCTGCTGTGCCTGGCCCACGCCTGCTGCGCCCGACTGGGGGCGTGTGCTGGCAGCGGTGGCAGCGCGGGCCAGGAGGGCTGGAAGGCTGCAGCAGCTATGGCTTCCCATCCCTCCCGCTTAGCACCCAGCGCCTCCTCCGGCACCCCCTCCGACTCCCCATCACCCGCGGCAACCGCCTACCTGGCCTCAATGGGCACACCAGCCCTGCATGTGAATGCCACTTTCACAGGAGCTCCCTTCGTGTAATTGCATCTGCAAGGGCAGAGCACCAATTCAGCTCTGTTTTCACTATGAGAACAAGTACTGCAGGCTCCTTTGACTTGCCAGTTTGTATTTCTTTAAGGTGTGGGGACCTGTCAAGATCTGCATTTCAATGAATGGATGTGGGAGGTGGGGGAAACTGGGACACTTTTAGCAGTTGAGGAGGAACTGATATCGAACAGGTAAATAAATTCACGCCGAGCAAACTGAAGTTTGACTGTGTGCGCAAGTGCATGGAAAGTTGGAGGAGAGACATGTGAATTGAGGTTCACTTGAGCATCCCTAGGTACTTAGTAACATGTATTTCCACCTTACATCACGAAGTTCATGGAGAGACCTTGGGTCTATCAGAGTCTCTCAGCCTAATCTCACAGAAATGTTTTGAAGAATAAAAGGGGAACAAGCCATGAATGTGATCCCAATTTTCTTGGAGGAAAGGTAGAAGAAAAATACATAGGTAGATAGTTAAAGGGTCTCTATATTTTATTCATTATCATTAATAAAGCAGTGTTGAGTTATATGTGCTTTGAATCCTATCTCAGTATATATAGTTATATACTGACTAAACACTTTTTTTGTATTTCCTTTTGTTTTTGTTTTTCTCTCAAGGCAAGAAAGCCGTGGTTTGCCTGTCTGCAGAAATGTTACAGCGGATCCAAGCCACTGTATGAAGTGAAGGTCTGTTAACTCGGGCACTTGTGGGGAATGTGCAAGTTTGTAATTAACATTTTATACCAAATTGTTGTCATTACTGTTTAAAAAGACATATATAAAAAGGGCAAGGCTCTGCTGCTACTTTAAACACAATCCCCTACACCTTACAAATTATATGTACATAATCCCATAGATGTTTTGGCAAGCCCTTGGTTAAAAATTTCTATACTAAAATAGCATAAGCAATATATTTCATTTCACTGTAACAGGTCTCTGGTTTAGTGTGATGTACTGGTTAAGAGTGTTGGACATGGATCTGGGTGACCCGTATTCAAATCCTGTTCTGTCATGGAAGCTTACTGGGTGACGGGGTCAGCCACACCCACTCCGCTTATCTCACAGGGTTGTTATGAACCAGCAACCTGTTTTACGTCTTACATCTTGAGCAATGAGACCTGATATGGTGTATGTTTGTTTCGAAAGGTATTTTAGGTTGAGTGGAACATAACTGGACAGCACCCACCTCCACCCCCGCACAAATAGGATTAAAGGGTTTGTACGACATATAAAACGAACATACAGATATTAAAATATTGCCTTGTCCTCTCCAAAGCCAGGAAATCCCCATATGACGCATCACTGCTGGGATGGATTCTTTTTCCTGACTTCTTAAAATACATACCATACAAAGCCTTTAATCCCAGGGCTTTTTTTCTGGGGAAAGTGATGATGGAACTCAGTGGGTTGCCAGCACAGGGGGCAAGTCTTGGCAGAAGGGGGTGCCCCTGGTACCACATGTGTGCGCGCATGTTCCCAGGACCAATGATGTCACTTTGGGTCAGCTGGAACAAGGGGGAGTTTTTAAAAGTTTAAATCACCCTTGGCAAAAATAATCACATGGCTGCTGACCACGCCCACTGATCTCCAGACAGAGAGGAGTTTAGATTGCCCTCTGCACCACTCCAGTGGTGTGGAGGGCAATCTAAACTCCCCTCTGTCTGGAGATCAGGGGGCGGGGCCACCAGCCACGTGTCTATTTCCAAGAGGTTCCTGAACTCTGTTCCACTGCGTTCCAGCTGGGAAAAAGCCCTGTTTAATCCTAACTATTTGTCCCTGCTCCCAGCAACAACAACAATAACAACGAATGGCAAAATACGTTGGGTAGATCTGGATATGACTGATGAAGCACACTGCAAATTTGCTATGCCAAGGCACTATTGTGCACTCTTGGCACTATAGTAACAGTATAAAATCAGCCAACAGTTGCTAATGATCAAAGGACACTGAGATAGAAGTGTTGCAAAAAATATGTTCTTGTATACAATGTATCCCCAACCTTTGGACCCTATGCTCGTCTTGGTTAGCATCAACCCGCGCCATAGGTTACCAGGCTTTGCTTAAGTCACAGGCAATTCAGTCTGAGGACCAGCATAGAGCTTGTTATAACAATAAAGAAGCAATCGCTTCTGCCTAAAGGCTTTAGGTTAGCTTCTAAGGGGGAAACTGTGAGCAAAATGCGCAAGGGAAAAGCAATATTACCAGCGCGCAATTCGAGGTAATTGGATGCTGTTAACATGGCTTTTGCCTTGCTCATTTTGCTCACAGAAGGACCAATAACATGACTGAGCAAGAAGCAAAGAACAATTTATTCTTTTCAATAAGCATTACAGTGTTCTCCCCGTAATAAAAATACCCTATTTTTTTCCTGCTCTGCAATATGTCACCCTCCCCATTTTCTTATAGCACGTGTCTTCAGTGTCCCTTTGCTGTTCTAGAATTCTGTACATGCAGCAAGCAGCCTACCTTCATTACCCTATGTGACCTCGGAAACGATAAGAGGGTGTGATATCGTATTGCATGCATGCCTGGGAGGCATTCTCGTAAATCAAAAAGGCATTTAATCTTGGCTTAGTCTCCTTATCCAGAAGTTGGTCCAAGTGGGAAGGTTATTTTGGAGAGATCCTTCAGACTCATCTCCAGTAACAATTTCCATCTGGGGAATGCTTCGAGACCTTCCTGACAAGATGTGTGTAATCAGCACCTCCAACCATTCATTGCTGTCCAGCTGGGAAATGCAGTAATTAATTTTAAGACTATTTACAGCTTGCAAAGCAGAAACAGGCTCGGACTAAAATTAGAGAAGAGGGGCATAGATCCTTGACTGGAACTTCTGCTGAAAAAATTAATCAACCAAGTAGCCATTAGGGGAGGGAATGTGGTGGGGAAAGCAGTAGGGGGAGGGATAGCCCTTCCCCTTCTGTAATTTTGTTTCTAATAATAATAAGTAATAAATAATAATAATGTTCAAGTTATATACCGCCCTTCAGGACAACTTAATGCCACACTCAGAGTGGCTTACAAAGTGTGTTATTATTATCCTCACAACAGTCACCCTGTGAGATGGGTGGGGCTGAGAGAGCTCTGAGAGAGCTGTGACTGACCCAAGGTCACCCAGCTGGCTTCAAGCAGAGGAATGGGGAATCAAACCCAGTTCTCCAGATTATAGTCCTGCCACTCTTAACCACTACACCAAACTGGCTCTCTAAATCATACCTCGGATCCGAGCTCAGATCAGACGTACAGCAAGTGGCACTTGAGAAACCAACAAGATTTTTAGTGCATAAGCCTTTGAGACTCCAAGCTTCTTCATAGACCCATTCAGATGTGCAATGCAGATGTGTAACCAGATGGGAATCCACAGCTGTGTTGCTATTTCCTCCAGGACCAATTGAACTGGCTGGGTGTATCCTTTAATACAAGTAGATCCTTGTACAGGTGGTATCTAACACCGGATAGATTGGCCAAAATGTATAAAAATGTGTCAAATAAATGTTGGAAATGTGGGAAACATACAGGGACATTTTTCCATATGTGGTGGTCCTGTAAGGAGGTGCATAAGTACTGGATAATGGTGCATGACTTGATACAAACTGTGTTACAAATTTCAATTGCTCTCAAACGAGAGAGTTTTTTTGTTAAATTGTATACCAGACATAGACAAAGAACAGATGCATTTTACTATTCATGTAATAACTGCAACTAGAATTTTATTTGCGTCTTACTGGAAATGTCAAGTGATACCCAGACAGGAGGAACTAAGAGAGAAGATAATGGAAACTGCAGAAATGGACAAATTAACTTCTATATTGAATGGACAAGTGGAAGAAGACTTCTTTACACCTTGGAATCCCTTTTATGAATGGATAAATAATAAATGTACAGAACAGAATCCAACATGATGGCAACAATGTATGAAATATCAGAACTTACAGTTATAAATTTTATTGAGATTAATTAGAAGCCTTGGAGAATTATAATATTGAGTTAAGCAAGCCTATTGAAACTGTACTGAACTGTACTGAAAACTTTATTGCTCCTTTTATTTGTTTTCTTTCTTATCTGGAAAAAATAATTAAAAATATAATTAAAAAAAATACAAGCAGATCCTTTAATACATTCCCAACTAGTATTAGAGTTGCACGTGGCTAGTAATACATGACAGGAAGTGGACCAGAGCCTCATGGCAGTTTTAAACTTAATTGCTCTATATTAATGTAAGGAATAATGTTTAGTGTCTGTACAGGAATGGAGTAGTCCCTCCCTATTCCATTTGTTCCTTTAAAAAACAGTCAAGCAAACACTCTGAAGTCAGAGAAATAGAGAAAGCTGCTTTCTGGGTCATAAAATTAATGCCAAACTCTAGAATTCATGAGCAATTATAATCAGAAGTCATAGCTCACACTGGAAGAGTCTTTTTGCCTTTAAATTTAAAGTCTCCCTTTTTTTTTTAAAGGAGAGTATGGAACATGCTAGAAATTCAACACAGAACTGATCTACAGCTGAGAGCCTTCCGAGTTCTGAAGGTGAAAACGTATTTGGAAATCTCTGCCTGCCAATCTGTATCTCTATCTCTATCTCTATCTCTATCTCTATCTCTATCTCTATCTCTATCTCTATCTCTATCTCTATCTCTATCTCTATCTCTATCTCTATCTCTATCTCTATCTCTATCTCTATATCTGTAGCCAGGGCTTTTTTTCAGCAGGAACGCAACGGAACGGAGGTCCGGAACCTCTTGAAAATGGTCACATTGCTGGTGGCCCCGCCCCCTGATCTCCAGACAGAGGGGAGTTTAGATTGCCCTCCGTGCAAATGTGACCATTTTCTCCAAGAGCAACCCACTGAGTTCCACCACCTCTTTTCCCAGAAAAAAGCCCTATCTATATCTATATCTATATCTATATCTATATCTATATCTATATCTATATCTATATCTATATCTATATCTATATCTATATCTATATCTATATCTATATCTATATCTATATCTATATCTAAACAGGGTCAGGCATCTCTATGCTGAGAGATTTATTTCTTCCCTAATGAGGTGCAGGCTAGACAAGCAGGCAACGAAAGAGGACATGAATGAGAGAACACAGGCAAACTGGCATTTGTACCTTGATTTTCAGCACAAGTGTGAAGCACACTTGAAGAAATGCCGTCAATTTCAGTTTGCTGCTGCTAAATCCTTTGGAAGAAGTTCTGGAAAGAGAATAGTAGAAAGGAAAGGAAAGCAGAGAGTTCAGATGACCACATGTTAATATAGGCACTGCAGACACAGGTTATGTGTCTTACCACTCCACTAAACAATTTTTTTAAAAGTATTATTATTACAATAAATACTACATTGTACAACAGACTCGTAAAGCATATTCCATTTTTTAAAAAAACCAGACCCAGCTTTATCTTATAAATTAATTCTAATTAAAAAAAACCCTTAACTCTATAGATACATAGATCCAGAGGAGTTAGCTGTGTTAGTCTGTAGTAGCAAAATAGAAAAGAGTCCAGTAGCACCTTTAAGACTAACCAAATTTACTGTAGCACAAGCTTTCGAGAATCACCGTTCTCTTTGTCAGAACGGTGATTCTCGAAAGCTTATGCTACAGTAAAGTTGGTTAGTCTTAAAGGTGCTACTGGACTCTTTTCTATTTTTCTATAGATACATAATGCCTACGTGACCCACCAAACAAGCCTTATACCCGCTCGGTACAGAGTCATCTTCCCATCCATCCAGAATAATATTATCATTCTCCTGGTCAACCAAGGGTGCAAAACTATTCGAAGTTGGTATAGCAAAGGCTTGAAAAGATGATTCAGGAATTAAATAGTCACTCATTTTCATCTGTTTACTTGCCGGAAGCGGGGGTGAAGACTCCTCATTTTCTCTGTTCCTTTTTAAACCACCCATTACAACGTTCTCATTTAAAAGCCTTTAAAATCTTAAAAACGGTTTCACCTTTCACCACAGGGCTACTCTCATTCTAAAGACACTCGGGCCCGCCAAGATCTTGTATCTTTTTGGCAGGCCTGTAAGACAGAGATGTTCCGCCAGGCATACGGTTGAGGCCAGCACTGGATCCATCGAATTAGCCTCCCTGCAGGTCTCCTATCAGTGGGGGGGAGCATATGATCCATCTGCCTCCCCATGCTTGAGGAGTTAGGGGTTCACCAACTCACACCTCCCACCCTTTTCTTCCCTTGTGTATGGTGGGCAAGGAAAGGGGGGAGGGTGTCCCATTTGGAATGTGGATATCCATGAGATGTTATTTTATTGGTTTTACTTATTGTGTCTTATTTATGATTATGACCCACGCTGAGCCTGCTTGTTGGGAGGGCGGGCTAAAAATAAATAAATAAATAAATAAATAAATAAATAAATGAAACAAACAAACAAACAAACAAAAGATAGTGTCTAGTCTTTCGGATTTAAAACATTCCAATATCTGATAAAACGCCTCTACCAAATAGTTCCTTAATGTATAATTTTCTTCCTTTCAACTGTCTATACACTGTGAATTTGTCCATACTCATACTATACCAATGCTAAGTGGAGGGAAGGCAGCATGGTATTGCCCAATCTCATCAGATCTCGGAAGCTAAGCGAGGTCAGTACTTGGATGGATACCACCAAGGAAGACTCTGCAGAGGAAGGCAATGGCAAACCATTTCTGCTTTTCACTGGCCTTGACAGCCCCTTGTTTGAGAGCCAGTTTGGTGTAGTGGTTTAGAGTGCGGGACTCCAATCTAGAGAACCAGGTTTGATTCCCCACTCCTCCACTTGAAGCCAGCTGGGTGACCTTTGGTCAGTCACAGCTTCTCGGAGCTCTCTCAGTCCCACCCACCTCCTAGGGTGTTTGTTGTTGCGGGGATAATAATACCATACTTTTGTTAACCGCTCCGAGTGGGTGTTAAGTCATCCTGAAGGACGTTATATAAATCGAATGTTGTTGTTGTTATGGGCCACCATATGTTGATTGTGACTTGACAGCACATACACACACACACACTCCAATGCTAAGCAAATTCTGAAGCATTTCTCCAACTTGGAGAAGAGCCACTTGGAAGAAGGTTCCCTAGGCCGGAGGAATTTCCTCCAGGGAGAGCTGGGAAGATCAGTGATCTTTGCACAGACTTCACACGGTCCTTGCTCTGGATCCAACCGAGTATCATGGAACTCCAATGTCATATGCAATTTCAGCCCTTAATTCTCAAGCTTTTATCTTTTTTCAGCCCCGTCTTTCATTAGCCCCTTTAAGTCACTTGAAAATTCAGCCAGGGCTTTTGTGGCAGAGAAAGCAGCATCAATGGTACACAGAGACCATTCTGCTTTACAGCACATGAAAGGCCTTTGGTTTTCTCCCACCTGTTACAGTCGCTGGTGTGGTTAACAAAGCAAAGCAAACGCTGCCAATTGCATTTGTACAGATGTTAGCTGTCTGCATTCAGCTGCTCTGCTGCCCGCTCCCCCCCCTCCCGCCCCCGACACACACACTGCCTTACTCCTTTACTGATAGAGCTGGGAAATACAGAACGGCAAACATTTGCCTGAGTGACCATGAAAACCCCAAGATAAAAGTGAGAGCAAAGTTGCAGTGTGTGCAAGATTTCTCTCCATTTGGAAGGTCCGTGAGACAATCAGATTAACTGGAACAATATAAATGGAGTTTGAAATGTGCTGGCTTGGTCATGCATTCAGCCACATTTCGAGCGGTTTTTACTATAACCCAGAGAAGCAAGTGTTAGCCACACAGGGAAGATCTCAGTGAAAGGAACAGGGTTTCATTCGGATGAATTCTGGCATGCTTGCGGATGTTTTACTACGTTACATAAAGTTTTTTTCTTCTTTTGGAGGCCTAGAGATAAGGAAACTTACCAAAATAAAATTGATTGCCTTCTGGCGAGGTGAATGTGTGTGCTTTCATATAGAGTTTCTAAAGCTATTTTGAGGTAAAAAGTAATTTTTCGCTCTTAACACGATCTCACAATAAACCTGAAAGATAGGCAGCAAACATTCCCATTTTATAGCTAAAAAACTGAGATGTAGAGCGGAACTACAAGTGACAAAAGGCACAGGTTGGACACTTGTCAGCTTCCCTCAAGTTTTGATGGGAAATGTAGGCGTCCTGGTCTTGTAGCTTGGCTCTCCGACTGCTGTCCAATGGACTTTTCAACTGTCACTTGTCCAACATTCCGCCAAGCTGCCTACATTTCCCATCAAAACTTGAGGGAAGCTGACAAGTGTCCAACCTGTGTCATTCGTCATTTGTAGTTCCGCTCGTAGTCCCTTGCTCAAAGTCACCTGGTTATCCTTTAGGAAGGCAGGATATCAGCCCAGTACTCTTTCTGTTATTTCTGCTGACATTTATTTAGATTTACAGGTATGATATAAATATAAATCTAATAAATGAAATGAAATGAAAAATCCCAAGGGTTAGAAACAAGTTTGGAGGCAGTCACTGAATAGCAATGTTGTATCAGTTTACCAGAGACTGGAACGTAACAAGGAGCTGTTAGAGTTGCCCCCATAATAGGTAAAAGATAAAAGGCAGTGGTAGGTAAAGGTAAGCAAGCACCAAGTCATTGCTGACCCATGGGGGGACGTTGCATCATCATGTTTTCTTGGCAGACTTTTTACGGGGTGGTTTGCCATTGCCTTCCCCAGTCCTCTACACTTTACCCTCAGGAAACTGGGTACTCATTTTACCAACCTCGGAAGGAAGGCTGAGTCAACCTTGAGTTGGCTACCTGAACCCAGCTTCCGCCAGGATCGAACTCAGGTCATGAGCAGAGCTTGGGCTGCAGTACTGCTGCTTACCACTCTGTGCCATGGGGCTCTTTGCCCCCATAATATTAGAAGGCATATATGCTTATGATTATGCCACAAGCCCCTTCTCTGAATGTACTTCAAGCACTAAAACTACTGCCCAAACAGGCAGGCGCATGGAAGCCAGATCCTGGCTGGGAGTTGGAACGTGCAAACATGGGGAATGACAGGCGAGGCCAGCTCACCCCCTCCCACGTCCTGGAGGTGAGCAAAGGATTCTGATACAATAGGGCCTCCCTGGAGCTCCTGAATTAATCAACACAACCTGCCCTATTGATCTCCCCTTAACCACTTTCCCATTCTTAGGTGATACAGGACCAAACTACAAGTGATGCCTGACACTAGTTGGACACTTGTCAGCTTCCCTCAAGTTTTGATGGGAAACGTATGCAGCTTGGCAGAATGTTGGACAAGTGACAGTTGAAAAGTCCATTGGACAGCAGTCCGAGAGCCAAGCTGCAAGACCAGGACGCCTACATTTCCCATCAAAACTTGAGGGGCGCTGACAAGTGTCCAACCTGTGTCAGGCGTCACTTGTAGTTTGGCTCTCAGAGAGCTGATAGCCTCACCCACCCACCTCGTGGGTCATCAATCATAACTTGATAACTCCAGTTCCAATCAGGAAGACCTAATCAAACCTTCCTAGTTCTTTGTCACACCCCGGAGATGCTTTACTGGCTTATTGTCCCACTTTGGAGACAGTTCGCCACTCTTTGTCTTGCCTCTGGGTGGGATCCATGGTATAAAATAGACTGCCCCTCTGCCCTGAACTGTGTACATGCTTTGGATCCACCAGCACCAACCCTTGCACCTTGCACCTTTCTGCCTTGAAGCGGCGGGTGCTCAATGCTCCTCCTCTCTCCCGAACGTCAGGATGCTAAATACCACCCGACCTTTACTCTCTTTCCTAGTTAGCCCTGAACGCATGTTGTGTGTGTCTTGTGTGCTATTGCTCCTTGTTATTCTCAATAAAAAACACCCTTTTTGTTGAACATCTGTCTCATCATTGAAAGGAATTTTCTAGGCGGGATAATTCTTGTATACGTTGGAGGATACAATTATTCCCTCTTGCTGCCTTCTCCTTGCTGCTAATTCCCCCCAACTCGCAAGGAGACCTTCCCTTTGGGTAGAGCCTGTGATCAGTTTAATGGCTATACCTGAGAGAGACGTTTTCAAACCCTTGTCAAAATTACACTTTGTATTTTTAGACTAAAACATAATGTTGTGAACATGCTTTTTGATGCCACTTGGCAACTGTGGGAAGTGACAGCCTCATGTTTGCCCTGCCATCTAATAATGGGCAGCAATCCCTCCAGCCTGCTGGCTCATAGCATTCAATTCAATTAAAATTAAATCAATTTATTCTGCCCCACCCACCTCCAAATGCTCTGAACAGGTTTGCAACATTCTGAACAATTAGCAAATAGCCGGCTGGGTTGGTAACTTGGAAAGGATCAGCAACGCTGCTAAGTTAATGCTCTGATTTATCCTGTTGATATTTTCTTCACATTCTGGAGAATTAGAGTGGGATTCTCCCTCTCTCATACACATGCCATGTCTTCCTAACTCCAGTTAGAAAAACACAGTTATCTGAATTCCCTGTGTGGTCTTTGTAGATCTTTGTAGCCGCCTGTCAGTGTAATCCTGTGTGAATTACACACTCATCCCACACACATACACACAATTTATTTTAACATGGTCATTATCTAAGCATTGACTGCGTTTCTGACGCCATTGAGATAAATTCAATTGTACAGGGTGTCAAAAAGACACTACATGTTACTCTAGGTATGCGTACACAGGCCCTCTAGATGGTCACGTTTGTAATGGCCTCCCAGAACCCGAGGTGGTGCCTTCCTCCTTCACGGCCTCCTCAAAATTGCTTTTCTCCTTGGCTTATCCCTCACACCCCATTTACAGAATGTAGAGCAGGCATGCATCAAAGCACCATAAAGCTATATTTTCACATTTAATAATTTAATAAAATCTCAGAAGCAGCTCCCAAATAATTTTTTTTTTGGTATACTGGGCTGTCCAGTATGGGCGATCAGAACAGCTGTTGTTCATCTATGAGGAAACTGTTGAATGGTTTCCCTCAAGAACTGTTTTCCTTTGAAAAAAATTCCTTCTCATCCCACCCCACTTTATGTCTCCTACAGCCCACAAATCCAAATCTATCTGCTTGATTGGCAGCTGAACATAGGGTTGCCAGCTACAACTTAGGAAATTCCTGGAGATCTGGGGAGTGAAACCTGGAGAAACCTGGAGAAAGTGGGGTTTGGGGAGGGAAAGGACCTTGGCATGGCATAATTCCATGGAATCCACCCCCCAAAGTAGCCATTTTCTCCAGGTGAACTGATCTCTGTGGCCTGGAGACCTGTCGTAATTCTGGGAGATCTCCAGCCACTACCTGGAGGCTGGCAACGCTAAGCTGAAGAGTCCTTTTGACTTTGGCTGCAGGAGAAGACGGCATCATTTTGTTTCTCAGGATTCTCAATATCCAGGGAGTTACTGAGGTAAGGCGAATAAATCCTAATTTTTTGTTCACAGACATGCTTAACAGTGCGTGCCCTCGAATGCTAACAAAGTGATTTTAAGTTAATTTCCTTGACAGACCGTTTGCCATTTTCCTCTGAGGTAGGTTACATTTACCTCAGCCTGACATCCTAAGATAGATAATTGATACTTTTTCCCTGTAGGAAAGAAGTAAAAGCAGGGTGCATCCACGTGGATGTTTCCCAACTGCAGTGGGGTTTGACTCTCTGTCGAAGCACCCATACAATTTTGTCCCCTAATTGTCCGCTTCCCAGGCCTTCCCTTTCCATGGCCCTGTTCTTTCTCAAGCCTTGTTTCACACAATCTTTCTTGAAAGAATGCAGAAAGTATGCATTTTTTAGGGCTCTGCCAACATAAGCACCATTATTCTTGCATCAGATCTCCACAGTGTAAAGGGCTACGTCTTGTAGGTGGTACAAATTATAGGCAAAATATGTGTGTTTTTTCTTAGCCTGGGCTTCGGAGGAGTCGCTTGCTGTGAGCCCATTTGTCATTTTTTATCACTGAACTGATCCCTGCTTACCATTCCCACCCATAGAACGGTGCCGTCCGCAGCTGTCCATGTGAGGGCTTTTTTTGTAGCTGCTTCTGAATTATTGGAATGGACTACAGAAGTGCTTGCAGCGTTCTTTCTTCCCATTTTTCCTAAATGCTTTAATTCTGTTTTATTCAGAGGAGCTTTTAACACGGCTTTGACTGTGAGGTTGCTGGATTATTTTAGTCTGTGAAATTACATTGGACAGTTGTGGGATTCACGACGTGGGATTCATTTGGCACCTTGATTGAGAACTGCCTTGAGTTCACGTTGTACAAAGAAAGGTAGTCCAGAAATGTTTTAATAAGTTAAAGCTCGCGTAATCTGGGGCTTCTCTGCTTCGTAAACTTCAGTTGTGTGTGCCTTCCTCTGCCAAACTGTAAACCACTTAAAAGCATTGCCCTATTTTGATAAGGAGCTCTGCTCAATGAGAAACGGCAGGGAAAGAAGTAAGGTTGCCAACCTCCAGGTGGGATCTGGGGAACTAGGGAAAATTGACATCAATGAATGTAAATTGACTGTGAAGGATTACGTTGCAGTTCAAAAAGGCTGATGAAGAAGCAAAATGGTGCAAAATGGGATGTAATCAACGCTGGTGCACCCGTTGCCGACTCTCCGGGAGCGGCTGATCCCTCCAGGAGCATCGTCGTCCGTCGGCTGAAACCTTTTGGTCACAACAGTTGTTGCTTGAAAGAAATACTTCATAGATAATTGGTGGACTTTGCAGAATCAATGGATTGAGCATGGACTTTGTTCTGCATGCATTAATTACTGATTGGTGATGTAAATGTATATCTGGTTTGCATTTGTCTGGAATTGAAGTATATAGTCTCCTTGGATGTTTTGTCCCCTTGGTGGTTACCCATGGAGGAAATGGCTGCTTTGCAGAGTGGAATCTATGAGTGTCATACCGTCCTTATGTCCCTCCCCTCCCCAAACCACACCCTCCCTAGGCTCCACCCACAAATCTGTAGGAATTTCCCAACCTGTAGTTGGCAAACCCTAAAAAGGAGTGGATCCCTTCTGCAAATCTGGCACATGCATACAGCCTCAGTGTGCATCATTCTTGCCAAACCTGGTATTTGGTGGGGTGTGAGCAGCAAGAGTCCAACCCCAGCTGAGGTGCTGCCTTCAGGATGTTAGTTGTTTGAAGAAGAGGGTCTTTTTCTGAGCCTAATGCATCTGTTTTGTTTGGTTTTCAAAAGGTAAAGAAGAATACTTGTACAAACAAAATGCTGTCCTGCATTTGTTTAATTTCTATATGCCCTTTGAATGTACATGGATTGCTATGTGAAGGAGACTACTTGTATACGGGATCCTTGCCCATCTTGGCTGCTAAATCTTGTAAAGACTACATAAATGAGCTACTGATGTAAATCATAAATCAGTCACTAGCTTAGGGCATCTTTCCATGACTTAGAAAACCATCCCTAGATAAAAAATAATGTGGCCAATAATTGCTCAGTCTCTAATAGGCCCTTTCTGGGCAAAGGAATTGAGAGACTAGTAGCTAACCAGCCCCAGGCCTTCTTAGATAATGCTTATGCTCTAGACCCTTTTTAATTTGGTTTTGGACTGGGCTATGGGACAAGATGGCTCTAGTGGCTTTAGTAGATGACCTCTATTTGACTATGGGAAAGGGCCATACGTCATTGCTCCTCTTGGATTTATCTGCAGCCTTGGATACAGAAGACCATGCCATTCCGCTGAGTAATTTGGTGGTAGAAGAATGTATCACAGGAAGTGCCTTGGACTGGTTTAAGTTGTTCCTCATAGAACGGACTCAAAGGGCTACTATTGGGAGACCAGCTATCCTCAGGGCCAAGCTAGACGAGACACCAGGCACGTGTTCTTTAACATGTCGGGTGCTGCAATTTTTCCTGGGAACTGTAGTTTAAAAGCAGAGCCTCTCGGAATCGCTGGGGAGAGGAAGGAGTCTCTCACTGCCCTCCGCTACCTCTGCTGGCTACTATGTCATCTGCCTTGTGAGAAAGGCAAACTATAAAATAAATCAATACATTTCAGATTTCATCTGATGTCTTAAGAGGATAAAGTTCACATTACATTGTTAAAATGTTTTAAGATGTCGGCTTAAAAACAGATCCAGAGGAGTTAGCCATGTTAGTCTGTAGTTGCAAAATAGTAAAGAGTCCAGTAGCACCTTTAAGACAAACCGACTTTATTGTAGCATAAGCTTTCGAGAACCACAGCTCTCTCCATCAGATGCAACTGCAAGAGACTTGAATGAGGGCCATAGTGCTGAGCAAATTTGTATTCTTTCCCTGCCAGTACTAATTGCTACAGGGAGGGGGGGCATGTTTCAATCAGGAAAACCATGTGTGTGGCCAGGTGTGGGAGAAGTTAACTCACCTGTCCAAGACCATGGTCGCAGCCTTAACTGAGCCCGCCGGCAGCTGCATTTAGGGTCAAAAACCGTATTAAGGGATCGGATCTAACCCTTTCCCCTGTAAATCGAGAGCTGAGATCAGCACACAGACTTCAAATAGCCTTTTAAAAAGCAGGTGTTCTGCTTAACTAACAATTATTGCCCTTACCAGTTAAAATCGGCCCCCACTGATTAATTGATTAAAGCTTTTGGTGATTAATCTACTAACTAGATCATCAAAAAAATCTTCCACTTCTGGGGGCGGGGGGAAAGGAGTGGGCTAAGCATTCTTTGAACAGTATTCAAGTTCTTGACTATGTGGACTCGTCTCACTGTAATGCTATGTAAACAGCACTCATGTTAACTGGAGTTTTAGATTAGCCAGATGTTTTACACGACTCCCCTGGCTGTTTGAGGAAAGTATATTAATTCAGCGTAATGTTTGTGATGTGCCCCATTGTGTGGTACTGTGTGTGTCCTTTGCTATTCATTTGGTCTATAAAGTGCACATACTATAAATTTTAAAAGTAAAGTGTGGGACAAGTGGGAAAAGATCTTTCTGGACATTTTTTAAACATTCCCTCAATTGTGATTTTTTTTTTCTCAACAGCTGGTGTCCTTCAGAAATCCAATTGTTCTCATTTCGTCTGGGAAAACACATGCAGGGAAACAGAAACGCCGGTAGATGGAAAACAGAATGCTCTCAAAGCTTTTTAATTTACGCAACACCCGTTTGTCATCTTTCGTTACCATGCTGGATTTATAAAAGCAAATGACATTCTACATTAAAGGCTGCAGGGAAACAATTTTAGCTGTGAGGGTCCATCCCCCCCCCCCCCAGGACTGGTTATATGACATTTCCTCGTAGGTATATAGTGCCCCTGCCCTGCTAACATTGCCAGGTGCCTGTTGGGGATGGGAGATCTCCTGCCCCCAGTTCCCATTGTCCATCAAATAAAGTAAAAAATCATTGGTGTGATGACATTATGTCACTTCTGGGGAAAACCTAGAAGGGACGTCATGCTGTTCTAGGAATAACCAGGAAATTTATGGTTTTACAATGGAGTTTCTGGCCATTTCTAGAGCAGCATGACATCACTTTCAGTTTTCCCCAGAAGTGACATAACACCATCAGGCCAATGGTTCTCCCCAATATATCCCCCTAGTCTCCTGCTAGTTGCCAGCCACTGGCTGGCAATCCTGTTCCCTGCCAAGTTGACAATGTACACCACCAGTTGTGACTGGCCCTGCTTACTACATTGTGGCATTTTGTGGGGCACTGCTAGAAGCAGGACTGCTCTGTCCTGAGCCCAGTAAACAGATGAGACAGAGGTTAATGGTTTCCCCAAATCAAAGAGGGAACCAAGAGGCATATACTCATCTAACACATCTGTGTCTTTTCTTGTTTTTATACTGGGCACCAAAACCCCACTCTGAGACTCATAATAACTTTATCTCATTGGTGGAAGCCAAGTTCAACAGGTATGAATAACAGCACTTCCTCCTTTGGTAGTACATTTCCCATTTAAAAAAACTGGGGCCACAATACAGCAAAAAAGTTTTCTGGTGTGCCACCAACTTAAGCAGCCATCCCTTGCCCATGCACAGCAGCCATGTGTAGTTAAATCTTAATGGCTTTTGTTAATCTGCAAAGCACCCTCAGGAAGCAGCATTTTACAACAGTGAAGGAAGAAGGGGAAAGCATTAGGACTGCCAGTCCTCCTATTGTGCTGGGAAAAACCTGGAAGTGGCATCCTGTTGCTCTAGGAATCTCTGGAAACTCTATGGTAAAACCATAGAGTTTCCTGTGATTCCTATAGCTAAGTGACATCACTTCTGGTTTTTCCCCAAAGTGATTTCATGGTGCCCGTGACGCCAGCACCCTCTATGTCCCTGCCCCACCAGCTCCTGCTGGTTGCCATAGCCTAGCAACCTTAGAAAGCGTGTCTACTTGGAAATAAGTCTTACTCTTTAAGTGGCTTATATGATTCTATTCTCTATTTTATCCTCACAACAGCCCTGTGCGGTTAGGTAGGTTAGGCTGAAAGTGTGTGACTGGCCCAAGGTCACCCAGAAAAGTTTCCATAGCAAAGCGAAGGTTTGAACCGGGGTCTCTCAGATCTTGCTCTAAGCACTACGCCATGCAGGCTCTTACTTTTTATTTTATTTTGTATTTATTTGTATTTGTCATAGAGAAAATCAGAAGTCACCACTTCATATTTCTTCTTATCTCTTTTTTCATATATTTTCATTCCCCTTTTCTCTTCTTCTCTCTCAATTTTTTCCTAGTTTTATCCTTTTGTTCTGAAACAATCTTAATAAAAATTTAAAAATTATATATATAATCAATATCTGTGTGATATAAAAATTTGATAGATAAACAGTCTACCTATATATCAGATAGACCCACGCAGAAGATACTTGGTTAAGAATTAGAAAACAACTCTTTGCATTGGGTTCAAGTAAAGAAACACATTTGACTCTGTAATGAATTGGTGGACTTAGGAACGCCTCAAGGCAGGCATGTTGCAGATGTGCCACGTGCGTCAGACAGTAATGCTCAGCATAAGCTTTAGAAGAATAACATTTGGGACCTCGCCAGGTAGACAGAGAGCATGAATGAAAGAAACACCTGTCCCAGCTTTGTATAGAATTTGAAACCATTAGATTACAGGGAAAGGTAAAGTCTGAACTTAAAGTTAATTGCATTTTCTGGTGAGGAATAATGGGGTTGCTCCAGTTGGATTGGGATATGAACATTTTAATTCTTTCTGCTAAGGATGTGGGGTGGGGACTTTAAGGAGACAGGCTTTCAGTCAAAGGGGTAAGGATTAATGAATAAGCCAAATACATAAAGATCTAGCTTGTACTGTTCTTTCAACTGAATTCGAGAGGAAAAGGCTTCATGGCTAAATTATGTTAAGACATACTTCAAAGCTGTTTTATATGTCAGACTGTGGCTAAATAAGGTACTCTCTGCAAGATTCCCTTTAGAAGCAAGAATAAGTCCAATGTCTGGCAAAGGAAGCTTTATTGCAGAAAAGGTCCATTATAGTCCACTGTCCTGAATAGGAGACTCAGGATGGTACATGATCATTGTTACCAATGAAGAGCAAGCATAGGATACAGAGTAACAATACCCATCTGGAACAGCCTCCCCCCATAGTTCTCAAAACAACATCTTTCAGTCCTGGGAAGCTGCTCTCCTTCAAGGCCAATGCTTGGTGGAACGGTGTTAGACACAACAATCTCCTCTGGTGGGAATGCTGCCTGGGAACTGGTGCACCTGGGGAGAAAGCACTTAAACACTAGAAGCATTAGAAAATGGAGTCAGTACAGTTTAGATATATACTGGACCTGACATTCTGCCCCCCTTAAAATAGATCCCCCCCTGGCTTATATGGATAGCGAGTATGAAAAGCTTTGGTTAATCTAGGAGCATGAACATGTGCAGAATTCACCCATTCATCGTAACCAGAATCAAAGTCTTTCCAGCGAATGAGGTAAAAAAGCTGGTTTCGCTTGAGCTTAGAGTCCAATATTTGTTGTACCTCATAGTGTATTTGGTCGTCAATCAAAGTTGGAATGGGTGGAGCTCTTATGTGCCATTTGTTGTCGGTGGGAGCTCTCTTTAGAAGGCTGACGTGGAACGTATCATGCACATGGCGCAGGTTTTTAGGCAAAGTTACAGCAACAGTCACCTTATTTATTATTTTGCGCACAGGAAAAGGTCCCAGGAATTTGAGAGCGAGTTTGCGGCTGGTTTGAGCTAGCTTTAGGTTTTTTGTGGAAATATACACATGATCTCCAGGTTGTAATTCCCATTCGGCCACACGATGGCGATCTGCGTATTTTTTGTAATCCAGTTTGGCTTTTTCGAGGTGTTTCTTAATAAGAGTCCATTGCTGCGCCGCCTCCCCCCACCATGAAGATACATCTGGCAGTTTAGAGGAATGGAGAGGGGGTGCGTCTAACGGGAAGGGATCGAAGTGAGTCCCGTACACAATTTTGAATGGAGCCTCTCCCGTTGAAGCGTGTACACTGTTGTTATAGGAGAATTCGGCTAGGGGAAGAAGGTCCACCCAATTATCTTGTTGAAAATTAATGTAGCAACGAAGAAATTGTTCTAAAATTTGGTTAGTTTTTTCAGATTGTCCGTCGGTTTGTGGGTGGTGGCTTGAACTGATACCTTGTTCAATATTCAACATTTTCAAAAGCTCCCGCCAGAAGTTGGCAACGAACTGTCCGCCGCGATCCGAAATCACCTTGGACGGAAAAGAATGTAATTTTACGATGTGTTTTAGAAACAGATCCGCTAGTTTTCGAGCGGAGGGTATAGCAGTACAGGGGATAAAATGGGCTTGTTTGGAGAATAGATCTACCACAACTAAAATACAATTGTGTCCTTTTGAAAGAGGTAGATCAGTGATAAAGTCCATAGAGATTACTTCCCAGGGCCTGTTCGGCGTTTCTAATGGTTGCAGGAGGCCCGGAGGTTTCCCTTTCCTGGTTTTTGCGCTGAGGCAAACAGGGCAGGAACTAACGTATTGGGAAATGTCTTTGCGCATGCCCGGCCACCAGAATTGTCTTTGAACTAGGTGTAAAGTTTTCAGGTACCCATAATGTCCAGCAGTGGGAGCATCATGACAGCGCTGCAAGACATCCAGCTTAAGGCTGTCCGGGACATAAAACTTGCTCCCAGCTAGCCAATCCCCCTGTGGGGATCGGGTTAGTTTGTTTCGCGGAGCTTTATCCCCCTCCTTCTCCACTTCAGTTTTGAGTTTCGATTTCCATTCTTGGTCGGCCGGGAGGGCCTGCTTAGCACGGCTGCGAGTAGTCACCACGCCCCCAAGTTGCTTAGGCGAGAAGACCGTGTCGACAGTCTCCGCCCGTTTGCTTTTATGTTGGGGCATGCGCGACAGGGCGTCCGCCAAAAAGTTAGTTTTGCCCGGGAGATAATTGAGGGTGAAGTTAAACTTGGAAAAGAATTCCGCCCACCGCAATTGCTTGGCATTCAGTCTGCGTGGGCTTCGTAGGGCTTCCAAATTTTTATGATCTGTCCAGACCTCAAAAGGGTATCTCGCCCCCTCCAGCCAATGCCTCCAGTTTGTGAGAGCTGCTTTCACTGCAAAGGCCTCCTTCTCCCACACATTCCAATTCCTTTCTGCCTCTGAGAACTTTCTAGACAAGAATGCACAAGGCCGCAAATTCCCATCCTCCCCCTTCTGCAGCAAAACCCCCCCTATCGCCGTATCGCTGGCGTCGACCTGTACTATGAAGGGGGACTGTTCGTTGGGGTGGGAGAGGATGGGTTCCGTTACAAATTGCTTTTTAAGGCATTCGAAGGCCGTTTGGCAATCGGGGGTCCATTGTAGTTTAGCAGAGGGTTTTTTGGCTTGGTCCCCTTTATCTTTGGTTTTCAGCAATTCTGTTAAGGGGAGTGTGATTTGGGCGAAATTTGCGATGAAGTCTCTATAGAAGTTGGCAAAACCCAGGAAGGATTGCAGTTCTTTGCGGGTGGTGGGTGTTTGCCAATCTTGGATCGCCTGTATTTTGGCTGGATCCATTTTCAACCCCTCTTGTGAGATACAATACCCAAGGTAAGTGAGTTCGGTTTTATGGAATTCACATTTGGACAACTTGATGGGCAGTTTATTCTTCATCAAGGTGGCCAGGACCTTTTGTACCATTTGAACATGTTCTTCCTCGGTGTTAGAATAAATTAAAACATCATCAAGGTACACCACCACCCCTTTGTATAGAAATTCATGTAAAACTTCGTTTATCATGGACATGAATACAGACGGGGCTCCCGTCAATCCAAAAGGCATAACTAAGTATTCATATTGTCCGAGGGGCGTATTAAACGCGGTTTTCCACTCATCCCCTGCCTTGATACGAACGTGGAAGTAAGCATCTTTTAGATCTAATTTCGTAAAGATCTTACCTTGGGCCACGACGTTGAGAAGGTCTCGGATGAGCGGTATAGGATAGGCGTTGTTGGTGGACACTGCATTTAGTCCTCGGAAATCCGTGCACAGTCTAAGTCCCCCATCCTTCTTTTTCACGAAGAGAACTGGAGCGGCGTGGGAACTAGAGGCTGGGCGGATGAACCCTCGTTGGAGGTTGGTGTCGATGAATTTCCGGAGCTCTTCACGTTCATGGAGACTCATGGGGTAGAGCCTCCCTTTGGGTAGTGAGGCTCCTGGTAAAATTTCCACCGCACAGTCCGTTCGTCGATGCGGGGGCAGCGTGTCCGCTTCCTCCTCCGAGAAAGCGTTTAGAAAAGGCCAGTAAGGTTCGGGTATTTGGTTGACTTCTTCTTGGGTAAGGAGGGCCTTTTCTTTCTGAGTAGGGTCTTCGCCCCAGTTTTGATTCCAACGGTGAAGTTTACAGTTGGCATGATTGAAGGTAATACATCCTTGAGCCCAGTCTATGTAGGGATTGTGATCACATAGCCATTTGCTGCCTAGAATTAACGGGTACTTGGCAGTAGAGCTGATGACAAAGGACCTCTTTTCCCAATGCTGTCCCATGCCTGTGATCACCGGGATGGTTTCAGTTGTGACCGGATTCATGTTGGTACCATCCATTTGTTCAAAAATTACTGGATTTTGTAATTCCCGAGTTGGTAAGACTAGTCCATTGACTAGAGCTGGGGCTATGATATCTCTTGAGCAACCCGAGTCAATAAGAGCTTGCACCCGAATGTGCATTTTTCTCTCTGGGTTGATTAAAGTCACTGGCATGAATAAAATGGACCCAGGTGGCCGGTTCCGTGCAGGGACGGGCTTGGGGCGGATCTGTCGTTTGGGCCCTTTTACGACAGATCCATCTCGTTTCCCGACTGGGGACTTTCTGGATTGACTTCTGCAGATGGGGAAGCGGGATCGTATTCCATAACTTCTTCCGCTTCCAGCCCTCTTTCTGAGGCTGGCCTTTGGGAAGCGCCGCGGCCTCTGTTTGCTCGTGGAGCTGGAGTCGGGCGTTGGAGCGTAGGGAACGGAGCAAGGGTTGGACGCCGTAATTGGAGCGGAGGTCTTTGCACAGGCCGGTAGGGGCATTGTGCTGCAAAGTGACCAGCCTGTCCGCATTGCAAACACAGCCCTTGTTGCCATCTAGCATCTCTCGCTCCACGGGTGGCGTAGCCAGCTCCCCGAGCTCCCTTCTGTAAGGTCAATGGTCTTCTTTGTCCCGTTTGTTGTTGTTGCTCAACCAAACGGACTTCTAAAATGCGATTTTCCACTTCGCAAACAAGTTGAATCCAACCTAACAGCGTAGGGGGATTGTCTTGCATGAGGGCTCTGTCCAAAAGTCTCGGATTAAGTCCTTGTTTGAACAGAATAATTTTTGTGGACTCCTCACACCTGGGGCACTTGGCAGCCAATTGTCGGAATTTCGTGATATAGTCTCTCGCTGCCATGCTGCCCTGCTTAATGGCCTGCAATTCTGTTCGGGCCCTGGTTTCCTCTAAGGGATCTTCATATTGTGCTCTAATAGCATCCACCAACCCCTGGAGAGTATCGAGTTCTGGGGCCCCGATATTATATAGTCCTACGTACCAGTCCGCTGCTTTCCCTTGTAAGCGGGAGCCGAGGTGTTCAATTTGGCTGGCCTCGCTGCCGAAGAGGTGTCCCCACCGGTTGAAGAATTGCACGACTTGCACTAGAAAAAAGCCCAGTTTGGAGGGATCCCCGTCAAAAGTGGCGTCCAGTTTCACCCAACCCATTGGGAGGTCTTGCCTCGGAGCCGGGGCTGGGTAGAAGTCCGCCGGAAGCCTCAATGGCACTTGAGGTATGAGGGGACCCGGTTGTGCTGGCGGTGGCCTCACCGGTTGAGCCGGGGGTGCCGGCCTCGGCTGGGCTGGCGGTGGTGCTCTCGGCAGGGCTGGTGGCGGTGCTCTCGGCAGGGCTGGTGGCAATGCCGGAGGTGCTGGCCGTAGCGGTTGAGGTGCTGGCGGTTGAGGTTGGTGTGGCGGAGTAATAATCGGCCGCTGAGGGGTGGGTTGGTGGG
Source organism: Eublepharis macularius (assembly GCF_028583425.1). Classification (NCBI taxonomy): domain Eukaryota; kingdom Metazoa; phylum Chordata; class Lepidosauria; order Squamata; family Eublepharidae; genus Eublepharis; species Eublepharis macularius. Next base: position 161,469,026 of record NC_072794.1, on the reverse strand, counting down.
GTCGCAGTGGTGTAGGTCCCATCGGTTGGGTCGGAGGCGGTCTTACGGGTTGTTCCAGTGGCAAACGTATCGGCTGCAGCGGCGGGGTTAGTTGTGGTCGAAGCGGAAGGGGCCGCAGCGGCGAAGGCCGAATGGGTGGAAGGCCGCGCGGGCTTGCCCCTCCGGGCGTTGTTGTTCTGGGAAGCGTCGGCTGGCCTTTTGGCGCTGGTAGACCATCTCCCGGAGGTTGCCCGACGGGAACAGTTTCGCGCGGTTGACCAGGGGCTCCCTCCCCTGATGGAGCCACGGGTGCTCCCGCTTGGTCCGGCCGGACCGTTTTCGGGGAAGTATGGGGGGGTATCACCGGTGTATCACTTGGCTTTTCCTCCCCTTCCGTAGGCCTCTCAACGGGGGTCTCGTCTGGCGGCACATCCCCTCCCGTGATAGGAGGTTCGATGGGAGTCTCACCGGATGGCACAACCGGGTGGTCCCTTCTCGGTGGAGTTTCCCGCTGAGGGGGAAGTTCCTTGGGTTGTTCTCCCGATTCGCCAGGATAGGTGCCCCCCCCGCCGGTAGGCGACGACCGCTGCTGAACTTCCTCCATCGGATAGGAGATGACACTTTGAAGGGTAGCTATCTGTATCGCCATCTCTTCAGGAGACAGTCTTTCCCCTGCCCCCATTGAGGAAATTAAATGAATGGCGTGAGCCAAGCTTTCTTCCATATCCATCAGCTTAGCTTCTAATTGTTGTATACGACTTGGCCCTGGTTGTTCGCTCAGGGAACCTTCATTCGCTGTACTCACCGGGGAGAAAGGGCCCCACGGAGGAGGGTCCCCTTGAACTATTCGCGACCTCGCGGCTAGAATTCCCTTGGCCATACCCGTCACGGCCGAGATGCTGGTATCTACCGCATAGGTGCGACCTCGTATCTGCTCCCAACTTGGTTCAGGGACTTCCGTTGGCTCCTTCCACGGGGCAAGTTCGGAATAATCCCAACTCAGGGCGCCTCGGCGAGACGTGTCCCCCTCCATCTGCTCAAACGTCCTGTTCCAATATCGCCATGGTTGGCTGCTATCTAGTTCCGGGACGGTTTCTAGGCTTCGGCGCCCGTCCATCGAGACTCGTGGATGGAGTCCACCTGCCCGGCGCTCTCTGGTTTCTCGGGGTCTGGCTCCCCACTCCGACGGGGTGGGCACCGAGATCAAGGGGAGAGCGGTTGCTTTCGGCCTTGCCCCGAGATTGCTTTCGGTCTCGTTTCGAGTACTGAAGTCGATGAGAGGCAGGGTAGAAGTGGAGGCTCCGGTTCCATTCCCGGTTGCTCCCAGCTCCTGGGAGTCTTGGGTTTGCACCGGTTGATTGTCGGGAGACGCATACGGATCAAACAAAGGATCCCTGTCCGGGACAACCTTGGATTCCGCTGGGCCCGACGCAGACATGATTGGTAACAAAATGTCAGACTGTGGCTAAATAAGGTACTCTCTGCAAGATTCCCTTTAGAAGCAAGAATAAGTCCAATGTCTGGCAAAGGAAGCTTTATTGCAGAAAAGGTCCATTATAGTCCACTGTCCTGAATAGGAGACTCAGGATGGTACATGATCATTGTTACCAATGAAGAGCAAGCATAGGATACAGAGTAACAATACCCATCTGGAACAGCCTCCCCCCATAGTTCTCAAAACAACATCTTTCAGTCCTGGGAAGCTGCTCTCCTTCAAGGCCAATGCTTGGTGGAACGGTGTTAGACACAACAATCTCCTCTGGTGGGAATGCTGCCTGGGAACTGGTGCACCTGGGGAGAAAGCACTTAAACACTAGAAGCATTAGAAAATGGAGTCAGTACAGTTTAGATATATACTGGACCTGACATTATAAAGACTTGATTATATTACCGAAAAAAAAATTACTTTTTAGTACATAGGCTGCCTTCGCAGGTAAAGTGTAAACCTTGGTTTAGAATTAATGTGCATCATTGCTAACCATGGTTAACACTAACAAGATTTGCTTGTAACCATGGATTGCAAGCCCACTTCAAGCCCTTTAAAATTCTGGTTTACAAAGGAACCATGGTTAATGAGCATCAATGCACCTGCCATTCTAAACATGGCTGATTCCGCACACGTTGGATAATGCACTTTCAATGCACTTTAGCTATCGTTTGGAAGTGGATTTTTTGTTTCACACTTGAAAAATTCAGTTCCAAATGATCTCTAAAGAGGATTGGAAGTGCATTATCCAACGTGTGCGGAATCATTATGGCTAACAACAGAAGGGAGGGGGGAATTTTCTCCAGAGATGAGGAAGTGCACCCCAGTTTGCAAGGATGGCTTTTGGTTTGCAAACTATGGAGCTGGTAGAAGCAGCACTTAGCGCACACTACAATTATTAAGACGGAGTGAAATGAAATAACATACTTGTGCCATTTTGAGAGGGCAGGGTGTTAACATAAATGAACATTTGCTTATTTTGATAGAGGGAACCAATGTGGTGTAGTGATTCGAATGTGAGACTAGGATTTGGGAAATCCAGGTTTGAATCTCCACTCTGACAAGGAAGCTTGCTGGGGGACCTTGGGTCAGTTACAAATGCTCAGCCTAATGTACTTCACAGGGTTGTGGTGAGGATAAATTAGTACAATTAAGCTGCACACAGTCTGTCTTAAGGCTGTCACTAATTTTGCACTTAAAAAAAAAGTATTCTCATTTTCACTGAAGATAATGAGCATATGTCCGCTTAATGTCAAAGAGGCAGAGCGTAAGCAATTCCAGGACTAACATTAGACAACATAGAACTACTCAGTAGGGTCATATTAAAGCAACAGGCAGTACACAGGAGCAGATGCTTAAAGCCATGGAGGTGGGTCTGGCAGCCACCTCGAGCGCTGAGTTGCTGGAGGGGGCACCGGGGGCAGGGGTGTGTGCCACGGAGCTGGGAAGCCGCCCACGCGCCGCCCCGGCTGCCTGCTGCACCTGGCCAGCAGCTGCTGCGCCCAGGCAGGAGTGTGTACTAGCGGCGGCAGCGTGGGGCAGTCTGAGCAGGCAGTCTCCCAGCCCTCCCGCTCAGTTGCCCCATGCTGCCACCGCCACCTGCACACAGCTGTGGGCCAGGCGTGGGCAGGCGGCGCGGGGCAACTGAGCAGGAGGGCTGGGAGGCCACCAGCACGCCGTCCCAGCTGCTTGCTGCGCCAATGGGGCCGGCTCGCAGTGGTATGCTGCGTGAAGAAGTTACACACAGTGACATCATCACGCCGTCCGTGTGTGTGTGTGCGCGCACACACGGGGGGGGGGGGTGGCAATAGCCCGGAAGGTGCCCCTGGCCCTAGCCACAGATAGGACATAAGGCAACATAGTGAAGTCTGTGGTCCTTAACTCATTAGCAAAGCATCTCTTTGAGACCCCCTCCCTACAGTACAGCCTTCTTATCTGAATAAAAAAAAGCCTTTTTGAATAATTCAGTTTTGCATTGTTTGCAGAAAGCCAGAAGAGTGGGGGCTCTTCTGACCTCCTCAGGCAGGCCGTTCCATTAAAAGTCACCCTATTCGTTTGACTGACACCTGCTTTTCTGTTTCTTTCACCCTCCCGCTCACATTAGCTGCCCAGGTGAAACGTCCTGTTTTAGCTTACTCTTCTCAACCAGAGTTTGGAAGGATGATTAATTATGTGTCACTTGGCTACCACCAGGGGGAATGAAAGCAATTTTGAGCGGCTGGGCTGTTTGCACTCGGTATTCTGCACTCGGTATTCTGTGGGGAGTTATTAAGTGATCCATTTCCTGCTTTTAATGTTATATTTACAGTTGACTGCTAAGAAAGAGGCTATTTAGTACCATTTGAGGAAGTCCATTTCAATTTCCACGTTGCAACCCCAGTGTGACATACAATTTGTATTTCACACATTACAATCACAGCAGGGTTTCATCATACAGAGGAGGGATTGATGCCTCTAAAAGAGTTCCGAGTTTTCCCTGGAATACTTAATGCTACCTACCCACATAGGGTTGAACTATAACAACAACATAAACAACAACATTCAGTTTATATACCATTCTTTAGGATAACTGAACGCCCGCTCACAGCTGCTTACAAAGTGTGTTATTATTATCCTCACGCAATCACCCTGTGAGGTGGGTGGGGCTGAGAGAGCTCCAAGAAGCTGTGGCTGACCCAAGGTCACAATAAGTGACCCAAGGTTATGTTTTAAAAGCCGCAGTGCCAAAGAAAGACAATCAGATCCAGAATTATCAGCGATTCACAGTGCAATGCTAAGTAGGTCTACTCAGAATCCTATTTAAGTCTCCTTAATGAGGCTTACTCCCAGGAAAGTATGCAATGAGAGTGTTGGGTAGGGGCAGAACAAGGAAGTGGGGGCAACTGAGGGGATGGAATTTCTCCTGCCCCACAAGCTCTCCTCTAGTACTGTCCAATCAGTGTTGTAGGGCGGATGATGAATTCAATTGTGAATTTGCACGGATGCAGGCACAGCTGGAAGCAGCAGGAATTCCGAAAGAGTAAGAAGTGATGTGACAGGCAGATACTGCTTTAGACAGGCTATAAGCGGCAAAAGTTACGTCACAGGCTGGCCTGAACGGTTTGCCTCTCAGGGGTAGCTATGCTTGAGTGAATAAGTGATAGAAGCTAACAGCGGAGCCTGGTATGTTTCACATCTCCTTATTTAACATACTGTACTGAGTTTTCTGTTACCTAAGGAACAAGAAGCTAGGAAGAACAGTGACATTCCAGCCTCTGTCTACTTAGTGTTTAGCACCTCTGCTGTTTTTGATATTTCACCTGATGCTGTCCACAGATTTTCAAGTATTCCTTCACAATCACGAGGCCTAGAAACTTGCTTTAGAAATAGAAGTATGTAAATTCCATTTCATATACCAAACTGGCTTGTGCTTAATGTGAGCAGTCCTGACTCCTGAACATAAAATATATGATGGAAAAAAATAACTACCTTTGCTTGCAGTTTGGTGTAGTGGTTAAGAGAGGCTGGACTCTAATTTGGAGAGCCGGGTTTGATTCCCCACTCCTCCACTTGAAGCCAGCTGGATGACCTTGGGTCAGTCACAGCTCTCTCAGAACTCTCTCAGCCCCACCCACCTCACAGGGTGTTTTGTTGTGTGGGAATAATAATAACATACTTTGTAAACCGCTCGGAGCTCATTTGATACAATGAGCATATCCTTCTGTTCAACCTCTTCTTTCAAAATTGCTCCACATTGCATTCTTAGAATGCTAAAATTCACTGACAAAATTGGGGTTTGACTTTCTCCTGTGAAGAACATAATACAATTTACAAATTTTGCTCCATTATTAAAGTTCAATCCTCACCAGCAATGTTATATATGAGAGGTTGAACCTGATGCAAAAGCTCTACTAACAGAAGGGATTTCTGTCAGTAGATTAGGTCTTACCTCCCTCCTCCACTGAAGTCTCAAATGCCCCCCCCTGCTTCTGGGGGACAGGAGATACCCAGGAAAAAGCACAGGGGAGGGCAGTGGGAGATTTCATAGAATCATAGAATCACAGAGTTGGAAGGGGCCATACAGACCATCTAGTCCAACCCCCTGCCCAGTGCAGGATCAGCCTAAAGCATCTCTGACAAATATTCATCCAGCCTCTTCTTGAAAACTGTCAGTGAGGGGGAGCTCACCACCACCTCCCTAGGCAGCTGATTCCACTTTTGAACTACTCTGACCGTAAAAAAGTTTTTCCTAATATCCAGTCGGTACCTTTGTGCATGTAGTTTTAGCCCATTGCTTCGCGTCCTACCCTCTGCTGCCAACTGGAACAGCTCCTTGCCCTCCTCCAAATGACAGCCTTTCAAATATTTAAAGAGAGCAATCATGTCCCCCCTCAACCTCCTCTTCTCCAAACTAAACATTCCCAAGGCCCTCAGCCTTTCCTCGTAGGGCTCAGTCTCCAGACCCCTGATCATCCTCATCGCTCTCCTCTGCACCCTCTCGATTTTGTCCACATCCTTTTTGAAGTGAGGCCTCCAGAACTGCACACAATACTCCAGGTGTGGCCTGACCAAGGCAGTATAGAGAGGGGCTATGACCTCCTGCGATTTCGATGCTATGGCCCCTTTGATACAACCCAGGATTGAATTAGCCTTTTTTGCCACCGCATCACACTGACTGCTCATATTCAGTTTACAGTCCACTCTTTGCTGAGGGAAATAGGATCAGAGAAGTAGATACTGCTAGACAGCATATTCAACATGGGATGAAGATGGCTGGTAAAGTTAATATCTTGCCTGAGAGAAGTAGATTATGACCCCTTTCAAGAATTCTCGTCTGAATGAAAGAAATCCTTATATATAAAAGGTTAAGTGTGTTGCAGAGAAGTCACTTCCTACCCTGGTGTGCCACCAGAGGGTGCTGCTGTGGAGGGAAGCCCAGGCTGGGATCAGGCACGGAGAAGGTGGCAATGAATGCCCCCCCCCATCTTCACGCAGCTGGGATCAGGAGCAGAGCAGGTGGCAATGCCTGCCCCCCCTGGCTTCACCCAGCTATGATCAGGAGCGAAGCAGATGGCTGTCCCTGCTTTCACCTGGCCAAGATCAGGTGTGGAGCAGGAGGCAATGCCCAGTCCCCCCTTTCTCCCAGCCAGGATCTGGAGCAGAGAAGGTGGCGATGCCCACCCCCCTTCAACCGGCTGGAATCAGCCGCAGAGCAGGGGGCAATGCCCACCCCCCTTCACCCAGCTGGGATCAGGAGCGGAGCAGGTGGCAATGCCCCCCCTTCATCCAGGCAGGATCAGGCACAGAGCAGGAGACAATTCCTCCCCTTCACTCAGCCAGGATCAGGAGCAGAGCAGATGGCAATGCCCGCCCCCTCCTTCATCCGGCTGGGATCAGGCATGGAGCAGGTGGCAATGCCCCCCCCCTTTCACATGGCTGGGATCGGGCGTGGAGCAGGGGGCAATGCCCGCCCCCTGCCTTCTCCCAGCCAGGATCAGGAACAGAGCAAGTGACAATGCCTGCCCCCTGCCTTCACCCGGCTGGAATTAGGCATGGAGCAGGATGTCATGCCCACCCCCACTTCACCCAGCCGAGATCAGGCGTAGAGCATGAGGCAATGCCTGCCCCCCCCCCTTCACCCTGACAAGATCAGTCATGGAGGAGGAGGCAATGCCCACTTGCCCACCCTCCCCTTTCTAGAGCCCGTTATATTTTTTCCCACAACAAGCTTTGTTACTAGTAATAAATAAAGCTGAAGACTGGAGGAGTAGGGAAGGTGGGTGGCTGGGTGAGAAGAGGAGAAGGAAGCAGAGAAAGAGGAGAGGATATGGGACTGCCAAGAAGAGAGAAACAGGGAATAATGCGGGGATGGGGATCCAGGAGGAAACCAGGTGCCCCTTGCAAGTTCTTGAGGGTTCCCCACTTGTATTTATATACCATTTTCTGCATCATGTGACATACCAATATGTATGCTTTATATTTCTGTAATCCTCACCCTGAGGATGTGGGAAGTCTGATAGAACCTGATCTCGTTAGAACTCGGAAACTAAGCACGGTTGGTATTTGGGTGGGAGACTGTCAAGGAAAACTGCAGAGGAAGGCAATGGCGAACCACCTCTGCTTCTCACTTGCCTTGAAAACCACTTGCTAATATAGCCCTTGCCGAAGCTCTCTGGGAAGGCATTTGGAGATCCGAAACCCACAACACCAAAGCGTTCAACATCAGGATTCTCTCATTTAAATTACTGTCAAGATGGTATGTAACACCCTCACAACTACACCACAATAACCCAAATAACAACATTCTCTGCTGGAAACGTGGTGCAGTTGGATCCTACATCCATTGTTTGTGGAGCTGCCCCAAAGTACACAACTTTTATGAGGAAATTTTTACCCAAACTCATAAAGTTACTGGAAATGTGGTCCCACTATGTCCTAAAACAATCTTGCTGAATTTTTGGGATGACCCCAACATCCCATCTGTAAGGAAAGACTTAATTTTCTTCTTACTCATAGTTGCTAAAACTCTGCTTGCTTGTTTGTGGGAAAAGGCTGACACACCGTTGGTTAGTTACTGGTTGAAGAAAGTGTGGGATCTTTTTATTATGGAAAAGATAGCAGATCAATTAAAATTCATGGAAAACTGCAATGATCTATCTTCATTCCTGGAAATGTGTTACCCTTTTCTAGAACCGATTTCCAGCAATGACCAATCCAGCATAATAGAGTCACTTAAATACAGCTTTATCGCTATACTCTGAAATATACTAATCGGAACCGTATTTTAATACATGACAAAGGATACCTGGTGGTAGGGTTCGTCTATGATACATCACTTTTCTCGTTTGTAGGTTTTGATCTGGAATATCGTTATAGACATCTAAATGCTGACGTTGATCAAATTGTTACTGTTCACATTGTTGTTGATACTGTTATTATAAATTAAAATAAAGTTTTAAAAAAACCCACTTACTGAGGTCACCATAACTTGGTTGCGATTTGATGATACATACATAACCCTCGCCCTATGACATTGTTTCTAAGATATCTCATCCTGTTGATTGCATTGAATTAAACTGTATAACATATTATCTGTTTACTATATAAACAGATCTCTCACTATATAAACAGATCCCTGCTCTCACTGCCTTGTTTTATACTGCCTTTTGTCACACATCACATCTAATAGTGGTTAATAGAGCCCCGTGGCGCAGAGTGGTAAGCCGCAGTACTGCAGCCGAAGCTCAACTCATGACTTCAGTTCGATCCCGGTGGAAGCCGAGTTCAGGTAGCGGGCTAAAGGTTTACTCAGCCTTCCATCCTTCTGAGGTCGGTAAAATGAGTACCCAGTTCCCTGGAGGTAACGTGTAGATGACTGGGGAAGGCAATGGCATACCACCCCGTAACAAAAAGTCTGCCAAGAAAACGTCGTGATGTGACGTCCCCCCATGGGTCAGTAATGACTCGGTGCTTGCACAGGGGACTACCTTTACCTTCACCTACCACTGCCTTGTTTTATACTGCATTGTGTCACACATCATGTCTAATAGTTTATGCTTTCCTTTAGAGTCCTACAATCCTAGTCCTATCACATTGCTTATTAGATGTCTCGTCCTGTTTGGTTGCATTGATTGACACTACATATTCTGCCTTGAGTCACAGTCCGAAGGCAGAGTATAAATAAATAGAAATCCTGTGGATTGGCTCTAAGCAGAACGGGCCACATTTAGTAAAGTCCAAATAACTTTGGCGTTACATTGAGAACGTGACTTAGAAAGCTATGCATGTTTTTAAGATTCCCAAGCTCAGAAAAGCTTTCCAAAGCAGAGAGGTTAAAATGAGCTTTAGAAAGCCCTTCAGGACGTCAGTCTTTCTGAACAGGCTTGGCTGTTGCGCTCTGGTAGTTCTTTGCTATTTTGAACTGGGGATTGAGTCACCTTCAGCGACATTAAAACTTCACATTAAAGTCATGGCGTCATGAAGATGCAATTGCAAGCTACTCCGTGCCAGCAGAGAAACAGCTGGCAGCTTCAACAGTCTCGGGCGAGTGGTGGCGTGCCAGCCTGGATTTTTCAAGTCCAGAGGGCAACCTTTTATTGTTCCATGTAGCAACGTTTCTGGTCTTCTTCCAGTCTGCAGATCAAGGTACTTCCTCTTTACCAGGGCCATATGAGTTTTACACCAAGCCCTCAGAGGAAGTGTCACAGGTACGATAGTGACATAAACCAGGGGCCACTGACCCTCCTGTGACAATGCTACAAACATAACACAAAAATAAATATTGCAAAGATAAATGTATATTTCATGAAGAGCAATGTGAAACCAAGATGGGTTGCCATGTCTGTAGCAGTAGAAAAGAGCAAGAGCCTAGTAGCACCTATAAGACTAACAAAATTTGTGGTAGGGTATGAGCTTTCGTGAGTCACAGCTCACTTCTTCACAAATTTGTGGCAGGGTATGAGCTTTCGTGAGTCACAAAAGCTGATATCCTGCCACAAATTTTGTTAGTCTTATAGGTGCTACTGGACTCTTGCTCTTTTCTAATGTGTAACCCGTTTCAAAACGGTTTCAAAACATGTAAAGTGCCAGAGTGCAATAAATATATACAAGCAGTGTGAGTTTTATGCAAACAAAAATATTCGAGTGTTTTCACATGTTGTCCGGTCCCCATCCACCTTCTGAAACACCATAGCCACCCAATTGGAACACCAGTTTGCACCACTGAATGTGATACTTTCCACAAGGAAACAACCTTTCAGATTAGTTTATCCCAATGTGTTTCCCAGCTCCTTTCAGAGAAGCAGCTGGGAAATGGCGCACGTCAGTTCAGGATACAAACTCTTTGGAGAGCCAGTTTGGTGTAGTGGTTAACAGTGCTGGGACTTTAATCTGGAGAACCGGGTTTGATTTCCCACTCCTCCCCTTGAAGCCAGCTGGGTGACCTTGGGTCAGTCACAGCTCTTTCAGAGCTCTCTCAGCCCCACCCACTGCACAGGGTGATTGTTGTGGGGATTATAACATACTTTGTAAACCACTCTGAGTGGGTGTTAAGTTGTCCTGAAGGGTGGTATATAAATTTAATGTTATTGTTGTTGCCATTTTTATTATTATTTGTGGTCGCCTGCTGATACAAAGTCTCTGTGGGGGCCTCGAGGACTTTGCGTCAGGTGAACTGGTATTAACCTGATGCAAAGTTCTCAAACCTCTCGACAACATCAGGGGTGGGGTTGCCAACCTCCAGGTGGGACCTGAAGGTCTCCTAGAATTACAACTGATCTCCAGACTACAGAGGCCAGTTTCCAGGGAGGAAATGGCTGCTTTGGGAGGTGGACACTGGCATCTTACCCTGCTGAAGTCCCCCCCCCCCAAACTCTTCCCTCCCCAGGCTCCACCCCCAAATCTCCAGGAATTTCTCCAACCCAGAGTTGGCAATCTTACCTAGCCAGAAGGGTGTGATTACATTGTTCCCTTCACTTTACAAGACTAAATGGCAGCCCTTTATTTGGAATGGTGAAAAGACATGCCCCTGGCCTGTGGTGAGTGACCAATTACAGACAATACAGACTCACACTCCAGATTCTCTTTCTTTGTTATATTAAAGTGTGTTGAAATACACAGTCATATATTAGGAATGCTTATTCAGAAGTAGGGTTGCCAACTTTGGGTTGGGAAATTCCTGGAGATTTGGGGGATGGAACCTGGGGAGCGGGAAATTTGGGCAGGGGAGGGAGCTCAGCAGGGATGGGAGGCCATAGATTCTATCATCCAAAGTAGCCGTTTTCTCAAGGGGAACTGATTTTGGTAATCTGGGGATCAGTTATAATTCTGAGTGATCTCCAGGCTCCACCTGGAGGCTGGCCAACCTAGTAGTCAGATTCCGCACACGTTGGAAATTGCACTTTCAATGCACTTTATCAATCATTTGAGGTGGATTTTTTGTTCCGCACACAAAAAAATCCGTTCAAAATGATCTATAAAGAGGATTGGAAGTGCATTATCCAACGTGTGCGGAATCACTCTAAGTCCCAATGAATTCATTGGGATTTACTAAGCCCGAAGAAATGGCACTCTTGGGGGCTGGATTTGTATTCCCAAATGGAATTTATGCCCAAGTAAAGCGCCCTGGATTGCATCCATGACAACCGTGTAAGTGTGCATAAAGTTGCAGCAGCCAGCTAGTCAGTAGGAAACGCCGTTCGGGCAGCCTTTATCCTAACATGGGTCGATGTCATTATTTTATTTTATTATTTTATTTCTATACACTCTGCCTTTCTCACTCAGACTCAAGGTGGATTATACAGTGCAAGTAGATATAATATATCCAACAGCTAGGACATTCACTGAGCAAAAGACAGCATGATCCAAGACATGAAATGAACAAAATACATTAGGGTACGGTAGCAGAACATTATTTTTATTTATGCCATTTACAGTCTGCCTTTCTCACTAAAACTGAAGGCGGATTACATAGTGTGAGATTAGTACAGTCACTATCAAGGACATTTCAATAGGGTAAATAAATGCAAGTTGATACAGAGTTGAAGAAATGTTGAAACAGAACATAAGCAATTCTAGGACTGACATTAGACAAGATAGAACTCTCCACTAGGATCAAACTTAAAGCAACAGATAGTGGAGTGATTCCGCACACATTGGATAATGCACTTCCAATCCTCTTTATAGATCATTTGGAACGGATTTTTTTGTGTGCGGAACAAAAAATCCACAATAAACGATTGATAAAGTGCATTGAAAGTGCATTATAGGAGCACATGCTTAAAGCCATAGTTAATACATACGGCAACATAGTGGTGAAGTCTATGGTCCTAACTTGTTAGTGAAACATCTCTTTGAGACAACTTCCCCACAATACAGAGTCGGATCTATGTAAAAAGCCCTTTTGAATAATTCAGTTTTGCCACAAGCATTATTAATGCAATCCTAAACAGAGTTACTCCCATCCAGGGTTTTTTTTTCTGGGAAAAGAGGTGGCGAAACGAGGAAGAAACACACGGGATTCTTTGGAATCATATTATTTTCAAGCACTATTGCCGAGTATTTTCAAGAGGCGCCAGAACTCCGTTCCCCCACGTTCACTCTGAAAAAAAGCCCTGCTCCCATCTAAACCCATTGAAATCAATTTGAAAAGGAGCATTGTCGATGCAATCCTAAGCAGAGTTACTCCACTCTAAACCCTCTGAAATCAATTTGAAAACAAGCATTGCCCGTGCGATCCTAAACGGACTTACTCCCGTCGAAACCCCCTGAAATCAATTTGAAAACAAGCAGCTTTATTTTGCAACAAGCACCGTCAGCGCCATCCTAAACAGAGTTCCTCCAGTCCGAACCCACTGAAACCAACGGGCTTGGGCTAGAGTCGGGGCTGGTGCCGCGCCTCCGAGGGCTGTTTTCCGGGCGCGCGAAGGGGGGCGGCCACGACAATGGCCCGCCGCCGAGCGCGGCTAATCCCCTTGGCCGCGCCTCCCGCCCTCCTTCCCTCCGGGGGCTGCGAGGCAGAAAAGGGGTTGCGCCACTCGCTCCGCCCGGGGCGCAGCACGCAGGCAAGCGCAGCCGCCACTCGGTGGGAACCCGGCGCAGGTTGATGTCTCATCGGTCGATTGGGCCGCCCTGCCTGGCTCCGCGGGCAAACTTTGCCGGCCTCTTTCTTTCTCTTTCGGCCGAGCCCGCGTTGCCCTTCGAGCCTCCCCGGCCATGGCTCCGCCGAGGGCGCGCTAGCCGCCCGGGAGCCCCATTCATTCCTTTGCGAGTTGCACGCTTTTGATTTTTTTTTTGTTGCAAAAAGCATCGGTGGGAATGGCGAGCGAGGGGAGACCGGCCGGGATGCCTTTTCTCCTGCTGCTGCTGCTGCTGCTGGGGGCGGCGGCGCCCCGGGGCTGGGGGCAGTCGGTCTCCTTCCACGCCGACGTGAACGGCCACAGCCTGCACCCGCCCTACTTCAACCTGGCCGAGGGCACCAGGATCTCGGCCACGGCCACCTGCGGCGAGGAGGACGCCGGCGCCAAGGTGCCCAGACCCGTGGAGGATTTGTATTGCAAGCTCGTGGGCGGGCCCGTGGCAGGCGGGGACCCCAACCAGACCATCCAGGTATTGGCTTTGATTTGATTGTCCCTTCGAGCCTTGAAGTTTAAGTGCTGACCCGCCCGGGATCTGCCTTCCACTTTGCACGGGGGGGCCCCCATCTTGTTTGCACATAGGAGAGAACATGCGCCTCTTTGCACCAGCCTGTTGCTTAGCGCCATGCGAGCTCTTCCCGGGGGTGGGGATTTTAATTTCGAAAGATGCCCCCATCTGAAACAAAATCCCTAACTTCCCCCTTCCCCAGTTCCGGCATCTGATAAAACAGGTTCTAGTCGGCCAAAACTTCTGGTAAACCCTAGAGTCTCTACAGGTAGGATCAAGTGAAAGAGCTCACACTTGTTCTCCCATTGTAGATACACATGCACTGCTAGAGAGACAGAGTACACTGGAATAGAAGACCACACAGAAAGTAAGGCGCTTGAGCGTCCCTGTGTAAGATGTCTTGTGCAGAGATACTCTTAAAAGTATCCCAAGACTTTTTGTTTTGGGTTCCCTGCAACAAACTTAACAGAACCACTGCTCTGAATTTCATCAGTGTGTGAGCAAAGAGCTTGTCAAATCTTTCTCTTCCTCCTCCCCTCTGAGTTTATTTGGCTGGTGGATTGATTCTGAACTAATGGGACAGATGGACAAAACCCTTGGAGGAACGCATTCAGCAGTGTGTTGTGTGTGCCTGTTTGCACACTCCGGCGCATGTTTGCTCCACTCTTCACAAAACATGCACTTTGAAGGGAGAGGGGGCATTGAAGAGAGATCTTTTCAGCAACTTGTGTTGAGTGGCAAAGTGACATCATCCTGTGTTACGGAGGGGCGCACTGACTCCTCTTCTGTGTACATGGATCAAGATGGGTAGCTGTGTTTGTAGCAGTAGAAAAGAGCAAGAGTCCAGTAGCACCTGTAAAACTAACAAACTTTTCATGAGACTGTGACCCACTAAAGCTCATACCGTACCACAAATTTTGTTAGTCTTATAGGTGCTACTGGACTGTCTTGTTCTTTTCTGTGTAGGTGGTCATTGCAGATAGCGCTTTGGCCAAGTGGTGACTTCACCACAGCACGCATAAGCCACCTGCATTGGCCTGCCCAGTGATGTGGAAACTCTTGACTCACTTCTGCACCAGATCAGAAATCCAGGGAAAGAGCGAGTGTGTGGTAAGATTATCCCCTCTACCAGCTAGGACTTTACAGATGTCCACTTTGCCAAGTTGTTTCAAGTTACTGCTGTAAATTACTCTGCAGCTCACAGGATGAAATATCGGGGTTCTACATTCCCTTATACACATTTGACTGCATCATGTTCCCCTTGTTTCCCGCCCCGTTTTTAAAATTCTGTTTGTATTAACTTTAATCAAATTTTGCTTGTGTCCGTTTGCCAAACAAAAAGGTTGCGATCCTGCCCAAATCCAGCATTTCTAAGTCTCATGGATTTCATTGGGAGAAAACGGTGTACTTACAGCACAATCCTAAAAAGAGTTAATCCAGTTTAAACCCATCGAAATCAATGGGCTTTGACTGGAGTAACTCTGCTTAGGATTGCACTGTGTATTTTCTTTGGCTGGGTTGTACCTAAAGAACGGGGTTGGAAAAAAGAGGGCTGGTGCATTCCATATTGCAAGCTCAAATCGTAATAATAAATGTATCATCCTTTGTAATTAAAACACATTGCATGAAATATTTCCTTAAAACAACTGTATAAGTACTAACATGCCCTATATTGCGGTTGGGGGTGCCGCGGCCTCATGGCTTTCTTAAGGCCACACAGCGAGTTCATGGCTGAGGTGGGATTTGAACCAGGGAGATCTCCGTTCACACCTCACTTCCTTAACCAGTGAATTTACTCAATTCACACAGCCGTTATGAGAACAGCTCCCGTATTGTGTATGTAAATGGGAAATGACCCAGCTTTTCAGAGAGACCCATCTTTTCGGGGTCCTGGTTCTCATTGACTCTTTTCCAAGCAATTTTTTTTCTTTTTCCTTCTCAGAAATGGGAAGTTTAAATAGCTCGTTTCCTGGGGATTTCTAAACAGGAAAGAGCATTTAGAAGGTAAAAGATGAATGGGAGATGACTCATGATAAAATCATGTTGGCTGTTAAGGGGCATCTTGGAATTTTTTTTAAGACAGGAGATTTTCTCTGGAAAGGAGACAAGAACTGAGCAGAACCCAGTGTGTTTTAAATAACAACAACAACAACAATATGCACTTACATACAGCTCTTCTAGACAGATTAGTGCCCCACTCAGAGAGGTGAACAAAGTGAGTGTTGTTATTATCCCTATAATACAAGCTGGCTGAGAGGAGTGGCTTACCCAAGCCAGCCTGCTAAGCTCATGGCAGTAGTGGGATTCGAACCAGCAGAGTGCTGATTTGTAGTCCAGCCACTTAACCATCTACCATGCATTTGTCACTTGTTTCCCATGCTTGGCTTCAGCAACATTTGAGTCCAATACCGCCTTAAAAAGCAAGGTATAAATTTTGATTCTCAAAAGCTTATACCCTGGAAATCTTAGAGCAAGATCTGGGTCCAGTTATTGGACCTGGATCTTGCTCTACAACTGTAGACCAACATGGCTAACCACCTGAAGCTAACTTCCTGGAAATCTTGTTGGTATACATGGTGTTACTGGACTGGAATCTTGATATTGTACTGCAGACCAACATGGCTACCCACCTGAAACTTGGGTTCAAGAGATGTTGTAAATGGTCTAGCATTTGTTTTTATACTTTACAGATAAAAACCCTGGAGCTTGCTAAGTTCCTGCACCATTACTTTGTAGGGCTTTAGGCTGCTTTAGGCTGATCCTGCACTGGGCAGGGGGTTGGACTAGATGGTCTGTATGGCCCCTTCCAACTCTATGATTCTATGAGGGCATTAAGTTACGTGTGTGCAAAATCTAGGTGATCTAAGAAGAAAATATGGAGGATTTGCTAAACCAGTTCACTTCTTATACTGGGATGGATAATCATTTTGTCTGGTATAAGAGCTGGATGGTTTAAGCAGCAGTCCCAATAAATGACATTTAAGAGAAACAGTTTTGTTTGTTAGAAGGACCCATGCATAAAAGTGATTCTGTATGAGAGCGAACTTCGACATTCTTGGGACTGCTGCAAATGGGAACCAAAGAAAATGCACTGAAAGAGTCTCCCAAAGAAAGTACTCACTTTCTCTGCTTCGAAAGCAGAAAGCTATGTTCATTGCATGGCTGCTGCTGTTAATGGGTTGATTCCATTTGGTGGTACAGACTGCCTGGAAAATGCAGGGATTGGCACACTGCAATCACTTCCATGCATTCCAACCCACAAAGTTTGGATGTGCATTCAGTACAACTTTCATGCCCGTTCAAAACAGATGTACAAGCATGCCCTAGGTTGGAGACACACATTTGAACAGAGCTGAAGGCATCGTTGCTCCCAGTGCACTGTATTTGTCCACAGCAGTGCCTCTTGTTCAACAGGTTTGGCAGGTTTTTGAAATGTGACAAAACCTTGCAAAGCCTGTAAACAGAGCCGAGCATGTGCTGCTCTGGGCAACGATGCCTGCATTGTTCCTGTTTTCATCTCTTTGGGGGGGGGGGGGAATTATCTCTCTCTTCCTCTCTGTCTCTCGCTCTAAGCAAAGTGCAGTGAATTTTGGGAATATAGGTGTGAAGAGAAATCCTCAAACTGTTTAAAGGAATGTGGGTGGGAGAGAAGGGTGTGTTAAGGATAAACAATTATTACAGGCTTATGTCAAAGTAAATGTTGTCTGCCGAGACCTGACTGAAAGGCCGCATGCACCCGGGGCTAAGAATTTCCTAGGAATGCAGATGGCAAAAGTGTACTGCTGTTTGGAATGACTTGTGCTTGGCAGAGTGCTTAACGGCCAGAGACATCTGGGAAGAAGGAGAGACCAGTTTTAAGGAAAGATTGGTAAAAAGAGCAAGTGAGCTTTTATTTCACCGAGTCTCTCCAGCTTGTTGTAAATCCCACGAGAGCAACCAGAGTAGTTGGGAAACAAATGGAATCTGAAACCTCTTCCAAGCGCCCCCCCAGTGTGTGGAAAGAACCCAAAGACGTATCTGAGCAATTGAGAGCACTATGGTTTTCTGTTGGGTTAGGAAGTAGGGTGCTTGTTCACCTTGAGTTCCTTCCTCTCTGGAAGTTTTGATAGAATTATATTAAGCTTGCCATCAAAGACATCTGGCACTGCGAAGTGAGAGGACAGTGTGGGTGGGTGGGAACCAACATTCTGTGTTTTGGATCCAGAGGAGTTAGCCGTGTTAGTCTGTAGTTGCAAAATAGCAAAGAGTCCAGTAGCACCTTTAAGACTAACCAATTTTACTGAGGCATAAGCTTTTGAGAACCATAGCTCTCTTCGCCAGATGCATGGAAGTTGGTTAGTCTTAAAGGTGCGACTGGACTCTTTACTATTCTGGGGTTTGTTTCTGTTGTTTTATGATTGGGCGTGGAAGTAAGTTTTACCATGGTGTCCTTATTCTGGATTTCCAAAGCTTTCGCTGATTGGAATCTCCAGTTGACGATCAGTCCAAGCATTTGGTTTTTGAAGTTTATAAAGTGCCTCTGCTGCTGGTTGAACGTTGCCCTCCTAAACGAGCAAGATGGTATCGAGAAAGGGGAGGTGGTTACTTAAAAACCTTGAATTAAATCTGCTTGAGCGTTTATCAGTCCAGTTGGAGTCCCAGGCAGCCATCACAGCCCTGAACAGATTGAGAAAGAGAAGAAAACACTGTGAAGTTATACCTGTTGAATTACTGACCTATGAATCCAAAACATTGATAGATCAGTAATTCAACAGGCATAACTCCTCGGTGTTTTCTTCTCTTAGCAAGGGACGTTGTGGCCCCTTGCTATATTTAAGTCTTAACAGATTGAGATTGTGGCACTGAGAAGGGTTTTTTACAAACAACAGCTCTTTGCTTCCCCTTCATTTTCCTAATGGAGACTGCCCACCCCCTTGGGGGGTTGTTTAAACCCTGATAGGAAAAGTTACTAACACACAATAAGACTTGCTGTGTTTTTTTCTCCATACCAGGTTGAAAAGTAATTATAGGGGAGCAGTTTTTTATTGGCAAATCAACCATACTCCAACCAACAACAAATTTTAAGGATTGAAGGTTCCCTTCCGCTTCACCGTAGCCCCAGTTCATATCAGCCCAGCCCTATGGCTTATTTTGAAGTTAAAATGTTTGCCTGTGGATTCAAGTTGTGCTTCTCCAACATCTTGTGTTGCATAGGCCTAATCCTGTGCAAGGGGTGGTGGAACAGCAACAAAGGCCATCCTACTCTTTTTCTGTTTTTGCTGAGTTGTGATTTGTAGGTCTGTGTCAGATCTGAACACTGCAGTGTTGTTCTTTAAAATGCGTATTGCCAGTTTTAGTTAAAGTAATGAGGAATCTGCTGCCAGAATCCAGGAAGAAGTGTAGCTCTTCTGTCAGCAGTTTTGCAAACATTTCAAGGACTTGAAACTGGGGCTAATAAATAAATAAATCCCAGGCACTGGAACGCCATGGTACCTGAATGCCTTTGCCTTAGATCAGTGGTTCTCTACCTTTCGTAGGTTACATCCCATCAAACTCTTATAAAAAACCCCAGGTCCCTCCATGATAGAAAAAGAAGCCCACTTTTTTCTAGAAGGACATTTATATATCTAAAGGAATTCTATTATAAATCATTTATTGTATGTTTTGAATGAATGAAATAAAATCCTTTCCTCAAGTCATAGTTGACTTATGGCAACCCGTGGTGGGGTTTTCATGGCAAGAAGGCAGCCAGTTTGATATAGTGGTTAAGAGCAGCTAATCTGTAGAACTGGGTTTGATTCCTCACTCTTCCGCTTGAAGCCAGCTGGGTGACCTTGGGTCAGTCAGAGCTTCTCGGAGCTCTCTCAGTCCCACCCACCTCACAGGGTGACTGTCGTGAGGATATCATCATCATCATCATCAATAACAACAACAACAATATTTGTATTTCTAATCCACTCTCTCCACAAACAGAATGACAACACACTTTATAAACTGCTCTGAGTGGGTGTTAAGTTGTCATGAAGGGCAGTATATAAATTGAAGGTTGTTATTATTATGATGATGAGACTAACAGAGGTGGTTTGCCATTGCCTGCCACTGCCACTGCAACCCTGGTCTTCGTTGGAGGTCTCCCATCCAATTACTAACCAAGGCTGACCCTGCTTAGCTTCTGAGATCTGATGAGATCAGGCTCTCCTGGGCTATCCAGGTCAGGATAATCTGTCCAGAAGAATGGTATACAGATGAACTATTATTATATGAAACTGCTTTATACCAAGTCACACCATTGGTCCATCTACCTATATATTATCTCTTCTGAATTGCCGTGAGGTGTTCAGGATGATTTGGAGAAATACTGTGCCAAAAATACAGATAATCCATGGCAGGTAGGGTGGAAAGGAGATGGCATGTCACACTTGCAAATGAGGGAGAATAAATTCTTAGTAATTGTTATGAAAACCATGAATCCTACCTAGGCTTCCTCTGCGCCCTGCTGGTGGTATGCATACCACTGGTTGAGAACCACTGGCTTAGATTGCAGCCCAAATTGGGAAAAATAAAAAGCATCTGACCACATACAATGATTGTGTGAATTAACCCAGATCATAAGTTAAAGACTAGAGATGGGCACGAACTGAAATACGAACCAAAATTAAGCATGAACCAGGCCGGTTCGTGGTTCGCGAACCGCAGTTTGTCAGATCCCATTTTTGACGAACCGCCACGAACTTTAGGCTGGTTTGTTTGGTTCGTTTTTTGGTTCGTGACTGCAGACAGCCTGGTGCCAATCCATCAGTTTCCTAGGCAACAGGGGATAGACTTCCTGCAGACCATCTGCTGACCCAGAAGTGACCTTCTTCTGACCCGGAAGTGACCTTCTGCTGACCTGGAAGTGATGATTTTCTGACCTGGCTGTGACATTTTTACAAACCAAACAAAACGGTTTGCGAACCAGGGGCAGGTTCGTGAAAGTTTGTGGTTCGTGAAATTTGACGAACCATGAACCACATGGTTCGGTTTTTTCCTGGTTCGTGCCCATCTTTATTAAAGACCCATAGGACTGCATGGTTTTCGAAGTTTCTGCCAATGCCCCCAAGTCTGAATTTTCAGAAAAGCTTCTTTCTCCATTGTTTTCCTGTAGATCTTTCTGAGAATCTAGCCACAGCTGAAATGTAGGAGCGACTTGGATTACAGCATCCCATTCTTTCTTTTTGCTGCCTAAATAAGACAAATCATTTTTGGCATTGAAAGTTGGGATAACTGGTGGTTTGGCCTACCTAATGCTTTAGGGAGGAAGGGCCACCAGTCTGGTTTTATTGTTTGGTCTTGCTTTAAGCCAACCTGAACGTACTCAGTAATTGAAGGTATTTAATGTTTTGTGACTTTTTTGTTTAAGAAGGACCCCATGTCCCTTTCCAGATGTTGCAGGATTAAATGATAGCTGAACAGACAGTGTTAAATGTTAATGACTCTGTGTTGTACTGTCGCTATGTGCACAAAATGCAGTATTTTTCTGCATTTCTCATTTCTGGAGTCTCTTCTGATACCCTCCCCCCCCCCCGATTATTTGCAGAATCATGGGAATCCATGTAGAGTAATGGCTATGTGGGTCAGGGGTACTAGGCTGAGGAAGGGGAAGGGGATGAAATTGCTCTGCAAGTGTAGACCTGCTGAGGAAAGAGGTTGATTTCATATCCTTGTTCCTCTTTGCCCCAGCCTATCAAGCCCCGTTATTGTTCCTCTGTGTGGATCCTGCTGCCCCAGCAATGATCTTTATGGGAACTGCAAGACAGAGACGAACATGGGAAAGTTCTGTGTGCCTTTTGTAGACAGACAGTTGGATACACGCCTGTGTGCCTGGCAGGCAGCAATTGTCTATTAGTGATGCTACCAAGTCAGATTATCAGGTTTCTAGCCAAAGACATAAAACCTGCACAAGAGGCTTAAATAAAGCATCTAGGTTCTCTTGACAACTTTTTGTACCTTTGTCTCCAGTTCTAATTCATGATCTGAATGCAACCTTGTCCTATTTATGTGGCTTTTCTGGGACCGTACTAGCAATTTCCAATTAAACAGCTTTGGCTTCATAGACTCTGAATTGCATTAGTGGTTGTGACACCTCCTTCCTGGATCCCCTGCATGGTTTTGATACTGCAGATTATTTGATATGTCTTAGGCCAATGTGAACGTTCGAGTCAAATCCTTTTGTGGCTAGCTCCTTCCCATAAAGACAGGTTGAACCTTAAAGAAAGAAAAGAGAGGATAAAGGAGAGAAGGTATTAGCTGAAAGTTCACAGTTCTTAGTTCTGTCTCATTAGGGATTTTGGTTCACTTGGAGACTAAATAAATGATGGAGGTGGGACCCAACAGAGGGGGAGAGGGAAGTGTTCAATTTCAGTAGACTGAAGAAACAATAATGAATTCCCAAGTCTATGCTTAACCCAAGTCTTAACCCTTTCACCTGCTCGTCCTCATACATCGTTTCCCAACAAAACAAGTCAAAGGCTAGAAAATTCGGGGAAAGGGTCCTTGGAAGAGTTAGATATAGGCCAAGGGAACCGGCCATTTGAATAGAGACTTTCACAGACGTATTGCAATGGCCATCTAGTTGATGAGTTTCATATTAATCATTTGTGTTTCATATTAATCATTTGTGAGAGCATAAGCCACCCAAAGTAAGCTCTTCTGTTGATTTCAGTAAAAAGTTAACCAGGATTCTGACAAGCAAGAAGTTACTGTTCAGTAGTTCTTTTTGAGAACCATGATGAGAATGGTACCATATATTGGTTGTTTTCTATGCTGCAGATACAGCATACATAGAATTGGACGGGGTGATCTAGTCCAACCCTCTGCTTAGTATAGGAAATCCAAAGCTGATGGGTCCCCAAAGGATAGCTGTCAGGCCTCTGAAGACCTTAGGAGGGGGAGAACCCACCACTGCTAGGTGAGTTTCCATTGTTTAACTGCTCTTGCTGCTAGTTTAAATAATGTAATGTAAGTCCAAGAATTATGACTAGGTCCCAGAACTTAGTTTTTCAACACTTTCCCATTATTTTGCCTGAACAATTAGTCCTTGAATATTTATTGTTGGTGTGGCATAATGTTCGGCTGGTTTTTTTTATTTTGCATGCTGATATTTTAAAGATGTTTGTGGAAGCAGTGATCAACGCAGTTGACAACTGGTTCATGGGATACTGGCATGGCACCATGGAAGTATGCTGATTGTCCACATAGGATCTGGAGAAACAGACTCCTGGAAGTGTACAAAGATTAAAGCGCTAGACACATTAAAAAGTAGTAGCAACAGAGCAGGGATCCCCAACTTTTTGAGGCTGTGGGCACATTTGGAATTCTGACAGTGTGATGGGCGCAGCCCCAAAATGGCTGCCACAAAATGGCTGCTGCAAGAGGTGCAGCCAGCCACAAAATGGCTGCTACAGCTTCAGCCACACAGTCAAGATCCTTGTGCTATGGAAGCAGCTTCTGACAATGTTTTTAAAAATCTGCACAGCCAATCAAATTTCCAGTGGCCAGTCAGAAGCCATGCTTGGCCAAAGAGCCACCTGACCAGGGCCGGCCCGCCCATTGAGGCCGGCCCAGCAGCTGCCTCAGGGCGCACGGCGCTGGAGGAGGCGCCGGCCTGGGGGCAGTGGCATGCGCCACGGAGCTGCTGCCGCTGCCGCCCAGGAGTGCGTGCTGGCAGCGGCAGCATGGGCAGCTGAGCGGGTAGCCTCCTGTTCAGTTGCTCTGTGGGCCAGGCGCAGCTGGCGGCCAGGGCGGCCGGCTGCGCCTGGCCCACAGAGCAACTGAACGGAAGGGCTGGAAGGCCTCCCCGTGCGCGCACCAGCCCTGCTTGATGACGTCACATGTAGTGACGTCATCACGCATTCCGGCACTGCCTCAGGTGCTGGCGACGCTGGAGCCGCCCTGCAATTGACCCCACCCACTTTCTAAAAACATTTGGTGGGCACCAGCCAGGATATCAGTGGGCACAGTGATGCCTAAGGGCACCACGTTGGGAACCCCTGAGATAAGAGTATAGAATAGGATCGATCTGTGGGCTCACACATTATCCCTTACTGACATAAAAGTCTTTTTTATTTCCTACTGTCTTTGACCACTTTGATGAGTGGATGATGAAACTTTTGAAAGTCATGTATGATTCACTGCTAGTTCTTGCAAAAGAGCAAAGGCTTCAATCTCTTTGATTTAAAAGGGGGAAGGGATTAAATTTGTAATTTCTTGAAAGGAAGCTCTTCCATTTAAACCTGTTATCTTGTTCTGATAGCAGGGGTATTGAATTCTTTAAGCCCATTTTGTAACCACTCTCTCTTTCCTTACCATTTCATTAGTTCTTTCAAGTTTGCAGCATGCTCTGGCTTTGGATCTCATCTCTTTTCCTGAAGAAATTTACTGTTCTAATTTGACTTATTCTCAGTTCGCTTAGATTTGCAAGGGATGCATTTGTTGTGGGTCTCCTATAAACATTTGTTTTTGGCTTGGTAGTTCAGCATTCTCTTGCTTATGGGGAACTTGGTGGATCCACTGGGCCCTAAAATATCCCAATAATATTTTACTTGGTGAGAGACTTTAAAGAGCTCATATTACATTAATATTGTAGAGAAGTATACTCTCAGCATCTACAAACAAGAGTGTTGTATGATCGCAAAGCACTGCTATTCCCCATTGAAAGAGTGCAATTGTTTTATATTTATTTAAATTATTCAGTGTTTCTCTTTGCCTATAATTTAAGAATAAAATAACCCTACGTGAGTGACAAAAATATTTCAAATAACTTAAGATGAGCCTAGCAGCAGTAACCCTTGTTGGTTTTGTTTTAGATGGGTAACCATGTTGGTCTGCAGTAGAACAACCGGATTTTTATCCAGTGGGCCCCTTAGACCAAAAAGATTTAGAGACCAACAAGATTTTCAGAGTGTAAGCTTTTGAGAATCAGAACTCCCATATTCAGATACCATCTGAAGAAGTATCTGAAGAAGGAAACCCTGACTCTCAAAAAGCTTATACCTTGTGCAGTTATACTCAAATCCTACAGTAGTGGCACAGATGCTGAGCATATGTTTGGTAGCATCTGTTTATAGCCAAACACTGATGTACTGCCAGAAAGAGAGGCAAGAAATGGGTTGTGACCGTCCTGCTGTCTTTACAAGGCAATTCCTTTTTAGGCTGTGATTTTTCTGATAACCTCTGTTTAACACCTTATCTCACCCACTGAAAATAGTACTTAGCAGAAGAGCCATTCTAGCTAGTTCAATTCCTTCACTTTGTATATGCTTCTATCTCTAGTTGAGTTAAGCTAATTAAAAAGCAGACTTGTTAAAGACATCTAGCATTCCATAGCTGTCTATATGTGTTGTTCTGTGAGGCAGTTAGGAAGAACGTGAAGAATTTTTGGTTTCTTTTCTGCTTGAAATTTCTTTTAAATATCTGATATCACTGTTATGTCTGTGCCATGAGGAGATTTTACTTTGCATGACTTTCAAAATTAAGAGGACAGGAATACTGGGCTTTCTTTCTTTCTTTCTTTCTTTCTTTCTTTCTTTCTTTCTTTCTTTCTTTCTTTCTTTCTTTCTTTCTTTCTTTCTTTCTTTCTTTCTTTCTTTCTTTCTTTCTTTCTTTCTTTCGAGATAATGTACCTGATTAATTCGGAGCCAGTCTTAGAGACAATGCCATTTATTCATTCGCCTTGAGATAACAGTTTTAAATGTTAAGACCTTTGGGATTTGAAAGCCTTGTGTGTATATCTTTGTGGGACACTTAAAATGGCATTACTGAAGCACAAAAACCTTACCAAGCTAACAAAAAACTTGACAAGTTTGTAGATTTTTTAAAAAAAAAAACAGTTGGCTTCATTTTCCTAATAGAAGGCCGAGGGCCTTGAAGGAGTGGGCAGCTTGGCTTGGTGTGTACTGTAGTTACTATAGCAACCAGCAGCAGGCCAAAATGGAGGCAGTGATCCAACATACAGCTAGAGCATAAGGCCAACTCTGCTGGCAAATTTTATCCCTGCTGAGATTGTACTTTTGAACCAAACGCTTTATTTTCTGAAAAGCTTTTAAAACAAATCGACAAACAAAACGCTACCCTGGTCACTTTAGTTTTAGTTAAATTGTACTGGGCTTGGCGCTGATTACAACTAGAGTTGCCAGTTCTGAGTTGGGAAATTCCTGGAGATTTGGGGGTTGGAGCCTGGAGAAGGTCGGGTTTGGGGAGGGGCAGAGCCTCAGCCGGGTAAGATGCCATAGAGTGGTGGTAGAGAAAGCCCTCAAGTCATAGCTGACTTATGGTGACCCCTGGTGGGGTTTTCATGGCAAGAGACTAACAGAGGTGGTTTGCCATTGCCTGCCTCTGCAACCCTGTTCTTTGTTGGAGGTCTCTCGTCCAGTTACTAACCAAAGCTGTCTCTGCTTAGCTTCTGAGATCTGGTGAGATCAGGCTCACCTGGGCTGTCCAGGTCAGAGCAATGCCATAGAATGCACCCTCCAACGCTACCATTTTCTCAAGGGGAATTGATCTCTTTCATCTGAAGATCAGTTGTAATTCCAGGAGATGGCCTGTCGCCACCTGGAAGCTGGCAAGGTATTTAAGCCTACCTTCAGCCTAAGACTTTGTGATTTCTACAGCCTCATAAATAGTATTCATTTTATTCCCAGTTTTCACATGGACAACATAGGAGCTGCACGGTAGTTACCAGAGACAGTCCATAGTTGTGATGGGCTATTAATCAAAGTATTTCAGATGAATTGGATAGTTGCATTTAAAAAAAAAAATCTAACCCTTCCTCCAAGGAAGTAAAAGTTCTTGCATTCATAAGTAGTTATACTCTTCTAAGCCCATTGACTTTAGTAGTGGATTTAGAAGATATAACTCTGTTTAGGACTGCACCGTTGGTTCTCCTGCCCCCCCAGTTTTGTTCTCACAACAACCCTGTGAGGTAGAGTTAGGCCGAGAGAGAGTGACTGGACCTTGAGAGGTTCATAGCAGAGTACGGCTTTGAACCCAGATCTTCCAAGTCCTGCTTTTCACTCTAGCCAACTACACCACACTGACTTTACTATACTCAGACACTATCTACTAGACTACATGGACCATTAAAACATCTCATGCCTCCGTTTTGCTTTTGTATATGGTCAGTTGGGTTCCCTGTTTTTTCTCATAGCAACAACAATATCGAATAGCTGCATCAAAGGCTCGACTGAATCCAACCATCCATGCTATCTGGAATTCTGTTCTGCTAATGTTTTGCTTTTTCTGTCCCTTAACTATGAAACAGAAAGCATAAATAATGTTTATTAGCCCAGCTTTTCATTATATAGGGAGTTTCTGAAGTGGATAGGACAGTTTGTGTGTGTGATTTAAAAACCGTCTTTGTGGATTTGTTGACCGTTCTGAGCCCTAGAGTCCATATTTATGCTCTCAAACCTTATGAATCAGTTTTTGATACTCACAACTAGAGATGGGCATGATCTGCATTACAAACGTAAAAAACCCACGAAAATGGCGATTGCGCGATTGTGACCCGGCAGATTGTGATCATCCACGGCCAACGATCCAGCAGTCAGGAGAGGCCTGGATCGTGGCGTTCGGGCTTGATTCGGGGATCCAGACACTCAGGCGCCAGCAATCTATTCCCCTGGCAACAGAGCCAGGGGAATGCCTGAGCTCTGTTTGCCCTCCTTCTGTCGCCCTGGAAACCTGAACGGAAGCCCAGCTTTCCTTGATCAGCAGGGCTTCCTTCCAACCACGGAGCAGCAAAGCAGTCACAAGTTGGGAGAAGACACCCAGGGGAGGGAGGGGGAAGGGGGTGTTCTATAGCCATGGGCGCTCCAATCTCATCCCTGCAAACCCTGATAGGCAACTCTGACGGCCAAACACAGACCTCCTGTGTTGCTGAATGGGATCCATGCTTATAAATAGCCATGCGCTCCCAGGCTGGGTTTCACGATCCACGATCCGGGTTCGGGAACGGGACATGTTCGTTGCTGTTCGGGAATTCGGGATCGTGGTCTGCTCTGAACCACGATCTTCTGGTTCTGTAATTTTTTTTGGTTCATGCCCATGTCTACTCACAGCAGGGTTGAATACAGTGATTAAAGGTGAGATTTTCTTTCCTCTTCCTTTATTTCTGTCTGTGAGCTGGTTCATACCTAATGAATGACATTGGTTAAGACAGCAGGAATAGGCAGCAGGATTTTGTGCTCGTTCCCTGTAACCTCTCTGCTCTTCACAGTGAATTCCTCCTGCGATTCCCCGGCATTCTTAATTGCAGTTGGGAGCACTGATGTGAATAACTGATTGTAGATAATACTAACAAGGGTTTGCTTGTAACCAGTTTTTTTTATTCAGCTTGGGACTGTGGTTACGAGCCCTGGATGAGAGACAATTCTAGTTAACTATCGTTAACATTGTTATGGTCTTTTAAAATGTGATTAAAGCCAGCAAAGGGGCATGTTTGTTCCATTGGGTGGAGGTATTTCTATGGGAAAAGGAATGATCCTTACTCTGTTAGCCATAATTAAAGGAGAGTATTTGCTACACCTGAATTAACCTTATGAAGTACTGAGTGTGATCTATATTTATGATTATAGTATTTATAATAATTAAAGTATGTAAATATGAAAACATTTCATATGAGTTTCTTTTCAGTGTTCCCCCAACGTTTCCAGCTTATGCATGGGAAATTTTTGAAAAAAAGG
Source organism: Eublepharis macularius (assembly GCF_028583425.1). Classification (NCBI taxonomy): domain Eukaryota; kingdom Metazoa; phylum Chordata; class Lepidosauria; order Squamata; family Eublepharidae; genus Eublepharis; species Eublepharis macularius. Next base: position 161,440,742 of record NC_072794.1, on the reverse strand, counting down.
ATTTGGGAAAAAATGGTGGGGGAGAACCATTTTTCCTAATTTTTCCCCTCTTTTTTCCAGTGTGCCTTCTTATCTCTAGACATGGATCTATGTTGTTCATGAATAAACAGGTGATCTTCTGTTTTGGCTCTTACTTAAACTTTATTCTGTTCTTTGTGCTTTTTACCACAGGGACAATACTGTGACATCTGTTCATCAGCGAACAGCAACAAAGCCCATCCCATCACCAATGCTATAGATGGTACCGAACGCTGGTGGCAAAGCCCTCCTCTTTCCCGAGGGCTGGAGTTCAATGAAGTCAATGTCACCTTAGATCTTGGACAGGTAACTGCAAAGAGAGGTTGGGGGCATTCATACAGCTTTAGGGTTGTCAACAGGTTGGATTTTGGAAATTCTAGGAGATTTGGAGGGTGGACCTTGGGGAGGGCATGGTTTGGGGAGGAGAGGGGAGGGACCTCAGTGGTGTATAATGCCATAGCGTCCACCTTCCAAAACAACCATTTTCTCTTGAGGAATTGTTCTCTATTTCCTGTTGATCAGTTGTAATTCCAGGAGGTCTCTAACCAACACCTAGAGGTGGGCAACCTTATACAGCTTGCTCTTTGATCAAGGGCCTGTGTTATTTTAAAGAGTGTAGGAGAGAAAAGAGACCTTCCTTGAAGAGACCTTCTTTAGTCATGGATGTTTAAGTGACATTACATGAAACGATGGAAATTGTGGTGCTTTCTTTAGCCAAGCGCAATTAATGTCTTGCTGGTTCTCAAAGTCTTCAACAAAGCAATTACATCATAAGGCATAACCATGCTATGCTACCATACAAACAAACATCAGTACCTGTTTTATAAGATGCTTGAGCAATTATTTAAGGCTCATTTGGATATTCATCAGAATCAAGTAGTATCACGTGTGTGTGTGTTATGTGCCATCAAGCCACCTCCGATCTGTGGCAACCCTATGAATGAAAGACCTCTAAAACATCCTGTCATTAACAGACCTGCTCAGATCCTGCAAACTGGAGGATGTGGCTTCTTTTATTGAGTCAAGCCATCTTGTTTTAGGTCTACCTCTTTTCCTACTGCCTTTCACTTTTCCTAGCATCAGGGCTGGATCGACGGGGGGGGGGCAGGGGGGGTAGTCTGCCCCAGGCGCCGCCAAAGAGGGGGCACCAGGTGCAGTTGCCAGCCCCGGGAGCGCGCCTGGGGAAAGGTGAACGGCGTGGGCGGGCTCCCAGCCACCTGTGCTGCCTTTTGCCTTTCCTGCAGGACAAGGGGCGGGCAGCTTGCGGGTAAGGCAAAAGGCAGCATGGGTGGCTGGGAGGCTGCCCGCGCCGTTCACCTTTCCCCAGGACAAGGGGTGCACGGCAAGCCCGCCTCCCCTTGTCCTAGGGAAAGGCAAAAGGCAGCGCGGGTGGCTGGGAGGCTGCCGGCGCCGTTTGCCTTTCCCCAGGACAAGGGGCGCACGGCAAGCCGGCCGCCCATTGTCCTGTGGGGCAGGTGAACGGTGTGGGCAGCCTCCCAGCCACTCGCGCTGCTGCCAGCTCTGCGGTGCGCCGGGACAGCCGGCTTGCCGCAGGGGCAGGGGGCGCCCCAGCATGATGATGTCATGGGAGTGACGTCATCACGCAGTGTCAGGAGCGCACGGGTGTAGAGCCTGACTACGGTTGCCCTGGGCGCTGGCAACTGTAGATCGGCCCTGCCTAGCATGATTGACTTTTCCAGAGAATCTTGTCTTCTCAAGATGTATCATTTGCTCTGATGAATTTTCAAACTGACTGCTAAATAATTTAGGCTGGGGGTGGGGAGAACTGTATGTTTGAGTGCTCCCCTACACAAAAACAATGAGCACGGGACTCTAATGGACTCTAATCTGGAGAGCCGGGTTTAATTCCCCACTCCTCCACTTGAAGCCAGCTGGGTGACCTTGGGCGAATCACAGTTCTCTGGAGCTCTCAGCCGCACCCACCTCACAGGGTGTTTTGTTGTGGGGATAATAGTAACATACTTTGTAAACTGCTCTGAGTGGGCATTAAGTTGTCCTGAAGGGTAGTATATAAATCAAATGTTATTGTTATTATTATTATTAATACAGCAAAATAGCATGTTGGGAAGAAGTCTAGGCTAAGCAATTCAGCAAAAAAAAAAGTTTGACTTCTTGTTGAATACATAAACTGGGCCTCTAAGGGAATAATTCATAAACTGCTATGATGGAGAAATACCTCAATGATAGCAGTTTATGAATTGTTCCCTTAATTGGCTTATATCAATATAAATGGTAAGCGAATTGCCCTTTAAGTTTGGTGTGAAGCTTTATTGTTGTCAGTAGAAGACACAAAGTCAATATTGGCCCAGCTTTTGTTGGTGAGGTTGTGTGGACATTGGAGACTTTGGGATCTATTCTACAGGCAGAATGAGGCATCTAAACGGTGACGCTCCACTTCCATACAAAAGAAAGTAAATAGCTGCAATTTGAGTAGTCACTTCAAGGGTTTTAAAGTGTCTAAAAGAATTGCTGCTATCCTTTTGTTGAATGAGCATTCAAACCTTTTGAGATCTGAGTTCATGGTGTCTTCTCAAAACTTAAGTATAATTATTTAGATGTAAAAAGTACCTGGTGTCCTAACCTTTCCTCCCTTTTTTGGAACCATGGTTTCTGAGTTATGGAGCACAACTTGAGAAAGGGTGGTTCACTCAGATCTGCTGTATGTTATGGGCTATTCAGAGCATAGTCTTACTTTTTAAAGAAGTTTGCTTTGGGTTAAAGAGTTATAGGAAACTATTACCAATAGAGCCCAATGAGATTGGTGTGTAATATAAAGAAAATGAACCAAATTTATTGGACAGTATATTGAAGTAATGCTTGGCAAATAAATAATAGTCACTGGATTAAGAGCTGCCATTTTTTTTTAAGAACTGTGATGCCTTTTCAACGTACATTACAAGTAATAAAAAATAAAAGCGCCATCAACCATAAAACCAATAAAAATCCAGTGATAATAGTGTAAAAACGGCTAGCTTGTGTTTCAATGCAACATTATTAAGAAGCGAGAGCTTGGCAGGATCGGGCTATGCTTTTTGATAGGTAGGAATACTAACCCAGTTTTGGAAAACATTTTGAAATATGGAAATAATCCACATTTCCTGGTTTGTCTAAAACATGCAATCAAATTTCAACACAATTAAATACTGTTTTTTTTAAAAAAAAAATCCCAAAGTCCCTTTGAATGAGTTGAACGAAGCTTGTTTTTTTATTATTATTATGCTGGTAAAATGAAAGCATTGAGGAAACACAAATGAGCAGCTAGCTCCAACTGCATCCTGTTCTTGAAACTCCAGCTTAGGGTCAAGCTAGAAGTGACAAATTACAATTGAATGGCAAGAGAACAGACTCACATGTATTCCTCCCTGTTTACTTGCACTCCACTCGATCATATAGTGATCGAGTGGAGCGCAAGTGAACAGGGAGGAATACATGTGAGTCTGTTCACTTGCCGTTCAAGTGTAAGTCATCACTGCTAGCCTGGCCCTCAGTTGGACAGCAGCACTCTTGGGAAATGTTAAGACTATTTGTTAAACGTTTTGAAACTGTGTGGAGAATTCCAAGGAAGACTATTTTTAATCATTAACCAACAGGTAAAGTGAAATTGTGCAGAATGACAGCTATATAAATCTTCTGCATCGAAAACACCAACTGTGTTGTGGGCCTGCTGTATTTAATTTTTTATTTATCCCCCACCATTCTTCCCAGTGGAGATCCAAGGTGGCTTACATTGTCTACACCATTTTATCCTCGCAACAACCCTGTGAGGTAGGTTAGGCTGACTTTCCATGGCAGAGAGAGTATTTGAACCTGGTTTCCCCAGATCCTAATCTGGCATTCTAACCACTATACCAAAATTCTGCTCTGCTGTGTCAGGGATCCTTTTCTCACCCAGCATAAATCCCCTCAAACTGAAAGTATTTTCTCTTTGCAAGCCCAAAGAATCAGGAAGAAAGATAATTTTCATCTGCCTTTTACTCTTGTGTGGCCTAGGGACATTGGCGTCTGACTCCAGTTGAGTCTTCAGTAGTATTGCCCGTTTGGGAAGCCCATTTTCATTTCAAAGCTAGAAGCTTCATTTTGAAACGCTGGTTAAATATTTAAACAAGGCTTCAATACAGTAGGGGACCAGGGCAGCCGCATTGAATGGGGGCCTGGGGATGGGGGCAGCTGAGCATCTCTCTAGAAAGAGCTTTTTCTTCATTGAAAGGTTTGACAGCAAACTACCACACTGGCCTTTCATTTCAAGAGTGCACACAGTATCTTAGTGGGGAAATGGCTGGCAAGAACCGGCTTCACAGTTGCTTGCTGAATAGGACAGGCGGAGGAGGCCGTCTGCGCTGTAAACAGTGTTCTTGGAATTCAGAGTATTGGGCATTCAGCTCAGGAGACTTGATTTTTTTAAAGGGCTGAATTCTTAGTGTATCATCCTGTTGGCTTGTGAAAAGTGCCTCTGCCGTTTCCTAGAATGGCTTCTTCTTTGTACACAATCCCATTCTTTCCCTTTGATGGTTTTGGCACACAAGGATCAATTAGTCTTGTGGGCACTGATAGTGTGGTATAATTCAAGCAGGGTTTCAAAGCCTTAGAAATCCTGTTTCTTACCCACAGATTCTATGTGAGTATTTGCCATGGCTCAGTGGTAGACTGTCTGCTTGGCATGCAGAAGGTCCCAGGTTCAGTCCCTTGCATCTGCAGTTAAAAGGACCAGGCAATAACAACAACAACTACAACTACTACTGCTACAACATTCGATTTATATACTGCCCTTCAGGACAATTTAACGCCCACTCAGAGTGGTTTACAAAGTGTGTTATTATTATCCTCACGACAATCACTCTGTGAGGTGGGTGGGACTGAGAGAGCTCTGAGAGAGCTGTGTCTGACCCAAGGTTACCCAGCTGGCTTCAAATGAAGGAACAGGGAATCAAACCTGGCTCTCCAGATTAGAGTCCTGCCGCTCTTAATCAGTACACCAAACTGAGGATGTGAAAGACCTCAGCCTGAGACCCTGGACAGCCACTACCAGTAGGCAATACTGACCTGAATGGACCAATGGTCTGATTCAGTATAAGGATTTATATAGCTGTCAGTATAAGGAGATAGTTCTGTGGAAATATTTGGCTGACTACTACGGAGCTATGTTCACTAGTCACATCGCTCAGTGGTTCAAGAATAGTCCAGTAAACTGATGTGTAGGGTTTGAAGGCCTGGCAAGATTCTTCCTGTTTGGGACGAGCATCTCTTCCTCTAGAAAGGCAATAACATTTGCAATTTAAAGGAAGATCTGTTGAGATTATCCTTCATGTGAAAACTGTGACTAATGAGGAAAACGAATACCTGCTTTTCCTATTAAACATGTGTGGCACAGTAACCTCTTGTAATTGCAAGGGTGACTTTGAAAATTCCTGGGACGCCTGAGGATTGATGAAGGTAATGTCTCTAGAACCAGTGTGGTGTAGTGGTTCAAGTGTTGGACTAGGATCTGGGAGCCCCAGGTTCAAATCCCCACTCTGCTATGAAGTGTCACCGGGTAACCTTGGGCTAGTCACTCACTTTCAGCCTAATCTATTTATTGTTGTGAGGATAAAATTGGGGAGGAGAGAAAAATGTTGGGTTCCCATTGTGGAGAAAATAATGGTGTAAATATCTAAAACAGAGTTACTCCAGATCCTAAACAGAGTTACTCCAGTCTAAACCTAATGATTTCATTGGGCATAGACTGGAGTAATTCTGTTTAGGATCGCACTGTAAGTGTTAATGTTTTCTGATCTCTCATGCTGATGCAGAGATCCTGTGAGACTGGTCACTGATGAGCTCATGTTAAAGATGTGGGAAGAAACTGGGTTTGAGAGCGCATGAATAAAAGTAGGGTTGTTTTAATTCATATTTGTAGCCGTTTTCATGGTAGAGACTTTTTGGCAACTCTGGCCTCTTTTACCCTCTTAGCAGTCCTGTGAACGAGGTTGCTATTATTCCCGTTTTGCAAGCTGTTCTTTTATTCATGCTCTTTCCTGTTGCCTGTCTATCTGTCTTGAGTAGCATTAAAATCACAAATAAAGAAGTGAGAAGGAGGAGTATTCAAATCCTTAGCCAGTGAATGACAACTTGAAAAAGGAAAGAAGGGAGGGGAATAATAAAACCCAAGTGGCAGGCCACCCAGCTAGAGTAATTTATATAATAGACTGGCATCATGTAGTAAATGCTACTGATGACTTACAGTTTACGGTTCTTTGCCAGGAGAGGTCAAGGAAGCCCTGTCATAGAATGCAAAACGATTCTGCATAAGGTTGTTTTTTGGAGAGGAGGGGAATGGCAACTGTTCTAGCTCAGCTGCAACCATGCCTGTATCATTAGCAAGATCATATACTCGATTCATAACTGTTGAAATCTGCAATGGAATGGGAGAGAAACCACCTTATGATGAGAGAGAAATTACAGCTTGGCATCCCGAAACAATACACATCCCATGACTACAAGCTGTGCAGTGAAAACTAATCAGTTAAGGAACAGACAGTGAACAATACAAAGCTAGGGTAGATTTTTCTTCAATCACCTCTTACCATAACACTTTGTCAGGTTTGAAACATTTTAACTTTTGATGATGGAGCTCATGTTTTGCAGACAGCTGTTTAGCTGGATGCATGTTCAGTGGTTAGAATCTCACAGTAACTCTCCACTAGCAGAAGGGATTTCCATCAGTAAAAAAGGGCTTTCTTTTTCTCCATCCTGCTGGAATCCCAAATGATCCCTCAAATGTGGCTCCTATGAGCCAAGCTACAATTGATTCCTGACACAGGTTGGACACTTGTCAGCTTCCCTCAAGTTTTGATGGGAAATGTAGGCGTCCTGGTCTTACAGCTTGGCTCTCCATTTAATTGTTTACAGAACCCCCCCCCCCCACACACACACAGCGGAGGGGAAGGGGGGTGCCCGGAGAGAGGCCGACGCCTGCACTCCCCTCCCAACTGCATGTTCTCCCTCCCAGAGACTGCCGCTCTGAAAACTTCAATTAAATGGAGAGCCAAGCTGCAAGACCAGGACGCCTACATTTCCCATCAAAACTTGAGGGAAGCTGACAAGTGTCCAACCTGTGTCGGGCGTCACTTATAGTTTGACTCTATGAGACAGGAGACTCTCAGGAATGGCTTGAATGGGGAGTTGGGGATCTCCATCAGGAAGGGATCATCAGCACCCCCCCCCCCCTTTTGTTAGTGGAAATTTTCAGTGGGATCCAACCCACTTGTTCTTTGTGTGAGCAATTTTGCAAGCTGAATTGTGTAACTTGGATTCCTGAGAAGTTTTTATAATTTCTTAATAATTAAAATAAAAAACAGCTGGTGGGTGCATGCTGTTTTTTGGAGAATGGATGTGTTGGATGTGTCTGGGCTAACATTTTGCACAAGGAAACCAGAGCAATGCACAGTGCACACAGCTTTACAATGACAGATGAAAAAGTGTCTGTGAAGGCAGTCAGCTTTTGTGTTCCCCGGGTGTACATGTCATTCCTTGATTGCTGTCTCATGCTCCTTCCCAAACGGTTGCCGTTTTTGCAAGAATTCATATGTTCAGAGTAAAGAAACTGGACAATGTTGTGCAGTCTGATGTTCTTTTTGTTGATTATCATTTACACTTCATGCCAGGTAAGCTGCAGACTGACTCTTGTGACATAATTATCTGGAAATTTTCCAGTGAGGAAAAGTACAGTGGCTGTTCCCTTATCAGAAGACAAGGAAGCAATAGACATGTTTCCAGTTGGAGGGGAAAAAAGAGTAATTGTCTGGCTAGCCAAATACCATTTGTATTGCAGAAAATTTTAAATAGGAGAAAGATAGGAGCTTTCTCCTGTGCAATATGATTCAGTAAAAGGTTCTTGTGTCTTTTAATCTAGCCCAACTATTAATTAGTGAGCTTATAAGGGAAACAGGACATGGCAGTGTTTATTTTGTTCTAAGCTGTCGGTTTTTTCCCAACAATTACGCCCCAGGATATCTGTTTCAGGCAGGTTAGACTCTAAGCCAGGGTGTGTCATATGTTAGTAGGTGGAGCAAAGACTTGATGCTTGGTATGTTTTGGAAGACAGATGTGTCAAAGATGGCGTCTTGGCCAACATTTTGTGCAAGGAATCCAGAGTGATATTTCTGTAACTGCAAATGAATGTGCTCAAGGCAGTATGCCCTAGGATTGCCAGCCTTCAGGTAGGGCCTCGAGATCTCTTGGAATTATAGGTGACCTGATGGAAGAGATCTGTTCCCCTGGAGAAAATGGCTGCTTTGGAGAGTGGACTCTGGCATTATATCCCACTAAGGTCCTTCTCCTCTCTAAACCCTGCTCTCCTCATGCTATACCCCCAAATATCCAGGAATTTCCCATCCCAGAGTTGGCAACCTTAGCATGTCTTCAAGACAACATGATATGCTTTAGGTACCCTTTACAATATATTAGCAATCAGGGCAATCTGAGAGCAAATATTTCCATTTTTTTCAATGCATCTTTTTAAATGGTGAGGGTTCTGGTCTACTTTGGTTATCCTGAGTATGAAACTAAAGGGGGTAAGACATAAGGGAGTGTGATCTTGTACAGATAATAACAGAGATGTGACATTTCTGGGAATTTTGATGCTGTGGAATATAATGGAAATTTTGGAGAAAAATGATATATGTGCCGTTCTTTATTATCAAACTTCAACTTATTTTAGTGTCTTGACAACATAAAATGTATAATTTATAACTTAGCCAGTGTGTTGTTTTGTGCTGTGGAATTTCTAAGTATAAATACTTTAGTTTTCCAAAAAATGGAGATATGTGTCCTGTGTAGCCAGTGCTTTTGGGAAGATGAAGGCTGCTGAAGATCTCTGGTCAACTGGGCATTCATTTTCAGCTGGTCAAACAGGTGGACATAGAGATCTTAATTTGTTGAGATCCTTACTGGAGGTGGCCTGGGCTGCTGTAGAGATGGGCACGAACAGAAAAAAAATCCAAACACGATGTTTGTTGTTCATTGCCATCCACGTACAGGGACTCATGAACAACCACGAACATGGCCCTGTTCACGAACATGTTCATGGTTGGCTGTTCGTGGGTGCCAGCAGGCTCTCCTCCAGCCATCATCCAAGTCAAGATCCCTACTGCACCACTCCCAGAAACCTGACCTGAGCAGGCACCAGGAAAAGTACCAATAATAAATAATAGCTTGGCCCCAGAGCCTGGCAACAGCCCTGAAGGGGTAGATCCCTACCGCACCACTCCCAGTAACCTTACCTGAGCAGGCAGCAGCCCTGGAACTTGAAGGGGTAGATTCCTATCCTACTACACGCAAAGAAAATTCAAGCTCCAATGCACTCTCTCTATCAAAATGCCAACAGCAACTCTCTCCCTCTCCACTGTCTGCAAACTAAGCCAGAGCTGGGAGCCTCCCTCCCCAAAGGTCTTTGCTCCCTTGTTGTAACAAATTTGGAGCTCCACACTTGAAAAGAAGACCTGCCTATCAAGCTAAATTGGGCTTAGATTGGGGTTTCCAGGGCAACAGCAAGAGTTCAGACAGAGTTCAGACAATCCCTGCCTACGTTGCCAAGGGAATTGATTGCAGGTGCCAGACTGTCTGGCTTGACGAACAGCAACAAACGAGGCTTGCAACGACCACCTGTTCATTTAGAATGGGGCCTCACGAATGTTCGTGAACAGCAGATTGGGCTGTTCGTGGCTTTTTTTGGTTTGTATTGCTGTTCGTGCCCATCTCTAGGCTGCTGTGGGGAAGGACAAAATTCTGAGACTCTGGGTCAGTGTGAGACCACATTTTGCTGGGCAAGTCACCTGATTTGTTTTCATAGGATACTTGAGTTGGAGCTGAACAGTGTCGAAATGGGGTAGGGACTGTGATAGCTCTCCATGGCTCTTGAGGCAGCAGAAACCAGAAAGCAGGGAAATAAATCCACCTGGTTGTTGCTTGCCACAATTCCTTGCACTTACCAAGTACAAGAAATTAGAAGAGAGAAAGGAGAGGGGCAGGAAACTTGAGATTGGATTCCTCCCCCCTCATTTTTTCCCTCATAGATTAACACAGAGCCAATTTTTTTTTAAAAAAATTGAGGAATATTGGGTAGCTGGCTTCTTTCCAGATCCGCAACATGCGTTCCCTTGGAGGTGAATTCAGGGCAAACCGCCACAAAAATGTTTATATGATGTCAGGCGTTTCATAGTGAGCTGCGCGAAAAGAAATGCTGTAAAAGTCTTGAATTTAAAAACAATAGAGTGTGTGTCTTCGCTTGGTTGCTTCTAAATGTCGTCGGACTGTGGAAAAGACAAACTGTTAAACTCTTTCCTTGCAAGGAGACATTATTGAATGTGGGCTGTGCTGTAGATTAAAGATGTTTGACAATCTATTCCTCATTCAGTCCAAGAATCCGGAAAACCCAGAGATCGTGGCACTGAGGGCAGAAATTAGTCTCCTGAGAATCATAACTTTCAGTTCTGTTTATTTTTAAAAAGCTCATTTCTAGCCGTATATGGATTTGAGAATATTTGTGGAAGTGCTTAGGTGATACCTGCTAAAATCCCCAAAGCCCTTGTGCGTGCGTGTGTGCGTGTGCACGCCTGAACAAGATTTCTGATGTTTGGAGGCAGGGTTGTGTAGCTGCTTGGCCCTTCCCAAAAATAAGAATGAAGTAATAAACATTAAAAAAAAGCAAAATGAAACGTGTGATTTGCATAGCTGTTGAAGGTTGCAGAACTGAGCTTTTCTTGGTACAGATTTTGGGTGCGGAATCTTTATATATATATACACACACACACACACACACACACACACACACACACACACATGAGCAAGGTTTCATTCAGTCTGTGCTAAAATATATGCGAGTGTGTGTATGTACATGCTTAGGTTGAATGAAGCCTTTTTTATAAGTTGAACCTTGTCTACTGTACCTTGAAAGCTTGTTTGTTTTGATCTTCCTCTTCTTGGCACTGAAATACAGCTGCAGAACTAGTTCAGTTAGATGAAATAAAAGTCACATTTGTTGTCAATTTATAAAGAGAGAAGAAAGAAGCTATTTTTTCCTTTCCAGGGTCAGTTGAATGTCGTTTCCCTTAGTGACTGTAATAAACCTGTACCTTCCATAGAAAACGATGATTAGTCTTGTTCCTTCCAGAGTCTTTGGTTTTGCCATGACTGCAGCCGTCATGTTTTTTTCTGGAACAGTCACACCATGGAAGCTATTCTGACTTAATCAACTTCTATTCTCGACCTTTGAAGTATAGTCACTAGAGATGGGCACGAATCGAAATATGAACCAAAGCTTGGCATGAACCGGGCCTGTTTGTGGTTTGTGAACCGGCGGTTTGTTAGAGCCCATTTCTGATGAACCGCCACAAATGTTAGGCTGGTTCATTTGGTTGGTTTTTTTGGTTCGTCACTGCAGACAGCCTGGCACTGATCAATCAGTTTCCTAGGCAACGAGGGATGGGTTTTCTACAGACCTTCTGCTGACCTAGAAGCGACCTTCTGCTGACCCGGAAGTGATGATTTGCTGACCTGGAAGTGATGTTTTCATGAACCAAGCAAACCGGTTCGCAGACTGGGGTAGGTTCCTGAAAGTTCTTGATTTGTGGTTCGTGAAATGCAATGAATTATGAACTGCACGGTTCATTTTTTTCCCTGGTTCGTGCCCATCTGATAGTCACCAAGGCTGTATGCTGATGCTTTCCAGGAAGTATTGCCAAGCTTTCCTGTACCCTTTAGCTTGGGTCCAGCGACATGCAAGTGGAAATATGAACGGGCTTAGTGCAGTTCCACTTGCTCAAGATCTTGTGCAGCACCTAGCACTCGTGCCCAGCAGAAATTGGTTGCGTAGCATGTTGGACCAGCGGAAATGGAAGTGGGGATATAATAACTTGAACTTAGTGCAAGTGGCTACCACGGTTGTTTTCTTGTGTGCCTGCTTGTGCAAGAGTTCTAGTCCATGTGGAAATTTTGCAATGGATCCAATTATTTATTTCCTTACTGAGTAGGCTAAGAGCATGCTTCGGCTTCTATTATTGGTCAGAAAAAGGGTCACACACGCATAATAAAATTAATAGTATATTTTGATATAAAGTTAAACTTTATAGCATTAAAGCATGGAACTGTTCATGAGCATACACTTTATAACATTTTCATTATGTACATTAGGTTGAAAAATAAACATATCAGCACCTTGTCTCTAATCACAATCCATTTCTGAAACTTCTGTACTGAGCATTCATTTTTATCCTTGGGTAGCTCTTTGGAAAACTTGAGGTTTGCATGAATTGAAACAAGCTTCTCTATTCTTTCACATTTTCTAGGTAGAGAAATGCATCTTGCATTTCAGAGCTGTGTATGTCTACAGTTTGCTCACCTTATCTTTAAAAGCATTTCTTTCATGCTAAAAGAAAATATTTCATAGAAGGTTTGGTGTAGTGGTTAAGAGCGGCAGGACTCTAATATGGAGAGTCGGGTTTGATTCCCCACTCCTCCGCTTGAAGCCAGCTGGGTGACTTTGGGTCAGTCACAGGTTTTCAGAGTTCTCTCAGCCCCACCCCTCTCACAGGGTGATTGTTGTGAGGATAATAACACATTTTGTAAACTGCTCTGAGTAGGTGTTAAGTTGTCCTGAAGGGCGGTATGTAAATTGAATGTTGTTGTTACTATTATTTTCAGTACTCTCCAAAATCTCCAATTTCCTTGTTGGAAAAATTGGGGGGAAAAGGCCTGGGGGGGGATGTGGAGGGTGTTTCCCTGAAATTTTCTATTTTTTTCCTGGACCTTCACATCTCTAGTTCCAGATGTCTCTCTCATTTCCTGAAAATAAAATCCAGAACCTCCACTTTTATCTCACTGTGTTGCTTCAGCTGTCCCCCTGTCCGTTCTCCTCCTTTCTGACTCAGTGGGCTTTGATGCCTGCCCCTTCTCATTTGCCTTCCTCCTTCCTCCAGAAGAAACCTAGGATAACAGTTTTAAGACTGCATCCAAAAGATGTGAACTTTCTCAGAAACCGAAGAAAGACGGAGCTACCCGGTTCTGCAGAGTGTGGCGATTTTAAAGGGGGGATCTAGGCCATAAAAGCTTATGTTGGAATAAAATTTCACTAGTCTTTAAAGTGCTTCAAGACTCCTGTTTGTTTGTTTTTTTGCAGCAACCTGCCCCTCTGAATATTTTAAGTAGGTTAAGAGCAGGGCGCGTTTTGAGGGGGAATGCACAGGAACACAGTTCCGGTAGTTCTCCAAAGAGTTCACATGTCAGGTGGCCCCACCCACCTGATTTTTGGCCATTTTGGGCCCCTTTTCAGCCATTTTCAGCCCCTTTTTGCCATTTTGGGCCTAATTTCGGGCCTGAATGGCCAGGATTGGGTCCAAAATTGCCAGGATAGGTGAGGTCAGGGGTGTGGCATATGCTAATGAGTTATGCTAATAAATTCCTGCAGCTCTTTTTCTACGAAATGACCCCTGGTTAAGAGCAAGAGTCCAGTAGCACCTATAAGACTTACAAAATTTTGGGTGGCGTGTGAGCTTTTGTGAATCACAGCTCACTTCTTCAGATACCTGAAGAAAGCTCACACCCTACCACAAATGTTGTTAGTCTTATAGGTGCTACTGGACTTTTGCTCTTTTCCACTGTCACAGACAGACTAACATGGCTACCCATCTTAAGTAGGTTAAGAAAGCTACTAAACTGAGGCAATAGCAATAATGCTTATGGCCACGTATAAGGAATCAGTATTTTTAATTAGACTTTTTTTCTCTTAAAGAAACTTTTCCAGTATAGTTTTTCCCTTTAGAAAAAACAAAATAAAACTCCGAGTCAATAAAAGAATGAATAGACTGAAGACCACACCTGGAGTTCTGTCAGTGCCTGATTTCCCCTTCACTCCACCTATACCCCAGGGCAGTCACTTTTCTTGTGCACGCTCTTGGATTCTTCAAAGGTTAGGCTAAAGCCCCCCCTGAGGTGAACTCTGTCCAGAGCAAGGTCAGACATGCCAGGAAAGTTGGGAATTTCAGAAGGCTTGGTTCATAATTAATGATAAGATGTAAGCGGTGTGCAGTTTTGAATTGTCTGGTTGGTGGGGGCCATCAAGGTGTTGAAGAGTGATATAAAGTTGTGCGAGAACTTACATAGTGAACTGGTGTGGGCACAGTTTTGCATACAAAGAGAGCCAGAGTTGTGTGGTGGTTAGAGAATGAGACTGTGATCTGGGAGACCAGGGTTTGAGTTCCTCGTCTGCCATGGAAGCTTGCTGGGTAACTTTGCGCCAATCACACACTCTGTTTAATTTACCTTACAGGTTGTGGCAAGGATATAACGAAGGTGAGAAGACTAATGAAAGCCACTTTGCGGTACCCATTGAGAAACTAATTGGGATTCTCACAACTGGCCAAAAGGCATCCAGTGACTTTCCATGGTAAAACAAAAAGAGTCCAGTAGCACCTTTAAGACTAACCAATTTTATTGTAGCATAAGCTTTCGAGAATCAAGTTCTCTTCGTCAGATGCATGATCCGAACTGGTCAAATACAGAAGAGGAGGGGAGAGAGGGGAGAAAGAAGGGGACATATATCACAAGGGGACAGGATGCAATTAGCGGGGAGGCAACCCAAACATTCCTTTGCTAATAAATGTAAACCTCTCCTTTTGGTGTGGAGTCAGTTTGCCGTGTTAGTTTGCAGCAGTGAAAGCATCCAATTACTATGTAGTATAAGCCTTCGATAACCACAGCTGTCCCTGCCAGATGCATCTGACAAAGAGAACTGTGGTCCCCGAAAGCCCACACCAGGCGTCACTGGGCTCCCCTAGACCACGCCTCTGTAAAGGAAATCTGTTACCTGTGATAATGTGATAACCATTCCTAGTCTCTATTCAGTCCCAGCTTGACAGAGTCAAATTTGCATATGAATTCCAATTCAGCAGCCTCCCCTTGGATTTTGTTTTTGAAAGGTTTCTGTTGAACCACAGCGACCTTTAAGTCTTTGATGGAATGTCCTGGTAGATTGAAGTGTTCTCCCACTGGTTTTTGGATGTTTCCATTTCTAATGTCAGATTTGTGTCCATTTATTCTTTTGCGTAGAGGTTGGCTGGTTTGTCCAATGTACAGAGCAGAAGGACATTGTTGGCACATGAGGGCATATATCAGATTGGAGGATGAGAAGCTGTAAGAGCCAGAAACAGTGTAGTTGATGCCATTGGGTCCTGTAATTGTATTCCCTGGGTAGATATAGGGGCAGAGCTGGCATCTGGGTCTGTTGCAGGGCCTGGTACCTGTGCTGGTGACTCTGCTGGCCGATTCATGATTGTAAGTGAGAAGTCGTTTAAGATTGGGGGGGCTGTCTGTAGGCAAGGAAAGGTCTTCCACCCAGGGCTTCTGAGAGAGAGGTATCATTTTCCAGGATGGGTTGTAGCTCACTGATGATACGTTGGATGGGTTTGAGCTGGGAGCTATAGGTGACAACCAGTTGTGTTCTGTTGTTAGTTCCTTTAGGTTTGTCCTGGAGTAGGCTGTTTCTGGGTACTAGTCTGGCCCTGTTGATTTGTTTCTTCACTTCATTTGGTGGGTACTGTAGTCTCAAAAATGCTTGTTGTAAATCTCTTAAGTGTGAGTCTCGGTCGAGAGCATTGGAGCAGATACGGTTGTAACGTAAGGCTTGGCTGTAGACAATAGACTGAGTGGTATGTTTAGGGTGGTAGCTGGAGGCATGTAGATATGAGTATCGGTCTGTTGGTTTCCGGTATAAGGTGGTATTTATTCGTCCATTATGTCATTGTACAGTGGTGTCCAGGAAGTGTACCTGTTGTGTAGAGTGGTCCAGGCTTAGGTTGATAGTAGGGTGAAAGTTATTGAAGTCCTGATGAAATCTCTCAAGGGCTTCCTTCCCATGGGTCCAAATGATGAAGATGTCATCCAGGAATCTTAAGTATAGTAGTGGTTCCAGTGGATGGGAGCTGAGGAAGTGTTGCTCCAAGTCCGCCATGAATATGTTAGCATATTGTGGTGCCATGCGTGTGCCCATGGCTGTGCCATTAACCTGTAGATATAAGTTGTCACCAAATTCGAAGTAATTGTGAGCGAGTACGAAATGACAAAGTTCAGTGGCGAGGTGTGCTGTGGTTTTGTCCGGGATAGTATTCCATATGGCTTGCAGTCCATCTGCATGTGGGATATTGGTGTACAAGGCCTCCACATCCATGGTTGCTAGGATGGTGTCATCTGGTAGGTTGTCAATGGACTGTATTTTCCTGAGGAAGTCAGTGGTGTCCCGTAAGTAGCTGCGTGTGCTGGTGGCATAGGGCCTGAGGATAGAGTCCATGTATCCTGAGACTCCTACTGTGATGGTGCATTTTCCTGAAACAATTGGGCGTCCTGGGTTACCTGTTTTGTGGATTTTGGGTAGTAGGTAGAATCTTCCTGGTCGTGGTTCCTGGGGTGTGTCCGCATGGATGCATTCTTGTATGTCCATGGGGAGTGTTTTTAATATTTTATTGAGTTCCCTTTTGTATTGCTCCATGGGGTCAGAAGGAAGTATTTTATAGAATGTTGTGTTGGAGAGTTGTCTTTCTGCTTCTTGTATATAATTATGTTTGGCCATGATGACAACTGCTCCGCCTTTGTCAGCTTCCTTGATTATGATGCCAGAATCCAATGGGAGGCTGCTGAATTGGAATTCATATGCAAATTTGACTCTGTCAAGATGGGACTGAATAGAGACTAGGAATGGTTATCACATTATCACAGGTAACAGATTTCCTTTACAGAGGCGTGGTCTAGGGGAGCCCAGTGACGCCTGGTGTGGGCTTTCGGGGACCACAGTTCTCTTTGTCAGATGCGTCTGGCAGGGACAGCTGTGGTTATCGAAGGTTTATACTACATAGTAATTGGATGCTTTCACTGCTGCAAACTAACACGGCAAACTGACTCCACACCAAAAGGAGAGGTTTACATTTACTAGCAAAGGAATGTTTGGGTTGCCTCCCCGCTAATTGCATCCTGTCCCCTTGTGATATATGTCCCCTTCTTTCTCCCCTCTCTCCCCTCCTCTTCTGTATTTGACCAGTTTGGATCATGCATCTGACGAAGAGAACTTGATTCTCGAAAGCTTATGCTACAATAAAATTGGTTAGTCTTAAAGGTGCTACTGGACTCTTTTTGATTTTGCTACTGCAGACTAACAAGGCTAACTCCTCTGGATCTATGACCATGGTAAAACAGGGGTTCAAACTAGAGTCTACCAGATCCTAGTCTGACACTCTAACCAATACACCACACTAGCATGAAGATTGTTTAACATAAAAATCTACCTCATAACCGTGCATTCTGTCAACAGTCACAGCTTGATTCGTTCATTCCTTCGTTCATTCGTTAGTTCGTTAGTTCGTTCATTCTAGCCTGTCTTATTAACTTGTTTTTTCCACAGTTAGTTTGCTATGATATGTTTAATGACAGTACATCATCATTTAACATTTTATCCAAACTTATTGCTAATCCTTTTGTTTCTGTTTGAGTTCTGCCTGATTAGGATACTTCTTTTTGTTTACTATGAAATTTGTGTTATCTATTTTTTATCTTTTTTCCCCCCTACCTCTAAGGAGGAAAAAAGCTAAGGTGCATGTGCTAAGATAGCATCTAGTGCAGGATTTTGCAGATTTCTCTCTTCGTTTATGTTCACAATTTTGCTTGTAGAAAACTGTTATACTTTAAACATTTATAAATATGCCAAATAGAACCATTTTACAACTACGCTATATTTTGGCTAGTTATATGTTGTTTAAGTAGTAAAGTAAGCTTAGGCTTTATATTTTAGTTTTCCCAAAATTTCTGTGGGAAAAACATTTTCCCCAAGACTTTAAAATTTCCAAAAATTTTAGATCTCTACAAGTGCATATAGCAGTTTGCCCAGGGCTTAGTAAACATTTAATTTTTGCTTGGGGCTGCAGAAAGATGATTTGGCAGGGCATAGTAAATATCTTCATGTTTTTTTATCTAATATCTTTGTACCTTCTTGCATGTCCACCACATGTGATAAAATGTTGCATCCGTGCATTGGCATTTCCAACAACGTCCACTGTAGTCCTTACTAATTCTTGCAATATCTTTAGGCATGATATACCATCTGAAGAACATTTTATACCAGTTCTCTCTTAACAGTTGGCAATCTGTAAATTTGATGTCTTTGTTCCATACATTTTCCAGTTGATTCATGGAAATGCTTTCTCCAAAAATTTTCATCCATTTTAACATACAATTTTTAACTTGTGAAACCATTGGCTTCGGTGTTTAGGATTGCACTGTAAAAAACCTGCATTTTGTATATGAGCAGAATACAGAACTGGGGTTTCCTGGGCACACATCTGGGTTGTGTGTGGCACAAAATACACCCTGGCTTGCCAGAAAGGTTGCTTTGTGTCAGTTAAGTAGAATATGTAACAATATTGAGTTTTTATGGTAAGGGGAAAGACTGTACTGTTTGCATATTGTCTTGAAGTGTAAACACATGCTCACGATGGCAAACACAGATCTGTGCTTTAGCTTCATCATCACTTTACTGCAGTTTCTGCATACTGTTTGCTAAAGCTGTAGCTTAATCTTCCTTTAGCCCCTCACAAAGGCTGCGCCCACCCAGATCCAGTGAATAGTGGGGACTTGGCCAGGTGCCAGCTTGCCTTTCCTGGCCTTTGTGTAACTGGATGCCCTGCCAGCCAACCTGGGTTTGAAACTCTTCTCAAAAGACACATCAACGTTTTTGTTCTGCTTGTTCTTGCAGTTCAGGTTCTCTGTAATTTTTTTTTAAAAAAGAGTTTCTGATTGGGTTGCTGCTGTTTGGATTCTCCCAGACACCCCAAAGATGAACTGTGCTTTTCTTCTGAACTAAAACAGAAGGCACAATTCAGTTGTACTGGGGAAAGAAAGGATTACTTTCATGCAGTCTAGCCCACCCCATGTATTTCAGAATGAGAGCCAAGCTACAAGTGACGCCTGACACAGGTTGGACACTTGTCAGCTTCCCTCAAGTTTTGATGGGAAATGTAGGTGTCCTGGTCTTACAGCTTGGCTCTCCATTTAATTGAAGTTTACAGAACGCCCCCCCCCCCACTCAGCAGAGGGGAAGGGGGGCTCCTGGTGAGAGTCCAATGCCTGCACTCCCCTCCTGACCGCATGTTCTCCCTCCCATAGACTGCCGCTCTGTAAACTTCAATTAAATGGAGAGCCAAGCTGCAAGACCAGGACACCTACATTTCCCATCAAAACTTGAGGGAAACTGACAAGTGTCCAACCTGTGTCAGGCATCAATTGTAGCTTGGCTCTGAGTCACTGTTTGGATGAGTCTCTTGATAGGAAATGTGTCACATTTCAGGGAAATGACTCAAACAGAGCTACAGTGGGTAACTTCACCTGACTTTTGGTCTGCTTTGTCTTGGCATTAAGAATGATTGAATGAACCAGTCACACCCAGTGCAGAGGGTGGAAGAGGCTGATTTGGAAGGAAGTTAGAGCCCTAAATCATACAGAGACATAATGGGCAACCGCCTTTGCGGGTTGGATAGTTTGGGCTCTGATCACAGTTATTATTTATTTCTCATGGTGCAGAATTTGGAGGTTACCATCAGAATCTGTGCAGAATAGAGTTCTGTGCAATTACTGCAGACATAAGAACTCAGGAAATTGGTAGCTGTCGGGAGGTGGGAGCAACAGGTACAGCAGAACTCAGAGAATCGGAGGAAAGGAGGACAAACCATGCTCATATATCCCATTGTAATATTAACCAGACTGTGAAGCAGTAGATAATCTATCACAATAATGAACATTGATTAAGAATGACCCCTCTTCTTATAAGCGTGTATTGAAAGGGGTAGAGGAAAATGAAATGGATGTATAAAATAAAGGGCAGTTGTGGGGTGTAAGGGTTAGCAGTTTGGAATATGCTCCCAGTGTAAACGTCTGAATACAGAATACACCTGGTCATTGGTGACAAAAAGATCAGTGAGTGGGAAATTCCAGTTAACCGTACATTTTTGCAGGCATTCCTCATTATGCATATTTTAAAACTTGATTCTGTTGGCTTACTGCATTATCGCAGCGAAGGGTAACTAGCTGAAGATTAGCTGGCAAGATTTGATTAATGTCACGTAGAGAGCACGCATGGATTGGCTAGTTCTAAATGGTTTTTGAAGTTGTTAATAAAGTTGTTAGCAATTCACCTGTAATTTTGACAGCAGCCAGCGGTGACAAAGGCCTCATACAAGTGAATGGAAGAGAGCTGCTTGTAAGTCATGTATTTTTTTTATTCAAGAGATCTATAGAGATTCCAACGGGCAGTCGTAATGAGTCACAGCAGGTAGCCTCATTTGTGGAGGTCTACTTTGGGCTCACAGGGACCTTTGGTCAGTTCCTTCTTTTAGGCATCTTGGATTCCTGTTGGAAGGCAGGCAGGACAAATCAATAATAAAAATGTAAATAAATCATTGATGCACACTGGTATTTTCCGGCAACATAAAGAGAGTGATGGGGTGTTTTGTAAGGCTCCAGCATAAAGAGAGCAATGCCCTTTACGCCACTCAGTAGAGGCTGACCTCCCCTCCTAGAACCGCCATGTTATTAAATAGCCGCTATTCAGTCCTGCAGAAACAGGTAAGGTATCACTTAAATGCACCACTTTAATTCCCCTAGAAATGGCTGATAGTCATTCACTTACAAGGGAGACGGTAAGGCTTGCTTCCAGGGGTACCGCTGGTG
Source organism: Eublepharis macularius (assembly GCF_028583425.1). Classification (NCBI taxonomy): domain Eukaryota; kingdom Metazoa; phylum Chordata; class Lepidosauria; order Squamata; family Eublepharidae; genus Eublepharis; species Eublepharis macularius. The sequence goes on along the minus strand of NC_072794.1, from coordinate 161,419,967 downwards.
CCCATGTCCCTGGTGACTGGTGTTTGTTGACTTAAAGCTAGGCTTGCCAATTTCCAGGTGGGGCCTGGAGATTGCTGGAATTACAGCTAAGCTCTGTACTTCAGAGATCGGTTCTCTTGGAGAAAAGGGCTGCTGTGAAGGTTGAACTCCGTGGTATATCTCACTGATGTCCCTCCCCTCCCCAAATCCTGACCTCCGGCTCCACCCCCAACTCTCCAGGGGTTTCCTAATCCTGAGTTGACAACGGCAGTCCTATTTAGAGGGTTTTGCCCCCCCTTATTTCTGATTTGTAGCCTCTGTTTTGTCCCTTAGAACTCAATGAGCAACGCTGATAATCAAAGTTCTCATTTGTGTAATTCTTCCTCTTCCTCTATTTTGCACGTAGAGGGAGAGAATGTTGGAAACTGTCTGTTAAATATTGAGAATACAGTTGCTGTGAAAACTTGGTCCTGTAAACACATTGGATTAAAACGAATAACTCATCAGTTATACCAGTGTGACTCCTGGCCAAACAGAACTGCCCATGAGACTCCAGAGCTGTTATTTTCTGCTTCCAGGGAACACGTCATAACAGTTCTAGATCTGATAAGTTAAGAGTGCCTGTAGGAGGACACCAGTGATATTTAAGATCCAGGCCTTCATTCGGAGGAATAACTGCTTTCCATGCCTCACAACAGGTCTTTTGCCACCACTGCGAAGTACTTCGGTGTTGGGTTATGTAACAAATCCTGCTGGAAGTTAATAAGACCGTTGAGACACTAAACAATAAAATACGTGCTGTAAAAAAATTGAGAGATTTATCGTTTAATGTGCGTTATTACTGCTAATCTTTCTCCCTTTCCTTCCTTGCAGCCCCCTCCCCTTTTAGGCTTCAACAGGAAATCTAGTTAATTGATACAACCTCAAGAGGCATTTACCTCCCCTCGCCTCTAATTGCCAAGGTTGCTTTGTTAGCTTGGATTCCTTTTCTCCAGGAAATGCTTGTAATTAAAGCCGCACAATTTATTTGGACTTCTTCCAGGTTTGCCAGTCAGTAGTTGAACCACTGGCATCTAGGAGTGCCCAGGGGCATTGTCCACTGTGTGAATAAAGCTGAGCGAGCTTTTGCTAGGCACAATTTTGTGTGGATTTTTTGTTGTTGTTGAGTTCTTGGATAGGATAGATTTGTAAACTGCCAGCTCCCATGTTGAATAAGAATGCCTTGAGGGCAGCCATAGACATTTTTCTGTGTTCTTGTGGAGGGGGCATTGTCTTCTTCAGGCACTAATAGGGGAGGGATACAGATGCTATCCGTTGGTATCACTTAACTGCAAGTCCTTCAGAAATACCCAGCACAGAGGATATGAGGTTGTGGCAGGGAGGGCAGGTAGAAGAGCACATGTGGTTCCTGAAAGATGCCTTTTGTAGTCTTTCACTTTTTCAGCATGCAAATAAGATAGCAATAAAATATCATCTATATGTACTGTCTTGGATAGCCCAGGAGAGCCTGATCTTGTCAGAGAAGCTAAGCAGAGTCAGCCGTGGTTAGTAATTGGATGGGAGACCTCCAACGAAAACCAGGGTTGCAGAGGCAGGCAATGGCAAACCACCTCTGTTAGTCTCTTGCCATGAAAACTCCACCAGGGGGTTGCCACAAGTTAACTGTGACTCAAGGGCAAGATTTTCGTTTTATTTCGTGTGAAATATACATAGAGAAGTGTTGCTTCCTTGAACGATCATACCTTGATAAACATGTGGCAGAACAGGGTGGAGGGTCTGGATCTAACTTGCAAGCTGCCAGCTGGGTGGCTCTGTTGCATGCGACCAGGCAGAGAAGCTTAGAAACTCAAATTTCATCCTGTCCTCCCTGCATCTCGTGGCCCCTTGGCTATGCTGTTTATTTTTCACACCCTCTCAATAAAAAGCCTGTCTAATTAGTTTATTTTTTACTGTTGGAAAGTCCTTTTTTACTTTGTATGGAAACTTCCTCCAGAGCGTTGTACTAACTAGGAGGTGAAGTATAAATGCTTCAAATAAATAAAATGCCTTCCATGCTTTTCTGCTTTCAGCACTGAGCAAGTATGTTGAGTGTAGCAATCCTGTGTGATATCGTTGTCAAGAGCAAGATTTGGGTCCAATAGCACCTTACAAACCATCTCGATTTCCAAGGTATGAGCTTTCAAGAGCCAAAGCTCTCGAAAGCTCACATCCTGGAAATCTAGTTCATCTCTCAGGTGCTGCTGGACCCAAATCTTGCTATTCTACTACAGACCAAGATGGCCACCCGCCTGAAACTATCTTCATAGTGATAAGGAGTGTTGGGTGAGGACTGGAGAAACCCAGCCTGAAACCCCACTCGGCCATGTGGCCTTGGTCCAAGCACTGTCTTTCTCCTCGCTTTGAGTTTCTTGAAGCAATGGTTTAACAACAACAACAACAACAACAACAACAACAACAACAACAACAACAACAACAACAACAACAAAAGCCAATAGGTGTGCCTTTTGCTTGCTGGCAATGCTGCCCTTAGCAAAAACAAGAGTTTTAGCACTGCCAGATGTTCATGGTTTTTATTTCAAAGCTATAATGACAATTACCTGAACAGTAGTTTGTGAGTACAGTGAGGTATGCAAAACAAACAAAAAAAGCAGGTCCCACTCCACTCAGTGTCCATAAACCTTTGTGACATTTGTATGTATACACAGGTTTTATAGTGAGTCCCCTATTTTGTGCAGGAAATTTGTTTCAGGCTTGCTATGGAAACGGCCAGAAATGCATAAGCTGTTTGCTTTTCTGCAGCGATGCGAGAAATTAATAGATCGGGTTGAAAAGCACAGAGACCTTTAAGGGCACAGTTAGTGCTCGAATCGAGTCTTGCCGGCTTAACCCAAGAGTAGCAGCTGAAATGGCTTCCCGCAAAGCCTAGAACGAACCCTAGGGCTTGACTCCTGTTTGAGCAAAGCCCATTTGGGGTCATGGAAAACTGGTCACTAGAACCGTCGCCTTTCCCACCAGCAGCATCTGAGTCCAGTGGCACCTTAGAGACCAACAAGATCTTCGGGGTATAAACTTTTGGGAGTCAGAGCTCCTTGACTTTTCACGGAGGGAGCTCTGTCTCTCAAAAGCTTACACTCTGAAATCAATCTTGTTGCTCTCTGAGATGCCACTGGACTCAAATCCTGCTGTTCTACTGTACATGGCTACCCACCTACCTTTCCCATTGGGTTTCCTATTATATAAAGTTGATGCCTGGTCCATGTAAGATTTGGCTGGATTTTGTATTTGAGTATAGCGATGGGTTGACACACAGAGTGGTTGGGAAGGGCATCAGGTGATGTAGCTAACCTACAGCTGTTCTGCTGTGGCAGCTATGGGTAGATTTGGAGGGGCAGGGAGAAGAAGGGATACAAAAAGGATGCAAGAATTTTAATTAATACGTTGCTGAATGAGGTTTATTTTGGGCTAGGGAAGTGCTTCAGTGCTGGCAGCTAGTGCTGCAGGTCAGCTGGGAAGTGTGAGAACATAAGATGAATTATTCAAAAAGGCTTTTGTATTGTAGGAAGGGGATCTCAGATGCTTCGCTAATAAGTTAGGGACGATCGATTTCACCATGTTCCCTTTTGTCCTACCTGTTGCTTTAAATATGTGCTCCTATGAGCTACCTGTGCTTCATGTTGTCTGATGTCAGTCCTAGAATTACTTATGTTCTGTTTCAGCATTTCTTCAACTCTGTATTGGATTCTTGCTAAAGTGATGCCTTTGTAAACTTGTGTTTATTTACCCTACGGCATTGTTTATGGAAATATCCTTGAAATCGACTGTACTAATCTCACACTGTGTAATCTGCCTTGAGTCTCAGTGAGAAAGGCGGACTACAAATGACATATATAAAATAAATAAACATAAGACAGCCCTACTGGATCAGTCCATCTAGTCCAGCATCCCATCTCACACAGTGGCTGATTCCGCACACGTTGGATAATGCACTTTCAATGCACTTTATCAATCGTTTGAGGTGGATTTTTTGTTCCGCACACAAAAAAATCCGTTCCAAATGATCTATAAAGAAGATTGGAAGTGCATTATCCAACGTGTGCAGAATCAGCCAGTGGCTAGTGCTGTAAAGTGGGTTTCCATTCTGAGGCCCTTTGCTTTATAGCTGTATAAAAAGGAGATTTGCAAGAAAGGGCCAAGTTCTGTCATGCATCGGAACGAACAAACAGATGCATATAAGATTGCTAGATTTTTAAAGAAAGCTACCTTGACAAATTCTCTGTGTCACGGTCTCTGCAGCAGTTCAATAGGATACATTTCTGTCCTTCATTCCCACCTAGAGGTCCTCATGTTTCCTTCCTTCCCAGCAGTATTTTAGATGCTTGAACTTTCCCACAAACAATCCATTTGCACTTAAGCGGCGTGGACCCCATCGCTCCCCTCCCCGCCCCTTTCCCCTGGAGCTAATCAGCTCACAAAGAGCCACTTCCATTATTTGTTCAGCCAGCCGCTTTTGAAATTCCGATCACCACCTAGTTTATCAGATCAGGGGCCTGATAAGGAAGTGAACTCAGCCATTGCTTCCCCACATCCCCTCTCTATTAAATGACACATTTCCCTCCCGCTCCTCCTTCCAGGAGCCGCACCTTTCCTCCAGGCCTTTGCTTTGTTTGTCCTGAAGGAATCTCCTTATCTGGGTTCAGTCCAAGGGCTGGATTGGATTGGCAAGAGCAGGAACTGTTCTGTTGAGGTGGATGCAGGTTTGCATTGTGCTGGATACACAGAGAAAATGCTGCTTCTTGCCGGGAGACTTGCCATGTGATGGGGGATGACCCATGTGGTGTTACAACTGCTGTCATCCAGCAACTGCAGCCTAGAATTTTAAAGGTGGAAAGGACTCAAAGATAAGATATTCTAATTCATGAGCAAGGTTTGAGCCCAGTAACATCTTAAAAACCAACACAGAGTTTCCAGGGTATAAGCTCTTGAGAGTCAAACTCTGTTTATCGGGTATTTTTGTTGATCTTTAAGGTGCTGCTAAGCTCAAACCCTGACACAGCAACCCACTTGAAATTCAAAAGTGAGCAACCTTTTTTCAAATTAAAGAGCTAAAATACACCAACACTCAAGAGCAAGAGATCAACAAAGAGAGATTATAAGAAAGCATATTTGCAGAACTGAAATAAATACAAGTTAACATCACTCATCATTGATATGCTGATTAATAGTTCATAAGGTCTCTGCAGCCCAAACATTGGTTGTTGCAAGTACTTTCTTAGGGAAGTGGCAAACACAAGGCATCACAATAAGTTATAGAGATACACAGGCATAACCTGTGTGATGCCAAAGGAAGTCTAAGGTTGCTATGCAGAGGCAGGCAATGGCTAACAACCTCTGTTTATCTCTCGCCTTGAAAATCATGTGGATCGCCATAAATTGCCTGTGACTTGATGCCACTTTACACACATACCATTTGTGATAGTCCTAGTACACGGGGCATAAATCTGTGCATAGTTTTCATTTAGGCTGCTGTCATTTGTTCATCTCGATCATTTCCCTTTCTCTAAAGCATGTATTTTAGTCTTATAAAAATCTTTTCCTACCATTCCCGTCACATACTGTTTATTCTAGTGTACCAACTATCCCTCCAATATATCTGAATGTAAAGATTTCATTTTCTTTTTTAACAAGCCCTCTTTGGTTTTGTACTAAGCCACATTTGGCTCTGGAAGCACAGGTTGTAGACTGCTGTTCTAATTCCTGCTGTTAGGGTAAATATTCCAGGAATTAAAGCACTTCCGCTCTTAAATCTCCTTATAGATTAGTCCACCTCATCCTGTATTATACAGGCCTTACAAATAGAGATAAGGAATCTGAGCAAAGCATCCCATGTCAAGGTTAGCTATGATCAATACAAAGACATAGCATTAGCAAGAATCCAGTACAGAGTTGAAGAAATGCTGAAACAGAGCATAAGCAATTCTAGGACTGATAACTATCCAGTAGGATCATACTTGAAGCACAGGTAACACATTGGAGCACATACTTAAAGCAACAGATAGGATGTAAGGCAACATAGTGGTGAAGTCTATGGTCCCTAACTTGTTAGTGAAGCATCTGAGACCCCCTCCCTCCAATACAGCCCCTCTATCAGAGTAAAAAACCTTTTCGGTTTTGCATTGTTTTCAGAAAGCCAGGAGAGTGGAAGCTCTTCTGACCTTCTCAGGTAGGCTGTTCTGCAGGGTAGGGGCCACCACAGAGAAAGCCCGTATACTGGTGGCTGTTGATTTCGTCCATGTGCAGGGTGGCACCTGCGGGAGATCCTGTTCAGATGAGCGAAGCTGCCGTGGAGGAACATAGGGAGAAAGATGGTCCCATAGGTAGGCTGGACCATGGCCATGAAGAGTTGGGTGGCAACCTGAGAAAAGGCCTTCCCAGTTGTGGCATCAAAACTTTGGAAGTCTCTCACGAGAGAGATTTGTCTGTCTCCCTCTATTGCTGTCTTCTGCAAGCAAGTGAAGACTTGTTTTATTTTGTTTGGTATACCTCCAGTAAACTCTTTTTGACTTCCTCCCGGGTTTGTGTGTGTGTGTGTGTGTGTTTGCAGGGGTCATTTCCTATAAAAAGAACTGCAGGAACTCATTAGCATAACTCATTAGCATATGCCACACCCCTTGACATCACCGGAAGTGTGTCAGAAGGCAACATCCACCCCTCAGGCCCCTTTCCGCAGAAGTCTCCAGGTATTTCCTTAAAGCAGAATGAACTCAAAGCAGCTTACCCTCCTCTGGAGAGCCAGCCCTGCTTGCACCCATGAACTCACTCTCTCAAGTCACAAATGAAAATAAAGCAGCATGAATTCCAAGCAGCTTGTGTTCCTTTGGAGCTCAGCACCACTCGGCTTGCACTCACTCACTCATTTTCTCTCCCCACCCCCCAGTCACAAATGAAAGTAAAGGAGCAGAGCAGAATGAATCCAAGCAGCTTGCCTTCCTTTGGAGCCCAGTACCACTCGGCCTGCTCTCGGAGGAAAAGAAATCACGTGGGCGGGGCCAAAACCCACGTGACCTCTTTTTAGACCTACTGGAACGCCGTTCCTGTGCGTTCCGGCTCCAAATGAGCCCTGTGTGTTTGTATGTTTTTATTATATTTATATATACATTTAAAATGTTACATTAATGTTTTAAAATTTTTAATATTGTTCATTGCCTTGGGCAGTTCACTTAAAATAAGTGGAAAGGTGCCATATTAACGTTTTAATAAATAATAACGACATAACACTGTATGTGCTAGATGCAGCCCACCAAATCTAAGTCCGCAGTTGAATTGAAGGATTTGGGTTTCCTATCTTGCAGCTCGCGATATTTCTTAGTATCTTCCACCGGCTTGTGTATTTACACTGCATCAAGCCAAGCTGCCAGAGCCAGGGGCGGCACGCCTATTGAGGCCAGGTAGGCGGTGGCCGCAGGCGCGGGGTGCCGGAGGGAGCGCTGAAAGAGGCGCGGGGGGCAAGAGCGCACCCCCCAAAGCAGAAGCCTCCTATTCCTCCCCCCCCCCGCGCCGCCGCCGCCGCCGCCAGCACAAGCCCCCAGCTGGTCGCAGCCACCGCGGGCAGGCATCTGCTGCGGCGGAGGCAACCGAGCGGGAGAGCTCGGAGGCCGCCCGCCGCAGCGATTGAGTCGGCGGCGGCGCGTGCGCTCCCGTGATGATACCGGTATACCTGGAACTACAGTGATGTGTGGAGTGAGGAGAGATGCCAGTGGACATCCAGAGAGTCTAGCCCAGGATGAAGAAAAACCGAAACGGGAATTGGGAATAGCAAGCTGAAGCCCGTCGGCTAGGTGTCTTTGGACACGTCCTACTTTCACCCTTGGACATATGGACAGTTTCCACGCATAGGCAGAATGTTTCCATCCGTTTGCACTCTCCAACCACCAGAATATTAATTATACATAGGAATATATTTATTGTTCATCCGATAGACTACCTGTTCTTGTATATATATGCACTTTAAACTTTGTTGGAAATGTATTTGCACTCTTGCACTTTTGCACTTTTGATATAATATAATAATTTATACCAACATTGTATGTGTTGATTCTTCGTGACCCTGGTTGTCGTGTTTTTGAGTTGTTCGTGTAGCCAGGGGGTTCCCTTTGTTGTTTTGCATGAAAACCATAAGTAACAAGGTTTCATTGGGGCCAAAACATTGCGAAAATGCTATGCATGGGGCTGATATTGTCCCTGCTGAGATCCCATTGTTTCCCCATCATTGGGGCCTCCGGAGTACGTGTGTGTGGTGAGGACTCAGAATCGAGCCCCCCGCCTGCCTGCAGAACCCCTGTCCCCCGCTTTGGAGGAAAGGGGGCTTCACTCCCTAGTGTGCTGCCACTTTGAGGAAACCTGACCAGGTCTGACTGCAGAGTGCCGGGCAGAGGGAGGCATGGAGCTGGAAGTGCTGGCTGCCAGTAGTTGGGTAACAGGATGAGGGGGGGGGGGTCAGAGAGAGCTTGCAAGGAAGAGGGGAAGTCACAGCTGGGGGCGGGGGGAAGGTGGGTGGGTAAGAAGGAGGGAATTAGGAAAGGGAAGAAGGAACACGTTGAGGCTGTGTGGGGAGGAGACCAGAGGAGAGATTGAGACCCTGCCCTTGCAAGTCCTTGTAGATCTCCTCCTCTTTCCGTCTCTGTTTTCCAAAGAGCTGTTAAAGTTCACCTAGCAGCATCCTAGGTGGAGTGGGAAGCAAAGATAGCTTATCACTCAATTCTATCCATGTTTATTCATAAATAAGGAATTTACTGGAGCTTGCTTCCGAATCAGTGCCGTAGGATCGCAGCCTTAATTTCTCTTCTGTCCCCCACTCCCATATGGAGCCCAAACCTTTTCTCACTCTTAATCCCTACTGGGGGCCTTTTGCTAATGGGCAGGTAGCACAGGACTGGGACGGTATAATATTTGCTTGGCTTCTGAAGACATCCAGTCTTTTTTTTGCCAGAACTGTCAAGAAGCCCATTAAAATCCAAGTAAGGGACCACCCAGTGCCTGCTTTTTAAGCCATATCTTCAAAGAGCTGAGGGGCCCAACGTTATTATTGTGGATAGCATATTGATTTCATGCGCTGGGAGGGGAAAGAGATTGTGGAGCTTTTTCCTGCCTTGCTTGTCACTGAGCGAAGCAGAACCTGAGCTGCTTTCCCTTGGCAACAGGGGTGCTGGAGTTTCCTCGAGCAGATTTGGTTGCTGGAGGTTGGGAGTGTGACATACCCTAGAAGTGTAAATTGAGTAGTGGGGTGTGTGTGAAAAAAGGGGAAACTTTGCACGCCACGCCTGGGTAGAGTGGTTATTGAAAACGTCCAGGAAGATTTGACTCCCCCCCCCTCCAATTCTACCTGCTTTGATAATGTTTAGACTGGAGCTAGGAGCTCCTATTGATTCATACAACGTATCTTAATAAAGCAACCCACATCGTATTTACTTATTTATTTATTTAATTTGTAGTCCGCCTTTCTCACCGAGACTCAGGCGGATTACGTAATATTCATCAATATGAACGTTGGCCGGAATGTTCAATAAACAATACAATAGTGTAGGACAGCAGAAATTTGGAAACTAGCAGCAATCCAATGTAGAGCTGAAGAACAACAAAATAAAACAAAAAACGCTGAAACAAAACATAAAACAGCATGGACCACATGGGGTAGCGTTTTAACGTTGAGGGCTATTTATGGCAGGGAAAGCGGCTAATAAATGCTGAAATTTACACTGTCACCAGACAACGCGTCAAGTAGCAAGATTCTGTGCCCAGGTCTACAAGCAATGCAAATCACATAAGGCAGACTGAATGTATTTTAACCTTTTAAACAACTAATTTATGATGATTTTATTTTTCTTTTATATTTATGTATTGCTCTTCTCTTGTATCTAGTCTTAACTGTTTTTAAAGTGATTTGCAAATGGTTTTATATGTGCTGGTTGCAGACTATAGTAATAAACCTGAACCTGTACACTGTTTCAACCATGAACACATAAAGCTGCCTTCTCCTAAGTCTCAGACTATTGGTCTATAAAATTCAGGTTTGGCTGCTCTCACTGGCATTGACTCTGTGTAGTCTTGGACAGAAGTCTTTCACGTCACCTATTACCTGATTCTTGTAGGTAGAGGTGCCGGGGATTGAACCTGGAATCTTCTGTAGGTAAAGCAAATTCTCTACCACTGAGCCACGGTCCGCACTCATAAACTTACTAGGTAGATGTAGGAACGTCACTATCCATCAGCTTCATCTGTAAAATGCAAATATTAATAAATTACTTTTTGCAGAGCTGTTTGTTGTTTTAACCATTTATATTCCATGTTTTTAGCTACTGTTCAGCAATAATACATTAGGCCATACAACAATCCAACACATTCCTGTTCTATATAGACCTTAGGGGTCATTCAGGCCTCCGTGCCAGGCACGGAATGCAGGTTTGTGTGTGCGTGTGTTATCTTTGGTATGTGCATTATTGAGAAGTCCCTCTGAAAAAAAGTGCAGGATCTTGGCCAGTGATAATTACAATAATGGAGAGAAAAATTTGCACCATACATGGAGACTGGGAAACTAAAACTGTATATTCCCCACCAAACACATTTTCAAGAAATGTTTGAGTTACAAAAATCCAAATCTTTTGAGTCTAGAACAAGCATTAAAATTAGGAACACTGCATATGTTTATCTGAACAGGATGCTATATGCAGCTTGTTTTTTGCCACTTTGGAATATTTTGAAGCTCATGATGGAGGTATGCGATAGATATATAGGGGGTGTGACAATCTGTGGTCAGGAGAAAGTGTCCTTGCTGAAGAGGTTCCATTTTCTCACCATTGGGAAGCACATTTGAACAGTTCGATCTCATACAAACGTTTTTGCTATCATAAACAGGCTTCATGCTTGTAGCTGTGCACTCTTCCTCCCCCCACCCTTTGAGCTCTGATTTCTTCTCTCCCTTCTTGGTTCAAAGTATCTGTAGTTTGCCATGACGTCCAAACTGGGTAAACTGTGGTTACTGCAAACTACAATTGACTGCGTACTTTCAGGTATTAATTGGAGGCAAACAGGTTTGTGCTGGTGATAATTTTTTCCTTGTTTAGACATCAGTGCAAACTGTGATTACTGCGAACAAGGGAATCGGAGCATCCAGGTGGTTGACTCAGACATCTAAACTAGCTACACGTTGTAACTGCTGCTATGCAATTTCCTAAGCCATCCATGTCGATTGGGTGTGTCCCGCCTTGTTGTCCTATTCATAGAGCAGGGCTTTTAAAAGTGTGAAGTAGCCTCTCCATCACACTTTAATGATGGAGTTGAAACTCTGGAATGTTTGGCAGTTTGGGCTTGCCAGCGCAGGTCACAAGGTGAGGTCCTCTTTGCTGTGCTGGTGGTCGCAGGTGTCTTTTGTTACGGATTCAATCCAGCTGTTCACGGCATGCTGATTTTCTCTAATCCAAAAAACCCACACTGTGTATCCATAACAAGTGCTGGAATTGGTGTCTGTTTTTCTTGCGTGGAAGGGTAATAAATCTCTTCCGGGGAGGGAGTGAGCATGTCAGGATGCTGGACGTTTCGGATCAAGTGGATACGTTTGAGTGTTACTACCTAGATGCCACACATGGCAAGAGAAGTTTATATATATTTAAACAATACTTCATTTATCATTTTGCCCCCAAATATTGGTAGGGGAGACCTTGATCCTCATCTTTATTCTGCAGAGATAGGTATTGCCCGTGTACATGCTGTGAAATCTGTGTTGTGCTGCTGGATAGGATGCAAGCAGAATAACTGTTACATATAAGTAATGTATAAGTAACGTGTAATGAGCCCCATGGCGCAGAGTGGTAAGCAGCAGTACTGCAGTCCAAGCTCTGCTCATGACCTGAGTTCGATCCCGGCAGAAGCCAGGTTCAGGTAGCCAGCTCAAGGTTGACTCAGCCTTCCATCCTTCCGAGGTCAGTAAAATGAGTACCAGTCTCCTGGGGGTAAAGTGTAGATGACTGGGGAAGGCAATGGCGAACCACCTCATAAAAAGTCTGCCAAGAAAACATCGTGATACGATGTCCCCCCATGGGTCAGTAATGATTCGGTGTTTGCACTTTATAAGTAGAAAAGAGCAAGAATTCAGGAGCACCTATGAGACTAACAAAATTTGTGGTAGGGTATGAGTTTTCATGAGCCACAGCTATGACTCACAAAAGCTCATACCCTACTACTTATTTTGTTAGTCTTAAAGGTGCTACTGGACTCTTGCACTTTTCCACTGCTACAGACAGACTAACTTGGCTAACCATCTTGGGAAATTTAGGGAAAGACTGAAGGGGAAAACCTCCTCTGAAATAAGTTCTCTTTTGGAAGGAGTGAAATACAATATTATAGAATAAAGGACTGCAAAAGCCAGTCTTAGCCATGGCTACGCAGCGTGGTTTAGTGGTTAGAGTGCTGAACTATGATCTGGAAGAGCTGTGGCTCATGAAAGCTCATACCCTACCACAAATTTTGTTAGTCTTATAGGTGTTACTGGACTCTTGCTCTTTTCTACTGCTACAGACAAACACTGCTACCCGGCTTGTTACGTATAAGGTTACTAAATGGACAAGGGCTAACAGGTGCACAGGAACACTGATGAACAGTCCAGCATCTGAGATTAGAGTGCCCCTGAATAGAAAGTTTCCTGATTTGAAAGCGGGTCAGAGGCTTGACCTGAAAGTGGGTGGGTTCTGCTTAAACCATTTTGGGGGAGGTTGCTGAAACCTCAGCTTTGAATAGGTTTGAAGGAAAAATGATCCTAAACAAGCGGCAGGTGGATCATTTGTTTAGACTGCCACATGTTTCCAGATGTGCAAGTGCATTCCGTTGGAGCTCGCATAATACTTCAGCGTCTAGTGCCTGTGATAGAGGTGACAGCGGCATGGAGGGCAGAGCAGTAGTAGATTACGCAGGTGGGAAGAGGATAGAATGATTCCATCATTCTTGCTGTATCAGAAACAGTATAATGGGTCCTGGTATGAAATTAGATCAGTAGCTGCCACCACATTTCAGGTGCCCTCTTGGTGAAGTGGTTAAAGTGTTGGACTAGCATCTGGGAGATGTAGGTTCAAATCCCTACTGTGCCATGAAAGTTGCTGAGTCACACTAGGTCAGCCACTCTCTCTCAGCCTAACCCACCTTACAGTGTTGTTCTGAGAGTAAAATGGAGGACGGGATATATTAAAGTGTTTTTAAGCTGTATCTATTAGTGTTGTGTGACCCACCCTGAACCTGCTTGCAAGGAGGGCGGGATATAAATAGAAATAAATAAATAAATATATGGAATTGTATCATTTCAAATTATTCAGTGTTGGCATTAAGGAATGAGTCAGTAAGGGATGAGAAGTAAGTAGTAAAAATTGTCGGCATGGAGATCCATTGGCTGGTAGAACCACCATTTAGTTTTTCTTAATTCCATTTCAACACATGATCATGAGGGGCGGGTCTCCCTCTCTTCTTCTTTGCCAAGCACATCTTTAAGCCTACTTGGGATGTCCTGGGAAATCTGGATGCTGCTGCTGATGTAGTGCTGCTGCTGCTGCTGCTGCTGCTACTACTACTACTACTACTACTAGTAGTAGTAGTAGTAGTAGTAGAGCCAGTTTGGTGTAGCGGTTAAGAGCATGGGACTCTAATCTGGAGAGATTCCCCACTCCTCCCTCCACTTGAAGCCAGCTGGGTGACCTTGGGCTAGTCACCGTTCTCTGGAGCCCTTTCAGCCCCACCCACCTCACAGGGTGTTTGTTCCGGGGATAATAATAACATACTTTGTAAACTGCGCTGAGTGGGCATTAAGTTGTCCTGAAGGGCGGTATGTAAATCTGATGTATTATTATTGTTGTTGTTGTTGTTGTTGTTGTTAGTAGTAGTAGTAGTAGTAGTAGTAGTAGTAGTAGCAGTGTTCCTTCAGAGAATTCAAAGCTGTTTTTGATTCTACTCTAGGCACTTGTCAGGTTCCTGCTTTCTTACTTTCACCAGTCAGGGGTTCCCAAATCATTCGCTGGCAGTGTCATCTCAAGCAGAGTGGACACCCTTCTAAGTTCACTGAATTTAGTGGTTTTAGAAGGGTGTTACTCTCCTTAGGGTAGCGCTGTAAATTTCTCTGGGGTGATGGGTTAAAGGAACTGGGACAGTGCAAAATATTTTTCAGGGAAATCAAGATCTTTGAATCTGAATGGAGAAACTGAGAATACAGGAAACTCACTTCTCTCTCTCCAAGATCTGAAAATGCTTGCCGTTTTCCTCTGCAGTTGTGTTCTCAGCACTGTGTGTATATTATTGTGTGCTTTTGGACAGCCGCTGGAAGAGGACTTGCCTGTCAGTCGTCTTGTGAAAATAATCAATTGATTGTTTCAAAGTTTGGGACGAAAGTCAGAGGTTGGGTTAACAGCTGTCAGCAGCCACTCCTGCAGTGCCTGCTCTCTGCCTGGCCACTTACTTTGACATTTCCTGTTATTAGTTAAAATAACATACAGCATCTTAAAAGCAAACTTTCACTAATTCTGTCTCTCAATGAATACAAAGCTGTCATTGAATTTAAGAAGGGATTTTGGCTTTAAAGTGTTTTGGTTTTAAATATTCCTGATGGTGCAAGATAATTTCTAATAATAATGTCAAACTCTGTGCTTAGGAATGGAGAGGCTTGTGAGGTTTTACATTTGTCTTTGGCGTGCAGAGCCCTGTTCAGATGTGGGCTGGAAGAAATTCCTACTGGAAGGTTAAAACCGCCACCTTAAAATGTCAAACTATAGGAAAATAGTAAAGAGTCCGGTAGCACCTTTAAGACTAACCAACTTTATTGTATCATAAGCTTTCAAGAACCACAGCTCTCTTTGTCAGCATGCACCTGACGAAGAGAGCTGTGCTTCTTGAAAACTTCTGCTACAATAAAGTTGGTTAGTTTTAAAGGTGCTACTGGACTCTTTTCTATTTTGCAACTACATACTAACATGGTTAACTCCTCTGAAACTATAGGAAGTTGTTGACCAGCAGTGTGAAATTTTGCTACACTCATTAGCCTACTTGTGTCTAGATTAGAGCAGCAACAACACAACATTTCCTGTTTAGCACTATAGAGTGTACAAAATGTTGAAGATGCATTCTTTCAGGTGGGTAGGTGCATTGGTCTGTAGTAGAAGAGCAAGATTCAGGTCCAGTAGCACCTTATAGACCAACTAGATTTCTAGGGTATGAGCTTTTGATAGTCAAAGCTCCCTTCATCAGCTAACTCTCAAAAGCTCATACCCTGGAAATCTGATTGGTCTTTAAGGTACTATTGGACCTGAATCTTGCCCTTATAAATTATTTTAGTAAACCTTATAACAGTTTGATAAAGTAAAACAGTATTATGCTCTATAAAGTAGGCCATTCTGTACCTTTGGAGGTTTATATAGCTTAAGATTACCAGCCTTCCTGTGGGAATGGGGATACCCCACAGGCAGCTGGTGTTTCCCACCACTGCTCATAGCAGCAGTGGGGGGGTGGGAATTAAAAAAATGACCTTTGGATGATGGCATGACATCACCTCCACTAGTAACCTGAAAGTGACATCATGCCTATCTAGGAATTGTAGTCCCTAACCACAGTCACACCCTTATGAGACAACTGACTTCAGTAGACTTAGAAGGGCTGTAGCTCTGTTTAAGATTGCACCGTAACAGTGCAGTCCATGTGCAGTGTATTGGAAACCAAACCTCTTGTCTGTTTGGCAATGATGAAATTAACTGTTGCCCCAGTATAATTATGGTGAAGTTTCTTAACAATATAACCTCCCCCCCCCCCTCATAATGCATACTGATTTAAGAAGAAACTAGATGGCCACCTGACAGCAACGATCATTCTGTGGCCCAATTGGAAGGTACGCCGATTGGGAGAGGGAGGACATGAAGGGATGAGCCAGTGCTAGGCTTTCGTGGCCCTTTCTTATATGCCCAGGGTAATGCCAATCACCTTCAGGCTTCATTGGCTTAGGATCCTGGAAGTTTTTTTTGTTTTTTTTATGTGCATGGGGGGTAAGGGGGAGATATAGGGGTGCCAGTCCCCCGCTGGTGGCAGAGGATCCCCTGCTCCAACCCTCCACCCTCAGCCCCTGCTTACCCAGCCAGCAGGGGAAGGAGGATGTGCCTTCCAGGGCGTGCTCCCAGGCTGCATGGCCCGATTCAGCCTGAATCAGGGTGGATTCAGGTTAAATTGGGCCCAAACTGACCCCAATCGGGGCACTGCAGCACGCGGGAGCCTCATTCTGCAGTGGCCCAATTCAGGCCAATTTGGGTGTGAATCAGGCCGCTGCAGAGTGCAGCAGCGCTCCCATGCTCTCCAGCAGCCCGATCCAAGAGCTTCCAAGGCAGCATGTGTCCCGCGTGATGACGTCACTTCCCGAAAGTGACCGAAGTAACTAAATCTCATTAAGACCAACGAAGTTCTTATTGGTTGTTCTTAATTTAAATCCATTTGTTTGAATGGGATTTAATCATATCCCTTAACTTTACTAAAGAAAGCAGGCTAGACAAAAGTCATATTATTTTTATTTGTTTACTTAAAACATTTTTATGCCACCTCTCCCCCCCAATTTAGGGTCTCCAGAGCAGTGAGCATATGAACATCAAAACATTTAAGCAACAAAACGTTTGGACATTAAAAAAGTGTTTAAAATAATATATAAAATAATTCAGTAAAAACAAACACATGAAACACACAACGCCATTGCTGTAGACAGTGATCCAATGAAGCACGGGTGTGCAGTGGAGGTTTTCCAGTGTGTATTGTTCTCATTGGCTCTTGCACAAAATAATAATTAATCATTAAAAAATACTAAAGCAAATTGTTTGGAACTCAAGTGCTGAAGAAAACTCTGTGTAGCTCAAAACCTTGTTGCTAGCATCTTGTTTCCAGAATATTACGCATTGATATCTGTTAAATTCCTGTCCCTTTTCTAGAGTAAACATTTGCTTTTTTGTTCGTTTACTTACATTTTGTGCTTCTGGATGGTTAAGTTTGTACATTGTGTGCCAGAGAGAAGACGGATGCCTCATGAGGCTTGTTAATTTTGTGAGAATTTTTTATTGAACAGCTGTATTTTAATGGATGGTCTTGGCCTGATTGCCGTTGCCCTTACTAAGGTCTCCCTCACTTTACTGGGCTTTGTACTTTCATGGCGGAACCTCTGTGAACTGCAGTGATTTCGAGGTAGAATGTGTTTCTATGACGATCTGCTGTGGGAGGAATTTTCTTTGGCCCCGTCGCTCGTGCTCCATAATCGGAAACTGACTTCCTATTCCTTTTTTAATGTTCTATTCAGCATGAAAGATGGGCTGAGAGCCAGAGCTACAAATCTAAAGAACCTTTTGAACTCTCTGAGAGTTTAAACCAAAAAAGCAGCGACGTCTTGGAACCTATGATGGTTTGCAAGACGGGACAAATGAACAGTTGAGGAGAAAAGACTGTTGTTGTTCATCTCTTTTTATTCTTCCCAGCTCTTCTGTCTCTCTGTCTCAAAGAAGGGCAAATCAGGTACGCGTGTGAAGGAGTGGAGAGGGTTTGTACCGGATAAGGAGTAACCATTAACCACGGTGCTTGACGGAATAGGAAGCGATTATGTGTCCCTGCTTGTGTCACCACAGAGTGGTTCAAACATGGGGTGCTTTCTACTCCAGCCATTTGGAGGAAGATTCTGCAAAGAAAAATACAGACTGTGTCCAGGACAAAGAGGAATCTTCAGCTTCCATCCTAGCATGATCTTTTTTTCTGTGTCTTCCATGGAAAAAACTCAGAACCAGGCATGAAAATAGACCTGCGACTTCAGTGATCGCATACTTCAAGATCTAAAATTAGGCCTTTCTTTTCTGTTCCAGTCACTGGATAACTCTTTAACTTTGCCAACAGTTCTGTTCTGATAGTTACAGTATGGAAGGCTTGTGGAGTTTCATGCAAACTCTTCCCCTCTTCATAGGAGAATTCATTGCCCTGGCACACCTATCAATTTATTTGGCCTGTGTTATGTGCTATTTATGCGCATATGTGCACAGTTCTCAAAGATGTTGCTTTGCCGTGCTGTTGGGATCCGTCGCGGTTAAAAGCAAGCATGTAGACAAGATGGTGCAGATTGGGAAATGATTAATCGAAGGCTTTGCAGTGATTCCCACAAGGGACAGCAGGGTTGTGTTGCAAGTTGGAGGCTTAGTCACTTGCTCCCTCCCAAAGATTCATCTCTAAAGTCAGAACATAAAGAAACATGTGCATCGTCTCACTGTTCGCTGTCATCTTCCCACAAGGAGAAGAGCAGTTGGTGGGATGACCCAAATGCTTTTCTTTGTAAGAGCTCTCCCAGGGGATCGCCGGGCTTCCTCCTTAGCTGTTCTTTCAGTTACCCTCCTTTCTTTCTCAATATCCCATGCCCTTACGTAGGTGTCTTATACAAGCCTGTGTTCCCCACAGCACTCGCTCATGGAGGAGGGGACTTTCACTTAGAAATCTTGCAATCAGTGATATGGGTTGTCTAGGAAAATCTGGTTTTTTTCCAGAAAATTTAAGTAAATTCAAAAGAAGGCAAATCCACTATGTACAAGCGTGGCCCATGTACAAGCATTGAGGTCTGTCTACATATTTCACCATTAGCCCATCTAACATGATTGATTTGCAGCACAAGAGCCTTGATAGCTATGGATATACAGAGACTATATTTACATATGTGGGACAGAAATATCATTGCTTGCAATATCAGCCAAGGTCAAAATTTCTTCTGGTTCCCCCCTAACTGTCTCTCTCCTTCATTTTCTATTGTCACCCTCCCTATTCACCGTCCCGTGCAGATGTTGGCATGGTCAACTGCTGTAAGTTTAACTGCCTCATGCTTCCAAATAATATACTATCATTTCAAGAGTTCAGATAGAAAACACCCCTCACAACTTGGAAAAGCTCCCCTGGATGGCTTTTCATAGATGCCCAAGTATTTATGTTTTGCTGTCAACAGCAGCCCAGGAATATGTCCAAAGATGTCAGTCCTTGGTTCGTATTAGGGTTAAGAGTTTGCCTCCAGGTATGCTCATACCGACCCATGTCCTTGTCCCCAGCTCCTCAGCAATGCAAGGTGAAGGTCAACTCCAGTAGTTGGGAGAAGATGGCTAGGGATGACCGTATCCTCTTCCCTGGTCATCTTTTTATTCCAGAGATCAACCAGGACTTCAGCAGAATCACCAAACATGCCAATGGGCAGCTTGAAGGCTTTCAGGAATCAACCCTAGGGACAGATCTTAATTGGTTGTCTATCCCTGCTGAGATCTTGAGTTTCTGTGATTCTCAATCTCATCAAACATCTGGCCAGCCACATGTAGGAACTAGATGTTTTGGGAACAGCTCCATCTCTGTCGTGGTGACCATGAAGTCCCTGAGCTGTCCCTTGTAAAGAGATCTTGGCATGGATGTTGAAATCCTCAAGAAATAAACATGTTAGGGACCTCAGCAGCAGCCAGTCCACCGTAGGTAAAAGGTAGTCCCCTGTGCAAGCACCGAGTCGTTACTGACCCATGGGTGGATGTCGCATCACGATGTTTTCTTGGCAGACTTTTGTTATGGGGTGGTTTGCCATTACCTTCCACAGTCATCTACACTTTACCCCCAGGAAACTGGGTACTCATTTTACCAATGATGGAAGGCTGAGTCAACCATGAGCCGGCTACGTGAACCCAGCTTCCGCTGGGATCGAACTCAGGTCTTGTACAGAGCTTGGACTGCAGTACTGCAGCTTACCACTCTGCACCATGGGGCTCCTATGAAGGCATTTGAAGGCATTTTTCACAGCTTTTGTCTGATTACATGAGAGAGTTGTATGTGGAAACTCATTTTGATTCAAATGAGAGAGACAGAGGTCTAATCTACACTAGATTTCATTCTGTACCTGAGCTTGGGTCTGTCAGTCAGTAAGCCCAGAAGTTAAGCTTGTTGATGAATTGAATGACAGCGGGGAGGCTCTCTGAAAAACTTCTAGCACCTCTTTTGCTGGACTTGTGCAGAAACCAAGGCCGAAGGTCAGTTGCCGTCCTACAAAGACTGGAATGTGCAGGGGAGAGCCCTGAGATGCTTTCTACAAAGGGAGAGGCGAGGGAGATGTTAGCAAATTCCTTGTTATTTAAGTAGTTGTCGGACATAATAATAAAGATGTTAACATTAGAAGTTGCAGGCTTTATTAAATCAAAACAGCCGTTTTCTTTTCTTCCTGAGATTCGCTGAACTGCTGGAGCTGGATGGAAAGCTGCACCATTGATGTGATCTTACTGGCTTTTGCTTGCTAAGTGTGACCAAGTATATCCCTCCTCTTGTCTCCCCTCTCTACCCCAAACAGGTTTTCCTAGATTTCTGAATCATTTGACTTTGGGGAGTTTTCTTTCGCCAACTTTTCATCTGCCTGTTAATTATTAAAAAGTGGTTTTCAGTATGTCAGCGAGAGACATATTTTATCTTTCAGATCAGGCTGTCAAAACAGCTGATACGTAATGCATGCATAATCTATCATCTTTCTGAAAACTCTATGATAGAACAGGCATAGTTTTAAGATTTGGGAGACCTTTATTGTCAGGGCTGCGTGGATTCTGTGATTTTGTGACTTCACCTGCATTCATGTGCAGCACCTATCATTGGGTGCAGAGTTCATTTAGTGCATTCCTCCAAAGAGCTCGTGGGTCTCCTGTCCATTTTATCTTCACAGCAACTCTGTGAGGTAGGTGAGGGTGAGAAAGAGTGATTGACCCAAGATCATCTGGTAAGTTTCAGGGCAAATGAGGAGTTAGATCTGGGTCTTCTCAGTTCTCGTCCAACACTGTCCAATATACTACACTGACTCTCGGCTTCCCTTTTTTAAAAGGGCTATGATCTTGTGACTTGAAGAATTAGTTCTAGAAAGAAAATCCCCTTGAATTCCGCACGTGTGAATGATCAAGCTATGTATGGGGGAGCTGCAATCCCTTCAGCAAAACACCTTTTTAATAATTATGCCCAATCCTACTGATCGGTTCTTTATCTGCACAGAGTTATCTCTGGGAACATTCTAGAGTGGAAGAAAGCTGGCAGGAAGAAAATTGATTCATTTGAAATGTGGTGGTAGAGGATATTTTTAAAGATCCCATAGACCACCAAAAAGACAAGTAAGTAGGTTCTAGAGCATATCAAGCCTCAATTGCCTTACAAGCTAAAATAACTAAACTGAGGTTATCGTATGGTTGTTGTGGATTTTCTGGGCTGTATTGCCGTGGTCTTGGCGATACAGCCCGGTCTTGCCAAGACCACAGTGATACAGCCCAGAAAATCAACAACAACCATCGTTCTCTGGCCGTGAAAGCCTTTGACAATATATTGAGGTTATTGTACTTCGGTCGCTGCATTAGAAGAGAAGACTCTCTGGCAAAGACAGTAATGCTAGGAAAAGTTGAAGGCAGCTGGAAAAGAAGGAAGACCTAACATGAGATGGATTGACTCAATAAAGGAAACCACGGCATTCAGTTTGCATTACCAAAGCAAGGCTGTCAGGGATAGGTTGTCTTTGAGGTTACTAATTTATAGGGTCACTGTAAGTTGACAGTGACTTGACAGCACATAACACGCACACACACAGTCAAGGACAATACAATCCCAGGGTTACAAAACTGAAAACCCAAGAAATGGATAGACTATTTGTAATTACTTTCTATAGCCCTGAAGCCGTTCTGATAAAGGCTTGGATCCTCTGCTTTCCTTCCTTTTGCTCAGCGTATTCTCCTCTGTTGTGGGGCATTCCTCCAGCACTGGATGATTTCAACATACTGTGTCCTATGTGAGGCGACACCTCCAAGTGTTGGGGGAATAATCTCTGTAACAGCAGTCTGCCTCTGCTGCAGAGGAATACACTGCACAGGCTGAAAGAAAGTTTATAAATTAACCTTGAAGGTGCCTCTGAACTCCTTTTATGTTTCTGGAAGAAATTACAGGAGTGCTGATAGTGGCCGTATATAGGAGTGTAGAGAAGTAACAGTGGCAAGCAAACAAAAATCATTTCTGTAGTGCAGAGTGTCACATCACATTCCCTCCCCCAGCAATGATGACTACATTCGCCAGTTCCCGTATACCCTTACCCAAGCAGTTCATCTGTAATATGTCACCATGTAAGCATTTCTTGGTTATTTCCTTTTTAGAAAGAATTATATTTATTGTTTTCCCCTCACTGTTCCTCTCCTAAAAGTTAATTAGCCTAACAGGAAGAAGACCAGTCAAGAATGAGAGATGATCGCTGTCTATAATGAGCTAACCATAAACGTGTGGTTTTTTTTAAAAAAAAGAATAATTTGGTCTTGGAACTGTGTGTGAATTAGACTTGTCTTGTAAAGTCCTACTTGGATGTCCTTTCAGCACTTGGATTCCTGATTAAAAAAAAAAACTCCACAAAAATCCCCGGTTGCCTTGATGACCTTGGGTTTGTTGTGTATAGTACTGTAAAGGTGCCAGTATCGGTGAACAGCTCACAGCCTGTCTCGAACTCCACATCCTCTGTGTGAAACGTTTTGGGGCTGGCTAATTAGGGACTGGCTTTACTTAGCACTGAGGTTTGGGTAAGACTCCGCACACCCCCTTTCTCCATCCGGAGTGTATTTCTTTCTGTAATGAGCAAACAGTTGTGAAAGACAGTAGCCCTTTAATGGAAATTTTAAATGTCTAATGGGGCCCATTAATTTAGTCCCAGAGAAAACATATCCAAAACAGATCCCCTGAATTTTCTTTAGTGAGCTGTGCTTGGCTGGATGCCCTAACAAGTGATTTATTCCTGGTCTCTGCCCTGAAAGTGGCTTTTCCCCCTGGCTTATTGAGTCAGGAGAGGAGATCCAGGCCTACACAGGAAGATCCATAGAGCAGAGAAAGCATTTGAAAGAGAGCAGAGAACAGTTCCTTCCCCCCACGCTTCCCTGTATCTTTTTAAGTTTAGACTTATGGAATGACAGTGTCTAAACAGTAAGTTTAGACAATGGAATCTGCAGTGTCGCAGATGTGTTCTCTTCTTGTCCTGCAAGAGGTCTCTGGAGACAGGCTCATAGCTGGAGACTGAATCACCGGCTGTGACTCATCATTTAGAGATTCCCAGTGTCGGGTGGATAAGCTCTGTGACCCCAGGAAAAGCTGGGCTCATTAGCCGCCATAGCTTTGCTTGCATGGAGTAGAATATTAATAAGGGGGACCAGATATGGAACTACTGAGTTATCTTTTGCTTTCTGGGAGCTCGGCTCATGTATATCCAGACTTCCATTGTGCGATGCTGGACATTCATCGATGGCGTCTTTTGCCAAGAAACTTGCAAGCGTTATCCGTGAGGACTTGCCGTGACAGGATGCCATTCACTGTCCAAGCAACTGTAAAGGTCCCAAGATGGCAGGGAAACATCTTCGTTCTGCTCTGATCCTCTGCAATGCCACAGCCCAACAAGAAACAAAAAAGATTTTTAAAAACACCCTGTTCAGTGAAGACTAAACTGTATGTTCAGTAGAGTTGGGAAACAGGGCCGGAATAAAAATCAGCTATAGTTGAAGAGTCACATAATATAATATAAAGTTTGAATGTGCAATAACAGACAAGACCTTTTATCCATAAAATATTGGCTGACTAGTCATATCCAAAACTCGTCATATCCAATAATTGGTGGGGGACAGGAGCTTTTTGGTTTTTGCTCCAAGGCTGGGCAAGTTGCTAATGACTGATCGCTTATTTTTTCATGCTCAGAAGAAACAAGATTCAGAAGTTTCTCTTCCTCTTTGCTCTCACCTTCCTGAACTCTGTCTCCTCTTCTGTTCTCCCCTTCTTCTCCCCAGGCAAAATGTATAGACTCTTGACTGGCCATGTACAGCTCCTGAGACATGAAGGCCACAGAGATAAGAGAATGTAGCAAGAGTTACTGTCAAGTTGTGGAAGCAGTACAGGTTGCGCTAGTCCGTGTTCTGCAAAGTGTGTAAGCTGTGAGCCTTCTAAGTTCAAGGAAAGTCCAGCTGTTCCCTGATAACGCCGGCTTCCTCTTTAAATCTCTGTTCTTGAGCTGTTTTTTTGCAGAGCTCAGATAGTGCTGCTTCTGCATAATACTGTGGTCACAACCCAAGTCTGCAATGCGATTGTGCTTATGCAGAAAACAAAGGCCGTGTGCTACTTTTGAACGGCGTTCTTTACAAAATGCAGCAGCTAACTGCTGTATTGTTACCTCCACTCCTGCTGATTTAGGTGCAACATTTTAAGAAAGGGGGCCAGATAAACTGCAGAAGTTTCAGGAGTGTTGGCGAGGATTGGGAATGTACAAAGTTGATTGAAAGAACTGGGCCTTCAGCTTAAAACACTGATATACACACGGGGTAGAGAGTAGGGATTGAATTTTGCCTTGGAAAAAGTAAGCCATTATTAGTGCAATCTTATGTATTTATTCCACTTTAAGCCCATTAATTTCAATGGATTTAGACTGCAGTCATTCTGCCGAAGATAGGGCTGCATGTGAAATGCATCAGTCTGTCTAGGTTCATATGGCAGGCAATTGCAGAGACGTTTCAATAAACAATGCAAAGAGGGTATGCAGATGCAAATTCGCAAAGATTTGAAATCCAATATAGAGCTGAAGACATGCTGAAACAGCATAAGGAATTGTAAACCTGATATACTAAACAATGCAGAAACTACCCAGTAGGATCATACTGCAGCAGACAGTATATAGTAGTATTGTCTATAGTCCCTTTACTGACGTATCTCTTTGAGACCACTTCCCTACAGTATAGCCCTTCTGTCTGAGTCAAAAAGCCCTCTTGAATCATTCGGTATTGTGTAGTTTGTGGGAAGCCAGGAGACTGGGAGCTTTCCTGACCTCTTCAGGTAGGCCATTCCGTTCGATGGGGGCTACCACAGAGAATGCACGTACGTGGGCAGGTGTTGATTTTGACCATGTGCAGAGTGGCACCTGCAGCAGGCCCTGTTCAGATGAACCAAGCTGCTGGGGCAGAACATAGGGAGAGAGGCGGCTCCACAGATATGAAGGACTAAGGCTGTATCTTGAATTGAGCCCAGTAACTGATGGGTAGCCAATAGTGACTGCAGAATGGGATTAATATGCCTGTTCCACCTAGCTCCTGATAATAATTCAGCTGCAGCGTTCTGCACCAAATGGAGTCCCTCAGCTAACTTAGAGGGGAGACCTGTGCAGAGTACATTACAGTAGTCAAGTCTCAATGTTACCATGGGATGGATCCAGGTGGCCAGATCAGCCAGGTTGAGGAAGGGGGCCATCTTCCAGGTTAGAATGAGTTCATAGAAAACATCTTTCGCAGCTGTCTCAATTTGCATTTCTAGCAATAGCTCTAGGTCCAGTATAACCCCTAGGTTCTTAACTAAGTCTGCAAGGGTCAGACAAACTCCATTGAAAGTGGAGAAAACAGTGTCCTTCAAAATCTCTGCCTTCCCAACCAGCATCACCTCCGTCTTGTCTAGGTTCAGTTTCAATTTGTTTGCTTTCAGCCATTTGACCATAGCTGTCAGGCAGAGACCCAGCATTTCTAATGCATCCTGCAGTGCTTTGGATATAGATAAAGAGCTGGATGTCACCTGCATATTGATGGCCATCCAGTTCCATAGCTATGAATGATTTCTTCTAAAGGCTTTTACATAGAGAGTGAATCACATGGGGGATAAGAGTGTACCCTGTGGAACCTCACAAGATAATTCTCACTTTGGAGATAGCTGGTTTCCCACCACAATCCTTTGGGTCTGTTCCATGAGAAATGATTTAAACCAGTCCAAGGCACATCCCTTGATACCCACATCTGCCTCCAAATGCTTCTAAAGCATGTCATAGTCTACAGATAGATCCAAGAGGAGCAACAAAGAAGCATGACCTTTGCCTACATTAAGACGGAGATTATCAGCAAAAGCCACCAGAGCCATCTCTGTCCCATAGCCTAGCCTGAATCCAGATTGAAAAGGTTCCAGAGCACCAGAGTTATCCCAAAAGACCTGGGGTTAGTTGGTCAGCTACTTGTGAGCAACTACTGGTGGTCCCTGGCCTCAGGGAGGCTCGATTGGCCTCAACAAGGGCCAGGGCCTTTTCAGTCCTGGCCCCAACCTGGTGGAACTCTCTGTATGAGGACACCCGGGCCGCCAAGATCTTGTCTCCTTCAGGCGGGCCTGTAAGACGGAGATGTTCCGCCAGGCGTATGGTTGAAGCCATCAGTGTTTCCACCAAATGAGCCTCTCTCCCGATCTCCTCTATGTCTGTAGGGGGTATTGACTATCTACCCCCCCCCCATATATGAGTGACCACACATGGTTAAGCCGCACCTCCACCTCCGTTAGATGCTATATGGTTTTTATATGGTGAGCAGGTGTTTTATTAGGAATCTGCGTTAGTTGATTGTGATTTTATCTTGTATATTTTATTTTCTGTTGTGACCCGCCCTGAGCCTGCTTGCGGGGAGGGCGGGATATTGATGATGATGATGATACTGTTCTCTCAATCACTTTGTCCAGAAAGGGCAGATTAGAGACTCGGTGATAATGGCCACGTCATTTTTCTTTAAGGATGATTTTTAAGTAGTGGATGGATGACCAAGGAGAGGTGCCTTGAGTTAGTGAATGATTTCATGGACTCATTTATGTGACCCTTACATGTTTTTAGCAGCCGAGATGGGTAAAGATCTTGTGCACAGGTAGTGGCCTTCACAGATACCAAGATCCTTTTTCTGAGTGGAAAAGAGAAGCATACTTTTGATACGTATCCAGGAAAAAATGTTGTCTTTGGCGCTAAAGGTATGAGAAACACTCATTTGGGGGAAGAAGGTTTACAGGAGGAGGCAAAGGTGGCAAAGAAGAGGGAGAGCAGTTCTTTTCCAGGAAATAGAGCAGTGGCAGGACTACCCTGGGAAGTTTTTCCTGCACAAATCCCATTGAAATGACTGTGCGTTTGTGCTTTTGCTAAGCCGTTGGTTTCTGTGGTGCTCATGGAAGAGACAATTCCAGTGAAATGTTCTCAGTTAGTTCAACAGAATAGGTCATGGGTGGGTGCTAAGAAGCATTTTCTAATGATAAAAACTGTTGAGCAGTAAGACAAATGAGTTCACTTGTGGAGTCCCACCCTTCCTTCCTTTTTCAAAGGTACAGCAGTTTACAAAATCTAGTTTAAATCTAAGCTGTTTTGCCAGCGGAAAGGTTTGGAATCCATGAGCCACGAGAGTTCCTTCTAGGACTGTGTGCTGTATATTATTTTCTCATCTTTACTTAGCTAATCCTCAGTGCGCTTAAGCGAATCCCTCTGCTTCATTTGTCCACTACATTTCCGTAGTCACAAGGTCTCTTTCTTAAACCTCCTTTGCTTCTGCATTCCCATTCTGCTAATCTGTCTTGTGATGTCTAACGTCCAGTTCTTCAAAGGAAAGGGAACCATCCGTCTTCTACTGGGCACTTCAGTTTAATGTTGCCCTAATTTGTTAGGACAAGCTTCACATCCTGAAAGAGGCATTTTAACCTGGGAAATGAGTTTTCATATCCCCAGTCTAGTGACTGGCTGTAACCCATCCAACATTTAGTTAATATATATCGGTCAAATTGAAACGGAACGAAAACCCTGTTTGTTTCGCTGATCAGTGACGGGAATAGCCATTGCTTTAACTTAGTAGGATTGGGAAGCTTGCAAGACTTTTGACGGATTGCTATGCTGCTGCAATGCTGTTCAGATTCCTTTGGAAGTAATTCCCGTTGAATTCAACTGGACTTACTCAAGTACGTGTGCATAGGAGTGCTGTCTTACAGTGAAATCCTAAGCAGAGTTACTCCAGTCTAAGCAGAGTTACTCCAATCTAGACTTAGACTGGAGTAACTCTGCTTAGGATTTCACTGTTAGTTGCTGAGCTGTGCTCTGTATCTAAAGCTAAATCTCGCAAACGGGATGTAGTTGGCTGTCTCTCGGAGGAAGATAGCTCTCACAGCTTCACCTGACCCTGGGATTCTGAGCTGTGAAACGTTAGTGGAAAAGGATGCACTGCTAGCATCCTAGACTGTGGTGAGCCACAGGAAACGAGGAGGTTCAAATGTGGTTTTGGAATTTTCCTTAACAAGCAGCGTTAGTGTATAAATTAGTAAGTGGTGCAGGTTTCCTAGACAAACACAGCTGTTTGATTTGGTTTGTGGATATTTCTTGTGGTTTTGATTTCAAAACCTGAAGTGTTTTGCCTGTGGATAACAAGACTCCGACAAACTGGTGCAAATCTTAAGTTAGCAACAGAATCCGAAGCCATTCATGTTTTCTGTGGTCTGAGCGTTAATGTTCATTGTGTTTCCACCAATGTTGCTCATTTGGGATGAGAAGAGGTTGCCTTTTGCTAAACGGATTGGTGGTTACTGAAGATCTTGCTTGTGCCATCTATTTGTGACAGTAGGCCAGGATCCCCGACCATGCTATGCCTAAGGGCGCTGTTGGAATTTTGAGAAGAGAGCCACCACGGAATGGCTGCGGGGAGGGGGGCATAGTCAACTACAAAAGGACTGCCACAGTGGCTGTGAAGAAATGCCCTTCACCCGAGAATTCGCCTCAGCAGTTTAGCCATTGGAACTACCCTTTGTTCATCAGTAAGAGCCCGGCTGTAATCATTGGATTCGACAGACCAGGATTCATATTGCTGCCCCTAACGTCTTCTGTAGGTGTTGTGAGCTTCCCCCCGACCTCTTCCGTTGAAATTCTAGGCCATACTGCAAACAGCATTTTAACACTTATTCATTTTTCTAAGCAGTTTGCCATAAGGCATTGTAGAGGGAAATGCCGCTCCAAATTCCCATTTGGCGCTACTCTGCAACTACTTGGGCCGTTCTTTTATCCTGTATACATTTTCCAGTTATTATCCCTGGGTATTTGAAACCTGCTGCACTAGCAAAAACATTCCTCCCTCTGCCATTTGTGTATTCTTTGAGTACTTTTAAAGAAGGTTTTAAGCTTCTTTGGGCTAGGAAACTGTTTCTTTTGTTTATGCTTTTTTTCAGGATTCAGGACCTCGCGCTTTTCATTTGGGGAGCAGGCTTCTCTTCGCTCTCTTGCTCGTTCTCGCTCTCTCATTTAAGCCACGTGGCCTAGTTTCTCCTACTAACCTGGAGATGTCTTTGAACAGGATCGCTGAGTTTAGGAAGAACCAAGTAGTAGACGCACATCAACAAGTTATCTCAGTAGCAGAGTTCACAAACGATCTGGCGTCAGCACTACTAGTGTCTGTTTTATTTGCCGTGACTTACTTTACCCTGACTGTGTGCTGTTTAAAGCTTCAGGGGGGCTATGTTTCTGTTAAATGACGATAACCAGGGCTTTTTTTCAGCAGGAACGCA
Source organism: Eublepharis macularius (assembly GCF_028583425.1). NCBI lineage: Eukaryota > Metazoa > Chordata > Lepidosauria > Squamata > Eublepharidae > Eublepharis > Eublepharis macularius. Next base: position 161,390,600 of record NC_072794.1, on the reverse strand, counting down.
GTGGAACGGAGTTCCGGAACCTCTTGAAAATGGTCACATGGCTGGTGGCCCCACCCCCTGATCTCCAGACAGAGGGGAGTTGAGATTGCCCTCCGCGCCGCCGAGCGGCGCAGAGGGCAATCTAAACTCACCTCTGTCTGGAGATCAGGGGGTGGGGCCACCAGCCATGTGACCATTTTCTCCGAGGGCAACCCACTGAGTTCCACCACATCTTTTCCCAGAAAAAAAGCCCTGACGATAACAACATATTATTTGGCAGTTGACCCGGTTTTCTGTGATGGATTGGCTAGCCCTAGATCTTTCCTGAGCTTCCTTCCTCTCCCTTCTGACTTCCCACTCCCAAGATACTTCAGCATAAGTATTAGGGGGCAAATAAAACTATACAGGGTCGTTTAAACATAGTGACTTTCTTTTTATTACCTGTTAGAAGGCGCCTGCACAGCCTGAAGTGAGAGTAACACAGTACCTCTGTTGACGGGGCAGGAAATGCCTCCTTGCTACTGATGGATTGAAAAGGGATGCTGTGGAACCAATCAAGGGCACAACAGAGCAATCTTAGCTTGGTTGGAGCACAGTCGGCACTGAACTCCCTAGCCCTTCCCTGTGAATCATGTCTGCCTGGCTGGCTGTCCCGACAGCTGTTTCTATATTACTGCCAAAGACACAAAACCCACCACCTTAAAGGAGTGAAGATATGAACTGTGCCCCGGAGAGATCCTATACTGGGGGTGGGGACGACTGTGGTCTTGCAGACAGCAGGGACCATTAAAGACATATCTGTGAGTGCTCTGGATCCAATCTGCCCAGGAAATTAAAAGAGGCATTTATTTGAGGATAGCATCCTATAGGAGTGGTGTTTTTGGCCCTGTGCAGATAACCCATCAGCTTGTTGACTCACTGTGTGGGGAGAAAGGAGAGTGGACATGAGTATTTTGGCCCCTTACCTTTCCTTCATGTGATTGATAAATGTGTGGAAGAAGTACCTGCCTGTACTTCCTCTACCCGCGGTCAGCAGTGCTGCTTTCAGAACATACTGGTGCCTGCTGCGATCTCTGCACAGTGAGACAACATGGTGATGGGTCGTTTGTACAGGGATTCTGTCTAAACCCTTTCTAGGGAAGCTACTCGCAGGGCATTGGCCCTAGCCTCCTTGAAACCCCCTCTGAGAGCAGAACCACAAGTGACAAAAGGCACAGATTGGACACTTGTCAGCTTCCCTCAAGTTTTGATGGGAAATGTAGGCATCCTGGTCTTGCAGCTTGGCTCTCCGACTACTGTCCAATGGACTTTTCAACTGTCACTTGTCCAACATTCCACCAAGCTGCCTACATTTCCCATCAAAACTTGAGGGAAGCTGGCAAGTGTCCAATCTGTGCCTTTTGTCACTTGTGGTTCTGCTCTCAGTGAAACGCTCACACTCCCTTTTTGCCCCATAAGCACTCTCAAGACGGTTTGTAACGATAATTGTCAACAATATCAAAAATGCTTCCAAAGCATTTTAAAACACCCAAACCCACAAAAATTCTATAAAAGCAGCAGTCCATACATCAGAAAACAAATCCAGCATATCTAAAGGTGAATCAAAACTCTTGGTGAATCAAAACTGAACAGAAGAGAGCAAGCATAAAAAGAACCCATTGTTAAAAATTAGGAGACAGTACAAACCCGTCGTAAGACAGAAGGATAGTAAAAGCCAATAATAAAATATCTTCAAAGGTCTTCTGGAATAAAAATGTCATTGCATAGAATTGGCCCATGTTTGAAGTTGAGCAGTGCCACAAAGAATATATTATCCTCATTAGCGATGCTGTACAAGTTGGGAGTTATAGTTGGATAGAATCCTCAGATAAAAATAGATGGACACTTTTTTAAAGGGAAAAAATACAGAAAATGGGACGATTCTAAAAGTCAGGACAAGTTTCTTCAATGAGCAAGGATTAGGCCCCCCCCCCAATCTTTTTAAAAAAGAAACGAAGCCCTGCAATTTTGGCCACTGCTGCATTCTAACATTCCTGCTAGATAGTGTGGAAGCAATTGGCTTGGAAGAAAACTGCTCTGTTTTTCTGTTTACAGGATCATTTTCACTGTTACATTCCCCCTTGAATGTATTTATAGAGATAATTTGTGTCTGGGACTCTAATCTTATCCAAAGGCACTTTGTTGATAATTCGGAAACTTCCAATGGTTGAATATAGTAGCAAGATTGTTAACTGGAGGTGTCTGTAAAGAGCACATTTTCTCAATTTTGAAAGAGCTTCCCTGTTTCTGAGCCAGATTCAAAACATGGGCACTAATTTACAGATGTGGTGGGATTAAGGGCCACTTGCTTCTTTTTGATTGACTCATCAGTTACAACATCTTGTTTTAGGACCTTGTCCATCTAAAGTTAAGCAAGTGCAGATGTATCAAGTCAGACCATTGATCCAGCTAGCTCAGCGTTGTCTGCTCTGGTTGGCAGGGGCTCTTCAAGATCCCAAGCAGAGATCGGTCTTTCCCAGCATCTGTTACTTAGGACTGTAGTGGCTAGGAATTGAATTTAGGACCGTCTATACTCAAAGTATGTGTCCTACTGTTGAACTGCAGTCCCCCTTCAAAGACCTACAGGATTTTCTCCATAGTAATATTCCAATTGTAGCATCCATTCCTACTCAAGTTTACTGGTTGCCTATGCTAACATCTTTCAGATGTTAGATGAATTCTCACACAGAAGAGGTTACTGTCTTCTGAGTTACTGTTCATTGTATTGGTGTATTTTGTTGAATATGTGCCATTGTTGATTGACTGCATGTTGATTCACTCTTTCAGTGCTTTTACATTGGAATGTTTCTAATTTAAAAGCACTCATTAAAATACCTGGTTGTCGATCCAGAAAAGGATAGAGGAAGACCTGTTCCCACATAGTTTTTGACAACTTTTCTTTTTGGATTATCCCATTCCCATGGGCTTGATTGGAAGCTGCTTCTATAACGCGCAGGTAAAAAAACTTCTTAAATCATTGTAAATGCTGTACGGTGTATGTATTGAACACTATTACCCCAGCTATCTTCAAAGTAGCACATACCAATACTAATACTGATAATGAGTATGATATTGGTGGGCGAAAGGCCTGCTGCTTCTGCTCAGTTGGTTGTAGATGCACAGAGTCCTAACCCTGGTTTTGGGTCCTAGACTTCTCCCTGGTGTTGCTCGGTGTGGGTTGGCGGCAATCTAGTTGAGATTTAGTTGTATGTCGGTGAAAACCTAAAACAAGTTACTCCAGTCTAAGCCCATTGATTTCAGTGGGCTTAGGCTGGAGTAACTCATCTTAGAGTTTCACTGTATGGCACCTAACTACATGATACCAAACCTAGCTACCCACATTTTCATTTTATCATAGGGATGCTGTATTCCGCGTTCTGGTACGCGACTCAATGCTACAGCTGACCCATTTGCCCTATAGCTTCAAAATCACTGCAGAACTTTTAACAGAGCATTGCAGTTAATTATATAAAAATCACTGTTGCATACAGTGTTCTAATTCCACACTGAAATTGAACCCGGGGGTAAGCATGGGGAGAGTCTTTTAGGGAAATTTATTATAGCCCAGAGATCACTCACGGTACCACCTAGCCCCTTTGAGCCATGTGACCTTGCATCCTATCAGTGTCCGTCCTGTCTGAAGCTGCCGTGGTCCCAGCATTGTTAGTATGGCTGTATGGCTGGTGTTTGCTTGTCCTGCTTCTCCCACTGTTGATGGCCGATAAAACATTCTGGCAAACAGCCTGCACAGGTATGGGTCTCTGCTGACCAACAGTTGGCTTTCTGCCTTCATGATGAGAATGGGGTTTTCCACTTCTGTATTCCTTAGTCCCTGTACAAACTGTAACGTAGGATTACTATCTGTTGTCCTTTGGGTCAGTTCCCCAGTGGGTCTGGAGTCATGGCCCTGGCCTGTGCCTGCCAGAAGTGTAGTCATGGAGTGGGACATGTCCAAGCATAAGTCTGAGTCTCGTTCTTTCCCAAGTGCATTCCAGAGATGACCAGAAACGATAGTGCTAGCGGCATAGTCCAATGCAGGAACGACTTCTGGGATATGTTAATTGCAAACAGACCTCTTGGTTCCTGGGAGCATTTAAAAAAATAGTCGAAGTAATATCTCTCAGTGAAGGGTCAGAGACTCCGAAATTCCTCATACAACAGTTATCACAGCACATTATCTTTGGCCTTTAATTATATTCTGGGGAAGAAGTGTTCTTGCAGCTGCTGCTGTTTACAATGGGATTATAGCAGCTGTTACGTCTTGGTGAAGAGGTTGTGGGGAAAGGAAGAAATAGAAGGTTGTGCACTGTTCTGGTGAGCGCTGACATCGGGGTGATCTCGCATCATGGGAAAACACCATTTGGATTGCAGGCTTCTCCAAGTCAATTAAGACCTGTTTAAAAAGCAGACACAGGTCATGCTTGACCTCTTGGGTTTGCAAGCTCTTTTCAGATACCCGTTTGGAGATGGTTCATTTAGCCGTGTTTGTTACCCTTGACAGAACCTGCCCAGATGTGCTTGTTTGGGCGAATGTAGTGTGTGATCCAAAACACTCAGCAGCAGCTTCCACAACCAGTTTATATGATTCCTGTAACTCTCAGCAACCCTATTCTCAAGGACAGTCACGTCCATGTTACATCTCAGGGCCAAGCTACAAGTGATGAATGACACAGGTTGGACACTTGTCAGTTTCCCTCAAGTTTTGATGGGAAATGTAGGCATCCTGGTCTTGCAGCTTGGCTCTCCAACTGCTGTCCAATAGACTTTTCAACTGTCACTTGTCCAACATTCTGCCAAGCTGCCTACATTTCCCATCCAAACTTGAGGGAAGCTGACAAGTGTCCAACCTGTGTCATTCATCACTTATAGTTTGGCCCTCAGTCTCACTGGAGAAGGCCAGAATTGCTGACATCGGCAAGGAATACATTGCCAGAATTATCCCTCTGTATAGAAGGGCTAGCCATGCTAAACCACTTGCCAGTTCACCTCATTTCTTGCTTACCAGTTGCAAGCAGGAAGCCAGTAATTCAGTTGAGTTATTTGAATACTAGTTTTGAGCAGATTCAGGAGCCCCCGATTTGCACACTTGGGTTGCTTTCTCATTGCTGCTCCATGCCACCCACCTGCCACCACCACCTCCAATTTTTTTTAAAGGTACATAATTTTAAAAAGTGATATTTTGAGGTGAGACTTACTACTTAGGTGTCAGTCTGGTGTCTGCCCATTAACCCAGCTAACCTTACAGTCGGTTCTTACAAATTCTTCACTAATGGGAGCTGCTGTGTGAACATATGCAAAAAGCAAGCAATGTTTACCTATCCGATGCAAGATTTATCCAACTGTGCATTGCAAAGAGGGGAAGAACTGCAAATGATTCCACACTTTACAATGCAAGTTGGTCAGTCCAGTGACCCGCCCACGACCCCTGGGGATGCGGCCTCTTCTCTGGTAAATGAAATGATTTAATTTTGAACCCAGCGGAGACATCCCCAAACTGTAATGACCTGGCTCTGTAGCACAAGCAGAAACTGTGAAGTTGCAAAGGTGGTGCTTGGAATGAACTCGGGAGGAACACGAGGAAGCTTGGCTGTGGCAGCCACACAAAATGAGAAGTTTCCCCGACTTCATTTGCAGGGTGGGGGGATTGCGTTTACACGTGGGAAATTTTGTGAATCATAAGAGCTTGCTCTGGTTTGTATCCCTGTTAAACTGTTGATCCAGTAATAATATTTATCTTGGTCTACTCTGGCAATCAGTTTAGGGAACCCGCTCTTTGTTAATTTTTTAATTTACTTCATTTATACCCAAACGGGGACCCATAGCAGCCTGCCTCATTCTCCCCTCTTTGATTTTATCCTTACAACAGTCCTGTGAGGTAGGTTGGACTGAGAGCTAGCTCAAGATGGGTAGCTGTGTTAGTCTCTCTGTAGCAGTAGAAAAGAGCAAGAGTCCAGTAGCACCTATTAGACTAACACAATTTGTGGCTGGGTATGAGCTTTCGTGAGCCACAGCTCACTTCTTCAGAAGTCAGCTATCTGAAGAAGTGAGCTGTGGCTCACGAAAGCTCATACCTTACCACAAATTTTGTTAGTTTTATAGGTGCTACTGGACTCTGAGCTGAGAGAGTGTGACTGGCCCAAGGTCACCAGCAAACTTCTGTGGCAGACTGGGGATTTGAATCTGGGTCTCCCAAATCCTAGCCCATTACTCCAACCACTACAACTCGCTGGCTGCCCTTTTGAGAGCTAGTGGCGGTCCCGTGAAATGCAGATTGAAGCCTCTTCGTGACTACTGAGATCAAAGCCATTTTCTCAGCCTCCTGCAGGGCAATCCAAACAGGCTTCTAAATCCATTGAAGTCAAGGGTGTCACTCTGCTTAGCCCTTCCCTGTGCTAGTCTATACAATGAGAATAAATATGATCCACCTCACAGGACAAAGATAGTGACTGTGTTCAGATTAAAACTACTCTGTGGAAGATTATCCTAATATGCTGAAATTGGGGATGGGGCGTCAAAAAGCTCTGATCAGCTTATGTGCGGCTCTTTATAATCTCCCATTCAGCCACTGCTTTGGAAATTTGCAGCTTCACCCATTTATCCATCACTGCTTGGACCCAGGACATCATATACAGGCATACCTAAATAATTGCTTTCATTGTTAGGCCACTGCAGTGGGAAGGAACCTAAGCGTTTTGCTTCAGGGCCTTTCCTTTGGAAGTGGTCGCCTGAATGGAGGCCTGCAACCGGCTGCTTCAGTGCTCTCTCCTCCCCGATGGTCAGCTGCTGAACATCAAAAGCTTCGCTGCGTAACCAAGGAGACAGGACTTCCTACTTGCACAGAGTGACTTAATACCCGGCCAGGCACTGCCAGCTGAGTTCTGATGGCACCAATCTGTCCTCCTGAGTTGCACGCTAAAAAAAAGTCTAGGTTTCTGAAAACAAAGCTTTGCAGAGCACGCGGGGTTGTAATGTCTTCCATGAGAGTTTGCTGCTGTTCAGAGTGTGTGTGAATTAATGAGCCCACAAACACTGGGATGCTGTTTCACTTGTTAGGCAACGCTTTTTCCAGCTGTTTTATTTGTGTTTCGATCCTGCCCTTTTTCCGCAGCTCACGCTCAGCTTTTTAAAAACAAATTTTCTAGAGGAAATATTTTTAATGGTGTCTTCATACACCCTAAGAAAGCGTTTGATGTTCCTCTATTTATTGCAAGCACATCTCTCTCATGGGCAAACTGAAAGTGTTCCGAATGCCTCGTCCCCGGGAATAGCTGTATTTTCTTTCGCAGGGCTGATAGCATCTTGAGGTCGGGATTTACACTGGGGAAATGAGCAGGGGAAAGAGTGAAACAAGCTGTCCTATAGCACCAGTGCTTTGGCCGTATTTGGAGTCTGCTTTAGCATCGTGGTTAAGTTATTGAGCTGCCGTGCACCGCTTCTTACTACAGCCATGGCTTTCCAGGTGACCTTGGGTATGCCACTCCTCTTGCCCCTAGCTCTACTGTGGAAATAATCACACTGACTTGTTCGCTGCTCTGGGTGGGCTCTTACCTGTCCAGAAGAAAAACAAAATCCTGCCCTCAAGTCACAGTTGTCTTATGGCGACCCCTGGTGGGGTTTTCATGGCAAGAGACTAACAGAGGTGGTTTGCCATTGCCTGCCTCTGCAACCCTGGTCTTTATTGGAGGACTCCCAGCCAATGATTATCCAAGGCTGACCTTGCTTAGCTTCTGAAATCTGACGAGATCAGGCTCACCTGGGCTGTCCAGGTCAGGATAAACTGTCCAGAACAGCAGTATATAAATGAACTCTTATTATTATATGAAACTGCTTTATACCAAGTAACGCCATTGCTCCATCTACCTATATATTATCTCTTCTGAATTGCCGTGGGGTGTTCAGGGTGTCTCCGGGGTATCTGGGGAACAAAGAAATGTCTTGAATAAAGGAAGGTCTTGCTTACCAAGATCCTTTGCCTGGAGCCTTCTGCCTGCTCTACCACTGAGCTGTGACCTGTCCCAACCATGGACTCCTGCCTCACGCGAGGCTTAGCCCTGAGTATAAAATGTTACACAGGGTGAATCTATTTTTAAAAACATACAGAGGCTTATATGAGATAGGATGCTGTAGTGTTGCTAGAAATAAGACTGTTCAGGAAAAATCAAAGCCCCGGAGACCAGGGGCTATTTAACATTCTGTACCGATTCCAGTGTACAAAGTGTATATTCATAGCATAATTTATGCAGGGTGTCCAAATGTATAACTCATGGCTTTTGCCTGTGCAAAGCCATTCCTTTTGGGTTAAGATTAATATTTTTGTTGCTCAGGTCCTGACCATCCCATCCTGTTCCGTTCAATCAACTTTTAAAAATCCTGGTTTGTTTCTGGCCTCCCCTTTGGAGTTGCGACAGTAATATATAGCCCACAGAGCATCCCTTGTGGAAATGAAAGGGAGAGGTTTGATTTGTATTCCTTTCCAGCTAGATTCCTCCATAATTAACCTACTGTAGAAAGATAAGAAGTAGTTCACCTTCTCAGGAATGTAGGCCTGGCTGTTTTGACGGGGGGGGGGGGAGTGGAGTGAGGCACCCGGAAGGGTATATTTTGTTTGCGTACACATGTGGGTTGCCTTTGCATTCAAAATGTATCCAGCTGTGCTTTTCAAATGTTCGTTTACATGGGGGCTTCTGCTGACAGAAGTAGGAGCTGAAATATTTTTGAACCTTATGAACTGGCCCATGTAGAATTTTCCTTTTGTTCAAGAGAAATGGTTCTCATAATTGCACCCACATTACATTCTCAAAATACTGTCTTCATGAGAGTGTCATGCCCAGTTTAGTCTGTTAATCAACAAATTAGAGCCAAGCTACAAGTGACGCCTGACACAGGTTGGACACTTGTCAGCTTCCCTCAAGTTTTGATGGGAAATGTAGGCATCCTGGTCTTGCAGCTGTAATGGAGAGCCAATTTCCCATCAAAACTTGAGGTAAGCTGACAAGTGTCCAACCCGTATAAGACGTCACTTGTAGCTTGGCTCTTAGTCAAGTAAGTGGAGAACAGTGAAACTCAAGACAGCGGTGGCATAAAGGTTACATGTGTATTTTATAATTTACTTCATTTATATTCTGCGTTTCTCCCCAGTGGGGACTGAAAGCAGCTTACATCATTCTGCTCTTTCCTGATATCCTCACAACCACCCTGTGAGGTAGGTTAGGCTGAGTGTGACTAGCTGAAGGTCTCCCAACAAGCTTCCATGGTAGAGGAGAGCTTCGACATTGTAACCACTACACCATGCTGATGAATAGTAAAGTCTCAAGATAAAATTTCATGGCAGCACTGAAGTTTGTTGGTGGCCATAGATATTAATCGTAAAACTGTATTAACCATAAAACGTAGCATTTGTATAGTACTTTCAGATACTCAAAACCTTTCCCCATACATTATATTATTAAGAAGGCGGATACCCCTCCCATCTCCGTTCATTCTAATGGCTTTAAAACTGTCATCACCTCATGTTATACGTCACATTATTATAATCTTTATAATAAAAACGCTTTGAGGTCAGTGTCTTCGTTGTCTCCATATAGTGTAGGAGGGAGGCATGTCTCGGGTTAAGAGGGAGTGGCTTGTCAGATGCACCTAGTTGAATTTGTAACCTGGGGCTTCCTTATTAATTGCTAGCCTTCAGCTAGGATCTGTGTTGGTGATAGACTCTGAGGAACATAGCCTTCTGATCTTAAAAAACATACGTTGGCTGTTAGTTCACTTCCATGGCCAATTTGGTGTATAAGTTGTTGCCTATAATGCCTTAAACCAGGGCTTAGGCAGCCTGTGGCAGCAAACAAAAAGTATGTGGGTGGTGGTGGTGGTGGAATTAAGGTTGCTGTTGACCAGACAGACTGGGAACAAGCCTGAGTGCCATCCGTGCAGAAGTTCCTCAAGGACATGGTTGAGGCAGTCTGGAAGGCAGTTGCAGGGGTAAGCCACGGCTGTCACCTTCCCCTGGGCTGCTGATCTCACCAGCAGGGGCAGTGCCCCAGAGTTTCACCCTGGTTGCTTGGGCAGAAAAGTGGTCTTGTGTGTCAAGCAAAATGGTCTGTTGTGCCACTGCTGGGTATACACTCCGGTGGTTGCCTGCTCGGTCTGAAAGGATGGGAGGTGCTGTGCTCTGTGGAACTGCTTCTGCTTTGCATGAACAGCATCCCAGGTTCAATTCCCAGCATTTCCAGTGAAAAGGACTAGGCAGTAGGTGATGTGAAAGATCTCTGCCTGAGACCCTGGTGAGCTGCTCCCAGTCTGAGCGGACAATGCTGACCTTAGTGGACCAAGGGTCTGATTCAGTATAGGAGAGCCAGTTTGGTGTAATGGGTACACGCGGCAGGACTCTAATCTGGAGAGCCAGGTTTGATTCCCCACTCCTCCACTTGAAACCAGCTGGGTGACCTTGGGTCAGTCACAGCTCTCTCAGAGCTCTCTCAGCCTCACCCACCTCACAGGGTGATTATTGTGAGGATAATCATAACATACTTTGTAAACCACTCTGAGTGGGCGGTAAGTTGTCCTGAAGGGTGGTATATAAATTGAATGTTGTTATTATTATTATTATTTATAAGGCAGCTTCATGTTTATGATCTGGGGCAAGGCTATTAGTTTTGTGGATGTGTGGGATTCCCTTCCCCTTGTGTAGTTGTTTCTCCTGTACTCACTGTAGTTAGTTATTTTTGATTCCCCCTTCATGTTACTCCATGAAAGATGTAAAAAAAATAGATTTCTCACTCCCTGCTGATTTGCTTCTTGATCTGCTTGGCCAAAGGGGTTATACAATTGTTTTAAGAACTTTTTAACTGCTGAGGTTAATGTTTTTAATATAGGCCTTTTATAGGTATGTTATTTGTTGTTGTTTTAATTTTTATAATCACCTTGTGAACATTGCTGAGGGAGTGTGAAGTGGAAACATTTTAAATAAATATTGAAATAGCTACACTGACTGTCTCTAATATGAGGGATAATAAGGCTTCTGTGTCAATATTTGCAGTATGAAGGTCTTTAGATTTTCCTAGGAAAGGGCACAGACAAGAAGTATATAACGGAATTACTGCTGAACAAAATAAATACAAGGCCTTTCGCTTGATGGAGTTCTGTAGAAGTATTTTGCTTCTTGAAGAGCAACACCTTATTGCTCTTACTGGCAGTGTGTAAAATTAAAAATGTATAATCAGAGTCCCTATTTTATCTAGAACAAAAGAAGGATAAATCCGTATTTTTCTTGTGAGGCACACTCAAGAATCGTTCTGGAAAGATCACTACTTTATCACATTTTAATTGGCCCTAATAATGTTATTGGGAGGGAAGGCGGCATGTCTGATCAGATATAGCCCAGTCCGATCAGATGTGGAAAGCTAAGCTGGGTTGGCCCTGGTTGGTACATGCATGGGAGACGGTAGAAGAAGTCTGAGGTTGCTCTGCAGAGGAAGGCAATTGGCAAACCGTCTCTGTTCCTCACCTGCCCTGAAAACCCTTTGCTGGGATTGGCGTAAGTTGGTTGCAACTTGACAGCTCATAGATACATAATAAAAAACTCAGGGGCCTGAGATTACTTCAGGTCAGGAAAACAGCAGGGGGCCAAGTCTGACGCCCCCTTCTTCCACACCATGGTCCTAATCTGAATCAAGCCCTGGCAGCGTGTCAGAACTGAGTTCTAATAGGGAATTCACAGCAGCCATTTGGCCCCAAGTCGCCACGGCAAGCAGTATCACACATAAATCTAGTTCAGGCCTAAGAGCCAAGTATATGGGTGGGGAAGAATGAAAGAAAGAGCCTGGGGGTGAGGTGGAACTGGAGCGCTTAGTATCATAGAGCAAGAATCCAGTAGCACCTATAAGACTAACAAAATTTGTGATAGGGTATGAGCTTTCGTGAGCCACAGGTCACTTCTTCAGATACCAAGTGAGCTGTGGCTCACGAAAGCTCATACCCTACCAAAAATTTTGTTAGTCTTATAGATGCTACTGGACTCTGGCTCTTTTCTACTGCTTTCTGTTTTCTACTTTCTACTGCTACAGACAGACTAACACGGCTACCCATCTTGACGGTATCATAGAGGCAACTCTGTTTTGTATCCAAGGTCTTAAAAAGTGAGAGTTCTTTTAACTGGTATTCTGCAGAACTTCTTGCTTATGTAGACTCACAGGTTATAATAAGAATGAATTGCATCCAAAGTACTGGGAGTGGTACATGAAATGCTGCCCCCAGAGTTACAGGACCCTGAGAGTTTGCAGTGGAAAAGAGGACTTGACAAAAAAATGGTGTTGGGATCTAACTGAATAACATTTAACATTTGTAAAGCACTTTTGCAGTGTTTAAACCATAATGTATTATTTCAGAGTTTCTTAGAATAGATCTATAATATATATTAAGAGACTATATCAATAGAAAAGAGCAAGAGTCTAGTAGCACCTGTGAGACTAACAAAATTTGTGGTAGGGTATGAGCTTATCTGAAGAAGTGAACTGTGGCTCACGAAATCTCATACCCTACCACAAATTTTGTTAGTCTTGTAGGTGCTACTGGACTCTGGCTCTTTTCTACTGCTACAGACGGACTAACATGGCTACCAGTCTTAATATATTATATGTTAAGATAATTATTCTCCTCCTGCATCTGACAAAGAGAGCTGTGGCTCTCAAATGCTTATGCTACAATAAAGTTGGTTAGTTTTTACAGTGCTACTGGACTCTTTATTATTCTCCTATTGTAGATGTACTTTGAGTTATAGAACTGAACTAGATATTGTATGGGAATGTCCCAGGATATGTCCCAGGAGATATTTTTATATGAAAATAACCCATGAGAGTTCTTTCCTCTAGCTGTTTTTTTTTAAAACTCAGAATAGCTTTTCCCTGCACAGCTTTCCCACCCATGGGGGAAGGGATACAGGTACGCATGTATTTCCCCTGCAGATGGGAAAGTTTGTTGGGAAGGGGAGGAGAAGAAGAATGATTAGAGGGAAAATGGGAGGGAAGTGATTTTGAGCAAAAAAAATGGAAGGGAAATGGTTAAGTCAAGTGGTTGTTCAATTCCTGTTGAAAAGCCATTGGAGCTTTTTGGGAGGGACTTAATCACCAGAGTCTAGCATGTTGACTAATTCTGCCTGGACAATCAGATATGCCACCCGCTGCATCTGTTGGGAAAATGTTTGGTTGAATCTCTAGAGGGGTATAGAGGATTGTATTTATTTTGATGAAAATATGAGCTAAATAAAGATTCAGCAGGGGTGGGGGGAGAGGAAGCTTGCTGCCTTTTCTATTCGTCTTTGGGCAGAAATGTAGAAACTAAATATGGCATGTAAGAGTCCACTTTCCTTGCCAGTTCTCTCTATTTTTAGAGCTACTGCACAAAGTCTTTCTAACCCTGTGAATTTTCTCAACATAAGCTCACTTGATAACAAGCATCCTGTTTTCTTAAAAGTTCTCCCCCTCTGTATTCTGCACTGTATAAAGCCAACCACAAGAATTCATTCCACATAATAATGAAGCCGAGGCTCAGTTATGTGAGAAGCAAAATAGTGGTGCACGTAGATTTCTGCATGTTTTCTAAAGTACGCAGGGTGAGAATGTCCCATGCAGGCAGACTGGCATGATTGATGAGGCTGATGTGGGACGAGGAAGCAGAATATAGGAGTAAGAGACGGAGGCCTCATTCCTAGAAAGAAGCCCCACTGAGTTCAGTGCGACTTATTTCTGAGTAAATGTCTTATCGCAACACTGTGGAACCCATAAAACGTCTTCATGTGTAGGAAAGTGTTTTGTAGTGCCATCCTTACTGCGTCCACTATGGGTTTTCAAGGGTGCATAGGATGGCACTGTTGGTCCAGCAGAATTTGCTTGGTCCTATGATTAAAGTTGTGTGGATGGAAAGGGAACGAGAAGTCTATATATGCTATCCCAAGCTCCTGGGCGGAAGGATAGTGTGAGCAGGTCCGGATCTAGCGCTCCCGGCGCCCGGGGGAACGCTTGCTGGCCCTCGCGCGCGCGCTCCTGACGCAGCGTGATGACGTCATTTTGATGATGTCATCCCGCTGCATGCCGGAGGCAGCGCAGGGGGCTGAGAAGCTGCCCGCGCCATTCGCTTCAGAAGCGAATGGTGCGGTCGGCTTTGCAGCCCCCCACGCTGTCTTTCGCCTGCCCCGTGGGACAGGGGGCGACTGGCTTGCCGCGTGCCCTCTGTCTTGCGGAGCAAGCAAAAGGCAGTGCGGGGGGCTGTGAGGCTGCCCGTGCCATGCGCCTGCCCTGCGGGACAGGGGGCGGCTGGCTGCCCCCTCTCCTGCGGGGCAAGCGAGTGGCGTGGGCGGCCGCGCTGCCCTTTGCCTGCCCTGCAGGACAGGGGGTGCACTGCAAGCCAGCCGCCCGCTGTCCCACAGGGCAAGTGAAAGGCAGCACGGGAGCCTGTGACGCTGCCCGCGCCATGCACCTGCCCCACGGGACAGGGGGCGGTCGGCTGCCCCCTCTCCTGCAGGGCAAGTGAATGGCATGGGTGGCTGCGCTGCCCTTTTCCTGCCCTGCAGGACAGGGGGTGCATGGCAAGCCAGCCGCCCCCTGTCCCGCGGGGCAAGCAAAAGGCAGCGCGGCTGCCCATGCTGCCGCCTGCATGCTCTGGGAGCTGCTTCCGGCGCCCCCTCCCTGGCGGTGCCGGGGGCAGACTACCCCCCTGCCCCCCCTCTAGATCCGGCCCTGAGTGTGAGCAGCAAAGGCCATAAATGGCTGGTGTGTGCATGTGTGTGTGTCCATCCTGTTGCCTTTTTTCCCTTCTTCAATAACCAGATGGAGGCCCCCAGGTGTAGCTGTTCGGCTAATTTACTTTACAGAGATCCTCTTCCAGCCAAACATAACAGCCCGCTCGGCTTTCTCTCTGTGGGCCTCCTCCTGCCTCGCTGCACACCTCTTTTATTTGCTAGCTCTGCTCTCCCAAGATTGCCCCTTCCACGATAACCTCACCTGATCCTCCCAGAGGCTCTTCTTGTCACTTTCACACCTGAGAATCCTTGCCAGACCTGAATCATTGGGTTGGAAGGGACCTCTGGGGTCATCTAGTCCAACCCCCTGCACATGCAGGAAATTCACAACTACTCCCCCCTTCCCCCACACATACCCAGTGACCCTTACTGCATGTCCAGAAGATGGCAAAATACCGTCAGGATCCCTAGCCAAACTGGCCTGGGGAAAATTGCTACCTGACCTCAGTGCTGCGATTGGTCTTACCCTGGGCATGTACGAAGGGGTTGCGAGAACTAAACACAGATGTAACCGTTCCGACCCTCCCTCTCACGAACTGCCTAGGTTCTCAGAATCAGCATTGCTGTCAGATGGCCATCTAGCCTCTGCTTAAAAACCTCCAAGGAAGGAGAGCCCACCACCTCCCGAGGAAGCCTGTTCCACAGAGGGACCTCCCTAGCTGTCAGGAAGTTCTTCCTAATGTTTAGCTGAAAACTCTTTTGATTTAATTTTCAACTTGTTGGTTCTGGTCTGACTGATGTCCTGGCTGCCTGGTGGATTCCACCTGTTTCAGAGCCTGGGTTAACTCTTTAGATTCTCTTGCAGCTCCCTTCCTACTGGTGAGTTTCTGTCTAGGGTTGCACTGGTACCCCGATGACCCCTTTCCCTGCCATTGGGCTGTCAGAAACCTCCCTGCCACAGGTAGGATAAAAATGTACAAGGTGGGTAGACTTTCAGGGCAAGGATAGCAGGTTGAGAAAATAGAATCAGATGCGAAGAACCTGAAAATGCCATGTAGAAATGCCATGGTTAAACCATCATTAAACTTAATCTATTCATAGAGCTTTACGTAAATACGTATAGTAGAAGTTACTGGTTGTTAAGGCTGTTGGATAACAGTAAGTTTACTGGTTATGTTCTGTCTACACTTCTTGAGTGGAATGTAGATGAGGATATCTGGAATTTTATTTACTATCTGAAAAGACTGGGATTATAACTACAGGTTATGTTTATGTAGACTGAAGCAATAAAATTGCTGCCTGTCCATATTAAAGAGAAAAGAACACCTAGAAAGTGGAACGAGATCCAGCTAACGAATGGTGGTTTGAGCATTAGCTGGCTCTTAATTGAGGCATAATTACCACTAGAGAAAACGAAAACTAAACTGTTAATACAGTTACTGGGCTTGACTGGAGTGTTAAAATCATTAGTACTAATATTATTCCAGGCATAAGCACTGTATGGAAAATAGCTGAAAGATCTCTTCTTTTTGTTAATGATTTTATGAATTAAAGAGCGCTTGAAACACATTAAGGGATCGCTAATCTGTATTAAACGTGCGAAAAAAAATGTCTTTGATTTTTGACATGGACTTCGTGTGAAATTGTTACCCGAGAAGCAAAAGCTTTAGATATTACTGGGTGGCAAGTTATATGTAATGTTCTCTTAGGTCAGTAAGTTTTGTGGGAAACTGGAAAAGAAATATTGAAAACCATCAGGGCTGAAGCCATGCAAAGTTCTGGCAGGGATATTATTCTTTTCCCCAAAGACTGAAGCCATTTCAGGGAAGAATGTACAGTGTAAAACAAGAGAACGCGTAACTTAGTTGGATGGTATTTAGTCCTGATTTTCTTTGCCAAGAAACAGATGTAAACCTGTGAGAACTGATCCTCAGAGAAAGCAGCTGACTGCAGAATCTGGCCTGGGCGGTTCAGCTAATAAGAAGATAGCTTAGGCTAGCTTGTACTATTGGCAAATGTCCATTTTCATAATATGATGGGTTCGCAGCAGTCAAGTACCTTAATCTTCCATGAAACTGATCCACAAAGAAGTGGGGGTGGCAGGCTTATTTTATGGTAGCCGTGTTCCATGGTGCTATCGTGCAGTTAGGTGAATCGTTTCAGTCACCTCATGTCGGTGTACGGAGAGGCAGGGCATCAAATATTTTACAGAAATGGAGATGGCGGTGTTGCTGGTCAACAGCCGCTTGGATTTCTTTGTGGTGGTGGACAGTGCCCTCAAATCATAGCTAACTTACAGGGACCCCTGGTGGGGCTTTCATGGCAAGAGACTATCAGAGGTGGTTTGCCATTGCCTGCCTCTGCGACCCCAGTCTTTGTTGGCGGTCTCCCATCCAGTGACTAACCAAGGCCGACCCTGCTTAGCTTCTGAGATCTGATGGGATCAGGCTCACTCAGGCTATGCAGGGCAGTTTTCTTTGTAGCCCCTGCTTATTTCTCCGCTAGCCTCCTTTTAAGAAGCCAAGCAAACAATAGCCCCTCCTCCTCTCAGTCCCCACCGTCCTCAAGACTTTAATTTCAATTTGTCCTAGGAATGTTTGAATGTAGAGCAAGCGTGGGGAGAATGCAGGCCGCTGACGGGAAGATCCTGTGCAGAGATTTACCACAGTCTTAGTCCACTGGTGGCTTTGGCTGTAGTAATTGCATAGGATTGCGCTGTGGGCCAGGGAGCATCAATCTAATTGAAAAGGAATCCCCCAGCCAAGTGTCAAGGGTTCCTGTTCCATTTTCTGCAGAAAACTAACTATGTGGTTGAGAACAAATGTTGGGATTAGAGCAGTACAAAATTCTGTTTGCATAGCATTATTGTAATCAGATTTGTCCAAATAATTTGATCGCCCCTATGGCTTACTGCAGGCATAACACTGCCTGTATTGTCGAAGGCTTTCACGGCCGGAGAACGATGGTTGTTGTGGGTTTTCCGGGCTGTATTGTCATGGTCTTGGCATTGTAGTTCCTGACGTTTCGCCAGCAGCTGTGGCTGGCATCTTCAGAGGTGTAGCACCTCTGAAGATGCCAGCCACAGCTGCTGGCGAAACGTCAGGAACTACAATGCCAAGACCACGGCAATACAGCCCGGAAAACCCACAACAACCATCATAACACTGCCTGCTTTCCGGATGATGGCAAGGAGATTGGCAGGGCAATCCTAAGCAGAGTTACACCAGTCTAAACCCACTGATTTCAATGTTCTTAGACTGGAGTAGCTCTGTTTAGGATTGCACTGTTGGAGCCTCTTGCATGCTTTCTCACTGACTCTTTTCCTTCCCACCCCGTTGCGTACTGATCTTGGTTGGGGTTCTGTATGCATTTGCCCTAGGAGCATATCAGAATCTAAGAATAGAGCAGAATTAATATAGCAGGGAATCTGGCTTGATTGGGGCTACGGCTCCTGGGATTGCGTGTCACGGGGTGGACATCTCTTTTGGCTAAGCCAGTCTCACACAGCTTAATTCCTTGCCTCGGTTTTGAAAAAGCCCTCTTGTAAACACCACATTTCTACGTGTGTTCTTTAAGGCCTCTTAGAGATAAAAGAACCCCCCCCCCGTCTTTAAATATCACTTTTTGACAGGATGATAAAGGAAAGGGTTTTGGAGAGCCCCAGTGCCAGCCCGTGAAGGGAAATTCTGTTTCTGAGTGTGTGTTTTTCTCCCCAAGTGCTGACATTTTTAAGCTGTACATTTATTTCAGTCTTGGCAAGGACGTGGTTGCATAAATCAGCATTCGAGCTAATTGGGAGCTGTTCAAGCCGCATGCTGAAAAAGTCTTATCAGAAGCTACTTGTTACTCTTGTCCATGAAACTGGGTGGGTGTGTATTTTATAGAGTACGTGCTCTCTTCTCCATATAGCTTACTTGCTCGATGTAGAATTAGTGGCCCCGAAGAAAGGTTTGGTTTGGGAGAAGCAGTCGGTCAATTCTCAGATGTTTTCCATGAGATCGGAAAGGAGTACAAGTGATATTTTCATGTACAAGTTTTCAGAAGCAGGGGAAGCATTTTTTTCTAGACTTGTCCATGGTTCCAGAAAACTGAAAAAAAATCTGATTTCTGGTATTGTCCTTCTGTAGATGTACATGCAGCCCTGTATGAAGGACTAGAGCTCTTTCTCCTAGTGTACAGTAGCTTCGCAGAGCACGGAAGGATGTTCCTTCTGCATCAGCCATTGGAGATCAGTATGAGCCAAAACAACAACAGGGCAAGGCTTTGACCCCGTGTCCTGTTTGTTAGCCTTCTGGGGCACACGGTTGGCCACTGTGTGCAACAGGATGCTAAGTCCGATCCTCTGGTCTGATCCAGCTGGAGTCTTCTTGTATTCTTAACTGCTCACTGTGCCGGCAAGTGAAGTCAGGTGAGGTTTCTGCTTTTTCTGCCACTTCCATTCAGCGACTGCTTTAATATTCACATAGACAACCCCTCTGAGTCAAATTAACTATTGGCATTATGCTGCTGTTTTAGGATTCGTAGCTACCTTAGTTGCTTATTGCTCATGATGTGGATTTCCCCCTTTGTTTCAAAATATTTTCTGCTTCTTTCCCCCATATTTTTGTATCTAGGTTCGAAACATAGAGCTGGAAGGTATCCCCAAGGGTCATCTAGTTCAACCTCCTACACAGTGTAGGAAATTCACAGCTCCCCCCCCCCCCGTGTCTCTAAGGAGACACGGGGGGGGGGGGGAGAAAGGCAGAAAACCCCTCCAGGATCCAATCTGGCCAATCTGGCCTGGAGGAAAATTCCTTCCTGACCCCAAAGTGGTGACTGGCATTACCCTGGACGTATAAAAGCCACGAGAGCCTAACACCAGCTTACCCGTTCATGTCCTCCCTTTCCCGATCGGCATACACTCATAGTGAGTCATAGAATCATCATGGCTGTCAGATGGCCATCTAGCCTCTTCTTAAATACTTCCAAGGAAGGCATGCCTACCACCGCCCGAGGAATTCTGTTCCACCAAGGACTGCTCTAACCATAAGAAAGTTCTTCCTCATGTTTAGTCAAAACCTCTTTTGCTTTCTTCAGGCCTTCCTAATAGTGAGAGGTTCTCTCTCCTTCCCAATGTACAATCTGGCTTTGGCTCCTGATTAGCATGGGAATAAAGCTTTCCCACCCCAAGAGTCTGCCTATCTGTTCCAAGTGTGACTGTGTGCTCTGCAAGAACTCCTTTTTTTTTTTTTTTTTTTTTTGAAAAATTTTTTATTGGGTTAGAACATTTTTATTTTTACATTACAATCAATTTTCCCCTAATTTTTCGTTTCTAACCCCCTCCCTTTCCCCCCCTTTTGTTGACTTCCAACAGCTTTCCCACCCTCTGTCCCTTTTCCCTTACTTCTATTAAATTCCTCTGTCTAAAACAGATATACATTCTCCATTATATTAAGCAGTGCATCATTAACTCCTTTAATTATTATACACCCAAACTATACGTCTTTAGATAAACAATTTATCCCATTTTCCAGTTTTGAATAATTCTATATAAACCTATAAAAATATATAAACCATAAAAATTTCCCACATTTAAATCAAACAATTTGATTTATTCTCTATATATTACTCATTTCAACTTTTTATGGTAATTCTATATAACTCCTCAGATACTCAATCAATTTAACTCTTCTATACATTCAGTTTGGTGCATATAAATCTTGTCAAAGAAAGAAAATATTGTTAGTTAGTCAATCCTCATGTTTAAACCTTATCATTAATTATTCTCTATCAGTTGACCTATACATATCTATATATATCTCAATCAATTAATCTAACTGCTTATAAATTCACATTTCTCTTCCTCCCCCGGTAAAGTCACCCCTCTCTTTTATACTTTTATTATATTTCAGTAGTTCTCAAACTGCCACAGTTTTCCTCCCACCTCCCATTTCTTCTCCAGGTATTGTTTCAGCTTCTCCCAGTCTGTGTTGAACTGCCCTGAGTCCAGATCTCTCAGTTTTCTTGTCATCTTGTCCATTTCAGCCATATACAGCAATTTGTAGATCCAATCTTCAATAGTTGGTACTTCTTGTACTTTCCATTTCTGCGCATACAAAAGTCTAGCTGCTGCAGTCATATAAAAAATCAACGTCCTATGATGGGCTGGAATTCCCTCCATTCCCAAGTTTAGCAGCAGGAGTTCTGGGTTCTTATTTATTTGAAACTGTAAAATTTCACTCATTTCTCTTATTATTTCCCCCCAGAACTGCCTAGCTACCTCACACGACCACCACATATGATAGAGGGAGCCCTCATGTTTCTTACATTTCCAGCATTTATTAGAAGTATTCAAATTCCCTAGCGCAATCTTCTTTGGTGTCATGTACCAACGATAGATCATTTTGAAAATGTTCTCTTTAATATTGATACATGTCGTTGTCTTCATTGTAGTTTTCCACAAGTATTCCCATGCCTCCATTGTTATTTCTTTATTGAAATTTATAGCCCATTTCACCATCTGTGTTTTAACTATCTCATCCTCAGTATACCATTTCAGCAATACTTGGTATACCTTGGATATTCTTTTCTTGTCTTCTTTAAGAAGGGTCTGCTCTAGTTCCGAGTTCTCTGTTCGTATGCCCCCTTTTGCAAAGTCTGAGTTGTATAAGTCTCTAATCTGTCTATACTGAAACCAATCATAGTTAGGTGATAGTTCCTCTTGCGTCTTTATTCTAAGTTTAGATACTTCAATCTTAGTTATTTCTTTGTACGTTAAACATTGTTGTTCATTATCCACAGCTCTCGGATCTATCACCTCATATGGAACCACCCACAAGGGGGTTCCTTCTTGTAGGTAAGTTCTATACTTCTTCCAGATTGTAAATAGACTTCTCCTTACAAAATGATGCAGGAACATCGAGTTGACCTTTACTTTGTCATGCCATAGGTATGCGTGCCATCCAAAAATTTTTTTATATCCCTCTAGGGCTAATAGTTTCTTATTCTTTAATGTCATCCACTCTTTTAGCCAAACTAGGCAGATTGCATCATGGTAAAGTCTCAGATTGGGCAGTTGCATTCCGCCTCTCTCCTTTGCATCTTGTAAAACTTTTACTTTCACTCGAGGCTTCTTGCCTGCCCAAACAAAATCTGATATTTTCCTCTGCCATTTTTCAAATTGTTTAGAGTCTCTGATGATTGGTATTGTCTGTAACAAAAACATTACTCTTGGTAACACATTCATCTTAACTGCTGCAATCCTGCCCAACCATGACAGGTTCAATCTATTCCATTTGATCAAGTCTCTCTCTATCTGAGTCCATAATTTTTCATAATTATTCTTGAACAAATCTATATTTTTTGCAGTCAGCTCAACTCCCAAGTATTTCACCTTACTAGTTACTTCACAATCCGTTGTTTCCATTAACAATTGTTGTTTCTGCTTAGTCATGTTTTTGCATAATATCTTTGACTTCTTTTTGTTAATGAAGAAACCTGCCAAATCTCCAAACTCCTTGATCTTGTCTATCACTTTTGGCATGTTCTCCAGTGGGTCTTCTACAATTAACATTATGTCGTCTGCAAATGCTCTGACCTTATATGAATAGTCCTTTATTTTTATTCCTCGTATTTCCTCATCTTGTCGAATTTGTATCATCAGAATCTCCAATACTAAAATGAACAACAATGGAGATAACGGGCAACCTTGTCTTGTTCCTTTACTAATCGTCAATTTTTTGGTCAATTCATCATTCACTACAATTGCTGCAGTCTGGTCTCTATAGATTTCCTTGATTGCTCTGACGAATCTTTCTCCCAGTTGTAGCTTTTCCATAGTGGCAAACATAAAGTCCCAGTTTAAATTGTCAAACGCTTTTTCAGCGTCTACAAAGAAGAAACCAACCTCTTTGTCACAATGCTTGTCGTAGTATTCAATAGCATTGATCACTGTCCTTAAGTTGTCTCTTATTTGTCTGTCTGGCAAAAAGCCTGCTTGTTCCTCCTCTATGACTTCCGAGAGCCACCCCTTCAATCTCTCCGCCAATATCTTCGCAAAAATTTTATAGTCATTATTGAGTAGTGATATAGGCCTATAATTTTTCACGCTAGTCAGATCTTGGCCCTCTTTTGGGATCAATGATATATTCGCTTCGCTCCAAGTGTCTGGAATTCTTTGATCCCTAAAAACTCCGTTCATCACCTCTTTTAGGAATGGTGCCAGTTCATTGGCCATTGTCTTATAAAATTTAGCCGTAAGTCCATCTGGCCCTGGCGCCTTTCCTAGATTTGCGGATTGTATTGCCATATTTATTTCCTCATCAGTTACTTCACTGTTCAGCTTATTTCTCCAAGCTTCCGAGATCTCTGGAAGTTTGGTTTTCTCCAAATATGATGCTATTGATTCTTTGTTTACTTCTTTTTTATTATACAGCTTAGCGTAAAATTTATAAAAGGCTCTGCTAATGGTAGTCTGCTCCAAATACGTTTTGTTTTCTTCACAAATTTTATTTATTATTTTCTTTTCCCTTTTCTTCTTTAATTGCCATGCCAAATATTTCCCAGGTTTATTAGCACCCTCAAAAGCTTTTTGATTCAGTCTTTTAAGGTTCCACTCCAATTCTTTGTTACTCATTGCTGTTAACTGTTCTTGAAGAATTTTGATTTCCTGATGTATTTTCTTTTTCCCTGGTCTCTTTTTTAACTGTACTTCTTTGGCCTTTATTTTCTCCTCAATCTCTTGTCTTTTCTCCTCTTTCTTTTTCCTTGCTCTACCATTTAAGTCCATTAGTATGCCCCTTACAACCGCCTTGTACGCGTCCCAAACTTTACTGGTTGGTACTTCTTTATTCACGTTGTATTGTATAAAAAACTTAGTCTCTCTTCTCAGTGTTTCCATATTCTCACTTTCCTGTAACAGGTCCTCATTTATTCTCCAGGCTTTCCTTTTTCTCCTTTTTCCAAATTTCCACATAATTGGGTTGTGATCTGAGCCTACCATCGGCATTATTTCTACCTCCTTAGTCCATAGCGCTAAGTCCTTTGAGGCCCAGATCATATCAATTCTTGATAATGTAAGATGCCTTGCAGAATAAAAAGTAAACTGTTTGGTTTTAGGATATTCTCTCCTCCATACGTCTTCGAGAGTCTCTTGTTGAATCAACTCAAAAAAAAGCTTTGGCAATAGTCCTCTTTTCTTTTGTGCTTTTGTAGTCTTTTTGTCTAATTCCAAATCTGTCACTCCATTGAAATCTCCAGCAAGAATTATCTGGTCATATACAAGATCGTCTAGGTGCTTCCTTAAGTCCTCAAAGAAGCTTTCCTTTGCACCGTTAGGTGCATAAAGTCCGACTACCAACACTCTCTTTAAGTTCCAATTACATTCCACTGCTACAAATCTAGCTTCCACATCTCTCATAACAAATTTTGGCTGCAGCTCCTCTTTTATATACAACACCACTCCTCTTTTTTTCTTGTTGGAAGCCGCTACAAATTCTTTGCCCAATTTTCCAGATTTTAAATATTTTACATCCTGTTTTCTAATGTGGGTCTCCTGCAAACAAACAATATCACATTTTTGTTTTAGTAGCCAATGAAAAATATTTTTTCTCTTATTCGGTGAGTTTAGTCCATTTACATTCCAAGATAATACTTTACACTCCATATTCATGGTTTTGTTGGTAAGTCTTTTTCATTGTCCTTGATAAATCTCTCCATCTCCCGCTCAGATCTGATGCGTTTTTTTGCCCCTCCAAACTCAAAGGACACTCCTTCCGGTAACTCCCATCTGTATCTGATATTCATGTCCTTCAAAGTCTGAATTAGCACTCTATATTTTTTCCTGTCCAATAACACTGATCTGGGCAGTTCCTTCATTATAATAATCGTCTTGCCATCAATCTCCAATGGATCTTGAAATTGTTTGGTCACAATCCTCTCTTTCATATTTCTAGTTGTAAACTGCACAATCACATCCCTTGGTAGTTTCCTCTGGGTTGCAATTCTCGAGTTCACACGATACGCCACATCTAGGATAGCCACAATTTCCTCCTCCTCCTTCCCCAGGTAATCAGCCAACACCTCAGTCATCTGTTCTTGCGCTGACTTCCCTTCCACTTCTGGCAGACCGCGAAAACGAAGCTGCTTCTCCATGTGTTTAGTTTCTGCAACTGACATCCTCCCCTTCACCAGCCTCATCTCTGTTTGTTGCGTGTCTATTAAATTCTCCATCGCGTCTTCTACTGTTTTAACTCTCTGCTGCGTTCCTTGTAATTCACTGCTAATCGTTTCCACACCTTTTTTCACTTCTGACAGCTCCGACTTTACTGTCTGTGTAACTTCCTTGACCTCTTTAATAAGCTCCAATTTCGTGTCCTTAAGTTCTTTCATCATGTCTATAAGTTTTTTGTCCAAGTTTTCTATTGCCGATTGCCACTCTTTTTTCGACATCGTGGGGCTTGCTTTAGCTCGCTCCCACGAATCTGCTCTCTTCCTCAGCTCCGTGGCGTATAATTAAACGTTTTCCTTTTTTTTAAATGTCCCAATCTTTGCCAAAATTAATTTTTTATATCCAAAATGTCGGGCGTCTTTTCTCTATGGTTTCTCTATGTTATTATAATCCAAGATGGCCTACTTCCTCTTCCGCTGAAGCCACGACCCTTCCACTTTCAAAGATGGCGATTCCCCACTTCCTGTCCTTTGGCAAGGGCCGCTTCCCTCCAGCCACTCTATTGTTGTTACGCACTTCCTGTCTCCCGTCTTCCCACAGCAGGTCTCGCGATGGTGTCTTTTTCCCACAGCTCCAAAACCACAGGTATTCAAAACAATAGTCCGATTTTTGTAATAACTTCTTTAAACTTAGTCTCTTTTAAAATACAACTCCTGCCGAGTCTTCACCTCCTTTTCGCTAGTCTGTTGCAGTTTAAAAGTCTACTTTCTTTCCTCTCTGTTTTTGTCAATCTGTCCCGTTTCAAGAGATAGCGATCTTTACCTTCTCTCCAGCTTTCTCGGGTTGTAATCGCTGTTTCGATCTTAAATTCTCCTCTCGACTTCCCTCCCCGATCGAAGCTTGGGTATGTAGGTCTTATGCCAGCCGAATTGGCCCCAAAATTGCCGCAGAGATTATAGCCGACCCGTCGCAAGGTGGGACCTCAAGGATCGGGGGGGAGACTCCTTGTGTAGAGCCCCCCCTCGTCCGAGATCTAACTCACCCTAGGGTCTTGAGCGTTCTTTGCCTGCTCCCCGCCTGAGAGCAGTCGGCCGCGGGTTATTTTCACCCCTCCGGCCGGTTAAAACGGCAATCCGGTCAGCTCCACAAATGGAGCTGCGTTAGACCTCCATGAATCCCAAACCGGAAGTCGTGCTCTGCAAGAACTCCTATTGGAGTAGAGAATTTTGCTTCACAAGAGTGTGCATTGCTTTGTGTGTGTTATGTGCCATCAAGTTGCCTCTAACCTATGGTGATCCTATGAATGAAAGACCTCCAAAACATCCCATCATTAACAGACTTGCAGAAATCTTGTAAACTGGAGGGCGTGGCTTCATTTATTGAGTCAAGTCATCTCCTTTTAGGTCTTCCTCTTTTCCTGCTGCCTTCCACTTTTCCTAGCATTATTGACTTTTCCAGAGAGTCTTGTCTTCTCATGATGTGACCAAAGTATGATAGCCTTAGTTTGTGATCACTGGCTGTGATCAAGAGTTCTCGAAACGAGCATTAATACAAGCCGGCGGGCTCGTTGCCAACCGACGGGCGCATCGGGCGACCTCGGGGATTGAGCGACAGCACCTCACCATTTTCCACCTGAAATGAAAGCAGATTATTTACTACCATCTTTAACTTTTGGACCTGTTTAGAACATTTTGACGTGCCTTACGAGTTTGGTTGTGGACTATGCCTTTTGAATGCACGTATAAACTCCATTGCAATTACTGATAACATCTTTAACGGTTTATAATTTGGACTATTTGATTAGTTTACTTGGCACCTTGTAGTGTATTTACTTGACACCTTGTTGTGTATGCGGCCTCCTTGCAATCTGTTATGGTTGCTCTAGTATCTTTATTTTCAGTGGAGACCTCCCTCTTTTGCCTTGTATAGTTCATCCATGGTATTTGCAAAGCTCTCCTCCAGCACCACATTTCAAATGAATCAAATTTTGTTCCTGCCCGCTTTCTTCACTGTCCAACATTCACATCCGTACACAGTAAACATTGCTTTGTGCTGTGCCCTAATCCAGTTTCTCTTTTACAGCTGTTCCATGTGGCATATGTTCTGATCAAGTTTGCAAATTCCCCTCGTCCAGACCTGTGGGTACTCGAGCGGTCAACTGATTTTGGACTTACGTACGAGCCTTGGCAGTACTTTGCTTGTGAGTATGACTTAAAAGTAGATGGGATGAGCAGCGGTACCCAGACACTGGTCCCTGCAGTGAACGTTTTCAAATCTCACTTACTTTGATATTTCCTAACTGGCGTGCCTGGTATATCACACATGATCAATTAATGTAAAGATTCATGGGTTTTCAACAGGGACTGACTTATGCCTTTCATAATTGCATCGCGGGAGAGATTGCTATTGTAGCATTTCTAAATCATCACAGTAGTCCTGGGTCATGACCACAACTTCGCCTGCTGGAATTCCTTCCGAGCATTTGGTAAAGGTGTAGAATCCATAAATTTGAAAGGGCAAATCGCATGAGTTGAGTTCAGTCTGCCTGATGTCCGCGTGCCTGCAGTTTTCAAATGAGAAAATTCAGTGTATGTTTTGACAGAGCCAGGAAGCAAAATGTCAACACCATCCACCCTCTTCCACTTCCTATACTAAATCCTTTTGTTTATTGATTGTTTCATTTCCCCACGATGTAATGGCTTTTAGGCAGCATGGACCAGGCCTTGAGCGGCGACGTCTCCTTCCAAGCAGCTGGAAGGCCAAGATTCTAGGAGTTGTTGGAAGAACTGCCAACATTTGGGGTGGAGGACTCCTGCCCTATTAACATCTGTAAACAAAAATTTAGCTACTGAAGCTATTCCTGGCATTCAGATTCAATACTGTGAAAACCCTTACCTGCCGGATTTCCTTTGCCATGCAGCTATTAAAGACACAGAAGTTCTTCCAGCAGAAAACAATAATAGCTCAGTGGCACCTGTTCAGGAGGCGGTGCCTCTTCCAACCCCCCCCCGCCCCCGCCCCCCGCCCCCCTTTCAGAGAGTGCAAGTAAAGACCATACAAGATCATTCATATCCTGGAATTTCGGTTGCCAACCATTCTGTCCTACCTCTGTTTTTAGCAGCAACTTGACCAATTAGCAGGTGATGTCCATTAGGGCAGAGCGATCTCCTGCAGTTAGCTGTGAATTGACAATAAAAACCACTTTTGCTTTGAATTGTTTTGTCCGGAGATGCTTTGGGAGTTGTTTTAATATATCCCTTTCGGGTTGGTTTTTAAACCGTTTGCTTTTTATTGTAAACAGCTTTAAGCAACAAGGAAAAGTAGTATAGAAATACAGTTTAATTAAGTAATTAAAGGGACAACCACCAGAGTTGGTTCAAAAGTTGGCAACTGTAGCTGGAACCTGTTGGTGTATCCTGTTACTCTTGTGTCATACAGTTGTAGGGATGGGCTTTGAGTTACGCTTGGAGTCTTAGAATTTTTGTTTGTTTCTTTGTGTGAATCGGGGAAGTTCTCAATGACCAAAGGCAGTGTCCTTGTGTATTATTGTTCATTAAGACTGCCAACCACAAGCCTGGAGAAAAGGATCCTTTTAACAGAGGATTAATGTATAGAAGTGGGCAGCTGAAGCTATTCATGGCATGGAGGTAAACAGCATCACTTAGTAAGTCACATCCCATTAGGTTTCTGTTAGAATAACAGCAACATTTGATTTATATACCACCCTTCAGGACAACTTAACGTTCACAAAGTGTGTTATTATTATTCTCACAACAATCACCCTGTGAGGTGGGTGGGGCTGAGAGAGCTCCGAGAAGCTGTGACTGACCCAAAGTCACCCAGCTGGCTTCAAGGGGAGGAGGGGGAATCAAACCTGGCTCTCCAGATTAGAGTCCTGCTGCTCTTAACCACTACACCAGACTGGCTAAAGGGATAGGATACTTCCCGGGCGGTTAATAATATAATAATAACAGTGTGCTTACATACCATCCTTCTAGATAGATTAGTGCCCAACTCAGAGAGATGAACAAAGTCAGTGTTGTTGTTATCATCCCTGCAATACAGTTTATAAACCCAATGAGTTCAACTGAATTAGAAAGGTGTAACTGTGTTGGTTGGGAGTGTGCTGTGTGAGAGCTAAAGTGTTCCATAGTATATGGCTGGAGATTATATTTTTGATATCAGACAGTAAGGCTGGTATTGAAAGAGTCTAACAGGGAAATGTTTTTCATTAGGCATTTATCTAACAGTGTGTATTGGATTTAAATAATTTTATATATTCATTTAAGGTTGTTACTTTATTGGTTAGTTTGGTCTTGAGAAGCGCCCAGAAATTTCCTTTGTCTACACTAAGGCAGTTTTTCAAGTAAACATCAGAGCAACCAGCTTGGAGATTTTTCTGTATTCCTTTTCTATCCATATGTCTTCTCGGTGGGTTCTTGTCATCTGCTTCCTGCCTTTTACGTTCCTCATCCATCATTTCAAACATTTATTGGAAAGTTAACACTGGCTTTATAGAGGAAAGACTTGCAGGAATTTCTAGACAGGAAGGCCGATTGAATCTGAAGTAGACAAAATGTGTCCCTGTAAACCCTTTTCTAATAAGCACTGCAGTATATTGAATTGATCCCTGGCACCCAACAGAAATATTTCAAAGCTAAAGGATGTGCAGGGGATATTGGCAGCTGTCTAAAACTTGTGGTTGTCATGATTGTGCACCTTTCGTTCTGTGCAAGGCAAAGAGGTGCAGTCTTTGCTGGACTTAATGCTGAGTTCTGAAGGCCTGCTCCTAAGCAGAAGGTTATCAATGCAGCGAGTCTCTGGTGGTGCCTGTATGCATTTCTGCTAGCTTGCATTCTTGTCAAATACGAGGGCTCTTACAGCCCAATTTTTGGGTGGTTTCAGCTGCAACCACTAGGCAGTGTTGGCATCTGAGGATACTCCACACAGTTTTCAAGCTCCATACAGATATTAACAGCTCTGAAAAGAGAACAAGATCAAAGAAACTATAGTTTACAACTCTGGAAATTGGAATTGATGACTTAAAGTGAATTGGAAGGATTGGATGCTTTATGAATATTTATGATTATTTATGAATATTTATTGGTGATAGACTAGTTGGATTTTAGGTATTTATTGTAGTATATTGATCACATTTCAGCGCTTGCACTTTTGTTTGAATTTAAAAAATTTACAAAATATATAAAAAATTATATAATATAATCGTCGAGGTCTGTAAGTTGTTTGAGAGCTTACATTCTTGTGGCAAATAAGATCTGTACTAATGTAAAGATTCTTGTCCCTCATCTTACACTTTATCACAAGGCTTCTAGGCATTTCATGAGTCTTCCGTCCAAAGCCAAGATTAACGAAGATTTCTACCTTCTATCTAAATATACAAATATCTCCCTTATGTTTATTTATTCAGATACTTTTATTTTGCTTTTCTCCTCATCGCAGTACTTACAGCATTGTTCTCCACTCTTCCATGTTATTGTCATAACAGTGACCTGTGGGGTTGAGAGGGAGTGTTTGGATCAAAGTTACCTAGTTAGTTTCCATGGAAGGTTGGGGATTCAAACCAGAGTGTCCCAGATCCTAGTCTAACCCAGAGGTCTGTAGCTGTTTACAATTAAAGGGCCAAATTATATCAAAATTCAAGAAAGAGACAGTATAACAAAGTCAGTTTGCATAACTAACAGTATACAGCTTAACATTACTGATGATGAGAGTGACATGTTGATTAATAATCCATAATTCTTTCGCAGCCCAGACACTGGTTTTTGCGCATCTTTTGTTACGAAGTGGCACACACAAGGCCTCACAATAAGTCATAAAAATACATAAGAGCACCTTGTACAATTGTTTTAGCACAGTGGCATAGATTGATGCATGGTTTGTCCTTGGATTACTGGCAACTCCATTCCCCTTTCCATGAAGCCTTTTAATCCTATACCAATCTTACCCTGCTGTTCCCTTTGCATATGGATTATTCTCAGCATCAGTTTATTGTAGCATCTCACCTACCCTTCCAGTATACAATAATACTGGATTTTTTAAAAAAGGGCTATATTTGGTTCCATGAATGAATGAATGAAATCCTGCCCTTGAGTCATAGCTGACTTATGGCAACTCCTGGTGGGGTTTTCATGGCAAGAGACTAACAGAGTTGATTTGCCATTGCCTTCCTCTGCAACCCTGTCCTTCATTGGATGTCTCCCATACAGTTACTAACCAAGGCTGACCCTGCTTAGCTTCTGAGATCTGACGAGATCAGGCTCTCCTGTGCTATCCATACTGAGCCATATTTGGCTCCATATCCATAGATTGCAGACCCCTTCTGTAACCACTGCATTGTGTTGATTCTCTTGCAAAATAGGCAACGTTTCATATAGTTTGTATTTCGAAAAGTTCATGCAAACTGGTGGCATGTTTCTAAATACCTTGCTCTTTCCGTTTGACCCACAGGCATTTTTTTGACTTAGCCTAACGTGCCCACTAACTTGAACATATGTGGCCTACCAACTAATTCTTTGGTGTTGCCTCCTGTTTTAGCTCTTGCCTGACATTGGTGCCTTTTGCAGGTGGAGGTCTGTCCTTCACATCTACTGTTGTATGCAAATAGAGCTGTTAGTATCAATGCCCAGTTGTCTTTGGCCTCTGTGTCACTAAGTCCAAATGTGTCACTTCTTGGAAAAAAGCTCTTGTCTTATTTAGCCAACAGGGTCAGAATCTGTTTGGCAGTTAAATTACTATACCAACACATTATAGATCATGGAAGGAAGAGGAGAACGTTCTGTGAAGTCTCATTTCTTCATTGTTTGTAGCCCCAAGTTGGCTTGAAAGACGAGCCCTCTTGCCTTGTGGGAGGATAGAAGGTACCTTTTAGCAGCTGCCTAGACACTAGGCACTGCTGAACAGGCACACGGGGCTGTCTGTTCTTCCTCCGGTAGATTCCTGGGAAAGAAAAATTACGGAAATTGAACATGAGAATTTCTCAGTTTGAAGTTGCTTCTTGGTTTCCAGAATGGAATCTGATACTTATGTTACCAAAGAGCGCCAGCTTGTTCTACAAATATATCATTATAAAACATGGAGGGAGTAGCCAAACTACTCCAAACATGTTAAGAACCGGCTCCTCCAGGGAGCGTAAGCAGTAATTGGTAGAAGATGTGAGTTAAACTTTATGATGATCTTTTAAGCAGAAAAACCTGGCCGAGGAGTGTCTGGAAAGACTATACAGTGAGTTTTCCCCTGGAGTGTGCTACCAACTTTCGTTTCTTTGAATGTGTGAGCTCATTAGATTCTTTCTGCAGATAGAAGAAAAAGAAGCAGCTTTATCGTAATTTTTTTTGTCGGATATAATAGAAGCTTTAAAAGAGAGGACGCTTTCTTCTGGTTTCAAAGGTTTTTACATTGAGTCATGCAGAGATAACGACAGTATGTCCCCCTTTCTAATAACGCTTGGCAAGTGCCAAGAAAGATGTTAGACATCACATTGAGAACCTGCGATCTACAATCCCTTTCCCTGTATAAAGTACCTCCCTGAACTAGTCTATTATAGTGTAGCCTCATAACCTTTAGAGATTGATAGATGAGATAAATGGCACCAGTTCCTATACATTTCCTTATTGGGGTGGGGTCTCTGCTTCCTTCCTTCCATTGTGAAAATTGTAATTTAATCCCTATTCTCAGCTTTCTCCTCTTCACGCAGTTACTGATCCATAAAAGTACATCTTTGATCCCTTAATTGCTACGCCTATTCTGTAGCTTTTTGTCAAGGGGCTTTGTAAGAAGCAGTTTGGAAGTCCAGTTATATAGGGTTGGATCGAAGGAACTATGAACTGGCAATAAATAGTTGCTAGTGCTTTCCTATAAACTGTTGCCTAAGAGGTTGTGCAAAAATTTACTCAATGGTATAATAGATAAATTCAGTAGCAGTTCTCCCGCTTCAGCTGGAGTATTCACAAACTTGTGCGTCCCCATCTTGCATCTTGGATTTAGTTCCATTTTTCTCCTGCAGAGTTCTAGCAAAAGGCATAGTACAACCCTGGATTTTGACATTACATTTTATTGCCCATTTCATATTCAACACTAAAGTACCTTGTATCAGAGGAAGAGCGCTGGAGGAATCTGTGGGTGCCGATGGAAGGCCACGTCTACTGGAGCAAAGAAAAAATTGTGGGTACACAACTATCATGAACATGCTTGATGGTACGGAGAGGGTCTCATTGGACTTGCTGGTTTGCCCCATAAAATTCAAATAAATATGAAATAAACCCAGGTGGGATGAATCTTCCAGGACAAAGTGGCAAAAAGAAACTCATTAGGAACAATAATACCTCAGAAGAATTTTTTCCCATTTTTAGAAAGGCAAAGCCATATTTTGATGTAACCGTCAGGTAGATGTTCCTTAATACAAGCAAGCTGAGGAATAAGGCTTTATTCTGTGCTGAGCCTAGGGTTGCCAACATCCAGGTGGTGTCTGGAGATCTCCCAGAATTATCTCCAGGCCACTGAGGTCAGTTCCCCTGGAGAAAATAGCTGCTTTGGAGAGTAGACTCTATGACATTATACTTCTCTGTGGTCCCTCCCCAAACCTCGCCCAAACCCCCAAATCTCCAAAAATTTCCACCCTCAAATCTTCGGGACTTTCCCAAACTGAAGTTAACAGCCCTGTGTTGAAGGTTATAGAATTTGGTAGTGAAATTTCCCTCCTATTTTTTCAGAATAGCTAGAAAGAATAAAACATTTATCAATAATACGAAAGATCTTGTTTAAGTTGGAACACACAAAGGGATTTATCTGGTTAACATGTAGTATACTGGCAATTAATCTAACATCTCTTTCTACTGTGGCGCATTCTGCCAAAATGTTGGATTGACCCGTCTGTTAGCGGCACAAATCTTACTCAGCTGCAGAAAATGAACTTCTCTTTCATGGCAGGCTGAGCTCTCCAGTGTTGACCAGAAGGGTGCCAGGATAAAATACTTGCTCTTCTTCCTCTGTGATTGGAGTATGACAAATGCATTTTTTTCCTGGAACACCCATGGAGTAAAAAATGGGGAAACACATGGCTCTTTGATGCTTCAAACCACATGAAGCCTTCCCCCCCTCCCAGCTCTGTTTGGGTTCTGAAACTCGTCTTTTGTACATGAATGGCAGGTCAGAATGTTCACTTTGTTGTTGTGTCGGATGCTAATCCAGAACTGCCTTGTGCTGCCCTAATCAATTAAGCATGTTATGCACATGCCATGGTGGCAGCTGAAATCCCATCCCATAACCAGACAAACCTTGTCACTTTCCTGGCTTGGGCAAGGGGGGGGGGTGCGTCAGGGGTTTTTTTTTTAAGTTTTAAAATTGAAATCAGATTTTTTTGTAACTTTTTAACATGTTAATTTTAAATGTGTGATAAAAATAACCCCATTCCAGGTGAAATCTGAATTTAATACAAATGTATCAAAAGCTTTCCCGTATGTCTTGAAAACGAATCACAGCCACCTTTCAAATACACTAAATTTAAAGGATGCTTTTCTGCTTTTCAAAGGAAGAACCTGGGGAAAGATATCTGACCTTTGAGTTTAAACATTACAGAGGATGCAATAAATAACGTGTATAATTTATTATTGTGAACTTCCTACCAGCTCCAGAGACCAGCAAGTCGTCAGAGACATGAGAATCCGGTAGCTGTCACGCATCGCCACAGGATCATCCACGGAGCCCGTATAGGAGACTTTGTCCCCCTTTTATTCCCCTCCCTCCTTTTCCTGAGATCTGGGCCGTCGTCACACGGGCTTTTATTTAGCGCTAAAATGGCGCTATTTCCTGGCAAACACCCACCTTATTCCAACACTGTAGCGATTTTCTCTCTTCTGCTTTGTGCTTGATATTTGCGCTATTTTGTGCCTCGGTGTGAATGCCTCACATCAATGTATTTTGCCTCGCAACGTCCTATGCCCTCCCTTCAATCCCAG
Organism: Eublepharis macularius; assembly: GCF_028583425.1. Taxonomy (NCBI): domain Eukaryota; kingdom Metazoa; phylum Chordata; class Lepidosauria; order Squamata; family Eublepharidae; genus Eublepharis; species Eublepharis macularius. Next base: position 161,355,733 of record NC_072794.1, on the reverse strand, counting down.
AATCCATTTCTTCCTGCGACTCCCCATTTTTTAATTTTATTATGTCCTTATAACGCCATAACGACATAACACAATGCAAACTTACTGCTGAAGTAAAAATGACTCAATCGCCATGGCAGAGTCGTCAGCGATGGGGATCACGCCAGACAGGGAGTTTTCTGTGGGCAAAGGGCTATTTATATAATTTCAAAGTTGGAAAAACAATGTGATGTTTTGCTCTAACGGAATGTTTATATGCTGTTATTCCGTTATAGCGGAATTAAACGCCAGAATAATTTTAAAAAAGGGGGGAGGAGCTGCTTCTGCGCGGTTAGAGAGAACAGAACAGAGTGCTTCGGTGTGGACAGCTGGTGGCGCGAAGAGCCGTTAGGTGACCCAAAGAAACGTTACTGTGCCGATAACAGGTAGGACGCTATATGCTGTAAATTTAACGGAAGAGATGCCCGTGTGACGACGGCCCTGCAATATGTTCGGTTCTCTTCAACTGCAGAACACGGATGAGTGAGTCCAATATGAAAAAAGATTTCCAGGTTATAAGCTTTTAAGAATCAAAGCACCCTTCAGCAGAACCATGATCATTTGCTAAATTTCTCCCTGCTCCAAAGAGGTTAAAAAAAAAAAAGTTCCACCCAGAATAGAACAGGCCCGGGTTATAGTCTGAAAGCATATGATATAGCAGTCCTGTTGATGCTAAGCCATTTTGGGTCTGGCCAGCTTCTTCCCTGGAATCCTATGCAAGTGACCACCCCCAGTCAAAAAAATTTGGCAGAGGAGGAGAAGAAATAGAGGGGCAGACAATAACAAGACTTTGGCTATTTCCACATGTCCTAAAAAGAGCGACCTGCTCATCAAATGCTGGCGTCTTTTTTTGCGGGGTTTCTGATGTCTCCATTTCCAAAACAGATGCAAGCACTTTTGCTTCTGTTTTCGCGATGCCGCGAAAACTGCCTGCATCCGTTTTGCAAACGGAGATGTCAGAAATCCTGCAAAAAAACCCGCCAGCTTTCAGTGATTGGGGTGCTCTTTTTAGGACGTGTGGAAATGGCTTTTGAACATCTGCAGCCTCTGCAAACAGCAGCAGTGTATCTGATGAAATGAGCAATGTATCTGAAGAAGTGAGCTGTGTCTCACGAAAGCTCATACCCTACCACAAATTTTGTTAGTCTTATAGGTGCTATTGGACCCTTTCTCTTTTCTACAACAGCAGTACCAGGCTGCAAATTTGGAAGGGAAGGGGGAAATAAGGTATTTTGTAGACTGGAAAAAAAGATGTATTGTCGATGGTTGTTGTGGAAAGAGTTCACAGCAAACAGGAACTGCGATATGTCTAACCATTAGCACTGTAAGGGCATATCTGAGCCGAAGTTTGGGGAACTGCAGAACCTTATCCCAGAGGGAGAAGCGAAGGCGGGCAACTCTTGCGTTTGTATCCGAACACCTGACAACCTTTCACATCACACATGATGTGCAGTATCCTTTAGGAGGAGGGATCAGTTTTAAATCACTAAGAAGAAACAATTACCAATTTAAACGATAGATTTAAATCTAAGTTTCCTGTTCTGAAATTCTTCTGTTTCCTGAAAGAGCTTGTGGCTGTAAACTGTTGAAAAATGTAGACTTGCAACGGAAAAAAGACCCTATACAACCAAAGGGCTTTATGCTAACCTTAGATCATACAGCCTATAAACTTTTTTGCGGTGCAGAATGATGTATGTTCAGAGGCGAGAGACAGATTTCAGTTTGGCTCTTTCTGCATGCATGGCAAGGACATTACCTGAAGGCTAAGACTATATCCATATTTAAGAAGCAAGGCTCAGGTTGGCTGGCAGAGTCATAAATCTGAATTTGTAATTTGAGAAAAAGCTATTTTTGCATGTTTTCAGCTATGCTGAGGATTGCCATTTAAAATATATATATATAAAATATGTGAAATGACATTTCTGAGCATAGCACGTGTACCAATTTCTTGCAGAGTTTCAGAACAGCAGGATTTGGGTTCAGTAGCACCTTAGAGACCAACTGGGTTTTCAGGGTATAAGTGGGAGTTGTTCCTGGTTTGCAAGGAGGCAGAAGCCATAGTTAGCTGGTTTGAGTGTAATGACAAACTTGTGTGGTGGAGAGTACCCTCAAGTCATAGCTAACTTAAGGCGACCTCTGCCGGGGTTTTCATGGCAAGAAAATAACAGAGGTGGCATGAAAAACTTAGGAAGTAACGCATCAGTTTGCCATGTGTAAGGAGAGGGGTAGTTTGCATGCTTGAAGCGCCTTCCAGATTTATTTATGGATTGCCAGATAGGGGTGCCAACCTCCAGGTAGGGCCTGGCAATTTCCTGGAATTACAACTGATCTCCAGGCAACAGATGTCAGTTCCCCTGGGAAAAATGGCTGCTTTGGAGGGTGAATTCTATGGCATTATACCCTGCTGAGGTCCCTCTCCAAACTATACCCTCTACCACCAAATCTCCAGGAATTTCCCAACCTGGAGTTGGCAAACCAGTTGCCAGATCATGATTTAGTGTTAGGTCTATACTAGGCTTCTGCAGCTGAAAATGACACAGATCTGTTATTACTGGTATAATACTGTCCATTATTAATTTAGGAACCAGCACTGAATAAACAAAGGAAATCTTTCTGTCGTAGTACATTTTAGAGCACGGGTCCCCAGTGTGGTGCCCAAGGGTGCTGTGGCGCCCATTAACACCATTGCTGGTGTTTGTCGGCTTTCGAAAGTGGGTGCGACCAGGTGTGGCTTTTGCCCGGCAAGGCTTCTGATTGACCATTGGAGATCTCATTGGTTGTGCAGATCTTTAAAAATGTTGCTTTGGCAGAAGCTACCACCATAGCACACAGATCTTTCCTGCATGACTGAATGTCAGCTGTGTATGCAAGAAAATATTTTAAAACAATATGTTCCTTTTGAAAATCATCCTGTTGAACAGAGCTTCTGCCTGAAACGTAATAGAACTACTGTTATGCATATCGCGGCATCCAAAGGAAACACTCTAGTTCCGTAAATCAACAAACAGAATGTATTTGGTTGCAGCTGAAGGACTTTCCAAGGAAAGACCCTGTTTCATAATGGAGTTGCATATTTATATTTACACAGACAAAGGCTTTGATATGTGATTGTTGATTATTTGCTGCAGTGGGATTGAAAGGCCAAATAGGTTAATATTTGTTGCAATGGTCTGCTTTAGCTGTCAGTTCTTTGTCATCTTATAGGGTATAAGGGCCTGGTCACACTATAGGGCTTGGTCAGCATACTTTTTAGCTGAGTATGGCACTTCCTATTTTTAGCTGTTTACGTGTCTGTCTGGCTTGCAGGGAATGATGTCTGGCAAACAAAATGGATTCCACATGCATAACCTCACTTCCTGACGTTTTGTGGTTGGCACCAACTTCTGTGGCAGCCATTTTGTGGTTGCGCCCATGCCATGTTCTCCCAGCAACCAGTGGTGGCTGGGTGAGGGACTTACCAGGATGGGAAGGGGCTCAGCTGGCTGGTGGAAACGGGGCGTGTGTCATCAGCATACCAATGCACTGATGTCATTTTGCTTGCTCCCAGAAGTGACATCAGTGCATCGTTGGTGTATGTGTGCCAGGAATGTTCTAAGATTTGAGGGAAACTCTATGGTTAAACCATAGAGTTTTCCCCAAATGCTTGAGAGTCCCTTAGCGATGACCAGAGATCCCCTGCCTACCAACACCTTGTACAAGTATTCCAGAGTTTTGTGCAGGGTCAAAAAGTTCGAGGACCCCTGTTTTAGATTATTGTCGATTTATCGGTCAGCCTTTTGTCTCTGCTATACATGGTGCCGCAAAACACAACTGGGTCCTGTCAGAGGAAGGCAGAGTGTACAGGAATGTGAATAATTCGAGGAGGGTTTGAGATTTCTGAGGAAGTGACCACCCTGTCTGAGGCTACAGTACACCACTGTGTCGTTTCTTCATCTGCTTTGCTAATGCTGGAATGCCAAACATCCAGGAGGGAGTGAACTTTGGCCTAAAGCGCTCAGGCATCTGTGTGTGATGTAGGCACCCAGTGACATGAATACGGTTTTGAGGAAATGTCAGTTTACCTCATCTTCTCTCATCAGCCAACTTGGAATCTTTGGCTGGGAGGAATGAAGCGGTGGCAGCTCCTTATCTTGACTCCTCAGATTTCCGTGAAGGAACGCTATACAGAGTTGCAAATGCATCTTTCGTTGCCGCTGCTGCTGCTTCTGTGCTGGGTTTTGTAGCCACCCAAGTACGCCTCTGTTTGACTTTCCTTGGCTTAGCCAGTTTTTACTCTTCTTCTTGCTGGGAATGAAGAAAAAAGTTCATCTGCAGCTGCTTCTGGATTCAAGTCTGTGGGGAATGGGTTGGGTCCTGCATTTGGGAGAGGATTTCCAGCTGAAAATTTGTGTGTGGCTTCCAATCTTGAAAAGCAGCAGGGTTAAAAAAAGTTATGACTGGCCCTTGTTAGTTTGCTTTAGCGCCACGAGTTCAAGATTTTTCAGACTTTCAGGAGCCTGTTACCTCATCCACTTTGTCATACAAAGGACAAGAATGGAGGCGAAAACAGTCCTAGGACCCCTCCTATAGCCTTGCCCCTCGCCTGATGAAGGGCTGTAGAGAAAGCAAGTGCCACTGCATTCGTCCTTGCCAGCTGCACGTTACACAAGCCAGCAGGGCAAAGGGGCCACTGCAGGCACAGTCTCCCTCAGCCGGCACAGGATGAAGGTCTGCTGTGCCTGTGCTGCTTCTTGCCAACCCGGGCATGGTGGGGTTGGCAAGAAAGAGTATGAGTAATGCCATGCTCCTGCTCTCTGGTTGCACCACACCTGTTCTGGCAGGGCAAAGCCAAGTGCTGCTGTCCCTATGCTTCTTCTGTCCCACACAGGGCAAAGCTGAGTCCCTCTGTTCCCGTGCTCTTCTTCCTGGGCTGAAGCCATGCACTGCTGTGCACATGTTCCTGTTCAGCTGGGTGTGATGTGGCTGGTGAGGGAAAGTATGGTTGCTGCTGGAGTAAGGCAAAGCCACTGTGCCCATGTCCCCCTTCACTGGTCTGGGTGAGGAGGGCATAGTTTTGAGAGCCAAAACAGGCGAGACGCCTGACACGTGGAGGACACTTGTCATTTTCCCACAAGGGTCCATGGGCAGTGTAGTGAGAAAGAACCTCTGCCAGGGAGAAGAGTGAGAGCTTCCTCTCGCCGCCACTAGCTTCCCTTCCTTCCCTAAAAGCACTCCGCAGCCTCCTCTCCTGCAAGGAACAGCCGAGCCCCTCCGGTGCGGCCTCAGTGGCTCGAGGTGGAGAAAGCGTGGTGGTGGCTGCAGCCCAGCTGGGCTCGGAGGTGGCATGTGCTACTTCCAATTGCGCCTAGCAGCAGGAATGCCTCAGCCAGGTGTGTGTGGCACGAGTCCCACGCTGGCTTCCTGTGCTCATGCTATCCATCACTCTAGAAGCAGCTCTAGAAGAGTGAGGACGATGCGGGCGTGCTCAGCTCTTCCCTCACTCAGCACCCATGAGTCATTCTCCAGCTCCCGCTTGTCTCCCAGCCCCTCAGCGCGAGGGCACACCCCGGCCACTTCCACCTTGTTCCTCTCGGCGCCATCAGTGCGCTCAGCTCCCTCTGGCTGCCGAGTGCATTTAGAGGAGCAAGGGGAGCTGGCAATGACAAGAGGGAGCTGAGTGGACTAGACGAGATACCTAGAGAAAGAACCTCTGCCAGGGATGGGGAGGGGAATCTCTCTGGCCGAGGTTCTTTCTCACTACACTTCCCGTGGAACCTTACGGGAAACCGACGAGTGTCCTCCTTTGAAAAAACAAAAGCCCTATCCAAGAGTCTCAAACATGCTGCATCCTTCCCAGGGCTTTTTTTCAGCTGGAACGTGGTGGAACGGAGTTCCGGAACCTCTTGAAAATGGACACAGGGCTGGTGGCCCCGCCCCCTGATCTCCAGACAGAGGGGAGTTTAGGTCGCCCTCTGTGCCACTGGAGCAGTGTGGAGGGCGATCTAAACTCCCCTCTGTCTGGAGATCAGGGGGTGGGGCCACCAGCCATGTGACTGTTTTCGCCTAGGGTGATTTAAACTTTTAAAAACTCCCCTCTTGTTCCAGCTGACCCAAAGTGACGTCATTGGTCCTGGGAGCGTGTGTGCCCTTTGCGCGTGCGTATGTGGTACCAGGGGCACCACCTTCCGCCAAGAGTTGCCCCCTGTGTTGGCAACCCACTGAGTTCCACCACCTCTTTTCCTAGAAAAAAAAGCCCTGATCTTGCCTCATCGTTTGTGGATCTGAATCTCATTTCTGGCCTTTACTGGGTGTTTGAGGATGACATACTCATTTATAAAACTTGGAACTTTTCATCTCTTGTCTCTGTTCAATAGCTTCCAAAAGAGATTGCATAGAGAAATTTGGCCTGAAGACGGTGGAGCGAATCAGCAGAGATGATGATGTCATCTGCACCATGGAGTACTCCCGCATTGTGCCGTTGGAGAACGGAGAAGTGAGTGCTTTGGCTTTTGAATGGCTGTGCATTGCGGAAGCTCAGATTCTGGAATCAGAACAATCTCATCTAGATGTAGCACAGTTATTCCTTAAAATGTATTAAATTTGAGGTACTAAAGAAAAGTTAAATATGTATATATTTTGCTCATTTTTGTTTTTGAGAGTGCAAATGTGAACTAGTAGATGGGGCATTTAATTTGGGCAAGAATTCAGATTGCCACCTAATCACAAACTCACTTGTAACCTTGGGGAAACCTTTTCTCATTCAACTCCCTGTCTATACAGAGGAAAGAAAAAATGGAAATAAAAATAACTGATAAGAGTTTTAATGAAAATTAAGGGGACAAAGAATTCAGCATATGGCCTTGCGCGTATCACTTGTTTGGTTTATACATAATGGCAAATCATAGTTTGGCTATTTATACCAAAGGCTTTTTCCCATCCTACCCCATGATTGTCTCCCTCACTTCCTTATGTGTGCAACCCAGAATTGGAAACCATGGTTGGAAGCAGGTTTCCAATTCTAGCTTACATGTAAAACGGTGGTTTATGCTAACTGTAGTGTACCTAGTTCAGATGTAATGGAATATTTTATGGTTCACACGAACAAGGAAGTGAGACAGGGAATTAGAACATGCAAAGGGGAGAGGGGAAAAGGAAGTTTGTTGTTATGTGTGAACTGAGCCACTGTTTTTCATTCTGAAATCTGTTTCCGTAAAATGAGAACAAAAGAGACCTAATTCTTGGATCTGTTGTACAGAAGAATAAGATTACTTGGTCTAGCTATTTGAGGCTAAATGGCTGGCAGCCCAGGAAGGGGCCTTCTCGGTCGTGGCACCCAAACTCTGAAACTCCCTCTCCAGAAAGACTTGTCAGTCTCCCTAAAGTGTTGTCTTCCACGAGTGAGTGAAGACTTCTTGTTTTGTTTGGTATTCCTCCACTGACTTCCATCAGTCCTCCTTCCTTGTTGCGTGTCAGGATTTATATAGTTTATTCAATTGTTTTATATATTTATATATATATTTATCTGTAATTTAAATGCTGTTTTAATTTTTTGATTGTTTGCTGCCTTGGGGACCTTAAGTTGGGTAGAAAGGTGGCATGACAAATATTTTAAATAAATAAAGCCTAAGAGCTGAGTTGATTTGATCCATTGCAATGGGAAATTAATCTTTGACTGAAAAATTATTGTCCACTTGCAGATTGTGGTCTCTCTTGTGAATGGACGTCCAGGAGCCATGAATTTCTCGTATTCGCCTCTCCTGAGGAACTTTACCAAAGCGACTACCATTCGATTGCGTTTCTTGCGAACCAACACCCTGCTTGGGCATTTGATGGGGAAAGCCTTACGTGACCCTACCGTGACCCGGAGGGTAAGATATTTCAGTGTTTTTGTGACTAGTTCAGTTGCTGGTGTATGAACAATAGCTTTGGACTTGTTGAAGAGGTGACTACACTTATAGGTCCGCTTGCCTTGGAAGGATGCCATGTTCTCTGTGCAAAGCAGGAAACCATTAATGACCATTATGAATTCCTGATCAGGTCGCCAGGAAACAATATGTCACTGCTATTGTCAATTAATTCATTGCCAGTCTGTGTGGCCCAAAGCAAGTGCTAAACACATCCCTGTAGCCAGGTCCAGAATTTCAATCTTATTTCTTGGACACTTCTTATATCACCAATTTCACACCTAAAAGTGCCTGTAGATTGTAAAACGGGACAATCTTATGCACATATAAATTGCTTCATGAACATCCAGTGGGAAGCCACAATGTTCTAGCCCATAGATCCAGAGGAGTTAGCCGTGTTAGTCTGTAGTTGTAAAAAAGTAGAGTTCAGTCGCACCTTTAAGACTAACCAACTTTATTGTAGCTTAAGCTTTCGAGAACCACAGCTCTCTTCGTCAGATGCATGGAGGGTATGAAGAAACTGGCCAGAGATATATAGGTGGGGAGGGGAGGGGGAAGTAGATGCAAATCAGTTGCAGAAGTCATGAAAGAGGTGGAGTGCACAATCCAGGCTGGGTGTGACCCCTCCCCTCCATAGCTGAATCTGAATGGAATGCCTGAAAGGCAGTTACTTCTGAAAATGAGACCATCCAGAGTCTCTATTCAATACGAGTCTGATTGAGTCAAATTTACTTATGAATTCCAATTTAGCAACGTCTCCTTGGACTCTGCTTTTGAAATGTTTCTGTTGAAGTATGGTGGCCTTTCTTTCTTTCTTTCTTTCTTTCTTTCTTTCTTTCTTTCTTTCTTTCTTTCTTTCTTTCTTTCTTTCTTTCTTTCTTTCTTTCTTTCTTTCTTTACTTATTTATTTATTTATTTACTTATTTATTTTCAATTTATATTCTGCCCTCCCCTCATCAGCGGGCTCAGGACGGATTACAACATACACATTATAAAAAACTTTAACATTTCAACTTTAAAACCAATAGACAATAATATATAATTTAAAACCTAAAATATAGAGTACAAAAAGCAGCATCACAGAAACAATTCATATAATCCATCATCCAACTGTCCCTAAAAAATATCACAAAAGGGTCAGGTGGTAGCTTTAAGTCCTTCATGGAGTGTACTGGTAGATTGAAGTATTCTCCTACTGGTTTCTGGATGTTGCCATTTTTTATGTCAGATTTGTGTCCAAAGGGGCAGGAAGGGCTTTCTCCACCTCCTCCGGCCCTTCCTGCCCCTCAAATGGCCACTGGAGGACCGCAGCCAATTGAGGGGCAGGAAGGGCTGGAGGCAGCAGTGGCAGCTCCGGCCTTCCCCACCGCCCCGCCAGGCTCAGGCGGCGGCGTGGCAGTGCAATGGCAGAGGAGCTGGAACCACTGCTGCCGCCGACAAGGTGGGTGGGGGTGGGGGGCTGGGGATGGTGGTGGGGGGCTGGGGGTGGGGGTGGGGGTGGGATGATGTTTAAAGGGCCCCGCCGCTGGTTGCAAGCAGTGGCGGGGCCCTTTAAACTCAGCCCTGAAGCTTTCCGAAGCATTCCGAATGCTTCGGAAAGCTTTGATTAGGGATTTCCGAATCTTTACAGATCGGGTCCAATTCAGGTAATTTACCCGAATCAGAAACCCGAAGCACACACCCCTAAAACTGACCTCGTTCTCTGCATGGCCAGCTAGAGTTCCAATCACAGTCAACAGCTACAAATTGTGCATGTGGATGAAAAAAAAAAAAGAGGCAGACTCTGTCCAGTCACCTGGAGCTGAGCATAGTCTTTAATTGATGGTTTAAATTATTTTTTCCTTGAGAAGAGTGTGAGTGTCATTTTACTGTTCCTTGAAGAAGGTGCAGATTTCCCCCAAACTGCGAGTGGGAACATGAGGTGGGGTTTGGGGGTGTCACAAGTATATGTATCTCAGAGAATCTCGCATTTTTCTGTTTCCTTTCTCTTATGGAGAATGCTGCCATTCGCTTTGATATATTTCTCCCATTCTGTTTAAACTAGAAACCAGAGAAGGTCATGCAGATGTATAAAGTAATAATTCTGATCAGAGAGAGGAAGAAATAAATGCTCTTCAAAATTTACTGCCAAAAGGGGGGGGGGAATTCCAAAGCTTGAAGCACCTGCTGGTTACTGCACACAGCTTCTTGGCCAAGTCAGACTCGGTTTTTGGTATGGAATATCCCAGCCTGCTGTTCATTAGTGCTCAAATCACAAGCAGGTGTTGCTATAGCTGTTAAAACTGCAGTCAGGGGACTGGAAATATTCAACGTAGCTTGCCAGACTTAGAGAAGAACATGCCAAAGTATTATTTAAATGGACAAACAATTGATATTTCTTAATTAGCGTGATTGCTGCCATGCTGATTATATGGAACTGGAGACTTCAGCTAGGTTGAAACGGTAGCTGTAACTGAGGCAAGCAATTATTCAGAGGATTTGGAACTTTTCTCATTTTTTTTCTTGAGGCCTGTAAATTAAAGGCAGAAATTAAAATCATTTCACTTCCAGCATGCAGGATAATGAAATTTGGTTAAATGATGATTTTGTTATTTTTGTTAAATGCATTTCGTTTCTGGAATGATGCCAAGTGTACCGCAGGCATTGCTCACTGTATCGCAAGGCATTGGGGAAATGGGCCTACAATTTCTTCAGTATCTTCTCTATAGCAAATCAAAGCAAAACAAAACAAAAATTGAGACATATGTTTGTCATAACAAAAAGAATTTGAGGCATATGTTTGTCATGGGAACCCAGTATCTTTCAGGAACATTTCTGATGTCACCCCAGTGGCATGTGAACTATTGTTGTGACTTTTTCTTAGATAATGTTAGAGGTAGGAGGGGGCCGTCAGTTCAGCCATTCTAGCTTTGTCTCACTTTCTATTACTGGTATGGTCAAAAGTTGCACTGGAGTTCTCTTCTGCATTGAGTTCAGGTTTCTGCCATTACTTTAGTGGAATCTAAAGGGGCCACAGTGTAATAGGCCCTGCCCCATTATGATACCAACAGAAGTACCCCTGCTTGAACTTAGTGCTTGAAGTTTGTACCTACAAACAGGTAGTTGTGAACAAGACGACAGTTTACCTACTGGAAATCCGGGGTGGGTGGGATTACTGCCTTTAATTTGTCACCAATTTTCCTGGAAAATACTGTTTGGGATGACATAGGGCTTTTGGGGAGCCCCAGCAAGAAAAGACAGCAAAAGCTTACAGAGTTTTTGATAGCTGATCCCCCAAAGTTTCTGAGCAGCATTTCTCATCTCTCACCCACTCTTTGCTTGTTTCTTGACCTCTCATATACTCGGCATGTGTTGCTGTTGTGACGTCATTTCAAGGTTTCCTTGCAATAGCCACTTTCCCCCATGTCTTTAGCAGCCAATGTGTGCAGTTAACGGACATGGCAGAGCTGCCAATCCCATCTTCTTATACCTTTAGTGGGACTTTGGCATGCTTGTGGCTTGTCCTTTAAGGATCGTTTTGTTGAAGGTAAGCTATGTAGCTGTGACCTGTTGCACATAAATTTTGAGCTGTTACTCTTGATTGCGATGTTCTATGTTCCTTTGTATGGGGGAAATTGTCTGCGATTTTCTGCAGAGCGGTAAAAACTGACCATTCTGTGTTCTCCTAGTATTACTACAGCATCAAAGATATCAGCATCGGAGGACGGTGTGTGTGCCACGGTCACGCTGACGTCTGTGACGCCAAGGACCCTACAGATCCTTACAGGTAAGACTTCTGTTGTGTCTAAATATATTGGTATGTTAACCTGTGAACTAAGAATGGTAGTTGTGGAACTGGAAAGGTGTTGTTTCACCGTGTCACGGCAGTTTCACCAGAGTAACGATGCATCCATTGGTGGAAGAAGAGAGCCCGCCCCCCCCCCGCCCCCGTTGCAGATCCCCATTTTGCTTTCCATGCTGTTTCTTAGGGTCCCTTGACCCACCTACATCCCCTTGAACAGAATTTCGGGGGGATCAGTGAGCTGCAGCAGGAGGGTGGAAGCAGGGAAGTCCACTCTGCCATCTTCCCTCCGCTGCTGGTGCTTTGGATCCAGTCCAACATTCCCAGCACAATGAAGGGAGTAACGTAACAACTAGTCTTATTCTAAAGGCTGTTCCTCTACAAATAAGCCTCTGCCTCTCCTCGCCCCCATTTTGCCAACATAACAACAACAATAACAACATTTGATTTATATACCGCCCTTCAGGACAACTTAATGCCACACTCAGAGCGGTTTATAAAGTGTGTTATTATTATCCTCATGACAATCACCCTGTGAGGTGGGTGGGGCTGAGAGAGCTCCTAGAAGCTGTGACTGAGCCAAAGTCACCCAGCTGACTTTAAGCGGAGGAGTGGGGAATCAAACCCGCCTCTCCAGATTAGAGTCCTGCCATCTTAACCACCACACCAAACATATAGATTATAGAATTGGATCAGACACAGAATTGGAGCCACACTGTCGAATCACACGTTTCCCATTTAAATTCGATTGGACCGAAATGATTTAATCGGTAAGAACCAGGTCATGTGCTATGTAGGAAGCCAATGAATATCATGACCAGTTAGGTTTGCATTGTGATCCCAACTCTGTTTATCGAACTTTGGACCTTTAGCATAATCCACATCCCATCTCTGATTGATTAGATGTAAGAATAACATACAATTTGGGGTGGGGGGGAGATTTAGCTAATTATATAAAATAGCCTCCAGTTGATCCAGCCTTAAGGCTTACAGGATTGGTTTAATGATGTATAAAAACAGATTTCAAGTCAAGAGGTCAGTTAGATGATCAGCTTGTCCAGAGAAAATGTAAATACTCTTCATATGATCACCATCTTGAACTTCATAGTTCGTCACAAGCCAACTTTTTGAAGTTCCCATACTGGGTTGATTTGTTGATTATTTGTTGGCATTTGGAAATTTCTGTGCCTTCAGGACTTTCTGTGTGATCTTGTCCTCTCTGATTGCTGTAGTCCTCCCATCTGCATTTGATTTCTTCAAAAGAGTTCAATATTATTTCTCATCTGTCAGCCAGCCCATATGGTTTTCTATACATTTCATCCCACAGGTAGATTAGCAGAAAGGCTTTCATGAACCATGACTAAAATGAAATTTCTCCTACTTAAGGGAAGACTCTGAGTTTCTCTACACGAGACATCGGACATGTGAAGGACACGTGTTGGGAGATGCAATAGTAGCCAGGAAGGGTAGTTTAAAAAGACAGAGTTGGTGGCAGGGCAAAGGCTTTGCTGTACACTGGATATATGTGAAGAGGCTGTGAAATGCCAGAAGGGAAACTTCAGCCCATTATAACCTCTCCAGGTCCAAGCTGGGCTCTAGAAGGAAGCTCCTGCCCATTTCCATTCCTCGCTGCCCTCTGGGTTGCGATCCCACACAGTTTTAGACTGAAGAGGTGAAATTGACAGAGCCTTTGGGAGGCGAAGATGAAATTAACAAACCCTCTGAGGAGCAATCTCTGTGGGCTCTGTCTTTTTAAATTATGCTTCCCAGCTAACATTGCGTCTCCCTACACTTGATGAATGCATGCCAAGGCATCTCATGTAGAGAGACTCAAATATTACTTACACTGGTGCAGTCCTATAGAATTAATTAGGACAGCACCAGTGTAAACAGTCGATGATTTTTTCCTTTGGTGTCTGGAACTGTTGTAAAAATTGCCCAGACCTGTGCAATATCGTTCCTTACTGGGAAGCTTAAAATGTGTTTCCAAAGAGCAGGGGAAAGTAGAAAACATTTTCCTGAGGGCGTTTTTAGCTTTCATAATACCTCATCTCAGGAAAGCTTTTAAAGGATGTGATTAACCTGAAACAGGGCCAAGACTTAAGGGCAGAGGAGAGCAACTTGGTTCCAGTCCCCCTGGCTTTTGTCCCGTCTGAATTTTTAGACACTCTCAGACGAATGATAGGAGAACACTCGTATCTCTGATCTCCTGAACTGGTGGGGAGATAAAGAGAGTGGAAAACGTTGCTTTCTTCCTTGGGATAATGTGTAGGGGTAGAAGTGAGACGTTGCTGCATACTCATCTGTCTTTTTAGGGGGTAATCATTTTTCTGCTTTTATACCTCCCCCAAAAAAGGCAGTTTAGCTTTCCTTTACGCTTCCTGTGTATACAGCTGTCTGACGTCTAGTTACAGGTTTTTTCCCAACATTATGTCCCCAAATTTGTGATTAATCCTGGAGAGGGAAAAACACATTGTCATTTTCTTCTGTGTAAAAAAAAATGCAGCCATAAAACTTCAGAACTCAGGATGTTCAGCCTCTGTTGTTGCAGACACATTTATTTGGTTTATAACAGACTAAACATAATTTGGGGCCAAGGTGATTACAGGAGAGGCTGACGCATCTGTGGGGGGGGGCGTTAAGAATGTTCCTGCTATAATTTAAGGCATTAAAATAAAACATTTTTTTATAAAGAGTTCACTATCAAGAGATGATGTAATGCGGTTTTTCCATTGCAATCCTTTCAAATTCAAGAAAAGTCTTTGAGCTTCTACATACCGTGCAGTTTCATGTAAAATGGGGCCTGAGGCCTGGCTGTGGAGCCAGAATCTTTCCTGTCCCTATGAGTAAGAGAGAGTGCAGTTGTGATGTTTTGGGAGCATCTTGAAGGTCTGTATACTCCCTCCTCCTTTCACCTTCCTCTTCGGCACAAATAACCCCCCTGTCTTAAACTCATCCAGGCATTATATTGGCACAGATATTTATTTCTGCTTAAAACATTTTTATTCCACTTGCTCAGTTTAAAAAAAAAATCCCAAGGTATCTCGAGCTACATAGCAACGGTTTCCCTCCCAAATGGTCATGTGAATTAACGGTGAGCAACAGCCCCTTCCCTCAGTTCTCCTAAGCTGCCGCGACTCACAACTGGACTTAACAAGAGAGTCCACAGCGTGGTAGGAGGGAGGGTATGTGTGCCTGCACAGAAGAACTTGATGAACAGTAGCCATCTTAGTACCATATCCAGCGTACCTCTTGAAACAATACACTCTGAGGTAATCTGAGGGGCGGCAGTTATGATGTGCAAAAGTCAAACTAGCCAGGAAAAAACCTCCTCAAAACACACAAGACGTAGGGATGAGTGAAGATATTCCAAACTTTATTAATTTTCTTTTCAAATAAAACATTCGATGTTAAAAATTAACGGAGATCTTGAGCGAGGTTCTTCTCATTGCTGAGGCTAAGAGAGAACTGAGGGGAAGGGGGGGTCATGCATCCCTCATAGTGATGACCGTTTAGGCGGGAAAACGGGCTGTGACCGGGAGAAGCGGCCCCCTAGTGAAGCTTTATGGAAGTGATAGACACTTTTCTGGTTGGCAGGCCTGTGCATGCGCAGTCCCATGTGTGCCTGCACAGAAGAACTGGATGAACAATAGTTACAGGTAAGTGCAACCCTGTTTTACCACTAAGTAGTCCCTCCTGACCAGGATTTGAAATCATGGTTTAACTGAAGGCCAGCTACATGCAAATAGAGCGAAAACACACACATCCCCTTGGTGGGAGCTGCCATTCCTTAGCAGAGAGGTCAGGTGCATTCAGAGATGTACATAACACGCACCTGATCATGTACTTTTGCTCAATGAACAAATCAAGAACTTCTGAGTTCCTAGTGTCCAGATGTTGGGGAGCTTGGATCCTCCATCACTGCAGATAACATAGCCCTGGAAGGCGCATAGACTCCATCTCTGTACTGTGATAATCTTGCACAAAAGCACACAGTTAGACAAATGCTATGAAAAGGAGCTGCAGCATTGGTAGCATGTCAGTTAATTAATGTGTTTGCTGTGAGGTTTTGCTGTCATGCACTTGCCTGATGCAATTGGCAATCTAAGGCCTTGGCTGATCCTGAAGAGGATTTTTTAGCCTTCCGGTTTGCCAGCAGTTTCCAGAGTGGTGTGAAATTAACTTGCAAATCTAATTTTTTTTTTTTTGCTGAAAAGTAACTGGCTGTGCAAACAGGGTCCATTGCCAGTCCATCTAATACACCCTGATGAGTCATTGCTGTAGCTGTTGTGGTCATGATAATGAATGGAATTCTTTTCAATACCAAGCGCCCTGTCCGGGTTGGGGAAGAGCTGTGGCACAGTGGAAGAGCCTCTGCTTTGCAGGAAGAAGGGTCCAGGTTTCATCTCCAGTTAAAAGGATGAGGCATCCGGTGTTGTGAAAGAGAGCTACCCGAGGCTCTGGAGAGCCAATCTGAGTAGACAGGACTGATATAGATGGTTGGATTCCGTGTAAGGCAGCTTTGGGTGTGTGAGAGTGAATGTGAGCGAGAGCTTGATTTTTGCAAGTAAGATCCATTGTCAAGACTATCTCATCTCATTTGTGGAACTTGTGGTGCATTTTCATCACACTCCAATTCGTGATGATGAATATAGCGTGCCCCCAAAGGACTGCTGAGTGGTAGGCAAGATACGCTTCTTTTAGAAGCGAGAACAAAAACCCGCAGTAGATTTTGCTACTTTATGTTTGCTTGGTGCTAGACAAGCACGGAATTTGGCAAAACAGCTATTCTCTAGTAATGCATTCATGTTCATAAAAGGTATATTCATATAAATGGTTGTGTCAAATACAGACTGAACTGCTTCCTCCCCCGTATAAATCTGCACATCATCAGAAATCGGGAGGGGGGGAGCGCTACTTGATGTGTTCATGAAGATGGCCCCTCCCACAGAAGGTCATCTGACACCTAGCGAAGACTTTTCTTGTAGGTACAAAATCATAAAGAGTCCAGTAGCACCTTTAAGACTAACCGATTTTATTGTAGCATAAGCTTTCGAGAACCACAGCTCTCTTCATCAGATGCTCCATGCATATAATAATATAATAATAAGTATAATAATGATCTTGTTGCTCTTCAGCGAAACATCCAAATCTGCTTTCTAAGGTAGGCAGCCGTAGCCTGCCTAATAGTAGAGCCAACCGTATCTGGTTCTTGCTTTTTAGCTTAGAAACTAGCAACATGTGTTTCTGCATGTTTGCAACCTAGCTGTTGATTTTCAAGATGTTACTTTAGGAATTTGGGATAGTCTTGACAGTTCGGGCACTAAACAGACCCCAAATGTTAAGCAAGGCTCACAGAAACATTTATTTCTTCCTACAAAAAGTGCCTTTATTTTTGTCCTACCATCTTCGAACATATAATTCCAGTGGTCCCCCAGCCAGCATTCACTCTTTAAACAGTATAATAGAGTTTTTGTCTGCATTTGTGGGCTTATTCTTCCTTGAAAGAAATTTTTTAAATAAATGGTTGAATTGATTTGCCTTTGTAGTTGAGAACTGCTCACACTGGTTTAGTGCGTTTATAGCAATGTTGTGCAATAGAGCAGCTGCAAAACACACCACAGTGAGATTTCTCAACAGGGAGAGCCCTCGTCTTACCTGAAATATGAAAAACATTTAGGGCAGGATTCCAGGTACAGTTGAACTTGGCAGGAATTCCACTAATGACTTCACTGGAGCCCAAATGTTACAGTCCATGTACTTTACCTCCCTTGGTATGTCTGATTATAGTGTGAAAATTGACATTTATATTGTATGCATGTAGAAACAGGCCATGAAAATACATGGATAATAAATTTTGTGCATGGACAGTGAGACATGGGAATGGGACAGAAGAAAGAGAACACACCACAAAGGACATCTTAGCCAGTTTTGTTTGTCAAAAAAAAGAAATGAACTTCCACGTTATTACTTGTATGGTGTTAGTGGTTAGAATGCCAGACTAGGATCTGGGAGACCCAGGTTCGAATCACCACTCTTCCTTGCATGTTTTCTGGTTAACTTTGGGCCAGTCGCACTCTTTCAGCCTAACCTACCCAACGGGATTGTCGAGGGGTAAAAATGGAGGAGAGGCAAACCATGTAAGCCGCCAGCCCCCCCCCACACACTTTGAAAGAAAGGTTGGTTATAAATAAAATAAACAGTGCACGATTTAAGTGTCCCATGTTTACTGCGCATGATGTGCATGATGGTGTACTCTTTATCAGAGAAACTGAAAGCCATTCAGAAGCAAACACGTTTCCAAACCAACTTTGCAACACATCAAACTATGTTAGATTTTTTGTTAAAAGACGACCGACTCATTTGGGTGTGTGCCTATACAGATTATGACACAAGGCCACTTCAAACGTTTTTCTTAAAGAAAAAAAAACCCTGTTTCGTAAAATGCTTCTACAAAATCATAATTGTCATGAGCGGTCAGTTCTATTCTCATCCTTAGGTAAACCATAAAAACGTATTAAGGCAGAACTGATACACTGAAAGGTGTAGAAACTGAGCTTCCAGAAGTCCCCCACCCCATTAAAATCTGGGGTAGGGGGGCAAGTTTTGCTGAGGACTGCAACTTAAGTGCTTCTTTCACTGGGGCAACTGGTAGCTCTGCAGGGCCGTTTCAGGACAGGAAAATGGAATAATGGGGCACTGACAGTGCAGTCTTAAGGAGAGTTACACTATTTTAAACCTTAGAGGACTTAGAGCCAAGCTACAGGTGATGCCTGACACAGGTTGGACACTTGACAGCTTCCCTCAAGTTTTGATGGGAAATGTAGGCGTCCTGGTCTTGCAGCTGTAATGGAGAGCCAAGCTGTAAAACCAGGACGCCTACATTTCCCATCAAAACTTGAGGTAAGCTGACAAGCATCCAAGCTGTGTCAGGCATCACTTGTAGCTTGGCTCTTAGAAGAGCTGTAACTTTGCTTGGGATTGCACTGCCAACCCTCTCCCCGCTTCCCTCATGTCCTGGGCCTTGTCAGTATAATGTTCAAGTGCACCTAATTTTTATGGTGTGTGTGTAGGGGGCGGGGCGGGGGGACGCTAGAAGCTGTGTTCACAAAACTCCAGCATCTCCTGTAGTTTTGTACTGTTGTTGCAGAATCTCAATATAAATCATTCCTACCTAAATAGTTTCATGTGCCCTTTTCTGTCTCTTGTGCGTTATTTCTGTGCGCCCCAAGTCCCCCAGTTGTGCAGATCACATGAGGAAATTGAAGCGGGGGCTTTAAATACAAGAGTAAGAAAAAGCAGATAGGTTGTCTCCTTGCTGACCTGGTGCATATACACAACATCTTGGAATGGATCCCTCACTCAACTGGGATAGATGTATAAGATTCCCCAACAGGAATTTCTTGCTAGCAGATGGGGAGCTGGGTCAGAAAGGCAGCTGTTTAAAAATTGCAGATAGGCCAGTTGAAGTGGTTTTGGAAAGCCTCCTGCAGATTTGTCTGTTCCAGCCTGATTAGCGAATCGATTTTCCCTGGATTTCTTCGTTATCTTTCCCAGGTCTTTCCCTCGGAGGAGCAGCATTCCATTGCTTCTCCTTTTGCTCCTGGAGGCGACAAATTCCAGGAACTACATGATGCATTTTAGCTGCCAACCATGACGTGCGCTGTAGAATAAATCTTGCAGTATTCACGTGCTTGTTTTAGGGAAACAAAAACCGGCTTGATTGGGCCCCTTTTGTTTCAGAAGGTGTCAGCTTAGGTCAGATTTGTAATTGGGCGCTTGCATGGTTCTCAGAATATTTCTTCACTACACAGTTGTTGAAATGGAGAGCATCTAATGGGGGAGGTCGAAGGACGATAATACCGCAGAAGGTGAAATTTGTAGGAAAGAAAAATTGGCTTAGATTCTTAGAATGGGGCAAAGTTTACACAACTAATGTTTGACGATTCACTTTTCCATTGCAGCTTTCGGCGTTTCTGAAAAAGCTGCTTTTGCGGAGAACGACTTGGGATACCGTGTGGGAAGGTGTTGTAGGAAGTGGCAGCTAGCTATAATCCCTTCCCCTGCACAAACCCTTGCTCCGTTCCTGCCTGATTTCAAGCAAGATTTCCATCCGTTTCCCCTTTCCACAGCAGCCTCTGTACCTCATCCCGCATTGTGAGGTTCCCCCTGTTCTCATAGAGGATAGGGTGGGGCAAGGTGTAGGGGGCTAGAGTGGGAAGGTAGAATTGGCAAGGATTTGTTTTGTGAACTCTGCTTCATTTGTAGATTGTAGGATCCAAGCCAATGTGTTTTAGGGGGCCTGAACAAAGATGATGTTCGTAGTATAGAAGCAAATTGCTTCTAAGCTTGGTATGTCTTGTATTCATGTTCTTAGTGGTCTGACAGTTAGGAGGTATTTTGTAATCCCATTATATTTAGCTCTTAGCTTGTAAGCTTGATTTATTCAGCCACCTGAATGCAAACTCCAAGAACTCATTCATGTAAAAGAAAACCCAGCTAGGAAGTTGTAAGGGTTCCCATTATAAGCCAGCAGGATCTGGTTATAAAATGTTTCTAGACACTAGATTAGAAACATTTTATAACCAGATCACGCTCACGCTTTCCCCCTGATTTCCTCCCATAAATTTCACCTGGTTAATGTCTTCACGTTTTCAGACCCTTCTCTGAAGTCACAGTGGCTAGAAATTTTATTGGGGTAGGGGTCTGAGAAGCTGTAGCACCATGTATAGAGCTAGGCCACAGATCTTGCTTGCATGCACATCTCATAGATGTGGGAATACCATAGGTGCATGCATCCCCTTCCCCACAAACCAGTTTATCAGTAACCATTCTGAGGCATTGTACATAATCCCAAGTGGTTTTAGTTAATGTATTCCTCAAGCATCTTTGCTCAGTTTAAAATTTCTGCTGTCTGAGAGTCTTCCTTGCCCGCTGCTGCCTCTACCTGAATTTCTCTGTCACCTGCTGCTTGAAGGGTACGGTGGACGAGGACTCTATCTGTTACCTTGGGTCAGGCACAGCTCTCTCAGCCCCACCCACCTCACAGGGTGATTGTCTTGAGGATAATAAATACTCACTTTGTATACTGTAGTCTGAGTTGGCATTAAGTTGTCCTGAAGGGCGGTACATAAATCAAATGTTGCTGTTATTGTTATAAAAGACTAGTTGCGTCAGAGGCTTGATCGACTTTATTTTGGCCTTTTTATTAAAAACAAATCTGGCAGGAATTGCTAACCCTCAAATCATAACAGACTTTCAGACTCACCAACTGGTCAAAAGATTGGTTGAATTTGGGATAAGACGGCTGCTTCTGATAGGGTTGGAGCACCTGTCGACTTCTGAACTCCGTTTATTTTTCTTGCACTAATACTGCGCTAAACCAACTCAGTGCAGTTGAACAGATCTTTTTCCCTCATTGCCACAGGCGGAATCGTTCGTTAGGTTGCCGGCTCCTGTTTATACGACTGTTTTTCAGTGCTGTATTTATGGCCTTTGCTGAAACAACAAATAAATCTTCCTCACCAAGCAGTGCAGTTTCTAAAGCACACTCATAATCTTCAAAGCCCAGGGTTAGCAGCCCAGACTCAACAGGCTGCCAGTCCTCCAGTGTTTTCAAGGTCTGCATTTTCCTCCTTTTGGGGTCCAGAAGCTCCAGTTCTTCTTTTCAAGTTCCACTGGCTCCAATGAAAGGCCGCTGGCTTGACCTTTGCATCCTGTTTGTGAGGTTCTGCAGGCATCTGGTTGGCTGCTGTTGAAACCAGAAGGCTGCACTTCAGCCCGAACAGAAGGCATTTTGTAAGATCTTCTCTTTCCCCCTTTTTGAGAAATCCAAGTGGGGTTTCCTTTGACCCTTCCTGGTGCTCTTAAGGATAGACTGCAGAAATGTTCCTCACATCTGCAGATACTTTGCAAGACAGGCCCCCTTGGGCTGAGCTGCTGGTGCAAGTTTGAAAGCCCCGTCCTCTCAGACCATCTACTTTCCTCTAGCGACTCACACAACACTCCTTGATTCCTGAGAATTTGCTGACTGGGCTGAGTCTTTTGGCTCCTTCAGATTGTTCCAGTTTATAACGACGACGAAGCCTGTTTCTGCAGATCCTTATTAACGTATGCAAGTCTGCAAAATTTCTGCACGTCTTGCATGGCTGTTGACAGCGGCTTCTGTTGGGATTTTGGTCAAAGAAAAAAGTATGGGGCAGTTGATGCAGTTTATGGGAGGAATTCACCTATTCACACCACTCAAGGAGTTGCTAATCTCCTTCCCATTTCAGCCAAGCAGCTAATTGGATGGTTCATCCATCAGCTGGAGAGAGAAACCTGCTTCCTGATCTTATAAGGGATATAAGGGCTCGGGGATCTCACTTCCTGGTATCTGGCGAAGGTAGCTTGACTCTTGAAAGCTTATACTCTGGGAATCTTGTCGGTCTCGAAGGTGCTGCTGGACTAGAGTCGTGTTCTTCCACTGCAGACCAGCGTGGGTACCCACCTGAAACGCTCTCCAACATGGCCACGCTAAACACTACTGCCACATGAAATCCTGCAGCGACTGATGTGGGAGGGCCTGGATTGAACCAAGGATAAATTGAGCCTCTGGCTTACTCTGCTGTTTTTCCCTCCCACTGGCCAGCACTGCTGAGGCTACTGGCATGGAGGAGCTAAGGGAAGTTCTCATGCACCACTGACTACTGCTACCCTGTGTTAAAATAATGTGGTGGCAATGACAGACACATTGGCAGGAACACTCTTCTCTCCCCCCCCACTCCAATCCTGGGAGGAAAGGTCATAGCCAGGGCTTTTTTTTAGGGGGAACGCGGGGGAACGGAGTTCCGGAACCTCTTGAAAATGGTCACATGGCTGGTGGCCCCGCTCCCCTGATCTCCAGACAGAGAGGAGTTTAGATTGCCCTCCGCGCCACCAAGGGCAATCTCAACTCCCCTCTGTCTGGAGATCAGGGGGCGGGGCCACCAGCCATGTGACCATTTTCTCCGAGGGCAACCCACTGAGTTCCACCCCCTCTTTTCCCAGAAAAAAAGCCCTGGTCATAGCAATTGGGGGTCAGCTCTTTCCAGCAAGCTAGCTATGTTTAGTCCCTATCCTTGGGCCTTTTGTATTCTTGGGCCTATCTATTATCTCAAGGAAGGTAGCTCATGTCGCGCAATGCAGTGGCATCACAATTGAATACTATCAGGACTGCTGCTGGGCTGTGGCTAAGAAAGGCCTCAGCTTTTCTTTCACTTGCAATCTTCCACTTTCACAAGGAGGGTCTATAGCATCGTTTATGTAAAATAAAATTTGTAACCATCGCCACAGATGGGAAAGATTAAGGAGTGCAGTCTTTTGCTGCCTTAATAATGGGCGCATACATCTAGTGCAAGAGAAATTTATTTATTATTTACTTTTTTAATGTCATTTATATCACACCTTTCTTCCCAATTGGGATTCAAACAACAACAACAGCAGTGCGTATATACTGCTCTTCTAGAAAGATTCGTGCCCCACCCAGAGCGGTGAATAAGTGAGTGTTATTATTATCCCTACAATTCAGCTGGGGAGCTGGGGCTGAGAGGAGGGGCTTACCCAAGGCCACCTACCGAGCTCGTGGCAGTAGTGGGATTCGAACCAGTTGAGTGCTGATTCGCAGCCAAACTGCTTAACCACTGTGCTCACATTGTAAGCTCAAAGCAGCTTACATTGTTCTCCTGGCCTCCATTTTATCTTCACAGCAACCCTGTAAGGTAGTTAAAGCTGAGAGTGTGTAACTGGCCCAAGGTTACCCAGTGAGCTTGCATGGCAGAGTCTCTCTCAAATCCTAGTCAGAGACTCAAACACTGTACTACTCTGTCTCTTTGTCAAGAAATGTGCTGTGGTTTCCTGTTGTTAGCAAAAACCAATCCAGTTTCAGCCTGGGTGCTTGTTTCTTGGCTGAACACTTTGCGTATATTACATTGGAAACACATGTTTTGTTTGTGTTTCTTTGTTATGCATTCTATTAATATTCCACTTTTCTGCGTACATTAGCTTTCAGAGCAATTCACAACAATTCTCTTTTGAGCGCCACACCCTCCTTTTGCAGCCACCCTAGAGTTTACATCGTGGTGGTACCCGTGGTTGGGGTGACTATATAGTGGCCAGTTTTGTTTGGTGGCGCCTGGATTTTTATGCTGCTGATATAAATTGTGTATCAATATTGAGTTTTTGTATTATTTATAATGTCTTATTGTATTTTTAACAATATATTTATTGGAAGCTGCCCTGAGCCTGCTCGTGGGAAGGGTATAAGGGAAGGGTTTAAGTTGAATAAAATAAATAAATAAAATTCACATCAATCACAAAGATGCAGCATATGATGTGAAGGAAACTGTAGCCTTGTTCAGAAGTTATAGAGAACGCACGTCCAATCTGTATAAAGTCCACACTTCATTTTCCTTTGTGTGTCGAGTAATACTCATGTTACGTTAAATGCATGTGATTGAATGGCACATTTATCCAGGTCCTGGTCTATAGTTCCATTTGTAAAGTGGACGCTCATTGGCTTTTTCTTACAAACAAGCAGGGCTTTTTTTCAGCTGGAACGCGGTGAAACAGAGTTCCGGAACCTCTTGAAAATGGACACAGGGCTGGTGGCCCCGCCCCCTTATCTCCAGACAGAGGGGAGTTTAGATTGCCCTCTGTGCCACTGGAGCAGTGTGGAGGGCGATCTAAACTCCCTTCTGTCTGGAGATCAGGGGGCGGGGCCACCAGCCATGTGATCATTTTCGCCAAGGGCGATTGAAACTTTTAAAAACTCCCCCCTTGTTCCAGCTGACCCAAAGTGACGTCATTGGTCCTGGGAACGTGCACGCATTTTGCGCGCGCACATGTGGTACCAGGGGCACCACCTCCTGACAAGACTTGCCCCTTGTGCTGGCAACCCACTGAGTTCCACCACCTCTTTTAACAGAAAAAAAGCCCTGCATGCAGACTGTACATGCGCCCACTTAATGTGCAAACAGGGCAGGTGTGTTGTGGTGGGGAGAGGAGGTGAGGAGGACGTCTGTAGTACATAATTCTGATTTTATAGGGTATTCTTTTCTTTTCTTGCATTTGGAGGTGCTTTTGCTAAGGCCTGCTTGGTTAATTTAATCTTCTCTCTGTGTTTTATTATTATAGCCAATTGCTAAATTGTTCCCCCCACCAAAGGAAGAGCGCAATCGTTATTCTGATAATAGCGGAGAGCCTTGCTTTGTTCCTCTGCATAAGGGGGTGGGGGAATCACCAAATAACTATAGTATCTGTTAGGGGCTGGCAGAACCCAGCGAAGTCTGCATGATTTCTGGAAATTCAGAAGAATTTAGAAGAAGGAGAAGGAAGTCTCAAAACTCCTGCATGGTTTCTGGAGATGACGATGGGGGAGTAGCTTAGATGAAAGCCCAGCACTCACCCACCGTCTGCTGTGGGTGGTTGCTAACTGGAGGATGTTTTCCTGTCTCTGACAGAGGATAAGGGCTTCCTACTGAAGCAGAAACATAGGTGCATATGACCTTCCCCGGGAAGGATCCCACACAAAGCTGCTTTATACTGTTTCAGACGATGGGTCCCTCAAGGCCAGTATTGTCTCCTTAGACCGGCTGTGGCTCTCCAAGCTCTCAGAGTCTTTCACATCACTTCCTGCCTGGTCCTTTTAACTGTAGATTCCAGGGATTGAAACTTGGATCCTTCTGCATGCAAAGCAGGGGCTCTTCTACAGAGCCCCAGCCCGTCCCCCACATCCCATGGCTGTCAGGGCCTGTTATAATGCTGAGAAGTTGTATCGGTGCGTAGAGACGATGGAGCAGGGATTGTCTTGAACGTTAGTCCACCACCATCAGGTTGCTGATTCCACAAGCCTGTCCCCAGGTGCTTAATAGGATGGCACGGACGTGTGCGCTGTGAGCGTATGTAAAACAAACTGTACATCACAACCCCTTGTCTATTTCTGATGTATTTTTTTTTAAAGCAAAAGTATCTATTTTTAAGCCCCGTGTTTTGAATGAGAGAGGAGGGTGTGTGTGTGTATGTGCCATGGGAGGGAGAGGCATGCCTGCAGGGGAAATGAGTAATTGCACAGATAAAAGCTGGAACATAACCGTGTTATCCATCAGTTTGACAAACAGACAGCATTTTTTGTTGGGCGGGTATAATGGTTCTGTGGGATGGAAGTTTCTGGCATGATGTCACCTTCCTCAATAAATCAGCCCCCCCCCCCTGGTCCAGTCAGGACAAGATCCTAACGCTTGCCTGGCACCTCCTGTTTAGTCCGTACAAACCTTGAGGGATGAAATTGGAGGGAACCTCACCTGCCGAACTATCAGACAACCTTACACTGCTCTAGCACCGGCTCCATTCCTTTCTGCAGGACTTGTGCCA
The DNA here is from genome assembly GCF_028583425.1 of Eublepharis macularius. Lineage (NCBI taxonomy): Eukaryota > Metazoa > Chordata > Lepidosauria > Squamata > Eublepharidae > Eublepharis > Eublepharis macularius. The sequence continues at coordinate 161,329,663 of NC_072794.1, read as the reverse complement.
GAAAAAATGTTTTATGCTTGATATATTTTACGGAACTAATCGATTTTTTTAAAAACACACACACACACACACACACACACACCTGCTAAGTACAGGACTAAAGCATGAGGCTGGGATAGCCTGTATTAAAAATAAGCAGAAAGTATAGACATCTAACAAGAGGTTAGTTGCATACCTCTCTTAAGGTTCACAAATGATAAAATGATATGTAATGTTTTACCATGTAAATTGAGTGTTTTATTTCTCCTAATTAAGGTGGGGTTTGAATGTTAATGGGGTAAAAAAATGCTGGTCTCAAAAGCAAGAAGGAGGGGAACTGGATGGGTGAATGAAGCATGTTGTGATTGTATGGTAGCTGTACCGAGGGCAAAGTGAGCTGCAGTTTTAGAGTTGTTCTGAGGGAAAAAGAGTTCATTGCGTTGTTTTAGAGTTGATCAGAACTGTTCTGGGAGAAAGAGGGAGAAGGAGGAAAGTGCTGTAATGCAAGGGAAGTTGGTGTGTTCTTTTCTTTGTGAGTATTATCAGCCTGAGTGAGGAAAAATAAGTCTTTGTGATTGATTCCTTTTAGAAACGTTTGAAGATCTGTACCTGTCTAGAAACCATTATGCTTATGAATTACTCTGAATCCAGTACACATATGAACTTATAAATAAACTATTTTTGTTTAAGTAAAATGTCTATTTCAAATAGGTATAAAAGATCCCTTTACCTCACAGCCACCCCTACGCCCTGATATTCTACCAAATATAACAAAGCCTTCCTATACTACAAGTCAAACTGAGAGAACTAACGTGAGAGTCTTAGATGGCAGGGAAAAGCTTTGGGGAACACTAAGGAGCCCAGGGAGGCTGCAATATTTAGGTCTTATAAAGGATGCAAAATGCTACAATATAAATCAACTTTTGAATTTTCACAAGCATAATAGTAATTACATGGATATTTGTTGAAATATTTGCCTGTAGTTTTATTTCCTTGTTTGTTTCTCGTAGTTTGTTAGGCAGAAGTCCTGGCTTTCCCTTCTGCAGGAAATACAACCCTCCATCAGTTCTCTTCATCACATTCTGAAGCACCAGAATAAAAATCAGTGTATGCCTTTCAATCAGGATGCTATTTCCACGGTCATGACTGGAGTGTAGGATGCAGCATTCTCAGATAGAGAGCACTGTGTGACTGGCAGGAAAAGTTGTGAGCAGAATTTAACATTTTATCGAATTCAGATGTTAGTCTAGATATGGTGAATGTTCGGCTCATTCTCACTGCTGAAAACTGGTGCTGTGTTTGTAAGAACAGGAAGGGTAAATGTCAGAGGCTTATGTACATTATCAGGAGCAAAGTGACAATTGTTGGTTAGGTGAATTTCTGAGCCAGTGGTCTCCTGTGCAGCTTCCCTTCCAAAGCCTCGCCACCATTTGACGATCTCTTCCAAGGAGTAACTCTGTTCCATCACTTTTTGCTTTCTAGGCTTCAGTGTGACTGTCAGCACAACACCTGTGGAGGGTCATGTGATCACTGCTGCCCAGGTTTCAACCAGTTGCCATGGAAGCCAGCCACAACTGACAGTGCCAATGAATGTGAATGTGAGTTGCCCTATCAAGAACGGCTTGACACCCCCCCACCCCACCCCCGCACACACTTTCTGCTCATGTCAAAGGTGGTTGCAAAATCAAGAATGAAAAATTTGATTTACCCTTTTTGCAGTGCAGTCGCACAAGTGAAAGTTTCCAACTGATGCAAAGGGCCTAGTTTAAAATACAGTGGTAAGTCTGAAGAACGTACAAACCTGAGCATGCACCATTAATTACATTTGTTTTGTTATCCCAGCCTGTAATTGCAATGGCCACGCCTACAATTGTTACTACGACCCAGAGGTTGACCATCACAAGGCCAGCAGAAATCGTAATGGCCAGTTTGAAGGAGGAGGGGTGTGCATTGACTGCCAGGTAAGGCTTAAGAAGCAAAGGAACTCTTACGTCTGTTGGACGGCTCTTTGTGGTGTTCGCTTGGAGCCCTGCAGTGTTGTCCACGAGAAAATATAATCTGAATCCTTGCTGTGGATAGATCACATCTGTAAGTAGTACAGCTGGAAGGGATCTAAAAAGAACGTAGTCTAGCTTCTTGAGTCGACACATCCGATCATTCCTGCCATATTAGTTTATGTAATTCAGATAATAGTGTATATCAGGGGAAAGTGGCCGTTTTACGTATTATGCAGCTCGCAGGTAAACTCTCATCTTCCCTGTAGAGCTGTGCTATGTCCCATGATGCAGTAGGGCCATGTTAGTTTTGACCATGTATGAAATAGAGCAGTTGTTCCTGTTTACACACGAATAGCAACAGTCCCAGGCAAATTTTGTGAATACTCTAAAACTTAAGAGAAACACCAGCAAAAAAAAAGACAGTCACCTAAACACGGTGGTTGGCATTCACTGGTGAATGTCCCCAAAGTGGGGAAATATATACCTTATTGTGTGGGGGTACTCTTGGACTCAGGCCTACTGCTGGGTATGCAGGTGGCAGCTGTGGCCAGGAGTGGCTTCTACTGGTTAGCCACCCGTGGCCTTTCCTGGGCAGAAAGATCTGGCCACCGTGGTATGTGTCTTGGTTACATTCAGTACATTACAGTTACTTCAATGTGCTCTACATGTGGCTGCCTTTGAAAAGTGTTCGGAAACTTCAGTTGAGGCAGAATGCTGCAGCCAGGATGTTGCCTGTGGTGGGCTGTACGGAGTGTATCACTCCAGTCATGGCTCATTTACGCTGGCTCCCAATCTGTTTCTGGGCACAATTCAAGGTGCTAGTTCTGACCTTCAAAGCTCTGTGTGAAGGCCCACCTACTCCCTTATGAACCTTCCTGAGCCCTGTGGTCATCTTTGGAGTCCGTTCTTTGGGTGGCCCTGTATTTTGAGCTTAGGCAGGCGGCAACTCAGGACAGGGCCTTCTCAGTAGAGGCACCAAAACTCTGGAATTTTCTCCCCAAGGAAGTTCGCCTGTCCCCTTCTGTTGCTGTCTCCTGCCAACAGGTGAAGACTTTTTTTTTTGTTTCACTTGGCATTCCCTTAGCGATCCTTCCTCCCTCCCCAGTATTTTTAACTGCTGTTTTTATCTTTTGTATTTAAATTGTTTCAACAATGAATTTACGTGCTGGTTTAATGACTTTTAAGATGATCTTTTAATTTGTATGTTTGTAAGCTGCCTGAGTTGCTCTGTGAGGGCAGAAAAGCAGGCTAAAAAGCTGTTAATAAAATCAATAAAATCAATAATAATGTGGCACAGGTTCAGAATGGGCCAGCTTGTTTATTCTCAGGGGTTAGCCTGTTTCCAAACTGCTACATTGGCTGTCATTTTGTTTCAGAGTTCAATTTAAGATGCTGATTATAACCTTTAAAGCCGTTCATGGCCTAGGAGCCACATATCTGGATTGTCACTTTCTGTATATCTCCACGCACCATTTGTGGTCACCCAGTTGCCACTTCCTGGTTATTCTAAGCAGGCAAGAAAAGCTCGCCTATTTACACGAGACGGCATTTTTTTATAGTGTCATTCCTGATATTTGGGAGAATTTTGTAGTCGGAGTCACTCCACAATGACAGCTGAGGTTGTATCTGTACAAACGGAACCTGCTGCTGACTATCATTTTTTTTTAGCATCACACAGAAGGCATCAACTGTGAGAGGTGCATCCCAGGATATTACAAATCCCCAGATCATCCGATAGATTCACCATACATTTGCTATCGTGAGTATACACTCTCTTGTGTACGTTTTAGGTACAGGACAGGATCAAAAGTGCCACATGTGGCATTCCATGCTCATGGGAGCTGTTCAGTTCCTCCCTTCTGGCTGCCCTCCTTTCCTGAAGGTAGCTGTCCTTCTGGAGCAGTACAGCATGTGGAGTGAGGGGCTGGCCCCGGAAAGAGAAACTGACCACTCACTTGCCCATCAAGCAGACATAGAACCATTGAGCGTGCACTTGTGGCCCTCTTTGCGTTTTGTCATATCTACTGGCCTGCATTTTGTACTGCTGGGATTGATCATGTGGTGATGATGGTGGTGATGGTAACGATCAGGGCTTTTTTTAAGCTGGAACACAGTGGAACGGAGTTCCGGAACCTCTTGAAAATGGTCACATGGCTGGTGGCCCCGCCCCCTGATCTCCAGACAGAGGGGAGTTTAAATTGCCCTCCGTGCCGCAGCACAGAGGGCAATCTCAACTCCCCTCTGTCTGGAGATCAGGGGGCGGGGCCACCAGCCATGTGACCATTTTCTCCGAGGGCAGCCCACTGAGTTCCACCCCCTCTTTTCCCAGAAAAAAGCCCTGGTAATGATGTTGATGATGATGGAATTTTGATTTTTGTAAAGCTGTCGTGCGGACACATCTGTTGTTATTGTAACAATACAGGAGGAGGTTTCAGGCAATGTGTATCTCTTAGGCAAACTTGAACATTGGAAGAACTGGAATATCTGACACCTTAACCAACAGTATGTGTCACTCCAGTGAGCACTTGTAGCTCCCAGCCATAGCTGGCCTTTCTCAGCCTTGAACCAGCACAGGAGATTCACAGATACGCTCTTTCTTCCTAGGCTGTAATTGTGACTCAGACTTCACGGATGGCACCTGTGAGGACCTGACTGGTCGCTGTTACTGCAAGCCAAACTACACAGGAGAGCTCTGTGATGCCTGTGCCGATGGTTACGTGGACTTCCCGCACTGCTATCGTATGTATTATTAACACAAGCATGGGTCGTTCGGGCAGTGGTGGGAGGAGCCAAGCATCACTGCTTGTCTTTAATTTGGCAGCGGGTGCATTTGGGCTACAACATTTAATCCATTGAGCCAGTTTGGTGTAGTGATCAAGAGCGGCAGGACTCTAATACGGAGAATCGGGTTTGATTCCTCACTCCTCCGCTTGAAGCCCGCTGGGTGACCTTGGGTCAGTCACAGCTTCTAGGAGCTCTCTCAGCCCCACCCACCTCACAGGGTGTTTTGTTGTGGGGATAATAATAACATACTTTGTAAACCTCTCTGAGTGGGTGTTAAGTCATCCTGAAGGGCGGTATATAAATCGAATGTTGTTATTATTATTAATAATTTTTGATCATCCGAAAGGTATCTCATTTAATTGTTTTTTTTTTAAAGATACTATATTTCATGCAAGTACTTATAAAAACTGCATATGATAAGCTCCAACGGGGAACACGCATTCGTCTTTTCCCATGTCTATTAATTAACTAAAATTGGTGATATTAACGACCTAAGGTATCTTTAATCAGGTGATAGACCTCAAATGCACCATGACACTCTCTTGTAATCATAATTTGGCTTCTAATATCTACTTTCTGCATCATTACATCTCTCGGTGCCAAACTACTTATTTCATGGGATTGGTTTGAAAGATGAACACAGGCCAGAAAAGCCATTAACTTTTGAGCTGAAGAGAAGGCAATATGTTTGAATCCGGAAGCGTTTATTTATAGGGGTCTGGGTTCTTGCTAATGAAGGTCGTTTTCTTGCTTAGGGAATTAATGCTTGCATGGTCTTTCCCCTCACTTAGCTGTGCCGGTTTTCTCTTTCAATGACACTGGAGAGCAGGTCCTTCCAGCTGGACAGATAATAAGTAAGCTTTTTTGTTTCCTTTTTTGTGATTAATTATGGTTTACTATGCTTATTATTAACCACTTACGATCATTTCAAGATTGGCTGGCTTGCGATCAAGGGCCCTTCTTGGCATGTGCCTATGTAACAACTTTTTCTCCCCGAACTTTCCCACCACCCCAGATTGTGACTGCAATGTTGCGGGGACTAGAGGGAACGCCTGCCGGAAAGATGCTCAGCTTGGGCTGTGCTTGTGCAAACCCAACTTCCAAGGGACCCAGTGCGATCAGTGTGCCCCAGGGTATTACGGACCAAGTTGCCAGGGTGAGTAACCAAAGCCAAAACGAGCACTGTTCAGGCCAGCAGTCTGTCTCCCTCTTTTAACAACTTTTAGTCATTACAAAACCCATCTGCACAGGCCAATTTCGGTGCTTCAGTTTCCATACTGCTGAGGGGTTTTTTCGTGACCGTCTGCACCCGATTTGCTGCCATGAGTAGTCACTCAGGCTCTTATGTGGCTTTTCCATGGCTTTCCTGGGAGCCCTTATACTCCAACTTTTTAAAAAAAGATCCACTTTCCAGTCTGCTGTTTCCCCTGTGCATGCTCTTTATCCTGTCTTTTAGTGTCCCACCCTCTTCTGCCCTCCTTCCACCCTCTGCCAGCCCACTTCATTGTGATTGGCCACTGTTGTCTCTCCAGCCACTCCCTCCCCTTCTCTTCCCTTCCCCTTGTTTTAAAAAAGAATTTTAAAAACATCCAGTGTAGGATCGATGCACCAATGGGTTGAGAGGGAGAAATCCAGGAAATAGATTGATCCAGCGATGCATCGATTCATTGTGTGTGCAAAAAAGAAAAAAAGGGGGAAAGGGCTGGTGCTCTGATGTCACCGATGACGGCATCCATGAAAGTGCCAGCACTCGTCAGTCCCGACACATTTTGACACGGTGCAGACTGAAAAGAACGGTACCACATGGACCAAACATGAGAGGTGCGAAGGGACCCAAACAAGCTGATTCGATGCTTTTTGGCTTGACTTCTGGGATATTGATGAGTTGTGTCCCTGGTGCAGATGGGGCTAGAGTTTCGTAAGTCAACAATAAAGTCCTCCTCCCTTAAGGGCTTATAAACTAAAATCAACTGTGTGGAAGGTGACAGAGGGGAGGGGAGGGAGAGACAAAGGTGACAAAAATGAATGTAAGCAAATGCAGGAATAAAGGTTAAGGGGGTTAAGGTACTTTCTGGGAGCTTAAGAGAAAAGGTAAGTTTTGAGGAAGGATGGAAGGAACAGAGAAAATGTGCTGTCTAAAACCAAGCCTGAGCTGTTGAATACTCCCAAGGCACATCTAGAAGACACAGGGTGCAGCACCCCTTGCTAAAGTTAAGCAGATCTACTGATGCTCTGTTCCTGGATAGGAGCCCTAGGCAAGGCTCCTTAAGTTCCCTGATGGAAGAAAGGTAGAATACAACTAGATTAATTAATTTTACTAGGTTTTACCTGCTGTTCTTCCTCCAGAGAGGAATAGCATTGTCAAACACGTAAATGGTCACAGAGGGAGTTTTAGGCACAGAGGTCAGTATAGGACAGTATAGGCCAAATTTGCTTAATATAAGAGCCACATGGAATAAACGTCAGATATTTGAGAGCCGAAAGACATGATGCATTGAAGTGACTTCAGATGAAGAGGCAGGTTTGGGGCAATGTCCTGAAAGTGACATCACAAGAAGGGGTAGGATTTTGCTGCAGTATGCTGGAAGTGATATCATCAGAAGGGTAGAGCTTGGGAAGAGCCATCGCCTGACCTTTGACTTGGAAGTGTCATCACAAAAGTGATGTCACATCCTTGCTAGGCTTCACTCCCAAAGTCCCCAGGTATTTTCTGAGTCAGACCTAGCAACCCCAACATTTTTATTGAAAATATGCAAGACATGAAGGAAAGGGAGGGAAATAAACTAAACTAAAATAAAATGTATAGCCACGGCAATACTCAGAGACCTCCGGGAGCCACACAATATTTCTAGAAGAGCCACATGTGGCTCCCGAGCCACAGTTTGGCCACCCCTGGTACAGGAGAATGAAAACAATGGCAGCATTTCTTTAATGGACGATGACCAGTGCCTAGATTGTATCTCCGGAGGGCACATTCTGATAAATGAATAATGCCAGAATTGCAAGGAATTCTAGCTTTCGGAGGGAGTTTCCCATAAAGCAACGATTGTATCATTTCACCTTTAGATTTTCAGGCTTCTATGGCAGTTCCTAGTCTCTAACCGTGTTCTGTGCCGTTCAGTCTTAGGCCTGTTTCTACCTACATACATGCTGTCAAGCTGCAGTCAACTTATTGTGACTCCCAGTAAGGTGCTTTCAAGGCAAGTGAGAAGCAGAGGTGGTTTGCCATTGCCTTCCTCTGCAGAGTCTTCCGTGGTGGTCTCCCACCTTCCCTTACAGGCACATTTTTAGATCCCTTCAAGAGAACATGTTTATAGTGCCTGTATCCATCTGGCTGGCTGGTCAAAACAAATTCTGCTTTTATTCAGATCAAATGAAAGCTTTGCTTCCAGTAACACTGTGATCTTTCATCTCTTTTCTGGGGGAAAACTTGGGGCTCTTCAGAGGTTTATGGGGGAGGGGGTCCTCAATGAGGAGGTCAGCAGTTATGGGTGAGAAAGACAACTTGCCCTCCACTGCCAAGCTTGCTCTCTAGGTGCACTCTGGTCATGTGGGACAAGCGCAAGGCCCAACAGTCCTGACGGGAGAACTGTGTGAACAGAATGTTGCTTTTGTATCAGGGGAAGTTCCTTTGCACCAGAGTTAAGTGCTGCCGCTAGCAGAATGGATCAGCAGGTCCTAACCCAATACAGCCCGTTTCTCTTTTACTCATGCCTCTTTTATTTATTTAATCAAGACCTCTCCTTTCCTTCATCATGAAGCTTTAAGTAGTGTACATAGATCTCTTAGGAGGTCTTCCTTTTGAGGCAGCAGCTAGAGCCAGGCCTCCTTAGCTTCAGCAAGGATACTGTATTATGTGCTCTCCAGCCATCCCCTGTGTCCCATGGCTTCATATTTTATGAACATAGATCCAAAGGAGTTAGCTGTGTTAGTCTGTAGTAGCAAAATCAAAAAGAGTCCAGTAGCACCTTTAAGACTAACCAACTTTATTGTAGCATAAGCTTTTGAGAATCACAGTTCTCTTCGTCAGATGCATGGAGGGCAAGAAGAAACTGGTCAGATATATAGGTGGAGAGGGGAGGGCGGAGTAGATGCAAACAGTAGCTTCTGATATGGAGATCAGTTTGCTTCTGTTAAGGAAGTCAGTTACTTCTGATAATGAGATAACCGTTCATAGTCTCTATTCAATCCCAGCCTGAGTCAAATTTACATATGAATTCCAATTCAGCAGCTTCCCGTTGGATTTTGTTTTTGAAAGGTTTCTGTTGAACTACAGCGACCTTTAAGTCCTTGACAGAATGTCCTGATAGATTGAAGTGTTCTCCCACTGGTTTCTGGACGTTGCCATTTCTAATGTCAGATTTGTGTCCATTTATTCTTTTGCGCAGAGGTTGGCTGGTTTGTCCAATGTACAGAGCAGATGGACATTGTTGGCACATGAGGGTATATATCACATTGGAGGATGAGCAGTTGTAAGAGCCAGGGACAGTGTAGTTGACGCCATTGGGTCCTGTAATTGTATTTCCTGGGTAGATATAAGGGCCGGATCATTAAATCTAACCCATTTCACTAAGGCACACACGTCCACAGATCACATTATTGAGGTTCTGTACTCTGAATAAGACATGTCATGCCAAGAGGCCCTCGACTGGTTACATTGAAACATTCCCATAGGGAGTCACTTTATGGAATGTTCTTGAAAACGGTAACCTCAAGTTAACGGGATAGCACTACAAGGGCCTGGGCAATTCTGTGCATCAAAATGGTCATTTATTTATTTTTTCCCCCCTCCAAAGCTTGTCAGTGCTCAGGCTCCGGCTCTTATGACGGTTCCTGCAACAGCGAGACTGGCCAGTGTCTGTGTCGAGCTGGATTCGAAGGCTTCTCCTGTGATCGGTGTGCCCCGGGCTACTTCAGCTACCCGCTGTGTCAACGTGAGTCCTCAGACGTGCGCAAATCGCTTCTGTGGAGCTTTGAGAAGCGTTTGCTGTACAAATGTTGTGCGTCGTTGTAATTTTCAGTGTAGGAAAAAACAGTTTGTTAGGCATCACGGATTTGCGCATGAAGTCTTAGAATTGAATTCTTGAAGGCAAGGGCTTGTCATGTGCCTTGTCCTTCCTGTTTCCTATTTGTCAATATCAGGAACAACCCAGACCCACTATTCATTCTTTTCTTTCCTGGAAACTGGAAGCAGAACAAATCCTGCCAAGTAAGTCCAGAAGAGTTAGCTGTAGCTGCAAAATAGTAAAGAGTCCAGTAGCACCTTTAAGACTAACCAGTGTTATTTTAGCATAAGCTTTCGAGAACCACAGGTCTCTTCGTCAGATTCAGACTCCACAGAGCAGTTTTTCCAAGTTTGGAAACTTGATTCACCGAAACATATGCCTGAAATGGCACGTTTCTTGTAATCCTCTGGCCTTGATAGTTTTTTGACTGCCAGTTTGAAACAGCTTTTATTGCTGTTTGTAGTCTGCCGTGCTTGTCCTATTTATGTGGTTATAATCTTACTATTAAAATCTCAGGGTTAGTGTTGTGAGCTGCCTGGAACGTTTTGGATGGAGATGGAAACCAGTAAATATTTTAAATAAATAAATATAGACTTGGATCCTCTGCAGGGCAAGCAGAACGGTGCTGTGTGAAAGGTTACTTTCCGACCCACCAATACAATCATCTATGGCTCCCCAAATTGTGCCGCTGTGTTAAGTGACACCCCCCACCCACCCCTGGAACATCATGGAGGTTGAAATGAAGAGCTACAGTGGGAAGGGAGAATCTGTGAGAATTTCCCTGCTCCTCTTTTACCTCAAGAGGAAAGGGAGCTTAAAATCCAAGCCGTAATCTGTTTTGCTGCGTCAGCCAGAAAACAGATTTTGCATTTTCTTGCCACCAAACATAGTAGTTTCTTGACTATGCAGTGTGTAATTGATTAACCAGTTCTGACTAGAACTTAAATTTTTGTTTATTTACTTTGTTTATAGTCTGCTTTTCTCACTGAGACGCAAGGAAAATTACGCAATTAAGATCAATGCAAAGAGAATAGTATAAAAACTGAAGACGGTGCATTAAAACTGGATTACGGTTTTGAAGAACAATACTGTCAGTAGTATAATATGTACAGTGAACAATGCAAATAAAACCAGATTAGAAAATTTAAAACAATGAAGTAAAACAATGCAGCACATACAAGAAACGGTGAATGAAAACCGCCTTAAATTTTCACGGACAATAAAACGACAACGGTGTATTACCTTTATAAATACGTCCTGAACAGTTGCATTTTACGCACAGCACGGAATGATACGTATGGGAGTCCACCTGACCTTATTAGGCAGGCCATGCATAACTGATATACTCTGAGGTTCTCAGAAGCCCATCCTATTTGCCTGCCTGCCTGCCAGCGTTTAACATCACCATTGGGAAGAGCTGGTTTTCTAGTGATTTTTGCTGTAGTGCTTTTGAGAGCACATTGTTCTGAACCTCGTGTGTCCTTTCCCTCCTAGTTTGTGGTTGCAGTGTCGTTGGGACATTGCCGGAAGGCTGCGATGCTTCTGGCAGGTGTTACTGTAAACCTGAGTATGACGGTACTCATTGTGACCAGTGCAGCTTTGGATATCATTCTTACCCTCACTGCCAAGGTATGCCAGTTTGTGAGAGGGTTGCCAAGGGAAGGTGGCCAAAAAATGGAGGTGCCTAAGGAAGAAGTCTCCTTTTGCACATTAGTACTCAGAGAAAGGTCATATCCTGCATAGCTTTCCCAGGCTAGATCTAGGCTATAGGTATTTCTTATTATCTATCCATTTGCACCTGTTTATTCATCTGCATCTATTTTATTTATTTATGTATTTATTAATTTTATTTCAAATTTGTTTTCCGCCCTCCCCGTGAGCGGGCTCAGGGCGGATAACAACATATTAAAAATACAATTAAAAATTCATGTTCATTAAAAACAACACATTTAAAACAGGATGGTGGACAGCCTTCACAGGGAGGGTTTTATAAACCCCTTTTTTTCCAGGCCGGTGAAGGCCCAGCCTCAGTCGTATGCCTGGCGGAACAACTCTGTCTTGCAGGCCCGGCAAAAAGATAGCAGGTCCTGCCAGGCCCTGATTTCAGCAGACAGAGTGTTCCACCAGGTGGGAGCCAGGACTGAAAAGGCCCTGGCTCTAGTCGAGGCTAGGCAGGCCTCCTTGGGGCCAGGGACCGCCAACAACTGTTTGTCCCCTGATCGGAGTGTCCTCTGGGGAATATATGGGGAGAGACGGTCCCGTAGATACGCTGGTCCCAGTCCGCACAGGGCCTTATAGGTCAATACCAGAACCTTAATCTGATCCCGTACTTTAATACAACATATAACAGTGTCTCCTTATGAAAACTTTCCTTAAGGTCCTTGCCCAATATAAAGGTGGTACCCCACTCCAGCAAGATTAAACAGATTTTTTTTTCAGTAATTTAAATACTGGAAATGCTCTGTATTGTATGCATTTTTGAATCACCTCTTGTGGATGTGCCCAAAGTATCTCAGTATTGGTCACAAATTATATTGGTTATCCAAGCAAACTTGGGGGTTAGATTACCTTTGAATCTATTATTGCTTTTACTGCATAATATTTGTGTAAATGTTCATTTTAATATTAGCCTGTTAACAAATCTGTTTTTAGCAGCTTAAAATGGTTTGACCAAAATACTGGATGGATTCGTCTGAATGGCTTAATAAGGCTGGGAATATAGTGTTGACGGATCAACTTGACAGAAGTTAAGTTTGGGAAGGCGCTCTGCAATTAATTTTCAACAAAAATGGGCCTTTTTTTCTTGACTTTTGGAAGAGACAGAACTCTTTGTCGGTGATGTAATTTTAATTTGGTCGGTAAACCCCATATACTGTTATATGTATGTGTGTGCCGGCTGTCAAGTTGCAACTGACTTATGGTGACCCCAGCAAGGGGTTTTCAAGGCAAGTGAGGAGCAGAGGTGGTTTGCCATCGCCTTCCTCTGCAGAGTAACCCTTGACTTCCTTGGTGGTTTTCAATCCAAGTACTGGCTGAGGCCAATCCTGCTTAGCTTACAAGATTTGGCAAAATCGGTCTATATCATGCAGCATTCCTTCCCAAATACGCTGTTATACTAAATTGCAAAGAAACCAGCCTAACAAAGTAATCTATTAAATTCTCGGAAGACAGCAAGCTTTTAGCTTGTTTTGGAAGTATTGCTGCACAGCCATTCAGTGTTCTTGACTTTTATTTGCTTAGAACGAGTGTAGTACTACTGGAGTAAATTTCTCAAGAATATCATGGGGATTCGGTGTCAGTTCCTCACTCTTCATGTCTCTTTCTTCAAACTTTTAATGTGTTTTTCATTTGCAGCTTGTTCCTGTGACCTCCGGGGCTCTGTGGACAATAACTGTAGCCCCGTTGGTCAGTGTCAATGCCGTTCAAATTACATAGGCCATACATGCAACCAGTGTGCACCAGGCTTCTACGGTTATCCCACCTGTACAGGTCAGTCATCAGATTTTGGCTTGTCTTTTTGGCAACAGGGAAGGAATTTGCTTCAGGTATCAATGCATGGCGTGAGACCATTGATTCAGTAATCATTTTTGTTCACTTGGACTCTGTTTTTTCATTCCCTATCAGAATGTGATCTAACTGGCAATTGTGTGTGTGTTATGTGCCATCAAGTCACTTCCAAACTATGGCGACCCTATGAATGAAAGACCTCCAAAATGTCCTGTCATTAACAGACTTGCTCAGATCCTGCAAACTGGAGGACATGGCTTCTTTTATTGGGTCAAGCCATCTCGTTTTAAGTCTTCCTCTTTTCCAGCTGTCTCCCACTTTTCCTAGCATTATTGACTTTTCCAGAGAATTTTGTCTTCTCATGATGTGACCAAAGTACAATAGCCTCAGTTTTGTCATTTTAGCTTCTAGAAAGAATTCAGGCTTGATTTGAACTAGTGCCCATTTATTTGTCTTTTTGGCCATCCATGGTCTCTGCAAAACTCTCTACCAGCACCAAGTTGCAGGTGGTGTTATTCTTTCAGCTTCTGGCTTTGTTGCTACTTAAAAATGGTGAAAAACAGGCACAGAGAGGCTTCACAGGAAAGCAGCGGCAGTGATCAAGGATTTAAAAAGCAGTGCATATGAGAAGCATTTAAAATTGTTGTGCTGTTGCAGAAGTTACAGTGTTTGGGGCAGTCTTTGTGGACATTCTGTTATAGAGCCTTCTGGCCTTTTAGTTTCATATGATCCTGGCCTCTTCTTGCTGATCTTTCAGCACAGAACAAAATTTAGGCTCATGATTCAGTTTTCCCTTGTTATTACAGATTCATATGTTGCCAGCTACCAAGTTACTTGTTAAGGTTAACCAGACCATGAATTAGGGCTGGTTAACCCGTGCACATTCACCCTGTGATGACCGCAGCAGAATTTTCATGCCATCTTGGCGAAGGTGTCTTTCAGTTCACACAATCTAGCTTCTAGTTAAGTCTGTAGCAGCAGTCTAAGACAGGAAAATCAAGTGATGGATTTGCATGTGTGAATCAACCCTAAGACACCATTGTACAAGGATCCAAGATGGCAATAATTGCCAGTTACTTGTGGTTCTTACTTCGATCTCCAGGCTCCTTAGCCAAAAATGACTCTGAATATCAGCGTCCTTGAATGACCTGAATGACACCATCAAATGCTTTCCCATTTTTCACCCCTCGCCTGCTCTCCGTTAAATGTGGAAAAACTGGGCCGTAGCCAGCTGGCTTTGTGTTGGTTGCCAGTACTGATGTCGGCATTGTGCTTTTGAAGAAGCTGGAAGCTTAGATCAAAAAGTCTTGGCAGATGCAGGGTGCAAGGCCATTTATTTTTTGTTCCTTGTTAATTATGATCTTGACAATGAATGGGGCAAGAGGATAAACGTATTGAGAGAGGAATGCAGGCAGAAAATAGCGCAAAGTTTCAAGATCGTACATTGCATTTGGTGTTATAAAACAATCAAATGTTTCCCCTTTTGAAGAGAAACTGTTGCTATTTAGAAAGCTTTGGCAGGTTGCCAGCATAATCCATTTTGGGTATGCAAAAAGCACTTGTGGGGAAATGTCTTTATTAAATGAGCAAATCCAAGTTATCATTTGTTGTAAAATAAATTCTTACATGTATGCTTAGATTGTGTGCCTGTGGATGGGGTAGATTTTAGTAAAAAATTGTGTATAGCCCTAGCAATTTTCTGCTTCCTCCTCCTCCTCCTCCTCCTCCTCCTCCTCTGATGATGATGATGATGATGATGATGATGATGATGATGATGATGAACTTAATGTGTATAATAACTAGGCTGTTTATTTGAAAACATTTGGATCTGTTTGAAGTAGATGAACATTTCAGGTTATGCAAAGTATAAAAGCGGGAGAAGAGAATATAAAAATCATCATAATCAGTGGCATAACTCAGGCACCATGTTCTGATCCTCAAAACCAAGGTTGTGTTCCTTGGGCTTGTTCATGCTCTCCTCCCAAGAGATCACATACTTTCTCTTACACGCAAAACAGCAAGTGAAACCCCCTTAATTCTGATCTGTGCTTTTTGTGTAAAAATTAGTTCTCAAATGCATAATTTAAAGGAACAGAGATAACTATGAAAACTTCTGTGGCAATCAACCTGGAAGTCCTGCCTATCCTTCAGGACTTCGAACCAATCCTTGTTGACTTCGGCCTCATGCAAATCCAAGTGATTGTCGGCCAGTCAAAGCCCTCGGCCAGTCAAAGCCCTCGGCCAGTCAAAGCCCTCGGCCAGTCAAAGCCCTTGGAGCTCCGCTGGATGGGAAACAGGGAGCCAGGCTCGGCATAAGAGAGGGAAAAGAGATGCTTTTTCCTCAGACAGGGAATGGCTGCTCTGGATAAGAGCAGCAGCTCAGACAGGATTTTTACTTGGCTGATAGGAGTTGGGGTCAGGTTAGCGAAGAAAATGTTTTAGTGAGACAAATGAGCACCCTGTGAAGGGCCCATCCAATCTAACTGGTGTGAACAGGTTCTGAGAGTTAAAAGAGTAATCTAGAATCTGACAGCTACGGGAATAGGATCCAGGTGAAACATGAATGCTGAGGAAACATGCCTGGAGAAAAAGAAATCAAATCTCTCCTCGGAGTTCGTGTTTGATTAACTGTGCTTTCATTTCAACGTGTTCACTCCCATTGGGAAAACTTAAAATCTCTGGGGAGTGAAATTTAGAACCAGCTGTATATTCTTTACCGAAGTATTCCACACAGAATCTTTACCTTATTACACATCTTATTTTCTGTAAATAAACCTTTACTGTTCATCACCTTCCGCCTTGTCAGTCTAGAGGTTTTCAGCGAGCCTTGTGCAAACCAGAAGTGCAAGCGCAAGAATAGGTGTGCTTCATGGCAGATGCTGACTAGTGTACTTGCTCATAGGTTCCAAGCTAGTGGCCCTAACCTGCAGAAGTCCATGTGCTGAAATGTATTGCATTAACATAGCTTGCACGTAGTCAGCCAAAGTGCTGATGCAGCAAGAGAATTCTGTTACAAACTCTGATCTTTTTGGCTCAAGGAAATTACTGCTTGTGTTTCTATCTGACAAACAATACCGACGGGCCGTTCTAGGTTATGTGGACTGTTGTTTTCCTAATAGGTACATTTTTATGTTATGACTTGATGTCATGACCTTGTCTTTTTGCATCCACTTCAGCTTGCCACTGTTCCACAGAAGGGTCTCTTCATGGCACATGTGACCAGGAGACTGGACAGTGTAGCTGCCGCCCCAGAGTAACTGGACAGCGATGTGATACCTGCATTCCAGGGGCTTACGGATTCCCACAATGTGAAGGTAGCTTCGCCTAACTCTTATTCCACATCTGTAGCGTACAGCATCCCTGAAGTCTTGCTGTCTGTCTACCTTGACACTCAGGGCACTGAGCATCACCACTGATCTGTTACATGATGAATGTGCTCCCAATGTGTTCATAATGAATAATACTAAGATGAATGCCCCAAATATTGCTGAATTCAGGGCTCCTCATTGGATGGCTTCCAAGTGCTGCTAAAAATGCTTTTTGTTTTGTTAAACTCTGATATGGAGGAGTAGAACTGCTCAAAAGTAGCAGATGGGTCCACAGTTGGCTTTGGGGGAGCCAGTTTGGTGTATTGGATAAGAACACAGGATTCTAATCTGGAGAATTGAGAGCGGAACTACAAGTGACAAATGGCACAGATTGGACACTTGTCAGCTTCCCTCAAGTTTTGATGGGAAATGTAGGCAGCTTGGCGGAATGTTGGACAAGTGACAGTTGAAAAGTCCATTGGACAGCAGTCGGAGAGCCAAGCTGCAAGACTAGGATGCCTACATTTCCCATCAAAACTTGAGGGAAGCTGACAAGTGTCCAATCTGTGCCTTTTGTCACTTGTAGTTCCGCTCTGAGTTTGATTCCCCACTCCTCCACTTGAAGCCAGCTGGGTGACTTTGGGTCAGTCACAGCTCTCTCAGAGCTCTTTCAGCCTCACCCACCTCACAGGGTGATTGTAGTGAGGATAAGAATAACATACTTTGTAAACTGCTCTGAGTGGGCGTTAAGTTGTCCTAAAGGGCTTTATATAAATCAAACGTTGTTGTTGTTGTTGTTGTTGTTGTTGTTGTTATTAAACCTTGACCTGAGTGTTATGATGTTTTCTGTGTACTTAAATTAGTTATTCCCACCTCCTCCCACATACTTTGTTCTCAGCTCTAAAGCTAAGCACATTAGCCTTCTACTCCAGTAGCTGTCTTAGCTCAGCAGCTATCCTACCAGATCTGTGAAGATAGTTTCAGGTGGGTAGCCATGTTATTCTGTAGTAGCAGAATAAAAGTGAAGTCCAGCAGTGTCTTGGTGGTGGAAGAAAGTGCTGTCAAGTCATTATGGCAACCCCTGCTGGGGTTTTTAAGGCAAGAGACTTAACACACTTGGTTTGCCGTTGCCTGTCTCTGCGTAGAAACCCTTGTCTTCTTTGGAGGTCTCCAGTTACTGACCAAGGTTGGCCCTGCTTAGCTCCCGAGATCTGACAAGATCGGCCTTGCCTGGGCTATCCAGGTCAGGGCAGTAGCAACTTAAAGACCAACAAAACCTTGCCCTAATCAAGCCGACCATGTTTTCCCCTGTGCTGTGCAGCCTGCCTCCAATCTTTTTAACAGCTCCCCTGCCCTGTGAACTGGATATAATGACTGATGAGTCATAATTCTCATTTGTACCTGGTGAAGAGAGCTTTGACTCATGAACACTTATCCCTTGGAGAACGCCGTTGATCTTTAAGGTGTTACTGGACCCACCTAGAACATCTTCCCAGAAATTGCATGTGGTAGATATGCTCCTCACACCCTCTGTCAAAAAAGATCACGGGTGCATTTTTCTGTTGCAGTGGGCTCTTGTAATCCTGCAGGGCTCGAAGATGCAGATCCTTCCTCGCCAATGGTGAGTAAATCCCCAGCTCACAAATCCCATACATGTTCAATATTTGTGAAGCGTGAAAATGGGCCCTCCCACAATCTCACATGGAGCCTGCGTGACCTTCTGTTCTATTTGATCCCCACATCCAAATACCTTTCCTCCTTCCTTTTCTCCTTTTTTCTTTCCAGGGGTCCTGCAGGTGCCGGGCATACGTGGAAGGCTCAGCTTGTGATCAGTGCAAGCCACTTTACTGGAACCTGACTCCAGATAACCCGTTTGGGTGCATGAGTAAGAAACTATTCCTTCAAAAAAGGGTCTTGTCCATGCCACTGGAAACCATCATGTCTGAACTGGTTTATCCTGACCATTATCAGGATGATATAAGTTGAATGCAGTTCACGTTTCTTCTCTTCAAATGTCAGAATAAATGGTGGTGGAAAGTCCCATCAAGTCATCGCTGACTTATGGTGTCCCCCCCTTGGTGTTTTTAAGGCCAGAGACTAACAGAGTTGGTTTGCCATTGCCTGCCTCTGCAACCCTTGTCTTCATTGCAGGTTTCCCATCCAATTACTAGACGAGGCCAACTCTGCCTAGCTTCTGAGATCTGACGAGATCAGGCTTGCCTGGGCTACCCAGATCAGGGCCAGAATAAACAGCAGAGCAAAATAAATGTCAGAATAAAGAACAGAGTATGAATAGTTACAAGGAAGACATTTTGATAGGGGCAGCTGATCAACAGACTAGCTCTGGAATCTAAGACTGGGTCAGCTTGATGGATTGTTAATGCAGCAGTACTAAATACTTTGGATATATAAAACCTTATTCAATCCATTGTATGGCCAGTTCTTTATTTTTATTTATTTATTAACGTTGTTTCTAGTCCACCTTTCTCACTGAGACACAAGGCGGATTACACAGTGTGGGTCAGTACAGTCAGTTTCAAAGATATTTCAGTACACATGTAATCGCTGCTCTACTGGAACCTGGCTCCAGATAACCCATTTGGGTTACATATACCTGCAGATTTGCAAAGATTTAAAGCCAGCAGAAATCCAATACAGAGCTTAAGCAGTTCTCAAATTGATATATTAAACAACATAGAATCCACGCAATAGGCCCATACTTACAGCAATAATAGTAAATTCTACATTCTATCACACTTACTGCAATAGTAAAGTCGATAGTCATTTCCTATTGCACATGTAAGGGCAGCTGTTGATTTTGCCCATGTCCAAGGTGGTACCTGCAGAAAGCCCTGTTCAGATGAGCGAAGGAATGTCGAGAACCAAGGCTGTGGAAGATTTTCTGTCTGACTGCAGTGAACTTTGGGTTGTGTTAGGTTAGAAGGGTTATTGGTATTCATGAGTTTACGGTAGCTTGTTGTAGATTAAAGATTTTGCAGTAAGGAAAGCTCCATCAGAATAGCTCAGATTCTCACAGATGATTGAAGGAATTAACAACGAAAGTTTATGCTGTTATCTTGCTTTTGTACTGGAGGTCTGTTGCAAGATTTTTATTTACTTAACAGAGTTTATTACCCCACCTTTCTGCCCTCATCAGGGCCACAGTGTTGGCTAACAAGTTAAAACACACATAACAAAAGCACCTCTTAAAAACCCTTAAAACCAGCAAGAAACATACCATTAAAACAATTAAAAGTAGAGCTAAAGCACATATACAAAAACATAAAAACAACAATTAAAACATAGGGCAGGAAGGCAGGATCAATGAGGGAACGCCAAAAAAATGATAACGTCTTCTCCCGTTGGCGTAAGATAGTAGTAGAAGAGCATAGGTAAACCTCTCTGGGGACAGAGTTGCAAAGTTTTGGGGCCACAACTGAGAAGGCCCTCTCCTGGGTTGCCTCCCACCTAATCTCAGAAGGTGAGGGCACTTGAAGCAGGACTTCTGAAGATGACTCTGCTGGTTAGATAGGTTTGTAGGGGAGTAGACGGTCCTTAAGGTATGTTGGTTCAAAACCACATACGGCTTTAAAGGTCAACAGCAAAAGAGCTTTAACGATGGATTAACTTTTTGTTTCCCCCAGGCTGCCAGTGTGATACTGCTGGAACAATTGCAGGTGTTGCGGAGTGCCAGCAAGTAAGTTTTCTGTCATCCGACGAAATTCACTGCAGTGTCCTGTGGGCAAAACCTTGTATCTGAAAGTCAGTTTACCTTTAGCCGGAATACAGAATTCTGAAGCTAGCGTAACCGTTGCCATGCAGAAGGTTTTTTTTTTTTTTACTCCTTCCTTAAATCTTTGCAAGATACTGTGTGTTAGATGATGGGCAGCATTTGAAGGATATTTTACTTCCATAGTGCCATCCAAAACAGAGTTAACCCCTTCTAAATCCGTTGAAGTCAGTCATCTCAGAAGTGCATAACTATACTCGGGCTGTCACTGGTAGTGGAATGGTATCATTATTCCCTTACCTGCTGGTGGATAGAGCCGCGAGAACTACGCTGCCCGTGGCCAAGTATCTCTCCACCATATTTTCCTTGAAGAAATAAAGACTCCCTATCTGCTGCTCAAGATCATTGGATCAAAGGAGCTTGAAAGGAAAAGGGGAAGTATCATTATTCTGGATAAGTTTATTCAGAGAAAAAAAGGCATATCTTTGTTTCTCTGTTGGTGTCCAGATCTTTAGCATTTAGTACTATTGTGGTTTTCTCTGTCAGTAATGAGAGTTAGAGCTGAGGTCTCCTGTACCCTCATTGCTTTTTTAATCGCAAAACCAAGCAATTATTGGGATAGCGTATGTACCGTATTCCTTTTCAGATTCTTTGCCTTCCTCATGTTTTCTGTTCGTACACACCCTTTAAGAATGGGGCTGTTGAAATTGTAACACCCTCATGGGTTGCTTATGATACATAATTGGTGTCTCATAGGGTGATGGGCACTGTTTCTGCAAACCCAACATCTGTGGCCAGTTCTGCTCAACATGCAAAGAGGGATACTACAAGCTGGCGAGCGGGAATTACTTTGGCTGTCAAGGTACATCCTCTTTCCTCTATGACAGCATGTTCACTTACCTACTGGATGGGGACGTCTCCTTGAGCCAGGGAGCTGTTGGCCCGTTGATTGGATGGGGCGCATCCAATTGCAAAGGTTTGATGACTTTGAAATTCCAGCTTGATAAGGGTAAAAGCATACATCTGCTTTCCCATAGGAAGCTGCCCAAGGAGTCATAAGAACATAAGAGAAGCCATGTTGGATCAAGCCAATGGCCCATCCAGTCCAACACTCTGTGACATACAGTGGCCAAGAAAACCAAGTGTCATCAGGAGGTCTGCCACTGGGGAAGGGACACTAGAAGCCCTCCCACTGCTTTCCCTCCCCCCCCCCAAACACCGAGGTCCTTGATTCAGGGTTCCATCTGCACAATGTCTGCCTCTGTTGAAATCCTTAGACTTGAATCCTATGAACAAGTTCTGTGCACACAAGTGTGTGCTGAAGAGCACAATTCCTCTTCTGCAAACACTTAATTTGCACAAGATCAGTGGTTTTCAGTGGCCCTTGCACAAATGAAAGTTTTCATGGAAAAGGAAACACTCCATACCAGAAGGCAATCTAGTGCATGTGGTACTCATTCATAAGATCCGAGTCTTGACGATTTGATTATAATTCTTAATGGAGAATGATCTATATCCTCATTTCCCTCTGTGGTTCTTAAGGTTTGTACATACAGTATGCACAGTCCTAACTTTTTCCCTGTGACATCTAGCTTCTTCCCATTTTTGTGGCAAGTTTTGAATGTTTTCTCACCTTCCAAGAGTTGCCAGATTTGCACAGTTATTGGTGCCCATTTTAAAAAAATTATCTTGGTTAACATTTGTTAAGGTAAGATTTGAGAAAGGGGGAACAGAATCTGGAATGGATTCTGTTCTAGGGATTACGAAATAAACCGGTCAGACGCAACGCCAGTTCAAGGAAGTTGAAAAGAAATGTCTGTGAAGGCTGATGGATAGGCAGAGATGCCAACCTTCAGGTTAAACAACTATTTCAAAAAACAATTGAAAGGTTGAGAGAATGAGAAATACAACATGGATAGGAGTGGCATGTTGTTCAAGGGCATAGTATTAAATTTGGTATGTGGACCTTTTTTGACAGAAATTAATTCTTTATCTAAAAAAATGGATGTAGAGTCCAATTTAGGGCAGGATGCTTTATTAAGCTCTGATTGTTCTAGCTAATAGAACAAAGCCGTACAAGGCTGTATACTTGGGTGGATTATGATGCTGACCAGAGTGGGAGGGGTGGTCTGTAGATCGTGTTTGGAAACTTTATTTAGGAGCCCGTTGGGAGACAGACATAGTCCTAGAACAGTTCAGAATCGGGAGACAGTGGAAACTAATCCGGGCAGGGCCAGAAGCCAACGTGAAAGCGGATACAGTGGAATAAAAATAGTGCCGAGCCTCTGCCACGCCCGTTCGACACTAGGCTTTTATGATTGCTGTTTGAAGGCCCTGAGTGGCTGTGGAATGTAAACATGTGTTTCCTGTCTGCAGGATGCCGGTGTGACATCGGTGGATCTGTCGGGCCCATGTGCGAAGAGAGGACGGGAGCTTGCCCCTGCCGCCTAAACATGCAGGGCCCCACGTGCACTCAGTAAGGCAGGCTGCGATACTCGCAGAGAACAGCCCCCAAGTCTAGCCCGACTAGACTTTTTCTGTGTGTTCCAAGTGGGCTGGGGAGTATGAATGGGTCCTTTGTTCTTCTTTGGGAAATAGCCCTGTTGACATGAGGCTGATAGAGAAGACTCCTGGGTACGGCAGGCCGGATTGGTCATCTGCATGCGATTCTACATATGTGGATTTTTTGTGTAGAGGAAAAAATGAGGGGCATGATGGAAGTTATGAAGCGATGACCCGTGGGAAGAGAATAGAGGAAAACAAGTTGTTCATCCACGGTCTTCCTGTGCAGTCCCACATGGGACTGCGCACGCGCAGGCCTGCCGATACCGGAGATTTTTATAGCTCAAAGCCACCAGGGGGCGCTCTCGCCTTCCACCGCGCATGCGCGGCCATTTTCCCGCCTAAATGGACTATAGAAGGCGGAGCGCCCCACACATACCCTCAGTTTCCTTTTCGCCGCCGATAGATGAGGTTTTTAGCTCTTCTACTCGTTCGCGATGTCGGATACTGCTTTGTTCAAGCGATGCGTCTCCTGCAATCGAAAGATGACCAGGTCAGACGGCCATTCTAATTGCCTTTATTGCCTCGGGGAAACCCATAATACCCAGGCCTGTAAACATTGCCGTGCCTTTACTTCGAAGGCCAGGGCGGAGAGGGCGGACCGTTTGCACGCCTCGCTGTGGCAACGTGCTATGTCTGTTGTGGACCCTCCGGCGAAGGCACCTCCATCTGCTGCGCCCGGATCCACTCCTCGGCCGGCCGAAACCGTGAGCTCGAGGACCCCTCGCGCCTTACCTTCCCCGAGTCATTCGGAGTCGAGACCGAGAGATCGCTCGTCCTCCTCGGTTCGGAGCGCGTCGGAACCAGCACCATCGGTTCCGAAGCTCCCTCGGAGCCGACCGCCCTCGACTTCATCTGCTGCACCGGCCTTGGATCGAGCTGCGTCTCGGAGCCGGACACCTTCGGTGTCAAGACCGACGCCTCCACAGTCTCAGGGTGCAGTCGCTTCGGAGACAGCGGGAGAACCACCCGCTCCGTCCGACTCTGACAAAAAGAAGAAGAAGAGAAAACATTCTTCCAAAAGGGACAAGGCGGTTCTGGAGCAGTTACTCTCCTCTCCGTTACCGACCCCTTCGGGTGCGCTCGGTTCCGACCCACCGGAAAAGAGGCGCAAGGACCCGGACCCCTCTTCCCAGGAAGACCCGGTTCCGGTAGAGAAACCCCCGACCCCTACGGGACGCCCGCGATCAACCTCCCATGAATCCGGGTCCATCAGATCGGGTCGGAGTTATCGGAGTGGATCGGGCCGTAGATACAGCCCGTACCCGACTCGGAGCCGATCGAGGGAGCGATACAGCAGTGAGGGCCGTGCGGCCTCATACTACATGGGGGATAGTCCACTCCGATCGGACCGCTCTTTTCGAAGGGACTCGATGTCTCCTTCCTTTCGGATCCGATCCTATGGCGACTCGCATGGAACACCGCACCTTTCTGAGGTTGATTACCGTCGGGACCGACCAAGGGGTTATGAGTCCCCTCCTTCGGATTCACCTGATGCTGAACTTGGCCCAGCGGAAGAACCTTCGCCGACGGACGACTTCAGAGCCTATAATGAATTGCTTCAGCGAATGGCTAAAGCACTGGATTTGGAAACGACCTCTACGGAGTCGAAATTTACTGATAAGATCTACCAGCATATCTACTCGGGTTCCACTCCTTCCGTAGCCTTTCCGCTGATCGATGGTTTTGTTGAGCTGTGGAAGAAGCTCAATGTTAAGCCTGCTTCTATCCCCGCCACTAACCGAAAAGTGGAAGGCCTTTATCGTACAAAGGACGAAAACCACCCGTTCTTGGCTGTCCATCCACCTCCTTCCTCCTTAGTCACTGAGGAGATGCAGGCAAGGGGCAAACAAGGTTCCATGTCGGCTCCTACTGACAAGGACAGTAGAAAGATTGATACTCTAGGGAGGAAAATGTACACCTCTGCTGCTTTTGCCATCAAAGTGGCTAACTATGCGGCTATGATGTCGGCTTACCAGCTCTTCCTGTGGAAGAAAGTGGCTGCTTTCCTTCCCAAACTCCCTGAAGACCAGCGGACCCTCCTGCATGTCATCCAAGAGGAGGCCACCCGCCTCTCGAGGCACCAGATTAATACGAGCAGGAGTTTGTCCGATACGTCTGCGCGTTCCTTGCTCTCTGCAGTGGTTTTGCGGCGATTTGCGTGGCTTCGCACGACTGCTCTCCCGCCTGAGACGAGGAACAAAGTAGAGGACTTACCTTTTGAAGGGACGCTCCTTTTTTCTGAGAAGACAGATGAATACCTGTCGAAAAAGAGGACGGATCGTCTCACAGCACGGTCCTATGGTGTTCTACACCAGGCTCCTCAGCATCCCGCCAGACCTTACTTCAGATCTTCTCAGCGGGGCAGATCATATCGGTACCAGCCTTATCAGGGGTATTCGTATCAGTCTCAGAGGAGTTACCAGAGCCCTCAACAATCCTTTTCCAGGCGCAGACAAGGTCACCGTCCCAAGCCTGGTTCTCAGCATCAACAGGCTAAGGACGCCCCCCATGTCCAGAAGCAATTCTGACAATTACAGGGACCTGAGCCTATGTTTGGGTTCAGGCTACATGCTTACTGGAGGGAGTGGCTGTCCATCGGTTCCGATGTTTGGGTTTCTGATATTGTTCAGTATGGTTATAAAGTTGAGTTTGTGAGTTTACCTTACCTGAGTCTCCCTGTCTTTTCTTCCGGACCTCCTCATACGGAGATCTTAACTGAATTGGCCACCCTGATTCAGAAGGGTGCAATTGAAGAGGTGCCCGGTGATCCTGCCCCCTTCGGTTTTTACTCTAACCTGTTTCTGGTGGAAAAGAAAGATGGTGTTCTTCGACCCATTTTAGACCTACGGGCCCTTAATAAACTGATAAAAATTCGAAAATTTAAAATGGTCACTTTGCAAATGGTTCTGACCCTTTTACCTAGACACTCCTGGTTTGCTGTCCTTGATTTGAAGGACGCTTATTTCCATATCTCCATTTTTCCCGAACACAAGAAGTATTTACGTTTTACTTATGATGGTAAAATTTACCAGTACCGGGTTTTACCCTTTGGTTTAGCTACTGCTCCTAGGGTCTTTACGAAATGTATAGCTGTGGTGGTGGCCCATTTGAGGTTACAGGGCTGTCGGATCTTCCCGTACCTGGATGATTGGCTCCTGGTTGGAAGTTCTGCTGATGACGTGTTTACCCAAGTATCCCTGACTTTAGATTTATGTCTTAGGTTAGGTCTTTTCGTTAATCAGAAAAAGTCAAAATTGACCCCAGTACGGTCTGTACAATTTATAGGAGTAGTCTTGGATGGGATCAAGAATGCTGGCTTCCTGCCCTCAGACAGGGCGGCCAGGATTAAGGGCATGGTCCTTCGGCTGCAGCGCTGCCGTTTTCAATCAGCTCATTTTATCCAGACTCTCTTGGGTTGTTTGGCTTCTACTACGGCTGTGGTTCCGTTCGCCAGGCTGTTCATGCGGCCACTACAAATGTGGTTTAATGCCAGTTTTTCTCCCAACTCTGATTCCCAGAACAAACGTTTATCAGTCCCTCGACGGGTGGTGGCCTCGTTAGAATGGTGGTTGGCAGATGCGAATCTATTTAAGGGTGTGGAGTTTGGCTATCGTCAAACTCACTTGTCCATAACCACTGATGCTTCCCTGTTGGGTTGGGGAGCTCACTGTGAGGGTGCTTATGCTCACGGCACATGGTCTCAGGCCGAACGCTCGGAACATATTAATCTCCTTGAGCTTAGGGCTATTTCAAATGCACTGATCTCCTTTTCAGATACCGTGCGCAACAAATCAGTGCAAGTGTTGACGGACAACACGACTGCAATGTTTTATATCAACAAACAGGGTGGCACGGCATCGGCGACCCTTTGTACCGAGGCGATGAAGCTGTGGACTTGGGCCATACAGAACTCGGTTTGGCTGAGAGCGGTACACATCCCGGGGGTGGAGAATCTCCAAGCAGATCAGCTGAGCAGACTACACCGGGATGTTCACGAATGGTCTCTTCGGGACAAGTACCTCGTTCCGATCTTCTCGATGTGGGGTTTCCCGGAACTGGACCTCTTTGCCACACTGGACAATCGCAAGGCCCATCGCTATTGCTCCAGGGGGGGTCTAGGCCCCGGGTCCGATGGGGATGCATTTCAAGTCGAGTGGTCGGGTCCTCTGTGTTATGCATTTCCCCCATTCCCCCTGTTGGCCAGGGTTCTGAGCAAAATCCAAGGGGAGGGGGCGACGGTCATACTGATAGCCCCTTTTTGGCCGAGACAACCTTGGTTTCACACTCTCCTTCGATTGCAGTCGCAGTCGATCAGATTGCCACTCGTTCCGGACCTTCTGTCCTGGCACGGGGTTTTGCATCACGACATTCAACGACTCAAACTGACAGCGTGGCTGATAATTCACAGTCGGGGTTTTCTGAAGCTGTAGCTCATGTTTTATTGAATGCTAGACGCCTTTCCACGAGACAGTCCTATGCGTTCAAGTGGGAACGTTTTTCTGGGTGGTGCCGTAGCCGGAATTTGGACCCTTTCTCTTCCTCTTTGCCTGAGGTTTTGGAGTTCCTTTGGGAGATTAAATTAGGGGGTTTAGCCAATAGTTCTGTTAAAGTGTATTTGGCAGCAATTTCGGCATTCCATCCTCCTATAGATAGGAAATCAGTCTTCTCACACTACACTTCGAAATTGTTTCTCCGAGGACTGAATAATTTGTACCCCCCTGTTCGGGCTATTGTCCCTCAGTGGTCTTTACCGCTAGTCTTGACTAGATTGATGTCTAAACCTTTTGAACCTCTAGCTACCTGTCCTTTACGCTACCTTACTTTGAAGGTGGCTTTCTTGGTGGCGATCACTTCAGCCAGAAGGGTGGGGGAATTGGCTGCGCTTTCGTCAGAACCCCCCTATTTGAAGTTTCATGCGGACAAGGTGGTCTTACGGACTAAAGTTGACTTTTTACCTAAAGTGGTGTCTCAGTTTCATTTGTCTCAGGACATTGCCTTACCTGTCTTTTTCCCGATGCAGTCTTCTGATGCAGAGAGGGCCCTCCATTCGTTGGATGTGCGCAGGGCTCTTCTCTTTTACTTGGATCGTACCAAGCCTTTTCGTTTGGATTCTAATTTGTTTGTCTGTTTTGCAGGACAAAAGAGGGGAAAGAAAGCGACATCTCAGTCTATTGCGAGATGGGTTGTTCAAACAGTTTTAACATGTTATGATTCTGCTCATTTACCTTGTCCTTTGGAGGTGCATGCCCATTCCACTAGGTCCCTGGCGTCATCTGCGGCTCTGCTGAGAGGTGTTCCTCTGCATGACATCTGTAGAGCGGCGACGTGGGCTTCAGCGGATACCTTTATCAAGCATTATGCGCTGGACGTCCTGGACCGGAAGGAGACTGCAGTGGGCACCGCAGTGTTACATTCTATTTTTGAGTGACTTACTGTGGTACCTCCACCCAGGTATTAAGCTTTATAATCTCCCATGTGGGACTGCACAGGAAGACCGTGGATGAAAAACAGGTTTCGCTTACCGTAACTGTTGTTCATCTAGGTCTTCCGTGCAGGCACACATGCCCTCCCTCCTTCCCCGCTGTATGGTAAAATTGAGAGTAGTACGGCGGCGAAAGGGGAACTGAGGGTATGTGTGGGGCGCTCCGCCTTCTATAGTCCATTTAGGCGGGAAAATGGCCGCGCATGCGCGGTGGAAGGCGAGAGCGCCCCCTGGTGGCTTTGAGCTATAAAAATCTCCGGTATCGGCAGGCCTGCGCGTGCGCAGTCCCATGTGTGCCTGCACGGAAGACCTAGATGAACAACAGTTACGGTAAGCGAAACCTGTTTTTCTCTATCTCTTTCCAGCCCAGCCCTCACCTCTGTTTCAAAATATTGGGACTTGAGGTCATCCATTTAAATTTCTTGGCAGTAAGTTCAGAACAGATTTTTTTAAAAAAAATACTTTAAAATGTAATCTTTATGTAGCCAGTGGTGGAAGTTCACTCAGTTAAAGATCAATCATATTTGACTTTTGACCATGCAGGTGTCACAATTGGCACAGGTCTCTAATCTTGAGAGCCGAGTTTGATTCCCCACTCTTCCGCTTGAAGCCAGCTGGGGGACCTTCGGTCAATCACAGCTCTCTCAGAGCTCTCTCAGCCCCACCCACCTCACAGGGGGATTGTCGTGAGGATAACAATAACACACTTTGTAAACAGCTCTGAGTGGGCATTAAGTTGTTGTTGCAAGAAGGCATCTGCCTTAAGGCATAATTAATCTAAATCAATTTGCTGCCCAAGTAATTGTTAATCAGCCAAAAGTCATTTGGTCATTTGAATTTAATCCATTAATAACCTAAACATGGCAATCTGTCACACTAATTTAACCCTCTCCACGCAAGCCTATGATGGAACTATGCAGGTAGAAGCTGACAATGGCTGAGGTCACGCAAAGAAAGGAGCAGATTGAGCTTCCGCCCACTAGAATCTGTTTATTTTCTCAGGCAAATAAATGGTTGTCATTTATTCCTTTGGAAATAAGAAAAGCAGTGTCTCTTAATCAAGCTCCTTCACCCCCGATAAAGCAGTGTATCTGACCAGAATGACACAGGAGGGTGCCGGATATCTGTGTGCATGGTAGACCTCTGGTGTGCTTGCAATATGAAAGCCCTCCGTATACTTCACAGATGTGACATGTGGAATGTTTTACGAGTAATAAGAATCACCATAGAACCTGTATAGATGGAACTTTTTTTATTTAACTTTATCTATAGTCCGACTTTCTCACTGAGACTCAAGGCGGATTACACAGTGTGAGCCAGTACAGTCGATATCAAAGACATTTCAATAAACATATGATGGGTATATACATGCAAAATTGCAAAGATTTAAAAAGCAGCAGCAGTCCAATACAGAGTTGAAGAAATGCTGAAACAGAGCACGTGCTATTCTACTACTGACATATTAAAACAACTTAGGAACTACACAGTAGAATCATGTTTATAGCAATAGTAGTGGAGTCTGTGGTCCCTCAATATTTACAGCAATAGTAGTAAAGTCTGTGGTCCCTCCTTATCCTTTTACTGATGGATTCCCTATCCCTTTACTGATGCATCTCCTTGAGACCACTTAGAGCCAAAACACACGTTAAGAAAAACCTAGGTTCAGCACGTGTTCTCTTACCTCAAGGTTTGCCAGGATCTGTAGGAGTCCTGGAAGCTTAAAGTAGGCGTCCTGGAAGCTTAAAGATCTGTAGGGGTCCTGGAAGCTTAAAGTCCTGGAAGCTTAAAGGATCTGTAAGCGTCCTGGAAGCTTAAAGGCGTCCTGGAAGCTTAAAGCTTAAAATAAAGGCGCCTGTATTTCCCTTTCCCTTTTTGCTGCTTTGTAAATGCTAAACTTTAAGCTTCCAGGACGCCTACAGATCCCAGCAAACCTTGAGGTAAGAGAACACGTGCTGAACCTAGGTTTTTCTTAACGTGTGTTTTGGCTCTTATTTACAGTACAGCCCTCCTATCTGAGTGAAAAGCCCTCGAATAATTCAGTTTTGCATCTTTTGCAGAAGGCCAGGAGAGTGGGAGCTTTCCTAACCTTCTCAGGTAGACCCGTCCACAAAGTGACAGTATTCCACAGCGAATGCAGATGTACAAGCAGCTATTGATTTTGTCCATGTGCAAGGTGGCACCTGCAGAAGGCCCTGTTCAGATGAGCGAAGCTGCCATGGTAGAATGTAGGGAGAGAGGTGACCCTATCATGGAGCAAGGCCATGAAGAGCTTTGTAGGTGGTCGCCAATACCTTCAATTGGGCTCTGTAACTTACAGATAGCCAATGGAGTGACTTAGAATGGGAGTGATATTCATGGTCCTCCTAGCTCCTGATAATAGCTGAGGTGCAGCTGGAGTCTCTGAGTTAACTTAGAAGGGAGACCTACGTGCAGGGCATTACAGTAGTCAAGGCTCGATGTTACCATAGTATGGATCCAGATGGCCAGAGTAGCCATATCAAGGTAGGGGGTCATCTTCTGAGCTAGACTTAAGTTTGTGGAAATAATTTTTTTTTTTTTTGCAGCTGCTTTAATGAACTTTTCTAGCAGTTATGCTAGATCCGGTATAACCCTTAGTCTCCTAACTGAATCTGCAAGGGTTAGACAAATTCCATCAAAAGTGGGGAAGTACAATGTCCTTCCAAGATCTCTGCCTTCCCACTTCTGTCTTGTCTGGATTCAGTTTCAATTTGTTTGCTTTCAGCCATTTAATCACAGCTGTCAGACAGCGACCTAAGAGCTCTACTGCATCCCATGGTGATTTGGGTAAGGAGGCATAGAGCTGGGTGTCATCTGCATATTGATGGCATTCAATTCCGTAACTATGAGTTATTTCTCCAAAAGGCTTTACATAGAGATTGAATAACATGGGGGGGATAAGATAATTCTAACAAGAGAATTGTTAGAAGATAATTCTGTGGAAGATAATTCTAACAAGATAATTCTCACTCTGAAGATAGCTGGTCCCCAACAGCTACCCTTTGAGTCCATTCCATGAGAAATGGTTTAAATCAGTCTAAGGCACATCCTTTGATAGTCACTGCTGCCTCCAGGCGCCTCAACAAGATGATATGGTCTACTGTATCAAAGGCTGCAGATAGATCCCTGCTTAAGAGAGGGAGGGCGTGTCATGGGATCATGAAATTCCTCCCTTATTCTCTGCTCCCTGGAGCATGCATTCCCACATTTCTGGCTTTAACCAGGATTATGTTGGCAGTTCTGTGAACTGATCATTTTCACTATGTTTTTAAACCAGTTTCAAATCCTATGTAAAACTTACATTTAAAAGTGAATCCCAGTTATCATGAACAACAGCATAATGGTTTGGCGATAGCTGTAGTCTTCTTTGGCTTATAGAAAAAATGGATCAAATACACTTGTAGAGGAGAAACTCTCTTAGTTACAGAATCTAAAAGAAATAGACGCTCCATATTAACAGGTATTCGGGACAAACAAATGACTATCATTTGTGAGATCCATCATTTCTGGAAACATCTGACTGGATTTTTAAGGACCTTGCTCTGATACGACTGGCCAATACTTTATATTCTTTTCAAGTCTGCACATAATCAAGCAACTGGCGTAACACCTCATAGCTGTTGTGGAATCCAGGGTTGGGGGTGGAGTTTTTGTGGGGGGGGTTGTGGTGAGGACAAGGCAGGTCTTCTGAAGGCTTCAACTTTCAGTTGATGCTATGACCTCTGTCATCACTTCCTGACCTTCAGCCATGTTCTCCCCCCAGGAACCCCCCCACATCTCTCTGCCACCACACTGCTGATTACAAAACATAAGAACGTAAGAAGTTCCCTGCTTGATTAGACCAGTGGTCCACGTATTCCAGCATCCTGTCTCCCCTTATGGCCAACCAGTTACTCTGGAGGACCAACAACGGGGCTTGGAGGCCAAGACCTTCCCCTGAAGTTAGCTTCTGGCAGTTATATTTGGAGGTTTACTGCCTCTGAAATATGAAGGCTCCCCTGGCCTGTTGCACCTAAAAAACTACGTGGATTCAGCTTGCAAAAGAAGCAAAGGACTTGCATAATTATTCTGAGCACGGAATGTTGCTTTGCTGTGGGCATGTTGCATAGGTACTGGAAGCACTGAAAAACAGAACAACAACAACAAATCTTAGAGATCATAAACGTGAGTCAGCTGAGCTTTTTATTCCTCACAGAGCAGATGGAAACTAAGCCGTTTAAACTTTGTGCGTCGCTCTTTTTTTTTTTTAAATCCCCAGACCAGCTAGAGACCATTATATCCCTGATCTTCACCACCTGAAATATGAACTGGAAGAGGGAACTGCGCTGGATGGGAGGCCTG
Organism: Eublepharis macularius; assembly: GCF_028583425.1. NCBI lineage: Eukaryota > Metazoa > Chordata > Lepidosauria > Squamata > Eublepharidae > Eublepharis > Eublepharis macularius. The sequence continues at coordinate 161,296,946 of NC_072794.1, read as the reverse complement.
TTCGCTTTGGATACAATCCTCTAGAATTTGAGAACTTCAGCTGGAGGGGATACGCGCAAATGTCTTCCATCCAGGTAGGCCTTGGTCCTCCATCTCTTACCTTGGAAGGGGCACCATGGGCAACTTCACGCATTATAGATTTCCTACAAGCAAAGCACTTCCTTAAGGAAAAAAGTATAAAAGTCATACGTAGATCATCTTATGTAATGAATTGCACACATGCCTCGTCTGCTGCTCTTGTGTGTACGCGGAAGCTGCCATTGGCCGCAAGTGCTCAAAAGACATGCCCGTGCAATGAAATATATGCATGCTCAGGAGACACGTACGATGATCTACACATGGTTTTCAGAGATTTTCTCCCTATGGAAATGCTTTCACCCCCTCCTGTGGGAAATTTGTAACATTTGAAGTGGCCTTGAAGGTGTGAGGGATCCGTGTTTTACCCGAAGGGTCTCTCAAGTGCCCAGTGCTAATGATTCCTTCATGTTTGTGTATATAGTGAGAGCTTGTTCGTTCTAACATTAGATTTAAGGAGAGAACAGATGGATGTTAGGTAAAGTCCCCAGCCCAGGAACACTTCACTGTATCAGTCTCATAGATCCGGAGGAGTTAGCCGTGTTAGTCTGTAGTAGCAAAATCGAAAAGAGTCCAGTAGCATCTTTAAGACTAACCAATTTTATTGTAGCATAAGCTTTCGAGAATCAAGTTCTCTTCGTCAGATGCATGATCATGCATCTGACGAAGAGAACTTGATTCTCGAAAGCTTATGCTACAATAAAATTGGTTAGTCTTAAAGGTGCTACTGGACTCTTTTTGATTTTGTATCAGTCTCAGTTTCTCAGGAGAAAGTGGCTAGCCGGGAATCATATAAGAGATTGTCCGTAAACAGAAAGAAACACACACACACACAGGTCTCCTAAGGGGCTGAAGTCACCTGCTGCTTCTTCTCCCCCTTTCCAACTCTGTGCATAACATTCCCTGCTCCTGAAAAGAAAGGAGGATCCTCTTAACTCTTTCCTGTCCGGCATGTGGCTTTGGTTGCTGTTGTTTCTGTCTGCTTGAAGAAGGGCAAATGGTTTCTTGCCTGATGTGGTACAGGAGCATCTCCAGGGCCTGAGACCCTAATGTCTACTGAGCTTGCTTTCTGGAGAAATATTTTCCTCCCTGAAGCCTGAAGTTAACACAAGCAAGGCATCTGTGTGTATCCGTGTCTGTAGTTCGTTTGGAATTCTACTGTATAGCTTTATTCAACTGGAGAGGCTTTTGTCCCCTTAAGCAAGGGCTTTCAAATAGCGCCTCAGAACCTACCATCCTTATTGTCTGTGGGTTTCGTTGAGAAACACTTTCCAGAGCTCCTCAAACCGTTGTTGCAGTCCATCGCTTTAATGCTTAGCGGCCCAGAGTGCTAATTTCACAACTTGATTTAATGATGTGAGATCCAGACGGTAGACCCTTTGTTTTTCTTCTGTGGTAGAATGTTCTAGAACGTCTGCAGGCCTGTTGCCTAGCTTTGTTGGAAATACAGCTTGAGCTGACGCTCCTCAGCTAATCTGCGTGTTCCGTTTGCTTATAGTTAACCTAATTTGCATGGGTTTTGAATGCCAGCCAGTGAAATTGAAAACTCCCAGTCTTTCTGTCTGCATTTTCTGGTCCTTGAAGGGAACTGAGATGTCTCAAGCCTTCAGGGCTGGATCTGAAAGTACCCCTTCCCACAGACAGAATGGCACCTTTCCTGTTGGAAGACAGGAAGGTGACTTTTGCCAGTTTCCCCCATCCCAGTGACACCCACTTTGCCCCCTGTGATGCACCTGGGGGACACTTGTCCCCAAGGAGCAGAACTTCAGGGGGCTCCACAAGCTGCAGCAGGAGTGAAGTCCCCCTCCGCCAGCTTCTTGCCCCTGCTAGAGCTTTATATCTTTTTACAGCAAGAAACAAACACGACCATTGTCAGACCTCAGAGAAAAATAAAATTTGGATTCTGAATGTCCACGCAATTTCTATCCATGCGTCAGGCGTCTCATGTAGTTTAGCTTTAAGACACTCCGGAACTTTAGTCTGGGACAGACTGGCCATTTAACTTACAGGGAAATGTTCTGGTGAGCCATAGAGGGTACAAACAAACTTTAGCAACTCCGCCAGAGCTTCAGTGGCCACCAGGCTCTGAACCTTCACCAGCCAAGGTAATTTGGTGTCAGTTCACCATTCGTCTTTTCCCATATGGGTTCTCGCAAGTTTACCTGAGAAGTGTAGTCGGGCCAGCAGCAGGGCCAGAAGGGTGGGAAGGAAGGAGTCAGTGAGGGGAGCCCGAAGTTGACAGGCAGCTAGCAGCAAAAGGAGCTGCTGAGGCTGCTGCCGGCGCTAGACTCAACCATCCCTTCTCACAGAGAGAGGAAGAAGATTCCCCTCACTGACTCTTTCCCTCGCGTCCTTCTGGCCCTGCTGCTGCTGCTGGCCTGACTACACCTCCCAGGTAGACTTGCGAGAACCCAACACATGACGGGCGTCTCGTGTAGTTTAGCTCTTAGAGTCACTTATCCATATTATAATTTTAGGATTATCCATATTATAATTTTAGTTTCTCAGGCCACTCCTGTGTTTAAGATCACAGACAGACATGCACTTTCAAGAAAGACATTGGTATGTGCTGGAGCCATTCTTGTAGTCTGGTATGTAGTCCTCATAAGTAGATTCTTGCATAAGCAGATTTGTCATATTAGGCCAAGTTCCAGGAATGATTGGCAGGAGCCCTCCCACACCTTCAAGTTGTAAGCTTGGAAGCAGTCCTTGTAGGTGTTGGCCGAGGTCTGCACCTCTCTCTTGGGAAGCCCTCTCCCTTTCCTCTCAGCTTCTTCGTTCTTTCCCTTTGGCTCTCAGCTGTGGAGTGTGTGTTTCTGGCGAGGCTGGATAGATGACCCAGGTGGAATGTGCTGTAGTATTTCAGAGGCATCCTTCCTTACTCTTTGGCCGTTCTGTAACAGCAGGATGGGGCTGGCTTGATTCCTAGTCTGCTTTGGCATGCTGGCTATGGGAGCAGGAGTCCGGGAGTTCTCTGCTTTGCGCTGGTGGCTGGTGGCAGGTGACGGTGGAGGTTATTTAAGGTGTGCTCTGCTTCTCTCCCCTTTCTCTCCCACCAGCCCAAGGTAGTGGTGACCCTCAATGTGACCTCCCCTGACCTGTTCCGCCTCGTCTTCCGCCACGTCAACCGGGGGCCTGCAAATGTGGAAGGGAGGGTCTCAGTCCTTGAGGAAGGAAAGTTTAATGTTTGTGGCAACTGTAAGTGCATTTTTCACTTCTAGATTAAACCCATCCACCCTCTTCCACAATCAAATTGATAAAAAGAGCCACCCCTTTCGTTGCAGCCAAGCAGCGTTTCCTTTCCCCTACTCAAAGCTCTGCCACCCACCTTGTAGACTGTGGACTTCCTCAAACAGTTCACCCCTAGGAACATGGGCTGTTGCCGAGGGGAGGGGCCCTTAGAGAAGCAGACAGACAGATAGGAAGGGAGGGCAGGCAACAGAATTGGTGCCTGCCCTGCAGTGATATGTGCCTGGTGTGCTTTTTTGCCTTTTGCAGAGTAAAGTCAAAGTCACAGTGCATGTGCAAGAAGCAGAACTCTACCTCTTCCATGTCATCCTGAGATACATTAATACAGGAAGCACCACTGTGTATGGCAAAATTACAGCTTATCAGCCCCGGAAAAGAGGTAAGAACCTCAGGTTTCAATCCCCTTTCCCACTGTCTACCATCCAGCAATTTCCCTAATTACTATCTCATGAAGAGTCTTTGGCGTGTTTCTGTAATTTTCCATTCCCAGCCTCCACTATATTGCAAATCAAACAAAGCTCCCCATTTGCATTTTCTGAGAGAATGTTCTCATCAGCTGCGGCGAAATTGACAAAAAATATTGCTGTGTTGCTTATCTGTGCCTCTCCTACTAATTCAAGTTTTTGCTGTAGTCTGTCTGTGAATTGTTCAACATCTGGTCAGCAGCCAGCCACTTTTATCATTCCATGTTTTCATTGTCAGACTAATTCTACTTGAAAGGGAATCATGTCTGGGACGGCTGATGCTAAGCTTTAAATGACAACTTGGGTTCTGCTTTTCAGATGTTAAAGTAAACGGGTTCTGTTTGGTGTCAACAAGACAAAATACGTTTTCTTCCAATAGCTTAATATTTATTATTTTCGGGCAGATTGCATTCTCAAGCGAGGTAGTGACATTTAAAAGAATCCACAAAACCCAGTATATTTATATAGAACTTAGATATATGCCTGAAAGATAAAGAAAGGATAGTTTTAATACCATACTTTAATCACAGGAAGAGTCAGGTAAGATGTCCCTTACCGCCTGCACAGCTTGCATCAGTGGATTTTGGCTGCTTTAGCCAAAGCATCATTCTTTTTTTGCAAATCCATGAATACAAAAAAGTAGGCCGGCATTGTTTCTAGACTGGAGGCTGCTCCTCCGCATCCTCTGTTTATTTGAAAATGCTGACTCATACTGACTGCAAAGCTATAGTGCTTGTGGAATTCAGGCCCTGGAATATCCTCTTTGGACAAGAGGTGGCTGTGCTCAAAGGATGGGACTAGGGGTGTGCAAGGAAAAAACTTTCGGCTTTCTTGTTTCGGGATTACCCGAAACAAGATTCTCTACCGTTAAAGCCGAAAGCCGAAACAAGAATCTCTTTCGGGATTCGGGATTCTTTCGGCATTCTTTCGGCATTCTTTCGGGTTTTTTTTTTGGGAAAATGCCTCCGTCTTTCAGGATGCCTGGAGGAGGCATTTTCCCACCGAATAAGCCCAAAATTGGTGGGGACCTTCCTCTAACCCTTCTCTAACAACCACCCAAGTTTCAGACAGATTGGACTTTGGGGGGCCATGTTATGGCCCCCCAAAGCAGGTCCCCCCATCCTCCCATAAGAAAGCGAAGGAGCAGCATATTGTTAGCATGCTGCTGCTGATCTTTCTTCATTATTTCCTATGGGGAAAAAATGAAGAGGCAGGCTTCCTTTGCCAGGGGTGGCATTTTGCATGCAAAATGCCCCCCTACCCTCAGGGGCCCTTCTCCCACCCCTCCTCCCACCCCCCACCAAGGCTCAGCCTGCTCCCACTTGGGGGGGCCATTTCATGGCCTCCCCAAGTAGGTGCTCTAATCTCTACCACTGACAGCTGGGGGAGGCTTGTGTTGCCAGGGGTGGCATTTTGCATGCAAAATGCCCCCCAACCCTCTGGGGCCCTTCTCCCACCCCTCCTCCCACCCCCCACCAAGGCTCAGCCTGCTCCCACTTGGGGGGGGCATTTCATGGCCTCCCCAAGTAGATGCTCTGCTCTCATCTCTACCACTGACAGCTGGGGGAGGCTTGTGTTGCCAGGGGTGGCATTTTGCATGCAAAATGCCCCCCAGCCCTCTGGGGCCCTTCTCCCACCCTTCCTCCCACCCCCACCAAGGCTCAGACTGCTCCCACTTGGGGGGGCCATTTCATGGCCTTCCCAAGTAGGTCCTCTCAGCCCCTAAAGTCCACCCCTTACAGCCCCACACAAACCCAATCCCCCCCCCAGCTGCCACACACAGACCCAAATCCCCACATTAGCCCCTCACAGACCCAAATCCACCCCCCACCTGCCCTACACCCATAACCCCAGGAACAGGCTGGCAAAGGCCAGCCCTCTCCCTTTGTTCCCTATGCTGGGAACTTCTAAACTCTCTTTCCCTGGGCATTTCTGCACAGCCCAGGGGTGCCACAATGGTGGGCACACTTCTGAGCGCCAGCTGGTCCCTGTGAAAGAGCACCTGAACCACAGACACCCTCCCTCAAATTCCCCCACCACCTACAGAGATGGCTGGCCAGCCAGCCCCATTGTTCCCTATGATGGGAACCAACTGCACAACAAAGAATAAAACAAGAACAACACAAAATAAAGTTTTAAAAAAATTATATTCTCCCTTCCAAAGTACAAGTAGGCAAAGCATTATGACACATTACACCAGCAGTCCCCCACACAGAAAAATTAAAACAAAACTCACTTAACATCAGAGAATCACAAAGCATGATTCCTGTCAAAAACACTTTATTTCTTGAACAGCTTTAGGTTACACAGCAGGGGGGAACACCAAAGGGCATGGCAGCACTATCTTACACAAAAATAACACAACTCGCTTCACATTAAAGAATCACCCCAAAAAATTGCTGTCAAAAGCACTTTATTTCTGTAACTGCTTTAGGAAGGCACCACAGAGCAGGAAAGCAGTGTACTACACAAAAATAACACAACTCACTTCACATCAGAGAATCACACAAACACAATTGCTGTCAAAAACGGTGAAGTGGGTTGTATTATTTTTTGCAGTACATTGCTATCATGCCCTGTTGTGCCCTCCTACTGTGTAACCTAAAGCTGTTCAAGAAATAAAGTGTTTTTGCCAGGAATTGTGTTTTTGTGATTCTCTGATGTGAAGTGAGTTGTGTTATTAAAGTCCAATCTGTCTGAAACTTGGGTGGTTGTTAGAGAAGGGTTAGAGGAAGGTCCCCACCAATTTTGGGCTTATTCGGTGGGAAAATGCCTCCTCCAGACGTCCTGGAAGACGGAGGCATTTTCCCATAGAAAAGCCGAAAGAAAGCCGAAAGAATCCCGAAACGTTTCGGCTTTTTTCTTTCGGCTACCCGAAACGTTTCGGCATTCCCCGAAACGTTTCGGCATTCCCCGAAAGAAGCCGAAACACTTGTTTCGGCATTCTTTCGGCATTCTGAATGCCGAAACGCACATCCCTAGATGGGACTCCTTTTCATTAATGCAGCTTTGTGAAATTTTGGCAGTATAATGAATGTTTTCACAGGTACTGATTTCCAAGATTCATTGACTTGGAAGGGAAGCTGTTATACCCGTAGAAAAAATGTAAATTTTGGTACCTGTCAGTCAACCAGGCCTTGGTAGCAAACAACAAATGCAGTGTTTCTGCCCACCTTCACAAAACTAAATTAAGACACGTGTGGGCCAAAAAAGGAACTATTTGCAGTAAAGCTTTGTTACCTGGTCACTTGGAGACCAGTCTTGTCACAGTGTTAGACCGAGGCTCTTTATAAGCATGAAGGTTTGGATTTGCACAGCAAAATCCAAGAAGGAACTCTGTATGCTTCCAAAAGTGGCCTCCTGCACAGGGTCAGGGTGCATAAGTTTCATCTGCTTACTTGACCATCACCATATTGGAATTTAGAGTTGGGTAGGTTTCCAAGATAGAGATAACTTGGGCATATCCTGTTTGTAGAATGTGAAATTGGTATTGCAAGGAAATAGGGGGAAGTCAAGCTATAACGACAGCCAAATTTAACCACGCGGAGTTAGTTACATATATAGAATGTTGTCCCGAGATGTTTTTATGAATGAGAACTGGAACTGGAAATGAGTTCTTTGGAACATGTGACACAACCTTTTGCCATAAGTTAGGATATCATAGAAATACTCCATTATCTTAAAACTGCAATATAAGAAGCAACCTGTGAAGCTTCTCACAGTATATTCAAGTGGTCCCATCAGCTTTCATGTGCAGTATGTGGTATGCCACAAGCTCAAATGACAAAAAAGGACAGTAGGACAGAACCACCCCCCCAAGGCAATTCTTAAGCTGATGCTAAGCATCCCTCCAACACAGTGGAAGTCATACAAGAGTTCACTGTGTTTCAGTTTTAAAATCTTTCTCGGGGTAGTTCAAAGAATCCAGGTTTGTTCAAGTTAACCTTGGGGAAGATTTTGACTTAAGGGTTGCTCTCCTATCCCTCCTTACTGCAATACAAGCTCACAACTTTTAACTAATCAAAAGCGGAGGAGCAGAATTTAGGTTGATTGATACTAAGCTAGGAGCATTGTATGCAAAGAAATGGATGGCAAGGAGAACCACAGTTCGGTGAATGTTGTAAAGAAACAATCTATTGTTGTTTCACTCTATTCCTTGTGCTGACCATGCACGAACTTGTTTTTCTGTTTGTTTATTTATTTAGATTTATACCCTGCCCTCCCCACAAATGGGCTCAGGGCAGCTAACAACATCCATAACATACATTAAAAATCACTAAACCATAAAATCAGTAATAATCTTTAAAAAGTCATTAAAATAGTCCAGGCACAGGCTATTTAAACAAATATTTGGGATTCTATAACAGACGGCCAAGGGCAGCCCCAGAAAAAGTGGCGGTCTTAGATGGAAGAAGGACACCTGCTGGCACTCAGCCAAAGGCCCAGTGGAACATCTCCGTTTTACAGGCCCCGTGAACCTGTAACAGGGCCCACAGGGCCCGGATCTCCAGCGGGAGAGCGTTCCACCACGCCGGGGCCAGGGCAGAAAAAGCCCTGGCCCTGGTTGAGGTCAGATGGATGTCCTTCGGGCTGGGGACCACCAGGAGTTGCTTGTCTGCAGAGGGCAATACCCTGCAGGGGACGTAATGAAAGATTGTAAAATGTCAGTGGAAAGGCTGGTTAGCTGAACAAAGGCTGCCTCTTAGTGAGTCAGAGTAACCATACCCCATAAAATGATTTCATCTAGCGTTTTGGAATCTTGAAAACCAAAAGAATGAAGTGGGAGCACAAAAGCTTGGGTCCGCTCTCCATCTGCAGTTGTAGTGCTCTCAGACAGTTTTAATGATGTGTTTATACCTCACTTTTCTTTCATATGTGGACTCAAAAGCAGCTTACAGCACCATTCTCTTCTTCTCTATTCTCTTCTTCGCCATTTTCTTACAACCCTATGAGTTAGGATACACTGTGAGAGTGTAACAGACACAAAGTCAACCCTCGAGCTTCCATAGCTGAGTGGTGATTCAACCACAGGTCAGAGTTTGATTGTTGTGTCGTCTCCAGACCTTTTTTTTTTTTTAAAGTGCAAAACTAACTAAATAAATAACAAACGAAAACCCCCAGTGCTGGCTACAAAAGCACTATTGGCAAATTTGCACATAAGCTTCCAAATATCTAAAAATAAGTCCATACGCAGTTGCCATCTATAAGCGATACATTCAAATGTTAAAAGTTAATAAGGTCCTCAAGCCAATGACTTACAGGAAGTGAGCTTTTGTCTTTTCAACATTGTAGTATAAGTCTTTTAATGACTGTAAGGACAGAAAGGGTCCGTTTCCGTTGGCCATCAGTTAGATTCCAAGAGACAAGCAAATAGTTTATCAGTATATTAACATCCTCAAAAACAAAGAGTATTCCTTCCTTTAAACCAGAGACATTTTTTAAAACTGTATGCTGGATATGAGCATCTCACAATTCATGTAGTAACAGCGGTCAGAATTCTACTAGCGTCTTACTGGAAACGTCCAATAATACTTCAGCAAGAGGAATTAATAGCGAAAATAATGGAAACTGCAGAAATGGAAAAGTTAACTTCACTAATGAAAGGACAAATGGAAGAAGATTTTTCTGTTCCATGGACTCCCTTCTACAAATGGATCCAAGATAAATATAGGCACTGAAATGTAACAGAAAGGCAATATGGTATGAATTTTTAGAAATCACAGTTAAAGATGTGTTAAGATAAAATACGAGATTTGGAGAAATAGTATGTTGATATAAGCAAGCATAATGAAATTTGTAAATTTTTTCTGTTTTCCTGTTCTTTCTTATTTTCTATCTATAACTGAAATACAATAAAATACGTATTAAAAACAAAAAACAAAGAGTATTCTAATACAAAATTAATGAGTAATGACTTCCTCCCTTAAAGGGCTGAGTGACTGAACATGTCCAAAGCAAATGCTTAAGAGAGGCATCTTGCAGATTACACCACCAGCAATTAGACCCTGTGCTTAATCCTTTAGTGAAAAGGTGTGCCCCCCTCCAGACCTGACTGAAAGCCGCCATTTTGCGTTCTCTACTTCAGGTACAGAGCAGACCAAGCAGATTGTGTTTGTACCCACCAAGGAGCCAGCCTTTGCCGCTGTTCCTCAGAAAAGCTTTGGTGAGCCATTTGTACTGAGCCCCAGCGTGTGGTCCCTTGTCATCGAAGCGGAGGGCGTTCTGTTGGTAAGTACCCCTCTCCCCTTTCCCTTGTCTTCAGCACAGCACAACCAAACTATACAGAGAATGGCCAGTGGATATAAATGAAACATATTGCAAAGGGTATCAACTCTCCTGTTATTAATGAGACTTTGCGGCCATTAGAATTTTTGTATATGATCAGATGAGTGTATTTATTGTCTATTTATATAGCACTATGATTTTGAGTATTTAGATCAGGATATCCTTTTAAGGTAAACGATTATTTATTGCACATTAGCACTTTGACTTGATTCTTGTATCACAGATTATGGATAATAACATATATTAACTTCTTGTTGACTGATCCCTTATTGCTTAATAACAGCCACAGGAGGGTTGATACCCTTTGCGATAGGTTTCAGCACAGCACAGACAGGCAAGGGGAGCAAAACCTGACTTTTCAGTCCTTTCTTTCAGGATTACCTCGTCCTGCTGCCAAGTTCATATTACGAGGCTCCTATATTGCAGCAGAAAGTCTCGGATCCTTGTACCTACAACCCAGCGCCTGAACAAGCTGGTCAAAAGTAAGGCTTCCGTTCCAATCTTTGTCCAGTGCACTCTAGCCTTGAGCCCTAAGAGACCCTCCTTTCAAACAGTTCTCATTCGTACAACGGGCACACCTTCTGGTTGTTGTGGGTTTTCCGGGCTGTATTGCCGTGGTCTTGGCATTGTAGTTCCTGACGTTTCGCCAGCAGCTGTGACTGGCATCTTCAGAGGTGTAGCACGAAAAGACAGAGATCTCTCAGTGTCCTGAGAGAGACTGTTTGGACACTGAGAGATCTCTGTCTTTTGGTGCTACACCTCTGAAGATGCCAGCCACAGCTGCTGGCGAAACGTCAGGAACTACAATGCCAAGACCACGGCAATACAGCCCGGAAAACCCACAACAACCATCGTTCTCCGGCCGTGAAAGCATTCGACAATACATCGGCACACCTTCTGCCAGCCAAGTTTAGGTACATCATTGGATTTCACAGAAAATATTCAGTGTAGTTCTTCCAGCCACTACACTTCTTGAATCTTGGAAGACAGTAAAGAGGTGTGTTTCTAGACCTCTTTGGAACTCAGCAAAATGGGCAGTAGAGGATACTCTGTGCCAGTGGAGGATACTTGGTGGTACACAGAATTGCGGTTGGTTTTGAGCAGGAATTCATTTGTGGTTGGGAATTCGAGTCGCCAGCTGGAGGTGGGGGTGGGGAATTGAGTATATACCACACCCTAAATGGAGAACTGACTGGAGAAACAGTTGTCCACTGTGCTTGTGTATAGGCTTTGGGTTCTTACAGAGCACATATACCGGCTCAGCTGCAGTCCCTTGCAAAAATGCTTTAAATCTCATACATTTAGAGGAATGAAGCACCCTAACTATGTGCAGGATTGCACATTGAGTGTTTGTCTTACCACGCTTCTATCCTACAGCACCTCCAAGAAGTTGAGAGTAGTATAGATACCCAGGGGTCATTTCCTAGAAAAAGAACGGCAGGAACTCATTAGCATATCTCATTAGCAGATGCCACACCCCTGACATCGCTGGAAGTGTGTCAGAAGGCAGCATCCACCCCTCAGGCCCCTTTCCCCTAAAATCTCCAGGTATTTCCTTAAAGCAGAATGAACTCAAAGCAGCGTACCCTCCTCTGGAGAGCCAGCCCTGCTTGCTTGCACGCGTGCACGCACGGACTCTCTCTCACAAGTCACAAATGAAAATAAAGCAGCAGAATGAATTCAAAGCAGCTCACGTTCCTTTGGAGCCCAGCCCCACTTGGCTTGCACTCATTTTCTCCCCCCCCCCCACACGAGTCACAAATGAAAATAAAGCAGCAGAGGAGAATGCATTCTAAGCAGCTCACGTTCCTTTGGAGCCCAGCCCCACTCGGCTTGCACTCATTCACTCATTTTCTTTCTCTCCCTCTCCCTCTCTCCCACGAGTCACAAAGGAAAATAAAGCAGCAGAGCCTGCTGCTAAAGATGAGGACAGCCAGGAGGAAAAGGAATCCCATGGGTGGGGCCAAAACCCACGTGACCTCTTTTCCGCCTCCAAATGAGCCCTGTAGATACCCCTCATTTTCACGACAGCCGTGTGACAGGCTAATGTGAGAGAAGGTAACTGGTCCAAGGTCCACCCAGCAAACCTCATGACTGAGCAGAAATCTGAGCCCAAGCCTCGCCAAAGGAAGTCTTAACTCTTGGACACTTTTACATCACTGGCTGTGTTGTTGTGTTCTGCTTTCTGCAGTGATATGTGAAGGCTCTGAGAATTTTCTAAGTTATTCCCGTTGAGAAAGACCCACAGATAGGAAAGGGGGCCATGGCATCTTTTTTGTGGCTGTCTCATTTCCCAGTTTTTCCTCCTGTCCCTTTTCCAAACTAACTTGGAAGTAACGGCTCGGATCCTACAACATCATGCCCCTTGTGCTTCTGACTGGCCATGGTGGAGGCTTTCCTCTGCTGCAGTGCTTGCTTCCTCTGCCACTGCTGCTTGCACAAGATTGTTGTTTTTCAAGGAACCTCTCTGTGCATGCAAAAGTGCTAGCTGCAGAGGTGAGCACACAGAAAGCATCCTCAGAGGCTGGAGAGAAGCACGAGCAGAACCATGTCATGGGATCCAAGCCATTACATTGTATTTGCCACTTGCCTGGGGGCAGCGTGTTTTGTTTTTCATCAGATGCTGTAGAGAAAAGCTAATAGGTTATCCTACAAGATGCCTCAAGGCAGAAATGAGCTGGTTTCTGTTCTTTCTAGCTGCCTCCTGTACAAGTACTTGCCTATGGAGCAGTTCCCCTTTGGGTCAGGCGAAGATGCTGTGTGTCGATGGGACAATGATTTACCGAAACCCTGCCCTAAGGACCATGTCACGCCTTCGTACCCTGAGATGGTGATATGTAGTGGCAATGACGTAAGTAGTTCCATTCGCACAGAGAGAAGAATCAAAGCTTGCCCTTCTGGTCCTTACTCTCACTACACCTTTTCCTGGGTAGGCAGAATAACTCTTCTTGGTTTTTCAGCCTGAGACTAGAGAGAGCAGATCTGCAGATCGGGAGAATGTCATGTAGAACTTAGCGGGACTTAACTTCCAAATACATGCACACAGGATTGCACTTGTTTTGCTTATTCTAGTGAAGTCTCTTCCTCACTTGGTATGGTTTTGGGCTGATCTTCATGGAGGGGATACACACAATGAACATTATGCTGGAATTGAAATTAGAGACAATAATTGAGATAGGTATTAATTTCCATATTACTTCCATTCATGGATCTTACATATGCAGCTGAATTATGATGACCCCCGGCAAGAGGCTTTCAGGGCAAGTAAGAAGCAGAGGTGGTTTGCCGTTGCCGTCTGCGGAGACAGCCTTGGTGATCTCCCATCCCTGTGCCGACGCCTCTTAGTTTCTGAGATCTGATAAGATCAAGCTATATACTATGCTACCTTCCCTTTCCTCATGGATCTTATACTGAAAAATGTACCTGCTCTTCACTTTTGGTGTCTTCATTTTTACATGATTTCCTCTATCACAGTTTTCCTCCAAAATGGATTTCCTTGAATGAAGACAGGATGTGACTTATCGTAGAAGATCCCAAAGGGGAGATCTAGTTCAGGATATCATGAACCCCAGCTGAGTGCCATTTTCTCTTTTAACTTTTTTTAACCTCTTGTATGTAGGTGGAAGTTCTGCTACGCATTGCCGTTCCCCAGCCAGGGAGGTATGTGCTTCTGGTGGCGTATGCCAGTGCAGATGCTCTGCAGACCGTTGATGTAGCAGTGAGCTCACCACAGCACGCCGTTCAGCCAGGCACTCTTGCAGTGTACACCTGCGAGTACAGGTATGAACCCAGATAGCAGAACTGGACTCAGTGGAGCAATACACGTCTGAGATAATAAGTAGTGTAGAGATATTCTGGCTCTTCTAACTGACATTATAGCAGAGATCCTCAGAGTTCACAGAAAGCCTGGCAGAAATGAGAGAGAACTCAATGAGACTTCCTCAGATACAACTGGGCTAAAAATACACTAATTTCCATCTGCCACTTGAAAAGAAATGGATCAAAGAAAGAGAAAAAAAGATCAGAGCCACATTGATGTACGGCTTTAAGGTTGCTACAGTTGGTTTTCTTAAGACAATGAATTACTTAGGGATATCAGTTGTGGAACAGGATCCACAATTAGTACGGCTGCCCCTGTAATTGCACTGATGTTTAACTACAAATGGTCCGACACGAGACCCATTTCATTACTTGGATTAGGACCAAGAGGCATTTGGTTGGTGCTCCGCCCATTCTTTTTTATAATTAACTAAACACCCTGTGCTTTCGAAGCACCACGCATATTAGCATTTACTGCAGTTCAGGGAAAGTCACCTGATAATCAGATTCTCAGTATTTTACACACTGGTGCCAGAAAGGTGAGCCAAACTGTCCACATCCTAAAAACAGGGCCCACTTCCATTGGAAATACCATAAGCATCCTGAGCCCAGATGCTCTGTTTAAACAAATGGGGCAGCGTTTATGTGCATGACAGATTGGCTTCATTGTCTGCGAATTCCTCCTTGCAAGGACTGCGACCTTAACCGTGAGGAAGTGAGGGCCTGGGATATCCGTAGGAAACGTGCCCTTGTCATTACCCAAGAAAGGCCGTTCTGTGTTGCTCTGTATTAAGACTGCCAAGAAAGAAAACTGTATCTAGCTGGACAAGGTTGTCCTTGAGCTTGATTGACTGCTTTTGTCTTGCAGTTTCCTTTGCCGTGGGATAGTTTTAGATTTGCAGAATCGCTTGGCAGCTTTTGAGTTGGCCACGGAGGCGACGGTTCGGCTCATTGCAGATCGGGCTCATTTCTTCCTGGTAAGCCTTCGATGTGGAGCACAGCTGGCTCTGGTGGAAATCCACCGCTGAACTTTGACAAATCCAGATTGTATGTTCATATAGTGTAACCTGGAGTTTTGTGTTTGGACCTTTTGCAGTGGAGGGCTGAAACAAGCTCATTAACACTTCCTGGGCTTCTCATATGAGGGGGTAGTGGTAGGAAAAAGGGGTTGGCTCCTTCCCCAGATGCAGTTAACTTAAACAACGGTTTGTATGTAGAAGAAGAAGCAGACAAGCTGCAGAAGTCCTCCATTTCCCCATGTTTCTCCTTTCCCTTTTACCTTGAAGAGATGCTTTCTTGGTCTTCCCCCTGCCTTTGAACCCAGTCTAATCCCCCTCTCATTATTGCAGTTTGCACAAAAGCAATCTAGTGCCACTTTCTGCAGAATAAATAGACTTTGGGACGGGTCCAGACTAAAATGGCAATTTCCATTGATTTCCCCTTCCAGTGCAAACCTTCCTCAGGTCATTCCCTATCCCCCCCCCCCCCGGATAGAACAGCGTTTCACAGACATCAGTGGGCTGCAGTGAGGGTGGGGCATAGAAGTTCCATTCCGCTGATGGAAAATACAGTATGGATTCAACCCTTTGTAAAAAGTCTTCTACTTTCTGCCAGTGAAGTGTTTACTAAAATGTGAAGCCAGTTTTGTTGTAGGCAGATTAGAGTTTGGGATGGCAAAGGGGGCTGGTACATGCAAATAAGGGTTTGTGTAAGTGTCCTGCTTGTGTAAGCAGGGTGATGTTTTACATTTTGAAAGGGGGGGGGAGGCCCTTCACGGACTGGGACCTGCATATCTGTGGGACCGTCTCTCCATGTATGTTCCCCGGACGCTCTGCAGATCAACATCTGCTGATGGTCCCTGGCCCCAAGGACGTTTGCTTAGCCTCAACCAGGGCCAGAGCCTTTTCAGCTCTGGCTCCGGCCTGGTGGAACGCTCTCCCAGTTGAGACCTGGGCCCTGCGGGACTTCTTACAGTTCTGCTGGGCCTGTAAAACGGAGATGTTCCACCAGGCCTATGAGAGTGGTTGAGGAGCTGGCGAATTATCCTGCTGGTCCCTTGCTTATTTTCCTTTGTTCCGCCCCACTTTTTAATGAGATCTGTTGTGCCTACCTGAGCTGATATGTATTGATTTTACTGTTTTATGATTTTAACTTATTTATTGTATATATACTTTTAAACTCTGGTTTTATGATGTTGTGACCCACCCTGAGCCTGCTTGATCCAATAAATAAATAAAATAATAATAAATATAGTAGCGCAGCTGCTATTGCTATGATTAGAAAAATCACACAATGTCTTTTTCTATTCGTAAGAAGTAGCCGCCGCTTTCTTCCCTGTGCTCCCGTGCAGATGTTTTGTGAGTGATAGAAAATCCGGGAGTTCTGTAGTTGATTTACCCACACGAACACAAATCCCGAAAGTCATCTCAACTGTAATGCCTGCGGTGGCTCCATGTGACTTGCTAGTAATCCTTTTTCTCCCTCTCTTTATTTCCTCCTCTGCCTTTTAGTATAAAATCTACCTGATACCATATGGCCAGTTCACTATGGAATTTGTGGAGCCCAAGGTCCACTGTATCAGCGTCCACGGAATATTCGCACCTAATAGGTAAATGGTCTTTAGGTTTTTCAAATTGCTGTTTGCAGGCTCTTTTCACACTGTAGATAATGAAGGACTTTATATTAGGTATCAGATGCTGTCAATCTGTTTTAATGGGGAGCTGCTGAGGCACTATATTTATTTAGCACCATGATCTGGTTCCATGGTACTCCACAAAAGACGGGTGACTGCCCCAAAGTGCTGGTAAATTAGTTGTGGCAATAAGAACGTAATGGTATATGTGTGTGGAGATACAAGAGAAGCAATTAACGAATGTGAGAAAATGCTGATACACTACTTAAACTCCAGTTCATTTGTGGATGGGATCTTGCATGGCAGCACACAGAAAAGAGGTATAGCCGTGTGAAAATGTAGAAGTCTGCACAACAAATGTTCAGATTCTTTAAGCGGACCCATGTGCTTGGAATGACTGATGCACACTTGTATATATTGTGTGTAAGAGTATGTAATATACAAGAGCCAGTTTGGTGTAGTGGTTAGGAGCGGCAGGACTCTAATCTGGAGAGCCAGGTTTGATTCCCCACTCCTCCGCTGGAAGCCAGCTGGGTGAGCTTGGGTCACTCACAGCTCTCTCAGAGCTCTCTCAGCCCCACCCGCCTCACAGGGTGATTGTCGTGAGGAGAATAATAACACACTTTGTAACGATTCTGAGTGGGCGTTAAGTTGTCCTGAAGGGCTGTACATAAATCGAATGTTGTTATTATTATGTTGTTATTATTTTGTTGTGACTAGGAACTGGGAGACCCGGGGTCGGATCCCCAGTCTGCCCATGAGGTTTGCTGGGTGGCCTTGGGCCAGACACACACACACACTCTCTCAGCCTAAACTATCTCACAGGGGTGTTGTGAGGATAAAATAGAGGAGAGGAGATTTATGCAAGCTGTCTTGGAGCCACATTGGGAAGACAGGTGGGGGATAAATGAAGTAAACAAATAAATAATACAAATAATGTAAGTAAATAAATAAAATAAACCATGCATAATATGCTACTTTTGGTATGATTATTGTTTTATTAGTAGTATTATTTATGTCATTTATAGCCCACCTTTCTCACCGAGAGTGAAGGCGGATTACATAGTATGAGATTCGTACAGTCAGTATCAAGGAAATTTCAGTAAACAATGCCATAGGGGAAATAAATGCAAGTTTGTACTCTCCCACCCCCATTTATTTTGCTTTCATTTTCTCTCGTCAGGGAGGTGGACAGTTGGACTCACAGTACGACCCTAAGCAGAGTTACTCCAGTCTAAACCCAGTGATTTCAATAGACTTAGGCTGGAGTAATTCTGCTTAGGATTGCACTGTAAAACTTGTATGACTTTGGAAAGGCAGCTAGTAAGAGCATTAGTTTTTAGCAGTGGAGAAAGATGGTGATGAGTGTGCAGTCATACTCTTACTGGCCCCAGTTAGTAACAACCTACCCATTTTAGTACTTTATTTAAACAATGAGGACTGAAATTCTCATGTTCTCACAGTCAGGGAGCAGGACGTCCTGTGATGGATTACTCTCGCCACGCAGAACTCTCCTTCCTCAGGCTTCCCTATCTTTCTTCAAGCCAGTGCATGCAGTTCCCACAAAACGAATGGTTTTATTTATTTGTTGCATTTGAAATAATTTTATCCTGTCTTTCTCAGCAGCCCAAATGCCAGAAAAGGCTTAAAATACTACAACAGATTGAAAACGGAAAAGAAGTATAAAATACTAAACTTGACAGCAAAAATTTGCTAAGCTCTCATAAAGCCCTCAGCAGAGCTAAAAATAAAAATACCCAGTTCAAGAAAATCTGCCAGAAGCCCTCTGGAAAAGGATCATTTATCAGGCTTTCCTGAAGCTGGAAAGGGCGGCGGCACTCAATTCCAAATAAGTGGAGGGTGTAAGAATAAAAGAAAGCCTAGCCTTAAAACAATGAACTTGTTTGATCTAAGAACAACAACAACAACAACAAAAGAATTATTGGAAGAATAGTTTACAGTTGAGCTCTTCCCTTGGCCTCCATCCTTTATTTCTACATAAGATAGATGTTTACAGCAGTGGAGTCCTTGAATAGAGGAAGACATAAAGCATTTATGGATGATCAAAGCAACCAAGGTAGAACCAGGGCTCATTTCGAGGGGGGACGCACAGGAATGCAGTTCTGGCAGTTCCCCAAAGAGGTCACATGTCAGGTGGCCCTGCCCACCTGACTCACGGCCATTTGGGGCCCGTTTCGGCCTGGATTGGGGCTGAAATGGCCCAGGTCGGGCCTCTGACGGGTGATGGATCACTCTCCTGCTCATCAGTGGCCCGATCCTGACCATTTTGGGCCCCTTTTCAGCCATTTTGGGTCCAATTTCGGCCCTGAATGGCCAGGATTGGATCCAAAACAGCCAGAATAGGTGATGTCAGGGGACGTGGCATATGCAAATCAGTTATACTGATGACACACTTCCGGTGATGGCAAGAGGCGTGGCATATGCTAATGAGTTATGCTAATGAGTCATGCTAACGAGTTCCTCCAGCTCTTTTTCTACGAAATGACCCCTGGGTAGAACTACAGGTTGTAAAGCTTTCCCATAATCCTCTTCATGACGAGCTTTGCATTGTGGGCGCCATGATTTTTTTCTTCTTCTTGCTTGCCATGTTCCCAGGGGGATGTTAGACTTCAGCTTGCCTGTAGAGCTTTTGAAATTTTCTCTCTCTCTTCCATCCATTTGCAGCAGCTCCTGCATCCCATCAAGGTTTCAGAAGATCTCGCAGTCAGTTGTCCTGGAGGAAGCGCAGTTGCTGCCGGTCGCTCCAGGCTTCCCTCTCATTCATGCCTTTAGCATCCCCCCAGTGAGCATCCCACCAACACCACCACTGCGGCCTCCCACCTTGCTGGACACTTCTGCAGAGCTCATCCTCCTCCAGGCTCCCCAGGTAAGGATCCGGATTGAAAATGCAAACTCTAAAGTGTGTGGATTCTGGATGTCCTCTCTGGGCGGCAAGTCATACTGAGAATAATTAGGAGGTTCCACTGGTATCTGGCGCTTGCCATTTCCGTTCATGTTCCATTCATGATTATTATGCAGTCATTCTGTGACTATCTGATCTACACAGGAATCAACTAAAGTATCTGCCGGCCTGTTGTATTCGGTGTAGGAATCCTGCCAGCTTGCCCACCCAGCACTTGGGACATCCATTCAGAAAACTAACTTGCGGGGTGTGCTGTGCCTCCTGGTGTTGGCTGAGTCTGATGAGAGTCCCAGCTCTTCTGCTGAGTTGGGAGGGCGGTGTGAAGCTGGTTGTAGTTGTATCCATACTTGAGTGGGGAAACACGCACTTTAGCTGCTGTGCTCTTATGTGTTTCCTTCTTGCCTATTTCCAGTCTAGTACAACACTCATACAGTATCGAACCATTAATTTTACAAGGCTCTGTGAGGTGCCCTGAATAATACATGCTGGGGTGGTTCCAAAACCTCAGCCTCCTCCTAGTCAGGACCTTCCACTTCTTCACCCAATGAGGTGGAGCCGGTGTCCCCGTACTTGCCAGAGGAGAAAGAGGAGGCCAGAAGTGTGAAGAAGGCAGGTTCTGTCAGTGAGAGGGTGACACGGGTGGAGAGCTCTTCTGCTCTAAAAGGAGTCCAGAGGCAACCAAAGCATGGTGAAGCAACTGTACGGTGGGCAAAAAGCATGGGTGGGGCGCATAACAGGGCAGTGTTCATCTCTAATTACCTCCGTGAGACAGAAGGAAAAGAAATACTTAGCAGCAGCAACTTCTTATCACAGAGGTATATTTGAGAGGGGCTGCTCCTAATGCGTAGGTCGGGAATGCAGCCATAACCCCCACAGTCACTCTCAGCCTGCATAAATCACATCAACAATAACTTTAGGGATTACTCGGCTTGTATTTTGCTGCAGACAACCATTGTGTTAAGCGGCCGCATCCAAAGCCTGGGACGCTATGCCTTTATTCTGCACTGTTACCAGCCCAGTCACCCAACTTTCCCTATTGAAGTGTTGATCAACGGCGGACGGATCTGGCAGGGTAAGCAGCACGCGGTGTTAAAACGGGCCTCTCTCTGCTGAGTGGTTATGTCGTTTTTTTAAGAGCAGAGCAAATCTTTTGTACCTGAACTATCCTATCCATTGGTTCCCCGTGCAGAGCCAAGAAGGGTATTTTCCATACTATTTTCTTTGAAGCTCCCTGTAGAATATTTGCACAGTGTGGAGAGACCTCAACCAAAGGGGAAGATTGCCAATGTTTAAAGCAAAACAGGATAGGACGCGCCACATAACCAACTTGGCATTTTCTGCCTCTTCAGGTCAAGCTAATGCTTCCTTCTGTCCGCACGGATACGGTTGCCGGAATCTGGTGGTTTCCGAGAACCAGATCGTCCTGGATGTTACTGATAATGACCTGAGCGTGATCATTCGTGTGCCAGAGGACCGGCATCTTTGGCTGGTAAGTTTGAAAATTTCTTTGCCTCATCTGTAAGAGTGGACGGCAGCTGATGAGGATATAAAATTTGGGCTTGCACCCTCCCCAAATTATACAAAAGCTTCCTTCCATGCATCTGACGAAGAGAGCTATGGCTCTCAAAAGCTTATGCTACAATAAAATTGGTTAGTCTTAAAGGTGCTACTGGACTCTTTGCCATTTTGCTCTGTGCAGCAGGCAATCCTTGCAAACCTCTGCTGTCCTATGCAAGAATCCCACTCATACGGCCTGGGTGGGACTTCTGCCTTCTTCTTACTCATCAGTTAAGAGCACCAGCCAGCATCCAGTTGTTTGGACCCCAATGGAAGTGTGCCTTTGTTGCAATAATATACATTCAAGCACATTATACTAAGCAATACTAAGCCAATACATAGTAATGCACTTGTATTCTGGGCGAACTTTTAAACTTTGCATGAGCTGTGTTTTTTTTCAGAGTGTTAGGTAACCAAAACAGGTGTGCTTTCATCTGTGACAGCTAATTAAAAGTAGTGGACTCTTATCTAGATGAATGCTCCTTAATCAGAGAATAGGCCAATAGTTATCTACTGTCTCTGCACTGTGGAGGGCAATAGACAATTTGTGTTCTGTGTCGGTGTGGAGGCACTCCCAGTGCCCTTCTTCCACACAGACAAGATCATGTAAGGGACATATTCCACACAGGAGTCCCTTTTGCACACCCAGCCCTTTTTTTCAAGTGGAAAGAATAGGCATTTCAGTTCCTCTGCGTCTTCTGTGATATGGTGTGCGTGTTGGAGCCGTGGTGGTTCTCTGCCATGTAAAGAACAGAACTTGCACAGAATGTGTATGAACTGAGCTCTAGAAATGAATAATCTCATTGGGAGGGCAGCTGGCTTGCACAGTTTCCCATTTTTAACTCATCTGTTTACTTTTAGGATTACATTCTGGTGGTTCCTGAAGACAGTTACGGCTCCAGCTATCTTGTAGAGGAGCCCCTGGACAAATCCTACGATTTCATCAGCAACTGCGGAGTCAACGGCTTCTATATCAAGTGAGAGCCTTGCTTCCCAAACAGGTCTTTCTGTGTGAAACTATAAGGAAAGTTCCTAATTCTCATTTCCCTGTCCTCTGAGTGGGATCATGAATGCATCTGGAACTGGCTGTAACCCAACTTCTCTCAATGATTATTTAAAACTCTTTATTTTTAAGAACCTCAAGGCTGTTTCAAGCTCCTTCGTAAAGTTCTTTTACTTTTTTAGGTAAAATATGTCCTTACTTTTTAGTTTCTTTATCTGCCCTTTGAGTAGTGATTGCGTGTATTGTGTACAAGGTGAGCTCAGCCGTGACTGCATCTGTTGTGGCCAGAGAAAGAATCGGGGGGGGATTTGCTTTGGGAGAGCAAGCTCACACTTGGGAGAGCAAGCTCACACTTCCCTCTTCCCTTGGCTACACTTTCTTCGGTTCTGCCACAACCAAACTTGCCAGGCTTTGCCTTTCACCAGCAGTTCGGGGACTGGTGAGCTTCTGAGGGTACACAGACTGACAGCAATGAACTAGCATCTAGAAGGAATCTTTGACACATTTGGTCTTCTTAACCAAAGAAGATCTTTATTGTACTAAACTGGAGTGTATAATGCAGAGCAGAGAAGATGCAAGGAAAGAAATACTATGGCATAGGACTAAACAGCTAATACAAAGGAATAGAGAAGGAAAACATTCTAGCTAAGTTAATTTGAAAGTTAACTCAGTATCCCAACCAATCCCTGGGTTGGGTGAGTAACGGCCAGAGCATTAGGAAATAGAGGCAAGCTGCCCTTTTATCTCCTTTGCTCCTGGTCTCTGATGAACATACCCATACAAAGGGATTACTGATCTTTTAAACTCTTCTCCTGAGAGGGTGGTTGCCCTGGCCATTCCTGAGATGGGAAAATCTCCCTCCATGCTCACCATAGCACCCTGGCCAGCCAGGCACATTTTACTGTTAGCTGTAGTTATATTAGGTTAGGAAAGCAGTCATTTCTCTGGCTCAGGATGACAGTTTGAGCAAATGCTTAGACGCTTGGCCTCTCCTCTTCCTGAGAAGAGGTCACATTCCCCAGGGTTTGATCTTAGTAGTTCAGCTAACGGCCAGCTTGATCTCTCTCTATCACAACAGCACCAACCACGGCTGCTTAGTTTTATTTAGTGGTTTATTTATTTATTTCATTTATACCTCCCCTATCTCCCCAATGGGAGTCCACAGTGGCTTACAACATTCTCCTGTCCTGCATTCACAACAGCCCTGTCAGGTAGGCTAGACGGAGAGTCAAGATACCACCCAGAAAACTTCCGTGACAGAACAGGGATACAAACCTGGGTCTCCAGATCCTGGTCAGACACAGTAACCGCCGCACCATGCTAGCTACTACTACATCATGCTGGTTTTGTCAGACTAGTCCTCGTTTGCCAAGGGAAGAGACAGGGTAGGATGGACTGTACAGGTTTTAATGGATCTCCCGTAGTGGGACCCCAGTCCAATCTCCTCCTCTTTCTCCGTCTGCAGCCCTGTGACGTCATCCAAGTTCTGCCAGGACTCGGCCACCTCGATCTCTCTGTTTTATAACAACGGGGCCCAGCCGTGCCGCTGCCACGAGGCAGGATCTGTCCGGAGCCAGTGCGAGCCATTCGGCGGCCAGTGTGCTTGCAAGTCAAACGTCATCGGGCGAGAGTGTTCCCGCTGTGCCACGGGCTACTGGGGTTTCCCCAGGTGCAGGCGTGAGTGCCTTTCTGTGAGGGAAGGGAGGAAACTCCTTTTCAACGACAACTTGCATGCTATATTTCTAGATCTGAACGAGTTGCATGCGTGCCTTGAATCCCATACAGCTGTTGCCTGGTTGGGCTTATTCAAACGGTTGTCCTTCATTGTCTGCCTCAGTGGCTTTAGAATTATTCCTATAGAATATGTCCATGGAAGATGATACATGGGAACAAAAAAAACATATAGACAGGGCTATCCTAGGCAGTATGTTCTTCTAAGGGCTTGGATGGGTGTAACCAGGGTCATTTCGTAGAAAAAGAGCTGCAGGAACTCATTAGCACAACTCTTTAGCATATGCCACACCGCTTGATTGGGCCAAAATGGCCAGGATTTGGCTGCTGCCAGACGGGGGAGTGTTCCCCCACCTGACAGCGGCCCGATCACGGCCCTTTTGGCCCCGATCCAGGCCGAAAGGCCCAAAATGGCCATTTAGGGCATGTTTTGGTCTGGATCGGGCCCAAAAGGCAGGAGAGGGGTCCCCTGCCAGGCAACAACCCAATCCTGGTGGTTTTTGTCCTAATCCCATCTGAAACAGGCCCCAAATGGCCAAAAATGGCCGTTTGGGCCCGGATCCAGGCCGAAACAGTCAGGACCAGGTCAGTGCTGGGCAGGGGAGGGTTCCCCCACCTGGCACCAACCCGATCCAGGCCGTTTTGGCCCGGAGTCGGGCCATTTTGGCCCCAATCAAGGCCTAAATGACCCTAAAGTCAGGTGGGCGGGGCCACCTGACTTGGGGGATCTGCCAGAATGCCATTCTGGTGCGTTCCCCCTCGAAATGAGCCCTGGGTGTAACTCTGTATAAGATTGCACTGTAAATTTACCAGACAGCTGTATGAGTTGAAACTGGCTGAGATCTAATATCTCACCCATTGACATTTGAAGTGAAAATCCACTTTTCCATTCCAGCACATCTTCCATTTGTGTTCATTTATGAAAATTAATTCGCACCTTGTCCCCTGGAAGGAAAACATTTCAGTAGAATCTGCAGTAATGCATCTGCTCTTTTTCGTGCGTTTTACTTTTTGCGTATTCCACATCTACGCAATAGAAAAACAACTCTTCGTTCCCTTACCATCAGTGTTCAGTTGATTTACGTGGAAATTAATTTCCAGCCTCTCCAGATTCTCGCTTTTTTGTTCATCAGTTGTCTGCCAACATCCTCTGGCTGTTACCGGAATGATCATCCTGCATCTCTTTGTCAGAGAGTGGGAGAGATGCGATGTTTGTTAGCAGTGGCATTTTCTAACCACGAGAGAGAGAGAGAGAGGGAGAGGGAGAGGGAGAGGGAGAGGGAGAGGGAGAGAGAGAGATCTTGTTAATTTGCTGTTGGCTGGGATGGTTTTTTTAAGTGCGAGAAACCCTGCCGTTCAGCTGCCTGCTCCTCAGCCTCATTTCTGCCTTAATTTTTACTGCCTGGAAAATTAACATCCACGTCCTTCTAACATGGTTGTTGCCGTGGAGGTGGCTGTCAAAAACGTGTTGGCTAGGCCAGCAGTGGCAGCTTGAGCCTTTCACTCTAGCAGCAGCTCACCAGATTTCGGAATATTATTAGAAGTGTCCTGCTGATCAGAACACACATCAAAATACGGCATTCAGAGGGATGTCCCCTGCTGATGATGCTGTGTGCATTCATGTGCACATGTGCAAGTCCTTGTGATGTGCATCTGCTTGTTTCCACTTGCAGCCTGCGACTGCGGGACGCGTCTTTGTGATGAGCTGACGGGACAGTGCATCTGCCCACCACGCACCGTCAAACCAGAGTGTACCATCTGTGAGCCTCAGACTTTCGGCTGTCACCCTTTGGTTGGCTGCGAAGACTGCAACTGTTCCCACGCTGGGATCCAAGATCTGACAGAACTAGGATGCCACACAGACAGCGGGCAATGCAGGTGGGTATGAATCGGTACCAGTTCTAGGCATAGTAGGCAGCTTTGTACCCAACGATGCTACCTTTTAAACTGACACACAGAATTTCCTTGGACCAAAGGCACCTGGAATGAATGTTTATTACGTACTGTGCTGTAAATCTGCAAGTGTCTTGCCTTTTAATTTCCATCTGATGAGCTCAACAACCACACTGATGGCAAGCCATCGTTTTACCAAAAGCCCCCTGATGAATTTGTGATGGAATTGGTGGCACAGAGTGGTAAGCTGCAGTACTGCAGCCTAAGCTCTGCTCACGACCTGAGTTCGATCCTGGCGGAAGCCCAGTTCAGTAGCCGACTCAAGGCTGACTCAGCCTTCCATCTTTCCAAGATCGGTAAAATGAGTACCCAGTTTCCTGGGGGTAAAGTGTAGATGACTGGGGAAGGCAATGGCAAACCACCCCGTAACAAAAGTCTGCCAAGAAAACATCATGATGCGACGTCCCCCATGGGTCAGTAATGACTCAATTCTTGCATAGGGGACTACCTTTACCTTTTTTTTTTACTGGTGTACTGGCAACACTTTGTGAATTCCCTGAATTGTCACTTCTGTCCCCAGTGCGGGCGACCTATCCTTAGGTGAGTTGTCCAATCCACTCCTTCATGCAAGCACAAATATTAACAAGGAAGAAGCAACTATGGAGTGCCTGCTTAACCTACCCAAGCCAGCAACCCCAAACTGGGAAATAACCTGTCGGGGTCATAATCTACAGACCTGAACAGCAGAACCAGTGATAATCTAACACCCCCCCCCCCAGTATGCAGCCAGTGCCCCCAGAAGACATGCCTTCCTAGTAGCCGTTGAGCCCCACTGTCACTGAGCCCCACTTACCGGATATGTCGGAGGATCCTCTAGGAGGTTGCAGAGTGTGGCCACATCCTGGTCCTGCTCTGGAATTTAAGAGCACCATGTGGCCCAGCAGTCGTGGGATCCAGTTCTCAACCTTGGGAGCAGTCTGAGAGTGTGACTACAGGTGACTTTCTTCACGTGGAGAACACTAGATTTTTCTCACAAGGTTACCTGGGAAGTGAAGTCCGAGTGGTCCTTCCCCTCTCTGTTAGAATCGCTGCCTGAAGGGCTTCGTTTGGGGGTGGGCAGTTTGGGGGCGGGCAGCTGCTACTTTCTCCTAGGGCGTCCAGCGGGCTGCCTGCTCCTGGGGCGGTGCTCTGGAGAATGCAGCCGCGTCGTTGAAGCTCCAACCGCAGTGACAGTGGAAGGATCTGCTGCAGATTCTTCTGCTGTTGCTGCGGCTGAAGCTTCGCTAATGCTGCCGCTTCTAGAGGCGCTCCCTGGGAGCAGGCAGCCTGCAGGACACCCTGGGAGAAAGTAGCAGCTGCCCGCCCCCAAACGAAGCCCTCTTCTGGCTCTTCAGGCAGCGATTCTAACAGAGAGGGGAAGGACCACTCGGACTTCACTTCCCAGGTAACCTTGCGAGAAAAATCTAGCGTTCTCCACGTGAAGAAAGTCACTTGTAGCTTTGCTCTGAGGTTCTACAGTTTTGTCTCCCATCCAAGTGTGAATCCACAAATGGAGAAACCTTTTTGGTGGGCTTGATTCCCCACGATCTTGATGCTACCCTGCAGGTACCCAGCCAAGTTGGGACACAGCGCACAGCAGTAGCAAGCACAGAGTGCAGGAAGCTGAGAATCTCAGCCCGTTTCTAAAGACTGGCAGTGTATTTCTGGCTTGCAGCAACGGCTGGTGAGCAGAATTTGCCTTGATTGCATTCCATTTCCTGGAAGGAAAGTGAGCAGAATTGCATTGATCGAGGCATTTGTAGAGCTTTGCATGCATAACAAGCAGTCACAGAATAAATCAGGCATAAAAAGTGCATACACTTTACTTATGCAAGCCTTTTTACTGCCCAAAAAAGTGCAGAGTGAACACAATACTGGATCATTTTTTTTGCTGCATCCAAACCCTACCGTGTTGGCTGGTTCTAGTGGAAGCTGATGTGCACACAAAGTTGGCGCCCCCCTTCCCGTTTATGCAGGGTTTTAAAGAGTCCGACAGGTGGAAGTCTGCAAACAAAGCTACTTTGTGCTGCCCGTTTTCTCCCCCTAGTGGTAGTCTTTGTCTCTACAAGCATTGTGTTTGTACTTCATTGGCAATTTTGCTAGACTACTCCAAGATAATGACTTCACCTCCTGGTGGCTCAGTGGTACTTGCATGTGCTATGGCTGAGTTCAGAAGTAATAGAAAATCATGGTTTGCCACTACTTCATTAAGCCTTGAAATTGATTAAGGCGCACTGTTGTGATTCTTCCATATTCATCCAGTTAATCACCTGTTTTCTCAGCAAACCACAGTTTACCCATACATCCAAGGCAGCAGACTGTAGCTCACAGTTACCTTGCAGACTATGATTCCAAAGAGTGGTTTGTTCCCAGTTTGTAAACCTACTTTGCAGGGCAAGTGTACACCGTGCTATAGATGGAATGGCAAATGATGAAGCTAATTCACTTGCCACATTCCAGGAGATGTAGGGGGGAGGGGATTGTGTGAGCAAGCCTAGGGCTCCTGCTTCAAGTTTCATTTGCATTGTGACAAGGACACGCTTTGCCGTTAGATCCAAACTAAGTCTACATGTCCCTCCCTGTTTCCCGTTCATCATTGTATTCTGGTCCATATAGATATCTACAAGTCCCTTGCTTGTTGGAATCCAGGGCATATTTTGGGTGTTCCATTTTGGAAAGGCAGATTTATTTTCTCAACTTCTTCCTTTCTTTTTCCTGTTGGTGCAAAAGGCCTTGAGCCATACCTGCATGCAGTGCTGTCCCTAGGTCAGCCGTTGATTGTACTGGTTGGCTGTGGCATTTGTTTCCCTTGTTTTCTATGATAAGGACCATTTCTTGTTCCCTTTTTTAGAGCACAGTAAGCCTTGCTTGCTGGAGATGCAGTAATTGAGCTGAATCAGTCCATGTTTTTCTCAGTTCATTGTTGTGTCTTCTGTGCAGCCCCGCATGGAAACTGTTGCATGCATGGGCCAGCCATGGCCTGTACCTGTAACTTATCTGTAACAACAGTTACAGGTAAGTGCAACCCAGTTTTCATCGTCATGTCAGCTGGCCTGCGCATGCGCAGTTCCCATGTGGGACTGCGCAGAAGAACACTCAATGAACAACAGTTACAGGTAAGTGCAACTCTGTTATCTTCAGAAAGCATGTGCTATGGTCAGTCCTTGGCAGGTAGAACCCCCAAGTTCTCCACAGCAAACGCAGGTGTGTTGGTTGAAGTAACTTTATTAGAGATCCAGCAAGTCCAAGGTGCTCAGACAAGTGCATTGGCAGAAGTGATGCAACTGGAGTTGGTTATGTTAGTTATAGGGAATGTTCCTGCCATCAGGATAAGGGCCAGGGGGTTGTCAGGGAGAAGCTAGGTTTAGGCTAGACAGAACAAAGAATGAAATCATCTCAGTTCCCAAGAAAGAAACATTTCGAGCTGGCCGCAGCCAGCCTACAAGGACACTTCTGGAGGCAGCGGGCAAAGAGAAAGTAAATACTTGTGAGATAACCTACTGCCTTAACAGCAATAAGAAACTTCTCATGCCCTCAGAGGACCAGTACGTAACACAGAATACATTCATAGCAGATATGTAGACAGGCATATATGACAGCTACATTTGATAGGTGGAGCGCTTCTTGTCCTAAGAGCTAAGCTAATCAATAAGGGAATGAGAGGACAGAATGGTGGTTAGGAAAACCTGTCTCCGGTGCATAAGGGAGATCCTGGATAGTGATTGAACTTAGGAACGGAGAGGGCAGGGAGAACAGAGTGTAAACTTACTGGTAGCAATGTTCTTAGGAGATACTGGCTTCTCTGGACTGGCCAAAAAATGAAAAAGAAAACCAATATTTAAATTTCTTATTTTAAACTGAAATTTTCTGAAATGTTGCAAGGCATTATCCTAAACATGGCACAAGTGAGTTGCACTGGGTGACACTGAAATATAAATCATTTTCTTTCTTCTGTATGTATGCAAATGGTTCTGAAGGTCTGGGTTAGCCATGATAGCTAAATGGAAAATTCGTATGCAGAGGCAGCGTACCTCTGAGTATGGCTGTTGCCTTCATATCTGGTTCATGAGCTTCCCAGAATCATCAGCTTGTTGGCCTTTGGTGGAAAGAGAATGCTGGCTTCGGCAGGCCCTGGTTCTGGTTCTGTGGAGCAGTTCTTAAGGCATTCCTGTGAACGCTGCTCTTTCTGGAGAGGCACAGCTGTGAAACTGGAAAATCCTGGCTCTTGCTAGAGACGTCAATTATGTCATTAGCCAGTTGAATTCCTCAAGGAGTTGGTTCGCCATATGTTAGAAGTAAGCAGGAGAAATAAACACAAAACTTATTTTTTTCCAGGTGCAAACCCAACATTGTGGGACGGCAGTGTGATCTCTGTGCCCCGGGCTATTATGGCTATCCAAACTGCAGGAGCTGTGACTGTCACAGGGCAGGGACAGAAGCAGATGTGTGTGACCGTGTCACAGGACAGTGTCACTGCAAGGTTAGTCTAATGTGCTAGCTGTTGCCTGTAGTGCCGTTTAAGAGACTCATAGAATGGGAAGGGACCTCCAAGGTCATCCAGTCCAACCCTCTGCACAATGCAGGAAATTCACAACTACCTCCCCTTCCCACACACCCA
Source organism: Eublepharis macularius (assembly GCF_028583425.1). Lineage (NCBI taxonomy): Eukaryota > Metazoa > Chordata > Lepidosauria > Squamata > Eublepharidae > Eublepharis > Eublepharis macularius. The sequence continues at coordinate 161,266,658 of NC_072794.1, read as the reverse complement.
GTGACCCCTGCTCCATGCCCAGAAGTTGGCAAAAAAACCTCCAGGATCCTTGTCCAAACTGGCCTGGAGAAAATTGCTTCCCGGCCCTGAAGTGGGCATGTAAGAAAGGCTGGTAAGGAATTTTTGAGAAATATCTTGTTCAGCGCTGTCAGTGCCCAGCAGCATCGGATGCCATAAAACCCTCTGCAGGATCCAAGTTTGTTGCCCTGCTGCTGCTCAGCTGTTCTCCAAGCACGTAATGGGAGAGGGTGAGGTCCCACGTGGCTGAGCTTCTCTGTTACCTTCTGGGGTTAATTAACCGGCGATGGCCGGCAAGCGCTGCTGAGTCATAGCTGGAAAGCCTGCTCCCTGTGTGTAGGAAGAAAAATGCTATTGATGTGAGATGCTTTGTTACGGGCTGCAGTTTTGTTGATGTTTTTTTGCCTTGAGCCCAAAATCTTGAGAAATTATTTAGTTTGTGCCAGAGCAAAAATTCATGCCTCCGGTGGAGCTTTTCAAGCTAGTGGGCAGAGCTTCTTTTACTGCTGGCTAGAGCAAGACTGATTTTATTCTCAAAAGGCAGGTTGGAGGCAAGTACTCTTTAGCGCCATGGTTGATGCGGTGCATGTGTACTGCTTTCTACTGAGGCAGCTGTGCTTTCAAAAAATTTAAGATACAAAAATGTTTCAGGAACAGAATTCCAAAGTGGAGCTCAGTACCTGGTTATTGCGTGCAGCTGGCTGGTTGGGTTTCTCCCTCTGTTTTTCACTTTCCGTCTAACCTGCTGCCAGAGCGGAACAGAGTGAGTGTAAACAGTGATTGTGCGTATCAGCACATTTGTGGAAATCTGCAGTGTGAATAATTGCTTACTCGAAGCATGCTGGAGCAGTTCAGTCATGCATTTCTCTATGAACACTGAAACAGACAAAAAGAAAAGGGACATCTTTTTTAGGTAGGTGGCCAATAAACATATCTGTGTAAACACAGGCATTGTTTTTGATTTAGCAGCAGTGAATAGATCAGCAGCAGGTACCAAAGTAGTATAACCTTTTGCAAACCAGTGGAAAGCAAGATGGAGAAGTAATATGCTACTGGAAGGAAAAACTGTGAAAATCCAGCACCAATACTGAAATTCCACAAATTAGAAGAGAATTAATCAGTAACCTCTTAGTGGTAGCTAAGAATCTGATAGCCTTAAACTGGAAATCAAAGAAGGTACCCTCAGCAGACAAATGGCTAGAGAAAGTATGGGATCACTACATTCAGGAAAAAATATATGATAGATTATATCAAAGTGAACACTACCCAAAAGAAACTGACTTTATAGCAAAATGGTTACCATTTATTGAATTTATAACTATTACTAATCAACAACCCCCTAAACATTTATTCTTTGTTGCACGAGACTGAAGAAATGGCTACTAAGTTTATAAAGCTTTAGTTTTCTTTGAATTAGCAAATTGGTTTATCATTCACCATCTCGCTTCTTTCTTTTAGTACAAAACTATGTATAGAATCAATAGAAATGACAAGTGTATATCTATATATATGAATATGGTTGTTGGTTCATTTGCAGTTGTTTGTTAAGTTTGTTTATTAGATCTGGAAATTTAAAATAAAATTTTTTTTAAAAAATCCAGCAGGATTTAATCCATTGGCAGCTTAGAGACCAGAATATAAGCTTTTGAGAGTCAGAGCCCCCTTCAGATACGAGTAGAAATGTTAAAAAGCAAGCAACTAAGCAGGTTAGCATAGCATGGGGTGGCTGTGATGGACCCTCTGAGTGATGTAGCACTCCTTTCCATTGTAGGCGTGTCCTAATCACTTACGGTGTACTTATTAAAAAAAAAACAGGGCTGAATCCAGCTGATTTTCCTCTGGTGCAAAGAGGCATCCATTGATGCAGCAGGTGGCGCCTTGCGCCAAAGGAATGCACCACTGCTAGAACAGATCTGGGGGACCAATCTTGGTGGATCGTTCCATCTGGATAAAAGAAAAAGCTGATTATATAGTTGAGGAAACATTGCACAGTTTCTGCCTGTATTCCTCTGGCAGTTTCTGAACAGCCTTTTTGAGTTCCTCCAACTGGAGAATCCGCCTCTTTCGTTTTCAAGTGTCCACGTTTCTCACTTTTCTTCCTCTTCTATACAGCAAGTAATGCATGCACATCTCTTTTCTTTTTTTAAAACCTTTCTAGGAAAACGTGGAAGGTCCAAGATGCGACCAGTGCCTTCTAGGGACCTTCTCTCTTGACGCGAGCAACCCAAAAGGCTGCACCAGGTGCTTCTGCTTCGGGGCAACGGACCGCTGTCACAGCACGGAGCAGTACCGCGTGCAGGTGATTATGCAGGGCTAGAAGGTGTCATTGTTTGCACCTTGAGAGACAGGTAATGGGATGGGAGCCTTTTTTTCTTCACTCACTGGGCAGCTGCAACATTCTGGATCTTTCAGGTTCACTGATCAGGAAAACGAGTGCTGATGGCACCTGAATTTTGCATCTGCATTAGTGGTGAAGCCAAGTGTCTGTTAATCTGGATTTTGGGGAAGATATTCTTTCCACGCTTACTCATTTGTTAGCATCATCCAGACTTGAGAGTTTCAACACAGTGCAGATGTCCCACGTAACATACTGCATTATGCAAGCAACTGAAGCAACAGGCAAAATGCATTAGTTATCATGGCATACCACTAAAGCCCCGCTGGATTAGACCAGGGGTCCATCCAGTTTCAGACACAGACCAGATGGATGCTTGCAAACCTTCCCTGGTTCTTTGCTTCCAGCGTCTGCTGTACTTTCTCTGAACATGGCGTTTGTATTTAGCTCTCAGAACAAATAGTTTTTGACAGGCCTGTCCTCCATTACGTTCTTTTCCAGGCCCGAACAACTTGTAACACACAAAATCCAAAGCCCACAGCCATGTACGTCTACCCACCAGACTGAAATAAATATACTGTTTTTACTGCCTACTTTGGATGCAACAAGGTAGAGTTGTCAAGCACCTGGCAGGCCAGTGGGCTTAATTTGATTTGGTGGGTCACAAGTTGTATAGTTCTCATCTATAGTTTTTTTTAACACTACCTGAGATAGTGGTCACCACCATATCTCGTGGCAATGAATTCCTAAGTTATGCAGATGTTTTATTTTGTTCAGCTTAAACCTACTGCCATTCAATTTAGCAGTGTTCAGCTTGGTTAAATTCAAAGACATTATTGCCTGTTATATCTGGGAGTATGTGCAGCATCCTGCACAGGCAGGGTGTGTCACCTAACCTGGCTTGGACCCTGCGATTCATAGAAGAGCAAGATGGATCTAAAAGGGGTCTAAATATTATTTGCTTGAACATCCTAAACGGAGGCATGCCCCCACATAATGTGACCACAGAAGCAAACAAATCCCACGTATACTTACTAATAAACCTATTTACAAAATATGAAATGTATCAACTCCTTAATTAATAAGCACCATTCCATAGATCCTAAATAACATGCACAGTGTAACCTTACAGTAATTATTAAAGGGAAAATACAGGTTCCTATGCACAAGAATAACAATTCATACACATCATATAAGACCCCGTATCCAAGTATACATAAAGTGCTATTAATAAAGTGCTATGATGGAAAATTCATATTGTACATACACAGGGTTCATTTTGAGGGGGAACACGCAGGAACGCAGTTCCGGTAGTTCCCCAAAGAAGTCACATGTCAGGTGGCCCCGCCCACCTGACTCTCAGCCATTTTGGGCCCGTTTCAGCCTGGATTGAGGCCAAAATGGCCCGGAACAGGCCCCTGACGGGTGGGGGATCACTCTCCCACTCAGCAGCGGCCTGATCTTGACCATTTGGGGCTCCTTTTCAGCCATTTTCAGCTCCTTTTTGCCATTTTGGGCCCAATTTTGGCCAGGATTGGGTCCAAAACAGCCAGGATAGGTGATGTCAGGGGGTGTGGCATATGCAAATCAGTCATGCTAATGACACGTTTCCGGCGATGTCAAGGGGTGTGGTATATGCGAATGCGTTATGCTAATGGGCATGCTAATGAGTTCCTCCAGCTCTTTTTCCACGAAATGACCCCTGCACATACATATTAAAGTGCAAATGCAAAAAGAGCAGCAACAAACAGACACAAACCATTCTATACAAGGGTCCTCAGCACTGTGCACCCAGGTGGCAAGGAATAAGTCCAAGAAGCTCTCTCAAATGGAGGCAAACGCAAGTGGCTGTGCAAAGTCTTGCATGGAGAAATAAATCTTCCCGATCCTCGAACGGGTCATCTCGATCCTTGATTAATCCCGTTTCAAAATTCCCATCTTTATCAAAGAGTACACAGACAAAATTCCCTTTGTGGCGTTGGTTTTTCAATGTACTTTGTAATCTCTTCGTAGAAGTAGCATCGCATAATGTGATGCTGTGACTCCCAGTGGGATCCCTTTCCACATGACTGCTTTCAGACATAGCCCCTATTTATCCAGCAAAGCGTGCCTCTTCTTGAAGGATCCTCAACTCTAAAGTAGCATTAATAATGCAAAACCAGATAGGTTAAGTAACCAAGCTTCCAGTCAATCTGAAAAGGAACACAGTTTCTTCCAGATTCAAGACCAGTAGCACCATAAAGGCCAACAAGGCCAACAAGATTTCCAGGGTATAAGCTTGACTCTCAGAACCTTATACCTTGGGAAGTCTTGTCAGTCATTAAGGTGTTACTGGACTTGAATCTTGCTGTTCTACTGCAGACCAACATGGCTACCCGCCTGTAACAGTTTCTTCCAGACTGGCCATTGGTTATTATTTGTAGTATTTTACTACTGGGTCTATCTGTTGAAGCACTCAGATGGGATACATTTCTAGCTCTTCAGTACCTATATTCCACTGTAACAGATACATGCCATCCTATGAACAGAGCAGTAATGTGGGTGGGAGACAAATGACAAAATCACGATTCCCTCATGAGTTACGAACTTCCACGAAATCTTGGATGAGCCAGAGTTCGCTGATCTCGATCTTTCTGAAATATTTCATGGGGCGTTCCTTCTCTTCCTAGTTCATTGACATGAGTGGGTGGAGCCTGCTAAGTGGAGAGCGCCAGGAAGTGCCCACCTCAGTCAGCCTGGAAGAAGAGGTGGTTCGTGCGGATCTGAGGAATTTTCCTGAGGCCTTCCAGGAGCTTTATTGGCATGCTCCCAGCTCCTACCTTGGAGACAAGGTAAACAACCCCGGCAGTGGCTAAGTGTCTTCTCAGCTTGGGCATGTAAGAGTGGGCTAGTAAATGTTTTCAAAATCTCTACTGCCTTAGTATTCAAATGCCAAATGCTGATATTGAACACAATTTAAGCTCCTGAGTACAGTAGGTTTATTTTCTATGTCCAAATAGCTTCTCTCTTCCATTTGTTAATATGTGATTATCATCCAGTTATCTCTTTCACTCTCGCATGGCACTGAATTATGTTCCCTTCTGTATAGACTACTGCAATTTAATTGTACATACTATACTTTCTTGCTACCCTTCCCCCAAGATCCTCCTGGATATGCAAAATTTCAAATGTCACACTCAGATCTGAAGTATACAAAATACTCAAAAAAGATGTATTGTGGCTGAACATAGCCTAACTCAAACAGGGCACAGTATCTTATTCCAGGACACCAAAATACTGGACAACACTTCCAACTACTTTGTCAGACTGCACAGGGAAGCCATTGAAATTCACAAGCATAAGCAAAACTTCAACAGGAAAGAAGAAACCTTAAGAATGAACAGAGCATGGGCTCCAGTTCTGAAAAACACCAGGCCAACAAAACACTCCACACCCGACAATAGCCCTGCAGAGAAGATTAGCACATCAAGCACCAATCCATATGCAAAAGAACCTCCTCAGGATTCAGTGAAGCCTCCCGTCATTAGCATTCCACACCCTGGGAAACTCTTACAGAATGACTCAGCTCAACCCCACCCCTCCTGAGTAGATACAAATGACCTCATCTTTTCCACACTGTGACACTGAGAGATCTCTGTCTTTTGGTGCTACACCTCTGAAGATGCCAGCCACAGCTGCTGGCGAAACGTCAGGAACTACAATGCCAAGACCACGGCAATACAGCCCGGAAAACCCCCAACAACCATTACTCAAAAAAGGCTTGTTTAGATAAAGAGCAGTAATTTCCACAGATAATTTTCAATTAATTTTGGTACAGAGTCTAAATTCAGGGGAAGAGATCATTTTGTGGCTTGCTTCCCATTGTAGGTTTCTTCCTATGGTGGATACTTGCGCTATGAGCTGCATTCAGAAATTCGGAGGGGTGACGTGTTCATACCAATGGAATCCCGTCCTGATGTTATCCTCAAGGTTTGCAATACAAGCTGTGATTCTGCCCTTGGCTGCATGTTGTCTCACTAAGCAATGCTTCTGTCAATCATTTGTGCATTTTCATTGTCTTTACTAGGGAAACCAAATGAGCATTATGTTTCTTGAAGGCATCTACCCCATCCCTGGAGAAGTCTATGAAGGGAAGCTCCAGCTTGTAGAGGTCAGTTCATATATGGAGACAGAACTGGAAGGGAACCCAAGGGTCATCTTGTCCAACCCTCTGCACAATGCAGGAAAATCACAGCTTCTCCCCACCCCTCCCCGCCCAGTGATCCATGCTCACTGCCCAGAGGAAGGGAAAAAACCCTTCAGGATCCTTGACCAGTCTGGCCTGGAGTAAAATTCCTTCCTGAGCCTAGAGTGGTGATTGGTGTTACCCTGGGCCCAGGACTGGCTCCAGTGTCGTTGGCACCTGAGGCAGCTTAAGGTTGCCACTGTGCGCGTGCGCTGGACTGCATGTGCTGTCATCACACAGGGCTGGCGCGTACACGGGGGCCTTCTAGCCCTCCCGTTCAGTTGCTCTGCGGGCCAGGTGCAGCCGGCCGCCCTGGCCACCGGCTGCGCCTGGCCTGCAGAGCAACTGAACAAGAGGCTGCCTGCTCAGCTGCCCCATTCTGCTGCCGCCAGCATGCGCTCCTGGCCAGGCAGGCAGCTGGAGCGGTGCACAGCGGCGTGCATCCTCCCAGCCCTCCAGCTCAGATGCTCCGTGCGCCGTCCCAGCCGCCTGCTGTGCCTGGCCTGCAGCTGTGTGCCGGCAGTGGTGGCAGCACAGAGCAACTGGGCAGGAGGGCTGAGAGGCTGCCCGCTCAGTGGCACGCACCCCCACCCCCGGACTGGCGCCCCCTCCGGCACCTTAGCGCCCGAGGCAGCTGCCAGCCCGGCCTCAATGTGCGGGCCGGCCCGGCCTGGGCCACAAGAACCTAGCACCAGCTCATCCCTCCCTATCACAACCTGCCTACATTCATGCTAAGTCATGGAATTAGATGCAAGACTGTGCAGGAAGTTGGACATGTTGGGCAGTGAACCCTCCTGGAAACCAGCTCTTCTTATTGCAGACTGGTGCATTGATGCTCTTTGCTGTGTGTCGCTATCAGCATGCTCGCACTAGAATCTGGAAGTACGCTTCCCTGATAACCTGAAAGAACCTGGCAACCATGGCAGTAGGATTATCCTTTTTGGAAAAACTTTTTAAAGAGTTGCTTTCAGGCATGATCTACAAGAGAACTAGGCAAAATACTTTGTGGGTTGGTTGAAATTTAAACCGTTCATGGCACAACAGCCAGTTGAGTAGTTTAAAGGCCCGTTATGACAACTCTTTTCAAGTGGGACTGTCAGAGGAATGTCAAATTTTCAGCAGAAGATTTTCTTCTTGAGTGCTACTGAGTGCCCCTTAATTGCCAGCCCGACCTGCAGAGAGTTGAACAAATACAACTTGTCATAGGCTGGCCAGTAATTCAGGAAGCTGACGATCGCTTAATCCATGTGAATTTTGCCGTGATTGCCTGCTTGACAGTCCTCATTATGCTCTCTGAAAAGAGTGTGGCATGACCTGTCTCACGGTGCGGAACGTTCTGGACCTCGAGAAAGGGTGGGAAGGCATCAGCATTGTGGCAGACCTACTTGTGGCGAGACTAGGCTGCATTCATTGCCTATGGGCCAGGCAGCGCTCTCCCGGGTTGAGCTGGAATTATTGCACAAAGATTAAAATATGCTGGGGCCATCCTTTGAAACGATGGCCTGGATAACTTTCTGGCCTTCTCTGAGAAAGGTTGAACCTGTTTAAATAATTTTAAAACCATTCAGAATGCATTTTTTTGGATAGAAGGAACACTTCATTCTAGCTGCACCATGTTGTTTTGTTCACTGTCGCTTGACATTTGAGTGAAACCTCTCCTTGACTTGGTGAGTTTTAAGGGAGCCAAAAATACCTCTAATGCTACAGTCCAATTCTCTTCCCTACTGTAGGGTCACTTCAGACATACTGAGACGCACAACCCAGTCTCCAGGGAAGAACTGATGATGGTTTTGGCTAACCTGGAACAGCTGCAGATCCGGGCTCTGTTCTCCCAAATCTCCTCTTCAGTGTCCCTCCATCGGGCAACGCTGGAGACTGTATCAGAGACGGGTGGGGGCATCCAAGCCAGCAACGTGGAGCTCTGCATGTGCCCTGCCAATTACAGAGGAGATTCTTGCCAGGTGGGGAAGAGGGGCGGATGAATGGATGAATGGATGGGATGTTTAGACAAGCATTTGTGTAGAGCGGTCAGAACTCCTGTCATCTGTAAAACTGTCAATTGCCTCTTCTTTGGCACAAAATGATTGGCAGTCTTCAGCAATCTTAACAAGATTGTATTTGTTTCCTGGCATTATTATGGCTAGGTTAACTCATGGCTCATTTTGAGGAGGAAAGCGCCAGAATGCAGTTCCGGCAGTCCCCCAAAGAGGTCACATGACAGATGGCCCCGCCCACCTGACTCTCAGCCATTTGGGGCCCATTTTGGCCTGTATTGGGGCCGAAACGGCCTGGATCAGGCCTCTGACAGGTGATGGATCACTCTCCCGCTCAGCAGCGGCCTGATCCTGACCATTTTGAGCCCAATTTTGGCCCTGAATGGCCAGGATTGGGTCCAAAACAGCTAGGATAGGTGATGTCATGGGGTGTGGCATATGCAAATCAGTTATGCCATTGACACACTTCCGGTGATGGCAAGGGGCGTGGCATATGCTAATGTGTTATGCTAATGAGTTCCTCCCGCTCTTTTTCTACGAAATGACCCCTGGGTTAACTCAAATAAGAATGAGAATTCCCAGTGGTCCTTGCCATCTCTTTTTTATACGGAGAGATTCCTGTTGATCAACTGGAACAATCCTAACAAGGGAATAAGGTTAAGAGTCCTCCAAACTTTTATGCCTTGGCTTGTCCTATGAAAGGGGCAGGGTTCCCCAAGAACTCAAATATGGGAGCTGCAGCTCTAGATCTGGAAAGAAGATGTTTCAGAGCCAGCTGTCTTGTGTTCTGAAAAAAAGAAGCTTGGTAGGAAAAGCCTAGAAGAATCTGTGTTTGTTAGATTCTGGCTCACTTAATTTTGCCTTGAGGTAGAGCTTCATATAATAATGTGAATGCAAAAACTGCACTTTCAAACTGTAAAAGTACATGGATTTTCTCAGAGTAAGACACAGCCTTGCAGGGCGGGGGATTTCTCAGTGGGCTTTGAAGTGTCTATTGCAAATCACTTACTTGAAAAGTCCTGAATTTAGTTGAACTTGCTGTCAAATAACCGTGCATGAGATTGCAGACTTTATTGCACTTATTGCTACTTTGATTTTGCATTTACACTGTCACCCGGACATACGAAACTGCCTTCTACTGAATCATTGGTCCATTAAGGTCAATGTTGTCTACTCAGACTGGCAGTGGCTCTCTGGGCGGCCTCCCAGGCCCCCCCCCACTCTGCCTTTTGCCTGCCCCGCAGGACAGGGGGGCTTGCCGTGTGCCCCTTGTCCTGCAGGGCAGACGAAAGGCAGTGAGGGGGGCTGGGAGGCTGCCCGCACGCTCCCGGAGGCTGGCAGCTGCTCCCAGCACCCCCTCCTTGGTGGTGCAGGGGGCAGACTACCCCCCTCCCCTCGATCTGGCCCGGGCAATGTTAGCCAGGAACCTGGCTAAAGAGATTGGAAGGTTTGTCAATTTCCCCTCTCTACAGAGTCAGGGGAAATCACTCCTGAGAGGGTTTGTCAATTTCCTCTTTGTAGCCTAGAAGGGGAGGTGAAACTGACAGAGCCTTCAGGAGTCAAGAGGAAATTGACAAACCCTCTCAGGAGTGATCTCCCTTGTCTCTGTAGAGCCGGGAGATTGACAAAGCCTTTCAATCTCTTTTAAAACTCAGCTTCTTGGCTAACATTGCAACTCCCTTCATGTGCAGGTCCTCGTGTAATTCGTCTCTTGTAGCTTAGCTCTGAGCTACACACCCTCCCCCTTTTGTACACCACTGCACATATTGTATAGCATCCATTTGCTAGAAGAATACGTCGATAGTTATCAATTTCTATAGCAAAGTTTGCAGCAGATTTCCTTAAAGACATACTAAAGGAAAATAGTCCAGCACACTAATAAAAACCCTCTCTACTACTTCTGACACAGCTGGTCAAATAGAAAAACTCGTGGAAAAGTTTTCAGATGAGCTACTAACTGAGTATGTCAAAGGGGATCCCATAGAGACCCACAGGTGGGATTGCTATAGATTGTTAGCTGGCTGATCAAGGTGTAATGAGTATTTTGTTCTCCGTTGTCATTAGGAATGTGCTCCAGGCTATTACAGGGACACCAAAGGGCTCTTCCTGGGGAAATGTGTCCCGTGTAATTGCAACGGCAATTCGGATCAATGCCTCTCGGGGTCTGGAATGTGCATTGTAAGTAAATGGAATACTTGCCAGCCTCCACTTCTTTGAAAGGTTCCTTCCTCCACTTCCTTTGCAAGTGGGGACCTGTTTGCATGATCAGAGTTGCTAGAGATTGCCAGATGGTTTCAGGGTTGTTCTCTAGAATTGGCAATCCTTTAGCAAAGCAGCGAAGTTCCAGGCAGTGAACCATCCATTTTTGGCTACAGTGCATGGACTCTGCCTCTGCACCTCTCAAAAATCTGTCCTGCCATTGTTTTATGGTTCTTCTTTCCCAACTAAAACCAGCAGGTTACCATGTTCCCGTCCCCACCCCCCACCCCCACCAGCCACCATTACATACAATACATTTCAGCTTATCAGTAAGCTTCTGAATGTGTAGAACTGAAATGAACTGTGTTAAGTAACTGATTTCTCAGGACCAATTAAACAGGTCTTGTGTAAATATTCCCTAAGTTTTAGAGCTCAGATACTTTATGCAGCATTGCTTTGATACTCCCTTGCAAGAGAGGGGGAAAGAGATTTCCCCACCCACAGTGCACACCTTTTATGGTACAGCCTTGGTTAAAGAGAGTTTTGTGCTGAAGTCTGTCTAGAGACACTTCATATTTGAATGGGAGGGCCATAATGTTCTGTTCTCACAGCATGGGGACACAGTGCCCAACGCATTGTCTAGGGAGGTCAGGAAGGCTCCCACTTCCCTGTCATTTTTCTAACCATGTAAAGCATAATTGTTCAAGGGGGCATTTTTATAATGGAAATAGGGATACATCATTATAGACTGGTTCAGCAAAATGCGCTGTTTGTCTACTGTTCTGAGTTGTTTAAACGCATCGTGTTGAATACTTGCGCTTTGTTCAGATGACAACTCTATTCCAAGTTTCTGCAATTCCTAGTCCTGTTACTGAAAAACTTAGAAAAGCACAGGTGGGATTGAGAAAACTGTTGGTATGAAGCTTTTAAGTTACGCTGTTGGAAGAGGAAAGGAGCACGTCAAGCCATGACCACTCCTAGATCCATCCGTGCAAGGAAGGCAATCAAGCTTAAACTGGATAAGAAAAACACTTCCTGTGCTAGAGTTTGTGATGTTATCAGTTGGGGTGGTGGTAAGGAGCTGCTCCTGCTTCTTTTTTTACAACACATCCAGTTATTCCTCAATTAACCTGGATTAAGACTTTCTTCCACATTCTGAATTGACAACCCCCCTTTTTTAACATTTTCAAAAAAGAAAGGCAAACTTGTGCATCTCCAGGCATTTTCTAGGTCAAAGTGAGTTGTAATTCCCCGAACTCCCATAACACCAAAAAAGGAAAGAGTCCAGTAGCACCTTTAAGACTAACCAACTTTATTGTCGCATAGTCTGACGAAGAGAGCTGTGGTTCTCGAAAGCTTATTCTGCAATAAAGTTAGTTAGTCTTAAAGGTGCTACTGGACTCTTTACTATTTTGCAACTACAGACTAACGTGGCTAACTCCTCTGGAACTGAAAAAAGGAGGCATCAACCAATGAAATTGCTTAGCAAAAGGAAGTTCTTCACACTGTGCATGTTTAACATGAGGAATTCACTGTCTGGTGTGGCGATGGCCAGCGGGTTAGATAGAACTTCCAGGTTCAGGAACAGTGTACCTCAGAATTACTTATTTAGAAAATTGAGAGGCTTCTTCAGAGACCGGCTTGAAGTGACTCAAATTGAAAGAAATATTTTGGCCTGGTGCCTAAAGGAGAGCAAAGTAGGTGCTGGGAGTGCCTCGTCAAGGAGGGTGTTCCAGAGGTGAGGTGTCACCACTGAATAAACCTGATTTCAAATTGCCACCTGCTTCACCTCAAAAACAAAAGGACCCAAGTCCACTGCGAGCTCCAACCACTCTCACGCCAGTTTGGCAATCGTGTACTCTTTCTATACTTAATAAAGTGCTATGTGCCGATGGAGTTACAGACAATCAAACTCAGGGCTGCCCTTGGGCTCGATCCGGAGACTTCAACGGGTCCAGGATGCTGCTGCGTGTGTCCTAACTGGAGCTTCGTGTAGGACACACATTACGCCTATCTTGCAGGCGATTCGCTGGCTCCCAGTAGAATTCCGGATCTGGTTCAAGGTGTTGGTTTTGACCTGTAAAGCCCTAAACGGACTGGGACCAGCATACCTAAGGGGCCGTCTCTCCCTGTATGTGCCCCAGAGAGCACTTTGTTCAACTGGAAAAAATCTACTGGTGGTCCCTGGCCCTAGGGAGGCTCGGCTGGCCTCTACCAGGGCCAGGGCCTTTTCGGTCCTGGCCCCAACCTGGTGGAACTCTCTGTCTGAGGACACTTGGGCCCGCCAGGATCTTGTATCATTTAGGAGGGGCTGTAAGACAGAGATGTTCCGCCAGGCATATGGTGGAGGCTAATTTTAGCCCATCATTGCCGAGCCTTCCACCGGTCTCCCTCTACAAGGGGTTTGGAGAGTCCACTCCAGCTGGTTGCCCCAAAAGGGGCACAGTATTTTATCTGTTTTTAAAATTGATTTTAAGTTGTATTTTAATCAATGTTGTACCTCGCCCTGCTCCCCGCTTGTGGGGAGGGGGGGTTAAAACCAACCAGCCAGCCAGCCACTCCACTCATACACCATAAATCCTATCTCAGTACTCTCACAGAAATCCTAAAGCTGAGTGCAAATTGTAAAAACCTAGTGCCGATGTATTTATATCAATTACAAAATGTGCAAGTGTCCTGCTACCCCCAAATATAAAGGGAGGAAATATAAACAAGGTTCATATAATGTCCAGGATGGACCGTTCTGTGCCAAGGATGATATTTGGAAATATCATCTGGGACTACTTACTTTGATGCATGTGAGCACTTTGGATTGGACTCCTTGACAAAGTACTTTATTAAGTAGAGAAAGAGTACATGATTGTCAAACTGGAGTGAGAGTGGTTGGAGCTCAGGGTAGATTTGGGTCCTTTTGTTTTTGTGCTCATACCCACAAGAGCCTCTGTTGGTTTTTTTACCTGTTTCACCTCTTCAGGTAGGGTCACAGGTAGCAGCACTTGGGGAAATGATTTTAAGCGGCTGGCCAGGCCATATGGGAGAAGGCATACCAGCAGCCATTGAGTAAGCTAGTGTTTTCATACCCTGCTTTTTTTACATCCCTGAAGCATTTGGCTGAACATTATGGGAACAGGATGCTGGACTAGTTGAACCAGTGGTCTGATCCGACAGTTTCTTCATACAATCTCATGTAAAGGCAGGGCTTTTTATCAGCTGAAACGTGGTGGAACGGAGTTCCGGAACCTCTTGAAAATGGACACATGGCTGGTGGCCCCGCCCCCTGATCTCCAGACAGAAGGGAGTTTAGATTGCCCTCCACGCCATGCCCTCTGTCTGGAGATCAGGGGGCAGGTCAACCAGCCATGTGACCATTTTTGCCGAGGGCAATTTAAAAACTCCCCCTTGTTCCAGCTGACCCAAAATGATATCATTGGTCCTGGGAGCATGTGCACACTTTGCACGCGCTCATGTGGTACCAGGGACACCACCTTCTGTCAAGAATACTGGCAACCCACTGAGTTCCACCACCTCTTTTCCCAGAAAAAAAGCCCTGTGTAAAGGCATAGCCAGCCGTACCCAAGGAGGTTGTGGCGGCCAACTGTGACTACAGAACGTGTGAAATGAGTTCCTTTTCTCGCCTCTGCAGAACTGCCATTACAACACAGAGGGTGAACGCTGCGAGAAGTGTAAAGATGGTTTTGTGCGGAACTCTTCTCTCGATGGATCTCTGCAGTGCGTGGGCTGCCCGTGTCCTCTTTCGGTTGCTTCGAACAAGTAAGCCTCTCCTGCAGAGCTTTCCTCCCTCCTCGGTTTGTGCCTCCCTACTGAAACTGCTCCGGAAGGGATGGGTTAACCACTCTTCTTAATTTTGATTCCTTTAATCTCTATGCATTTCCCTAATATGGACCTGCTCTCGGTATTAATGCCAGTTGCCAGGTAATAAAAAGAGGAAGGAATGACCAATTTTAGAGACACTTCAGATATTAAAGAAATGGCAAGTGCATGCTTGTATACTGGAGTGTCTAGTGTGAGCAGAATGCAGGACTAGAACCGGCAAGACAGGATTCAAATCTCTGCTTGCTGTGAAACTTCTCGGGTGACGGGCTAGTTGATAGGTTGGAACTTCCAGAGCATTTTGGCTGACAAGATTTCCATCAGTGAAACATGACTGGGTCTCCCTTCTGCAGCAGCCCAAATAATCCCCCAAATGCTCTGTCCTTGAAGGACAACATTTTGGAGGGCATTTGGGGCTGCTGTGGGAGAGAAGTGAGAGCGTTGTGTTCCATCAGCAGAAAGGCCTTGTGTGATGCAAGTAGTCATCACTCAGCCTTATCTCCCTCAGAGCCAAGCTACAAGTGACGCCCGACACAGGTTGGACACTTGTCAGCCTCCCTCAAGTTTTGATGGGAAATGTAGGCATCCTGGTCTTGCAGCTGTAATGGAGAGCCAAGCTGTAAAACCAGGACGCCTACATTTCCCATCAAAACTTGAGGGAGGCTGACAAGTGTCCAACCTGTGTCAGGCGTCACTTGTAGCTTGGCTCTCAAAAGGTTGTTGTGAGGACACGCTGATCCATGAGCTCCTTGGAGGAAGCACTGGTTTTCCTTACGACGACGACGATTTATTTTATTACTTTCATTCAGTGTTGGAAAACACAGGGTGCTGCTCAAAGAAAAGTGAAAACAAGGCTTTGCCCACGGCTTTTCCAATCCACTGATTGTACCGGAAAGAACAGAACCGTATAGTGCCTTTGTACTGACCAGGGTTCTAGTCCCTAGTCTAGTTCGGTCAGCTCTGAGTGGCCTTAGCAAGTTAAGCTCTTCTCATTCTACATCTGGGAAGTAGGAAAAACAGCCTGTCTCAGTGAGTGGTTGTTGGATGAGCAAATCTTTGTCAACGTGCCTAAGAATAACGATGGACCATTTTCCTCTCTGCATATTTAAGAAGAGCAATTCTAAGAGGCAGTTTAGACATTCAGGAACATCGTGTAATACAGTCCTGATGGGACTGTACCACTTTATGAATTTGGGGAACAGTACATTTCAGAGGCCCCGTGGCGCAGAGTGGTAAGCGGCAGTACTGCAGCCCAAGCTCTGCTCACGACCTGAGTTCGATCCCGGCGGAAGCTGGGTTCAGGTAGTGGGCTCAAGGTTGACTCAGCCCTCCATCCTTCCGAGGTTGGTAAAATGAGTCCCCAGTTTCCTGGGGATAAAGTGTACATGACTGGGGAAGGCAATGGCAAACCACCCCATAAAAAGTCTGCCAAGAAAATGTCGTGATGTGACATCCCCCCCATGGGTCAGTAACGACTCGGTGCTTGCACAGGGGACTACCTTTACCTTTACCTTACATTTCGGAGGTCCTCCTTCCCTGTCTCCTTGCACAGGGAAAGCTAGAATGTGTGGGAGAAACGTTATTCCTAGTTTTCCATGTGCAAGGAGCATTTGATTTGGGCAAAACATGTAATTTCCCGAAGGGATACTGTGATGTAAACTTTTCTCAAGGTTTGAATCAGTGCTGAAGTCTGTCACGACAAGGCATCTTGCTGCTGCTGAGTGTTGGGCTTGTGTGCTCCCTGAGGGCTCATTTGGCTTTGTAATAATGTTTAAATGAGAGGATGCTCATTCTATCTTGGACTTGATTTTTTCCCTCTTGGCAAGAATTACTGGTGCTTTTCTCTCCTGCTGTGTGTCTCCCCTCCCCAGCTTCGCCATCGGATGTATCCACAAAGGCTCTACCACTCAGTGTCTCTGCAAGCCCGGCTACGCTGGAGTTTCCTGTGAAAGGTATATCACGCGTATCACCTGTGACACTCGCATCCCTGAAGTGCGTCGTGCCGCCCTGCCTCTTTCAGTTCCCCTGAACAGCACTGCCCCCAGAATCTCACTGGATCCCCATTCAGTTAAATCCCGATCGGATTACTAAGGCTGGCTAGAACGAGCGTTACCCCAAAACCGTTGATCTTGGAGTTCAGAAGAACTCTTGAGGGCACACTTTTTATCAAATAAAATGGATAAAAACAAACCTTATTTTAAGAAACTGTATAATCCACTTTGTCCGCGAGAAAGAGGAATTATAAATAAATTTTTAAAAAATATAAAGTTTTTTTTATGTACATTCACTTGTCTCAACTTCCAGCCCAATAATGGGAAAAAATATAAAACAGCCAAAGGGAAAAAAAAAAGTTCAAAATACAAAATAGTAAACCTTACTAAATATGTCCCTAATATCTTCCTTTCCTAATTACCTAACTTTACCAACCCCCTAGCCTTTCCTAAAAGAAAAACAAAACCCTCTCAGACATCTCTGATATATGCTCATATCCCCCCTGAATCTCATCCTCTTATTTAATCAGAACACTACACTCCTGGTTTATTTGCTCTCATTGGTTCTCTCTCTCTTCTGTCACTCACAGTCACTTTACTTCTCATGCACACATATTTTTATGTACTTATTTAAAACATTTCCATGCCCCTTTCCCACATGGATTCACAAGGCAGTGAACATCAGAATATTTCAACATGAAAACATTTACAATAATATATATATACGATAATTCATTAAAAACATATAACACATATAATATCAAAATGAGGGAGGAAGGCAAATAACAGTCACGGGTGGTATGCCAGACACAACCAAAAAAGTCTTCACCCACTGGTGGAAGACAGCAGTATAGACAGACAGATCTCCCTGGGGAAGGATTTCCAAAGGTTTGGTGCCATGACCAAGAAGGCCCCTTCTCAGATTGCCACTCTTCTAGTTTCAGGTGGCAGGAGGAACGGAAGCAGGGCTTCGAAAGATGACTGGAGTGGACTGGTACATTCATATGGGAGAATGAGGTCCTCCCAGCCTCCACCAGCCACTTGGTTTGGCTGAGGAAATGCAATAAGCCTGTCAGGCTGTGGCTTGCTAAAAGTTGCAACTCAGCCTGCCTCTTGCAATACGACAAAACTCCATTGGTTTCAAAAGGCTTTACTGGAGATAAACAACCATTAGAGTACACATTCCAAGATACACGGATCTTAGCTGAACTAGGAAATTGTTACGAATGCCAAGCAAAGGATGAGGTACAGAATAAGCAGTTCCCTGCAGGCCCCATCCTCCCCCACAGTTCTCAAAACAAACAGCCAGAGGGTGAGAAAGTGAAAGTTTCTCAAGGGTGTTGGAAAGGCAGATATATGTAGACACAACAGTCTACCTTGAGAATGCACCTGCTGGGCTTCCTTTAAACTGGTTTTTTTTATCCATAGGTGTGCTCCAGGTTACTACGGAAACCCTTTAGTGATTGGCAGTACCTGCCAGCCTTGTAATTGCAATGGGAACACTGACCCCAACATGCTGTTCAGCGACTGTAACTCATTGGATGGATCTTGCACAGGCTGTATGCACCACACAGCAGGACGGCTGTGTGAACTGTGTGCCCCTGGTTATTATGGCGATGCGGTGTTGGCAAAGAACTGCACTGGTAAGCATGCTCCAGCGTAGGTATGCATGCATTCCTAGGTATGTGTATCAACTCTGGAGCCAAAGTGCAAGCAAAAAGCAAAAAGTGTGTTCCTACACAAAAATGGTAAGATACATGTATTGGGGCCAAAAAGAGGGAAATTAACGTACAACCAACACACCAAGCAATAAACCAAAAGGTTCAGGAGCAGATAAAATCTATTATAAGAAGATATATAATCTTAGTAAAACAATTGTGTTTTATACACAAGGTATGTATGTTAAAAAAACAAAAAAAAACCATACAGATCAAAGTAAGAAAATATGTAGATAAAAAGCATGTAGACCAAATGCATGTCAACTACCTAGTCTTCAGTGGTTTCTAAAAAAGGGGTATTGATTCATATTAGCATGATAGATGGTTGGATTATGCTTAATATCTCTTTACAGGCCCAGTTTTGGAAAACTACGATATACTATTTCCACTGCATAATATATTTGCAAAGTCATTAAATGCCATATATTGGTAGTCAGTGGAGTATATTGGCAAAAAGATCATTACCAGCTCCACTTAAAAGCAAAGCAGTAGAATGAATGCTAGAGGAAAACTCCTGTAGGCACTAAAATTGCATGCCCGTATCCTACCAATAGAGTTATTTCAAGCTACAGAAATTGAGTCCATCAAAATCTTGACAAGAATCTGTCAACAAATATAGAAAAGAAAACAATGATTCACTGACTGGAAACTCTCAGTATACATTCTGATTCCAAAAACGGAATGCCAAAGAGTGCAGCAATCAGACTATGACGTTAATTTCCCATGCAAGCAAAATAATGCTCAAAATTCTTCAGCAAAGACTCTTGCCATATGTGGAATGAGAAATGCCAGATGTTGAAGCTGAATCTAAAAAGGAAGAGGCACTAAGGACCACATTGCAAATTTACAGTGGCTAATGGAACAGATGAGGGAATTTCAGAAGAAAATCTGCCTATATTTCATAGATTACAGCAAAGCTTTTGACTGTATGGATCATGAAAAGCCTTGGATAGTGTTAAAAAATGGGGATGCCGCAACATCTGATTGTTTTGATGCGCAACCTGTACTTTGGACAAGAGGCTATTGTCAGGACAGAAAATGGGGAAACAGAATGGTTTCCCGTTGGCAAGGGTGTCAGACAAGGATGCATATTATCTCCCTACCTGTTCAACCTCTATGCAGAGCATATCATAAGGAAAACTGGATTAGATCCAGAAGAAGGCAGAGTGGAAATTGGTGGGAGGAACATTAACAATGTGAGATATGCAGATGACACCACGTTACTGGCAGAAAATAGTGAAGGCTTGAAACGACTCCTGATGAAGGTTAAAGGAGAAAGTGCCAGAGCAGGATTACAGCCGAACAATTCAAAGATCCAAAGCAGGATCACAGCACAATTCTCCAGGCTGGAAGCAGCTGCCCAGCGGAGTGGCCCCCTAGCAACGCAAGGCGCTCCTTCCAACTTCGCAGGCTCCCAGACAGAGTGAGAAAAGATGCCCTAGAGACCTGTTGAGCTGCTGCAGAGTCTTGTGGGGAGTTTCTTCACGCCATTCATTTGGAAGTAGCTGGTGGCACTGTGCTTAGTAGCAACAACTGAGTATCCCATTCAGAATGAAGGATGCTGTGGAGGCGACTGTGGTGTTGCAGTCTTTGGGGGGATCTTGGTTTGTTTCAAGCAGGGGGTGCCCCATAATACACATACTGTGCACATCTCCTTGCAGGAAAAAGAAAAGGTGTAGGAGTCCTATGACTTCACAGGGGGCTTCTGCTCAGACATAAAAGCAGTGGCTTGAACATAGTGGCATACAGTGCAAGCTGCCGCTGTGGGGTCAGCAAGCAGCCCTCTTGGCCCAGAAGTGACAAGCTGCAGACTTCTAAACTCAGTGGGACCAGATCCTTGTGGCGGAAATGCCCGAGCGCCCCCACCCCCAAGCAGCTCAGCATGGGAGGATTCACCACCCCTAGGGTGAAGGTGGTGGCTGTCTCTGGACTAGATCAATGGATTACATTTTTATATAACTAAAAGGCACCACTGATTAATTGGACAGCAGATTTGGGGAAATAATGATTTTTTTAAAACAATCTTTTTCAAAATTGCCTTCTAGGATGTGTTTTCACTACTTTCTATCTCTCTCACATCTGGAAAATAAAACATGATTTTGCCTTTCTTCTCGCCTTGCAGAATGCCGCTGTATGTCCTGTGGGACCGAATCGTGTGATCCTCGGACCGGCCAGTGTCTCTGTAAGCATGGAGTGACAGGTCAGCACTGTGACCGCTGTCAGGTAAAATGTGACTTATGTATTCTTTGGTCCTCCCTGCCCCCTGCAACTCATACATGTTTCTTGTGACGTTTCTTTCCTTGCTCTGTAACGTGACAGTTGTGTAAACGGCAGTGATGTAGCCACAGTCTGCGGCCGCTGCCCACTCTAAGCTCAAGAACCAAGGGGAGGGGGTCATACTGCAGTGATTCTGAAAGTGGGGGCTCCATTCAGAGCAGAACAAATGACATCCAGCGTCTTGTGCTGGGGGGGAGGGGTGAATAAAAAAGGGCACTAGTGAAAAACTTTTCATGGACGGTGGAGAAGAAGGGCAGGGCAAGAGAAGGAGGTTTTTTTTTCCTTTGACCCTGCCTTTCTAATCCAGCCTCTTGCTTCTGAGTAGCAGGCTCTGTGGATAGAGTTGCCAGGTCCCTATACCCTCCTACCGGGAAGGGGCAGAAACTGCCGCTTACCTTATGCTCCCACGGCCGGTGCAGCGACATCACTTCTGGGGGTAACATCGTGCCCCTTAGGAGTTCGCATGAGGTGCGCGTTCCTGGGGTGCCTGCATGTGGTGGGCAACCTCTGGGAGCTTGCCACCTCCCGCCGAGCACTGACGGGTCGGTGGGCATGGAGGCAAATCCCCGGGAGTTTGCCCGCCACTGGCAGTCACCTGGGAAATCTACCTAGGAATATTCAGGGCACGTCCATCACTTGAGCCAAGAAGAACCTGGCCTGCAGCAGAAAGGTGTGTACTGTAGCTCTCTCTGGTCTCGCCCCCATAGAGGAGACTCCAGGGAAAGCTGCTACCTCAACCACACTAATGCTGGAGCTGGGAAATGGGAACTTGTCAAGAAATCACTCAGTCCATGTGTGTGTCTTTAGTATCCTACCTCAGGGGAAAGTAGCTCCCCCAACAACACACAGTACACTTTCCAGTAGCCAGACTGTTCAGGAAAGCCCACAAGCAAGGCAGGGTCCACAGCCCGCAGCTGAAGCTCAGGGGGCGTTCTTGCCTGTGAAACAGGGCATTCCATTTATCCATATTATCTAAGCCATTGATAGCTGTACAGCGCAACCCTATGCGCGCCTGCTCAGAAATAAATCCCATTATGTTTAATGAGGCTTATTTCCAAGTTCGTGTAAGACTGCCGCCTCTGCTTCCAGGATTAGTCTGGCTGCATTACCGAACCATCAGCTGTTGCCAAATCTCATGAAAGTGAATCCCATAGCTTACCTGTGTATTGTATGATGTATTTCCTTTGGTCTCTCCTGCATCTATGACCAATCACTTTGGGTCACCCTGGCTGATTCCAGACGGCCCTCCCCATCCCGAAACGTCGCGCGGAAAACGCGAAACATCGCGTTTTCTCGCGTGAGTTTTGCGGGACGTCACGCAAAACTCGTGCGAGAAAACGCAGTATTTCGCGTTTTCCGCGCGACGTTTCGGGACGGGGAGGGCCGTCTGGAATCGGCCCCTGTGTTCTGGAATCAAAAGGAGAGAAACTTGTCTGCATTTGCTTTCTTCATACCATGCATACCGTTTTTAACCTGTTAAAAATCAAATATACCTCCTTATTGGACACTGGTATGATAAAGTATGGACACTCTTAAGCTTAGACTAGGTATCTTCACAACTTAAAAGTAATACATAATTTGTTTCAATCCACTAATTTTCTACAACTTAATGGTGCCATTAAGCAGGAGATGTCCATGAAAATATTGTATAATTTCTACTTATTAATCACTGCTAACTGAATATAACATACATAAGAGTTCTGTCAAAAGCATTATTGTGTAATAGATCTGATGTGTGTGTGTATTGGAATTAGATATAATTACTGTTGAAATTTTTGTTGTTATATGATACATTTATAATAAAAGTGTGCGTGTGTGTATAAATTAAAAAGCAAAGTAAATGCCTGAAGAGGTCAACACGGCTATTTAAAAGCTGGAAACGAACTCTGGATCTTTCTTTCCCTTTAGGAAGGGCATTACGGCTATGAGACATGTGCTGGTTGCCAGAGGTGTGACTGCGATGTTGGATCAGTGGGCTCACACTGCCACCCTCAAAGCGGCCAGTGCGGTTGCAAACCGGGCGTGGCTGGCTCCCGTTGCCAGCAGTGCATCCCAGGCTACTGGGGACTCAGCGCCAGCGGCTGCATGAGTGAGTCTCCTTTCACCATAGTTTGGCTCACTAGGAAATAGATTTTTGTTGCCAAGGCCAGAAGTGTAATTTTTTTAAAAAATGCCTTTGCTCAGCTAAAAAGATCCCCCTTTTAAAAATCAGAGTACTGGCCTACTAAATGACAGTATCCATAGAGTCAGGGCTTTTTTTCAGCAGGAACGTGGTGGAACAGAGTTCCGGAACCGCTTGAAAATGGTCACATGGGCTGGTGGCCCCGCCCCCTGATCTCCAGACAGAGGGGAGTTGAGATTGCCCTCCGCACCATATAAACTCCCCTCTGTCTGGAGATCAGGGGGCGGGGCCACCAGCCATGTGACCATTTTCTCCGAGGTCAACCTACTGAGTTCCACCACCTCTTTCCCCAGAAAAAAACCCCTGCATAGAGTTATCCCTTCAGTGTCACCATCTGCTTGGATCAGTCGATGGGTACAAATGAAGCTGCCTTCTGAGTCAGACCCTTGGTCTCGCAAGGCCAGCGTTGTCTACTTTGACCATCAGCACTCTCCGCATCAGGCAGAGGCCCTTTTAACTGGAGATTCCAGGGTATGCAACTTATAATGGTACAAGAAGTTCCCATAGAGGCACGGAGTGGCCTGTGAATAGGTAGCTACAGGAATTGTTGCTTTGGGAAAACAATTTTACAGATTATGATTTTTGACTACTTAAGTAGTCCCTCGGAGTAGTTCAGGAACAGTAAAGAGGTTGGGCTGGTTATGTTTGTTTCGGTTAAATTTCCAGCAGTTCTCCAGTTGCATTTTAATCTTTGATGATTCCAAGGTCTAGCTTGAGTGTGTGTGGGTGGAGGGGATTGTTGTCCCGCATGGATTAAGATGGAGGTAAGTGTGTGTGTTTAAGTCAAGCCTTCTTCCCCCCCCCCCCCACTTTTCCTTTTATCAGAATGTCATTGCAAAGGAGGGTCCTGCAACCCCCGGACGGGAGAGTGCACCTGCTCCAATGGCTTGACAGGGAAGCAGTGTGACACCTGTGCAAAGCAGCATGAAATCCCTGTGGTGGACGGCCCAGACAGCATGAGATGTGAAGGTCAGTCCATTTACTGTCATCTTCTTCCTTCCCTGTTCTAGTCCCAGCTGTGGGTTGGGTCCAGAAGAATTTCTCTCTAACAGAAGGGGAGGTGTGCTTTCCGCCAGTTCTCCCTTCCTGCTGCAGACCACTTGATTTGCTCCTCGTTCCATTTCTGAAGGGCCCCAGTCCTCCAGGAGCAACATTTCAGGGAAATTCACAGGAGAAAGAGAAGCAGAAAAGTTCTGCTCTGCTGGCGGAAGTGCCTTCTGTTAGCGGGAAAATGAGTCTGGATCTGTTATGGTTAGGAAGATTAGGAGATCTTGCCATATAGAGAAACATTGCTACATTCTCAGTGGTTTTAGGCAGGGTGCCATTCAGACCTTTATATGGTTATAAAATTCCGTCAGGAGCGGTTCCAGAAGTAACTTTGTTTTTCTATGTTTCTTGTATTGTGAATATTGTGCCAACTTATGCCAGTAAAGGTTAACTGAACTGAACTGAGATCTTGCCAATCCCAGGTAAAACTCCATCTGCGACGTCAGAAATTATTGCTGCCAATCAGAAAATCATTACAGGACAGTCTTACTATATTAATGGCTCTGCACTTCCATGTCAAAAAGGGAATCTGGCCCAGATCAGTTGTTCTTTGTCAAAATTGGTGAGGTAGCCCCATTGTGGAAGGGAGGATAAAGCGTTATTCTCATGCAAGCTGTAAGAACACAGATGCTCAATTGTCTGGAATGAGCACACCTAAGAGGGAAGCTTCTTTGGCAGCTCTCACTGCCCTGGCTGTTGTTGGTGGTATGGAACCGGAACCCTCCTGTAACAGGAGCAAGTTAGAAAGGGGGAAGCTGCTCGTTATGGGGACTTTTTTTTCCTGCATCTTTTTAATTGGGGGGAGTAAACATTTCTTTGGGTCAGAAGGGACCAAAAGGCATCTCTCCACTTCACTGCAAGGAGGAACCATTCACTGTTCAACTCAGAGCTAAACTACAAGAGACGAATTATGCGAGGACGTGCACGTGAAGGGAGTCACAATGTTAGCCGGGAAGCTGATTTTTAAAAGACAGATCGGAAGGCTTTGTCAATTTCTCTTCTCTACAGAACCAGCAAAGATCACTCCTCAGAGGGTTTGTTAATTTCCTCTTAGTCTGTCAGTTTCACCTCCCCTTCCAGGAGGCGAAGAGATCACCCTCTGAGGAGGGATCTTTGTGGCTCTGTAGAGAGGGGAAATTGGCAGCGCTTTCAGAGCCTTTAAAACTCAGCTTCCCAGCTAACACTGCAAATCCTTTCATGTGCATGTCCTCCTGTAATTCGTCTCTTGTAGTTTAGCTCTCAGCACATTCTCCAGACCAAAACATGCAAGAGAACAAGAATAACAACTTGACTGCGATGCAAATAACTGTAGAGGGTTCATGCAAGTGAAACAAGCTGAATGGGATTTTTTTTAAAAAAGCCAAGGTCATTATCCAATTTAAATTACTTTGAACCTCAGTGATTTGCTCTCTTTTCCCGTGTTCTGTTAGTGATGGGCTGCAGTTACCTGATGTACCTCTAACAAAGTAATAAATAATAGCCTTTGGGCAGTTCAGAGGTAAATTAAGTGAATTGTCTCCTGATAAAGCAACCATAACACACATGGTTCCTTAGAGAATCTGTTGTTTGTTAAGCCCAATCAGTACAAGTAGATACCCATAAAAATATGCAGGTGTGTTTTTATTCAAGTTCAAGTTAACCTTTATTGGCATACAGCAGCAATTCAAGTTATCCACTTACAAAAAAAAAGAACAAAGTTAAAAGAATACTGCATTACAAATACATAAGTACATTTAGAGCTTATTTCCATGATATCCTTTGACGCAACTTCAAAGTAGAGTGGAGAAATTTAGCCACCTTCTCGGTGATATCATAAAAGGAATCGTTCAACAGTCTATAGACCTTGAGCGAGTTAGAGCAGTCCATCATACTAGCTAAAACAGATTTTAAGTATGTTTGACGTATACCAGCATACAAATGACAGTAGGTCTGTTTTTATTTGTAATGCCTCCGATATCCATTCCCCATTCATTCTTTTTCCTGTGTGCATGGTCACGCACTCAGCTTATCAATTGGGCACCATTGTAATAGCATTGCCCCTTTCCGCCAGCAAGTTCATCTGCTTCCTAGGCCTAGGGCACTGGCAGATATGTGTTTTTATAAACTTCAGCTATTGGAACGTTCATAAACATAAGCCAATAGCAAAAGCTCTGCAGTAAGTTGAAGGCAGAGTTCTCTCTGTCAAGAGATGTTCTGATTTTTAAGTCTGTAGCCTTGTTTTTGGTTTTCATTTCGTCCCCCCCCCCTTCCCCGGGTTTAGTGTATTATTAGGGTATGTTGACAAAAACCAGTTTCTGTGAATCTTTATGTCCAGAATTTTTATACTGTCTCGTCATCTTTCCATAGTAACAGACTTCACTCACTTACAGGGATTTAATAAAATAAACGTTCTACAGTATAAATTTAACATCCTATCTCTGTATGGATGTAGGCAAGTTACCTGTCCAGGTGGACTCAGAAGGATCTTAACTAAGAATTGCACGCTTGTTTTCTGTCTCTTAATGAACAGCTTGCGACAGCTGCGTTCTGCTCCTGCTAGAAGATCTTCAGAAGATAGAAGACTCTTTCCCTGCACTCAGACACCAGTTGACCACCCTCAATGGCACCTCCATCGCATGGGCCCGTCTGCACAGCATCAATGGTTCTATGCAAGCTGTCACTGTATGTCAAGCTAGCCAGATGGCCCTCCTCCTGTTTTAGTTTCACTAAAAGAACTTCCATGGCTTTATTTACTCAGCTTCTCTCCTCCTTTACAGAACCACCTGCGTGAGTATCAGAGGTCCGTCAACAGGGCCAGGCAACAGGCAGACGAACTGGAAGAAGAGAACATGGACTTCATTCAAGATCTGAACGCACTGCAACACAAGGTGTTGTGTTTTCTTTTCCGTTCCCCTTCCACAACTACATTAACAGAAGTGGAGACCCGCAACTCTTAACACACCTCTTCCCATATGTATCTCACTGTGTTCTTAGATTTGCAGGGATACCAAATTCCCTGTCATGATTTCCAAAGAAATGAAGGTAAGGAGCTGAGGTTTCTCTGTTTCACCATTCACCTTACAGAATGATCTCTTTAGTGGGAGGCCCCATCTTTTATTTTTCGTAGTCTGGCCAAAACCTGGCTCTTCTCCTTCAGTAGCAGAGACAGAAAATCCTATTAGAGCTTGTTCTTCTACGGGGATGAGCCATCCCCCTGTCTCAGTTCCAATCTTGCTTGCTTGGCTCTGCCAAGACAGGGCCATTATTTTAGTGCAGGTGTGCTACCATTTTTTACTATGATGTTTAGTTTAGCTTGGTTTAACCTCCTTATTAAGCTGCTTTTGGGTGCTCTGTAAATAGAAGTACATAACCACTTAAATAAACGTGTTTCCTGCCAAAAGCTTCTAAGATGCTGTACAGAAGTTAAATGGTACCTGTCCCGGGGACTTCAGATACTTAAGAATATGGTAGCAACATTCCTGATTGGAGTAAGAGAGAGAGAACACATTTTGCTATCCCTGAAAGAAATGCATTAGCTACCAGTTCATTTCTAGGCACAATTCAAAGTGCTGGGCTCTAGCATTAAAGTTGCAACCGCCTTGAGTCTCAGTGAGAAAGGCAGACTATTAATGACATTAATAATAAAAACAACAACAACTTCGCAACTTATATGAAAAAACAAAAAGAGTCCAGTAGCACCTTTAAGACTAACCAACTTTATTGTAGCATAAGCTTTCGAGAATCATCTGATGAAGAGAACTGTGATTCTCGAAAGCTTATGCTACAATAAAGTTGGTTAGTTTTAAGGTGCTACTGGACTATTTTTGATTTTGCTACTACAGACTAACACGGCTAACTCCTCTGGATATATGAAAAAACTGCAGCTTTCTGATATGACACCTATGGAACTGCAAAAGACGGCATTACTTGGAACAGTGTACATTTTACACCAGTACCTGGCTGATACTTGGGTCTCCGGTGGAAACTTGTATCAACTCAGCAAGGCCAATCAATGATCACATACGATCTTCCTTTATTATTGATTGTGTTGGGTGAAATTTGAATAATAATTATATTCAGAGGCTCATCTGCTCCAAGTGAGTATCTGCCTGGCAGTGAAGGTTTTCTACATGTGTTGTGATCTTTGTGCCCCCATGTTTTGCTATATGCCAGAGTCAGGGCCTTTTCTGTGGTGGCCCCATGATTTGTTTCATCTCCACAATGGTTCACCCGAATCAAGGAGTCTTCCAGGCTGCAGCGTGGAATGCACTGACTGTGGTCAGGAGATACAGCAGGAAAAGGCGGTTGGCGGGATGCAACCTTGCTGTCTGTATTATTCAGGGGAGATGTCAGGGAATGCCATCGATTGCCATTCTGTTGGAGAAGATAGAAATAAAGTGAGAATTTTGGGACAGGTTCTGAGCAGCCTTTTTCATTTCCAGAGTTAACATGTTGATTATACTCAGCCTTTCAGTTGAAAATCTGCCATGAAAAGTGGCGATGCCTTAAATTAGATTACCAGCGCTTGCATGTGTAATAGAAGCATACAACTATAAGAGCAGGTGTAGATGTAATGGTACTGATTGCTAAGTGTTTGTAGTAAGATTGCGGTATCTCTTGTGGTCTCTTTTCCTTTTCTTTTGATTTGAATCTCCCCATACCCCCTAACGAGATGAAAGCAGGGTTAACTGTTATGTCATCTATAACATTAACTGCAGTGGAAGCTAACCATGGTTGCCACTTATCCTGGGATGTGAAACTAGATTCAAACCTTGGGTTTAGGTTAAGTAAGGACCCTGGTTAGTCTAGCTGTGGTTAACATTGCTTCTAATGGTAATGGTTAAGGTACGCCCAATAGCAGAGTGGTTCATGTCTCTGAAAAGAGACGAGTGAAGTGAGGGGAGTTTGTGATGTTGCATTTGGCTTCTGGTTACTTAACTTTAGGTAACTGAAGAGCAACATAATTTCTGTGCCAGCTGTACAGAATGGCGGGTGGCATTCATAGGCATTATTTTTTTAAAAAAAACTTCTTTCCCCTACATGTGTGCAAAGTGCTGTCAAATCACAGCAGACTTATGGCAACCCCAAACAGAGATAGAGGTGGTTTGTCATTGCCTGTTTCTGCATAGTGGCCCTTGACTTCCTTGGTGGTCTCTGATCCAAGTACTAACCAGGGATTTTAACTTCAAAGTTCTGATGAGATTGGGTTAGCCTGGGCTATCCACAGCCTTAACTAGTGATACTCATTGCCACAGCATGTCAGTAGAATAGTGAAAATGTGGATACTGTCCAGGATAAGCAATAGCAACTGTTGGAAAGAATAGTTGAAGGATATAATATAGTGTTCAGGGTAAACATAAAATCCGGGCAGAAACTAAGACTGGTGCAAAAGAGTAGTTGGTTGAATCCGGATCCTGCCTTTCTTCCAAGGAGTTCATGGCTGGCATTTCCAGGCACTGCCCAGTCTGCTTTACTTTCAGAGAGATAAATACATTAAAAGGACCTTGAGCTCACTATTTGAACTCAGAGAAGGAATGGAGGGGCTAGATTTGGAAGACAATCTATGAGAAGAGGAGCGTCTCAGATATGCAAATAATGATTGTTTAGCCAACGACTCAAGCTTGCTCCCCAGTTTGTTTACCCAGTGGTCTGGATCTCATCTAAACCATTGACTTTTTTTTTTTAGGCAACTATGACCCATAGAAAAGCAAATCAAGTGACAGAGAGTACAGAAGAGAACTACCAACAGGCAGAGAACCTCATTGTGGACATTGGAAACATTCGGAACAAAATAGATGGTGAGGCACAGTGAGGGTTAAATCTCCCTGCTTTGAGAAGATTCCATTGGGGAATCTGATGGGGGCATAACTGATTGGGGCATCATGTACAACGGGCAGGGGCTCTGGCTCAGTGGAAGAGCCTCTGCTTTGCATGCAGAAGGTCCCAGGTTCAATCCTTGGCATCTCCAGTTAAGAAAGACCAGGTAAGCCGTGATGTGAAAGACCTGTTCCTGAGACCTGCTGCCAGTCTGAGCAGACGATACTGATCTTGATGAACTGATGATCTGATTCAGTATGAGGCAGATAACATATGTATTCATGTGGATGGAAACAAGGAAAAACAATTACATTGAGTAGACACTGGGGCCGTTTGGACATTACCCGAGCCATGTGAGTGCAGCTTCCACGCAGTAGGGATAAAGTTTAAATGGATCCATCACAGGAGCAGAGACTGACCATGTCACCCCGGTCACAAAATCAGAGAATGTTGATCCTTTGAGAAAGACCGATGCAACCGGTTCTGAGCCACTGGACTGGAGGAGGGGGTAGCATTTAAATCACCTCTGGAATTGAAATGTGCGTGGGGTAGCATTGAATCTAGTGGACTCTTAACTAGAGATGGGCACGATCCAAAAAAAAATTAACGATCCAGCTGATCGTGGATCGGCACCGGCGACGATCCCGAATTAACGATCCACACCAATCATCTCCCGTTCCCGAGCTGTGGATCGTGGAGGCCAAAGCGGGCCGCGCTGCTATTCCCAGCTATGTGGGAAGGTGGGTGGTGGCAGCGGCCACCGGGCCTGGCGGGCACATCTCCGCCTCCCCTCAGGTCGCATTCAGCAACACAGGAGGTTTGTGGTTTTTTTCTTTTTCTTTTTTTAAATTTTTTTTTATTGTATTGATATCTTTGTTTACATAGCCATACATAGTCACTTCCATTACATTAACATAATCCTACATCAATACAACCTTTTCCTCTTTATATTACCCTCCCCCCCTCCCGTAAGCGACCAATTGGAAAATAATACTTTATACTTGCAACCATAAGCACACCCTTTGGATTTTGTCAAATGTATATTTGTTGGCCCCCCCTTCCCTGTGTTTGGTCTGTGTTTGGCCGTCAGAGCTGCCTATCAGGGTGTGCAGGGATGAGATTGGAGTGCCCATGGCTACAGAACATCCACTTCCCCCTCCCTCCCCTGGGTGTCTTCTCCCAACTTGTGACTGCTTTGCTGCTCCGTAGTTGGAAGGAAGCCCTGCTGATCAAGGAAAGCTGGGCTTCCATTCGGGTTTCCAGGGCGACAGAAGGAGGGCAAACAGAGCTCAGGCTTTCCCCTGGCTCCATTGCCAGGGGAATAGATTGCTGGCGCCTGAGTGTCTGGATCCCCGATCCAAGCCCGAACGCAACGATCCAGGCCTCTCCCGATCACTGGATCGTTGGCTGTGGACAATCACGATCCGTCGGGTCATGATCGTGTGATCGCCATTATCGTGGGTTTTTTCGATTGTAATGCGGATCGTGCCCATCTCTACTCTTAACACCTGTCATTGGTAAGCAATAGAGGGTTTGCCAAGACCACAGCCATACAGCCCAGAAAATCTACAACAACTAACGTTCTTCGGCCGTGAAAGCCTTCGACAAAATAGATGGTTTATTAGCTTATTTTAATGGGTGAGCAATTGTAGTGTCCTCCGAACACTCCCAGGAAGCCCTGTATAGTTTTCACAGTCAACACAGAACACTAGAGAAGCATCTTGAAAATGTTAAATTATTGTCGGGGTGGTCACAGACTCTGAACGGAGAAGTCATCAATATGCAGGAACCTCTTTGCATCGTGTTTTTCATCCCTGGATGTGCCCACAGCAAAATCAAAACACTTAGCAGGCATTTCTCTCTGTGAGTCAGCGTGGATATGCTGAGCTCCTCCTGGGTCGCTGTGCCAAATTTGTGAGCTGACAGAGGTGTGAATCCCTTCCCACAATATGATTTGCTCACAGGAGTGGCATAACGCTGGCATGTTCCTGTGAGTAAAACGAGAACAGGAGCCTCCATTTGCAAACATTTTCCAGAAGAAACGAGAAGCCTTCACTGGATAATGGGGCTGTCCAGCTAAATGGATTCCTTGGGGAAATAGAGCTGGGGGATTTCGGTACTTCCACGTTTGCATAATTTTGCACCCAGCACAGAATCTAGCATGTTATTCAGAGAATGTCAACTTTCGTTTGGGGGTGGGGTGGGGGCTGGGAAGCAAATTGCTAGCCCTTGTGTTTGCAAACATAAGTTAGAAACCATGCAGATCATCCGTAAAATAGTGTAGCGGTTAGAATGTTGGATTTAGAGATGCGGAGAAACCCAAGGAGCTGGTGAGGGTTAGGGTTAGACTAAGACTGGGGACTGCTGATTCAAAGCCCACGCAGGGGGCGGGGATTGGATCAGTCATTCTCTCCCAGCCCAACCTACCATAAAGGGGTGTTGGGGAGACAGAGAGTGGGAAATGACACACAACGGCCTGAACTCCTTGATGTTCAAGATTAAAAGTCAAGGAGATTTTCCCATCCCTATAATGTTCAGTCTTGAAAACTCTCTGAATAGCCTGAGGCACTTCACTCGCAACATGCAGGGTTATAGAGAAGGCCAGCTGATAGGAATCATCCAGTGCTCCTTGGTGCAAGAATGGAAAAGAAAAGTTTTTTGGGGGGGGGAATCAGTGGGAGGGCTTCTAGTGTCCCTTCCCCACTGGCAGACCTCCTGAGGATACCTGGTTTTTTGGCCACTGTGTGACACAGAGTGTTGGACTGGATGGGCCATTGGCCGGATCCAACATGGCTTCTCTTATGTTCTTAAATGGGATGAAAATAACGAACCAGTTTTTATTCCCTAGACCCAAAAGGATGTGGATGACTGCTTGAAAGATTTGTGTTGCCTTGCTTTTTGTACAGATCTTATATATCAGATGGAGACTGTGACAGCTGCAAATGCCAGTGCCGCCTCCACCGAGGAGTTTCGGCAGAAGCTAGCTGAAGTGGATGCGATGCTCAGGCACATGAAAGCCAGGGATTTTAGCATCCAGAGAGCAGTAGCTGTTGAAGAGCATGAAGAAGCTAAAAAATGTGAGTGTAACAGAAACGGCAAGGACAGACTGGGAAGGGGCTGGAGAATCAGTCAGGGGCAAACGCTCTTTGGAATCCCAAGGCCCTTTTCCTGTGGATAATCTGGTCAAACCCTGAACTGGATAGCCCGTGCGAGCCTGATGTCGTCAGATCTCAGAGGCTAAATAGGGTCAGCCTACTTGGAAGACTAGGGTTACAGAGGCAAACAACGGCAAACATGGCAAGAGAGTCTGTTACTCTCTTGCCATGAAAACCCCACCAGGGGTTGCCATAAGTCAGCTGTGACTTGAGGGCAGGATTTCATTTTTTCAGTCTGGCCAAGGACCGTGCTACCAATTGGCACTTGAAACTTCCAGTTGTAGGTACAGGAAGGTTATAGTGCTGATCTAATTCCAGGAAGCTGATTCTGTGTGCAGCATTTGTGGAACCTGGTTATCTTGTGCCAGTCACGACCTAAAGCCTGCAGGATCTGGACTTCCCTGACTTGAAAAGAATCTCACCCCCATTTATTGTCCCGCCTACTGCCAAGTGCTCAAGACAGATCATATGAAAGCTTTCTGTGTTCCCAGTTTATCTACGTTATGCAAAGGTCTCTTCTTTCTAGTTGCCCAATTCCCAAGCAGTCTCCTTGTGAATCTGACTGATAAGTGATATGTTATTTATTACTCATTTAAAAATTGTACCTTGCCTTTCTGCCCCATCAAGGCAGCTCACAGTTAAGCATTGTAAAAACACATCATAAGGACAAAACTAACATTCGTATTTAAAAACACAGAAAAAGAGTCATTAAAACATAGAGTGGGAAGGAGAGATGACTGAGGGAATTCCAGACCAAATTCAAAAAGTCTTCACCAGCGGGTGGAAGACAGTGACAGAAGACAGACAAATATCCCATTTTCATAGAAAGGGCAAACGTGTCTCATAAAGCAATTGTTGAAGCTTGTAGTCCGTGAGATTACCTCCTTGTCTGTCGTGATCGGCAGAACATTGAACTAGCAGTCACCGACATGTTTGCTTAAGTCTGTCATTAATCATTCTGATCTCGTGTCACATCAGTGCTGCAGCGGGTGAAAACTGAGCTGTTTAGCAAGCTGGAATCCAATCAGGAACTGGTGAACAACATCAACGACAGATTGGATCAGTACAGTTCGGAGCTCATGGACCTGCGAGATGCTCTGAACGAAGCTGTCAATAAGACCCGTCAGACAGAGGATCTGAGCAGCCTAAATCGGAATCACCTGGAGGAATTCCAGGTACCGGGAGGAGGCGCTACTGCACCTAAGGGAACTGAATGAATTGAAGTCACCCACTGTCTTGATTTGTGTTTAAAGCGTGTCAGATACTGAGATGGACTCCATGACATCTTCTTATCCTTCCTTAAACTTTATCTAGCTTGTGTGTGGTTGTCTGTCTGGCAGAGAACCTGTGGGAAGAGGGTCTGCACTTTGGGGGCACTTTTAATACGTGACCTTGCTGGCTTTTGGGGGCAGGCTGCTGTCATTGATACCGCTTGTGTCCCATGTCTTATAGCAAAAGAGCAGGGAGCTGCAGGAACAGTATGGTATGATCCAGAACACTTTGCTTGTGGCGGAAGACTCCCTGGCCCAGGTCTCTGATCTCCTGCAGATAATCGACAGAGTCACAGAGGTAAATGGTACAAAAGCTCTGGTCCGACATCGGGATTGTCTGAAATGATGACTGTAGGTTGCTGATTCTTGTCACGTGGGGAAAAGGAGGTGAGCACAAAAGGGTAGGATTTTAGCCGCGAGTATCTTGTGAAGAGTAGGCAGCGAAGTAGATAGAAACACGTAATAGTGCACTGAGGTTGTCTCAGATTCCTCGTGCAGAGAGACTGCTTTTCCCAGGAATGCTAGAACAGAAAGATGCTCTGTATGTGTGGTTTGCCTGTGGTAGCAGTCTTAGCCACTTGCTGTCACCTTTCCAGTCTTTCGTCCTCGGATGTGACTAAAAGATTCACCCTTACACACAAGCAGGTTTCTGAGGTGTCCTACAGTTCCAGAAAGCTGTTTGTGCACCCTGGGAAACTCGGAGAATTTTCCTGGATTCCAAACTGATTCATTTTGTATGGGTTGGCTCTGCAGAAGCATTTCACATTCCTCTAGCACGAGGAGTCTTTCCATTAAGGGGGAGATGCCTTGCACGGGAGCAAAGCGCCGTCGGTAGGGGAACGGATCTACCAAATCCAACCCTCTGTATTTCAAAGGTGACCACAAAGCTAACTCGAACAGCCTGCGTTTCCCAGTACTCTGTGTAAATTTTTAGATGCATTTTAGAATAAATTGAGAAACTAGAAATGGGTTCATCATCATGCCGGTTTGTCCTGTAGAACTG
The DNA here is from genome assembly GCF_028583425.1 of Eublepharis macularius. Classification (NCBI taxonomy): domain Eukaryota; kingdom Metazoa; phylum Chordata; class Lepidosauria; order Squamata; family Eublepharidae; genus Eublepharis; species Eublepharis macularius. Next base: position 161,231,616 of record NC_072794.1, on the reverse strand, counting down.
TTTTCAAACCAGTGTCACAGGAAAACTGTCAAAAACTTTGAGAAGACGAGGCTCATTATTTCCTGCGAACAGTGGCAACTGATCGCTCCAGCACTTAATACCAGGGAAAGACCCACGTACTAAACTGGCACTGCGGTAGGACTCAGATACTTAGATGCTTTTTGTGCCCCCCGTCCTGCCTAAGAGGTGAGGAAAGAGGCTAGCAAGACTTTCAAAGCAGATGGATGCCAGCAAGTGATCCTTGATGCTCTTGCAGGAGTCTGAGAAAGCAGCCGCCAAGCTGGACGGAGCCAAGTACCCTCTGTCACAGAAGGCGAAGGAGTATTCTCTCACTAGCACCAAGATCCCCATTGTCGAGGAGGCTGAGGACCATGCAAAGCTTCTGGACGAACTCGCACGAAACCTGTCCAGGTATCTGCTCCTTTGGTTTCTTTTCCCCAGGCTCTCATTTGCGAGCCCAGCTGTCCTGAAAGTTTCTTTGTAATATACAAGTTGAGAGTTCTTGTTCATCTCTTACCCGGTGTGCTTTGCATTTGGGTTGGGTTTGCTTTTACATGTTCTCCACTCAAAATTCTGGAAGATTTGTTTTATTTGGTTTGCCTTTCAAGGATATACTTTGTAAGTCACAGTTAAGAGCACGTCCATGCAAATTGAAGACCCCCTTCATTTCTTTCTGTAGTTCAGATCCCCACAGTGTGGCAAACTGTGTAAGAAATCCATGCACGCAGCAGGAAAAGGACACAGAGATAAGGCTACCCCCCTTTTGGATCAGGGTCTGGTGTTTCTCAACTGAGTCTGCAAGCCTTTCTGATGCAACCAAAATCTAGAAAGACTCTTATTTCTCTCTCATTCTCTGTCATAATGCAGGAGCAGAATGCTAATAATAACAACAACAAATATTAAGAATAATAATAATATTTGATTTATATACCACCCTTCAGGACAACTAACGCCCACTCAGAGCGGGTTACAAAGTATATCATTATTATCCCCACAACAAAACACCCTGTGAGGTGTGTGGGGCTGAGAGAGCTCTGGAAGTGCTGTGACTGACCTAAGGTCACCCAGCTGGCTCCAAGCAGAGGAGTGGGGAATCAAACCCGGTTCTCCAGATTAGAGTCCTGCCGCTCTTAACCACTACACCAAACTGAATGCTAGATCTCGGGGCCTCTTTTACCACTTCCCATTCCCTACCCTATACTTTTGTTTTATTTATTTACTTCATTTATACCCTGCCTTTCTCCTCAATGAGGAGGAGCTGTTTACATTGTTCTCTCCTCCATTTTATCCTCACAACCTCCCTATAGGGTAGGTTAGACTAGCAGTGTGTGACTCTCCCAAGGTCACTCCGCAGGCTTCCAGGGCTGAGTGGGGATGCACACCTGGGTCTCCCAGATCCCAGTCCGAGTCACTGGCCACTACTCTGTGTTGGCTTCAAAGACACGCTACGTAGCCTATCAGCACTAAGGGAATGTTGGCAGCACTCTGTAGGAAGCTCTCATCTTCCACTTTGGAAGTCTCCGTCTTGACATGGGAAAACACACACGTGCTTCAGTAAGCAGCTTCGCGGTTAAAGCTGCGGTAAGGGACCTGTAGCTGTGGCTTGGCAGCACGGGCCTGCTGGGACTCTTGCTAACCTCCCCTTCTGTTTGTCCTGCAAAAACAGCATCATCCACGGCACGAACCAGAACGGGTTTATTCAGCGAGCCATCAACGCCTCCAACGCCTACGCCAGCATCATTGAAGCAGTAAAGGATGCTGAGAACGCGGCCAATAAAGCCAGCCGTGCCGCCAGCGATGCTTTGACGGTAGGGAGCCTTTAAAATCCTGGTCTACAGTTAGAGCAGCTGGCAAGACTCAGCAGATCGGGAAATGCAGAGCAACCCCGTGAATCTCTCCTGTGCTTAAGTGAGTTGGTCTTTTTCATCTCGCACAGCAGCGGTGGTTGTCAGAAAGAGCAGGCTCTCTGCGCATGTGATTTGCCCCCTTTTCTCTGGAAAGCTTCCAACAGGCATCTCTTGTATAAGGGCTTGTGGGATGAGAGCCAACCTGGCAGACGAAAGCACAAAAGGAACTCGACAACCGGCAGTCTCTGCCAGGGAGCTGTTGGCAGTCCGTTTGCTCCTGTCTGCCACCTGCCAACCCCCTTATTTTAAGTCTTGCAGGGCCACATGGCCCAACATGGAAAACTAGATTATTCCAGGAGATTACACAGTCTCTTTAAATTGTATTGATCCAGCAAATTGGATTGCATTTGGCTTATCGAACACTCATTCAATTTGGAATTGGCAGGATTTTATGTGAAGGAGTACTCACCCACCCACTTCAATGAAAGGAACTTACCCACCCATTGCAAAAAAAAAAATGTATGTTACTTTGAGCAGTATAAGGTGGACAGTTGGTTGGTCACGCATATCTGTCTTGGCACAAGCATCCTTCCCCCAATGCAAGAGGATCAGCGAACCTCTTGGGTCAGGGGAACGATCCTTGTCCCCAGGACAAAGAGGTGCTGCCAGTAACAGAATAGAGCCACAGGATCCAACCCAGAACGTAGAAGAGCATTGACCAGGATCTCTGAGGAAGGGCAGTGAGAGTGGGGTGCACTGAGTGGGTTACCTGTTAGGCAGAGTTTGAACAGGCGGCTTCTGTGTGCGCAGAACGTCATCCTGGAGGATCTTGGAACCAAGTCCAAAGAGATGAAGAAAAACAGCAACGCCTTAGAAGAGGCTGTGAAGAGAGAACAGAAGAAACTCAATGAAGGTAAGCGAGAGAGAGAGAAAGCCGGACAGCGCCCTCTCCGGACCGGTGTACGCCTTGCATGGAGGGTCTTTCCTGGTTCTGATCCCAGCCTCTTTGCCACCCCCCCCCCCCAAAATACGCTGCCTCCCAGAAACTCAGTCCTAGCAGCTGCTGATTTGGAGCCTGTAATCGCCTGGTGTCCAAAGATGATAAAATCTGAATGAATTCGCTGCTTTTGCGACTGGGCAATGGGAAAACATCCCCAACCTGGATCAAGAGCAAGTATTGGGAGCATGTCACAACACTCGTTATGTGGGTTAGAAGATTCTCCTCGGTCTCTGGAGACATTCATTTTTGAGTGGATGCCCGCTCTTTGAGGACATTCAGCGTCCATCTCGGCCTTTTGCCGGCTCATTGCCCTCTTGTACTTAAGGAGGGCCAATATCTGACGTTTACAGGACACTAAGGGGTTACTGTTGTCTTACAGCCAGAGGCTAGTTTAGGTGGGTAGCTGTGTCTGAAGAAAGGAGATGTTACTCTCAAAAGCTTATGCACTGAAAATCTGGTTGGTTTCTGAGGTGCCACTGAAAATCTGGTTGGCCTCTAAGGTGCTATAGCCAGAGGCTGTAGCCACTTAGCCACCCTACCCTTTATGGTGTAATGGGCAGTCCTTGTTTCTGTAACCACAGCAGTCGCCCTGCCCTCCCTTCCCCTGGTCCATCATGGTGTAGGCCCAGAACAGGACTGCAGCTGGCAGCAGCTCTTTCTCAACCGCATATGAAGGCCCCACTGCTGTCCGGGGGCCCACATAATCCAGATGTGAGCCTCCAGTGGGAACCCACTCTTTCCATATTCCTGTACTTGTATGTAAACTGCTTGCCCACGTCGAGCATGGATTCTCAGGCAGGAGAAGAGCATGAGGACACATAGTATGTTGTCTTGCACTTCCGAGATATCTAAAATGAATAGTCTACAATGTGTACTGTTACCAACTGGCTATATGATCAGAAAACCATGGCTGGAAAGGATTTGGGTGAGATAGAGAAGGGGACGGGAATGGCATAGGTTCATGTACATAGTGTAGCTGAGGAACAAGATATGAGTGTTTGTCTGTGACGGGTGAAGAACTGTCTCTTTCCATACCATCCAGCCCACCTTTTAAGATCTGCCTCTAGCTTTGCTTCCCATGCCCCTGTCTTCAGAGGTGAGGCAGGTGGTAACTAAAGACAGGGCATTTTCTGTGGTGGCACCTTGCATTTGGAACACCTTCCCTCTTGAGGGTTGCCTGGCACCTACTTTACTCTCTTTTAGGTGCCAGGCTAAAACACATCTTTTTACCGAGGCTTTGCATTATGAGCTTTATCTGATCAGCTTTTTAATGGTCTTTTTCTGTTTTAGGGACAGTTTTTATTCTGTTTTTAATGACTTGTGTTTCATACTGTTTTTTACTCGTGAGCCGCCTTGAGCAAGACTCGAGAGGGGCAGAATAGAAATATTCTAAATAAAATTGATGGAAACAAGCCTCTTGATCTTGTTACTGATTAGACATTTTGTTCCACCGATCCTGATTTGTACGCATGCAACCTTGTACTTATGAAAGTATGTTTATTTCAATCCAAGAGATCAAGGGGGCCTTGCAGGCGGCCAAAAACCGATTGGCTGACATCCAAACAGAGAAAGAACAACTTCTGAACCAGCTGCACTCCGAGAGAAGCAAGTTGGATACAGTCCAAGGTCTGTCCATGTTGCAGTTCCTTCATAAAAGAAGATTATATCAAAATCTACTTTAATTTGACACACTCTAGTCTACTGTAATATTTTTAAAAGAATGTTATTTTTCTCTGCAAATCTAAGCAATATGATGCCTTTCTAAGACCATGGAACATTATGTGTTTCGACAAGTAAATGTAACTGCTTTAGATAGCACTGTATGTCACTTTAGGATGGTAAGATGTACATATTTGCCACCAAAAGCCAAGTAATGATCGATTCAAGACCTTTCACCTATGTCTGAAATGCACAACTTTGAATGCACGGAATTAACAGAGTTGGACATTTGTGAGATTCTTCTTCTCTGCCCCCGCCCAATACACACAAGTTTGAACCTTAATGCTTCATTGTGGAGCGGCAATTGTCTCTTGGAACGCAGTCAGCTTTGGTGTTGGAGACTGGACTCCCCTCTCTTTAAACATCTCTACATAGGAGTCGCAGTGAGGCTGTATTTGGTTCAAGACTGTAGTTCTAGCAGAATTCCCATGCGTGTGCACTTTCTCTCACATGCACACCACTGCTGTTTAGAAAAATGTAAAGAGAGGTTCTGATCTCAGATCTGCAGCATCTTGTCTAGTTGCTCCCTGAATTTTCGCCCATTACGTTGGCTGGCTGATTTATTCGCTCAACTTGAAATGAACCTGAGGCAGTTTTGTGGGGCAGGCTCGTGGGACGTTGTCAGCTACTGATTCAAGAACCTTGCTTCCTCAGTCCAACTCTTGGTAGTTTGCCATGTGTGTGTGTGTGTTTAAACAAGTTGGCTTCTTCCCTTCCCAAGATGGCACCACCGAAGCAATCCAGAACGCCAAAGATATTGCTGCCCAGGCCAATGAAACCGCTACCAAGATGGCAGGGAGACTGAGCAGCATGAAAAAGGATGTGGAAATGTGGAAAGAGCAATATGGAGACCTGAAGAATGAAGACTTAAAACAGGCGGTTCAAGATGCCAAGAACACTGGTACGTAATATCCATGTCGGGGCCTGGCCGTTCTCCCAGGGGAAGAGCGGTTGTGATTTAAAGATGATTCTCACTAAATAGAAGGTCCCTTGGTACAACAGCTTTCGCAAATAAAGAGTTGCCAAAGTCTAGAAAAGGAAGCTGTATACATTTTAGTGTTGTTATTGTTTTTATATGAAAGGCCTGATAGATTCCTTTAATTTCCTACCTACTGTACATTTCTCCCCAAACAAATATACTGGCAACGTTTCATTCGATTATTGTTTGTGACAGAGTTGTTAAAGTGTCAAAGATTAGCTGCTCTACTTTGCCTTCCAGCTCTTTTGAATAGGTTTGTTAGAGAATTAATAAGCGTCCGTGTACCTTTCCTAGTCTGTAAACAGCTTGACTCTCTTCTTATACCCTGTTGATTTTGATGAGTCAATTGCCACCGAGACAGACTCCGATTGTCAGAGCAGATATTAATTTGAGTTTGTCTTTGCCGTAGAGAGTGAAATCAGCAATTTCACTACCATTGCTTCTCGCCAACAACATGCTCATCCAGCAGGGATTCTGTTTGACAGAGGCTCCAATTGAAAATTGTGTGATCGTGACGATCACAAGGCTTGCAATGATTTGCGGTGTTGTGCATGGCCATATCTTCCCTTAGGGGCAAAACACTGGGAAGTGGCTGGAGTTGTGTCTGGGTCCTCTTTCAGGTCATGGGCTTGAGGAAATTTTAATAGTCAAAGTAAGAGCACAGTTCTTGGTTTCTGAATATAGCTTAGGGCCGCTAGACATGACTTATGACTCACTAAGCTGACCATAGCAGCTCTGCAACGAGGTCAGTAAACCTCTTATTTCTGCCTAAAACTACAAAATGGGAGAGAAAGAAAGAGGATCAGCCAAACACCTGCCAGACCACAGTATGTAACCTACAGGGTGAAAACACACCAGTAGGAAAAATAAGTCTCACAAGTCCAAAATCCACGAGAATAATCAGATAAGTCAATGAAGCTGTGCTTTCCTTAGACACCACCATAGACATAAATCAAGCAAATATCTCAAGTCAATATCCAAGGAATCACAATGAGTCACGCATTTATGTCTATGGTGGTTACACATCGCCCCTGATGACGTGGCATATACGAAACGGGCGTTTTGGGCTACGCTTGTTGCAGCCCTTTGGATGCAGCTCCACCTAGAACGAAAGCACAGCGTCATTGACTTATCTGATTATTCTCGTGGATTTTGGACTTGTGAGACTTACCCTTGGGACGTCTTCCTATTTCAACTTCAAGTACTGTGTGTATAGTGCACAGGGGCACATGGTTTCATTGTTAACGTGGACCTGGTTTTGCACTTTTGATTTTTGTTGATTGTGTTGACTGTATTTTGAGAGTTGGTACTCCATTATAACATTTTTGATACATTTACTGTCTGATTTTTCCTACTGGTATGTTTTCACTCTGTTGGTTACCTTTGCGAGTAGGTTCCTCTTCTGTGTTTTCCTAGACCACAGTATGTGGCTGGAGGGTGATATTCTGCTTGCAAGCTGAGCGTGCCTGGTATACGGCACTGTAGTTAAGGATAGATGCTCTTAGCATCCCTGTTTGTACCCTATTTTCCAGGTATCCACCTAGTTCATTTTTTAAATCTCTTTTTTTTTATAAAGTTTTTTTATTTTTTAATATCTAACATAAAAAACTACAGAAGACTACAAAAGTATAAAGGGGAGGGGAGAGGAAAAAAAAAGGGGGAAGGGAGAACTGGGGAAAGGGAAAATCAACATACAAACAACAAACACTACACTACATGTCTTGTATTCCCTTCATACTGCAATTTTTCTTAAAAATTAACTTTCTAATATGCTGTCAGATTGGTAGGTCTTATACAATACAGATTATATTCAGGATCAGAACTTCTCCCCCCCCCTTGCATCTCGGTCTTAATTCTCTCTGCGCAGCTCGAGCTGCGCCCGCTCTTTCCTCCCCCCCACTTTCCCCTTCAGACTTCGAACTTTCTTCCTGCTGAAACTCCTGATGGTTGAACAAAAAGTCTGTCAGCTGCGCGTCCGATGTAATCTTGTAAGTTTGATCTTTATATCTGAACCAGACGCCTTCTGGAAACAGCCACTTATATTTTATATCACATTTCCTCAAGAAAGCCGCAAGTCCTTTATATTTGAGTCTTCTTTTACGAGCCAAAAATGGAACATCCTTCAATATTTTAACCTTATTGCCCAAATAGTCCATGTCCACATTATACGAATTGTCTAAGATGGTGTCCCGAATCTTCTTAGATGAAAAGTCAATAATAATCTCGCGAGGCAGCTGCCGCTTCATTGCATACTTTGAAGATGTCCGCCGGACTTCCAAAATATCGTTTTTTATCTCTTCTTTAGTTGCCTTTGCGAATGGCACCAAAAGTCCAGACACCAAATCTTTTAAATTTTCACTTTGCTCTTCTTTTACATTTTGAAGACACAATACCGTTTAGGCACGGTCCACTTGTAATCCTATTATTTGATTCTCCAAAAGCTTCACTTCCTTACTTGTTGCTTTCATGAGTACTGCGTTCTCGTGCGCAGACTGCTCTGCTCCGGTCGCTGTTTCTTTAATGGCTTTCACCTCGCTCTCCACTGAATCAACCTTTTGCCCCATTTCATTCAATTTCGCTACAAAGGGCTGCACAGCATCGAAAACTGCTCGTCTCACCAGCTCTTCCAACGTTTCCCCCTTCCCCTGTAACGTCGCCATCACTGATTTACTCATTGCTGGGCTCTGCTTTCTCGTCGCCATCTTAGGGGGGGGGGGGGCCAACTAAGTTCCGAAACTCGGTGCAGGGGAAGAAGTCTGCGCCTTTTTAGCTTCAATTCCCACCGATCCTTCGCATACGCTTAAAAATCAGAAGGGATTCGCTTACTTACAGGTCTTCACCTTAAATCTGCTTATTGCCGTTCTCCATGGCCTGGCAGCACACGCGGTGCTGCGCAAGTCTGCCAGCCTCCATTGGAGCAAGCGGGCAATTTACCCCCTGCATTACTTCCAGAGGGTTCTTCCCGCGGCGCCCCGGATCCAGGCTCCCTCCCTGGGAGTCCTGGAGGTTAACCCTCGCGGGTCAACCACCCAGTCAGCCTGCTCAGACAGTTCCCCCCGGACCTGCGGAGAGGAACGTCCGACATGGCTGGGAAAATGAAACCGAATCTTTTTTTTTTTTAAATCTCTGTTTACTTCATCTATGCCTCTCTTTTCTCCCTAATGGGGATCCAAAGCAGCTTATATTGTTCTCCTCTCCTCCGTTTCATACTCGCCTTAATCCTGTGAGTTGGCTGAGACTGTGTCACTGGCTCAAGATCACCCAGTGAGTTTCCGTGGCAGAGCGGGGATTTGAACCTGGCTCTCCCAGACCGTAGTCCGGCACTAACCACTATGCACCACCGACTCATTAGCAGCTCACGTGTTTCGTTGCGCTGACCTTCCCATTTCTTGGGCTGCTTTTTCCTTTCCGGTGGTGAATTTCTGCCTGCCAGTGTCAAGCTTGGAAAGCGCCATCCCCCTGCTCCTGGGCAAGCTGAGCAATCTGGAGAACAGGAAGAGCCACAACGCAACTGTTTCAGACAATATCCTGCGAGTGCGCAAGCTGATATCCTTGGCCCGAAATGCTGTCAGCAAGGTAAGGACGTGGGAGAGTTCAGTGCAGTAGCAGTTACAGGGGACAGGCCGTGGCTCAAGGGTAGGTCATCTGCTCGGCATGCAGAAGGTCCCAGGTTCAGTCCCCGGCATCTCCAGTTAAAAGGACTAGGTAGGAAGTGACGTGAAAGACCCGAGACCTTGGAGAGCCACTGCCAGTTTGAGTAGACAAAACTGACCTTCACGAACCAGGGGACTGATTCAGTGCAAGGCAGCTGCATGTGTTCCGTTTGCACTGTTCTCTGCAAACGGAGGACTGAATATCGAGCCTCTGACATGTTCACTCCTAGGATGAATCCTTAGGAGAAGATCCAGAGGAGTTAGCCGTGTTAGTCCGTAGTAGCAAAATAGAAAAGAGTCCAGTAGCACCTTTAAGACTAACCAACTTTACTGTAGCATGAGCTTTTGAGAACCACAGCTCTCTTCATCTGATGAAGAGAGCTGTGGTTCTCAAAAGCTTATGCCACAGTAAAGTTGGTTAGTCTTAAAGATGCTACTGGACTCTTTTCTATTTAGGAGAAGATGGCAGCTATGCAAAGGAATATGTTTGTAGATCGGCAGCAGCCCAGGATTGATGGCTGTTTAGCTTTTACGCAGATATTTATAAATACCCAAGAAATGAGAGAACGCTGATTTATAATGCCAGTGAAGGGTTCAACTTGCAGCAACAGTTTAATGCGAACAACCAGGAAAAACATTCCAGCAAGGCTAGGCTAGGCATTACATTCCGCTTGCCCAGTAAAAGTTTTTAAGGGGAGATTGGATGGAAATGGTTTGGGGACAACAAATCCTACAGCAGGTTCTGCGTTTGACACTTCTGCTCCAAATCCTGACTGACAGACTTCCTATCACTGAGGAGGTCAGGAGAACCCCCACTCTCCTGGTTTTCTAAAAACGATGCAAAACCGAATTACTCAAAAGACTTTTTACTCGGAGAGGAGGGCTGTATTGTAGGGAGGGGCGTCTCAGATGCTCCGCGAATGAGTTAGGAACCATAGACCTCACCACTATGTTGTATTGGATTCCTGTGATACAAGTGAACTTGTATCTATTTACCCTATGGCATTGTTTATGGAAATGTTCTGATATTGACTGGACTAATCTCACACTGGGTAATCCGCCTTGAGTCTCAGTGAGAAAGGCGGACTATAAACAACATAAAATACATCAGTAATAAATAAATAAATGTTTTTATCCTGCCCTTCTTCCAAGGAACTCAGGGCAAGTGCATGAGGTTCACCTTTTTTCCCCCCTGTTTTCACCCTATAACAACCTTTTAAGCAAGGTTAGACTGCCACAGAGAGAGAGAGAGAGAGAGAGAGCAAGGCCATGGCTGAGATTTGGACCTGAGTATCGCCAGTCCTAGCCTGACACTGGCCGATTCCAGATGACTAACCTTAAGTCGCTTCATGCCGCCCTCTTCCGGATCGCGACGGGGAAAATGCGAAATATCGCGTTTCCTCGCGCGAGTTTTGCGCGATGACGTGCAAAACTCACGCGAGGAAACACGATATTTCGCATTTTCCCCGTCGCGATCCGGAAGAGGGCGGCATGAAGCGACTTAAGGTTAGTCATCTGGAATCGGCCACTGTAACCACCCCTAGCTGAAACATGAGCAGAAAAGCGCCGGTGATGATGGGTCGGCCTCTATTGGTTTGGTCTCTCGGCTTCTAGATCAAAGTTCCAGTGAAATTCAACGGCACTTCAGGCGTGCAGGTCCGGACTCCCAGCAACCTCCAGGATTTGACTGCCTATACATCCCTCAAATTCTACATACAGAACCCAGAGGCCAGGTTGAGACAGAGACGTCAAAACGGAGACGACCTAGGGCGCTTTGTGTTTTACCTAGGACACAGGGATGTGAGTATGTTTATCTATTCTTCCCCTGTCAAATGATTCAGTAAGAAGATGGGAGAAGTCTAATCTCAGTGTTGTGATCCTAGCGACAAGGTCAGACAGGGGGAAGCAGTCCTGCAGCATGCATTGTAACTTCCCAGCATTAGGCATAGCGGCAGATATTATTATTTACTTATTTATTATTTATTTTATTTATACCCCGCGCTCCCCACAAATGGGCTCAGGGCGGCAAACAATATTAATAAATACATTAAAATCACAAAAACATAAAATCAATAATAATTTTTTAAAAATCATTAAAATAGTCCAGGAGCAGACTATTTAAACAAATATTGGGAGTCTGTATACGGGCATAGCAGATGGCCGAGGGCAGCCCCAGAAGAAGTGGTGGTCTTAGATGGAAGAAGGAGGACACCCGCTGGCACTCAGCCGAAGGCCCGGCGGAACATCTCCGTTTTACAGGCCCTGCAACACTGTAACAGGTCCCGCAGGGCCCGGATCTCCAGCGGGCGAGCGCTCCACCAGGCCAGGGCCGGGGTAGAAAAAGCCCTGGCCCTGGTTGAGGCCAGATGGATGTCCCTTGGGCCGGGGCCACCAGGAGTCGCTTGTCTGAAGAGCGCAACACCCTGCAGGGGACGTAATGGAAGAGGTGGTCCCGCAGGTATGTAGGTCCCAGTCCGTAACTGGGACCTGCATAAGTAACACACATAAGTAACACATTTTTCTCACCAAGGACAACACTGGAAACCCAAGCCTAAGGACCACACCGGGCTTCAATATGGAGGCATAATTCAGGTGGAAACTGGGCTCTGCCCCTCCAAACACTAGTGGGCTTTGTAATCTCCCCATCAGTTTAAAGCAGCCACCCGCTCAAAAGCATTTCTGGCAATTTGTTCTTTTCTCTGCGCCTGTCTAGGCCACCGGGGACTACATGGGCATCATCCTGAAAGACAACAAGGTGCAGTGCATCTATAAGCTGGGAGATGAGGAACCAACACATTTAACGGTCGATGAAGAAATTGGGGAGCAGTTTGCAGCGGTCAGCATCAACAGGTAAAGAAGGGAAAGGGAAATGAATGGGAGACAGGAAGAATGCGAGCGTCCCAAGTCAGCATTACTTCGAATGCGGGGTCAGCCAGCCCTAAGCCCTTATCAGGGTAGGGTTGCCAGCTGGACAGGGGGAAAAGTCATGTCCCTTTAACAGAGGAGTAATAAGTGAAAACGGGCAGTTGAAGTTTTTCACTGCATGGAGTTAACACTTCCCTGGTAACTGTTTGCAAATCAAACTGATGTTAAAGGGAGAGCTTAGAGGGACCAGTTAAAACACTGGTAGCCCTCTTATTGGGGAGCTGTCACTAATCGTGCATAACCCCTACTGTGCAGATTGGCACATCTTCAGTGTCAGCAAGCATGCATCTTTATGAGACGCTACAGGAGGGCACGAGTCACTTCCTGTTTTCTCTGCTGTCTTTTATCATGAATATAGGTGGCATACCCTTTGGGCATGAAGCCTAACGTTTTAGCGTTCTGTAGATTGCCCAGTATCTTGCTCATACTAAATAAATGTATAGGGAATACTTTTCAAAGTGTTTCACTTTTTTCTTTTTTAGTTCAGTGGCACCTTCGAGACCAAGAAGATTTTCACAGTGTATGCTTTCAAGAATCAAAGCTGCCTTTTCCAGATAACAAGGAATTCTGACTCTTGAAAGCTTACACCCTGAAAATCTTCCTGGTGACTAAGGTGCCACTGGACTCAAACTCTTTTCTTCTACTACAGACCAGTGTGGCTGCTTGCCTGAAACTATTTTATTTTGGAAGGTAGCAGGGCTTTTTTTCAGGTGGAACGGAGTTCTGGAACCTCTTGAAAATGGTCACATGGCCGTCAAGTGGCACGGAGGGCAATCTAAACTCCCCTCTGTCTGGAGATCAGGGGGCGGGGCCACCAGCCATGTGACCATTTTCTCCAAGGGCAACCCACTAAGTTCCACCACCTCTTTCCCCAGAAAAAAGCCCTGGAAGGTAGAATAACTCTCTAAAGAGGGTGGGCATTATGATCCTCACCATGACCTGAACAGCACAAGCAAGCCTGATCTCATCAGATCTCAGAAGCTAAGCAGGGTCGGCCTTGGTTAGTAATTGAATGGGAAACCTCCAAGGAAGACCAGGGTTGCTACTGGAGAGGCAGGCAATGGCAAACCATCTCTGTTAGTCTCTTGCCTTGAAAACCCCAACAGGAGTTGCCATAAGGCTTCTGTGACTTGATGGCATTTTCCACCACCACATTATTGTCCTCATATTGCAGATTGTGGGAGGTAGTGGAGGGGCTGTGAGACTTGCCAAAGACTACCCCTGAAAGTTTTATGGCACAAGAGACATTTTCTCCAGGACTTCTAGGTCCACAGCTGAATCTTCAGGCTTGTAACACTACACCAGCATTCATAAGGAAGAATAATGCCGTTACATTAGTAGGCAAATGCATTTTTTCAGTCTAGACTTGCTTCAGTCTTGGAACAACTACCCAAAGCTATCTGCCATGAGCAAGAGAGAAATAGTACCCCCATGATGGCACTAAATTTGGTATCAAGAGAAGGATCAAGGACCTTTCAAACGACTAGCTGGTTCAGGGCTCTTTGTTTTGTTTTCATTTATTCTGAGGACCTGGTTAAATTGCTGCCATATGCCATAGATGAAATGTCTTTTAGGGTCATGCCATTAAGCAATGCCTGTTGGCCAACAAGGACCTCTGAATTACAGCAGGAATAGCAATTTGTTTTTAATTTGTTCATGCCTGCAGCAGAAATGGTCAAAGGCAACAGGCTTATATAACTATTTGTGTACTGATGGGTTTTGTATGATGGTTTTGTTTTGCGTCATCCTTTTTTGTCTGCTCTTCCGGGAATTTTCAGAGTGCCTCTCATATACTCTGTTACATCTCCATGGCCAGCACAATTGGTAATAAATGCCACAGCCAGTCCTTTTTGGTAGAGTAAGGAAGAATGGAAGCTCTTTGTGGGGAAAGAACACTCCAGCCAATTATTTCTGTTTGGCAAAATTACAGAAGTTGCTCTGAATTTGGGGGCTCTTTCCTTTTGTCCTCGATTCACCTGTCACGACCTCTGAAAAGAGTTGTCTTTGGAACTCTCTCTCTCTCTCTCTCTCTCATATCGTGCAATCCATTCTTGCTCTCCTGTGCTTGCAGAATTTTGCAGTATGGACACATGTCGGTGACGGTGGAGAAGCAAACCTTGCATGAAACGAAAGGTGACAGCGTGGCCAAAGGAGAGCACGGGCTGTTCAACTTCAGGCCCCACAATGTGGTCTTGTACGTGGGTGGCTACCCCTCCAGCTTCACGGTGAGTTATGGCGGGCTGGGAAGAGCTCGGAGTTAGCCCAACGTCCAGCCCTCTCACTTTCTGCAGTATAAATGGGGAAAGCGCCACATACAACATTTGTAGCCTGTACCTGTGAGGCCCATATGGAAATGTAACCTTTTTTGTTCATAAATCACGTATTTTAAAATGTGCCCCGTATGGTACCCTCCACAGGGAGCTTGCAGTTGGCTGTATCTTCTTTGCAGCACATAATCGCATGGGAAGATTCCTGTTTCCCTGATGTAATGCATGATGTAGCTTGTTGCAGAGAATGAATGGGTAATGTGAAGGCTTTTCCTTCATTACGTAGCTGTCTTCCAAAGGAACTTCCTTGGGAATATGATAATACAGTGCACGTAGCATACATTATACGAAATCTCGGAATTGTCTATCCTCTGAGCCATCATTTTCATGGGAGCCATTGACTATATCTGGTTTCAGGGTCTTGGTCAGCTTAGACATTGGTGTCAGGCCAAGATTGAACTTGATTTGGGAGTAGGGCAAATGAGTGTGGAGGACAGAGAGGCAGTCTCACCAGTTGGGAGCATGAACACCCGAGGATGGGTGGAAGGAGCTGACCGAAACAGCACATTCAGCCTGAGCTAAGCAACTGGAGCAAAGTCCTCTAGAGACAGAGGCAACAAGCTTGCCGTTTAGAAGATTCTAGTCTGTAAGCTAGCTTGGCTCTAGAGTGACAAGAACCCTCCAGAGAACTCTGTTGGAAACCCAGATCTGGATGCTTTTTTTTCCCGTCGGCAGCCTCCAGCACCCTTGCGCTATCCTAACTACCGGGGCTGTATAGAGTTGGATTCCCTCAATGAAGAAGTGGTGAGTCTGTACAACTTCCAGCGCACCTTCCACCTGGACACTACAGCCGAGAAGCCCTGCACAAGGTGAGCCCAAAGATCGGCTGTGCGCCGAGCAGCTGTTCCTTTTTCATTTGGTCAGTGGCTGGCTTAGGCACCGGAGAAGGGTGGATTGGTGCTTACAGGATACACGGTGGTGGTTGTAGGCTTGGAAGGGTCAGGAATCTTATTCTGGTAGGCCTCATTCAGACCCGCAGCAGTGGTTTCTAAGATCCAAAGGACAAGTAATTTCTCCTGAAACTGCAGGAATTAATTTACATTTATCGATTGACTGCATTTATGTCCTTCCTACCATTTCAAGTTGTTTACATGGAGTTTCCCCCACTTTACTGTATTTCCATCAAGAGACGTATTCCGCCTAATTGTAGCCTGCCTGTTCTTTTCTAGCCGTTGCCGGAAGCATGTGTAATCTTAAGACCACTTCTTTGTTAGTAAGCCCTGCTGAATAAAATAGGACTTGCTTTTGAGTATACCTGCTTAGGATTGTTTGCATCACATCCTTACCCAATAGTTAGGCCAAGAACTTTGAAACAAATCTGATGTTTAATATTCTGAATACCAAAGGAGAGGATTTGGGCAGTCCTTTCACCTTCTACTTTTCCTTCGTTTTAGGTCAAAATCAGCAGGTGATCCCTGGCTGACAGACGGTTCTTACTTTGATGGGACGGGCTATGCAGAAGTCGTGTTTGAGAGTCAGATTAGCTCGTTCAAGCGCTTTGAGCAAGAGATCCGGCTGGTGTCCTTCAATGGGATCCTTTTCTTCCTGACCTATCAGGCAAGCCTTGTCTCCTCTTGCTGTTCTTTAGGAGAACTTCCCTGGGGGTGAGGGGAAGGAGAAGAGAAAGAAATTTCCATGCGTAATTTTGTGGATGACTCTGTTCAGGCCTGATTCAGATATAGGGATGTATTTAAGAAGCCCTAGGGTAGTTTTCCTATGTCCGATCATTTAATTCTTAGCAGGAGGTACACCTCAACAAGATCTCTGGTTCGTTATGAGTATAATACACAAGTAATACTATTAGAGAATCTTTGCTTCCATTTTAAGCTTTTATTACAGCTGAACTACTTTGCATCTTTAACACTGACTAGCTCAACAGAAAATTATTCCATACATTACTGCTACATAGATAATTAAAGGAGAACAATTACATGGGCCCATAAAAATATCTTGCCCAAAGATAATAAGCATGTCATAAAGCAAGGAGCCCCTTCTAAGAAGGTGATCCCAATCAATTCAGCTCCCCATATTTATAAGTTTTAAAAATCATCTCCTAACAAAAGCCAGCTGTCCCATTCTTTGCTCGCTAATTCAAATGCCATACAAATAACAACAACAACAACAACAACATTCAATTTATATACCGCCCTTCAGGACAACTTAATGCTCACTCAGAGCAGTTTACAAAGTATGTTGTTATTATCCCCACAACAAAACCTGTGAGGTGGGTGGGGTTTACGGCCAGGCTACAAGTGACAAATGACACTTGAATGGCAAGTGGATTGAATGGAGAACAAGTGGAGGGCAAGTGAACAGGGAGGAATACACTTCCCGTTCAAGTGTCATTTGTCACGTAGTTTGGCCCTGAGAGAGCTCCAGAGAGCTGTGAGTGACCCAAGGTCACCCAGCTGGCTTCAAGCGGAGGAGTGGGGAATCAAACCCAGCTCTCCAGATTAGAGTTCCGTGCTCTTAACCACTACACCAAACTGGCTCTCCAGTATGGTGTACATTCTTAAAATATGTAAAACTATTAGTTCATTCCTGCTATTTTTTATCATCACAAAGTCTGTTTAAAATAGTGATTACAAGTTTCTCCTACCTATGAATATCTTTTGGCTGTCAACTAGCACACTCCATCTTTGAACTCTACCTTCGCTTCTGTCAAGTTGGACACTCTTGCCATTCTGAGACATTTCTGCAACTGGGCCTCAACACAGTTATATCTACTGATTTGGATTAGGCAGTTTCTAATCTATAAAAGTCCATGTTATTGTGTTACTTCTTCGTTTCTTGCCCTTCTCCAAATCCATTATATTCTGGGTCTCCAAACTACCTGAGAAGGCTAGGCCAGCTCTGTCTCTGGTTTGCAGAAATTTCCTCTGTGATCTTTTTGGTCAAGTTCTACAACTGTTCCCCTATATTTCTGGCCACATCTATGGCAATAAGTTCCTTGTTTGTCATGGGCGGTGAGGGAGATCACAGCGGGTGGGGTCTGAAGTGGATATATCTTTTGAAAATAGCTGAAACTAGAGTGAAAAGGATCATGGGGAGAAGCTACCGGGTACGGAATGGACAAATACTCATAGATAACAGTGCCTCGACTGGGGTCTAGCTCTTTGGCTAATTTACCACAGTGCTTTATTTTGTCCTCTTTGGGGGAGCGAAAGCACAATTAAAACCCCAGGAAGTAGATATTGCCTTAGGCCATTTGGATCACAGGGTTATTTTTGAAACTGTAAAGTTTTATGCTGCCAGTATGCCAAGATCCAACATGAGCACTTTACAGTGCCAACTTAGGGGCTTTGTTTTTCATCCCTTGTATATTCTCTAATCCAGTGCAGTAATGGAGGGCAGGAAAGGAACTAGCACAGCACTCTGGGAGCCTTTTCGGGTCATTGTTTCCACGACATTCGAACTGCAGCGAAAATTCAGTCTTGTCCAGCTAACTTACTTGCTGCAATTCCCGAGTGCTGCCATGTGTGACGGGATTTCATGAAGTTCACAGCATGGCACCGGGGGGGGGGGGAGGTGGCACTTCGTTGCTGCTTGAAACCTGTTGACGGATGCCTCTGGCCTCACTGGCCAAAAGCAAGGCCAACCTACCTCCCCATGCCATTTTGTGAATGTTTTATTTCTAATAATTTTTAAACATCTTTAGAGATTTGATTCCCCCCTTTCTCCACTTGAAAAAACAATTAACTCCCACAGTCCCACTCTCTCCCCTTTTCGTAAACTGATTATTCTTAGTTTAACTCCATGAAAATTCTGTCTGCTCCTTCTCCTTAGAACTTCCAAGCTCATATCTTTGTATAATTGTGCTGTATTACACACACTTCTTTGTGGCCTCTGTACATTACACTGGAGAGACTCAGGCTTGTACAGAGGATTGCTTAGAAACCTGAACGAACAGATTTTGGTACTTGCTGTGCCAAACTTGAAGAAAAGGGTCCAAACTTCAAGTGGATAGAGCTGCTCCTTGCTCCACTCAGTTCTTCAACCGCTTTAACGGGCTTTCTGAAGGACTTTCTAGCAGGAGAAATTGAGACCAAGGCTCCCACAAGTGGCAGATATTTTTATCCTGTACAGCATTCAGAGTTGGTCCCAAAAGACTGATCAGTTTTGTCTGCCTTGGAGAACCTGCTTCATTTGCGCACTCTGGGATCAGCAGTTTCCTTTTTGGATACCTCTCTCTCAGCTATTCCAGCACTTTGACTATCTCTGTATTCAGATTTCCTCTTTTTTAGGGCACAAGAACACCACCACCACCACCACCCCCAGTATCCAAACCACTTCAGCTTTGGGATCTGCAGAGGATTCCTGTCTCAATTTAGGAAGCATCAGTTCAGACCCGAACAACTTGTAATCTGAGGGCCAAACTACAAGTGACGAATGACACTTGAACGGCAAGCGTATTCCTCCCTGTTCACTTGCCCTCCACTTGCTCTCCACTCAATCCACTTGCCGTTCAAGTGTCATTCGTCACTTGTAGCTTGGCCCTGAGGCTGTCCTTTAAAACCTCGTTCTTCTTTGAGGCCGTTCTGCACAAGGGCAGCAAGGGATTTTTCTGTTCTGTTTTTACAGTTCCATCCGGACAAGGTTATCCTGCAGCCCAACATTCGTTTCTTCCCCTAAGTAACATCTACTTTCCAACTCAGCCAGGACTTCGATTTTGCCTGTTTTCAGAGTCGCGCTTCCAATTTAGAAGGAGCTCTACATTTTTTTTTGGCCTGTATTGTATGTCAGCCGGCTTTATGTTGGCTCAGATAGCTTAGCTCAGGAAGGACCATCACTTCTTTGTATGTTGTTATGTGCAAAAAGAAGAGACGCATAACATCCAAGCACAACGAGTTGATGGGTTTTGGCTTCCATCATACTCTGCTACAAACTGGCACTCCAGCCTTCATACCAGGGACAGTTAAAGGCCATTCCACTACCACTTCTGTGCAGGGCAGCTGCAAAATCTAAACCTGTTATAAAGCATGACCTGATTCTCATTAGAGAAGGTGCAATGGATAAATACATGCGTTTTTTCCCCTGCTGTCTTGTTGGGGAAGAGCAGAATGGGAAAGTGTAGCTCTGCCTACTTGAGACCTGTGTATTGAACCCCACTTACCAGAACAGACATTGCAAGCACCAAAAATCTCTTTTCGCTTATCTCCAGAAGTTTCCAAATGATACTCTGTGTGGGCTCAAGCCCCATTAGTGTAACTGCACAGATAAAGAACATCAGCTATAGGTAATCAACCCATTCTTTTATAATACAAGACAAAGTGTCTCTTTACTCACCTGTATTCTTACTGGCACTGAACTACCACTAAGATTCAAGTGCAATATTCTTACTGTCTGGAAGAGCCCTCAATTAAAAGACTTCATGTTGTGATGGAGTAGTCCATATCCATTGGTAACCCCTCCTGACTTCACGAACCTTTAATTTTAACAACTTCTTATTTTATTTTATTTATGTCATTTATAGTCCTCTTTTCTCACTGAGACTCAAGGCGGATTGCATAGTGTGAGGTTAGCATAGTCAGTGTTAAGGACATTTCAGTAAACAATGCCAAAGGGTAAATAAATGCAAGTTTACAAAGACATCACCTTAGCAAAACACAGAGTTGAAGGAAGGCTGAAATGGAGCATAAGCAATTCTAGGACTGACATTAGACAACATAGAACTACCCCAGAGGGCAGGGCTTTTTTTCAGCAGGAACACGGTGGAACGGAGTTCCAGAACCTCTTGAAAATGGTCAAATGGCTGGTGGTCCCACCCCCTGATCTCCAGACAGAGGGGAGTTTAGATTGCCGGCACGGAGGGCAATCTAAACTCCCCTCTGTCTGGAGATCAGGGGGCAGGGCCACCAGCCATGTGACCATTTTCAAGAGGGCAACCCACTGAGTTCCACCACCTCTTTTCCCAGAAAAAAAGCCCTGCCGTAGGGTCATACTTAAAGCAACAGGTAGTACATAGGAGCACATACTTAAAGCAGCAGATAGGACGTAAGGAAACATAGCGGTGAAGTCTGTGGTCACTTTCTCATTCGTGATGCATCTCTTTGAGATCATGTCCCTACAATACAGCCCTTTTGCCTTTCCCCTATTTGAAACAGGCCCTATTTTCGCTCTGCTTGAATCGAAGCAGTCTTTAAACACACTTAGAGAGCCCGTGTGGTATGGTGGTCAGAATGCTGGACTCGGATCTAGGAGACCCAGGTTCGAATCCCGATTCTGCAATGGAAGCTCACTGGGTGACCTCGGGCGAGTCCCTCTCTCTCAGTCTCACCTACCTCACAGGATTCTTTGTGAGGATGGAGGAGGGGGAAAAGATGGTGTAAGCCACTTCAGGCCTCCACTGGGGCAAAAAGCAGGGTACAAATATCTCATTTAATAAATACCTCTCCAACTACTGCCTAAATAGGTGCTATGTACGTATCGAATGTTACTCGATTGCCCCAGCCCTTCTTCCCAGCTGCTGATTGGGCTTGGCTTTGCAGTAGCATCTGCTTTGAGCAGTGATAATAATATACCGATCTTCTAGACAGATTAGTGCCTCACTCAGAGCAGTGAACAAAGTCAGTGTTACTATTATCCCTACAATCCAGCTGGGGCTCAGAGGAGTGGCTCGCCCAAGGCCACCTACCGAGCTCATGGCCGAAGTGGGATTCGAACCAGCAGAGTGCCGATTCCCATCTGAACCACTTAACCACTGGGCTAGCTCTCAGTAGCGAACACCTTGCCTGTCAACAGAATTCCTTTACCTCCAGATAAATCAGACACTGCGGAAGCTGAGAAGTCTTGATTCAAAATGTCCAGCTGATGCCTTCTTCTTTTGCGTGCATGAGTGATGAATATTTAAAGAAGGATAATTCTATCAGTGTCTGTATAAATACAACTCCTCGCCGTTCAGAAACAGTGTATTTTCTAAACACCAGATGTTTGGGGCAAACGAGAGAGCTTTTTGGCTCATCATTAACCTGCCTGTGAATTTCTTCAAAGCATCTGGCCCGTCACTATTGGAAACAAGACGTTGGACCAGATGCACCCTTGGCCTGATCCCGCAAAGCTCTCCATAAGTTCTTACAATTCCATTAAGAGTCATTGGCTGAGGGACGAGCGGAGTAGCTTTGTTGTCTGAATGATGGAGCTTCTATCTCCCAGAGAACAGATAACAAGCAGATGGCAACGTTTTGTTTGTTTGATTTTGCTCCAAGGGCTGGAGGAAAAGACCATGCCATGTCTTTTATAGTGCTCTCCCATTCATTTTCCACTTTCTTCTCTTCCAAGTCCTAGAGCAGATGGGTAACCTTGCACGGAGGGAAGTCAGTATCCAGGATCAGTAAGCTGAAATGGGCCTTGTTCTTTTTCTTCCCCAGGGCCAGATGCTGTGTTTAGCTGTTCAGGAAGGAAAGCTGGTGCTGTATCATGACTTAAGCGGAGAACTTAAGATGGCTCCACCGTTCAAGGATCCTGACACTTTGACAGTCAGCAGCAACACAAATAAAGCGGTAAGGACAGTTGAAGGGAATGTACTTCTTTGGCAGGGAGATCTCTGTACCAAGCAGCACAGATGTGGAGTTGTATTCCCTTCACGGAGGACTCAAGATAGAGGACTCAGGAATTTTCACAGCAACTCCCTAATAATCATCAGTCACAATTTATGAAATCTCAGTGACTGTTGGGATATAGTGCTTATGAATACTCTTTGTTGAAGGGTGCTATCTATATATTTGCACTTTATGAATTTCATGTGCAATATGTCTTCCTACTTGGAATTAGCACTTTACCACTAGCACTTTATCAGTCTATTGATGTATCTAATAGGAATTGGCTTGTTCCCATTGAGGCACTTTTAAGAATTAACTCTCTATGAACACAGAGAGACAGTTTGAAAATACAGCTGAATATTTGTGAACCACAACTGGTTAGTAAAATATTTGATAATTGGTATAGGAATTGCATTTATTGTTGCTACTTAAGAGTAGACTTAGTTAGTACTCACAGGTTGCTTGCTGCATTGTTATCCTCCTGAGATGGGCAACGGCCCTTTCAGAGTTCAGGTTGTCAGTAAGCGACGAAACTTTCGTAGTTTCTCAAGAATCATATTCTTGATAAATGTCTGAAAATTTATTGGAGGACCTCTTGGGGGCTGTGTCATATGTAATCGTTCTTTGCATCCCCTAGGCTTGGGGAGGCCTGTACGAGGACAACATTGTTTGCATCCCAATGGCCACCATAGTAGTCAGGACTGCGTCTTTGAGAATAAAAATTATCCAAATTCATGCTTTTCCCCCCTGTCTGATTCCAGATCCATATTATCTTTTTCAAACGTGCTGCCAAGGATCTAATTCTGGTGCGTCTCGAACAATCCACCATCTTCACAGTGGAGCAGGAAAACACCTTGCAGAATGCCACTTCTTATTATCTGGGGGGTGTTCCTGTGTCGATTTTGCCTGAGGGGTAAGGCTTGTTTTTCAGTCCTCTCTCTTCCTCTGTGCACCTGCGCATATTCCCAGATGCCAACTTTCCTGTGTTAGATGCTGACATGGGGATTGCTATGCGGGTTCTAGAGGGAGTTCTTTTGAGCCTCATACATCCCTGAGTTGCCATGACCTACACACACTGCAAAGGCCACTGAGCCATTTTGAAAATTTCATCCTAAATAAAAGCAATCATCGTAACAATAGCCTTTAGTTAGAGAACAAGCTAAGCATTTTGTGTAGATTTTAGTTAGGCCCTGCCTGGTCGATCAGACATGAGTCTTATTTCTCCATCTCACTCGTGACAGTCGTGTAGTTTTTAAAAAGAGGATTCAGGGTCTCGAACTTCTCATTTTTACCAAAGTTCATTGAAGCTCTAAGGAGCCCAACTCCCATCTGCTCCTCTTTCCAGTTTTCATGGTGGCAGATGTTCTCTTTCAGCCTGAAGAAGAAATTCCCCAAAGGTGGATCCATCAGGGGCTGTATGAAAGGCTTGAAGGCTCATGGCAAATACGTGGATTTGAAGCGTATGAACACCACAGGAGTGAGTTTCGGGTGTACCTCAGATCTCCTGGTAAGTAGAATACGTGAGCTCTGTTTTTGTGCTGAACATGAGAACTGCCTTGCTGGATCAGTCCAAAGGTCCATCTGGTGCAGCCGTCTGTCTCCCAGGGGTGGCCAGAGACATTCGTGAGTGAATTTATGCAGTGCTTGTATTGCTGAGCTCCGTATTTTCTGTGGCTGTGGAAGGGAAGAAGACTTCTGTGTCGTATGAAGTGAGAGCCACAGTTAGATTCTGTTGACCTACTTGTAGGATGCCCTGTAGAAAAGAACACAGATGCATGCTACGTAGTTCCTGAATATCACAAAACCAAGTGCCATCTGCTTTAGCCTCTGTATCTCACAGCTTTCATTTGTGGTGCCTGTGGATGTGGATCTTTAAAACCACCTGTAGAAAGCTTCGTTGAAGATAATAAGATTTCAGGTAGGTAGCCATCTTGGTCTGCAGGAGAGCAACCAGATTCGAGTCCTGTGGCACCTTAAAGATTACCAAGATATCCAGGATATAAGTTTACAAGAGACAAACTCTCTTCAATGAGGGGAGCGGGAATCGTGAAGGATTATACCCTGGACACTTAGTTGGTCTTTAAAGTACGAGTGGACTCACATCTTGCTGAAGTAGATAGGGGTTGCTCAAAGGCACAGTGGGTTTAGCTAGAAGAAGATCTTGGTGGATTGAGCCCATGGAGTAGGTTTAGGCTGATTGGTGGTGGTAGAGAATGCCCTCAAGTCATAGCTGACTTATGGTGACCCCTGGCAGGGTTTTCATGGCAAGAGAGGTTTGCCATTGCCTGCCTCTGCAACCCGGATCTTCATTGGAGGTCATTGCATGTAACCAGTGGAGATTTTTTTTAATTCAGCTATCAGTCTTGGAGCACATCAATGCAATGCCCTCAGTTATCATGAGAAGCGGATGCTATCCTTACCCCTATAAGTCACGCGGCACGGAAGGCTGCCCCACACTGCTGGTGCTTGTCCCATTACCATCAGGAGTGTTTGGTTACTTATAGGAATGTTAACTGAGGAAGGGAGGAAGGAATTTTTTCCCTCCAGGTCATTTTAGATCAAGATGGGTAGCCGTGTTTGTCTGTAGCAGTAGAATCCAGTAGCACCTCTAAGACTTAACAACATTTGTGGTAGGGTATGAGCTTTCATGAGCCACAGCTCACTTCTTGGCTACTTCACAAAAGCTCATGCCCTGCCACAAATGTTGTTAGTCTTATAGCTGCTACTGGACTCTTGCTCTTCTCTCCTGCTACAGGTCATTTTAGTTTGTGACCTTCGGAGTCTCTTTGCTTTGCCACCCGCAGGACGTACTCAGCTTGCATGTTTAAACTACCTGGGTTTGTTTTTCTGATCTTATTCTGTGGCCTACAGACACTTCTGAGATTTTGGTTCCTCCTGCTCTTTGGCTTGTAATGCATATCTGTAAAACCTGCTCCTCCAGTACCTGAAGTGATCTCTTATGTAGCAGCTGCTGAGCCACAGTTACGCCGTACGACATTTAGCTCCTTTCTTAGTCTTGTAGTTCTGCCTTTTCATTCCCCCCCTCGTTTTGCAGTGACTCTGTCTCTTTGCAGGTGGCTCGTTCAGTTAAACTCCACGGCCATGGCTTTTTGACTCTGTCGCTACCAAATGTACCCTCTTTACAAGATTTCTACACCGGCTTCAGCTTCCGCACCAGCCAGAGCCACGGCTTGATGTACCACCATGCTACAGAGGTATGCTATTGAGTCTTAAGGGCTTGCCCACTCCTACAACTCACCTGAGTGGCTCATTTTCACAACCAGGGGCGAGTAACTTCCTGGCAGGGTCTTTATCCCATAGGCTTAGAGGATGGGCTAGCGGGTGCTTCATCCTTTCCCTGTATAGATGATGCCATGAGGATGACTTGTGCCTTCTCTCAGGGGGGGCATGTGCAGGAAGCTTCATCGATTGCTGTGCTTCGAGCAGGCATGCCGTTTGCCCGCTTTAGGTGGGCACTCTCCTGCCATTGGGCCTTCCCTTGCTTCTGGAGTGGTGGAAGAAAAGTGGGCATGGAAATGATGCCGCCCGATGGGTGAACATCGTGCCCCGGTTTTCATCTGGATGGAACATCAACACATCACACAGCGTCAGGGGTCATTTCGTAGAAAAAGAGCTGGAGGAACTTAATAGCATAACTCATTAGCATACGCCATGCCCCTTGACATCACCAGTGTGTCATTAGCATAATTGATTTGCATATGCCACGCCCCCTGACATCACCGATGCTGGCTGTTTTGGACCCAATCCTGGCCATTCAGGGCCGAAATTGGGCTCAAAATGGCAAAAATGGGCCCTAAATGACCGAAAATGGCCATTTGGGGCCAAAACGGCCCAGATCAGGTCAGTGCTGGGCAGGGGAGGGTTCCCCCGCCCAGCACCGATCCAATCCAGGCTGTTTCGGCCCCAATCCAAGCTGAAACGGGCCCAAAATGCCTGAAAGTCAGGTGGGCGGGGCCACCTGACATGTGACCTCTTTGGAGAACTGTCAGATCTGCGTTCCTGTGCATTCCTCCTCGAAATGAGCCCTGCACAGCGTCATATACACCCTTTGCCCCAACCACGCACAGACCATTGATGCATCTAGCTCTGACAGTGTTACCTGAATTGGTCTCCTTGCAAGTAAATAGAATTTATGGGGGGGGCGGGATTAACAAGCAAGGAAGACAGCTATGCGAGAGGCCAGTAACCGCGGGATCTCTTCACCAATAATTTACGGAGTCCTTTCCCAAGGATATACACAGACGAAGCCGGTGTTCTAAGTTAAAGGGTAATTTTTATTCAAGGGGCAAGTGCGTACACACAAGATTGCAAGCAAACACACAAGAGGCCTAGGAAAAGCAGTGGTGAAAGTGGGATAGATTTGAGGGTTTGCAAGGTGATAATTACCTATCTGGAGAGCAGGGGGTCCACAGAGGGAGAGCTTCCAACGCCAGTGTTCTCGGCCAAGGGAGCAAGAGGTTTAGGGCAAACCTCAAGGGAACAGCGCTTTGGATCCGGTAAGCCTGTACAATTTGAATGAGGCCAGGGTCCTACCTTCATAGGTAATATGTGCCCTGAGGTGGAAGAACCCACCTAGCTGTTAGAACAAAGACTCCAACAGTCAGTTCCTGGGATTGATAAAAGGTTTAATTACCTTGATTGGTAGCTCCCGGGGCGTGTGAAAGAGAATGCAAAATTTGTTCTAGTGCTGCACAAAGGGGCAGTTTGTTAATGAAGTCCACTGGAGCTAAGTTGATGAATTTAATTGGGGAACATGCCCGCCCAGGAATGAACTGTAAATACTTATGAATGTCATTTGATTAGCTTCTCAATCAAGGACAGAAGATCTCATCACGGGAGGAGGAAAAGGAATGTATTAAGTGGGGATGACTCTGCGAGACCTTTGTTGTGCTGGATTCCTTGGGGTTGGGGAGACTGCAAATCTAATCACCGCAAATCTCTCTGCATTCCTATGTGGCATTCCATTCATGCCTGCGTCTCCCGGGCGGGACTCAGCAACGGTTAGCTGGAGGTCCGCTGGCTGCAATACAAGCTGCCATTTTAAATCCAGAGGCCTGGTGATTTCTATCACAAGCATCCATGTTAAAATGGCTATTAAAGATGGCGGAGGCCTGGCTGACTGCTTACAACAGGTGTCTGCCGTCCAGCTCAGAAGGGTCTTTCCCAACACCTTCTAGTGAAGATCCTTTAATTGAAAGTTCCATGGATTGATCCTGGTACATTCTTATATCTAAAGCATATGGTTTGACACTGTGACACTACTGCTCTTTTAGGTCCAGCTTCACGTGAAGGGAATTTTAATTCTCCTGGCTTAGTGTATCTATCCTCTGTTATTGGAAGGAGGGTAGCTCCAGCTGTCCTGCCTCAAGATGAATTTTTGCCTCATTTTATAGCCAGTAACCTCAGGGGCAAGTTGCTCTGCCAGAGCTGAGGGTCTGTTTCCTCCTCAGGAAGGGGTCTGCCAGGTGACCTTGAAGAACGGCAGAGTAGCTGTGAACGTCCTGACAACAGAACTTACCACGAAGAACGCATACGCAGATGACACAAGCCACTACGTTGCCATCTACAGTGACTCCACAGGGTACTTATCGCTGAACCGTTCCTTGTGTTGTGCTCCTCTTTTCCCCAGGCACAGACAGGCCAGTGGCCATTGGAACATAATGCATTTCTGTTTCAGGGTCCGGCTTTACATCGATGACCAACTTCAGGGGACCAAACAAGGGGCTGATCGCCACAGAAGGCAAAAGCCGCAAGAGGAGCTGGCGTTGTTCCACATGGGTGGAATGCCCCAGATCAGCGAAACGGGCAACCTCTCCGGCTGCATCGGGAATGTCTTTGTCAGGCGGTAAGTGCGGGTATGACATAGCTTTTCCAGCTATGGCATGTCCTCCCTCCCCGTTCTCCCCAGGTAGACTAATTTTTTTCCCCTTCCCAGCTTCCCTCGGTAGGGCCAAATCCAGTATGATGGGGGAGCTCCATGGCAGGATCTCCCATGGCAAGGTTTTATGTATGAAGGTGTCTGATCTGGAGCAGCATTTTTGGGGAAAGTGAGCTTTAACCCTTTCGCCCCATGCTGTTTGCGTGATATAAAGTTCCGTTTTAAATCTGCTGTTATCTTCACTGGGGGGAAAATAAGTCCCATATTTCTTGTTCCTTTCCCCCCACGGGAATCAGCAGCAGCTTCATGGTTGCAATTTAGAAAAACAGCATGGGGGTAGGATTCCCCCCTCCCGTATAAATATTCCCCTGCCTTTTATAATAAGCGCAGAAGGAAGCAAAACAGGGTTGCTCCTACCTGTAAATGTTGTTCATCAATTGCTCTTCTGTGCAGGCACACATGGGAACTGTGCATGCTCAGGCCTGGCCTGCGCATGCACAGTTCCCATGTGTGCCTGCAGAGAAGACATGACGATCAACAGGCATTTTGCACACATGCCCCCTCCCATCCCACCCTTCTGGTTCAGCAGCAAGACTTTGACAGGTCTCAGCAGCCAGTCCTGGTGCGTTGACAGGTGTGCCTAGATGAGATCTGCACCTGCCACGTTCTCGTTTGCATTTTGAAGGGGAATGCTTTTACGATTGGAGCAGGGCGTTTTAAAAAGAAGCCCTCATCATCCAATTCCAGCTCAATTTTTAAATCAATTCCTCGTTCTCGTGAATGTCGCAAGACTAGTCAGGAATTTCAACGCCTCTGGATGAAGACGTGCTTTCGAAGGGTAATTGCCCTGAGCGAGAGTGCCTTTCATTACAAGAGTCATTTTCAAATGGGAAACAGTTTTTCTCACTCTGTCTGCTAGTGAAATCCCCGAGAATTGCTTGCAGGAGAGTGTGGGGAGTTCTGCAGATGCCGTGGTTCT
The DNA here is from genome assembly GCF_028583425.1 of Eublepharis macularius. NCBI lineage: Eukaryota > Metazoa > Chordata > Lepidosauria > Squamata > Eublepharidae > Eublepharis > Eublepharis macularius. The sequence goes on along the minus strand of NC_072794.1, from coordinate 161,202,750 downwards.
CAAACTGGGGTTGGGGGGGCGCTAGGCTCCAAAAGTGGGTTGCAGCTCTTTTGCAGGAGGTTTGTGAGACCAAAAGGGAGAGGGAGGGATACAGTAGGCTGAGATCAGAAGCCCTGGAAGCCTCCAGCCAAAAAAAAATAAAGGGCACCACGGAACTAGACTAAGCAATGCAAACGTGCAAGACAGTCTGTGACCACAGTTTACAATCTGTAATCATTATGTGATTAAAGTGCACAGTGCCAAATGATTTTAGAAATTGACTGAATGTTTAACTTCACTATTAGCCACTAAAGTGCATTGTGCTATAAGGTCAATAAATACAATGATAAATACTTAATACCTGAATATATCAAACTATGAGGCTTTATAATTGGCAACAAAATAATACATAGTCATCAGGGCTGTTGTCCTGTATAATCAACCGCCAGAGCAAACTCAATAGCACAATGCATTTTAATGGTGAAGTTAAACATTCAGCCAATATCTAAAATCATTTGGCACTGTGCACTTTAATTCCATAACGATTACAGATTGTTAACTGTGGCCATGGAAGGTTTTGTATCTTTCCATTGCTTAGCCCTGAAAGTCTTGCCAACAAATGCAGGTTTGGTTCTGTATAATGTGTGAAATGGCCATAGGAAACAATGCATGCCTCAGTAACGCTATAAACACAAAACATGAAAAAGAAAAAAATAAATTGGCCCCGATTAACTGATGAAAGAATTTTGTGGTTTATGTTGAGAAATGGGGAAGTATGTTACTCTGCACATAAAAAATGTGAGAGCCCCTGCTGTGTAGGGCATACACTTCGTTCATGCAGGACCTGTTGGCCACGCCATCACTCGACAAGAACATGATACATGTCCTAAAATGCTCCCAACATTCTCCTGTAGGTGTGCATCTCAGGAGATCTCCATAGGTGGGAAGGCAGTTGTCGCCTGCCCTTACAGATAACAGCATCAGAGAGGAATGGTGGGCGGTGGGGGATGCAGGGTCCTGAATTTCTTTTTAAAACTTCAACAGTCTAGCACGCAACTGTGAGTTAATATGATAATAAGCAGAATTTGGTTGTTATCCAGGCGTCGCAAGGACAAAGCAAACCTGATGCTCTGAGACTTGCTCTCCTTCCGGGACTGGCTAATATAATCCGAAAGACCTCATCCACCTTCCTAACAGCTGCCACCTGGCTGCTGTCCTGGCTGAACAGTTGTTGAGCTCCATTCTCTTTCTGCAACAGGAAATCAGGCCCACAGGTAGTTGTGGATCTGCAGCAAAACACTGAGAGCGTCAACGTGACCATGAACTGTCCCCGGGATCGGCAGCCGCAACAAATGAGGGCACCAGAGAAGAAGGGCAAGTGGAAACCCAAGGTGATGGAAATCTTCTGCTTTGGGGGGTCATTTTGCCCTTGACAAAAGCAGACACCCCTCCTCATCCCCAGGAATGTTGAGCTGTGGGTTTAAATGGAGCAACCATCATCCATGGTCCCTTTCCTAGCCTATCTTGCATTATGCAGAAGGAAACACGTGGAGTAGCTGTTCTTCATTTCTTGTTGAGTCTCACTGTGGCCCTTTTGTGCAAGTGATGAGACATCATCTCCTGGGCTCCACTAAGGTGACATAATCCCTTTCGCTCACCGACCTAAATGTTCTGGTCTGTGGATGTTCTGTGGCTGTTCTTGGTCTGCAGACACCGTTCTGCATTTGTAGCCCGCTCAGTATGGCCGCGTCCTTCGTTCCAACTCAAGAGGGGTGCTTTTTCCTTCCTTTGAGTCAAGATGTGAGGCCACGTTGTGGCTGAAGCTCCTGCAGGCACTCTCACCCTCTCCCTTTCTGTTGATTCTAGCAGTGGCATACTGATGCTTGCTAATAATAAGGCTTGCCAGTATAGGAACTGGGGGAGGCGGGCTCTTGTCTTTCCATGATGATGACAACAGGCCACAAGGGGCCTCCTGTATTAGTACAGCTTTCCCAATAAGTTGTCCTCTATATGTCATTTTTTACAGGCCATGAACTGAAATGAAAATATTTGTCATCTGCTTTTTTATTTATTTATTTTACTTCCTTTATATCCCACCTCTCCCCCCACCAAGGGGAACCATAGTGACTTACATCATTGCTCTCTCCTCACAACAACCCTGTGAGATTGTTCGGATGAGTGTGTGTGACTGGCCCAAGGTCACCCAGTGAGCTTCCATGGCAGAGTGGGGATTCGAACTAGGGTCTCCTGGATCCTAGCCTGACATTCTAGCCACTACACCACACTGGCTCTTCATATTGGTTTGTGGAGAAGGTGACATATTGCTCTTTACAAAGGCGCTTAGGACAACATGGGTGTGTATGTGAATGGGGCCGAGAATGCCTTTCTGTCTTCTACATTCATTCACAGAAACTCTTTGACACCTCTGGCAGTTGTTCTGGCTCCTGCTAGGGGAGTGGCAGTGGCTTTTTGACCAGAAGGGATCTCTGGAACAGAATGCTGTAGTGTCTGGGCCACGAGTTGGGAAGAACCTAACACTGACCCATTCCGTACAGATCCCTGTTGGAAGAGGGATGTGTTTATAGACTTGCAGCATGAGTTCTGCTACCTAGTGGAAGAGACTCTTCATATTTGAATCCCTGGTTTCGTTTCTCTTTTAAGATCTAGCAGTCTGAAAGTTCCATGGTCAAGCTTTTTGTTCTGTTGGTGTCTAGAACTTTGGCTTTGGTTCCTATGAAACAAACTCAGGTAAAGGGAGAAAAGAGAGAGTTTTGCACTGTTTCTCTGCAGGTGGAAAGCACAGCTGTGCCGAAAGACAGCACTTGTCAACTACTGAAACACCCCAAAGCCATTAAAGGTTCCTTCCAGTTTGGTGGATCCTCAGAGAGCCGTTTGGAATTTGATGACACTCCAGCAACATTCCAAGAGAGGTAAGAATCCGAAACCCTCAAACACCTACTGTCTCTGCTCCCTTTTTATTAATAACTTCTTTGCTGAAGTGAGAATATGGAATTGGCAGATCTGAGATATTTCTCTGGCTTAGCCTTGGGAAATGGAGCAGATTTGCCCACAAGGGGGGCCCTTGGTAAAGCTAAAAGAAGTTCTTTACAGTCCAAAAGTAAAATCTAGAACACAATCCACATAATTCGTTTTATTAGAACCAACCCAGTGATGCATAACAATGTTCCCACCATCATATTGTGCAGAAGTCTTCAGTCTGGATGCTACCAAAACATTTTTTTGCCATGTATGAAAAGAGGGTTGGGGACAAAAAATGTCTCAGGACATGTTAACTTCTGTTCAAGCCTGTGTTATATGTTAGATGTTGAGCAGATTCAAACCATGCTGGTTTCACGTTAGACCTACTTCTGCTCCAGGCAAGAGGCAATAAATGGATTATGCTCTCTGACCCAAGGATCTCTTATAAATAAGAGAATTTCAGAAACTCTTGGTTCTTATTAGGTTAGAGCTTAACCATTAGACACTGTTGCTAGATCTACTAGTGGTGGCACTCTCTTTCAGGGCAAAGAGACTTCTCCTGTCTCTTACATGAAGGAAGCTTTCCTTGTGCAAGAGGAAATCACCACCCCTAGCAGAACAGATCCATGTTCTAACCAAGCTGTTGCTTGTAAAGTTGGCTGTGATTGTACTGGATTAGTGAGATGCCAAAACAGAAAAGAAAAAAGTTTACATTGTTGCCACATTTTGATAATCTTACAACAGTTCCCCATAGCACTTGTAAGGAAATCATGGGAGAGCTCTGGAGTTCATTGATGGCTCCCTTTCACTCAAGACGGATTCAGTGGTATCGATAGGAATTAAATAAGCAGAGGCTGGAGATCCAGTATCGATCCCTGGCTGCACCCCATGCAGCCAGGGATCGATACTGTTTCATTAACATGTTTAAGATTTTCATTAACATGTTTAAGAAAGCAGCTAAAAATCAAAGATTTATAATTAACTGGAATCCATACAAAATAGAAAATAAAGGACTAACCTCTTGCCAATTACTGAGGAGTCCAAATGCCGCAGCAGGGATAGCCAGCAGAGGCCGTCCTTGGCTCCCTCTCTCTGCCACCAGCAGTAGCAGCCTCTGAGCCAGCACCGTTCCCATCTCCAACTCCACTTCAGAATGCACTCGTGGTATCTGATTCTTCTCCAGGTTCCATTTCTCCATGGAGGTCCGGCTGAACTCTTCCAACGGCCTGCTGTTTTACATGAGCAGTGAATCTCAAGGCTCCTTCTTTTCCCTTTTCGTCTCGGGTGGCCGCTTAGTTCTCTTGGCTGACGTAGGCGGGAATAAAGTGAGGCTCCGGAGCAAAGACAAGTTCCGCGCTGCAAGGTGGCACACGGTAAGGAAGGGGAAGGAGCCCCGGGGGCCTGGCTGGAGCTGCATGTTCACATTCTATGGGTAATCAGGAGACGTCAAACTAAATTCTTCTTGAAAAAACCCCCACGTCATTTCTTTTATTAGGACCAACCCAAACGACTCAAAAAACTGTGAGCGAGCTTTCAGGTTCTCTATAACTCTTCATCAGGCTGGGTTTTTTTAAAGGGATGGTTGGATGGGATACTTGTCTTTGGCCATGATATAAAGGCCTTTTTCTAGACATCTTGTGCGAAATGCTGAGCGAGTATCGAGATTGCAAAGGGGTGATGGCTTCAGGTTGCACCCTTAGCTCTATGGGATGAGGAAGCTAAAAGGAGAACCATCCCCTTGAAAATGCAAAGAACGACAATTGATCAGTTGTCTCCAAGGGAAAAAATATAGAAGTCGTTGCCTGTCCGCTGTGAGGTTTGCTTGCTTTCATCTTTGTTTTACTCATAGTTCACTTTTCGCACTGATACTCAAGACGGATTATATAGTGTAAATCAATGTTATCAATAGGATGAGAAATCTAATACGCAATGTAATAGGACTAGGATTACAGAAATCTGAAACAAAACACAGAATATTAGACATGATCTATTTCTGCACGCACTAGGGTCTTTGTGTGAAAGAAATCTCACACTAGCTCCTTGTACTGCATTAAAAATAGTGTGTCCTGAATCATTTTTGTGCTCGCACATGATGTCTTGCAAACAGTTTCTTGGCACACACAAGGAAGGAAGAGTGAGGTGTCACACAAGATTTTGTTAAGCAGAATCGCATTAACTCTATTTAGGCTTCTGCTTTCACATTGCTGAATATTAGCAGTACTGGAGATTAATTTTAGTTGCTGCATGTTGTGTATTGGTTGTTGTCATGTTGGGTATTAGTTGTTGTTGAGGGGGGACATCCATCAGCACAGTATTTTCCCTCCAGTTGGCACACCCCTCTGTCAGTTGAATGCAGGCGTTTGCCTTGGCAGCCTCCCCTAGTTTTTCATTGCAGTGGTGTCAAACAGGACAGGTCACTGAAGATTCCTCCCAGGAAGCAGAGTGAAGTTGGAAGAACTATTTAGTGTTTGGGATAGCCCAAGCAAGCCAGATCTCATCAGATCTCTGAAGCTAAGCAGGGTCAGCCTTGGTTAGCAATTGAATGGGAGACCTCCCACAAAGAACACGGTTCCTGAGGCAGACAGTAGCAAGCCACCTCTGTTGCTCTCTTGCCTTGAAAACCCAACCAGGGCCTGGCATAAATCAGCTATGCCTTGACGGCACTTTCTACCACCACCTTGGGCAGATAAGCTGACCTCAACCCTCGCAGGCCAATAGACGTCTCAGTACATGGGACGAAGAACTCTCTCATCCCTGTCAGTTGTATTCTATGTTGCCATTTTGCAGCTTCCGTCTTGGATCTTTGTTCGTAGCTTGGTCTGAAGTCTGCTTTCCACAAAACTACCTTTGCTCACAATCATTTTTTGCTACCTTGGTTCTCTCGCCCCGTTGCTGACTTTAGATTGTAAAATCCTTTAGGCACAAACCTGTCTGTGCGCTTGTGTTTCTTGAACTGTGTATAGCACTGATAGATAACACTATTTCATTCTTGTAACGTACGGTTTAGAGAGGGAGATCATTTGTTTTACGCTTCTCAGATTTCTTCCTAGTTCTAGCTTTTTTAAAATATATATATATATATATATTGTTGACCTCTTTCCAGTGGAGCAAATTGTTTCTTTGGCTGCTCCAAGAGCCGGTTCTACTTGCCAATATTTGCCCTGCTTCAGTGACTGCAGTTTATTAACATGTACTGTGAAGCCCAGAGTCTTAACACTGGTGCACTCCAAAGCGGAATTTTGTGTGTGAAGCACGGCTTGAAATTGACACGTAAAATTCAGAAAGTTTATAGAGATCTTAAGGGGTTTCAAGAACTCTGTGCACAATAAGTAACACCTGAACTGCTCCTGCTAAGAAGCACAATCTATAATCCCTGTAGATTTGGCTGGGAACATTTGAACATGATCGTATGTGAATATTGTCCATTGGGTTAGCCTCGGGCCTTTTCAAACATTATGCTTTTTGGTATAATCGTAAGAATTTTTTTAACATGCTTTCCTCTCAAAATTTATGAATGAGATGAAATACATTTGTAAACAAAGGTATCACATACATCATGTCCTCTTCAGAGAGCTACTGCTATCAGTAGTTGTAATGTTTATGGTTCATACAGATGCAAGATTGCTTGTGATTAGAGATGGGCACGGAATGAAAAAAAAGAACCACTCGGTTCGTGGTTCGTTAATTTCCGTGGAACATGGACTTAATGAACTCACCCAATTTCTGAACCAGTTTGGGGTTCAGGGGGGCCCAGGATGGCCCCCTTCATGCTCAGAGAGCCCAAACTCGCAGGGAGTTTTCAGTAGGCTCTCCTCCAGCTACCCTCCAAGTTTCATGAAGATTGCAATATGAATCTCCAAGTTATAAAGCCCCAAAGCTGGTGCCCCCAGGAAAGTCTGGGGGGCGGGGCGGTAAAAAGCTAAGACTAGGATCGGGGGGGTAGAGAAAGGAAAAAAGCACCCTTTCCCCAAACACCTCCCCGGTCCCCAGTCAGTAAGAAAAACAAGAAAGCAAGAGAAAAGAAAAGAGGCTTTTCAGCCCCTTTTCCAGCTGCCAGAAGTGCAGGCCAAAGATCCAAGTTCCAATCCCAACACCACAGCCAGCCACCAAGCTCTCCTCCCTCTCCCACTCTAGAGAAACTGAAACCAGGAATCACATGGCTTTCCCTATTTATGGACAAAGCCGAAAGATTGAACAACACAGGAGTGCTCTGGTTGGTAGAAAAACCTGCCTAACATGGTTTTGGAAGGAAGAGATTGGTGCTACCATGGCTGCTGAAGAACTACCTCCTCAGTTGCCTTGGAGATTCTAACCCCCCACCCCTTTCCTGGCTGGATAGGCCAGAGTGGGAGCTCTCTAGTTGGCAGGGACAGCTGCCAATCAAACCTGGAGGCCTCAGATTGGGGGCAAGCTAACGACTGCCACTGTTGCCTGGGGGAGGGAGTATTTGACACCAAAAGTGTCCGAACTGGCAACGGAACAGTAAGAAAAGTTCATTTGGTTCGTAAGGTATGTTCTGTGTCCTCTGTATTTTATTATAACAATTCTTGTAGCGCAAAATCTTAATGTTCCTCTGACCCTGTTATTCCCCCTTCTTCTTTTGTACCCCCCTTTCTTCTGAATTTTTTTTAAAAAACTCGTTTGGTTCAGAAAAACGTGGTCCCACGGAACGCGTGCTTCTTTGACTACGAACCGGCCGTTCCGTAGGGAATTTTGTTCCGTAGTTCATTTTGTGCCCATCTCTACTTGTGACTAAAAATCAGTGCGGCTCAGTAGATAAAAGGTGAGTCTCAGACATAGATGACTGAGCGGGTTATCTCTGCTCAGACTTCAACTTATCTGTAAAATGGGAATGAATGCGAACTGTTCTTAGAGATTGTTGTGCAGGTGAACGTACTCAACGTCTAGACACTACATAGATACCGAATGTCACTCGCCATACCAGATTTGTGCAATACAGTAATCAAGAGTGCATCGGGCAGATGTGGCCGCCCAGGGCCAGTGATTGCCACTGCTGTTCTGAAATTCAGTTCTTGCACCTGGCAGATCTTCTTCAGCAGAGACAGAGGCAGAGTTCAGCTCATCATTGATGGGCTGAGAGCCCAGGAGAAGCCGTTGCCCGCTGCCGAAGACTTCTGGATATCTGGCCCTTTTTACATAGGCGGGGCACCTGTGGAGAAAGCCAAAGCTCATATACCGGTAAGGGGTCTTAATCCATAGCAGCATTTGGCATAGCATAGAGAGCGCTTTTTGCCTAGTTCAGTTCCTCCATGGTAGGAAGGTGCATCGCAAAGCACAGAAGGAGGTTGCGGGGCTGGGAGTATGTGTTGCTAGGCTGTGCTTTTCTAGGCTGAATACCATGGATCAAGATGGCTTCTTTGTTGTGCTCCCATTTGATAGGTAAATCGAAAGGCTGAGAAAACAAAAGAAAATGTACTCCAGTAAAAATGGAAAGGAACCTTTAAAATGCAATTTTAATCAATCTCACTGAAAATCACTTTACAAATGATGCCTCTTGGAATAAAATCTCTAAATAAATACATCATACAGATGCACAAATATCAAGTAACCACAGACGTGCAGACAGGCACATTGCACAGTAATGCAAACAAAAGACCAAACATGTTTCAACAAAATTGCCTTCTTCAGTGGTCGCAAGTTATACAAGACACACAAAAAATACAGATACAAGCAAATGCACTGCTTCCGATCAGAGAAAAACAATTAAAACGGTCAGTTGTGTTCAGTAGTCTCTTCTTATGACATCAAGTTCTCCATATAACTCAAAGTAGTCCATCATAAAAAAATTGGATCAAAGCATATGGCTCAGTGCACGGGGCTAAAATAGCCACCCTCTAACATATCAAATAAATCCTTCCCATTCAAAAGAATATAAATGATCAGGAAATGACAGCCAGTTGTTGGGATCACTGACGGGAATCTATACAGCCATTGTTTTTTCTCTCTGGTTCCCTCTCTGAGGACTGATTGACGCAGTTGGCATACTGGAAATTCCACAAGGACAGTGGGGCCAGTGTGGTGCAGAGATGCTAGGTACGTGCAGTTGCCCAGCGAGGCAGTTACAGGACTAGGAATAGATCAAGTTGGGTAGCTGTCTTAGTCTATCGGTAGCAGAAGAGCAAGAGTCCAGTAGCACCTATAAGACTAACAAAGTTTGTGGTAGGGTGTAAGCTTTTGTGAGCCACAGCTCACTTCTTTAGATACTACAGGAATGAAACCTTAGGCCCTCCAGAGAGCACAGGCTGGCCTTCGAAGAAGCTAGGTGGTTAACCTGTTCGGATGCTGTTCCAAAAACCTGCTGCTTCTTTCTGCAGGATGCTTCTGCCACCAGCTTTAACGGCTGCCTCAGGCACTTGCAGTTGGACCGGAAGCCTTTGGAGTCACCATCCCGTGTGTTTGGTGTGACCCCTTGTTACCTGGGGACTTTGGAAAGTGGCATCTTTTTCTCTGCGGAGGGAGGATACATAACCCTAGGTACTGTTTGGACGGTCTTTCCCCCTCTCCCCTTTACAGGCCCCTCCGCCTCTCCCAGCTTCCTCACATCTCATTCCCATTCCCAAAGCATGAGCCGCCTTCGGGGCCTTGTCCAGTTTTAACAGGCTTGCGTTTTCTCCCCTAGATGGGTATGTGGCTATCGGGCAGGACTTTGAGTTGATGCTGGAAATTCGCCCACGAAGTGCATCTGGTCTGATATTTCACATTGGCACAAGACAAACAAACTACCTCAGTCTGTACACAAGCAGTCAAAAGGTAATCTGGCGGGAGAGAGAGATGGCCGGAAGCATTTTGTAGTGTAAAAACAAGCGTCTGTCCCAGGCCTCGATCTTCAGTGTCTATGTCTGCTTATTGCCTTATCTGATTCTACTGTAATAAGCCCAGCCATATAGATTCTACTCAGTAGGTTGAAGTTAATTTGAATTCATATATCCAAAGGGGGCCGGGGTGATAGTTCAGTCATTCACCCCTCTTGCTGCAGATTTCTGGTTTGCCCGTCATGCTGTTCCTGGGGGTCCCACCTACCAGGAGCAGCCCTTTGGGAAAATCATTTGGCTGCAGTTCAGCGGCTACTTTGATGCAATCAGTAATTAAATTATGGAATTCACTGTCAGTGGATGTATTGTGTTGCTGGCCACGAGCACAGATGGTTTTAAAAGGGGAAGCAATAGAGGACAGGGCAGTCAGTGGCTGTTAGGCACAGTGACTCAAGGACCTTCCATATTCAGAGGCAGTAAAATTCTGAAACTCAGTGTTAGGAGGCAACATCTGAGGATGCGGACAGGATTCTTGCACGCTTGAGACCTACCACTTGCTTGCCCCCGTTGGCTGCTTAAAGCTGCTGGTCCCCGGGAGACTGTAAATGCCTTACTGAGAGAGGGGGAGGTAACCCCTGCTTTGAAGTGAGCAGTGGTGCATCTGCTCCTAACGAAACCTACTCTGGACCCAGGAGAGCTGAATAACTACTGTTCAGTCTACAATGTACTATTCTTGGGCAGGATGATTGAGTGGAGGCTGGCCAGCCCCAGGGATTCCTGAATGAAACGGATTGTGAGGAGTGACTCTCAGGATTCAGACGGGGAGGTTCTGTTCTGCAGGATTTCCAGTCCTACCTTGAGGGCATGTTTTAGAGTGTCGTGCTGGGGGACGGCTGCCCTGCCCCTTGGCCACCAGCCCACGGCATGCCCCAAGGTCCCATCTTGTCCCCCAGGCTTTTCAACCTCTAATGTAAAGCAGAGAGGAGAGGCCAGCTGGAGATTTGGGCTGGACTAGATAGATCACCAGTCTGATCCAGATGAGCTCTTCTTATATACTTTTGCGGGGGCTGCAGGGGAGGCAGGGAAGTTCCCTTCTGCTCATAGAAGTGCCATCGGTTACTGGAAACGATTAGCAGGATCCAGCATACCAAGAATACGGAAATGCCTGTTCACATCAGGACAAACTGTAGAACTTGCATTGGCCTGGAATGGGGGGGGGGGGTGCAGGCGTTGGGAGTTTGGTTTCTTTTTTCCTGTCCAACCTTTGTGCTGCATACAAGGAATCAAACGGACACGTATCTAAAAGCAGCCGTGTCAGTCCCTGCCCGGTTTGACCCCTTAGTTCTCCACAGCAAACACACACGGGATTTGGTTGAAGTAATGTTTATTAGAGATCCACCAGTTCAGGTTGATCAGACAGTGGAAAATTGGCAGAAGGGTCTGATCAACCTGAACTGATGGATCTCGAATAGAAGTTACTTCAACCAAATCCCCCGTGTGTGCGCTGTGGAGAACTAAGGGGTCAAACCGGGCAGGGACTGACACGGCTGTTTTTAGATAAAAGGGAGTTACGTAGGTTGTTGATTTGGTTCTGTGTACCACTGCAAGCTTTGGGCCATTAGGGAACCAAGAAACCTTTCCATAATTTCTGCCTCGGCTACAGGACTGGAAAGGGGTGTTCTGCACTGGCCAGTTTTGGCTCATTACTGATCATTTCATTGAGGATTTCTCGATAAACCTGCTAGCAGTGTGTTAGAGCCTGAGGATCCATTCCGCCGCTGGAGGCGCTTTGGGAGCAGACAAAGCCTTTGGGACAGCGCCTTGTGCCAAGGAGCAGCTCCTTCCACAAGAGAAAAGCACCACTGCTAGTGGGACCGAGAGCATGGAAGACCACCAGGCTAGCTGAGCCGTCTCTGTGTAACCCTGAAATTCTCTGAACCCTTTTGATTTCATTAGGTGACTGTGGTTGCAAACACTGGTGCAGGGGAGTTCTCCACCTCCGTGGCCCGTCCTTTGCTCTGTGATGGCCAGTGGCACACAATTGCAGGTAGGGTCTTCAGAAGGAATCGGTTGCTTTGATGCCCTCGCAGGCTGTCATTACTTTGGGGGTGGGGGTTTTGCAAGGCGTAACTTGGGGGGGGTGGATTTTGAACAATTCAGTCCCCTCGGGGAGAGGTAAGTATTATATGTGCAAAGGTCTCAGCTGTGGGCTTTGTAACCAGGAGACCGGGAGGGGGGTAAATGGGGGAGAGGAAAAACCATCTTCTGTGTCCCTGAATGCCTTGAAGAAAAGGCAGAAGATAAAGGTTGTGCTAGGGACACACAACTCACCCAGCCTACCAGGAGGTGGACCCATACCCTAGCCTACAGCCTGCATTGTGCAACTCCATTTTTTGGAGCAGTTTCTTCTCGTGATGCAAAGGTGCGCAGCTATAGCATGTCAGCCTTTCTCCTCCTGCTGCCCCTCCATTTAGACAGAATTCAAAGCAGCTTTGTAAGAACCATGTAGCGTGGAGAAGTAGTGTTGTTCCTCACCCTGGGCCCTTCCTGGTTTGGGAGAAAAGAGAACTCGCAAGTCAGTGTTGTAGAGTACAGAGGTAGTTCCGATCCTCGTTCACCCTGAAACTCAAGTCAGTGACCTTGGGCGACAGGAAGAAGCATCTCTACCTACCACAAGGAAGAGCAGGATTTTTATATGTACTACAGAAATAAATGACATGTGAAATGGATGTGGTCTCTCAGTAAGCCTATTCTCTCTTTCCCAGTTATCAAGAGCAGCAATGTAATCCAGGTAGATGTGGATACAGAGGGAAATTACACAGTAGGACCCAACCAGGTCCTCCCTTCAACCATCAAAGAGAATTTCTACCTCGGTGGAATGCCAGGTGAGCAGTTTGAAGCGATACGGGCAGCTTTGCGAATTCTGACTGTAACCTCTTGCTATTTCTTGAAATATCTCTTTCCTCTCCGACAAGCTACATTTACTGCAAAGGCAGGGGAAGGCAGGAAACGAACTCTAGGGGGGAAGCAGAAGGCACTTCCATGTTCAGCCTCTGCTGGGTCATTGCATTTGAAAATGATGGGTTTTGTGGCAAAGTTAGTGAAGGTGGCAAATATAGCTTTAAGGGGGGTGATGGTTAAAAGCTGGAATGATTTAAGCCACAGCCTCCTTGCAGCTGACCTCACTTGGTGCTGAAGCATCAAGAGGAGCAATCCACTCCATCTGGCTCCAAGCACGCGAACTCAAACTCCTGGGGCATTTGGGCAGAGGAAATTTCTTCCACCCACGGACTAGGCCTAGGCTTCTTCGTTAGCAAAAACTCAGCTGTTGCACCATGTATTCACATCTGCCTTTCAGTCTAAAGTCAGTCACAGTTCACAGAAGTTACATCACGAGTCTCGTTCCTTTCCCTGGCGACGCACAACTTTGTTTCTCAATAGCTGTGGTCACCCCCACCCTTCAGAAGTGGACATACAGCGGTCACACTAACTTTGTTTTCCTTTATGCAGAAGCAGCCACCAATGTTGGTCTCACTTCACCCACGCCTCGTGCCCCGCCTTATGTTGGCTGCATGAAGAACCTGGTGATAAATCAAAACCAAATCAACCTGCTGCAGGCTGGGACCACCAACGGCTCGGTGGGGCTGAAGGGTTGCCCCGTGATGTAAAAAACCAAACCAGTTGCACATCAGCACGACAAAATGCTGCACCACCCTCTGTGAGGCTCCCAGGTTCTCTCTCCGCCAGCTGTGCACAGGGTCTGTATCAGCAGTAGGTTTTGCAGAGGCCTACGGTTTCCGGACTTTGAATGGTTACACATTTTCCCTACGCAGCCACAGCAAGATGTTTTGAGGAATGCAAGAACTGTGTAGCTGAAGCAGGAAGAGCTCAGCTGTGAAATTTTAAGTCAACGTCTCTCTCTCTCTGCGCCTCTTGACACCTGCTGCTCCATACCCACCTCTGAATCAGTGCTGGTATAAGTTGCCGCTAGCCTAAAAGGGCAAGGACAGCGGAGTCCGACTAGTTGCATTGACCAGCTACAGTTTGCTGCCCATTAAAAATGACCAGATGAGGAGGAGGGGGATGACCAAGTAGAAGAATACAGCTCCTCGTTACATACTCACTGCAGTCAGCTTAGAAAGTTTAATATATTTCCTAGTAAAATTCCCAGTCTATTACCTTTTCAAGGACAAAAGGCACACAGATCTCTCCTCCACCAAGGAAGAGGGCTAACCAGCTTTGGCTGTTGCCCCATTAAATATCTGGCTCTGTTTTGTCCCCAAATCCCCTTGCAGACACTAACATCACCGCCCTTTCAGTATATATGGTTCACTTGTGCACTTAGACATGTCCTTAAATATATTTGTGTGTGTGTGTATATATCTCCTCACATGGGACAAGATGTTGGTTCTGAATTGAACTGTATAACTTATCAATATATTGGGTTTTTTAAAAAAAATCTGGGGTAAATATTGTAAAATGGTTTTTTTTAACAAGTCTCGTTTTCTTTCAACCATGTAATTATTTTGTTTTTAAGCTGAATTAAAAGAATGAATCTGTAAATCACTGGTACATACTTTTGATCCAAATAAAAATTTATGGTCTATACTTTGTACAAACTGTTTGGGGAAGTGCTTTTATGCAGTGCACAGGAAAAGGAACATGAGTTCAGTTAATTGATTTGTTTGAGCTTGCAACGAAGCTCTATTGTGCTAGATGAGCTAGATATAAACTGTGAGGCATTCCAGAAGAGGCATTCTAGTTACTGAAAATTATTAACTTTAGAAAAACAGATGAAAGACTTAACAGCACAGTCTAGAAGTTTCTTACTAAGGCTATAAAATACCCATTTAGGAGGAAGAAAAACCAAATAGAAAATAGACACTTTTTTGGCAGAGAGATCCTTTACTAGTAGATTTAATACATCAAGTTAGCTAGTGATCCTACTTCTTGTACTTTAAGTTAACGTCTAGGAGTACCCCTGAGACAGAGACAGCAAGAAGCCTAATCTAAACTCATGTCTTCCTCTTCATCCTTCTTGTCCTTCGAGTCGCCATCATTTTGGTCAGATTTGACATTGTTCTGCATTGCTTTGGCAAAGGCTTCTACATCTAGAAACAAGACAAAACACCCTGCATCAGAGCAGCTGGCAAAAGCCAGGACCAGATTTCTAAAAGCAAAAGCCCACACAGACTCCAACGGCAAAAAGAGTTTAGTAACGGGAAGGAGTAACCAGCATTGTGCATTTGGAACCAGTGAGATGATGAAACCGATGGACTCCTCTGAGATGAAGGCTTGCTAGGACTGTCCCGATGCGCTTAAAATGGGCACCTGCTTTGCAGAATGGGGCTTTATTCCCAAACCACCCACATAAATGTGATCACTTGTTGTTCAAAGCAAGCTTTCTTCCAGCAAACTACCCTTTTAGTTCTATTTCCCTGCTTCAGGGCCCCGTTTCCAAGGTAGCTTACAAAGGAGCTCCAGCTCTGTTGTCAAAAACTTACCACCTTTGTTTGCTGCATCGACTGCTTCGGTTGGTAAGCCAAATTGACTCATGAGGGGTCCCAGCTGCCCAGAAGCCAAGGCAGCACTGAACATGCTCAGCGCCTATGGGAAGATCAGCCAGGTCAGACTCTAACTCTCCAGGTTCAGGAGACACCACACGGTAAATCTGGCCCAAGCAAACAAGTAGCTTTTTGGCAGGACCACTCCTGCCCCCCATGCTCCAAAATCAATACACAGCCTGGAACACTCAGTGCCAACTCGCACTAGAGAACTGTGTGTAACTGGCTAACTGCTACCAAATTCTGAAGAAATTCAGTTGGTTATTTAAGGGGGGGGGGCCTTGTCGACGTAGAGCGAGCACCACTGGATCTGCCCTGCAAAGACTGGGTTGTAAATAACCACTCAAACAGCCTGTAGCAAGAATCGCATCCAGGCAGCAAAGCTTGCTAAAGCTAGAAGGAAACTGCTTTGCTTAACACTGGAAGCCTGAGGAGAGATCAGGAAATCCATGAGATTGATGTGGCTGGGCAGGCGGGCAAGCTAGTCAGTAAAATGCAAGGATTTGGGGCATGTTTGTTTGGGCTAACTACAGAAATGCACCTGGAGACTTCCCGCTGTCCACAACTGGGTCCATACTATTTAGCGCAGATGTCTGCCACCAAGTTCCATTTTCACGAGAGGCAGAACTTTTACCTGCTGGAACTGGGGGGAGGTCAGCGTGTTCTGGATCTCCTCTGCTGTCTGTGGCAGAGATTCTCCTGAAGGAAGGTAAGGCAGCAAGCGTTCTTGAACTTCAGTATTTGCCAGAATTGGCGCCATTATCTCAGGGGTTAGCACACTTGACAGGTCAACTGAGGAAGAAGGCAACAAGATGCTCTTGTCAGGCAGGGGCAACAAGCATTAATACAACTGCCACAGGCAAAACTTTGCCAGTTTTAGTTGTAATTCAGGAAGCATTAGGAGTTCTCAAACAGCCAAAATTCTAACTGTCCAGTTCTAAGGAAATGTACTTCCCAGTTAATACTCAAGTTTTGAAGCAAGAATCTCTCAAATTCAAGAAGACAAAGGTTTCAGATTCTGAGACACACACACGATGCCGCAAACAAAACTCTGCCAAACACCTGACAGCTTCACTCACACATACCCAACGAACAGAACTGACTTTCTCCTCCAGCACAGAGAGCACATTGTTAGCGCTGCTCCAATAGGAGAGAAACTGGAACGCTACAGGCACTGAAAAATTAACCCAGGCAGCAAAACAAAAACACACAGCCCTGATCACTCAAGGCAGGGCTCTTTCTGGAATCCCGTCCCCCTGTTCAGCCAGACCCCAAGCCCCCCCCCCCCCATGACCCGGCTGACCTCCTGCTCCAGCGGGTACATTCATAGTTGCTAAGATGTTCTGGAGGTCACTCAGTTGAATGGGCTGGGTCGGGCTGGTGGCTGTGCTGGTTCCATTCCCTGAGCTTGGGGCAGGACTGGGACTGGTAGCCGAGACAGCTGCAGGAGCGGTAGGAGCTGGTGTTACCCGCGTGGATGAAGTACTGGAAGATGGTGTCACAGCGGCTGACTGGCTGCGAGAGCTGGAAGGTGACCAATGTCATTAGTGGCCAGGCGACGTACTCCTCTCCCTTCCTTCGACCGATTTGGTTCTTGCTGTGGCTTAAAGACTTCAGCAGAAAACCCTCCAGAGAACCAACAGCCAGCCAAGCAATAGGTCCCCCTCCCTCTGAAATCCTGAGCCCAAGCATTGTATTTTTACATAAAGGAGGAAGCTGCTCCTTCAGTTTGAAATCACAACCTTAAAAAAAATGAAATTTAAAAAATAGTAGTAGGTTTCCTGGAGAAATAAATGATCCAAAATGCATACATCATTAAGTGCATGGTTCCACTTAAAAAATAACAAATGGGGCTTTGATGCATTTACACAAGCACTTGGCAACTAGCAGGACGGAAGATTCCCTTGAAATGAGAAGCACCTTACAAGGACTTCTCAGGCAAGAGAAGGAAAACCACACTGCAGCCAAATCAGGTTTGCACTGAACCTTGAACAGGCAAAACCTCCAACAATGATTCAAAATTTAGTCGACCTCTGTTACAGTTTCAAGAGTAGAAGGTGCTGGACTCTTCAATGTCTCATGAGTCTATTGCAGTGTGCTTCGTACTGGAATAAACTGAAAGGCTCTGGACTAAATACTGGAATAAACTGAAACGCTCTCTGACCATTCAAAAGTCCTATCTAAGCATTCTTCAGGCTGCTGAGGTTCTGGCACATGGGGAAGCCACCATCAGAACCAGCCCTAAGCAGAGGCGAACAACTACATAGCCAAAGTCAACTGAGCCTCAATGGGGCTAACAATTAATTTGTTAAGGATCTGCACACCGTTGTGACTTGTTAACAACTTCAGCGCTGCTGTAGAAAGAACCTGCAGGGAGGCGGGAAACTAACAGCCCCATGGGAACGAACACAACACAGACAGGAGTCCAGGTACTAGTAGCATTTTTGAAGCACGGAAGTACTGAATTATTTTTGAAGGCAAGCAAAGGGATCCCTTACCTTGAGGAAGAGCTGCTAGTTGGGGGGCCTCCACTTCCCAGCAAACTAGCCAGACCAGGACCTGTCAGAGCACCAAGCCCACCTTCCACAAAAGGGAGACATATCTGTTTAGATGCTGTGACTTTAGAACACATTCTCTGCCAGAGAAACGAAGGACTAGAGAAAGCAAGCAAGTCGTCTTACGTGAACAAAAGTACAATCTTATACTTTTATCATTTTTCCCAAAAAATTATTTTATGCCAAAGAACATGGCCAAAGACAGAGGACTTGTTTTGGGGCTTTCTGCAGCTTCTTACCGAGCAATTATCTACCCAAACCTAATGGCAAGGAAAAGATAGGCAAGGGACCTCGTTTCTCCTTTCTGCCACCAAGCTGGCCTTCCACTGTCTCAGGCAGTGTTCTTCTGCCTACTGTATGCACATTCAGAAGACGGCTTTCCCCAAGACAACATCCAGACCACCCATTTGCAGAGAATGCACAGAAATTACAGCGATTAAGTTGCTGTTTCCGCACAGCACGGGATACTGTCCATCTTCTCTGCATCTACAGAGAATACTCTCCCCGTAACCTATTCAAGATTCTCTTCATTTTACAGCATGAGCACCAAACCGCAAATAACAGGGATTAAAAGGGCTGCATCCTCCGAGATGCTGAAAAACGCATGGCGACAGCTTCACTAGCTGCTACGGAAGCACTCCCTTCGCTTAGCAGCGGGTTGCCCACCACCCACAGGGAAAGCCTTTCCACCCCAATGTGTCTGAGTAGCCAAGAAGGAAGCCTCATTCAAAGAGTATTTTAACATCAAACAGAAAAAGAGGAAAAGATTTTAGTCGCTCTGCAGCACCCATAAAAGCCCCGTCTTAAGTACTGAACTACAGCAGTTTCCCAACCGTGCAAAAGCCTTGCCAGTGTTTGTGTGGAGGGGGAAATAAGAGAACCTAGTAATACCGCATCATTTCATACAGCTTTCAGTCTGGTTATTGTTGTTTGATTAACACATAAGCAGATTACTGGGAGAAAAGATAGGATCAAAGCCCTCTTTCAAGTATCTGAAGGGCTATCACATAGAGGATGGAAAGGAGTTGTTTTCTGTTACCCCAGAGGGTTGGAACAGAAACAACGGGTTAAAATTAAATCAAAAGATTTTTTGGCTAAACATTAGGAAGAGCTTCCTGTCAGTTTGAGTGGTTCCTCAGTGCAGTAGACTTCCTCGGGCGGTGGTGGGATCTCCTTCCTTGGAGATATTTAAGAGGCTAGACAGCCACCTGATGGCTATGATGATTCTCTGACTGAATACGAATCTACACAGATCAAGAGAGGCAGGGCATGAACAGATTATCCAGTGCTAGGCTCTTGCTACCCTTTTTTATAAGCCTGGTGTAATGCCGGTTGCCACTTTGAGGTCAGGAAGGAATTTTCCTCCAAGCCAGACTAGCCAGGGATCCTGGAGGTTTTTTAAACTTCCTTTGGGAATAGAACAGGGGACACTAGGAGGGGTGAGGTACCTGTGTATTTCCTGTATTGTGCATGGGGTTGGACTAGATGACCCTTGGGATCCCTTCCAGCTCTCTGTTTCTATGTCTATGTTTCTATTTAGCAACCACCACACCACTCAAAGAGACAGAAAGAGATTAATGCAGAAAAGCTACACGAGCATAAAAAACAAACACCCGTTACCAAGTCCTCCAAGGCCTGTTGGTCCAATCAGCTGCATGAGTTGGTTGTGGCTCATGTTTCCCAGGAGGCTTTGCAAGCCACCCTCACCTTATAATTAAAAAAAAATACAGTTATTGATCAGCTCCCTACCTAAACAACAAGCCATTTAACTTGCTCTAAGTTTTTAAAAAGGAAAGGCTCACTGCAATGCACGATACACACAGGAAAAAAAACAAGGGAGCCCTGAAGAGTCTCAACGATGCAAACCTATTAGAATCAATTATGTTGCTCAAGATGTGCCAACGTTCCCAGAACATTTTACACCCAACCAATTGATCCCCCCCAGCCCCAAAAGGAAAGCTGGGGTTAGGCCTGTACCTCCTAGGGCTGAGAGCTCGTGGCCTCCACTTCCGCTGCCCCCCAGAGCTCCAGGCATGGGAGGGTTGTTGAGATACTCATTCACCTTACGGCAGTGCTCCTCGTCTTTCTCTGTCTTGGGCTCCTGGAAAGGAAGCAAGGATTTCACCCAAGGACAGAGGAGATGCCCTCAATTCAAAAGCGCTTTGATATCTAACTTTGCGCTGTATCAGATGAGCTCTTGTGTCCCCCCCGCCCCCCCCCCCCGGCGCCAATACACTAACAGGAGACTGAGGCTGGTCACACACCTGCATCCAAAAGAAGAGTCGCTTAGATCCAGCCTTGAATTTCAGCACGTACACACGGCCCGTAGTACACTGAGGCACCCTCTTGAATTCACAGTCATCCGGAAATATAATCAAGTCCTGAAAAACAAACAATGACTAAATATGCCTCCGCCTAGCCAAAACATAAGACATTGCCGTGAACACAAGCCATAGTCTCACTTTTAACACAGGTTTCTAAGAGCTGGCTTCACACACTGCGAGATGGAGACGCACGAACAACGAATGCTTCTGCACCATGCACACACCTCGCTGTGGTGAGGCACAAATTTTGCGGGAATTTAGAAGCTGTTCATCTCACCACAAGAGCGCTGTCCATATTACCCAAAATATGGCTGATAGCACAAATCACACGCTTGCCTTTTGCCCCTCTTCATAGTGTGCCAATCATCTTTAAGCCTGTTAAGGTACAGCTTAAGAACTGATGCGTTCTACTTACATCCTCTACGTTCCCAGAAGTCCTGTCCTTCCAACAGAAGTGAATAAGAGAATCATCCGTTTGCTGGATGTATACCAGACCTTTCCTCTTGTCTGGGGTGACAGTACTGCCTTTCAAAGACATCTTTCCTGCACGGAACTCTACCAGGTACTTGCTGGACGAGCCCCGGGAGCCAGGCACCAGGCTTGGAAACAATGCACCGGAAGACATCCTGGACAGAGACAAAAAGAACAGCGAGGTTTCCTCAGGAGCTACTCTCAGACACGCAAAGTTCTATTAAGCCCAGTACCATCCTTTCAAATACATCTTCATAGATGCCAATCACTTCAAGACCGCCTGAGAGCAACTATTCGGCTGCCTAAACAGCTAGAATTCCTGAACATCCTCAGGGGCGCTTCCCTAGTTGGGGAGAATCCAGTCACAGTTATCAGCCCCAACAACTGTGCAGCCACACTCCTCGCTGCTGCTTCTCTGCAAGACCCAGAGACGCTTCCTCCCCTCGCAGCTTCACACGGCAATAACACAGCCTCCTCATTTGGTTCTCTAGCCAGGCATTAAAGGAATTAAAACCAAGCAATCCAGACTGCCTCTGTCAACAAAGCTGATGCTGAAGACGTGGGACAGATGTGGCCAGAGTCTCCAAGGTTAAAATGCTACTCAAAGGTATTTAGACAGTACCTGTAAACCGAAGAATTAGGAAACAGTTATTATGGCACACTTACTAGGGGTTTTTTGGGGGGTGGGGGATATACAGTCATGCTTCTTTCATAAAAACTGTGGTCCAATCTTTTGAGCAAAGACAAAGAACATGGGATTGCACCATTCTTTTTGTTCCTTTTTTCTTCTTTTTAAATTATATTTATCAATTACAGATTCTTATGGCGACAAATTACATAAGAACATAAGAACATAAGCAAAGCCATGTTGGATAAGGCCAGTGGCCCATCCAGTCCAACATTCTGTCACACACACTGGCTAGAAGACAACAGAGCACCACCTCCCCACAAAGAGAATACCATCTATCTCCTGTGGCTAATAGCCACTGATGGACCTCTGCTCCATATATTTGTCCAGTCCCCTCTTGAAGCTGGCAATGCTTGTAGCTGCCACCACCTCCTGTGGCAACGAATTCCATGTGTTTATCACCCTTTGTGTAAAGTAGTATTTTCTTCTATCTGTTCTAACCCGACTGCTCAATAATTTCATAGAGTGCCCACGAGTTCTTGTATTGTGAGAAAGGGAGAAAAACACATCTTTCTCTACCTTCTCTAACCCGTGCATTATCTTGTAAACCTCTATCATGTCTCCCCTCAGTCGTCTTTTCTCCAGGCTAAAGAGCCCCAAGCGCCTCAATCTTTCCTCATAGGGAAAGTGTTCCAACCCTTTAATCATTTTAGTTGCCCTTCTCTGTACTTTTTCCAGTGCTATGATATCTTTTTTAAGGTGTGGCGACCAGAACTGTACACAGTACTCCAAATGAGGCCTCACCATTGATTTATACAGAGGCATTATGATACCGGCTGATTTGTTTTCAATCCCTTTCCTAATAACCCCTAGCATAGCATTAGCTTTTTTTATGGCAGTCGCACACTGTGCTGACGTTTTTAGTGAGTTATCTATCATGACTCCAAGATCTCTCTCTTGGTCAGTCTCCGCCAGTTCAGACCCCATCAACTTGTATTTATATTTTGGATTTTTGGTTCCAATGTGCATTACTTTGCACTTGGCTACATTGAACCTCATTTGCCACATGGATGCCCACTCTTCTAGCCTCGACAGATCCCTTTGGAGTGCCTCACAATCCTCTCTGGCTTTCACCACCCTGAACAATTTCGTGTCATCTGCAAATTTAGCCACTTCACTGCTTAATCCCAATTCCAAATCATTAATAAACAAGTTAAAAAGCATTGGACCCAATACCGACCCCTGTGGCACCCCACTGCTCACCACCCTCCACTGTGAGAAGTGCCCGTTTATATATCTGTAAGGGAAGATCTTGTCTCACCAATCTGTTAGAGTTCTTTGAGGGAGTGAACAAACAAGTGGACAAGGGAGACCCGATAGATATTGTTTATCTTGACTTCCAGAAAGCTTTTGACAAAGTTCCCCATCAAAGGCTCCTAAGTAAGCTCAGTAGCTATTATCAGAAGTTTCATCCACCTCCTTGCTACAGCAATGATTCATATAGAAGCATTAATACGGACAGAAAATAGCTTCCAGATATCTTCTAAGCTGGATACGTCACCTCCTTTTTGTAACAAAGTCATCTTTATCAAAATAAATATTTCCTTAATTTTGCAAATCCACTCCCCTGTACTGGGCTGGGTCTCCTTTTTCCAGTATTTCATGAAAACTATCCTTGCTGCGGTGACTGCGCCATTCTTTTAGCAACTGCTAGAAAGCCAGGCCATACCATCTGATCATACAGAGAGCAGGAGGCAGGGGCTCCTGTCAATGGAAGTGAATGCATCACATCTATTTGTAGGAAAGAGCCAACACGCATTCACTTTACAAACGAACCGGGAATAAATGTGGGGTTCAGCTATACGGGCATTGAATGTAACATTATTCAACACATGTACAAGTGCACACTGTACACAAACAGCATGTGCTTTCAATGTAACTGCCTAGCAGCAGCTTTCAAGTAGAGCTCTCTCACATCACCTTTAACTACCGATATCAGGGGATCTTATACATGCAAAGCGGATACTCTACCATTGAACCACAGTTCCACACCAGATTTTGCTTGCCTTTCACTTTTTGAAAAAAATCTATAAACTATTTTTCCAGAATTAAGAACATTACGCAAGACACAATTAAAAAAACTTTCTCAAAAAGCCCATACCCCAATTATGTTAACATCACATGTTTCAATAAAAGCTGAGCTTAAGCCAGTTTGGTGTAGTGGTTAAGAGTGCGGGACTCTAATCTGGAGAACTGGGTTTGATTCCCCGCTCCTCCACTTGTAGCCAGCTGGGTGACCTTGGGTCAGTCACAGCTTCTCGGAGCTCTCTCAGTCCCACCCACCTCACAGGGTGATGGTTGTTGTGGGGATAATAATGACATAATTTGTAAACTGCTCTGAGTGGGTGCTAAGTTGTCCTGAAGGGCAGTATATAAATGGAATGTTGTTGTTGTTATAAGAACTAATCTAAAGCCTGGAAAAATAAAGAGCGCAGTTACTGAAAATACATTCTTTTCTCTAAGGCACCAGCACTCAGGTATAACAGTACTACCAGCCAAGTAGTTGTAGGACGTGTCTGGACCTGCCATGCTCTAAACACAGAAGCTATTTACATATTACCGATTGCAGCAATACTCACCAAAATGCAGCGCTTATAACAGCTGAAGAATGAAGAGCTCACAGAGTGCTCTCGCATCTTGCTTCCGTCCAAATGTGGAAAAGCTGCTAGGCTTTTCAGACGGTGCCCTGGCTGTTGCCATCCTGTAAATATGACTACTGATTGTTCTTGGCAAGAGCTACTGGGGCTTCAATCCAGGAGGAAAAAGAAGCCAAAGGATCCTGGGGGGGAACAGATCAGCATCCCACCAGGCAGGCTGACTCCAGAGGTAGTTTTCTAATATAGCTCCTTCAGTTTTTACTCTACTGCTACACTGAGCTCCTTCCATGCATTCTTTACCCTCCCAAAGCAAAGAATCTCCCAGATATCCTGGCTGCACCAAGCCACATTGTGCTTCTACAGAACAAGCACAACACTTTCTCATGAGAAAAACTGTATACTCCTGGATATCTTCACTGTTTGCACGGTTGGTAGTGGCTCCCACCTGGTGGAATAGCCTCCTGCCTGAGGTGGTCAGGAACACGCCCACACTTCTGTCATTCTACAGAATGTACAAAATTGTTCTGTTTGAGAAGTCTTTTTTAAAAAGAGATCACAACTGCAGCAGAACAGAACAGCGCCAGAGGTCTTCTTTCCAATGGAACAGGATGGTTCCACGGCAATGATTACTGCATGTATCACCTGCTTTCACTGCATTGTCTTATACCTTGCAACCCATTTTTTGTACACGGCCTTGCCTTAGTTTGTTGCTTGCATTGCCCCGTAATTCTGTAATCATAACCCTATTGCATTATCAGTTGTTGTTTTTTTGCGATCTGATTGCATTGTTTTTTTTTCTTTTAAATTGTTTGCACCGTTTGTATCCTGTAATTCGCCCTGAGTCTCAGCAAGAAAGGTGGGCTACAAATGAAGTAAATACATAAATATTAATTTTTCTGTCACTTCTCTACGAATATCAATGATGGAAGCTGGGGGAATAAATCTCTAAGACCATCATCAAGTGTACACTATTGATAAGTCAAATTTATACTAAGAAGCTGGCTTCCTTCAAGATCTCTTCGTTTTTCCAAGAAACAAAATTCACCTTTGTACTTCTGAAGTGTTTGAGACAGCATACTTCTAAGCAATACAGGCATTTTTAATCATCTCCAGCAACTTCAGTGGGAAACCAACACTACACAGTTGCAGTGCGTTTTAAATGCATCCAGAAAGAAACTTGAAGTGAGTCAAAGGTCGCTCTGGTGACTTAATATGCACACCCCAAGCGTGTAGACAGCAATCTCGTTTGGAAAAATCAATGCACATTGTGTTGAAAGAATGACTTAAAAAAAAAAGTTGCACCAGGCCTGCTGCCATCTCCTGAGTAATTCAAGGCTGATAATCCCGCACAACACACAATTATGGCCTATTCAGTGATGAGAAAGGTGAAGTAGAAGAGTTTTAAATTAATAAAATAAATGTTTAACTGCCTCATCCTCCGAGGCCAATTCATACAGTTTGGACCAATTCACAAATTCATAAAGTTTTGACCTACGTTATCTTCCTAATTCCTGGCCAAAAGTCATTAAGTTTCCCTTATGAACATGTCCCCTGATGCAGCACCAAGTAATCTAAGGAAGCCAGAAGTTGCAGCACCGAGTAATCTAAGGAAGCCAGAGGTTGCACAACTATCCAAGCAATTTTTTCCACAGGAATTGGACAAGCAATTCTGACCCTATTTTTCACATCAAAGAAACAAACACTGTGCCTTTAATGCTTCATTAATATGCATTTTAGATTACTGTAATTGTTACTATATTCTAATCATGTAATCAATCACTTTCCATAGCAGAGAAAGCTGCCAAATTTTCTTAGAGCAGGAAGATGGTGGATTGGATCCTAGCTGAACCTCCCTGCCTCCCCCATCTCACGGCAACCTGTGGTGCGGCCCAACACATTGCTCCTGGCGGACAGCAAACTCTTGGGGAGGGGGGGGGAGAGCAGAAACCTTGTGACAGTGGAAGTGGCTCTTGTGCAAGCGGAATAAGCCACGGGATCCAACCCAGTTTAATTATTTCCATTACAGTGACAGAATGGGGTCTGTGTCCAAGAAGCCGATGCAGGTCATATTACAGCCTTGAAGAACGGGAGTCGTCATAATATGCGTGTTTACTTTACTCAGCTACCCAGAAAACATGCACACCAATGTGACTAGCACAAAAGCATCACACCGTCCCAAACATTTGATCACAAACCTAAAAATTGCACCCCAGACCAAAACAGTAAAAAGTCTGGTAGCACCTTTAAGACTAACCAACTTTATTGTAGCATAAGCTTTCAAGAACCACAGTTCTCCTCGTCAGATGCATCTGATGAAGAGAACTGTGGTTCTCGAAAGCTTATGCTACAATAAAGTTGGTTAGTCTTAAGGGTGCTACTGGACTCTTTACTATTTTGCGAATATAAGCTAACATGGCTAACTCCTCTGGATCTCAGACCAAAATAGAAAGTTTTAGAATTTCAAAATTCCAAACAACACATTGAAGGTTTTTGCCTTCTATCTCAATCACCTATCAAAGCTTTTAAAAACAGAATGACTATTTGAGATAGACTCTCACATATATTTGCATTAAAGTAGATAGGAGAAGTTCGTTACAGTCTCTTGTTCATACACTACCGGCTTTCAGTGGGTTGGGGGAGGAGGGAGCTGACTGAAGAATTTAGGAATTAACAGCTTAATATTTGAACAAGAAAATGGGAAGCTTTTTGCCATCAGCGTCAAAATATATGAGGCATCCATTATGCTCTAGATCAGAGCAATATTTCATTACAGGGTACACAATTTGGATGGAATGATTAGAGGCACCTGATTCCTTTAACAGTGGGCAACCCACAAACACTAATAATTTAGTCAACATGGATCTGGTGAGCCATGGATTCAAATCCAGTTCAGCTACTGACCCTTAATGTGACTTTAGGCAACTCTAGCCTCAGCTTCACTTGTCTGCTCATTAAGTTTGAGAACAAGCAAAGTATGTTTATATCCCAAATTAAGCGTTTAGCTGCAAGAATTTAACTTCCATGATTTACAACTTTAGGAAATCTTACATACACGTGTGCAAGAGCGCTATACAAATTAAGGAAAAAGAGTGCTATAAAAATTATGCCTTATCACACCCCATTCTTTGCCCGGTATAACCAAATAAAAGCGAACTATTTCATCCTCACAACATGCCTGTGAGGTACAGCTGAGCAGCAAGCTTGTGCAAAGCCATCTTATGGCTTGACTTAACACACCGCTCTCTTTGAGGGGCCAAGCCCAACATTCTACCACCACACTGGCTCTCTCAGTTTTATTGTGCTTTGAGTATTTAATTCCTTCCTCGAAAAATATGGTGATGGAGGAGGCTACTAGATAAGCAGCCTGTTTCTTCATACTGAAGATACCACATGAGAACCCTCACTAGTCTGAGAATCCTCAATAGTTGTCACTTTGGGTAAGAAAATAAGAAAAACGGGAGGGACAGCAGATCACCAACAGAACAAGGTGAAAAGTAATTAGTTTGGTCTTTAGATCTAAACTGCACTATCCATTAATTAGGGGCTTCAAAGAACTAATTACAGTCTTGCCAAGATAGCAAACACTACAGCCATTTGCTACAAGGGGGCTTCAAGCAAGCCTCACACACATCTCCCATAGGAAGATAACAACACTGGTCTACTTTCTAGGACTTAAGACTGGGTCTGGGAGACACAGGTTCGAATCCCAACTCTGAATGCACTTGGGCCACTTGCAAACTCTCAGCCTAACCTACCTCACAGGGCAGTTGTAAAGATAAAAAGGAGAAAAGAACCATGTAAGGTGTTTGGGGCCCGCACTGGGAAGGATGGCAGAATATAAATGAAGCAAATACACAAAAGACGACAGTTCTGACTCTCTGGAAAATTTACATCCGAAAATCTTCTAGGACTCTACCGTGCCAATGGTCTCAATCTTGGTAAACACGGGCAAAAAGCTTTGAAAACTGGAAGTGCTACACAAACCCCAATCTCTTAGAAAAAAAATCCTGCAAGTGCAAAAAACTGGCCCAGCAAGGGGGAAGCGCCAATCCACGGAACTCCCTGCAACGAGCAGAGAACGAGTAACACCCGCCCAAGAACCTTCTCTGCTAAAGTTGCCAACCTCCAGGCGACGGCTGGACACAGAGATCCGTTCCCCGACAGGAAAATGGCAGCTTTGGCGGGTGGACTCTGTTGCATTACAGCCTCCTGAGGCCCCTCGCCAAACCCCACCCTCCCTAGGCTCCACCCCCCCCCAAATCCCCAAGAATTTCCCGACCTGTAGCTGGCAACGCCATTCTCTCCTGAGATGCATGAGGATGTTCATTTCCGGGGAGGGTTTTTGCCTTAGCTGAACATTCAGGGGGCCCATCCCCCGTTACCCCTCACCTCCTTCTCTCCCCCCACCCGGGCGAGGCCTCCCCTCCCTCTCCAGTGGCCGCCATTGCCCTCCCCGCTCCCACCCACCCCCTCCTCCTCACTCACGCCCAGGCCCGCCCGCCTCCATTCACCTGCCGCCTCAGCCCCTCGCAGCCCGCCGCCGTCCAGTCCGTCCCGTCACAGCGAACGCTGCCCGCTTCCGACTCCCTGAGAGGACCCCTTCTCCTCGCACCGGAAACCCGCCCTTCTTCCCCAGCGCCCTCTCCCTCCCCGCGCTCTCATTGGTCGCAAGCCCTGCCGCTCAAAAGCAGCCCTCCCCAGGATGCCCCGCGCGCTTCCTCGAGCCGTTTCCGCCCCGCAGTGATCCTGCTGCGTCATGTCGGCCGCGGACAGGACGGAGGTACGACCTCTAGCGGCCGATGGGGGAACTGCGGGTGGATGGAAACTACCGTGACCCCGTCCCACCAGGACGGTTGCCAACCTCCAGGCGATGACTGGAGATCTCCTGGAACTACAGCTGTTCTCCAGGCCATAAAGAACAGTTCCCCTGGAGAAAACTGGTGCTTAGGAAGGTGGAATCTATGGCATTATGCCCTACTAAGGTCCCTCCCCTCCCCAAACTCCTCATTCAGGCTCCATACCCAAAATCTCCAGGAATTTCCCAACTTGGAGCTGGCAACCCTAGTTGCAGTCTTATGCCTGAGAAATAGCTGGAGGATATAATGCCATAGAATCCACCTTCCAATGCCATAGAATCCACTCATTTTCTCTTTTGGCTGAAGATGAGTTATAATTCCAGAACATCTTCAGTCCCTACCTGGAGGCTGGCAATCCTATTGTCTCGTTTCCCACAGGTATCCCTAGAAAGCCTAGGACCCAGGCAGCTGGTGTATGGAGGCTCCATTTAAAAACCAAAACTTTCTGAGCAACCCGGAAATCTCCATAAGGGCTTAAAGCATAACCGGTTAATAAAAAACACTGCCAGTGGGAGTGAACAATCTCCTGATTCTAGGCTTGCCAGCTCTGGGTTGGGAAATTCCTGGAGATTTCAGGGAAGGGCAAAATACACACTATTTTCTCATTAGTATTTTTCTCATGTACTAAATTTAATATTAGAGGTCCGGCTGTGGGTATTGGACTTGGACAACAGTTCCATTGCTTTGGTGTCTTTGTGTAACAGCTGTCCTTACTAAGTTCTGAAAATTGGAAATGTTTATGTGAGGTAGATTTGCCTGGCATCATAAACGCCCACAGATCTGGGGTACCTAAGTGTACATTTTGTACGCAGTGAGATGGAAACTTTCAGAAGTGTGGAAGCTGATTGCTATTCTACATTGCTGCCCGACACAGTATGAGATGTGGGAGTTTATGTGCACTTCAGACATAGCCTGCATGAATGGCATGATGTTGTGTCAACCATTAACAAAACTAGAAGGCAAAATGTACTCTGGCTAAGTCCAGAAAAGGATGAGATTCTTTATCCCCCCTTCTAAAGACAATTCTTCAAAGAGCCAAATCCTATCCTTGTGTGGTGGTGGCGGTGGAAAGTGCCATCGAGTCATAGCTGACTTTGGGCGACTCCTACTGGGGCTTTCAAGGCAAGAGACTAACAGAAGTTGTTTGCCATTGCATGCCTCTGCATAACCACCCTGGTCTTCTTTAGAGGCCTCCCCTCCAATTACTAACCTAGGCTGACCCTGCTTAGCTTCTGAGATCTGACGAGATCAGGCTTGCTTGGCTGTGTACCTGGAAAGAAATCCAACTGTATGCAGGGGGACTTCATTCCCACATCAGTGTGTGTCCATGTGTTCAGTTCCAGAACCCCACCAGTTCTACTGTAGTTCTGAAAGGCTTTTCGCATGCATGCTAGCCCATCCTGGGCTGTGCTGCCATTTCCTCCCCAGTTACGGTACATTTCTGTTTGACAAAAGCATTTCTAGGCTCTCAGTTAAATAACTATCTGGAAGAACAATATTTATCAACAGGGCTTTTTTTCTGGGAAAAGAGATGGTGGAACTCTGGGTTGCCAGCACAGGGGGCAACTCTTGGCGGGAGGTAGTGCCCCTGGTACCACATGCGTGTGCACAAAAGTGCACGCATGCTCTCGGGACTGCACAATGATGTCACTTTGGGCCAGCTGGAACAAGGGGGGAGTTTTTTAAAGTTTAAATTGCCCTTGGTGAAAATGGTCACATGGCTGGTGGCCCCGCCCCGATTTCCAGACAGAGGGGATTTTTTTTTCATTTTCATAATTTTTTATTAATAAGCTATCCGACAGAGGGGAGTCTCCGGCGTGGAGGGCAATCTAAACTCCCCTCTGTCTGGAGATCAGGGGACGGGGCCACCAGCCATGTGACCATTTTCAAGAGGTGCCAGAACTCCGTTCCACCGCGTTCCAGCTGAAAAAAAGCCGTTTATCAATATTTTGATTTAAAAATAACAGATAAAAGTTATCAACAAAAAGGGCCCAGAACCAACATGTCTTCTCCAAAACAAGCTTTATTCAGATTTACAGTTTTAAACATTTATGTCCACAAACCTGTACAGACTTCTCTAAAAAGGTAAATATGATTTTGTATCGTTAATATAGATGGGTATTGACAGTTATTAAATATTATAAAAATAAATCCATTTCACTAAAGCCTTTTTATTATTATCCTCCAACATTTTCATGCAACATGGATAAGGCAAAAGAAAAAAAACACAATGGGTATACTCTGCTAGGAAATGCTCTCTGGTGCAAGCCCCACTTAAGTAAACTGGGGAAGGTGCACAAGCGTACAGCCTGGACAGTTACTCTTGCGCAAGCCCTCTTTCAAATGGGGTTTGGATGAAAGACATTCCCAGTGGATTGACCCACCTATGTAAATCATCATTAAACAAGGATACAGTGAAGTAAGTAAGGCAAAAAAGAAGAGCAATAGCAGCAGCAACAGCAGAGTGGACTGAGATGGGGGAGGGGAGAGGGGTAATATGTTGAATTCTTCCATGCTATAAAAACCATACTTTAAAAAAAATCAATTTTCTGTGTTAGAACCGTTAGCTTTACATGTATTTAAGTATTGCTTTATTTTACAATTAACCCCAATCACGTGTGTATTTCGAGAGGCAACACTACGGTACATTGTCAAATTAATATGTGAGTTTAAAGCACTACATAAACCGGAACATCAACATTTTATTTGCAACATTAAAATACACAGAGTACAGTGAACAGGAGAGAGACCACACCAGGTACCTGAACCATTTGGATGATTCACAACACACATTTTTAAATTTTCTTCAGAATCACAAGTTACCTGAATGGCCCTTTGCAACCTTTCTAGAATTGGGGAGCAACTTTGGGCTGTGAAAAAGATTTCAATTTAGTAAGGAAGGACTGCTTGCATTTCACACATAATTTGCTTCTTAATTTACTGATCATCAGATTCAAAAGGCAGAATAAAACACGATAAAAAATTTGTAGTTAGGTAGAGACTAAAATCAGGTTTGTTTCCCAGCCTGGGAGCTAAGAGTGGGCAAATGTGCAAATTCAGAAGAGTTGCAGCTTTAAGAGTGGAATGAGCCATCCCAAATTGCAGTCGAGTTGCAAAAGGCCATACACCAAATTATACTTGTAAATTTTGGAAGGAATCAAGAGAGTTTCACCAAACTCCATCCATCAAGAAGTTGCAATTCACACACCTTTCATTCCCTTTTAACTTGGGAGTGGGGGGCACCAAGTCACGACCGACTTATGGCAGCTCCATCAAGGGGTTTTCAAGGCAGGTGGTTTGCCATTGCCTTCCTCTGCATAGCAACCCCGGTCTTCATTGATGGTCTCCCATCCAAGTACTAACCACTGCCAATCTTGCTTAGCTCTTGAGGTCTAATGAGATGGGGCTAACCTGAGTTATGTAGGCAGCCGGATTTTAGAAGACGCATCAGGTAAAATGTGTAACTATTTAGCTGGATCTTAAATCTTTTGATGTGAAATAAAAAAGAACTGACATTCTCCAATTAAGATAATCCTGCCAGAGGAGTCGAGAGATTTGTAGTGCTATTTAAATTCCGGCATCCTCTCGCAACCCATGTAGGGATAACGCAGCCAACTCTGCTGCTTGTTGAAATGAAGCTGGGGAGGGATATGAAAGGTTTGTGGATGCATTACATTTCTGCCGTACTCATCCCCGGGTTAAGCCAGCTGTATCCCAGGTTAATTGCCTGTTTCATCACGCTATGCCAAAGGTAGTCTAGTGTTAACTCTTTGCATACCTCAAGCAAAGGCCATTTAGTTATTGCTTAGAGGTAAGCTTGTACCGGCCTGGAAGGAAACATAGCAGCTACCTATTGACACAGCATGCAGGAGGGAAAGCAGTCCCTCCGACTAAAGTTTCACAGGGCTTTTATGTTGACATGGAACTTCAGGCAAGCAGAGACTTTCCCATGTACTATAGCATCAGTACATATACTACAGGCACTAGTGATTCATATATGGAATTCTCCCTGACACTGGAGTGGAAGAGGAAAGCTCCTGTTTGCAGAGAACCGTATGCACATCAAAGTTTTTGAGTGCCCATCAGCACCTATGGATTGAGGGCTAATGCGTGCGCCAGTCTTAAACATCAAATCAACGTATCAAGGTGGATACAACTGAAAGTGAGCAGCCAAGAAAATAAGTAACTATCCTCATAAAAATATTTAAGTTAACATTTACTTTAACATCTACCTTAATATTTTAACATGATTATTTTAAAAAGTGCTTTCCCCCCCCCATGGAAGGGTCAAATGGTCAACTTACTTTGTAAGGCAGTGCTCAAGTGATGACAGCGGTACTGATAAGTGCAGATACAACGTAAACGAAACAGGCAAGTATCTTTGTTTTTTTTAAGGGTTTAAATTTTATGGGCAAAGCTTTTAAAGGGTCGCAGGCTCTAGTCTGTATTTCAATCTGACGCTATTGTGGTGTGTTGTTTTTAGTTTGCCAGCTGCCTTGGAGAAGAGACAGGCTAGGAGTTAAAATGAATATGGGAGAACCTCCCCTGCCTCCCACACAAGCTGGCTGTTCCAGGCTTCCTTCAAACACAGACCCGCCGGTCTTTCCCCTTTCCTTTATACACCAGTCAGGTATTTCAAGGACATTGAGCCTCTACACCGGCTGGCAGGACGAAGGAGGACGGGAGGCATAACATGAGATCATGATTTACGTGTAATTCAAATGCAAGTTGATTAAGCAAAAAGCTAACCAGTAGAAAATATTAAATCTTTTTTTATATAATAAAACTGGGCATAGCATATTATCGTCACCAATGATTTTTAAAAAAAAAAATAATGAAAATTTCAAATATGCTAGGATGACATTTTCATCTTGTGGTGCAATATGGAAGAAATATCCCTTCTAAGCCTTTTTTAAAAAAAAGAATAGGTCAGCTGTGTTTATTCTGGCAATTCAAAATTTAAAATATTCCTTCTAATTAAAAACTATAGCATGCCTCCACGCATCTTTATGAAGAAGGCCAGAGTAGCTACTAGTAGTTTTAATACAGATTTCTGGCTCAACATAGTTTTTCCCCAGAACTTCCACTGGTAAGGGCACACAGTGGCCTTGAACCAGCGAGCGGCAATCCACGGATGGAAGAGAGCTTCCGCCCTTTTCTCAACCCATTCCATCAACAAATTGCCACCATAGGAATTCAGGCTACCTCACGTCCAACAGTCAGGCGTGGGAGGATAGCTGTCACCTTACCTTGAAGAGCTGCAATAAGAGCAGCAGGCTCCACGCCCTGGGCTGCCAACTATGCCATCATCTCTGGCCAAGTGTCTATCTGGCACAGGAATGGGACGGACAGTGAAATCTGCTCCCCTCTGAATTGAGGCAGCTGTTGGTAAATTATATGCTTATAACAAGGGCCTGCAGCGCATTTGTATTATATCTAGTGAAAAGCTTATTAACAGTTTATGTATACTGGTGTGTGCATTTACAACATTTATTCATCGCAGGATGGAACGGAAAACACTGTGGAGGCTAGATGAGTAGAGACTTGAAGTGTCACCAGGAGCCTCCATATGCAGAGGTAGTACACCTCTGAATATCAGTGCCAGGAGGCAACATTTGGAGAAGGCCTTGGCCTCGATGCCCCGTGGCTGGCCCTCCAGAATAAATGGTTGGCCACTATGAGAGACAGGAGGCTGGACTATATGGACCACTGGTCTGATCCAGCAGGGCTCTTCTTATGTAGGAATGGTGCTTATCGAGCACTTCTTAGCCCTGCTGAAACGAATGGGGGGGCTTAAACGTCTCCCGACACACAACGCTTGGAAGATTGTGCCTGAGGACAATATCAAGCTCAGAGACGACAAAAGGGCATGCTAGCCAAAGACGGTTCTCTCAGTCTGTAGTGTCTTTTTATTGCCTTGAATGTTCTCAGCGTAAGTTTCTTTGCTGGATAACTGAATGAAATGCAACTAAAATGCTGCCGTCTAATTCCCCTGCTCCGTCGGCAAGGTATACAAAAAATGCCTCTGTAATGCCAACACCAGCATCCCAAAAGAGGTCTCTGAAGCTTCCCTCCTTTAGATGCAATTCCGGCACCTCTCGTCTTTGGTTGAAGTTTGCAAGCAGGAAACTTCAAAACATGTAGACGTTTTTGAATAGAGAAGGAAAACATTCTTAACTACCACACTGGTGTCGCCACACAGAATCTGATGGGATTGCAGCCAAGAAACCAATCAGTGGATAGTTATCGTCGAATCTCTCATGTTGTCTTTCAGTTACTGTAACATTTAACAGAACGATAGCAAGACGGCCTTTCCCCCGTTCAGCTGATGGCAAAATTCAGCAATTTGTTTCGGAAAGTTTGCTTAAGCTACCAACCTAAACTTTATTTTCAGAGCATCGCTTGCCTTCTAGAAATGTATAGGTGACAAGAAAAAAAACACTTCTCTTTAATAATTCATAACAGCTCAGAGGGATCATATGGCTTTGATATGTTTTTAAGTCAGCAAAAATAAGCCAACGCTCAAGGAAATTACGCCTCTTATAAGTTCGATGAAAGCTTCAGGCAGGTCACTCAGTTTTAGCCAGAGGGTAGAGGAGGGAAATTGCTTTTCAAGGAAGTTCTACCAGTCATGACCCAATAAATGCTTCAGAACATGCACTGGAAAATCCAAATAGAAATGTGACCTTTTTAGCTGATAGATTTGGAGTAAATCCAGAAGGGAAAGGAAGTGCATGTTTATGAATAAATCCTGAATAGTCTCAGCCTGCCACAAGCAGCACTGCAGACATCTCTTGACAAAAGCAAAAAAACGTGGTTTCTAACATGACACACGCACACACAAAACACCCAAATTCCTATGAATATCTTCAAAGCATTTGTGTTTAAAAACCCCATACATTCTGAAACTTTGGACAAGGAGGCGTTTGTTACGAACACCTATAAACCATGTTCCAAAATTCAATGTAGTCGTTTGCTGTTGTCATTGTAACAAAAAAGTAAAGGTACTTCGCTTAATTGATAATCGTGGTGCCCAAAGGTGGGAGGCAAAAACAGAGTGAAAGTTTCCAAGACTGCAAGTTAAGCCTAATGCTTTCTGCTAAAGCTGTTCAGCTAAAATTATAAGACTCCTTTCAGATAACTCCCAAGAATTCAATCACTCCAGTTCTCAATGATACCTCTCCAATGACCCCTCGTTTCTCAGTCGTACCAATTCACCACCGTTGCACCACATTGTGAATACTTCTAGGTCTCCTTTACTGCTGAAATATGAGAAGTTGTGCAGCGGTCATCGGTATTGAATAAGTTAAATGTTTAATAAGGTGCTGCAAGCATCACTGGCTTCAGCATTTTCATTCTGGCCAAAAAACAAATAATAAAATATAAACTGACTAATGGGGGAAAGAAAAGAAAAAAACATGCAAACTACTTCCCTCTGAAACACAGCAATCTCAGGCTGTCGTTTTATGGAAAGAAGTAACAGCACTTCATATTTTGGCAATCAAAATTAAATGACAAATCCTTGATCGGTGACTGACCGTTTCTTTAAAATTTACTTTAGAAAAGCGAGGTTTCTGCTCTTGACCAAGCCAGAGTCACTGGCATCAGCTGAAGTTGACCAGCTCTGGGCGAAGCAGCAACAGCATTCAAGATTTCAGTATATATCTGGACAGTCAAAGAAGTTTCTGTCAAAGTATCCGCCTGAGTATAACCAGTCAGGAGTCCCAGTATATGGATTGCTACCTTGATAAAACCATCTGTAAAAAAAGAAAGGATGTGGTGGTAGAGGATATACTGTTAAGTGAAACAGCAATTAAATGAGGGGAAACCCTGCAGTATGCCACCCACAATTACTTTAATTGATATATGCACAATTAAAAAGGAGAAACGGACTTGTCAAGTTCCCTATTATGATAATAGGATAATTAGTGATAAGATTACCATCATAATGATAGTCATTTTCAAAGCTTTTTTTGCTAAGAGGAATGTATGAGCCTGATATGCTATTTGTATTCTAATGCTCTCTGGAGGACATGGAGATGGATCCCATCATGAAGATCCATGTACACAAATGGGAAGGGGCTGATTTTTGGCAATTTCCCCTCCTTCCATAGTAGTCCTCAAAACACCCTGTGCTGGCCACCTTAGGCGTCCTGTCCCCCAAGAACAGCATTTCGGGGGCATTTCAAGCTGCAGAGGGAGGGGTAGGTGGTGAGGATGCACTTCTATGCACAGAAGTTGTTTTGATGGGTTTCGCAACTGACCAGGGGTTGCCAACTCCATTACTATTATTTCACATTTACCTAAACACATTGTAGTAGCAGAAAAAGTTTTCCATAGCCACGTTTTGAGCTACAACCGCTTTTACAACGTGTCTAGCACGATGGGGGAATAGAGACCCCCGATTCTGGTTGTCCTCCTTTACAATATAAATGTAGTATTGATTGTCCAACTACTAACCATCATATTCTCACCCCACCCCTTGATGTTTCAGAAAATAATTTCTTTTCTGGCCAAGGTACTCAGATGGGAACATTCAGTCATAAATATTTATCTGACTAACTTAGTTCAGTGTAACAGTGGTACAAATTGCCCTCTCCCTCAACTGAAAAAATAATGGTTCTATTCTCTTCAACACATCAACAGTGGCTTTCATTTGGGTGCTCCGGTTGCTTGTTGAAATTAATAGGAGAGCCTATTTTGTATTTTTTCTTGGTGAGATTTCTCAACAGAAACAGAGGCACTATTATTATCGCCCGATTTACAAAAATCTACCAGAAGTCAGAGGGACAATTTTAAACATATACAATCCCACCACTACTCTTGAGTGTTTTACGAAGTTTCTTTTGTGCAGGCGTGAAAAAAAGGAATGATGCAAAGAATCCCCACTGAAGCAATAGCGATTGTTTTCTTTTGTCTATGAGTCAGAGATTCCCCATTCTGATAGCTACCTCAGTATTCTGTTCAGCAAGAACTAGATGCTGATACACCAACTGCTTTCAAGTCTGAAAAAGTATGAAACATTTCTCATTTGTTTACCTGACTGCCGGCTAACTTCAAATTAAGTGTAAACCCTGAGCTTTATAATGGCACCCAAAGACTGCAAAGGAGGAAAGACTCATACTGGGGATAATATGAACAATAATCGTGAACACAACATGGTAACTTCTAGGACATGGATAAGGGAGGCTCGAGAATATCCCCGTTTAAAGCAAAGGCATAGCATAAAACTGAAGTGGAGACTCCCCCCGCCCCCATCCCTCCACCCTTCAATTACCTTGTCCTCCATTCGGTTTCCTCTTTTGCACGTTCCTTGCGAGCAGCTCTCTGTTTTTCTTCTAGCCTCTCTTTTTCTTTGCTAGCCAGATCTAACAGACATTTCAATAGGATTGATTACTTTATAAAATAAAAAGAAAAGTACAAAGGAAAGGAAGGTAGAGAAACAAAATCCAGACAGTTTTAAGAATAAAATTTAACATATGCTCACGACACAGAGCAAATCGTTTGTTTGGCTTTTTACTTGTCCCAGTTCAAATGTTTTACAAGTCAGAAGTATAAAAGGAAACTCAAGTGCCATCCTAGCTGGATTAAAATTCCAGAAAATCCTCTCCTCACTGCCCGTGCAAAAGACCACCTTGATCTTGGCCAGGTTGGGACTCCGTCAAGTTTAGAGAAGAACGTTCCATAATTCTGGGGCAAACATACATTACACCACAACCCCCATAAGAAACCACCTTGTGGGACACGGAGGTTATGAGAAGAACATTGCTTCACTCAACGTAATTGCCTGGAATGGGCTGAGGTTAAGCAGCTATGGAGCTGATCTAGCCTACAGCATGTTAATATTTTGGAGCATTCTTCTATTCTTAGTTGGATTTATTTTACCAACTTGTTTGCTATAGGTGAGGCTAAAACACAAAAGACCCAATCTACCATCTCTCAACGATCCAAGAAGCAGCGCACAAGATGAATGACAGGAAAGAATCACTGCAGTTTTCCAGTCCTCCCACCCCTCTCCTTGCACATACCTATCTCTCCGTTCTCCATGTGCCTGATATCTGGTCGCAGTCGACAGTCTGTAGGAGCCAATATTTCTTCCATTCCTTTTTCTAGCTCATTAAGAGTAACAGCAAAACTGGTGAAGTTGTACATCTTAAATAAAAACAAAAACATGAATATGTTGTCAGCCGCACCAGTAAAACTCTACGATATTCTCTCCATTGCCGCCACTACACAAAATAAGGGTCCAGTTTCATTTCTAAGTAGGATAACCAGTCTGGGGTAAAGAGCAGAGTTGTCAGGTCCACTTTCCCTCCTGGCGGGAGTTGCAGGACTCGGCACTCATCTTTGTTCTTGTCTTTGCGCGCACACTTCTGGGATGGCACAACGACATCACTTCCAGGAAGTGACGTCATTGCGCAGGGCCCAGGAGTTGACCCGAACTTTACAAAGGGCTGATTTAGGACCAAAATGTTTGGCGTCCAAATTGGTCCATTGCAAAGTGCGCTAGTGTCATTGCGCTGTCCTGGAAGTGCGACTGGGAGGCCTGTTCCCCTGCCTTCCCCCCTGTCAGCCAGATGAGTAGTGGCAGGGGGCAGAGGGTGGGAGTGGAGGATCCTTAAAGACACATTACTTCATTTTGACTACACATGCAAAAAAGAGTAGGGGGAGGGGGAAATAATGTATGATTTTAAAAATACACTCACTAGATTTAAATAGATACTTGATTCAAGATTTGCCATGTATTCATTAGCCACTCTCTTTCATGCTCAGTATCCTCATCTGCAACCTGAGATTGTGGGAAGGTATAGTTATATGGGCAAGCCAATAGGTGGCACAATCATTCATTGAAATTTTGCTCTTTTTGCTCTGCAACTCCCGCTCCTCAGAGACCACTGAAACTACATCTTCATCCTGACCAGTGTTCAAAGCCCTCCATAGCACTGTGTCAGAAGTTCACTTTTAAACTCACAAATACCAAACAGAACATGGAGCAGCTTCCTGCTCCAGAAATCTATAGCGGCCATAATTATCCTCCTTGGACTGAAAGGGGAAAACGATTTGCATCCTTTTGCCAGGCCACAAGGAGGCACCTTCTCAGCAATCACACCAAATGTGATCACAGCAAGTACAGAAAGAAGACAGAATGAGGAAGAGATTATTGGAGGGTTAAAACCGGTTACATGTCTATGCAGGGCTTTTTTCTGGGAAAAGAGGTGGTGGAACTCAGGACCGCACAATGGCATCACTTTGGGTCAGCTGGAACAAGGGGGGAGTTTTTTAAAGTTAAAATAGCCCTCTTGAAAATGGTCACATGGCCGGTGGCCCCGCCCCCTGATCTCCAGACAGAGGGGAGATCAGGGGGCAGGGCCACCAGCCATGGGACCATTTTCAAGAGGTGCCAGAACTCCGTTCCACCACGTTCCCACTGAAAAAAGCCCTGTGTCTATGAATAATATGACTAAGCAGCAGGAGCTGATTTGTTGAATCTCATGTCACAGATCTGGCACAAGTCTGAGCGGTGAACAGGGTTGCCAGCTAACTGCTGGCAGTGGAAGAACTCCCGCTCCCCGCCACCTCTGCCCACTGCTGCTCAACTGGGCAGCAAGAGGAAAACAGCAGGTGTATGATCAGCGTCCCCTGCATTATGATGGCACTTCCAGCGCAACCTGAAAGTCACTTCATCATGTCAAGGATGCCAATTGCACTCCCGCTACACACACACACACACACACACACACACACACACACACACACAACTTGAGTCCTTGCCTCTCCAATTTCCTGCCAGTTGCCATCCTAACCATGATGCTGCCACTGAGAGAGATCTATTACCCTAACTGAAAACAAATAAGAAAACTGACTATTAAGAGGCTAATACAACTGAGCAGCTAATAATTAAAGAACTAGAATGAATTTAATTCAACTGACAATTTGATAATAATGACCAAAACTCTAAGAGTAATGACAGTTTATTAGTTTTGCATTTACTTGAATACTACTGACAGGTAATTGATGATTAAGAAATTATTAAAATATTTAGGTTTGTAGTTCAATGCTGTAGGAATGCACAATTCACTGATGAATGTAAATCAATTTACAGAGGAAAAGAATGTATGAATAATTTTGTTCATTAGAATTACTTATCACAGGCTATGATGTACCTAAAAATCCTGAGACAATCCTGCTGGGTCTCTGGGAAGACCCAACAGTACCAACGATCAGGAGAAACTGAATACTCGTTATTAGCTGCAGCGAAAATGCTTCTTGCGTTATACTGGAAACAAGACAGACTTCCAAAATTGCAGCAGTGGTACCAGAAAGTGTGGGATATCTTCACCATGGAGAAAATAGCGGATTATCTTCACTCTACTGATAATCCACAGCATCATTCAACGTTCTTTACACAATGGATGCCTTTTTTGAACCATCTTCATGCTACCAATCAACTGCCGAATGCAGATATGAACACTTTCAGCTTTTTGGCAATATTATGAGTCTTCTCTAGTATTGTACCTTCTCTAACAATAATGTACTTTTCAGTGATAGCTGATCTCTTATTGATTGTTCCAAGGTTCACTGGTTATGTTTTTTTAATGTTATGTGTAAAGTTTTGTTTAAATTATTATGTATTCCAGAAAATCAGAAAATAAAAAGTTCAAAAAAAAAAAAGAATTACTTAATTAACAAATAGGTTAAAGACACCCAGGAAGGGGGGATTTCAAAGAATATAAACAACAGTTGAAGAGCTAAGCAATGTAGTCTGTAAATTAAGCAGTATATAAGAAGTAAGGCCGCTTATGTAATCAGCGAAAACAAAAAGAACTGGGTACAGTATGGCAGGAAGCCAGACGATAACAGCTTAATGCCTGAGTAAAATGGAGACCAATGATTCCAAACAATAACCAGAGAGTCCAGGCACAACAATAAGAACAGAAGATTCTAAATTTAAAGAAAAATTTGGAACCTCCAAACAGCTACTTATGAAAACTGGGGGGGTGGGGGGGAGGAGAGAAGTGTTTTGAATAATTTTCTAACTTCTTCAAACAATGCAAAAAATTTAAAAGGTTTTCAAAAACAAACAGGGACACTGAAACTGGTATCTAAGTGAGATTTTGCAAAAACAAGCCAAATTTTAATTTTGGATTAAGTCTCCAAAGATTTTGGCACGGTTAATGTTGCTTGAACAGAAACAACGAAAATTCCTTTTATACAGATTAAGGTATAGCAAATCTATTTAAAACATGTTAAAGGAAAATTGTACAAACCAGAACATGAATTGGTCCATGGACGTTTTAGAATGCTTATTATCATCTCCTGGAAAAATTTCCCCAGTTGCAAAAAACATTTAAAAGAATGGGACCAATCATCTTAAAGGAGGTGGAGACAAATTTTCTAGGAACCAGCATTCAGAGTTTTGTAACTGAATGATGAAATTTTATAATAATTGCTAAGCCTCATCCTAACTTCTTTTCATAGTTTCTTGTACTTTTATATAACAGAGCATATTGGGATGCAAAACAATGTGGGCTCTGTATTTCTATTAACAGATGCTACTACAAAATTAGTGTCAATGTACCAGGCAGCATGATGAAATTCCTTGGCACCATGGTGACCTGCTTCCTGGGATTTTCTGAGCCCTTAATGTTTAAACTGACATACTTAAGGTGAGTCAGTGTTCATAAAAAATTGATTTTATTCATTACCTTTCAGAATAGAAGATTTTACGACACATTCAATGATATGCTTCCTTCTGCCTACTACATCTTTGTCTTTTTATGACTGTCCCTTTCACTGATTGCTTTGGAAGACATGATTCCATTCTCAGGGCATCATCTTTGGCCCCCTATGCCTTTGAAGCACAGGCAGGTGAGAACACAGCAGACCCTACATGTGGCCATAGAGAAAGGAAG
Organism: Eublepharis macularius; assembly: GCF_028583425.1. Classification (NCBI taxonomy): domain Eukaryota; kingdom Metazoa; phylum Chordata; class Lepidosauria; order Squamata; family Eublepharidae; genus Eublepharis; species Eublepharis macularius. The sequence goes on along the minus strand of NC_072794.1, from coordinate 161,160,051 downwards.
CACATTGGTGCCTCTCTTCATCTATGATGGGTATGTCCATCTGCGGGAGTCTGGGAATGGACATTTGAAGAACTATTTAATAACTGGCCTGAATCTGAGCCACGATCCTGTATTTTTTCTAACAAACCCTAAGATATGAGGACAGAATTTTTTAAAAAATGGTTACAACCAGAAATTCGTATGCGGAACACTGGAGAACAATGTGTCTTCTGAATATAAAGGGGCAGGAACACAAGCTGATCATGCTGCGAAGGCCAAATTATAAGAGGGTGAAAGAATGGGAACAGCAGACAAATCTGAGTGAGCCACTGGTTACAGTTTATATATTTTTGGCATAGTGAACACACTTGAGGTCACAAATGCATTACATCTATTTATGAAGGAATTATAAAATTGTGATTGCATAAGTTAATAAAGCTAACGCTACCAATGGAATATAACAAGGCCACTCCTTTGAATTATAGGGCAAAGTAAGGAGCCAGTAACATTTACATCCTTGAAGAGGGCTGTAGGCATAACTATGAGACGAATCTCGGCCAAATCTGATATATGTTTCATACACTATAACAAGCTTCATAAAAGGTTGTGCTGTTTTCTCGAAAAGTCTAAGAAGCTAGAGAGACTGTTGAGTCATTTGTCAAGAGCCTGTACGACCTGAGCAAACACTGAATTTGCCAATTTAAAAAAAATACAAGAAGAACGCCTTGGAGTTCCCAAGCCCCATTCTACTCGAGATAATGAAGCCGATAGAAGACTTAACTCTTCATAAGGCTGTAGAGACAACAAAGCAAAGCTGATCAGCCGCCGAGGCAACCCTGAAGAGAGACCCATTTCTGCACAAGGCATGAGAAGCAACTACAGCAGCTGTTCTAAAGAAGACAAATTCAGTTCTCGTGTAAGTGCAAAAGCAGCACAAAAAGAACGCCCAGAAGAAGCAGACAGAAAAAGGAGTTTTGTGGCATCTTAAAAATTAACTCATTTATTGAGAAATTTTTGTGAATCAGAGCTTACTTTATTCAAAACATGAAGCGGATCCTCAGCAGACATCAGCAGACATTACATATGTACGCTCAATGGAGGTCGATTACAATTTCTATATAAATCTCAAGTATTCATGATAAGCATGATGAACATTCACAAGAAAGTAACCGGGCATCGACAGTCTCCCTAGTTTTGCCAAGCTGAGAATTAATGGGTTGGATCCAAACAGAATTTCCACTGGTGAAAGAGAGAGGAACAGGCCCCTCTAATGAGTATGTCTAGGGCCATGAGACATGCATGGACAAAAGTCATGTCGAATGGGGGCTATAATAAGGAGGAGAACTGGCTGAGACTGACAGAAAAAAACTGGCTGGATCCAAGTCAATTAACATTATTGCAGAATTGCACGCCTTTCTTCTATCACGGAACTCAGGATGATTTTATACAGGATTCTCAAAAGGTCTCCGATTCAAGCCTTCCACAGATTTAGACTTGCTCAGCAAGACTGCTGCATCATATGCCCTTCAATCATACCTGGGGGCCATGCTTAACTCCTGAAATGCCTTGTCTTTTAGCTTTGCCTAAAACAGACCATGGCGCACAGTGGTAAGCTGCAGTACTGCAGCCCAAGCTCTGCTCACGACCTGAGTTCGATCCTGGCAGAAGCCAGGTTCAGGTAGCCGGCTCAAGGTTGACTCAGCCTTCCATCCTTCCGAGGTCGGTAAAATGAGTACCCAGTTTACTGGGGGTAAAGTGTAGATGACTGGGAAGGGCAATTACAAACCACTCCATAAAAAGTCTGCCAAGAAAACGTCATGTGACGTTCCCCCATGGGTCAGTAATGACTCGGGGCTTGCACAGGGGACTACCTTTACCTTTTTTTAACACAGACAGCATTTCCTTATAAATTCTGATTCCACACTTTTACTTAGGAATCTACTCTTTTGAGGTTCTTTTGTTGAACAACAACTGCATGTTGGAAAAAGCAGTCTCTCCATTTCAAACACAAACGGCAACAGAAAGGACTCTTGCAGTGAAATCCTAAGCAGATTTACTCCAGTCTAAGCCAACTGAAATCAATGGCTTAGACTGGAGTAATTCTGTTTAGGATTTCACTGCTGGTTTGCTTCCACAAGACGGGAAAGGACTGGAACGTTTCTTTTCCTTCCTGGGGCAGCCCAGTGCAGGGAATGTAAAAAATGATCTACTTATAAACAGGGCACTTTGCTATTACATGTTTCATGCAGAAAATGAAAGATCACAGAACAGAAGGCCATTTTTTTTCTTTAGGTCCCATTGTTTGAAAAGGCACATAATGTGAATGGAGGGCAAAATATTATTGAGACAACTGCTAATTTCAAAACAGATGCAAAACTAGGCATTCCAGTTCTCAGAGGAGGCTTGCGTAGACCAGAAAGAGTCTCAATTTTTTTTAGAAATAAGTTCTACGTACTCCAGGAGGTAATGGACAGTATTTGACGTTTTATCACACGCATTAGAAAGGGGAAGCACGTATCTGTATAGATCTTTAAAAGATTAATGAGGCTGTGCAGAAAGAAAAATATGTACTGCCAATACTAGACAACCGTCTTTCAAAAGTGACAGCAGCCAGATTGTTCTCAAAATTGCGTCCCTCAAGAGGCTACGGCAAACCCCTTCAACAGACCAGAGTGCCAAATTGACTGCATTTATTAGAACAATTGCGAGAAAGTTTCAAAGCTGCCACTTGGGATCAAAAGTGTTCCCGAGCCCTAAAAGGGAAAAATGACATAGCTGCTCAGAAATGTGAAAGGAACCACTGTCTTTACAGAGGATGAGTTAACCTGCCCTATAGCTTTGGAGGATGCCTACCCACTGGAGATGCTTCTCAGGGGTTACAATGAAGGAGCATCCATCAACAGGTTTAATTAGATGTCAACAGCTACCTGAAAGGATACAGAACTTCAGGAAGTCTTGCAATGTTTTAGGGGTAGGTGAGCTACATCAGGGGTCCCCAATGCGGTGCCCATAGGTGCAATTGTGCCGGCTGGCATCTTTCATGGAGCCTACCAAGTGTTTTTAGAAAATGGGTGGGGCTTTTGCAAAGCATGACTTCTGATTGGCCATTGAAGTACTGATTGGCTGTGCAGATTTTTAGAAACATTGCTTTGGCACAACATTGCCACAACACAAGGATCTTCACTTTCTGACTGAAGGTAAGCTGTGGCAGCCATTTTGCGGCATCTTCTGCAGCAGCCATTTTGTGGCAGCCATTTTACTGCTGCGCCCACCACACTGCATCAGAATTTCAAATATGCCGGCAGGCTCAAAAAAGTTGGGGACTCCTGAGCTACATATTTTAAGAATGACATTGTTGAATATGGTCAAGTGAGTAAACTGTACAGGCTAATAAGCAAAAGGAACTGTAGTGCTAGGCCACAAGCAATAAGAAAGACACCTTGGATATTCTCCATCAGTCTAACCTTACGCCATGATTGTGACAGAGACAGGATGGTGCCCTGTGGTGCCATACAGATAACTTCTTTGATTAGGGAGTAACAAAAAAAAGTGATGGGCATGGGGACATGCCCAAAAAAGGAAAAGGGAGGAAAGGGGGGTTTTCAGTGCCACCAACCACAGGATGCTTGTGATCATGTCCACCATTTCCTGCTCATTCAGGACTCAGGACAGCAGCCAGTTTGAGTGGGGAAAGTGGAAAACAACAAAACACACCCTGGATGAGAATTTAACACTGTCCTTGCTGTCCTGAAGTGCCAATGCTGAGTGGACTGCAAGGCATATGCAGGGAGTTAAATACAAAAACAGCAACTTGTCTGAAGTAAAAGCAATGAAGCTTGAGTACAGAAAGTAGTAATAAAAGCAGAACTGTATCTTCAGCAATCTAAAATACCTTGTACTGCTGCCACCCTCAGGGGACAAGTCTTCTCCCTAAGCAAGGACAGGTCAGAACAGCACAAGAATAAACAGGACTGAACCAAATTGACCCAAACAGGACAACCGCTTGAGGGGAATCTTTTTTCACAGATTATTTTAAAACCTAGCACTCAGTCGTCTCAAAGGTTTAATTCCACCAAGAAGCAAGGGTGTGTGAGTGCTCTTCCCTTCACCTGGCCAAGTGGGGAACTCAAGAACCAACCTAGAAATAATTCACAAACTGTTCTGATAACTGAGCCAATTTATAGTGTACAATGGAGGCAGTCAGACTGTCATCTCTGTCCCTCTTCCCAGACCACCTTCCCATTGACAATCTTCTCACTGACCATGTTTGCCTTCTGGCAGCACACAGGGGTTTTGGTGACAGAGGCAAACAGTTTCATCTCACATACAGAGGAAGGGGGGTAGGGAGGGATGGCCGGCCAGCCACCACATGCCCTGGTGCAGGGAATACCTCAACTTAAAGCCCTATTCTTCTCTGTGATTACTTGCACAATAACACTAACAATAACAGTAACAGTAAAGAGTCCAGTAGCAACTTTAAGACTAATCAACTTTACTGTAGCATACGTTTTCGAGAACCACAGCTCTCTTCGTCAGATGCAGCAGAACTGTGGTTTGTTCTCAAAAACTTATGCTACAGTAAAGTTGGTTAGTCTTAAAGGTGCTACTGGACTCTTTACTATTTTGCTACTACAGACTAACACAGCGAACTCCTCTGGATCAATAACAATAACATTCAATTTATATACTGCCCTTCAGGACAACAACGCCCAGATCAACACAGCAAGCCCTTAACCACCGCATTCTTGTGTCACAGATTTTGGATGGGGCTAGCAACTGATTGTGTGCATTCTGAGGCCACGGCTTTTTGTCGTGAATTATTTTGCTACATATAATGAGACTCCCCTTTGCTTCTCTGCACAATGCTTCTTGCACAATTGAAAGACATGTTTATGTGTTTTGGTATTCCAGAAAAGTTTGTGAGCAATAAGGCACTGAAATTTATTTCAAGCCCCTCTTACTGCTGACATATTACTAATTGCCATCATCTTCACACAAGTGAGAAGAAAGCAAAGAGAATGAGGCAAGCTGCAAAAAAAAACCCTCTTAAGACAAGATCAACATGCAACTTTGTATTTGTAATAACTAATAACTGTAGACAGCCCAACAGAACTGCCAGCAGAAAGACATTCAAATGTCCGTTCCAAACCTACACAGAAGAATCTTACTCCAAACGGGCTGCTTCGTTACAAAACTGAAAGAAGCTATGAGCATATCTATAACTGGTGCTATTCAAGTAGGAGAAGCTATTTTATTAAATGTATGTTTATTAAATGTATTTAGAGGCCTGACTTTCTCCCTACAACTGGGATGTAAGTCAGGTGTGATGGACAGGACTGGCTCCAGCTCCACTTCTCCTGAGTGACAGCTAATGGGAGCGGGCGGAATGCTAGGCCAACGAACGTTAGTGTCCATTGGAGAGAGGGAAGGCTTTTGGAACTGCTGAGGGAGAAGAACTCTAAGGGAAGGCAGCAGAGAGAGAGAGAGAGAGAGAGAGAGAGCTGATGACAAACCTGTTCTGTTACATTGAAATATTCTGTTTGATTCCAGTTTGTTTATTAGTTTAAAATCCATTCACTCCTATGTTCCATCTTGCAAATAAAGTTTATTTTTGTTTTGTTTAACCCTGGCTGGCTTGAAATCATTGGGTGAGGGAAAAGATCCCACACACAGGGACACTCTGGTCAGATTAAACTGACCAAGTTCAAATGGTGGCAGCGTATACATAGGGACAGTAACCTCTGAGTTCCTTTCCCCCCAGTAGCCCTGGGCTATAGCTGGGTGAGGGGAGGTACATACAGGTTGCCTGTCTGGTGAAGTCTCTGGAAGGGGAGAGAGGGGACCCTGTGAGGATTCAAGTCAGGGCTCTCTGCCTGCTACAGTGGAGGCTAGACAGGTAGAGTGTGGTGACCTGGCCTTTACCTGCCTGGGAGGCCCCAAATCTGGGAAGGGAAGTTCAGGATGGGTGGCAGCGTGTGTGAAAGGCTTGTGAGGGTCCATCGCCAGAGCAGGTAACAAAGTTAAAACACTCAAAATGAATTTGAAAAGAAACCAAGAACAATCGCTATATCAACAACACAACGATAATACAAATGTTCAAACAAGGCCCCAGCAACGGAAGCTTATATCAAGGGTCCCCACTCCCCAACCTTTTTGAGCCTGTGGGCACCTTTCAAATTTTGAGAGCGGGTTGGGAGCAGCACCCTAAAATGGCTGCTGCAGGAGGCAGAACCACAGAGAATCTCTCTCTCCTCACACTTTCTGGAAAGAAGGAGAGTCTAAAGAGGGAATGCACCCACACATCAAGTAAAGCCACAGTGCTTACCAGCAGAAAGGTCTTTATTTGAATGGGAGCAGAAGCCCAGCCTTCCATTAACCCTGAAAAGCCCAACAGGTGCCAAGGGAAATACTGGCAGGTGCCATGGTGCTCATGGGTGTCATATTGGGGAACCCTGACTTAGATGATATAACATCTTCATTACAGACCACTGACTCAAATTCCATTCAAAAGTTGGTGGTGAAAAGACAAGGAGATCGCAGCTGCTATACAAGCAAAGAATGAATGACCTAGATCACATTCTCTCAGGACTTCAGGTAGAGAACTTAAAAGAAATCAGCATCTTAGTTTGTGCCTGGGGATTGTTCCTTCTCAACAAGACAAAAAGTGATATTAATAATCTTAAACTCATTTGGTCAACTTATTTGAAGGCCACTAAATAGGGTGACAGTATAATCCTAGCCAGAGTTACTCCAGTCTAAATTCACTGAAATCAGTGGGCTTAGACTGGAGTAACTCTGCACAGAATTCCATTGCCAAGCAACTCAAATTGCAGCAGATCACACTATTGCTATATAGTTTAACCATCACTTATTATAAACTAAAAAGGCAGCGATGTGAAAAATTATAATGTGGGTCAGACAACAGAAAGCACTAACATAAGCTAGAGTTTGTTCCAAACTGGGTGTTTCCCTTTGCTCCATGATTCATTTAACACAATAAAGAATATGATTACCATCCTAATGGATATTCTCTAAGACTTCCATAATGGGGATAATAATTCTAATCTACTATATTATTTCTTATCACCAGCAATGCATAATTACAGGTTTATTCCAACAGCTTCATACATTTAATAATTAGAGGTTCATTCCATAATTAGTGTTTCATTCCAAGCTGGTAAGATTTTTTAAAAAGCAAAAGGTTTAGAGACTACCCCCCCCCCCCGCCCCCGAAACACACAATGAATGGATAAACACAGAATATCGAGCAGGTGGGATTCTCTTGGGTTTGTCCCTAATTTATAAGTCAGAGTTGCCAACCAGCTACTTTTCTACCAGGTGCCCCCTCCTGGCCAGGGGGAGATATTTTACTTCACCTTACAATTAAGAAATGTGTGTTCGGGGGGAAGCTTTTTCTTCCTGTTTCACTATTTACTCTGTGGATAATATGGAGAAGGGAAGCCCCTGGAATGGTTCTGTGTGCATGCAACCACTCAAGAAATAGCAAGGAAGAAGTCAAAGTCAATCCCTACAATTAACACCTGGTATAACAAAGTTTGGGACTTCCTACTGATGCAAAAAAAAAACCTGAGAAGCTGTATGTTCAAGCCAACCCAACAGGAAATAAAAAAATTTATACAAAATGGGAACCTTTTTTAGATTTTCTAGCTAAAAACGAACTTTTACTAACAAAATTGAGATTTCAAGAAATTATGGAAATGGAAAAGTGGGGTTTCAGGTAAAAATAACTATTGGGAAACTATACCAAGAAGGTTACTGTTATGAAGGTCTGTTTCTCATTTCACGATTGGATGAAAGTTTAAAATTATATATATTGATAAGATTATCTCTGTATTACGATTTGGTTGAGATTTGAGTATTTAATATTGTTATTATTATATGTTACAAGTTACAAGTATGTTACAAGTATGTTACAAGTTAATAAGTATGTTACAAGTTAATAATAAAATAATTTTTTAAAAAAAGAAATAGCAAGGAAGCTCAAGCAGCAGCAACCACCACTCTCCTCTCCTGCTACATATAGACAGGGTAATGCTGAACTGACAGAACTCACTAACCAACTCTGGCCAGCAAATGACTGAAGCAGTAATAGCGCAGCAACCAGCCCCAACCCATTAACCAGTAAAGCCAAGCAACCATGGTAGCAATGAGTGAGCAACCTGTACACTCATTTAGAGCAAAACTTTTAAGTTCTTGTTTGTGATATAGCAATAGCTGTGACTGTGTTAGGTTGATCTGTTCTTGCTCCTGTATGGATATTTTGCTTGGTGCCAGTGGACTTGTGGATACGTGGAATAGATGAATAGAGCATCTTTTGTGTGCTCCGTCTTTCTACCATTTGGCCAGGTACACAGGCTCCACCACTTTATGGCCAAGGCTCTACTTCTCTGGGTGCATGGCTGCCCCCACTTCAGTGCTAGGTATTATCCCTTGACTCCACCCTTCAACCACTATGGGCCCCACCTAGGCATCAGACTTCAGTTGTTTAGCAACTGGCATCTTCAACTTAAACTAAAAGAGAAAGAGAAGTAGTACTGAACAGGGCCACTTTGATTCTGCCCCATTATGAACCCTTGCACCCACTCTTGAGCCACTCACCTGGGATGAATTAGGTGGCCTTGAACTTATCCTCCAAAGTAGTTTACTGCCAGGTATGACTTGCACAGTCTCTTGGATCTCAGGCATATCATCAGCTTCGTCATTGTCAGCGTCCTCACTCTGACACAGAGACATGATTGTTCATGGTAAATTAATTGGACAGATATATCAACGAAGGACCTCAAATTCAAAATTCTGGGCTCTTTTTCCAGACTTTTTCAGTTAATTATTGATCTCTTTCTGTTCTCTTTCTTATACTATTCACTGCAGTCAGCAAACTTATTTTCGATAGGGTCATATGGAAGCTGGCGGACGAGAATCCCACTACTGTAAGAGCACCCCTTGGCCATGATTTCTTTGCACCAACATGACCTCTTCACTGTGCCAGCAGTGATCAGAAGTTCCTGCTGGGAGGAAACCTATTTCCAGGCAGAAGGGAGCTGAATTAACAGCACAGGGGAAACATCAAAAGCGCCTAGGGTAGTAGAATCCACAGGTTGCATTTGGCACACAGTACACTATACTACCTTCCTATGTTTGAGCTTTTTTAAAAAATACAACCACCTTCAATTATTATGCAGGGCTGAGCAATTGTTATTTAGATTATTTTTCTCCTTCAATGCTCCAATATCAAGGAGGCCGATTAAGGAAAGTTACTTATTCACAATCTTTGCTGAAGAAAAATAACTTTCTCAGTAAACATCAGCTTTACAGCTAGAAACTCCCCAAACACAGATGCATCAAGAAGGGAGATTTGGCTTTTGCTTCAATAAAAAGCTAGGTGTTCAGAGATTTGTGACTAGCAGCATTCAAAACAAGTGGGAGGCCAAATGAAAAACTTTTTGATTGTTCACAGAGGGAATCCATTAAAGCATCTATTAAAAGTTTGAACAGGAAATGCATGAGCTTAACAGCAGTGTCTCAATTTACAGCTTTCCAACCTAAAAGAGAATAGTCCCAGCACATACAGGTACCAATCCCATCATGCACATCTCAAGACAGTAAGATATGAATCAATCTCTGTAACAGCAGCTACTAAAAATCAACTGAGATCTCTCTCAGTACTCATTCCAGAAAGACAAAGAGTGTCTTCACCTCCCATCGAAGTCAGAGGGATTTCCAGAACATGGCAATTTGGAGGATTTGGACTGCTGTCATAAAGGTAATCAACAATGCCAGCAGCATCTATGTCTAGCTCATATTGCACTGATTTGATTTCTCTGAGTGTTTCTTCTTCAGAAGACACCTTCTTCAAGATAAGACACTGCCCTTGCTTTCCCTAGTACAAGATCTTTAATTTATTTTCAGATATTCATATCCCTTGCTGTCAATACATTTTTTTCTGAGGCTGCTTACAATAGGTTGGATCTAGACTAACATTTCCAAGGACATAAGCATTTCCATTTATGGAGCATCCCCCCACCCACAGTAGTCCGAAATCTCCCACCCCTCAATCTTGTTCCCGGAGGAGAAGGGACACTAGAAACAGGATTTCTGGAGGGCATTTCAGGCTGCCGTGGGAGAGAGGAGACAAGAAAATCACGTTCTGCGGAGAAAAATGCTTGTGCCCATGGAAGCATCTAGTCTGGATCCAGGCCAGTATTTGTTAACAAAACAAAATCAAGGCAGCAGCAGGTACAAAACCACTAAACTAATTACAAGTAGCAATAAAAACCAGGTAAGAATGAGTACAGCAGCAATGCTTCGGGTTTATTTTTTTAAAAAAAACAGGACTAACTAACAAAAAGCAGCAGAGACAGGAACAGTCTTCTCATTAAAAGCCGGCAGTGACAGAAGATTGAGGGACCAACAAAATGCCAGTGTGGAGAGTGACTAAAAAAATAAAAATCAAGTGTTTTGTTCAGTGTGTATGTCAGAAGCCTAAGACAACAGATTGAATGCCAACAATTTTCTGGGGGTGGATGGGTAGTTAGTAGTTACAAAGCCTCAGCACTGCTAAAGGAAAAGCCCTGTCTCTTTGTGTTCACCTACCTTGCTTCTTAAGGGGTTTGTTGGGCATTCAGATCAAGGTTTTTGATGTTGATCTTGGCTGTTGGGCATGTACGTAGGGGAGAAAGTGGTACGTCAAAATATGCCAGTCCCAGACCACCTAATGTTTTACAGCATTCAGAATTGTGTCTGGAAGACTGGTCGACAGTGAAAATTGGTGAGATATGACTCCTATAGTTTACACTGGTGAAAAAAAACCCAAAACTTTTGGACAGTATTCAAAGGCAGCCTCATATAGAGTGCATTGTCATGGGCTAATCTGGAAGGAGTTAGAGCATAGATCACACCTCTCAAGGAAGGTCCACAGCTGGTACACTAGCCCAGTACAGACAGAGTACTATGCCCCACAGAAGAGACTTGTGCCTCCATCCAAGGATGGAGCTAGAATTGTCACCCCTCAGTAGAATAATCTTGCTCTTTAAGAGGGAGCACAACCACATCCAGAACAGGCTGAAACTACAGTTCCTGACTGGCCTTTCTGTCAACCAACAACCCTGCAGTCTTGCCTAGACAGAGTTTTTGGTATCTCCAGGCCATAGCTGTCTCCCAGCACGGGTTCAAAATGTCTAATCCCTTACTTGATTGGGACAAATGGCTGACTAGAGCTGGGTATCATCAATATACCGATGACATCTACTGCCAAATCCCTAGTTGATCTCTCTCAGCTGTTCCAAGTAGATGGTAAAGAACAAGATGGAATCCCCATGGACCATACAGCATAAATGCTATGGAACTAAGCAACTATCCCTCAGTACCCACCTTCTCCAAACAACCATCCAAATAAAAATGGAAATACTCGACAGCAGTATCCCAATACCTATCTCAGCCAGTCTTTCCAAATTGATGCAATAGTTGATAATATCAAAAACATTACCGGTTTGGGTTTCTTCTGGTCACCACCACCTCGCCTTTCATTCTTTTTGGAGCTTTCATAAGTCGAAGGATCAATACACCATAAGCATTCTGTCCATTTGCCATAGATCACTGAAAGTTTCTTCTTACTGTTTATTGAAAAAAAAAACAACTTCTTCAGGTTCTGCAAAATTTCTAAGCTTCAAAGCATGGGCGGAACTGCAGATTATTTTAAATATGAGGCTGCTGCTTGAACCAGCATTCTGATGTTAAACTCTCTCTCTCTCTCTCTCTCTCTCTCTCACACACACACACACACACACACACACAGCTGTAATATGGAGGATCACACTCTGTTATTGCATCATTCCGTTTTGTGTTTCTCCATGTCCACCATCCAATGGTGCTGAACTGAGGCCGGAAAATACATGGCACGAGGACACAAGTTAAGTGATCCTACATGTTATCCTGGAGTTGTAGTAGCTGGCAGGACAACGGGCATTTGAGCAGGTTGCAACATTTAGATCCACTTTCAAACCACACATTCTTTAAATAATAGCAGTTGTACTGCGTTTTTTTTAAATGCCAAAGGTTAAATGCACGTAGGAAAAAAGCAGACAGTTTATACAGTATATAAGACACAACAATTCAGCTACTGGATGTTTTTCGATCACCAACATGGATTAAAAATAAAGGTCTGAAAAGTAAGAGCTATGCACAGGGTAGCTGATTCCTACCATTTCACTGTTACCAAAGTGAAAAAGGACTTCTTAAGAAAATTGAAACAGCAGTTTTGCTACGGAGTGTAGTTTTATATTTGTTTACACCCAGGCTACTGTTACTAACCAACACCACGATCAAACTTTAAGCTTAAGCTAGTGGTGACAGCAATATCCTAAACTTATTAACATGATGTTGATATAGAGAACGCAGGTGAGTGGAGAAGAGAATCAGCATAAAGTTAAGAGGAAGAATGTAAGAGCCCTGCTGGATCAGACCAGTGGCCCATCTAGTCCAGCATCCTGTTTCATCCAGTGGCCAATCAGCTACTTTAGAGGGCTGAGAAACAGGACACATGATGTTGCTCCTAGCACTGGGTTTCAGAGGTTTATTGCTTCTGAAGTGTGGGGTCAGGCACACAAGTCAGCTACAACTCAATCTAGTCCAGTTCAAAACTACTGAAAAGTAATGGAGAGCAAAGTCCACAGGCAGACATTTCACTTACTTCTTGTCTTGGATATAGCCCTCTATTCTGTGAAGCTCTTTACCAAACAATCCACATGGTTTGAAGTTAAGGATACATTTATCTCCAGTACTATGAGAGAAACAAAGTGAAGTCAACAGGTTAGAATTTTAGAATATTGGTGATGAATTCTCACAACGGAACAAGCCCTACTGATTTGTGATCTCTAATCACGCAAAGGAAGATGGAGGACAGGAAGGCTACTGTCCAAAATGGGAGTATGGGGAACACACACATAAAATGACATGACTGAAGAATGGTCGTTGAGCTGTAAGGTTATACAGATGCCCCAAACAGTTTTCTAGACTGTGGCTGCTATATTTTGAAGAGTTACCACAGATTTTCCCTCAAACATGTATTTCAGCTTGTGTGAATTTAAGAAGCAGGTTGGAGATTTGGTACCAAAGCTAGTAAAAGAGAAATCTAGAAGGAAAAAACAATTCCATGCAGTCACACATTAGGAGCAGTTCACTTATGAAGCTTTTGTACCAAACTTCCAAAATGTTATTAAGAAACTTAAAAACCTGTCTGGGTCAACGGCCAAGAATGAAGCCCTCCAAAACTCTTCCTCGGGGACATGTATGCATACAATTCTGTATCAAGATCCGGAAATGAAATATGCTCTCTTATCCAGCAGTGCTGAAAAGTAGATATTGTTTTTCCCCCGAGCAAGTTTCACAAACTCCACCCCAAATCAATGGCACTGCAATGGATTCTAGGGCCATTCTCTCAGAACTGAAGAAGAGCTGAGAGCCAGCTGGGACTCCACAGGTGACTGAGAGGTCTCTGAAACACTCTTTTCCAAACTGTACCAGGAGCAGCTGTCCTGCTCTAGATAGGGCACTGCCCACATTTCTTAAATATGCAATTATCAGTCAGTCATTTATTATTACAGCAAAAGCAGGTAAAACAAAACAAATCTGCAATAAAAAATAAGTTATTACATCAGGGCATAACAATAAGATCAGAGCATTAGTGCTCGAATAATTGATGAAATAAAAACAGTGAAGATAAAAGAGAGTTAAGAAAAAATGGCAAAATTATACCACATTTTCAGCTAAAAGGAGTCTGCATTTCCTAATGGCTAAGGAACAGAATCTGGCCACAGCATACGTCACAGAGCGTCTTCTAAAAGGAAGTTGTGCAAGATTTCTGGTCTAAAGTCGAGATAGGACTGCAAGGGGTTAAATTTAGACAAGAGAGGCAGTATAAGACAAGCCCTTTCCTCTTGATATAGTTTGCAGAATAAGAGAACGTGAGTGACTGATTCCACCATGTTGGTCATAGGCATTCATGCATTGGCACACAAGCAAATTTACCCTGCAATATGGCAGAAGGAAGTGCCTCAAATCGGGCTCTGGAGAATGCCTATCTGTAAGGCTCATGAGTGATACTGGAAAGGTAAGGAGCAGCAGTAAAACTGGGACTGGATTTTAGACATTTGAAGTTCTTGGGCAGCAGCGCTTCTTCATTTTGTAATTCAATATCAAGAAGTCTCTGTGTGATGGAAGTTCTTGCCATTTGTAGGCTTCCATAAAAGAGATCTTCTGGGACTAAACCAATCTGTTTAATCTTATTAAGAATCTGTATAGACCAAATGGGATAGGGGTCCAAGGCCAGAAGGAAGGGTATTAGGCCCTTCGGCTTGTAGTGAATTTTTAGCCAGAGTGATATTGCTTGTTCCCAAACTTTTGTTTCTACTCTGGGTAGACTGCCCCCTTGCCTGAGTATTACATTGGAAATGCATTTAGGTACACCAAATAGGGATCTAAGAAATTTAGATTGGACGATTTCAAGGGACTTTAGGTTGACAAAGGGACCAATCTGTGAGCCATATTGAAGTTGGGCCAATGGCTTTGCTTGATAGATTTTTAAGGCCATAGGGAGAAAGCCAGCACCCTTCCTTCTAAACAGTCTAAGGATAGCATTTGCACTTCTCTCTGGCAAAATAACTGATGAAGACAAATGCGTTGAAAATTTGGAGTTATAAGTAAAGGTGATTCCTAAATATTGAAAGTTCTTGACTTGTTCTATGGCATTTCCTTTGATATTCCAGTTATACTTCCTAAATGAATTACTGAAATGGACAATTTTAGTTTTAGCTAAATTGACAGTTAGTAGTTCAGTGTCACATTGCTCGCTAAATTTTACTAGAGCTTGCTTAAGACCAACCCTTGTTTGGGATAAAAGTACAGCATCATCAGCGTACATTAAGACTGCGACCTTTCTACTGCTTGAAAGTGTTGGAGCATGAGTATCAGTTGTATGAAGACATGTAATTAAGTGGTTGACACAGATGTTAAATAGAAAAGGGGCCAAGAGGCAACCTTGCCTGACTCCCTTTTGAACCGGAATTCTTTTTGATTTGCCTTCTTGTGTAAGTCTTATCTGAAGGCTGTTATTTTTACGTAAATTAATTAACAGAAGTAACAGCCTTCTATCAATGCCCATGTCAACCAATTTGGCCCAAAGCCTCCCCCCTAAATACTGAATCAAAGGCTGCCTTGAGGTCCAGTTTGCTCAATGGCAGAGTGGAGCTCCTCTGCACCAATAACAGCGGTTGGCAAACTGGAGAGTAGGTCCTTCAGGCGGGGCATCTCTACTCCAGCCTGCTCGTTTCTCTGGCCTGAAGGGGCGCCCTTAGAGGACTGAAGGGCCAGTTCGTGAGGGGCTGAAGAGACCGACCCTGGAGTGTGTTCCGGAAGTGGGGTCAGTAAGTGCTCAGTGTTGAGTTGCAATTATCTAACATTAAATCCAGGCAGTGACCTATTTAGCTCAGTATTATCTACTCCAGCAGGCAGTAGCTCTTCATATTATCAGGCAGGGATCTTTCATAGCTCAGCTATCTGAGATCCTCTAACTAGAGCCACACACTATTGAAACACAAAATAAACATGAAGCCAGACTTCTCAAGTGATCAGCAACAAACTGGAAACTAAAGGTGATTATATCATCCAGTGAGCTGGAAAATCTATTTCTGTATATAAAAGAAAGCACTCTTCCACTTATCCAGTTTCAAGAGGAGACGATGCGCCATACATTAAAATTACCTGTGATTTACAATTTCTACTGTTCCATACTGTTCTATCCAGAGCTTCCCAATAATTACATTGTGTACGCAGCAGGTAGGGTTAGTCCACGTGTAAGCTTCATTGTGTCTGTGAAAAAAGAGAAGGGGGGGGGGGAAACAGGTCTGATCAGACACTGAAGAAATAAAAAGAATTAACTAAATTAGAGAGAATCTGAAATGGCTTAGATTCCAACTGCTCCAAATCCTCTTCTAATGAATAGTTCTTGTTTGTGGAAATCTCTCTGAAGCTTAACCCCTTAGCCTTTGGAACTGTGCAACATGTTCTGCACCGATGGAAGGTTAATAATGCAATTAAACAGAAGAAAGGAGATGGTTGTTTTCCTATAGATCTGAAGTTATTAAATAATCTGGCATTGATAGCCATGAAACTTCCTAGTGAAAAATACCACTTGCTTTTGAAAGATACTAGCAGGCTTGATGCTCATGAAAAATCAGCTTCTGGAGCCAAACATCTTCACGTAATAGAACAAGTGCTAATCAGGAACAGCACACTGAACTCAAATTCTGTATTAGGTGGTATTTGTGCCAAGGATGGCAAATTATAGCTCAAAGCCCGGACCAGCTTTCTCCCTCTGAGTTCAGGATTATGCAGAGCTGGTTGGAATGTGACCGGACAGGATTATGCAATGCTGTCACGGCACAGCAGCCATACTGATAAAATATTTCAAGGCATTGAGTTAAATATTATCACCTGAACAGGTGTTTTGCTACAGGGAAGCTGATATCCTGTCTCTTACTGCTAAGGGTTTAGGGGTACCCAGTACAATGTCATCTCTTCCCCCAAGGATTAAGTCCAGCCTGGGTCCATGGATCAAGATATTGGAATCACAGGGACATGGAAGAATTCAGTGCTCTGGAAGTAAGGCTTCCCCCTCCCCAAAGTGGGAACAAATGAACTCACCACCACTCCTCTCTGTTTTATGGGCATAGGAGTTATACGTGTCTAGCTTGCAGGTTTTTTGTAAGGGACTACTGAGATAGAAGCATGTAAAGTGATGAGCGCAAATCGGAAAAGTGCTATTACTACAATTACTGCTGTAACTATAATTAAAGTGTTCAGTGGCAAGTGTTCAGCTACCAATTTTTAAGGCACACTATAACATTGAGCGCAGACTCAATTCAAACCTATTTTAATTTGCTTCGGACAATTTTGAGTTGCGCTCAGGCTGCCCTGGAACATCCACAGATATTCCCAGTGGTGTGAGAACTGGAGTAAATACATTGTATTAAAATATATTTGGGAGCTGAGTGACACCAGGATCATATGAAGCTGTGATATTTTCCCCTTACTACAGAACACAAGGATCAGAACCTCCGAGCTCTCTGGACTGGAATGAAAAAAGGTTGAAAATGCAGGCAATGTCTGCTAAGGGTATAAACTAAACAAAGATCATGCTAAATCAGCATAGAGATGCATGCATTGACTTCAATCCCTCCATAATCATATATTCCTATTACCACATGCCTCTCTTTGTTTTACCATTCAAGCCCTTACAGTTTTTTGCAAAGCGAGATAGCACTTTTATTCAAGAAATATGGTCCTAGTATTCATTATCTCTGCACATTACACACAAGTATTTAAAATCCTGCTGGAGCGAGGGAGATTTGGAATGTGTAAACAGCAAGTGGGGAAAGGGTTCAAAAACTCCCCCACGCCCTTAGTGAAAGTGGCTTTCCCTCAACAAAATGGACTGTCAAGCACTGACACATAAATATGTAGTTTGGACCTTAATTGCAAAGATGCTTCTAAAAATGGTCAGACTGCACGGCTCTCAACAACTTCCATTCTGTTTTTACTGGCTAAGTCAAAACATTTTTGAACACTGAGTCATACGTAAATTAGCAGTTTTATCTTTAAAACAGCACATACTGTCTCAGCTTAGTGCTGTAACACCTCTTAAAAGTACTACTTTCTCCTGCAACTTATGACTTTGTGCGCGCACGGAAAACTTGAAAACGAACAGTTATTTTATTTAAAAATTTTAAAAAATATTTAAATATATCAAAAATATATTTTTACATTTACAATTTAAGATTTAAATATTTTTAAATATTCATAGTAGTTCTGGGCAATCACAATATGCCACCTGTCTAGTCCCTAATTATCAGACTGAAAGCCCTGACCCAAATAACAACAACAACATTCGATTTATATACCGCCCTTCAGGACAACTTAACGTCCACTTAGAGCGGTTTACAAAGTGTGTTATTATTATCCTCACAACAATCACCCAGTGAGGTGGGTGGGGCTGAGAGAGCTCTGGAAGTGTTGTGACTGACCTAAGGTCACCGAGCTGGCTTCAAGTGGAAGAGTGGGGAATCAAACCTGGCTCTCCAGATTAGAGTCCTGCCGCTCTTAACCACTACACCAAACTATACCGAATCCACACAGGGTCCCCTCTCTTCTCTTCCCACAGATTTCACCAGACAGGTAGTCCATTCCCTCAATTCACTGCCTCTCACCCAACTGACTGCCCAGTACTACTGGACTCAGGGAACTCAAGATTTCTTTCCCTTATATGCTCGCCAACATTTAATTCCACAGACATTTTGGTCATGACGACCAGATAGAATTGTGTTCCAGCAAGCCAGGGTTAAAAAAAGAAAAAGAGTAACTTTTATTTACAAGATGAACAACATAGGAGTGAGTGATTCAAACACTTGGATACATTGTTATTAATATGTGAGCTCATGATGACCCTATACTCTCATAACACTGGGTGATCATCACACTAGAATAGGAAAAACTTCAAGTTAAGAGTAATTCAGCAGTGAAGTCAGCTGCCTAGGGATGTGGTGGGTTCCCCCTCATTGGCAGTCTTCAAGTGGAGTGGCTGGGAGGATACTTGTCAGGGATGCTTTAGGCCGTTCCTGCACTGGGCAGGGGGTTGGACTAGATGGTCTGTAAGGCCCCTTCCAACTCCGTGATTCTATGAATATAACAGGTTTCAGAAGCCAGCTTTCTTTCTGCTGCCTCCCTTCAGCAGCCTCAAATCCTTCTCTCCCTGTCACTGTTCTAATGGATCTCTACTGCCGCCTGCCCCAGCGTGCCATTAGTTCTCGTTGGCTGGCTCTTGTTGGCAGAGGCAGAACTTAACCTGTCCATCACTCCCACCCTTCACCAAAGCCCTATGGCAGCTCCTGATGGGATTGTTTCATGTGTTACAGATCTCTTTGGGCACTTTAGCATGTTAAAGCTAAACAAAATGAATGCCCTTTTTCATTAATGCACCCACAAAGCAGACTGCTTAAGGACAACCCATTTCTAACTAACCGTTAGGTTGCTCACTTGAGTTTATTTTGCTCAAATGAACTAGACTATCTCTAAGAACATTTTCCTGCTACAGCCCCAGTGGAATGAACAGAAGCTATGCAAAAAGCTTTCTGGGGCCTTTTTGGGAGGGATGGAAGTGTAAGAAATAAATGTTTCGGGCTGATAAAAGCACCAATCAAGTCAAATGGGGGTTTATATAATAGAAGCTACTGATGTGATTGTTTGATGCAGAACCTATGGTACCAGGGAATAATAAAACCTTGTGGCCTGCAACAACAACAACTCCGGATAAAACTGCAGTGCAATCTTTCCAGCCTCGTATTTCAACCAGAGCTTTAATCATTTGTCCCAGTACAGACAATTCAACATGCATACTGCATCTACAGTATGTTTGTGTAGTTGCTTCTTGAGCGCACAACCATTCCGTCAGCTCCTGTAATCTTTATTTAACTTATTTATAGCCTACCTTTCTCACTGAGACTGCAGGCAGATTACAGAGTACAAGGGGCAGGATGTAATCAGACAATATAGGACATCGAATGAACAAAGCAATAGGGACTAGGAGCACAAAACAATGTGAACAACAATGTGGTGCCCTTCCATGGTGATAGATCAAGATGGGTAGCCATGTTAATCTGTCTGTAGGAGGAGAAAAGCGCAAGAGTCCAGTAGCACCTATAAGACTAACAAAATTCGTGGGTGGGTACGAGCTTTCGTGAGTCATAGCTCACTTCTTCAGATAATTTCAGGTATTCTGAAGAAGTGAGCTGCGGCTCACAAAAGCTCATACCCTACCACAAGTTTTGTTAGTCTTATAGGTGCTACTGGACTCTGGCTCTTTTCTCTTCCAGTAACAATGTGATCATAGAATACGGGATATACCAAGAAAACGCAACAGGACTAGAAATACAAAATTAAATGACAATGTCAACAGCACGCTGTCCAGGCTGGCAGAGTGTGAGCAATGCAGAGTGGGGGGTTACAAAGATACAGGCAATGCTGTTCAGCTACATCTGGAGCTCAGAAAGCAGAAAAGAACATTACTGAGAGCCAAGCTACAAGTGAGGAATGACACTTGCCTGGCAAGTGAACAGACTCACGTGTATTCCTCCCTGTTCACTTGCACTCCACTTGATCACGTGGAGTGCAAGTGGAGGGCAAGTGAACAGGGAGGAATACACGTGAGTCTGTTCACTTGCCAGGCAAGTGTCATTCGTCACTTGTAGCTTGGCTCTGAGACAGACCAAGACCACCTAAGAAAGCATCCCATCCCCAGCAGAGAGCCACTAGAATGCCTACTGGAAAGCCACAGGCAAGGGAGACGCCAACAGCCTTCCTCCAGTCATTGTTTCCCCTTCCGAAACTGGTACTTAATAGAATGTCTGTGTGTATCAGGGTAGCAGGTAGCTAAGAGGTACTGTTAGATCTCTCTTACATTAATCAGGAACACATCTTATGGCAGAGAAATCTATGTTAATCATGCAACAAGCAATATTTTCTGTCATCTGTCTTAGATCTATTGTCAATGAAATTTTACTGCGTGACCCCAACTTCTAACATTAGCTCACGTAGACGGAACACCTCCTCTATCCAGTTTCTCCACACCTTCCTTAATTTGATGAATTCCTATCATCTCCCCACCTTAGTTGCCTACCTTTCAAATAAAAAAAGCCCCTAATGTTTTTTCTTTAAAGATATCTAACCTGTAAGGTGTTCTTAAATTCAATTTAATTTATGCAAGGAGAGGGAGGGGGAAAGCCTGGAAATATTCAGCACCAAATCCGTTTTACACAACTGAAAGGAATCAGCTATGCTTTCTCAGTCTTAAATCACAAGACATCTAAAATAACTTTTTGTGGCTCTTTTTTCCAGAAGAGACTTACGGGGAATGATGTAATGAGCAGAGTAAACCTAACCTTTGCAGCATTCAGAAAATGAAATTTCTATTAGTCACTCCTCTTAAGAGGTCGCCGCCAAGCCTGCATCACATCAGACAACTCTGGTGGGATATCATTTTCACTGAAGAACTGGACTCAAGTATTAGAACTTTAAACTGTATCTTGTGACTGAGTGACAAATTTATCTCTACAGAGACTTATCTGCCATCCAGTTATTTTATATTATGAAATTACTATACACAATGTTTTAAGATCTGTTTGTATATCTATCAAGAATTTCTGCTGTTCATTATAGGATGGATCCAATATTTACACTCCACTAACAGTGGAACCTTCCACCTATGCAAAGAACGTTCCGCCTCATGAAGATGCGAGTCTTGCCAATACAAGATGTCTTTGTACTGGCAGAACACTCTTTTTCCATCAGAGGAAAGCTTCTTCAACCATTAGCAGAACTAAAGTGTTGGATTCAACCCATTCTTTTGCAATAACTGAATTATTCCTATCCATTTACTAATGCTACTTTCTTCTTGGTATTCAAAATGGCAGACTACCAAATTCTTAAATCGATGATACCTATTATTATCTCAGAATTACAACTACACATTGCAAAGCAAAACATCATCCAAAACATTTCAGAGCTTTTAAAAATGCAACTTTGACAATATAACCACTCATCTTTTCACAAGCACACGGTCTAAGAAAAGATCGTTTATGCATTTCTTATTCACTTAGAATTGTTTTAAGGTAACTAGTGAAAAACTGAACATACTTTAAAAGCTCCAGTGTTATTGTTCCCCGAGGTTCTGCTTCCACACTCTTTCCCCAGAACTTCAGCTTCGGGTAAATTGATCCATGAAAAATGAAATCCTGGTTTAAACCTTCAGAATAAAATGCACTGATAGGTGGGTGATGACTGACTTGTTCAGAAATAAATCTAAAACCTAAATCCTCCCTAGAAAAGAATAAGAGATGATCAAAATACAGGAGAGCCAAACAGACACAAAAAAGCCGCTCTAAATCACTGCTATATCAGTGCAACCATTCACTGTGCTCCAAGAACTGAACAGACACTCCTCAAAACTGTCAGCGGCCGGGCATCACACTATTAAGACCTGGAGCCACCAGAATGTTTTCACAGATAGAAGGATTTTTTCTGTTTGCAGGCAGCAAGTTCTTTCCCCTTCTTTCTACCACAGCCTGAAATGCCTCTCCTAAATGCTGTTCCTGGGGGAACCTCCCCCCCTCCCCGGGTCAGCAAAAGGGGTATTTGGGGCTGCAGTGAGAGGTGGGAGATGAGAAAGTCACATTCCGCAGCATTTTTCCATCTGCAGAAACACTCCCAGAGACTAACTGCACAGTAAATCTGCTGAACTGGGAACGTTATGAAGCGCCATTATCCTTGCTACTCCCACCACCAGTTACAATTTTATCAATGACATCAGCTCTAGCTTTTCTGCAAGGAAGCATATGATACCCCCCTCCCCTTAGCTTGTGCTTCTTTCCACTACCCGATGTTTGGGTACACCCCGAAACAAAGACACTAACCTTCCATAAATATTGTATTCTCACCTGGATAATTCGTATGTTTCTCCAAGGAGAGGGTTAAATGGTTTGCCAGTTCTCTCCCACTGAGAAGCTACAGCAGAAACAGCAAAAGCAGCAACAGCCTGCGAGACACACCAAGCAGAGGACAATACAGAACTGACAACTGCTTCATGATCTGTGTTCATAGACTATAAGAAGTTCCCTTCAGACCTTGGGTTGGATCCAAACTAAACTGGTAATTTCCACTGATTCCCCCTTTCCATTGCAGACTCCCTTCATGTCATCCCCTTATACCTCAAAAGCACCATTTTGTGCAGATTAGGGGGCTGCAGCATGGGGGGGGGACACAGGGGAAGGCAGGAAATCTCCGTTCTGCCATATGACACAAATCTCAAATCTCTAGAGCACTACAGGGGGAAGGCAATAAAGTTTCACTTTTGCACATTTCCTTCCATTAGTAAGCTATATTGTCAGAGGTAATGGGACCTTCTGCAGGTGGGCATACATGAGCAAGTGGGCAAAATCTGCAGCTGCCCATACATGTACATTCTCTGTGCTGACCCACCTTGTGGAACCGCCTGCCTAAAAAGGTCAGGAAAGCTCCCACTCTCCTGGCCTTCCACAAACTCTTCAAAATTGAATTATTCAGCAGAGATGTTTTACACAGATAATAAGGGCATGCTATAAAGAAGTGGTTCGGAGAGATGCTTTGATAAAGGGACAGAGACTGTATACTGTCTGTTTTGGTAGGTATGCTCCTCCTTGGTAGTTTCAACATTGTTTAATATGTCGTGTCAAATTGCTTAAGTTGTGTTTCAGCATTGTATTATCTCTGTATCAGACTTACTGCTTTTATTAAATGTCCTGGCTGTTGATCTATTGACTAACACTGCATAATCCACCTTGAGTCTCATTGAGAAAGGCAGACTATAAATAGTAATAATAACTACAGCAGTGATATTTACCAAGGGGGTTTAACTTCCATATGGTCACTTCTAAGCTCTCCTATAATGCCAATTTTTTTTTGGAAAGTGTGACTCTGTTGATCTAAACACATAAGAAGCTACTGTACACTGAGTCCTCCCTCCAGGGCAGGGGGATGGGTAAGGAGGTGGACTGGTATATCAAAACAGCCTCAGAAAGGGCCCTGCCCCCTCCTCCTGACTTTTACTAACAGAAACCAAGGCTTAAAGGATGGCAATATTGTTGTCATTGCCTAGCAACCCCCAAACAGCAGCCAAGATCTCAGAGGGCATTCATTTCTTAAAGCTACAGGTATTGGTGGGGGGGGGGGGGTACCACCGTGGTTTTTGATTGATCGTTTAGATTTCAGATTTTTCTGCAAACCTGGTAAGTATTAGATATGATTAGCCCCAAATAAGGAATTGTGAAGTATACCTATTACAACATTCATATACATTTCCTGAACTTACACAGTTCTTTATCAATGTGTTCATCTTAACACAGACATTTTGAGGGAGAAGGGTACATAATCTTTATGGCAAATACCTACCTGCATTCTTTCTAGAGGGTTTGAGTGACTACATGCTTTATTAATGAGGTATGTATGTTCCATATATTCCGTTATCCGCTGGAGGAAGCTCAGAGGCTCATTGAAGGCAATGGGCATTGTAATTTTAGACAGCTCCTACATTGAAGGGAAAAAAGCATAAAAATACAAAGAGCATGAGTTCTAAAGAGAGACTTATCCAACCATATAAAAGAATGAATCCTGGCAGATAACGGAGCATGTAACATCAATGCACGGACACTGCCGGCTAAGCAGCAGACAAATTGGGAACTGAGTTAGTTAAAACAAAATGAACATCCACATACGCATATCACAGAAAAGCCTCATGCCCCAAAATGTGGGCTCTGAGATTTCTGAGAATGCTATAAAACAAGCAAGGGATCCACAAAGGTTCCCTGGGTTACAAATCTGGGCATAACAAAAACAAACACAAAAAAACATTTAGTCTGTAGGATGTGCACCTAACAAATTGGCACAATCTGCCTCCCGCAACACATGCTTTTAGAGGAAATAGTTTGAAACATAAATCCCCACACTTTAAAAAATAAAAACACGGAAAAACAGAGGGTTAGGGAAAGAAAAGACTGGCAATATATGTATACCAGAATTGCTCCTGTTATCTCTCTTTTTTAATTAATGTCTACAGGAGCTTTTTAAAGGTGGAAAGGAAGACCAAGAACAAATATCTTGGGGAGGAAACAAGTTCAACCAGTGAGACAAAGTCTAGTCGTACCTCACCTAAAGAGCTGTGATTCACCCAAGGTCACCCAGCTGGCTTCAAGCAGAGGGAGTGGGGGGAATAAAACCTGGTTCTCCAGATTACAGCCATGCCGCTCTTAACCACTACACCAAACACTGAACTTCCAAACAAGTGGATTCAAAGTCACGTCATTTAAAATTAGAAACATCTGTTAGTGCCTCCAGATGCCCAAACAAAAGAGCAGTAAGTGTTTTATTGAGCCTTTCCATAAATACTTTAAATTTGGTCAATAAAAGCAGCCCATTTCCCTCTCACCTTTCCTATGTGTATTGCTCTACTCCAGTGTTTGTATAAGCAAGCTGAAAATGTTGCAATCTTATATTTCATTTTTATCCTGTCTTTCCATTATAGAACTCGAAACAGTGTGTGTGTGTGTGTGTGTGTGTGTGTGTGTCTCTCTCTCTCTCCCTCTCTCTCTCCCCCACTAATTTTATCCTCACAAACACTTTTAGGTTAACTAGAGAGAGGGGCTACCTACTGAGAAATGGGTAGAAGACAGATGTGTGGTGAATTTTTTTAAAAGGCACTTCTGTGATGTAGGTACTTAATCTTACATTTCAGCTAAATTTGGGCTTGGGAACAATAAATAGAAATCATTTTTAAAATCTGAAGGTCCTTCAAAGAGCTTTCATGATTCGGTAGAGATTCAAACCCAGGTCTCCCCAGCCCTATTCTAACCACCGCATTACATTGGCTCTCAAACTGACTCCCCCACCCCACACACAAACATATTAAGACACAGTATTTCACCAAAAGCAACAGGCAAGTCCTATCAGAATGGAGCAGTAGCTTACCAGTCCGATGCATTTTTTTAAGATACTCCAGATGCTGAAATCACTCCTGGTAAACATTGGTGCAGGTAATGCTGTTCTGTAGAAAGAACAAATCGACAAGTTAGTGCCTCTGCTCATTCTTCTTTAAAAGCATTTGTCTGTAACAATCACTTCCAATCTTCTTCACTCATGTGAGTGAGCGGCTTCATGTCTTCATAAGGTCAGAACTAAATACAAGACAAAATATTCCAAGGTCCTCTCCAGATCTTCTCCAGGTTTCCAGCATAAGACTCGTACCTGCATATGACTTCTACATCATTATGAAGTTATATGAGGTTGACAGTTTTCCGACCACTTACCTGCATGCATTTTTAAATACACCGGGAAATAAAATAAAAATTCTAAGACTGGAATCATACATGTCATATATACACACTCCTACACAAATACGGTCCATTCAAAACAAAGCTCACAAGTATATATGTAGGATGGCAGTACTAGTATTAACCACACAAGAATAAATCAACAAAGTTGGGCAAGGTTACGCGACTTACAGCACAATCCTAAGAAAAGTTACTCCAGTCTAAGAACATTTAAATCAATGATCTTAGATGGGAGTAACTCGTCTTAGGATTGCACTGTTAATGGAAATAAAATCCTACCAGCTTGTCAAATGTCTTCTCCCACAACTCGGCTGAATCACTTCTCCTGTCTGATCTAAACAGAGCACAAGTCAGCTTACAGCGACAAGCTATTTTATAGCCAGAGATAATTCCCATCACAAAATCTGCTCCCATGTTCTACATTCTTTAAGAGGAAGTTGCTATTCCTTCCTTACAGTCATGATGCTTGAAGCTTCCAAAGATGTAATGTCTATATTGTACACAAGGGTTAGATCTCCATCATGGCCCACTTTTCCTTCTCTAACCCTTTTAGCTTGTCTTAACCTCAAGTAATAAAGTCAACAACAA